>NC_035440.2:107583905-108887092 GCF_002127325.2 Helianthus annuus | reverse complement strand
GTGATTCGTCAGCCTTTTTCACCTCAGAAGTTGAAACTTTCTTCTCAACTTTAAGTTCAATTTTAGGTTTCCACACCTGTTGAGTTTCTGCCACCCTTTTATAAAATTTATCATTTTGAGTTACCAATTTCTTTACGGGTTCAGTTTTTGCTTTTACGTTGTTGTTTTTAACGTTTTTCTTCTCAATCACTTTCTTCTCAACATACATCGGTGCTTTACCCTTCACATCAACCTTCTTTTGTTGAACCTTCACAGCTTCAGTCTTAGGCTTCACATATGTACACTTTCGTGCAATATGACCAACCTGGTCACATCTAAAACAAGTACGAGTATCAACTACCCGACTCGTGCCTTCAGACTGAGCCTGTGAAGCTCTCTTCTCAAAAAATTCTTTGTTTGATTTTGTAAAAATTTCTTTTTCTTCATCAGCAAGTGAACTTGAACTATTCACAAACTTTTTCTTTTCGACATACCTCTTGTTTGAAACATTTCTTTTATGAAATGGTTTACCCCCCTGATAACCACCCGACCAATTGTTTCTGTTGTTATTGGAAAAACGTGGTGGATAAACAGATTTCTTGTTGTAAACTCTCTCTTTCTTTCGATTCAGATTGTTCACTGCTGACAACTCGACTTCGACCAGTTTGAAAACATTTGTCAATTTGTTCAGATTAACATTCACTAATGGAAACTCAGAATCCGAAAACAACTTATTCGATCCCGACATCTTGTACATGACAAGATCAGATTCATCATATAAGTTGTTTTTGGACTTTTGCTTCGGAATGTATTTATCTAGAAAACACCCTCCTCCTCAGAAGTGTCACAATCCGGTTTAAGCACTTTGTCTATCACACTTTTCACCACATCATTTTGGACACCCTCTTCATTGGAAGACGTAAACGTGACATCAATGTTCTCAGGAAGTGTAACATCACTTTCTTCCTCAATTTCCACCAAACTAGACTGCTTTTTCGTGTAATTGTCTAAAATTGGCGGTGGAACTTTGTGAAACCCTACACCCGTTCCATCAGAAAACACGTCCTCACCAGCTTTGTTTTTTCCTATAGGTTTGGGAACGATGTGCTGCAAAACAAAGCTAGCTGAGCTATAACTGTTTAATTTCAACTGAATTCTTTCATTTTCAATCTCAATTTCTTTAACCTTAAGTTTTAATTTTGCAATCTCATCCAGTTGTTCATTAATTGATTTTTCTTTTAATTGCAACACAGCTCTTAGATGTTCGTTTTCTTTGAATGTTTTTCCGTTTCGATCATCACTGTCTTTCACAACACTTTTAAGTTTCTCAAATTTTTCGGAGATCTGACGGTTTTCCAGAATTAACTTTTCATTTTCAGTTATAATTTTATCACATTTAGTGGTTAATTCATTAAACCGTTCAGTTGAAACTTTTAACTCTGTGTCACGATCGAGAATCTGATCTTCAAAAGTTTTAACTTTTGATTTCAGATTTTTCAATTTCTCATCATTTAAATACGTGACAGTACTACAAAAATTGCATTGTTTGTTGCAATTTTTGCAGTCAACATTTCCATCGACTTTATTACCTGACCTGGATGTTGACACACTTTGACTGACCTTCTCTTTTGACTCAGAAACAGAAATAGAATCTACCTCAAGTGCTTTCGCAGCTAGCACTTGGTCAGCCATTTTCTCTGAATTCTCCGTATCAACCATCTTTGATCTCTCAGTCTCTGCGTTTTCTTTCTTCTCTCTCTCTTCTTTTTCCTTTCTCTCTTTTTCTTTCTCCTCCTCAATCATCTTCGAAGTTGGTGTTCCCCACCACTTATGCTGCCAGTATTCATCATCTTCTTTGTACTCCTGAATGATGGCTTCAATATCTAGCGTTTTGTCATCAGTCGCCACATTGCCATACCGATCAAGATAGCACTCTCTGTCTGGATCCCAACGATTTGCTCTTCTTGCTTCCAAGTATACACCAGAAAGTCTGATAATCTTTGTTTCAGCAATCAACTTCCTGTATTGGTACTTCTGTTCCTCTGTACGATCATCCTTCCAAGGAATCGGTTCATCATGACTTGCCATGAAAGCATAACCAATGGCATCATCTTCGGGCAAAACCTCTTTGCTCCAATCGTAACCCTCATCATCATAGATCACAGCTAAAGCCCTTGACTTTTCTCTTTGCTCTTCAGCCTGCTTTAGTCTGGGCGGCTCCGATTTATTTTGATGGTAGATTGCCTTCTTGTAATAATCGTCACGAAATGGATTTTCAGATTCATCAACGTATGCATTCCGACATTCTCACTTGAAATGGCCCTTTTGTTTGCACTTAAAACACGTCACTTTTGACTTATCGAACCCAAGCTTTGTTGACGGACCACCAATTGATTTCCTCCCGGTAATTTCCATAAAACGTTGCGCACGTCGAACAGCACTTGCCATTGCCCAACGAATGTCAATAAGCTCCATTTCCTCGGGATCTATCTGATCGTAGTCTTCTTTGGTCAGATTTGTATTTCCGATCTTCCCGGCTACCAAACCTTCATAGGACTCCAAAACAGACGCTAGAAAAACCATCTGTTGCTTGGCCGATTCTTCGTCAAAGTTCTGTGTATTCTTCAAATCGATTGCAATATTGCAAGAAAACTTCGCATCTGAACGATTTGCAGAAGACGTAGATCCACTGTGATAACCACTGTGGCTTCCACTGCTTGAACTGCTTTGACTTTCTTTGTTTGTTGAAGAAACATTCTCAGCAGAAAATGCAGTTTTCGGAGAAGTAGCTTTCGGCATCATGCTTTTCGGATAATACAGATCCAGATTCTGCTGATAGGATGAGTGATTAACTGTGACAACTCGAATTTCCAAGATTCTTATTTCGCATTTATTGCACGTTCAAGTATTGTTTAGCTGTTTAAATTGCACAATTGATTACTATGGAATTGTTTACGTTTTGGGTATAATGAAGTGTATGGTGTGATTGTGCATGACTATGTGTTAATTATGATAAACTGGTCAAATGTGTAAACTTGGTGGTGAAACTGTGTAATAAATTGGAATAGTGCACTATTGTAAAATATAATACTTGAGGATGTAGAGGACAATTAGTGGAATTCTAGTAATACTTAACCCTAATCCCCTTTTCACTAATCATTCTCTCAAAATCAAAACACGTACTTGTAACTCTCTAAACCTCTAGCAAGCATCATCACCAAATCATTGGCACAAGATAATCATCACACTTGATTCCTCTTTCTCTAGAATCATTCAAGGTAATTGTTAATGATTGTGCGTTGATTATTTGATGGTATCAATTCTTGACTAATTGTTGATTGATTGATGCTTATAAAACCCTAGTTCTTCATGTGATAGGTTGTGATTTTAATTTGATCTTGAATAGTTGAGATTATGACATGATTAGATGCATGCTGGATAGATTGTCATTGTGATGATTGTTGTTGTTTAGAATCTGTCGAATAATTCGTGATTTCTGCCGTTGATATGATTGGATTTAGGGTTTTTGCTTGAGCAATGGAACGTAACTGTTGAATAATATACGTAACTGTTTTAATCGCAAAGGTTGTAGAATTGAAATGTTTGTCTGAGTTTTTATTGATGCTTGTACTCCGAGTTTAATACTTGAATATGGTCCGAGCTTTAACAAGATATTAAGGTCCGAGTTTCACAACCAGTATGTTGCCTGAGTTTCTGAATGAATAACAATGTGGTCCGAGTTTACATTAGGAGTGAATGACCGAGTTTAATAAGAAACACAATGTGGTCCGAGTTTAAGGGGGCGGCCCATGTCCGAGTTACATAAGGGACTCTAGTCCGAGTTTTACATTATAATGGTGGACCGAGTTTCCTTAGTGAATGCCTTGTCCGAGTTTATTGATGTGTGCATGGGCCGAGTTTATTGATAATTATTTGGACCGAGTTTAGTGAGGGATTTGGGGTCCGAGTTTAACTTGGACACCCTTGTCCGAGTTTATTATAAATGAGTGGTGTCCGACTTTGTTTAAAGACCTAATGGTCCGAGTATATGTTTTGCTTAATGTCCGAGTATATATGTATTGCTTATGGTCCGAGTATAGATATAGATGATAATGTCCGAGTTTAAATGGTGGTGATGGACCGAGTTTATATTTGTATGTGAGGACCGAGTTTAATGAACATGATTGGTCCGAGGTTTAGTTTAAGCACATGGTCCGAGTTTGAGGGGTTAACCCTTGGCCCGACTTTGTGCTCTTGATCACTGTCCGAGCTTCATGACACCACCCCTATGGTCCGACTTTGATTTATGTTACAAGGGTCCGACCATGTGAAGCTTAGTGGTCCGAGTTTAATTGCCTTTGGATAGGTCCGAGTTTGTTTTGTAAGACTAAGGTTGTTCGAGTATTGGGCCGTGAAGCCCTAGTCGGAGCTTTGGGCTTGATGACCATTTACATGTGACTTAATGTCTGAATATTATTAACATGTGGATTATGGCTGTGTATCATGGCCAGTAGTTTTGTGAAAAGCTTATAAACTCTGTTAACATGACAAATATGTTAAGTTGCTAACACTACTAAACATGTAAGTATGTTATGTATGTATGATAACTCTGATTAACTCTGAGTGATTCTGTTGCGTGTGTTCTCTATGCTAAGTAAGTATATCTTGTCAAGTGTGGAACCTCGTTAAACCTGTTAAGCGCCGTTAGACATTGCTAATGGTTAATATCGTTCGAATGAACTGAGACAGCTCTCGTGTGATGCATGGATTTGCATGGCCTTGATTAATTGCTTATGTGATACATGATAATTACTTAGACACACTTCGTGACGTAAATGGCATGTGAATCTTTGCGAGTATTAACTGATTTTACATACGTGCGTACGATAGGTCGTGATTGATTAACTGTGAGCGTGGGTATCCTTTAGCATACCGAGCAAACCAAGGTGAGTTCACACAGCCAAGGCATGGGGTTCCCAGGGTGGGAATGGGATTTGATTATTTACTGGTACTTATCTATACTGGAACGTAGTGATGTGAATTGATGAACTATGGTACATACTCTGCTGATTGAACTACGACTAGACTAGTAACACTTATTGAAATGATCTTCGCACACCTGCCAAGGGTTGGCCGCGATAATATGACTGACTTCGCACCCCTGCCTTTGGAAGGCCGCGAACTGTAACTTACTAATCTTCGCACACCTGCCTGGTAGGCCGCGATACAAATAAACCTAGTCTAGAATACACGGGAGGAACATTCCCCTAATATCTTCGCATACCTGCCTGGGAGGCCGCGATGGAAACTGATACGATACATGACAAGACGAACGAACATACTACTACTCACACTATACTATTACTGAACTGTTAACTGTGAACTCGCTCAACTAGTTTGTTGATCCTCTGTTACATGCCTTGCAGGTCGTTAGATACATGGAGCTTGCACAGGGAGGAGCAGGTCGTTGTGGAGATTGGATTGTGAATGTTATGTTATACTTACAACACTTGAACTATTTACATACATTGAATATCACTATTACGCTTCCGCTACTTAAATTATGTTTTGTTGGAACATCAATCGTATTGAATAATTGGTTTACATTTATTATACTTGACATTAATTACATGTTCGATATGATTGGTGGCTTGATCTATGGTCAGTCACGCCTCCAAGCGGTGGTACTCCGCGTGTGGGATTTTGGGGGTGTGACATTAACTTTGTATGTTTTCTTCAACTCTAGCTCATGACTTTCAAGTTTCTCAATCACCAAATCTGGTTTCAATTTGTCAGGAGCAATAGTGTTCTTTAACATCAATGCATAATATCTCCAATCCATCTCATCAGGTAGTGAATCAAACAATTTATCAACTATCTCATCATCAGGATACTTGATCTCATGTCGAACAAGTTCCAGCTTAAGATGACCAAACCGTTCAATCATTTTACCCACTGATTCATTTTTCATACATCCAAACATATCAAATTCTTTTCGAAGAAGTTTCTTCTTATTCTTTACAATTTCCTCGCTTCCTATACATTTTGCTTTCAGTTTATTCCACAAATCTTTTGCATTTGAGTAATCGATCAAGGAAATGATGTCTTCTCGGACGGATTGGAAAAGCAATGCTACACACTTTTGTTCTGCCACAAAAGCATCAATTTCTTCAGTTGATCTCAAAGCTTCACCATTCTTCTTGCCATTTGCATAGCCATTTTTCATGCTTTTCCAGCTTGGAAATGCAAATGCCATCATCCAATCTTCAAACTTTGTTGCCCACCTACTATAATCCTCTATAGCCATAAGCTTTGGGGGTTTGTTGAATGTTCCGAATGCGCTCTCGGACTCCCATGCTTCTTTCTTTCTTTCTTTCGGCGGACTTTTATCTTTATTGCTTGATGACGTATCGTTGTTGTCCGTACTACCCGAGAATGCGTACATATCGCTGAACGGATTTAAGAAAATATCATCCATTTTGATTGTACCTGCAAAATCAAACAACACTTAGAAAAATTTTGATTTTGAAAAATATCAGTTCACAAAAGCGATCCTGTCTAAACAGTTTGACAGAAAAGCGGTCCAGAATATGTTCGTAAAAGCGGACCAGTCAATAATAACTAATTCCTCTCGAGCGATCCACAGTATGTCAAATTAGCGACCGATAATATGTACGTTCGAGCGATCCAGAGAATGATCGTTCGAGCGGTTCAACTACTGTCACAAAAGCGATCCAACTTTTGTTCGTTGGAGCGATCCAGAAGTGTTCGTATGAGCGGTCCAAATGTGATCGTTCGAGCGGTTCAACAATGTTGTCCGTTCGAGCGGTTCAAAAAGTTAGATTGTCCGAAAAAGCGATTCCAATTGTGAATTTTGAGCGATCCAATCAGGTTAAGTCCAGAAAAGCGATCCTACGTCCGAAAAAGCGATCGACAGATTTTAACAAATTTTTACCATTTTTAGTCCGTATTTTCACCTGATTCTTTCTAGGGTTTATTAAAAGTGTGTTTTACATGTTATATTCAAATTTCAGACAATTTTGACCGGTGGAACCACTGAAAACCGAAAAAGTATGAGAGAAAGTGAGTAGAAAAGAGAGATTTCTGCAGATCTATGCTGTCGTAGTATGAACTCCTCGTCCTGAGCTCTGATACCACTTGTTGGACCGTTCTATGACCCGAAAAGTCAGTCGAAGTAGTTCATCTTTACATACGAAGGCGGAATCAACGTAAGTAAAGTAACAACAGCTAATCCTTTCAATTCCTTGTGTTTATATTGCTTTCTGATAAAATATCAGCAGAGTTTCGGCACCGTAGCACACACATACACTATTACAAATGAAGAACCGCTCAACCTATTTATAGACAACTTGGGTCGCTTATGTGACAGTCCAAATAAGCGATCCAGCACCAGTGTCACATAAGCGATCCACACTCATGCCCTAAAAGCGGTTCTAGACTTCATGACACAAAAGCGGTCCACATAACATACATGACTAATAAGCGATCCTAACACTATATTATGCTATATTTACACTTTGACCCTTTTAGACCAATCTTGACTTCAGACTTCATGTAGACGTAGTCAACAGACATTCCGTGCATCAACAACAGCATCCTCCCAAGCAAAACAGAGAAGGCAGAAGACTGAACACGCCCCGTGCTCAGCCAGCACGGGGCCGTGCCCAAGAAGCAGCAGAAAAGACAAACCTATAGAAGCTTCTATTGCCCACCACGAGGCCGTGCCCAGTGAACACGGGGGCGTGGCGAAAGTACTGCAGGCGCATTAATTATAATTGCGAATTACAATTAATGAGGAGAGAGATTGTCAGACGGGCACGGGGCCGTGTGCAGCGGACACGGGGCCGTGCCCAGGCTTCTGTTCAGCCTATAAATAGGAGTGCTTGGTTTCATTGCAACTCATCCCTTGGCACACCACCTCTCTCACACTTCATCCACCACCCACCACCACCATAACACCATCATCCACCACTATCATCCATTATCCATCATAGAGTGTGTGAGTCGTCTCGGGATCCAAGATTGATCGTAAGAGTTCTTGACATTCAAGGCCATGTTTGCCTAAGTCTCTTACATCACTTGGTGAAGACAAGTGTTTAGTATAATACTTTTTATTTTTAATCTTTTGCACTTTTTATTTGGTTATGCATTAATGACTTTAATAACTAGTTACTTATGTTGAAGGTGACTTTTCCTTATCGTTTGTCCGTGGTGTCTTGGCATTATTTTACTGTCTATATAAAATAAAAGATTTTCACCATTCATATCTCCACGGTCTATATGGAGGTATGTTGGCTACCTGGTCGGGGGTTAAGGGAACGGTTTGGTAAGGGTCTTGCCCTTGTTCAGCGTTTAGAGGTCCTCCAAGGGACCTGGGTCAAATTTAGTAGGATCTCCTTCAATACCCATAGGTATTGGATGGCGGGGATCCAAACTCTTTGACCCCCTCATAAGTTAACTACTATTAATACTATAACCCGGCTATTTAGGACTGTATCCCTGTTGACTCAGACTACTTAGTCGAGGGTAACGTCACCTCCAAAAGAGGGGCCTACCATAATTTGCTTTAATAACTTAATTCATTATCTTTCAATAATCCGACCCTTTAGGATTGTATCCTTGCTGACTCAAACTACTGGGTTGAGGGTGACGTCGCCTTCAAAAGAGGGGCCTACTACAATAACTAAGATAATCTCTTAAACAAGTGCAAAAGTGCGAAAATAATCAAAGGTTACTAATACACGACTCGTATCCAAGTGATTCATCTTGTCTATCTGTTTTTACTTTTATTTTATTTTTCAGCATTTAGTTAGTTTTTATTTTTTTTAGTTTAAAAATCTTTTCTAAACATTTTGATTTGGTTAGACGTTGAGGATAAACCGGTACTAAAAGTTCTTGTGTCCTTGGACGACCTCGGTATCTTACCAACACTATACTACGTCCACGATGGGTGCACTTGCCCATATGTGTGTTTAGTGTTAGTAAATATCGTGTTTTATAAATTTAAAACTTGGCTAAAAGTGTAAAAAGGGCTTAAAATATACATCTAAAATATAACACACTTCACGCACATCAAGTTTTTGGCGCCGTTGCCGGGGACACAAGGATTTTAAGAAAGCTTAAAATCAACGGCCTAATCAGTTTTTCAAAACCTTTTTAAAACGCGCGCACATTTTTCTGCATTTTAGTTTAGTTTGCATTTACAGTAGCCTGAACACGGGGCCGTGTCCACTGAACACGCCCCCGTGCTGCATATTTTTAGTTAGATACCCAGATACAGAGTCTGAACACGGGGTCGTGCTCACTGAACACGCCCCCGTGTCCAACGAGACCAGTAACTTTAATTAAAACGCCCAGATACAGATCTTGTACACGGGGCCGTGTCCACTGAACACGGGGTCGTGTCCAGCTTCTGTTTCATTTTTGTTTTTGTTTTCTGGTCCTGAGACTAAGTTGTGGTCTGTTGAGTGATCCCTTTGGATCAATACTCAGGAGGCTACAACTACACTTATGAGGAGGATGATTATATGAGAGACTATTGCACTAATTGTGGTAACCCGCACTCGGTACAATATTGTAACTTGTTTCAACCATCCACTTCATACAACTATTATGAGGAGCCCAGGTACGAGCCATCAACTTCATACACAACCTATGAAGACCAAAGGTATGAACCTCCTCCCTCGTACTCGTATTTTGATGAACCAAGGTATGAGCCTTCATACTCATACTTTGAGGACTCAAGATATGAGCCACCACCTTCATACACTTATTATGAGGAACCATGGCATGAACAACCCACCTCATATGAGTACTATGAAGAACAAAATTTCGACCCTTATCCATCATATACTTACAATGAAGAACAATGGTGTGAACCATCTACTTCATATGGGTACTATGAGGAACCAAGGATCGAACAACCGGATTCAAGCTTCGAGGATCCCAATCCTTTCTCTATCACCGAAGTGACCGATAGGATATTAGAACACATTAAAACTATCGAACGTTGCATAAAAGAATCTCGCGCAAGGGAAGAGGAGTCCCGCGCAAGAGAAGAATTAAATAGTAATAATAACGTGGAAATAGTTGAAAATGTAAAAATGGAAGAACAAATAAGTGAAAAACCGACACATGAGTTGAACAACGAAAGGGGTGAGGTCGATAACATTAAATTACAAGAAGAATCTGATTTTGAAAAAATTAATCTCTTGTCACCTTCTTTTGAAAATCATTGTTTAGTGACCCCTCATGCTAAGTTTTTAAAAGAGCTAAACACTAATACAAAAATTGAAGAAAGGGTAAGTGTTAAGTTAACTAATGATCAAACCTCGCTAATAAAAGAAGATCCTTTTGAAATTAACATTACACCGGTTCCATGTTTCTTTCAAAATTCGTTTATTAGTAATATCACCATTGATAAAGATCTTTGTGTTAACATAATGCCTAACTACATTTTTGAAAAATTAAGTATTAGTAATTTCGCTCCACTTCAAATACCCATTTTTCTATCCGATCGGAAAGTAATAAAATCAATCGGTGTAGTTGAGGATGTCTTGGTACAAGCAAATCAAATGGTTATTCCAACCAACTTTGTCATCCTCGATGACGCTCCTCTAGTCTTGGGAAAACCTTTTGTAAAAACTCATGAAGCTTTGAAAAACCGAAAATTTAACAAACTACCTCTTCAATTAGGGGCATTCAAAAGGGACATAGATCTTGAGCGTTCAATGAAATATCCTTTTGGCAATAATGACCCCCTAATTGAAGATGAGGATGAGCCACCCGATACCACTGAAGAAGATGACCACTTTGTTGAAGAAGAGGTCGCCATAGAACAAACCTTTAATGTTCTTAACCTAGATGAGCCACAAAATAAGGTGTCTCCTAAAGACCCACCCATTGAGCTCAAAGAACTTCCTAAAGGTTTGGAATATGCTTTTCTAGACAAAGATGGTAATTTACCTGTAATTATTTCGTCTAAATTAAGTAGCGTAGAAAAAGAAAAACTAGTTAATCTTCTTAAAAAACACAAAAATGCGATCGCTTGGAAGCTTGTAGATATTAAAGGAATAAGTCCTTCCATGTGCACGCACAAAATTTTAATGAATGATGACTACAAAACAGTAATACAACCACAACGAAGAGTAAATCCCATTGTGCAAGAAGTGGTTAAAAATGAGGTCATCAAGCTACTTGACGCCGGACTAGTCTATCCTATCTCTGATAGTCCATGGGTAAGTCCCGTCCAAGTAGTCCCAAAGAAAGGAGGTATGACGGTGATAACTAATGAAAAAATGAATTAATACCGACAAGAACCGTCACAGGGTGGAGAGTTTGTATAGACTATAGACGATTAAATGAAGCAACAAGGAAAGAACACTTTCCTTTGCCCTTCATTGATCAAATGTTAGAACGACTATCCGGTCATAAATTTTACTGTTTCTTGGATGGTTTTTCAGGATACTTTCAAATCCCGATAGCACCTGAAGACCAAGAAAAGACGACTTTCACATGCCCATATGGAACTTTCGCCTATCGACGCATGCCATTCGGTCTATGTAATGCACCTGCAACATTCCAACGTTGTATGGTGGCCATTTTCCATGACATGATAGAAAAGACAATGGAAGTCTTCATGGACGACTTTTCTATCTTTGGAGACTCATATGACCAATGCCTCGATAACCTTGAACGAATGCTATCCCGATGTGAGGAAACTAACCTCGCCCTTAACTGGGAAAAATGCCATTTCATGGTAACAGAGGGAATAGTACTCGGTCACAAAATCTCAAACGAAGGAATGGAAGTTGATCGAGCAAAAATAGAAACTATTTCTCGATTGCCTCCACCATCCTCCGTTAGAGCAATCAGAAGTTTCCTAGGGCATGCCGGATTTTATAGAAGGTTTATCAAAGACTTTTCAAAAATTTCAAGACCTCTAACAAAATTACTTGAAAAAGATGCACCTTTCATCTTTGACAAGGAATGCAATCAAGCATTTCTAACCCTCAAGGAAATGCTAGTCAATGCCCCTATCATGATAGCCCCTGATTGGAAATTTCCTTTCGAAATCATGTGTGATGCAAGTGACTTTGTTGTTGGAGCAGTCTTGGGACAAAGAAAAGAAAAGCATTTCCACCCAATTTATTATGCTAGTAAAACACTTAACGATGCATAAGAAAATTACACAACTACTGAAAAAGAGTTACTAGCTGTGGTGTTTGCTTTTGATAAATTCCGTTCTTACCTTGTTCTTTCTAAAACTGTAGTCTATACAGATCATGCAGCTATCGATACCTCTTCAAGAAACAAGACGCAAAACCCCGTTTGATCAGATGGATTTTACTCCTCCAAGAATTCGACATTGAGATCAAAGACAAAAGAGGAGCAGAAAACACTGCTGCAGATCATCTTTCACGCCTAGAAGACCCAGCTTTGGAGGCAACCAGGGACGAATAGATCAACGAAAAATTTCCCACAGAATCCTTGGAAATGATGGAAAGCAGACAAGAACCATGGTATGCCGACTTTGCTAATTACTTAGCTAGCGGTATAGTCACCAAAGGATGGGCGCATCACCAAAGAAAGAAATTCTTTGCTGATGTAAAGCATTACTTTTGGGAAGACCCTTATCTTTTCAAAATGTGTGCCGACCAACTCATCCGAAGGTGTGTCCATGGTAGTGAAGCCCGAAGAATTCTCCGTCATTGTCATGAAGGTCCATACGGAGGACATCATGGTGCCCGTAGTACCGCATGAAAGGTATTTGATTCAGGATTTTATTGGCCAACCATTTACAAAGATGCCCAAGATCTTGTAAAGACATGTGATGCTTGCCAAAGATCAGGTAATATTTCTTCCAAGAACGAAATGCCTCAAAACGACATTCTCGTTTGTGAAATTTTTGATGTGTGGGGACTCGATTTCATGGGACCCTTCCCACCGTCAAAAGGAAACAAATATATACTTGTGGCGGTTGATTACTTGTCTAAATAGGGGGAGGCCAAAGCTCTTCCAACAAACGATGGAAGAGTAGTGGCAAAATTTCTGAAAAAAATATTCTTTCGTTTTGGAACACCAAAAGCTTTGATAAGTGATAGGGGTACCCATTTTTGCAATCATCAACTCGAAAAGATCTTAACAAGGTATGGGGTCTATCACCGGGTCTCAACAGCATATCACCCTCAAACAAATGGACAAGCCGAAGTGACTAACCGAGGTTTAAAACGAATACTTGAAAAAACCGTAGGTTTAAATAAAAAGGAATGGGCTGATAAATTAGATGATGCTTTATGGGCTTTTCGAATTGCTTATAAAACCACTATAGGCACAACCCCATATAAGCTCGTCTATGGAAAAAGTTGTCATTTGCCAGTAGAAATAGCTCACAGGGCCTACTGGGTAATAAAAAACGTAAACCTAGATTTGGAAACTACAGGCAAAAATCGATTTTGTTAAATGAATGAATTAGACGAATTAAGGAATTATGCATACTCTAACTCCGAAATTTATAAGGAAAGAATGAAAAATTTGCACGATAAATATATTAAGCCTAATGAATTTCGAGTAGGAAACCAAGTTCTGTTGTTTAATTCATGACTTCAATTATTTCCGGGTAAACTAAAATCTAGGTGGTCAGGACCTTTTTCCATCACCCATGTTTTTCCTCACGGTGCAGTAGAAATTAAAGCTCGAAATGGGATTCCATTTAAAGTCAATGGCCAACGGCTGAAACTCTATCGAGGATCCATTGAGGATGAAGAGGAAGAGATCTCACTACAAACGGTTAATGAATAACGAGCACCCACATCATACCCGGTATGTTACGAACAAGTAAGTGTACATCGAAACCGGTAAGTCTTCTAACCATGTTTTCGGAAAAATGGGCACTCACACGAGCACGTTAAAAAAAAAAAAAAAACCTTTGCTCGGCACGAGGCCGTGTCCGCTGGACACGGGGCCGTGTCGACGCAACTGTCGGGATAAAACCCTCTTTTCATAACAGTTACCTCATTCCACACGCCCCGTTTTGCCGAAAACGCTCTGGTTCAAGGCGATTTTCCGCAGATTTCCGACGTTACCTCCATGTTTAACAACATTAAGGTATGATTCTATCATCATTAGTAGTTAGATTAGTTACTTGCATAAACATCAAAAATTTGGGGAAAAATCTAGGGTTCTTCAAGTTCATCCGGATCGAACCTCAAATTTTTGATATAATCTGTTAGTATTAGTTTAGATTAGTGTAATGGGAAGTAAATACACTTGTATTGTTGATAGATTTGCCCGATTTCTCACAAAAACCTCAAACCCTTGTTTTTGAACCGAAAAAGATAAAATTGAAAGGGTAAACGGGTTGTTTTGGGAAAAACGGCACTTGGGGTTTCATTTTCGGGGGAAACCGCTCCTACTTGGCTAAAAATTTTCAGATTTTCAGGACCGGGACGAAAAATGAAGATTTTGAGTAACAGACGCCTGAACACGGGGTCGTGCCCGCTGAACACGGGGCCATGTCCAGCTCACTGTTTGCAGTTTCTTTTGCAAATCTCACTGTTTCGTGCTAACTTTTGGTGTATTCTTTCAGATGGCAAAGTTCACGAGGTTCAATGCGAGTGAGCTCGATGCTAGGGCAAGATACGAGTTACTTCAAACAAGGCCCGAGGAATACCCCAGACGAGCATGCACGGACCTGTCAACAACATCGTTACGGGACCACTAAGGGTTGCATTGACCACTCGGCTTCGGTCGGTGCATCAATGCACCATGGAGTTCTATAGTACTTTTACCTTCACTTCAAGGTGTGACCCGTTCGACAATGAAGGGGTAGCATTTCGATGTGGTGGAACGAGGTACTCGATCTCTATGGCACAGTTCGGAGCAATAGTGGGATTGTACGCTGAAGAAGAATCAGAGAATGAGGAAAATACCGGGGGATTACGAGATTTGGACGAAAATGAACGTCAAGCTGCATGGGCTCAAATCGGTGAAGGAATCTACAACCCTAGCAGCACCAAGAGTACTAAGCTGAGGGATCCACTCTATCGCTACATTCACAGGCTCCTCACCTACTCTCTTAGCCAACGTCGTGACAGTAGTGGCGTTGTAGGGTTGAAAGATTTGGTTGTCCTTTACTGCATCCACAACCGAAAGCCTCTTGATGTTCCCTATCTCCTACTGCGAAACATGCATTTGAACCGCATTGCTCGTGCTCCAACACCTATCTTCTTTGGAGGATGGGTGTACCGCCTCTTCAAGCACTTCACGCGCATCCCCAGGTCCTTTGAAAGAAGCCCATGGTCGGGACGAGTTGACTATCACATTTGCCGAGCCATGAACTTACTTTATGAGGCGGAAGACGGGTGAGTGAGCTTCCAAAGGACACAAGGCCATGCATGGAACCCGCAGGAGGCCCTAGTTCTTCACGCACCACCTCCTCACTACCAGTATCAACCCCATGGTGATCCAGGTCAATCCTCCTCACAAGGAGGCGGTTTTCCTAACTTTCAAAGTTTACATGATCTTTTGCAGGAAAACCTCATGTGCACCAGGAACACCTATAACCTTGCCAACAATACATACCACCGGGTCGGAGCTATCGAACGAAACATCAACGATATACAAGACGACATCGGCAGCATCCGGGAGTATATGGCGGGTCATGGGGATGGAGGAGATGACAGCAACGAGGACATGGACTAGGGGGTTGAAGGAGCAGGAGCAGGTTGATGGCGAGCCAACAGGTTAAAGTCCCTTTATCTATCGAAACAGTTTGTGGCCTGCGTGCCAAGTGTTGAACAATTTACTTTCCTTAACTACTTTTATTTTCTGCTTTTATTTTCTTTTACTTTATGCTTTGAACAATTAACGATGGTAATGTAGGATGTTGGTATTACTTGGTGTGGTATGTAGTGATGAAACAGGTACAAACCAAGGCTTAGAGTGCTAAGCATTAGCACTCATAAGGCCAGAATGGGAAAACCAGAGGAAGGGACCTATATTTCAGGCTTACAGACTGTCCACACGGGGACGTGTCCAGCCGACACGCCCCCATGCTCATCTCCCAGACCTGCTGTTTGGTTACTTTCCTGCAGATTTTTTCCAGACACGGGGCCGTGCCTAGCCAGCATGCCCCAGTGTCCACCTTCTGTAAGTTTTCATTACTGGCAGTTGACCACGGGGTCGTGTCCAACGGACACGGGGCCGTGTCCAGACTGCCAGTAACATAAATTTTTGCTTTTAACACCATGTTACACATTCAATCAACCTAAAAAATTATTTTTGGGACACATTGAGGACAATGTGTAATTTAAGTGTGGGGGGGATGCTAAAACCTTGAAATTTTGCAAGTCCTAATAACAAGCCTTACACAAAACTCTATTGGAACCGCTAATCACCCCAATTTTTTTCAAAAATCTTCATTTTTTTTACTTGTCTAAAGTTTAAGTTGGGAATTCTAAGACTAACAAGGTTATATTTTTACAAATTTACAACCGATAGCGTCGTGATAAAAGAACCAACATAAGAAAATTATGAAACGGCATGACAAGCCTAGTTAAAATTCGATTATATATACTTGATCACATAGAAAAACCCATTCCCACAAAAAGTGAGTTTTGAGCCTTTATTGAGCATACAAATATACATCCTTACGCTAAATGCTCATTTTTCGTTTCTTGTGTGAATAGCCGCTTGGTTCTTACGACTCTAGAACTTGCCACGACAATTCATTCCCGGTCCTTACCAACTTAAACCCAAGTAAGTAAATGATGGAGGCATTAGGACTAACCCCTTTTTCTTTCAAAACCATTATTTTTATTTTTATTTTTCTTTTCACCTACCAAAAAAAAAAAACTCCCCCTAGTTAACCCCTTTGAGCCTAAACATTTTCATTTTTTAACCCAAAACCCTTTTTACCCACAAAAAAAAACCCTTTTTATTTTTTTTTCCTTTATTTTAGTAACAAGCTCGGTTTTCTTGTGACTGAAAAAAAAAAAGAAAGTTTACAATGAAGTTAGAAATAAACAAAGCTCCTAAAAAGCTTGTTTGAAGAAATACTTCATTAGAAATAAAAAGTCACTAAAACAAAATGTTTTACGAAAACCGACGCTTTTTACGTTTTTCGCCCTTTTCTACTAACCACTAACCCACCTACCCACCTTTAGCCCATGCCTTTACCCAAAAAGTCCTCTTGATATTCACAAAGGTAAAAAAGTTAAAAAGGAGGAGGATTGATTGCTTGGCAAGCCTATGGTAGGAATAAGTTTCATGCCGCTCTCGAGTGATTCACTAAAAATACACCTTCGGCTGAGTGTGAGTGATTTCCCCCTTGAGGTATGTGAACTTGTATATGAATGGAAATTTAAAAAGGCATGCTATGCCCAAATAAGTAATTTCTCTTATGAAACGTTCTAAATAAATCATAACGAATAGGATTGTAAATAAATAAAAATAAAACCCAATAAGGATCTTGGATTCCCGACACTCTATGACAAACCAAAACCTTCTCTTCTACCCATTCCATTTGGGAGTGTAAGCCACATATTAAAGAGTTTTGCTTGAGGACAAGCAAAGATTCAAGTGTGGGGGTATTTGATGTGTGTAAAATGCAACATATAAATTACATCAAATGAGGCATAAAACTAACCCTTTTTAAGTACTAATGTTGGAAAAAGAGTGTTTTTGTCTTCCTTTTGCATTTTCAGGATTAAATGAGCTCAAATCAACAAAAGAAGCAAAAAGGCAGCTAAATCTAACATAAATACAAGAAAAGGAACTTAAGTGGATTGCCCGACCCCTCGACAGCATCCTCCCAAGCAAAACAGAGAAGGCAGAAGACTGAACACGCCCCGTGCTCAGCCAGCACGGGGCCGTGCCCAAGAAGCAGCAGAAAAGACAAACCTATAGAAGCTTCTATTGCCCACCACGGGGTCGTGCCCAGTGAACACGAGGGCGTGGCGAAAGTACTGCAGGCGCATTAATTGTAATTGCGAATTACAATTAATGAAGAGAGAGATTGTCAGACGGGCACGGGGCCATGTGCAGCGGACACGGGGCCGTGCCCAGGCTTCTGTTCAGCCTATAAATAGAAGTGCTTGGTTTCATTGCAACTCATCCCTTGGCACACCACCTCTCTTACACTTCATCCACCACCCATCACCACCATAACACCATCATCCACCACCATCATCTATTGTCCATCATAGAGTGTGTGAGTCGTCTCGTGATCCAAGATTGATCGTAAGAGTTCTTGACAATCAAGGCCATGTTTGCCTAAGTCTCTTACATCACTTGGTGAAGACAAGTGTTTAGTATAATCCTTTTTATTTTTAATCTTTTGCACTTTTTATTTGGTTTTGTATTAATGACTTTAATAACTAGTTGCTTATGTTGAAGGTGATTCTTCCTTATCGTTTGTCCGTGGTGTCTTGGCATTATTTTACTGTCTATATAAAATAAAAGATTTTCACCATTCATATCTCCACGGTCTATATGGAGGTATGTTGGCTGCCTGGTCGGGGGTTAAGGGAACGGTTTGGTAAGGGTCTTGCCCTTGTTCAGCGTTTAGAGGTCCTGCAAGGGACCTGGGTCAAATTTAGTAGGATCTCCTTCAATACCCATAGGTATTGGATGGCGGGGATCCAAACTCTTTGACCCCCTCATAAGTTAACTACTATTAATACTATAACCCGGCTATTTAGGACTGTATCCCTGCTGACTCAGACTACTTAGTCGAGGGTAACGTCACCTCCAAAAGAGGGGCCTACCATAATTTGCATTAATAACTTAATTCATTATCTTTCAATAATCCGACCCTTTAGGATTGTATCCTTGCTGACTCAAACTACTGGGTTGAGGGTAACGTCGCCTTCAAAAGAGGGGCCTACTACAATAACTAAGATAATCTCTTAAACAAGTGCAAAAGTGCGAAAATAATCAAAGGTTATACTAATACACGAGTCGGATCCAAGTGATTCATCTTGTCTATCTGTTTTTACTTTTATTTTATTTTTCAGCATTTAGTTAGTTTTTATTTTTTTTAGTTTAAAAATCTTTTCTAAACATTTTGATTTGGTTAGACGTTGAGGATAAACCAGTACTAAAAGCTCTTGTGTCCTTGGACGACCTCGGTATCTTACCAACACTATACTACGTCCACGATGGGTGCACTTGCCCATATGTGTGTTTAGTGTTAGTAAATATCGTGTTTTATAAATTTAAAACTTGGCTAAAAGTATAAAAAGGGCTTAAAATATACATCTAAAATATAACACACTTCACGCACATCACTAAGCAGCACATGGCATCTCTTGTAGCCATGTTAGAGTCATATGAAAGCTTGATTGTAGGAAGAATTGGTAATCCGATGCTCACGAAAGAAGATTATGACCAAATCTATGCAGAAGAGCTTGAGCTGATGGATGTGAAATGGTGTTTGGCTAGTGCATGCAGGAGAGCTGAAAAATTTCAACAGATTACTGGCAGAGACGAATTTCGAGGAATGGCTACCTCTCCACTTGGTTTTGACAAGTCAAAGGTTACCTGTTTCCAATGTAAAGGAAAAGGTCATTTTAAACGGGAGTGTAAAAACCAAGAATCAACTGGGAGTCAAGATAAAAGCAATTATTATCAAAAATCAATCTTTCATCAGATTGATCAACAACCTCAACAAAAAGAACAGAAAACTGCTCATGGGAAAATGATTGAAGAAGCAAATAAGAAAGCTTATTTTGGGATAATAGATCAAGGTGATGAGTTTGTTGCAGAGGGATTCAACTGGGATAATTACATACCCAGTGGAACTATACCTGGTGTGGCTCTTGTTACCAGAATTTTGGGAGAACATGAAGATTGTCAGAAAAGAATTCCAATATTTCCAGATCTTGGAAGTGATGTTGATACTGATGATGAGGAAGAATATCTTAACAAATGTAGAAAAAGCATTGATCCTGATAGTTTTAATTTTTTCTCTGCAGATAAAGTTGAGATGCTGAATCAAAAGAAGATTGCTCGGTTGAAGAGAGAGCTGGAAGCAGCAAAGTTACTCGCTGATGAAAAGGCGAAGACAGAAGCTGGAAAAACACAAGATGAAGCAGTGACTGAGAATGCAATAGAAAAGATTGTCGAAGTGGAGAAAGTGGTAGAGAAAATCATCGAAGTTGAGAAACTTGTGGAAGTTGAGAAAGTTGTTGAAAAAGTTGTCGAAATAGAAAAGATTGTTGAAGTTGAGAAACTTGTTGAAGTTGAAAAGACTGTAGAAGTTGAAAAGATAGTTGAAAAGGTAGTTGAAGTTACTAAGCCTTGTGAGAAATGTTCAGAATCTTACAAAGTATGTGAAGAAAAAGACAAGAAGATTGCTGAATTAGAGAGAATGAAAGAAGATTTACTGTCTGATGTGAAGTATGTTAAAGAGTCCTATGATGTTCTAAACAGGATAGTTGATGGTTTGAAAAGGACAAATGCATAAATTGAAAAGGCAAATGACAAAATGAGTGCAACTTTAATGACAAAGCAAAGCGTTATCAATGATTATATTGAAGACTGTGCTAATTTGAAGAAGGAGTTGGAACTTGAGAGAATTGAGAGTGAAAGGATTAATCGATTACTTTTGAGTTATACTACTTGCGATTATCTGATTGATCGTGTTTATCCTACTGTTGCAGGTCTTGAAGCTTTCAAGAAGAAAGAAAAAGAAGAAGATACTGGTAAGTTACAAAACGTCAAATATAACAGATGTCCGCCTCCTATCTTTAAGAGTTATTCCCCCAGGAAACCAAATGAGGAACAAGTAGACAAGGCTCTAAACATCAAATTAAAGTCTGAAATCACTGATGAATTACCAGACAATATTGATGTTACATTCACAGCGTCTGACACTGATCATGAGTCTGAGTTAGTAAAGAAAGTTGTCGATCAGGTGTTGGATATGGATGAAGAGTCAAAATCAGAGTCTAAGTCAGATAGTTCAAGTTCATCTGGGAAGAGTCCGAGTTCGCCGGTCAAGAGGGTTTACAATAAAGAATTCCTGTTATCAAAATCTAATTTGAATGATGGATTAGTCAAAGTAGCATATACGTTGAATGATTCAGACAAATTATATTCTGATGAGGAATTCCCAATAAGAAGTGTTAAAACTGAAATGATCAAAAAGGTTTTCAAAATAACAGAAGTTAATATTTCTGAAATAAAAGATTTAAATCTTTCTGCAAAACCTAAACATTACACTTCAAGGATTCAACAAAGAATAAACAAGAAAATGGGTTATGGTTGTGGTTATAGTTTCCAAAAGAAACCAAACCATAATGGTAAACTCAAAAAGAAAGGTCTTGGTTTTAATTCGTCAAAAAATTATAAAAATCAGAAAACTTATAAACCAAATACAAAATTTGTTGCAGGAGGAAGTTTAGAAGATGAGCAGAAGAAACCGTTCTAGAAACAGTCGAATCAAGAGTTTCTTGCTGAAGTGAAGAAGAATGTGAGAAAATCTGTTCAAAGAGTTGACAGAAGAACCTGTTTCAAATGCCAGGAAGTTGGACACATAGCTTGGAATTGCCCCAAGACCAACTACCAAAAACAGGGAGTTTCTTCTAACTCTGTTTTGAGAAAGACTTGTGTTGATAAGAAAGAACAACCTGTGAAAAATGTTAAAAAGTTTGAAAATTCTACTTCTGAGGAAGGAGAAAGTTCAAAAAGGTTTTATAAAAGAAAAGGTGATATGAACAAACAAAAGTGGGTGGTTAAATCTGAAAGTAATTCTGACAATGAATCTGATTCCATAAAATCAGAGGAGTCTTTGGTTGATAAAAAGATTATGAATTCTGTTCCAATGGTGAACGATGAGAATTTTCCTTCATTGTCAAAGAAAAATTTGATGAAGAAAGTGGGAAAAGTTGAGATCTTAAATCAATTCTTCGCTGATAAAGGAGAATTTGATGTTGAGAAGGCTTTCAACGGGAAAGCTAAACACATTTTTCGGAAGATGGTTGATAGGAAGGTAAAAGGTGCTAAAGAGTTTTATAAATCAAAATGTTGGTGGGACAGATGTGTTCCAAAGTCACCCAAGGCTGGTGAGGCTTGGGTGGACATTATGTTTGAGTAAAAAACCTGACTTGCCGGAGCTCCCAAGTGGGTAATCGTGGAGAATCGGCAGTTTCTTTGTATATGTTTGGTTGGTAATTTTGCAAATGATACAGTAGCTATTTCTGTCAAAGTGATTACTCAAGGTCATTAATTTGAACTTGATGTAATCCTCGTACAAGTGATTGAATAAACAAGATGGTGATGAACCCTAACCCACAAGTGGTAATAACAAAACTTATTTTCCGGAAAAACCATTTGGTTAAAACAAACTTAAGTGTTTTGAAATCACAATGGGAAAATAGTTTGTTGAGAGGGGGAGTTCTGATTGTTTATGCCGAGTGAATGGTGATTTGAAGTGATTTGATATCAGTTGTCAAGTTGCCTGTACAGTTTGTTTTCAAATTGTTTTAATGTGTTTGCATTTTAGGGGGAATAAAAATTTCAGAAAATCCAAAAAAACATTAGAAAATTTGAAAAAGCCAAAAACATGATAAAATCAAAAATGAGTTTGGCTGTATAAAAGAGGAAATAATAGTACATCAGTGGACGATCACGGCATGCTAAAGAATTGGTAAGTTAAATAATAATAAACGGTCTCACTGATGATGTGTCAGTAGGTTTTTGCACATTTAATAGATTGTGACGAGATATAAACCTAAATTTCAAACTTGCTTAATTCATTGGTAACATCTCTCAGATATATGGGTAACCCCCGAAATCTTGTTTGAAAGGTCCCTTATTCTGAGATACTAGGTCTTTATGCTTAGTGATATCTGGGGTATTATCCCTGGACTTCTGCTGTATGGAAATACTGACCTAGTCCCCGGATAATACTTTCCGCAAATGCTTAAAAAAAGCGCAGCCCTCAGCAAATTGATGAAACAATAAAATTGATAGTTATTGCTGTTGAAACAAAAGATCCTCTAAAGGGGACCCACCAAAAGTCGAAGCCGTCATCTCTCTGCGTATACGGAAGTATCGACCTGATCTCTCACGGCCCTCGCACCTAACCCCTTACAGATATCATCTAGGTATACTCACCTGTAAGACTGAATATTGGGATCTGGATACGGGAGTATATTCAAGTGGTGGGACACGCGAATAAGTTTAAGTATCTAACACATTGATCTCGTATCTCGGATCAATTGAACTTTGTGTAAGAATTTAAGTGGATCAGTATACTGACAATCTAAGTGAATCGTTTAGAACTTAAAATGTTTAAAGGTTAACGGTGTTAATGATATGTCTCAGAAACTGATATGATCCTCTCACACAAACTCACAAAAATATTGTATGAAAATATTTTCCTTTACATTTTATGTCATTTCATTCAAAAATCCAAAAAGATTTTCGGTGTGTTTTAGCATAAATTTTTGAAAAATTCAAAAGATTTTCGACAGCTGATGTAGAAAAGCTGACGTTCAAAGTTCCAAGTGCTGAACATGATGAACAGGTTTGGGAGAGTTTGATTAAAAGGTTTTTTCAGAGAAAAGAAATTTATTGTAAAAATGATTTTAAGAATAATCATAGTTTTTTCTGAGGGAATATTGAAAGTAGGGGAGTCAGTGTTGGTGCATACAATTTTAAATCTGTTAATATCTAATTTTATGAATCTTATGTTTTGGGTAGAGGTTGTGCAGGATGACCTGAGCTGGATGAGAGTCAGGTTCCAATGCCTAAGACTCTGATTGAAAGTAGAAAGCCAGGTTTTGATCCTGATAATGTAAAAGCCAGACTACGATCCCAGCATGTTTTAAGGGGAGTTTGTTAGAGAAAGAATTTGAAGATGGAAGAGATAATTAGAGATTCTGGAAGCCCGAAGACTGATCAAGACTAAAGATGGGAAGACTCGACACGTCATACTCGTCAACATCTGGGGGGAGTCTGTTAGTGCATACATCGTCGACTTCGTCTTGTATCGAGTGTTAGATTAGATATGTTAGATCAGGGCGCATTGTACGAGATAATACGTTGTTTTAGGTTGACAAAATGCTGATTTCGCTTCTAGAGCTGATTTCGCCCATAATGACAATATGTCATTTGGAGCGAAATCACAAGGTAGTGATTTCGCCCGAAATGACATAATGACATTAGGAGCGAAACCCCTCCACTATATATAGTTCTCTTCGAGCGAAATCAGTAAGCATGCTCTTGTTTTCGGTACCGAACTGCTGCCGAAGTGCCGTCTGACTTGTAATAGCTATGAAATCAATATACAAGGCAATATTTAGTGAAGCAAGCTGTTTTCCACATCTGATTCTTGTTTTCCGCACCTGAATCAGATTAGAACACCTCTGATCGACTCGTTTGGGTCAGCACGCGATCCTACAGAGTTTGGATGAGAAAAAAATCTTTTTCTATAGAGATGTAAAGTTTTATGAACATGTTTATCCGTTTAAGTCCAAACTCATAAATGAACAAGTTGTTTTTGATAAAACATTAAATCATATTAACTTTTTGACTCATATGAAATGTTTACATCTAAAGTTTCTCACACTCCCGATGGTGAAGAGGGTATTGCTGAATCTCATGGTACTAACAATGATGATCAACAACCAGTTCCCTCTACATTTGCCACTCCTAGTCCTGTTGAGTCAGGTCGTCAGTTAGGATCTAGTGTAGAAAGTCGTGTTAGGGTGGAGTATGGCAGGGCAGAGGACACTGTTATACCAACAAATGAGATCAACCCATCTGAGGGGACCGTTTCTGGTCTTAGGAGATCTTCTAGAAGTACTGTTTTACCAAAACGTTTCGATGATTCTGTGTTAAGTAGTAGTGTTAAATATGATATAGGAAGGGTTGTGAATTATGCTTGTTTAACTGCTGAATTTTTTTTTTTACTAGTAGTTTAAATAAGTCTAGTGAACCACGTTCCTATAGTGAAGCTTCTAAAGATTCAAGGTTGGTTGATACCATAAATCTTGAAATGGAAGCTTTGCATAGAAATGGAACATGGAAAAGTGTTGATTAACCTAGGGATAGAAAACCAATAGGATGTTAATGGATATATAAAATAAAATATAAAGTAAATGGTGAGGTTGAGAGGTATAAAGCTCGTTAGTGGCTAAAGGTTATAGTCAACGTGAGGGTATTGATTTTGGAGCAACTTTTTCTCTGGTTGTTAAAATGGTTACGGTTAGGTGTGTCTTAAGTATAGTTGTTCAGAATAGTTGGTCACTATTTCAGCTTGATGTTAATATTGTGTATTATACGGGTCTATTTCTGAGGATGTTTATATGTCACTTCCCGAAGGGTATTATACTAAAGATGAAAATAAAGTTTGCAAGCTAGTTAAGTCTCTTTATGGTATAAAATAAGCGCCTAGAAAATAGAATGAAAAGCTTACAAATGTGCTTCTAAATGTTGGTTTTGTGCAAAGTGTATGTGATCACTCTTTGTTTACCTTTTCTAAAGGTTCAGTGTTTATTATCTTGTTAGTTTGTGTAGATAAAATTATTATAACAGGAAATAATAACACTGAAATTGCTAAGGTTAAAACCATGCTTAGTGATACATTGCAAATTAAAGATCTAGGTGTGCTTAAATATTTTTTGGGAATAGAAATGTTATATAATAAAGCTGGTTTGTGTTTAAGTCAGTGAAAGTATTGTTTAGAGTTGCTGAATGAATTTGGTTATTTGGGGGTGTAAACCAGTAACTACTCCCATATAATTAAGTCATGTGGTTAACTCTAAAACTGAAATAAATACTGATAAAGTAGTTGATATAACTAACTATCAAAAGCTGATAGGAAAGTTAATATACTTGTCATTGACACGTCCTGATATAAGCTATGTGATTCAGTATCTAAGTCAGTTTATGCATAGTCCTTTAGAAGGACATCTTAAAGTTGCATTACGTTTGTTGAGATATTTGAAGTCGAGTCCTGGAAAAGGACTTATGTTCAGGAAAAGTGTTAATACTCGTCTATCTTGTTATGCTGATTCAGATTAAGCAAAATGTTTAGTTACTAGAAAATCCGTCACTTGTTTCTGTATTTTCTTAGGCACAAATTTAGTGTCTTGGAAAAGCAAGAAACAAAGTACGGTTTCTAGGTCTACTGGAGATGCATAATACAGGTTAATGTGTTCTGCTACTTGTGAACTTGGCTGGCTTGTAAATGTGTTAAAAGAATTGAAAACAAATTGTGAGTTGCCTATTAAACTGTTTTGCGATAGTAGTGCTGCTATTCATATAGCGGCTAACCAAGTTTTCCATGAAAGGACCAAACACTTTGAAATTAATTTAGATTTTCTGAGAGAGAAAAAATCTACAAGATTTATAAGTACTGAAAAGATTGACACTGAAGGTCAATTGGCCTATATTTACCAAAGGTTTAAGTGTTAATCTTCATGATTTTTTTGTGAAAAACTTGGGATGGTTGACCTGTTTAAGCCAAATGAATGAAGGGGGGATGTTAAAATGTGTTGTTATATATCTCATTCATTTGGGCTTATGGTTAGTTTATTATTATTGGGCTTCTGAGGATAGTGTGTTGGGCTGGTCTCATGGGCTCAGATATTGTTACGGTTATTATGCTTGTTAAGTGTGGTTATGTTACAAGTATACTAGTCTGAGGGGGTAAAGTGTTAATATCCAGGGACTGCAATCATCATCAATAAAAGATTTGGACTGAAGTGTAAGTTGTTTTGGGCGCACATATAAAAGAGTAGAGTTCCAGATCATTCCTCATTCACTCCCATTTTTTCACTTTTGTTTTCTATGTAATAGCGATTAGGGTTCCAGGTGATTCATCGCAGCTCTTGTCTTCTCTCACCTATATTTGAGAGATTATTCTTGTGGTTTGGTACAGATGATCATCAAGATACGTTCGTATTTCTGTTCCGATTTAAATCTTACAGTTGTAAGATCTTGGGGGGTAAATCCTTTTGGTTTGGGTTCCTGTTTTGTCGCTATATCTTCTATTTTCTTGTATTTGATCATCATATCATGTTTGTTAACAAATACTATCCTGCAAAATAAACGGTTAGACTTGCCACAAAGAGAATGTGTTTATGTGATGTGACCACCCTCTGGGAGAATCAGTAATTTGTAGGGTGTAAGATGTTAGAGAGAGAGTAAAAGTGTGTGGACAGAGTTGTGCCATTGTGGAAATAATTTAGGTATTTATATTGTTGATGTCACGACCCCCGACCCAGTTTTCTAGTTCGATTGCCGCGAGACAGAAAACCCGTGGTATTTAATTTTGGCAGCGGAAATTTTAACAGGATCTTTTAAAACTGAAAATACCCGATTATTTTATTTCAAGTTTCGGGATAAACCCCGTAGTTTACAATAGAGGAATTTCATTGGGAAATTCCCTAGTTACAAAAATATGTTTATTTATTTACTGAGCCATTTTATCCAAGCTGGTAGTGTTACGCAGCATTTTTCCTGGTTCACAGTAAATCACCTGAAACATGTTTAAAAAGATTTTATCAGCGGGGAAATACTGGCGAGTCATTCAATTTGCATAAACGACACATTGTTATAGATTACAGTATTAAGAGCAATTACAATTGCCCCTATCTTATAATTAGCTGGTTCAGTTGTCACTCGACCGGATCTATGACTGTGGTCATATCACTATTGGGTCCTTTCACCCAAAAGTGACGTGTATCACTATTTAGGTCCTTTCACCTAAATGTGACAAAACAGTAGTCATTGTGCACAATACCCCACTTGCTGCCAGTAATTTAAGATAACAAAGACTTAATCCCTGTAACATATAACTGGAAAACATTGAGGTATTGTAAAACACTTTTGATAAAAAGAGAATGACTCACATTGCAAGTTTAGTTGAGTGGATTTTTGCCTACTGATTAAGCCTGATAACCTAGTTAAGTAACAATGCATACGAACTAGGTTAGTAACTTAATACAACATTTACAATAAGTTCACAAAATCAAAACTCTCACGACGAATGACAAAGTATAGCCCGAATTCGGGCAGCACTTAAACATTCATCGGATCGGTTTCACTCGATCGGGCATTGTATCGTAGCAGTGATCGAGTTATTACCCCGTAATCGTAGCAGAGTCTCGACTCTTTGAACGTAAATTTTAAGTAGAAAGATGGTAATTTTGATGAATTTCTCAAGCACGGACGAAATGCCCATGCACGTCCCTTTTGTAGCTGAAAATTGAGTCTCTCGCGGCCCGCGTAAACCTAAAGGAACATCTTACGCGGCCCGCGAGGGCCACCCTAGCTATGGCTAGGGCTGCCGTATCACACCCTAGGTCTGACACGTGGCCTAAAGCTTATCCGGAGACTCACCAAGCTATCGTGCCCCGCGTAAGCTTGAATTAAGTCTTACGCGGTCCGCGATAGAACAATAAAATTGAATTTCTTGATTTTTCACAAGGATTAGGGTTTTAGGGGTCCGGGTTTCTACTTACGAAGTGTTGTGGGACATTTTTGTAGGTCCTTACATCCTCCCCACCTTATTTAAAATCTCGTCCTCGAGATTTACTGAAACAGGTAAGGGTACTTCCGCTTCATTTCTGATTCCAGTTCCCAGGTATACTCAGGTCCTCTTTTTGAATCCCACTTGACTTTAACCAGCACCAATCTTTTGTGTTTGGGGAATTTGACTTTTCTGTGTTCTATTCGAAGAGGTTTTTCCACAAATTTCAACTTTTCATTTACCTCTATGTCTTGAAGAGGTACTACCAAGGATTCGTCAGATAAACATTTCTTGAGATTGGATACATGAAACACGTCATGTACCCCAGCTAGTTCTTCTGGTAGTTGTAAGCGATAGGCAACTGGTCCTATGCGTTGGACAACTGTGAATGGTCCTATGTACCTTGGACTTAGCTTTCCCTTCTTACCGAACCGAACTACCCCTTTCCAAGGAGAAACTTTCAAGAGTACCTTATCTCCGACTTGAAATACTAATGGCTTGCGTCGATTATCTGCATAACTTTTCTGGCGATCTCGAGCCGTTTTCAGTCTTTCCTTGATTTGAGTTATCTTGTCAGTGGTTTCTTGCACAATTTCGGGACCTGATAACTGACTTTCTCCTATTTTTGCCCAGCATACTGGAGTTATGCACTTTCGTCCATACAATGCTTCGAACGGGGCAGCCTCAATGTTTGCATGATAACTATTGTTATAGGAGAATTCGATAAAGGGTAGGTGGTCATCCCAGTTTCCACCAAAGTCTATTACACATGCCCTGAGCATGTCTTCGAGGGTTTGGATCGTCCTTTCACTTTGTCCATCTGTTTGGGGATGGTAGGCAGTACTTAAATTTAGTCGGGTCCCCATTGCTTCTTGGAAACTTGTCCAGAAATGCGAAATGAAGCGACTATCCCTATCTGATACTATGGAGAGTGGAACTCCATGTAAGGATACTACCACGTCTACATATAACTTTGCTAATCTTTCCATGCTAAAGGTTTCCTTCATCGGCAGAAAATGAGTTGATTTGGTTAATCGATCTACAACCACCCAGATTGCATCGTTGCCTTTCCTGGTCTTAGGTCACTTAGTAACAAAGTCCATTGTTATTAGTTCCCATTTCCATACAGGCATTTCTAATTGTTGAAGTAAACCTGAAGGTTTCTGGTGTTCCGCCTTAACTTACGAATAAGTTAGACACTTAGATACATATCTAGTTATGTCCTTTTTCATTCCTATCCACCAGAAATTACTTCTTAAATCTTGGTACATCTTATTATTACCAGGGTGCATGGTATATCTAGATTTGTGGGCTTCTTCTAAAATCTTATCTCTTAAATTTCCTTGCTTAGGTACCCAAATCCTTTTCTTGTGGAATCTCCAAATTCCATCAGTCCCTTGCTCTAAATCCTTTATCCTTCCTTTCATTCCTTCGGCATCATCCTGGATTGCTGTTTCTTGAACGTTCTTCAGTTGTTCCATTAAATCTAATTGGAGATTTAATCTAAGAGCATGGACTCATCTTTGTTTTTCATGATACTTACGACTCAAGGCATCTGCTACTACATTTGCTTTTTCTTCGTGATATTGAATATCACAGTCCTAGTCACTTAGAATTTCCATCCATCTCCTTTGCCTCATGTTTAATTCTTTTTGCACAAATATGTACCTTAAACTTTTATGATCTGTATAGTCAGTAAACTTACTTCCATACAGATAATGTCTCCAAATTTTAGGGGCAAAAATTATTGCTCCTAATTCTAAGTCATGAGTCGTATAATTTTCCTCGTGCTTCTTTAACTGCCTTGATGCATACGCAATTACCTTTTTGCGTTGCATTAGCACACATCCTAATCCCAACATAGAAGCATCGCAGAAGACTTCAAAATCTTCAGTTCTGTCAGGTAAGGCGAGAATTGGGGCATTTGTTAATCTTTGCTTCAAAATCCTAAAGGCCTCTTCTTGCTTGGGTCCCCATTCAAACTTAACAGTTTTACAGGTTAGCTTAGTTAATGGAACAGCTATCTTAGAGAAATCTCGTATGAAGCGCCTATAATATCCAGCTAACCCTAGGAAACTTCTAACTTCAGTAGCTGATCGTGGGACCTTCCAATTTATGATTGCTTCTATCTTGGAGGGATCTACGTGAATGCCTTCGTGATTCACCATGTGTCCTAAAAATTGCACTTCTTGTAGCCAGAATTCACACTTTGAGAATTTGGCATAAAGCTTTTCCTTTCTTAACAGGGTTAAGAGTGCATGTAAGTGCTCACAGTGCTCGTCCTAATTTTTGGAATAAATAAGTATATCATCGATGAAGACAATTACGAATTTATCCAAATACGGTTTACAGATCCTATTCATCATGTCCATAAATGCTGCAGGAGCATTTGTTAGTCCAAATGGCATGACTGTAAACTCGTAGTGACCATACCTAGTCCTGAAAGCAGTTTTAGGTATGTCTTCTTCCTGTACCTTCAGCTGATGGTATCCGGAGCGCAAGTCTATCTTAGAGAAGTATCTAGCTCCCCGAATCTGATCGAAAAGATCATCAATCCTAGGTAATGGGTATCGATTCTTAATTGTAACCTTATTCAATTCCCTATAATCTATACACATTTGCATTGAACCATCTTTCTTTTTCACAAACAACACTGGTGCTCCCCAAGGGGATGAACTAGGTTGTATGAATCCTTTACCTAGCAATTCATCTAACTGTTTTTTCAGTTCTAACATTTCAGTGGGTGCTAACCGATAGGGTGCCTTGGCTATTGGTGTAGTTCCAGGAATTATATGAATTCTAAACTCTACTTCCCTATCTGGTGGTAATCCTGGTAGTTCTTCTGGGAATACATCCGGGTATTCTGATACTACAGGAATTTCCTTAAGTTCCTTACCTTTAGTGTTAATGATTACCGAAATCATATACACTATTCCTTGCTTTCGTTCATAACTAGCAACTTTCATTACTGAAATGAACTTCATTGGTTTACGGGGCTTATCTCCTGAAATCAAAATTACTTCTCCTGTGGGTGTATGAATTTCAATGGAATTCTTATCACAGAGGATTCGAGCATGGTTGGCTACTAGCCAATCCATTCCTAATACCACATCGAATCCAACTAAATTCATAGGTAGTAGGTTTGCAGAAAATTTGTGGCCTGAAAGTTCTATCTTCCCTTCTTGAAGAATCTTATCTATTTTAACAGAATTACCATCTGCTATTTCTACCGTATAAATCTGCCTAAGTTTGGTTAAAGGTTGCTTAAGAGCTTGGTAGAATGAAGTATTTATAAAACTTTGGTTTGCACCAGAGTCAAATAATACTTTTGCATAAACGTCATGCACAAGAAACGTACCAGCTATCACATCCGGAATCAGATCGGCTTCTTGCGTTGTCAGCTGGAAGGCTCTTGCATTCTTCTTATTAGTTCCTTCAACAGGTTTGGCCTTGTTATCAGCTGGCTTGACCAGTTTAGGGCATTCTGGTCTGAAATGCCCTGCTTCTCCGCAATTGAAACAGATCATGGATTTCTTCCTGCAATTCTCCTCTTGGTGCCCCGGATTTTGCAGAAATTACATACCCCTTACATTTTCCAAGGTGTTTTCTCTTACAGGTACTGCAAAATGGAGTAGTGGAGGATTGCCCGGTTCCCCTTCTTTTGAAGTTACTAGCATTATTACCCCCACGGAAACCTTGGGTAATCTTTTGGGCCAATTCCTTTTTCCTATTCTTTTCTCTCATGCGCATCAGTCTGTCGGTCAAGGTGTTGGCCAATTCTACCGCATCGTCAATTGTGCGGGGTCTCGCAGCTTTAACGATATCACGAATCTCGCTAATTAAACCCCAAATATAGCCAAAAATAAGTACCGGTTCTGGCGAAGCCAGAGTCGGCACAATTCTGGCATACTCGAAGAATTTCGAAGTATACTCTCGACAGTCAACATCCACCATCCGGTGGTTCAGGAACTTATTCATCATTTGTTCCTTTTCGTAGGCGGGATAAAATTTTCGTTCCATCAATTCCCTAAATTCCTCCAAGCTCATGGCGTAAGCCACGTCACTTCCCTTGGCTTGTAGCATCGTGTTCCACCATTTTAACGCTTCTTCTTTAAAAAGGTGGGATGCATACAAAACCTTGTCTTCCTCTGCACATTTACGGATTTTGATTACTGCCTCGATCTTTTCTAACCAACGCAGCGCGGCAGTCGCCCCTTCATTGCATGCAAATTCAACGGGTTTACAGGCAAGAAATTCTTTATATGTGCAACCAGGTGTTGCAACTTTCATTCTCTTAAGTATTGGGGCTTGAACCACATTATTGTCATTATTGCCGCCTCCATTAACACTGTTACTGAAATTATCATCCCGAGTGCGTTTGCTGTGGTTGGCTTGTGAAGGTTCAATGGGGTTCTTAACAGCGGCGACGATAGCCGGGATAGCATTGGCTATTCCCTGGGCAACGATATTTTCTATATCTTTCCTATTAAGAAAATGATCCTTATTATTTTGTTCAGACTTATTAACTTTATTGACTGGTTCATTTACTGCGTTTTCCATCTGAATCATTAACAATATATATATTACTGTCACAGAATAGATAGCAACCAAACACAATAAAGCAATCAAAACACATAGTCACATCAACCCCTATAGCCAAAATCGTCGACCTTGCTGTCACACCCCCAAAATCCACACGCGGAGTACCACCGCATGGAGGCGTGACATGACCAGGATCAAGCCACCAATCATATTGAACAATGTAAATAGTAACTGTAATTCAAACAACCCAATATGAAAGGTGTTCAAAACATAAGTATTTTCAATGTTTAGCAGAAGCATAAATGTAAACCCAACATAAGTATAAAGTTTGAAATGTCATAAATGTTTAACAACGCATCCATGATCCATGTCCACAACGACCGCGCCTCCCTGTGCAAGCTCTATGTGTACCTAACAACGCATCCATGATCCATGTCCACAACGCATCCATCGTCGTAATCATCATCAATTCAAGAACAACTAATCAATATCATACGGAACATAGATCGGATCATGTGATTAACGAGTTCAAAGACTATCATGCAACCTAATGCTTATCAATCCCGAATCAAACTAATCAAAGCCAACCTTAACAGTTTCATGACATATATCCACCTTGAAATTAAACACATGTTCCACATTTACGAGCACAATTTCATTTATAATTTTACTAGCATAGCACCCTAGATGTTACATAGATCATAACAATCACAACTTGATGTTTCATAACAATTTAACAAGACACTAACCAGAATACAAGATGGAGCCGAGAAGGTCTTCGAGAGAGAGAGTTGTCGTCGGGTTCAAAGGAAAACGAGAGAGAGAGGAAGAGGCGATTAGGGTTGATGTGTGTGTTGGTGATTTGTAAATTATGAAAATCAAAACCCCTAAATGGGTTAATGAACGTGCACAAGAGAAGTGGGTCGAACCCATCTTTGGGTTACCCATGTGTTTCGCGTCTAAGATGTGTGGCCTGAATGGGTTGTGCAATTAGGACAAGTGTTATGCAACTATACTTATAGCATTCTCATAAAATCACGTAGCACATAATATAACAACCTCGTAACATACATTAAAATCAAGCACATCGATCAATCAAGTAACGTTCATACAAGTTGCGTCAAAACACAAAGAAAGGTTCTGGAATACGGGTTGTCACATTATCCCCAAGTTGAAGGAAATTTCGTCCCGAAATTTGGTACGTACTCATTGAGGAAGCTAGTTAAGTTGCATGGTTTTCCTGGTTTTCCTGTGGTGTCACATCCTCCCCCCGTTGGTTTGGAATTTCGTCCCGAAATTCCGCAGTAGCTTCAGCCTCAGTAGTGGTTGTACTGTTTGCGAACAATTGGGGATACTTTTGTTTCATTTGATCTTCGCGTTCCCAGGTGAACTCTGGGCCACGACGGGAGTTCCAACGAACTCGAACAAGAGGTATTCTGGTGTGCTTGAGGACCTTAACATCCTGGTCTGTGATTTCGACTGGTTCCTCGATGAATCGCAATTGTTCATTGATAGTGAGCTCCTTCATAGGAACAATGAGGGTCTCATCTGACAGACACTTCTTCAGATTCGACACATGGAAAACGTTGTGAACTACACCGAGTTCTGCTGGTAGGTTTAGTTTGTAGGCCACTTTGCCTATTCTTTCTATGATTTCGAACGGTCCGACATACCGCGGATTGAGCTTGCCTCGTTTACCAAAACGAACTACACCCTTCCAGGGTGAGACTCTGAGTAGCACTCGATCCCCAACTTGGAACTCGAGTGGTTTCTTGCGCTTATCAGCGTAGCTTTTCTGACGGTCACGAGCCGCCGCCATTTGTTGTCGTATCTGAGCAATTCTTTCTGTTGCGTCTACCACAAGTTCGGGACCAGTAATCTGACCATCACCCACCTCTGCCCAACATAGAGGTGATCGGCATTTACGCCCGTACAATGCCTCAAATGGAGCGGCTTGGATGCTGGTGTGGTAGCTGTTATTATACGAAAACTCCACCAAAGGGAGGTGTTTTTCCCAGCTGTTGCCGAAATCGATAACACATGCCCGAAGCATGTCTTCTAGAGTTTGAATAGTACGCTCAGACTGCCCATCCGTCTGAGGGTAATAAGCTGTGCTCATGTCTAATCGCGAGCCGAAAGATTTATGCATCGCTTGCCACAGTTCTGAAGTAAATTGTGCATCACGATCCGAAATAATGGAGGTTGGCACTCCGTGCCTCGAAACCACTTCTTTGAGATAGACGTCTGCTAGAGTGGAGAACTTATCCGTTTCCTTAATAGCCAGGAAGTGTGCAGACTTTGTGAGTCGATCCACGATCACCCAAATAGTATCATTCCCACGTTGAGATCTAGGCAGGCCAGTAACAAAATCCATGGAAATTTCCTCCCATTTCCATTGTGGTATCTTTGGTTGCAGAAGTAGGCCTGATGGTTTCTGATATTCCGTCTTGACTCTCGCACAAGTCAAACACTTGCCAACGTAAGTTGCTATGTGGGCCTTCATGCTAGGCCACCAATACGTAGTTCTGAGATCGTGGTACATCTTATCTGAGCCAGGATGTACTGAGTAGCGAGACTTATGTGCTTCATCCATTACAAGCTCGCGTAAGTTGCCATAAAGTGGGAACCAGATGCGTCCTGTTACGTAATAAGCGTCGTCTTCCTTTTGTTCTAATCGTTGCCTTGAGCCGCGTAGGGCTTCAGCCCTGACGTTTTCTGGTTTTAATGCTTCTACCTGAGCATCTCGTATCTGTGCCGGAAGACTAGACTGAATGGTAAGTTGTAATGCTCGTACACGCCTAGGTGTAGTATCTTTTCGACTGAGGGCGTCAGCCACAACATTGGCTTTACCTGGATGGTACTTGATGGCACATTCGTCATCGTTCAAAAGTTCGACCAATCGTCGTTGACGCATGTTCAATTCCTTCTGCTTGAAGATATGCTCAAGACTCCTGTGATCGGTGTAGATGGTGCACTTGGTACCGTACAGGTAATGTCGCCATATCTTAAGCGCGAAAACAACAGCTCCCAGCTCTAAATCGTGCGTAGTATAGTTTTGTTCATGAACCTTAAGTTGACGTGACGTATAAGCAATGACCTTGTCGCGTTGCATTAACACACATCCAAGACCTTGAATGGATGCGTCGCAATAGACCACAAAATCGTCCATGCCCTCTGGTAATGAAAGAATAGGCGCGCTGCAGAGCCTATCTTTTAAGTGTTGGAAAGCTGTTTCCTGGGTATTACCCCAACGGTAGGTGACACCCTTCTGTGTCAGTAGTGTAAGCGGCTGTGCAATCTTTGAGAAGTCTTTGATGAACCGTCTGTAATAACCCGCCAAACCCAAGAATTGGCGTATTTCCGTCGGTGTACGTGGCGCAGGCCAGTTCTTGATCGAGTCTACTTTGGATGGATCCACATGAATCCCGTCCTTGTTTACCACGTGGCCTAGAAAGTAGACTTCACGAAGCCAGAAGTCACATTTCGAAAACTTGGCGTATAACTGCTCCGTTCGAAGGAGTTTCAAAATGAGTCGTAAGTGCTGCTCGTGTTCCTCCTGACTCTTAGAGTAGATCAGGATGTCGTCGATGAAGACAATCACAAACCTGTCCAAGTAAGGTTTGCACACCCTGTTCATAAGATCCATGAAGACTGCAGGCGTGTTTGTTAACCCGAATGGCATAACTAGAAACTCGTAGTGGCCGTAGCGAGTTCTGAATGCTGTTTTGGAGACGTCCTCATCCCGGACTCTCAGCTGATGGTAGCCTGACCTCAGATCTATCTTCGAATAATAGCTCGACCCTTGCAATTGGTCGAACAGGTCGTCGATGCGCGAAAGAGGATAGCAATTCTTCACGGTCACCTTGTTGAGCTCACGGTAGTCGATGCACATCCTGAAGGTACCGTCCTTCTTTTTCACAAATAGTACTGGAGCTCCCCAAGGTGAAGAGCTAGGACGAATAAAGCCCTTATCCAAGAGCTCTTGTAGTTGTTTGGACAGTTCTTCTAATTCTGATGGAGCTAAGCGATACGGTGCACGAGCTATTGGGGCTGCTCCTGGAGCTAGCTCGATCTGGAATTCGACTTGGCGATGAGGCGGTAGCCCAGGTAAGTCTTCAGGAAACACCTAAGGAAAATCGCGTATTACTGGAATGTCCTCCAATCTCTTCTCCTTCGTTGATGCATCAGTAACAAGCGCTAGAATAGCGGTGTGGCCCTTTCGCAAACACTTCTGAGCCTTAAGAAAGGAGATGATGCCAACCACGGCATCACTCTTGTCGCCTTGAACTTCGAGAGGTTCTTTACCAGAACGAGGAATACAAATCATCTTCTCTTTGCATAGGATCTCTGCTTGCTGTTGGGATAACCAATCCATCCCAATGACGATGTCGAAACTACCCAGAACTATGGGGATAAGATCGATAGAGAAGGGCTGACCAGCTAAAACGATGTTACAACCCTTGACTATGTGCGTGGCTTCTAAACTCTTACCATTAGCTAACTCTACAACATGCTTGGTGTTTAAAGGTGTTGGTATACGCTTAAGCATTTGACTAACTTTTAAAGACACATAACTGGTATCCGCACCCGAATCGAATAATACAGTAACATAAAAGTCGTCGAGAAGGAACTTACCCATCACCACGTTAGGATCATTCCTTGCATCGCCCTGACCCAGCACGAACGCTCGACCCCTAGCGTCGTTGTTATCATTGTTTCCCCCGTTGTTGTTCCCATTGCCCTGATTGTTGTTGTTGTTGTTGTTCTGGTTCTGGTTTAACTGGGGGCAGTCTCGCTTGAAGTGGCCTTCAGCACCACATTGATAGCATCCCTTGTTGCCTCGCTGCTGTTGCTGCTGCTGGTTTCGTGGAGCAGGTGGTTGTTGTTGTTGATTCTGATTCGCAGGTCGTGAGCTCCTGCAATCTTTAGCCTCATGACCCATCTTGAGGCACCGCTGACAACGAACCTTGTTGCACTGGCCGTTGTGGTGCTTGTTGCAAGTATTGTACCTTGGAAGGTTTCCTCGATATCCACCCTGTCTTTGATTGCCCGAAGATTGATGACCAGGGCTCTGGTAGTTATCAGTCTTTCCCTGCTGAACCTGAGACTGAGCTGTGGCTGAACCCTTGCTGGAATCCCCATCCCATTTCCGCTTGTTGTCACTGGGAGTAGCGGAAGTAGTAGCATCGGTAGCACTGATACGTTTAGGCAGCCTGTTCTGTTCCACTGCCTGATCTGTGAGGCGATGAACAAGACGTTGAATATCCTGGATATTATCAAGGTTGGCCGATGTCACGTGACTTTGGATTTCTGGCGCTATCCCTTTGAGATACAACTCAATACGCTTGATAGGAGGATCCACCATAGTTGGACACAGGATGGCCAGCTCGTTTGACCGTTTAGTATATGCCTCAATTTCCGACCCCGTCATTTTTAGATGGAAGAACTCCACTTCTAACTTGTGGATGTCGTCTCGTTTGCAGTATTCCTGCTTGATTAGTTCCTTGAAATCATTCCAAGGGGTGGCGTTAGCAGCTGCCAACCCTAACATCTGAACTTGCGCATTCCACCAAGTTAGTGTAATACCTTCTAGCGTACCAGTGGCGTACTTCACCCTGCGAGCCTCAGGGCATTCACACATCTCAAATACGGACTCGAGCTTTTCAAACCAATGGAGGAGTCCAACTGCTCCTTCAGTGCCACTGAATGTGCTTGGACGACAGTCCATGAAATTTTTGAAAGTGCAAACAGGTTGCGGAGCGGGTTGACCTGTTGTGTATAAGAACAGGACAAGGTTTAACACAAGAATTGGTTTAGGAGTGTAGGATCTAAAGATCCTGGAGTGAGTTTGCGACTGCAGGGTATACCTCCTGCTTGTGCGGCTGCAAGTGCCGCAGCAACTTGTTCGTTAATCAGAGCCGTCAACTGGGCTTGAGTCATGTTAACGCGTCCACTCATGATCTTCATATCAAGGGAACATAAGTGAGAGAGGTTCGCGAAAAGTGCGATGACAGAAGAGAGTAAGCACACAAGTGTTCTCCAGCAATAGTGGTTATGTTTATCTAAGCATACCATGAGCAATATTCTATGCAATCTAGCAAGTAGGCAATGTAAACATGAATAGCAGTACCTATAGTGTTGAGTCTTGCACGTGGAGCGAAGCGTCATTGTGGATCGTTAAGCACTGTACAGGTTATAGTCTGGTTTTAATAAAAACGTTTTCCCCTTATTAAAACCAAGTTCTCTATAACCAACGGCTCTGATACCAATCTGTCACACACCCAAAATCCACACGTGGAGTACCACCGCATGGAGGCATGACATGACCAGGATCAAACCACCAATCATATTGAACAATGTAAATAGTAACTGTAATTCAAACAACCCAATATGAAAGGTGTTCAAAACATAAGTATTTTCAATGTTTAGCTGGAGCATAAATGTAAACCCAACATAAGTATAAAGTTTGAAATGTCATAAATGTTTAACAACGCATCCATGATCCATGTCCACAACGACCGCGCCTCCCTGTGCAAGCTCCATGTGTACCTAACGACCTGCAAGGCATGCAACAGAGAGTCAACAACTAGTTGAGCGAGTTCACAGTTGGTTGTTTAGTTATAGTGTTCGTTTCGTAAATCGTATGTTTGTTTAGTAAACCGTGTATTGTATATACTTGTATCGCGGCCCTCCAGGCATGTTTGCGAAGATTAGTGGGAGTTTCCCATGTATTGTAGACTAGTTATATTTGTATCGCGGCCTTCCAGGCATGTGTGCGAAGTTTAGTATTAGTATCGCGGCCATTCCAGGCATGTGTGCGAAGATTCGTATTCGTATCGCAGCCATTCCAGGCATGTGTGCGAAGAGTAGTATTTGTATCACTAGTCTAGCAGTATCTATAAGTGACATTCCCCTAACGATGTTAGTGATCCGTAATTCCCAATAACAATGTAAGTGCAAGTAATTATTCAATCCCATTCCCTACCCCGGGAATCCCATGCCTTGGTAAGATTGTGAACTCACCTTGGTTTGCTCGGCAGATAAACAAAAGGTCACTTGAGCTGTATATGGTCAACCACGTCCTAACATGGTTACCATATATGTCAGGTCTATGGTTTAAGTAGTGCACGTATATGTTCTACACATATACTAACAGGTTGTATACAAGTATTGATCATGGCACACGTATAAATACTTCAGTTAATCAACAGTGCACATACACATCCAATAGCCTCATCTACGTAAATAAGCAAAGCCCAAGTATGCGGCCAAAATAGTTGGGCTCGTAACAACATGCAAGTCCAAAACAGTGTGCACGTGTATATGGTCTCGAGTCGAGACTAAAGATCCCGAGTCGAGACTGTGCGGTCTCGAGTTGTAGCCTACGAGTTCTCGAGTCGCAACTGAGGAGGTCTCGGGTCATACATTCATCACTCGAGACTAGGCGGTCTCGAGTCATGTCTCGAGTCGCAACAAGACTCGCAACCATGATCTCGAGTCATGCTTGTTTGTGCCGGTGTGGTGTGGTCTCGAGTCGAGACAGTGAGTTCTCGACTCGCAATCTGTGTCGAGACCGGAGATGTAACTGATTTCCTTATTTTCAGCTCAATTATCTCTGTAACATTTGCTAACAGTTTTGGCAGTTTCAACTTAGATCAAATCAATCATTAATCAGCATTCAAACATATTCATATCATCGTAATCATCATCAATTCAAGAACAACTAATCAATATCATACGGAACATAGATCGGATCATGTGATTAACGAGTTCAAAGACTATCATGCAACCTAATGCTTATCAATCCCGAATCAAACTAATCAAAGCCAACCCTAACAGTTTCATGACATATATCCACCTTGAAATTAAACACATGTTCCAGATTTACGAGCACAATTTCATTTATAATTTTACTAGCATAGCACCCTAGATATTACATAGATCATAACAATCACAACTTGATGTTTCATAACAATTTAACAAGACACTAACCAGAATACAAGATGGAGCCGAGAAGGTCTTCGAGAGAGAGAGTTGTCGTCGGGTTCAAAGGAAAACGAGAGAGAGAGGAAGAGGCGATTAGGGTTGATGTGTGTGTTGGTGATTTGTAAATTATGAAAATCAAAACCCCTAAATGGGTTAATGAACGTGCACAAGAGAAGTGGGCCGAACCCATCTTCGGGTTACCCATGTGTTTCGCGTCTAAGATGTGTGGCCCGAATGGGCTTGTGCAATTAGGACAAGTGTTACGCAACTATACTTATAGCATTCTCATAAAATCACGTAGCACATAATATAAAAACCTCGTAACATACATTAAAATCAAGCACATCGATCAATCAAGTAACGTTCATACAAGTTGCGTCAAAACACAAAGAAAGGTTCTGGAATACGGGTTGTCACACTTGCGACATTCATATATTCTTATAATATTATACGTCATTACAAACCATTTATTTTACAAAAGTTTTATTTTTAGTTATTATTATACATGATTATATTATTATTATTATTTTATGTGTATATATATATATATATATTCTACATACTATTATTATACAAACACTCCACCACCGTTAGCTGGCTTTTCAGAAACGACACTCCCTCTCGTCGTACTTCCACGTGATCCTTTCCCCCACATCCCGAATCCGATTTCCTGCCTCCACCAGCTCCTCGCTGTAGTGGCGTAATTCAGCAACGTTTTCTGCGCTCATATGTGGGAATGGTGCAGGTTCAGGATCAAACTGAGGAAAATAAACATTCGGATTATTCATGAAATTCTGAAAGTGCCAGTCGCTCGTCCATCACTCTTCCAGCTGGCCTGTAACAGGTTTTGGGTTGACAATAGGGTCCGGAATAGCAGGTTCAAGGTTAATTGGAAGTTGTGATTGGGCAGGGAAATTGAAAAGGTTTTCATCGGCAAGTCCGATGAGGTCTTAATTCGCCAGTTTTCGATCAAGCTCCTCCCAGGGTGGCATTTCCTGGGCTTGCCCGGAACTTTCCCTGATCTCCTTTCCTTTACCTTTGTCTTTCAGATCCTCAGTCTTTTTCACCTTCTGGGCAGCTGGCTTCTTCCTACGTCCGCGTTTCCAGTCCAAGATTCTCCTCCTCTTTTTAGGCTTTGGTTTCTCCTGCGGCTGGGCCTGGAACATTATTGGCTCCTCAGTATCTGGTTGATAGCCGGATAGGGTCCCGGTTGTATCCATATCGGTGGTATGGATAGTAAAGTTTCAGAGTGCCTTTGAAAGTTCATTCATGCTGTTAGGACACATGAAGAAACACACAAAATCTTAAGTTAAAATTTTATTTATTAAATTAAATTTATATAATATGAAAGAGAAAGGTCGGTGGCCATAGTGCCACCAACCTAACTCTAAATGCTTTCACATATGCAAGTGTACTCCATGCGTTGGCCCACAACCTACACCATCGCATAGCCACTCCACATTCAAATATTATTATTATTATTTATTTAATTTATTATCCATTTCATTAACTGCCACTATTCTCATTTTTCTGATCTTCCAAGAAACCTTCATGGCTTCAAGTTTGACAAAATCATCCGTTAACTTTTTCAAATATACAAAATTCACTGCTCAAATTTCTAACTTAACAAAAATGACCCTCCTATTTTCCAACTTGACAAAAAAGGCCTCCATACATTCTAACTTCTCTTTAACCCTCAAACTTTTAACATGTAACCCATTCTACCCCCAAACGTTGCTATAATGTCAGAGGTAACCCTCTAAACTTTGAAAATGTCATTTTGACCCCCTCAAGTTTCTAAAGTTTCAAGCTTAACCTAAAACTAATTTCTTAAGTTTTTATTTTTATGGACATGTCGGTATAAAATTCGAGTTCGTCTACGCATTAGCGTAATTTTTGTCTGAAAATGAGTCGGGTCAATTGTAAAATGTTTTTTATGTATGTTTTGAGTTGGACTACGATTTGACGTAAATTCTATTTGGAAAAAAATCGGGTCAAATGTAATACATTTTGATTCGAATGTATAAATCTGAGTTATCATACGATTTGACGTAAATTTAGTTCGGAAACGAGTCTGCTTGATTGCAGTATGTATGTTATCATTTCGCGTGCCGCCGCAACACGCGGCGGGTAAAAGAACTAGTTCTTACAGAATCACAAAATGATAATCTGAAAAATTAAGTATTTCTAAACACTTAATTAGCTTAAATCAGTGGCTCTGATACCACATTTTTCTGTCACGACCCCCTACCCAGTTTCCTGGTTCGATTGCCGCAAGATAGAAAACCCGTGGTATTTAATTTTGACAGCGGAAATTTTAATAGGATCTTTTAAAACTGAAAATACCCGATTATTTTATTTCAAGTTTCGGGATAAACCCCGTAGTTTACAATAGAGGAATTTCACTGGGAAATTCCCTAGTTACAAAAACATGTTAATTTATTTACTGAGCCACTTTATCCAAGCTGATAGTGCTACGCGGCACTTTTCCTGGTTCACAGTAAATCACCTGAAACATGTTTAAAAAGATTTTATCAGCGGGGAAATACTGGCGAGTCATTCAATTTGCATAAACGACACATTGTTATAGATTACAGTATTAAGAGCGATTACAATTGCCCCTATCTTATAATTAGCTGGTTCAGTTGTCACTCGACCGGATCTACGACTGTAGTCATATCACTATTGGGTCATTTCACCCAAAAGTGACATGTATCACTATTTAGGTCCTTTCACCTAAATGTGACAAAACAGTAGTCATTGTGCAAAATACCCCACTTACTGTCAGTAATTTAAAGATAACAAAGACTTAATCCCTGTAACATATAACTGGAAAACATTGAGGTATTGTAAAACACTTTTGATAAAAAGAGAATGACTCACATTGCAAGTTTAGTTGGGCGGAGTTTTGCCTACTGATTAAGCCTGATAACCTAGTTAAATCACAATGCATACGAACTAGGTTAGTAACTTAATACAACATTTACGATAAGCTCACGAAATCAAAACCCTCATGACGAATGACAAAGTATAGCCCGAATTCGGGCAGCACTTAAACATCCATCGGATCGGTTTCAATCGATCGGACATTGTATCGTAGCAGTGATCGAGTTATTACCCCGTAATCATAGCAGCGTCTCGACTCTTTGAACGTAAATTTTAAGCAGAAAGATGGTGATTTTGATGAATTTCTCGAGCACAGACGAAATACCCATGCACGTCCCTTTTATAGCTGAAAATTGAGTCTCTCGCGGCCCGCGTAAACCTGAAGGAACAGCTTACGCGGGGTATAGATATTCTAGATTTCTAGGACCATTCCTTGAGGCTACTGGAAAAGTAAAATTTCCAGTGTTAGTAGATGACTATTTTACAAAGTGGGTTGAGGCCAAGCCACTGGCCACAATCATAGGTGAATAGGTTCAAAGATTCATTTGGGAACAAATTGTATGCCGATTCGGCCTTCCAATGTACCTTATTAGTATCAAAGGTGGTAGATTATGTCATGAAAAATTACAAAGCAAGATGAGTCGAATCGGCCAAGAAAAACTCCGACCACGTTGGGAATGATCGTACCGCATAAGCAACATAAGTACCAACGAAGCCTATGAGTTATCGCACCTTGATGGAACTCCAATCACTTAGAATGGAGTCCATCTCAAAAAGTGTTATATGTGAACTACTAGAACATTGTTTTAAATTTGTATTTACTTTCCATCAAAGGTACATATACCTCCTCTTATGTTAATTAAGAATCAAAAACAACCTAGGAATCTAAAATGCACAAGTCCAATTCTACACTATCATAAAACTTAGAAAAATAAATTACATGACAAAAATGGCTATTATTACTTCGGGAGTAAATAGAGTGGTAGTATTACATGTCATAATAACACCTAAGGGGGTAATGTAGGTCTAAAGGCCATCATTGATTAACAATCAAAATTGAAGTTCGACAAACTAGTTAACCATAGTATTTATGGTTGACAACATCCTTCATAAGGAATGAACCAACATGAACAACATCAAAGAATAATCTGAACAAACCTGACATCAATAAAAGTACATTAGTAGTCGAACCACAGTTACAAGAAAAATGTTTTGAACAACGTTGGTAAAACAAAAGCAACATCACACAAAGACCCTACAAGACTAGCCAGCATAACATCCTGGGGGAGTTGATCCATGGAATTTTTCAAATCAGCAACAGTTAGATCCGCCAAACTGGTGAGATCCGATACAACAAAATGCTTCAGGTTTATATAAGTTTCAATTGCAGCATCAAGTGTGGCCTCATCCTTTGGTTCATACTTAGGAAATTGATCCGTAAGAATCTTGATATTTAGGGCATTATGATAACTAGACATTAGACCTTGATTGAAACCATAAGTGTTTATGACATCATTGACATCAGCAACAACAACCTCTGACTTATTACACAACCAAGCATAATGAACTACCTTCTTGATTTCCTTTGTTAAAATAACTCTTGATCTTAGACAAGCTTGATCCATACAGATCTTGGTTTTTAGGGCATAATGATAACCAACCTTTAGACCTTGGTTGAAACAACAAGCTTTTATGACGTCACTGACAACAGCAACAACAACCTCTGATTGATTACAAAACCAAGCATAACTACCTTTTTGATTCCCTTTATTAAAATCAATCTCTTGATCTCAAACAAACTTGATCCATATGAATTTTGGTTTTTAGTGCATAATGATAACCAGCCTTTAGACCTTGGCTGAAACCACAAGCGTTCATGGCATTATTGACATCAGCAACAACAACCTCTGATTGCTTACACATCCGAGCACGATGAATTACCTTATTGATTCCCTCTGTTAAAATCCATCTATTGATCTCATACACACTTGATCCATTTGAATATTGGTTTTTAGAGCATGATGATAACCGGCCTTTAGACCATTGTTGAAACCACAAGTGTTCATGACATCATTGACATCAACAACAACCTCTAATTGCTTACACAGTCGAGCACGATGAATTACCTTCTTGATTCCCTCGGTTAAAATCCATCTCTTGATCTTAGACAAACTCCGTCCATATGAGTCTTCGTTTTTAGGTAACCAACCTTTAGACCTTGGTTGAAACCACAAGCGTTCATGACATCTTAACATCAGCAACACCAACCTTTGATTTTGTACACAACCAAGCATGACGAACTACCTTCTTGATTCCCTTTGTTAAAATCAATCTCTTGATCTCATACAAACTTGAACCATATGAATCTTGGTTTTTAGGGCATGATTATAACCGGCCTTTAGACCTTGGTTGAGTATGGCAATATGGTATACTGAGTGACGGAGTTTGAAGTGACGGTAACTAATCAGTCTAGCCGGTAAAAACCATTCAAAATGGGAATAGTATTGTGACTTATACAAAGCACTTGTCAATACAAGATTAGCGTGGAGTAAACATGTGGACGGACTAATACGACCGAGTGGTTAAATGGAAACTAGGTCAAATAGACGGCAAAGATAAGAAATACAAGGTGAAAGCTAAGGTCCATGAGGACTTATACATAAAAGACACCCATGTCAATACAAATGATAACTCTTTACCGAAAAGAAGGAATGACATGAAAATGAAACTAGGTTCGTTGGTCTGAACAATGAACTACGTAAAGAAGGTTTCAGGGACGAAACCTCTTTAAGGGGGGTAGACTTGTAACACCCCGAAAACGGGATTGGTAATTGAACCACGTTAATAATAATGAACAGGTAAAATACCGTTAGTGGTAAAATTAACCCGGTGAATATTAGGATTTAAACAAAGAAACCTAATATTAATTAAAAAGGAGAATAAAAGCTTTGAGAAAAGTAAGTTTATAAGAAGCCCGAGTTAACAGGACTTAAAATAAAATGGGTTATAACTCCCGGAACCCACTAAATAACTAGGAATATCAACCTAGTTAGTTAAGTGTTTTAAAATAATGAAGGAACTTGATGTAGTAACCTTTTTATAACCTTTGTATATTAGAGGGACTAAAAGGGTTGAAATTGGAAAAAGGTTTTATTTAACTAAAAAGAAAAATAAACAAAAGAATTAAAAACCAAAAACACACACACTATGTGTTTTGGTCGACTAGCAAGCAGCACAAGAAGGGCTCTCATGCTTAAAACCCTAAAATTGCAAGAATTCACCAAATTAAAAGGGGAAATCAAACCCGAATCGAAATTCAAGCACAAATTAGTGATCACCTTAGTAAAGGGATCATAAGGTATGCCAAATTTCATTGTTTGATTCCATCTTGAATTCTTGATAAATATATGAAATCGAAAATTTGACTTGCATGATTGATGTTCAGATGAAATTAGTAATGAAAACATGTCTAGGAGTAAACCCTAGTCAAATACTTGTTGAATTGATGTTCATAATTGTGAAATTCATGGTCACCCATCTAAGTGTAAAATGGGTTTTGTAGAATGATAAAGAACACTAAGAAGTTGATTTTTAAACGAGTGTTGTTGATTTACATGAAGTGAATCTAGATGTTATTATGCATACTAGATATAATGAACTTGCAAAAATTGTTTAACTTTGGGCTAAATAGTTAGTCATGAACTTGATAATGGATTGTATAAAACGATGCCCATAAGGTGTTTGTTAAAACGCCTAAGAGAAAACTAAATGTTGAAATTCAGAACAAAACGCATATTTGAATGATGTTGTGAATTATGCGTTATACATGAATAGAGTTCTAAATGAATCGTTGATTGAACTCTCTAGGCAAAGGAATCGAGTCTTCAAGCGGACAAGCCGGAGCGGACACACGCTTGAAGGGAACGCTTTAAAGGTGCGCGACTTGTCTTTTGTTTATATTTGTGTAGACAAGCTTAGTCGTGATTATGCTAAATGTTGATATAGTGAAATTGTAAGTGTTTGGTTGGTTAGCTATGATTATTGATAATATTGTTTAATTAGTCATGTTTGGAATATAAATAAAGTGATGTAACTCACTAGACAAAGAACAGGTCAAAATAATGGTCGAAATGGTAGTGTTCGAAGTGACTTAAACCTCACTCGTTAAATTTGAGTTATAAAAGCGTAAACCATGGAATGGAAGTGATACACTAAAGTTGACAAGCCCGGGATTGGGTAATTATGGTTAGAAACCAATGATGATGAATTATGCAAGTACGTAACTTTGGTTCCGATACATTATGCTTAGATATTGAATGTAGTTAGTAACTTGAATTAGTATTATGAGAAAATGTAGTGTGTTGTAGAAGTGACGAAGTTCACTAGATAATCAAAACGGGTCAAAAGATTGGTTAAAATATGTTTAGTTTGTCATTGAAATGGTGGATTCCATTAGACAACCAAACGGGTCAAACAATGGTTAAATTGGTAGTATAGAAGTGACTTGAATGTCACTCGAAGATTATGGATTACGAAAGCGTAAAACCATGGAATGGTAATGATACGCCAAAGTTCACAAGCCCGGGAATGGGTAAGTTCGTCTAGAAATCATAATTGATAGATTGTGAAAAATATAATACAAAACTAAACGGGTCGAATAAATAAAGAGGGAACTTATAGGCTTTCAGCCCTTAAACCGAAGTTTTTAGCAAATAAAGATAATAAACGTGTTTATATTTAAATTACGGATGCGTAGGAAAAAGAATCACGTAAAACGGATTTATAAAATGGAAGTTAGCAGCTCAAATGCTCGAAACCTTCTGTGAAAAAGAGGTCGTCGTGCCCCGCGACGGATAAAAGGTAATTGGTCGCGCCCGCCACGGCCTTTGGCTGCCCGCGAAGGCTAGGATCTCATCTGTCGCGGCCCGCGACAGACCCCAAAGCTAGCAATTTTTGTTATTTTGATTATTTTGTATTTCGGACTTGTTTATAATGATTAATTGTTCATGAAAACTAACTTTATTGTTGGTTTTGATATTAGGTAATGTAGGTGGTATTCCGGATGGCGATCAAGCAAATGCTAAGAACCGAATACAATACTTTTGAAGCTTCCGCGAATGATGTTTGTTTAGTTGTTTGTTTTAAAAACATGTAAACTCTTAAATGTTTGAAGCTAGTATGAATGATGAAATCTTGAACAACTTAATCATGAAAGTGTATTAACTCATCAGTGTTTTTGAAAAGTCGTACTTTTAGATATAAATTTCGGTATTTTGAATAAAAATATGTTTAAATTAAGACGGGTGTCACATCATGACATCAGTAACAATAACCTCTGATTGTGTACACAACTAAACATGACGAACTACCTTCTTGATTCCCTTTGTTAAAATCAATCTCTTTATCTCAAACAAACTTCATCCATATGAATCTTGGTTTTTAGGGCATGATGATAACCGACCTTTAAACCTTGGTTGAAACCCAAGCGTTCTTGAAATCATTGACATCAGGAACAATGGCCTCTCATTGCTTACACACCCGAGCACGATGAATTACCTTCTTGATTCCCTCGATTAAAATACATCTCTTGATTTCAGACATACTTCATCTATATAAATCTTGGTTTTTAGGGCATCATGATAACCAACCTTTAGACCTTGGTTAAAACCACAAGCATTCATGACATCATTGACATCAGCAACAACAACCTCCGATTGCATACACAGTCGAGCACGATGAACTACCTTCTCGATCCCTTAGTTAAAATTCGTCTCTTGATCTTAGACAAACTTGATCCATGTGAATCTTGTTTTTAGGGCATAATGATAACCAACCTTTCGGCCGTGATTGAAATCACAAGCGTTCATGACATCAGCAACAACAACCTCCGACTGATTACACAACCAAGCATGATGAACTACCTTCTTGATTCCTTTTGTTAAAACCAGTATCCTGATCTCAGACTAATTTGATCCATACGAATCTTGGTTTTTAGGGCAAGATGGTAATCGACATTTAGAGCTTGGTTGAAACCACAAGCGTTCATGACATCACTGGCATCAATAACAACAACCTGTGATTGCTTGCACAGCCAAGCATGATGAATCACCTTTTTTACTCCCTCGGTTAAAATCCATATCTTGATCTCATACATACTTGATATATATGAATTTTGGTTTTTAGGGCATAACGATAACCGACCTTTAGACCTTGATTGAAACCACAGTCGCTCATGTGTCACACCCCGATTCCTGGTGGGCCCGGATGGGTTTATTCGTGATGGTTGGACAACAGTTATCATAATGTAATAATAATGCAGCGAAAGTATTAGGAGTAAAAATAAATATTCATAACATTCCAAGTGTTCGAATATTCAAAATACAATACAAGTTGTTTCAAGTGTTCAAATTCTAGCCCACAGGCGTATCGAAGTAAAATGAAGCTTAGACATCATAGGCCTTAAGCTTGGAGTTGAAAATTCCAAAGCTTTTAACATAGCCGACCTGGATTCCCATCCTAATATCAAGGTTCGGTACCTGCAGTCCAGTCTTTTTGAAAATACGTCGCTGATAAATACAATTAACTGATTCATTTTGAAAATAGTTTTTTCAAAAATGATTTTATACATAGAGAAAACCAGTAGGTAATCGTTTAATATTTCTTGGGATTTTGTCTTGTCACCAGATTTACATATTTTTCATACAATGGGAACCAAATATCAAAGTCAGTCATTTTCAGTGCTATAATGATTAAGGTACACACCAAAGTTGAATAACGTGTCTTACAGTCAGTATGCCAACCTCGACACATTATTCTGTATGGCCATAATAGTTCATGAGTCGGGACGCCCGGACACGGTACCAATAACCCCTAATTGTTTCAGTTATCAAATATTACGGATTAAACCGGGTTCTTACATTTATAGGTAATCATAGGCGGCTCATTTACGTAATACCCGCTCCAAGTGGCGTATTCGCCATGCCCCAAGTTTAAAAACAAAATAAGTTAAGAGTATTTACCTTTTAGCTAGCTTCTAACCGATAACGGTTTTCAAATATAGTAAAAACCGTAAAGACAAAGTATTAAACTCAAGTCCGATTATCTGGGGGATCTATAGTCCGGAGTGAACAAATTTAGCTATCTGTTAGAATGTATAGGGGTTATAGGTTAGTTCCTTTGACACGACCCGTTTCGTAAGAATAAGATTAATTCGCTAAATTAAGCGTAGATTGATTAGAATGTGGTTTATACCTATCTGAGTGTAAGGACTCATTGGATAAAGGTTAATTAAACCAACATTCTAATTTGGAAAGGTTTAAAAAGGTTTTGACCCGTTACGCCTAGTTTATGCGAACTAGGTTCGCATAACTAGTTATGCGCATAAAGACGAGTTTTGAAGGTCGGATGGGCATACGACAAGTCCAAGTAGTAGAATATATTTTTAATTAAAGTATATACTGATATGAAGTCAGATTATAAGTTTGATTTAAATTCATTCTTTTGGCTACTTTGACAATACAAGGTCATTGTAGTAATTTTCGATAATAATTTCAATACTTGTCGTTTAACCCATCAAATGGGCTGACTATGTGGTATAACTTCAGTGAGTTATACTTAACAATAACATGGTCCTAAAACAAGTTTAAAACAGGCCTAAACGTTGATCAAACGGGTCAGAATCAAAAGTCAAAGCAAAAGTCAAATTGCTTGACTTTTAACATAGAATGAGACCCTAAACTGAATTGGACAAGTTGAGCATGTTATTATCTGATTATATAAGTTATAATAAAAGTTGTATATATTTCAAAACATCTGAGTTTTAAGTTATAGAACTCATTTATGTATTTTAGTCGAAAAATCAAGTTTTACGTAATATGCTCAATTTACAATTTGACTAGTAAACGCAATAATCCGAAGGTATGATCGCAGAGGTATCATATCATCATTATTACGATCGCGTATGAAAGTTCGGATTGAACTTTACCTTGACCAAGATGGTCAGAAGCTAAAGTCAAACAGAAAGTCAATTGTTTGACTTTAGACTTCATAACAGCTAAATAAAATGAAATTGAACTAATGTAAACACTTACTTGGAAGTGTTAGAGCTGAAGAAAACTGAGAGGGAGTCCTATTGTCCAGAGGAATGCTCCAAGAGTAATTTAGAGAGAAGAGAGCAAATGAGCAAGTTGCAAGTGAGGATTCAAGGTCTATTTGTACTTGGAGATGATCCACAAGATCATTCCAAGTGTTAGGATCTGTTGTAGGATGTCCCCAAGTGTCCTAAGACGTGTAAAGTGCAGAGAAAGGTGGCAAAAAATGCGAGAGATGTGGCTGAATGGCAGGTGGCCTTGGGCTGCAAGCAAAACTGCCACTGGCACTCCCTTACGGACCGTAAGGGATAAGTGCTTACTGTCACACCCCGACCACATAAAACAACATAACGTGGCGGAAACATCTGGGAGTGTTGTAACAGAATCATTGTTTCACAACCATGGAATAAATAATTTTGTTTATTGAATAAATGAACTTATTATTTAATACAATCAAATAAGTACAACTATTATCTTTCAAGTTTTAAAGTCGCTAAGGCACGAGTCCATCCTAAGTGTAGCATATATCATCAATCATCACAAAGCAGCACCTGAAACATGTGTAAAAATAGGTACGTCAGCATAAAAATGCCTGTGAGATACATAGGTTTTATTGTATTTAGGATTCATGACTTATGAGTTTTAAGAAAACGTTTTTAATAAAAGTAGTCATGATCCTTGTAAAAGGTTTTCTTTTATAAATCATTTGTAAGAAATCAGATGATATAAAATACTAATAATACATAGGAAATTTAATAAGTAAATAGAATCAGTTTGTATAAAAATATATTGTTTGAAAAACAATATTTTTATAAAAAGATTCATAGTATATATAAAAGTATACTTTGGTTTTAAGAAAGTCGAATAAGTAATATATTAGAATATATTTCAGTTCCAAAACCGTTAACCCAAGTGTACTAAATAACGCCACGGTATGTAATGCGATGAAAACACTTATATATAAGAAGTACCAGCGGCGTATCTACCATGTTTTCATCACATTACACCCGTCCCGTTATCTAAACACTAACCAAATCCCAATTGTTAAACAAATAGTATATTAAATATACTTTGGTTGTTAAAAATAATAATTTTTAGTAGTATATTAAAAGTATACTTTGGATTTATAAATAACATATTAAACTATGCTTTGGATTATGAAAATAACATATTAAACTATGCTTTGGTTAGAAAATAACATATTAAAACTATGCTTTGGATTTTGAGAATAACATATCAAACTATGTTTTGATGATTAACAAAAAATATGTTGGTTTTGTACAATATCACATATGAGAGCCCATCAAACTATACTTTTGGGAGTATAACTTAATATACAAAAATAATGTGATTTAAGAATTCATTCAGACCTAGTGCATCAAAATACACCTTTGAGACTATAGAAATACCACAAAGGCAATCCCTATTTGGATGGAGCAACAAATTGGTTTCAGACATTCCATGACAACAGGAATGGGGTGTCAAATCTTATAGCGTTATATCATACTACCAACCGGCCCGGTGAACCAAATAAGTACTATTCCAAACATTTATTTTATAATCTTTAAGAAAATTTTAGACTTTAAACCATAAATAATCATTCAGTTTGTATAAAGATAAGTACTAGTATGTATAATCAATTATACTTTTGAAAACAAGAACATAACAAATAGGTACACATGTTTCACCCCAAAACAGTTGAAAACAGTAAAAGAGGGGAATATGTACTCACTTGAGAGTGCTTAGAAGTCTTGAACAACTACCAAGCAAGCTAGAGGGAGCATGGAATCAAACGGCACCTAATATTGATAACTATATAAATAAACCGGACCTAAATCGGGAGATCGGATAGTATGAGGTCTCGTAAACCAAATGAGTGTGGGAACTCATATGATATGGTTTAACAAGGCCTACATACTAAAAGGAAACCTAACCTAAGTGCTTACGACCCATTATGACCCGTTAAGGTAGCTCATGCTACTTTAACGCGTCGTTCGCGTAAAACGCGTTCGGACCGCCTAACTAGTCCTATGACAAGTATTATATGCCCTAACATACTTAATTATGTTGCATAATTAGTTAAATGACAAAAGTTTGGGTTACATATGCTTAAATATCAATTATGCATAAAAAGGGTATTTTGGTAATTTACCTAAGGCATATAAATTACCTATCATACAACTACTTAAACGAAGTGACCATAAGGTATAACCTCGGAAGGTTATTCCCTATACAACTATGGTCACTAAACATGTTTGGTCGGATCCTAATGATCGACCAAACGGGTCGTGTTCGAAAGTCTAAACGGGTGTTTAGTCCGCTTGACTTACGACTCTACACAAGCACTAAACTAAAAAGTGACGAGATAAACATGCTAAAACATGTTTAGTTAAGTTAGAAAACAGGTTTGGTATCAAAACAAACGGTTTTAATACCCTAGAGTAGTTTGGTTACAAAATACGCAAGAAAACGTATTTTGGCCGAAACTACGACTCGTTACTGAGCCTAGATAACGTGGTAATCAGTAGGTATAGTCACTAGGGACTATAACCATCGTGATTACGCTCACGTTATGAAGTTCAAACGAACTTCGCGTTGACCATAAACTGGTCAATGTGACGCTAAAACGAATGGAAAACGCGGAAGGTCCCCGCAAGATTGATTTCCGAGTATTTCTCAGGTATGAAGTGTTAATCACTCCAACTTAGAGAAAATCTCAGAATCAAGTGGGTTTTGAATGAAGTTGGGTGGGGTATTTATAGGCATGGCACAACCGTTAGGATCGTTCATCGAAAAACGTGCTTCGATCTAGGCCGTCCACATGGGCCCATTGTTTTAAAAAACCATTTGAGCCCATAGATTCAATCCCCTGATTGAAAATACCATTTGTAATGGGTTTTGAAGTGTATAACAGCTGTTAACAGCTATAAAAACAAGTTTCTGCATCTGGAGGGGCCTTGCGTGACGCCAAGTGGGCTAGGTGTCACGCTAAGGTCCTTCTGATCAGCAACAGTTTCCAAAGTTTCCATTTCAGTGCCCGTTGTGTATTAAGGCCATTTCCGACATGTTTAAGGCTTGTTAAGTCAACTTTAAGGCCCTAAAATGATGCCTAAACATTGTGGACATGAAACATGCTCAAAAATATACCGGATGTCGGTTCGTTTGGTCGTACGATCGCGATGTTCGCTTAATTACGACGGAATGCGCATAAGCGCGAAAGACGATCCAAATTGCGCGACGAATGGATTTTTCTCATGCCAAACACTAAAACATAATATTTTAATGCTTACATAAATTTTTGGATGTCCGGAAGTATTCAGAACGTAAGTTATGCGCGAAAATGCAAACTTATGCACTTTTTGACGCTTTTAGTCCCTGAATGAGCATAAAGTTTATTTTAGCACACCGAACACCTCAAAGCCTATTTATAAGCTATGTAAATGATATTTAGGGCATATTTAACTTATGATCAAGTTCCGGAAGGTTCGTTACTATATAAATCGGTATAGTTTCGCAGTTTGACACAATTAGTCCCTGCGATCGAATAAACTTGATTTCAACATACCAAACCCTCCAAAACTTGTTTCTAAGTTATGTAAAGGTTATTTAAGGTATGTTAAGCCTATTTCACTATTCCGGAGTGTTTGTTGCATTAAACTGGTTATATTTACGCATCAGAGCGCTTATAACCCTCCAGAAAGCGATTTAAAGCTTGATATCGAATAAGAGTTGATATGTGCAAATGATACACATATTTTTACAAATTCCAAGTATGAAATACAATATTTTCATTGGTTTGGTATTTGTTTAATGATTGAAATGACACAGGTGTCACACTTACGGTCCGTAAGGACCTTAAGCGCGTTGGATTTTCAAAAAGCTTACAGACCGTAAGCGGTAAGGCTTTGCGGTCCGTATGAGACCTTCAGAATCAGAATTTTGAGAATTTTACGTATCCAGTCCTTGGACTTTACATCTTTGGCCTTTTGGCACTTTAGTCCCTCTCCTTCCTCGTAGTTGGGATTAGTCAGAGATTCGGGACGCGTTTTAGTTAACGCACAATAAAATCTTTCTCTCCTTCCCAGATTCAGGATTAGTCGGAGATCCAAAAACTGTTTTAATGAACGTTCAGATTAGGTCCTTCCTTCTTCCGCATAATTGGGATTAGTTGGAGGTTTCTCCCTCCACGTAGATGAGATTAGTTGGAGAATTTGATACGTGTCGTCACATAATTGGACGAAATTTTCGGGGTGTTTGATGCATGTGAAGTGTCGTATAGTTTTTAATGTATATTTTAAGCCCTTTATCACTTTTTAGCCAAGTTTTAAATTTATAAAACACGATATTTACTAACACTAAACACACAAATGGGCAAGTGCACCCATCGTGAGCGTAGTATAGTGTTGGTAAGATACAGAGGTCGTCCAAGGACACAAGAGCTTTTAATACCGGTTTATCCTCAATGTCTAATCAAATGAAAAGTTAGAAAAAGGTTTTTAAACTAGAAAAATAAAACTAACTAAAATGCTGAAAAATAAAATAAAAATAAAAACAGATAGACAAGATAAATCACTTGGATCCGACTCGTGTTTAGTGTAACCTTTGATTATTTCTGCACTCTTACACTTTTTAAGAGATTATCTTAGTTATTGTAGTAGGCCCCTCTTTTGAAGGTGACGTTACCCTCAACCCAGTAGTTTGAGTCAACAAGGATACAATCCTAAAGGGTTGGATTATTGAAAGATAATTAATTAAGTTATTAATGCGTAATGTGGTAGGCCCCTCTTTTGAAGGTGACGTTACCCTCGACTAAGTAGTCTGAGTCAGCAGGGATACAGTCCTAAGTAGCCGGGTTAAAGTTTTAATAGTAGCTTACATATGAGAGGATCAAAGAGTTTGGACCCCCGCCATCCAATACCAGTGGGTGTTGAAGGAGGTCCTACTAAATTTGACCCAGGTCCTTGCAGGATCTATACACTGAACAAGGCAAGACTCTTACCAAACCATTCCCTTAACCCCCGACCAGGTAGCCAACATATCTCCATATAGACCGTGAAGATATGAATGGTGAAAATCTTTTATTTTATATAGATAGTAAAATAATGCTAAGACACCACAGACAAATGATAAGGAAGATTCACCTTCAACATAAAAAACTAGTTATTAAAGTCATTAATACATAACCAAATAAAAAGTGCGAAAAGATTAAAAATAAAAAGTATTACACTAGACACTTGTCTTCACCAAGTGATGTAAGAGACTTAGGCAAACATGGCCTTTGATTGTCAAGAACTCTTACGATCAATCTTGGATCCCGAGACTACTCACACACTCTATGATGGATGGTGGATGATGGTGTTGTGATGGTGGTTGTGGGTGGGTGAAGTGTGAGAGAGGTGGTGTGCCAAGGGATGGTTTGCAAATGAGCCAAGCACCCCTATTTATAGCCTGAACAGAAGCTCGGGCACGGCACCGTGTCCATTGGGCACGGCCCCGTGTCCACCCATCTTCTCTTTCTTCATTAATTGCAGTTTGTCTGCATTAGTTAACCACGCCCCCATGTCCGCTGGGCACGACCCCGTGTGCAGAAGCGTATCTGTAATATCAAGATTTCCTCAGATTATGGGAATCTTAGAGTTGACCACGGCCCCGTGTCCGCTAGGCACGCCCCCGTGGTGGGTGATAGAAGCTTCGACAGCTTTGTCTTTTCTGCAGACACTTGGGCACGCCCTCGTGCTTACTGAGCACGGGGCGTGTCCAGCCTTCTGTTCTCTTGTTTTTGCTTGGGAAGATGCTATCGGGTGTCGGACATGCCACGTTTATTCCTTTTCTTGTATTTATGTTAGATTTAGCTGCCTTTTTGCTTCTTTTGTTCATTTGAGCTCATTTAATCCTGAAAATACAAAAGGAAGACAAAAACATACTTTTTCCAACATTAGTACTAAAAAGGGTTAGTTTTATGCCACATTTGATGTAATTTATATGTTGCATTTTGCACACATCAGTGTTACATCATAACACCATTGACAACAACAACAACAACAACAACGACATGTGATTGCTTACACAACCGAACATGATGAACTACCTTCTTGATTCGGTTAAAACACATCTCTTGATCTCAGATAAACCTGATCCATATGTATCTTGGTTTTTAGGGCATAATGATAACCAACCTTTAGACCTTGGTTGAAGCCACAGGCGTTCATGACATCAGCAACAACAACCTCCGATTGTGTACACACCCAAGCATGACGAACCACCTTCTTGATTCCCTTTGTCAAAATCAATCTCTTTATCCTAGACAAACTTGATCCATATGAATCTTGGTTTTTAGGGCATATTGATAACCATCCTTTAGACCTTGGTTGCAACCACAAGCGTTCATGACATATTGAAATCAACAACAACCTCTGATTGCTTACATATCCGAGCATGATGAACTACCTTCTTGATTACCTCTGTTAAAATCCATCTCTTGATCTCAGATAAACATGATCCATATACATACTAATTATATTATTCAAATCTACACCATTGAACCATAACCGGAATTTAAAAATAAGAATATTATTTTTTAAAAGACTAAAATATTTATTAAATAAAAAACACAACACAAGAACTAAACTACAACACGGCCCGAACCCTACTAATACATATTAATTACATTAATCAAATCTACACCATTGCTCTCAATCCAAGGAAGCAAGCTTAGACCGATTCTTTATCCAAAGAAAACCCATTGCACGAAGCTCATCCCATATCAACCAACATTCGTTTGGAGTTGAAGACGACATTATTTCGAATAGAGGCATAGATGGTTCAATTTTGTTAAGTTATTAGCATTGACTGAATTCGAAACCAAAGTCATGAGTTAATAGATTTTGTTCTGTTAACACATTATTTAATATCACTTTCATAAAATAACAAATAATAAATATATATATATATATATATATATATATATCAATCAATAACATCCATTTGCACCAGTCTACCTTTTAAATTTTCTGTTTTAACCACAATAGTTTTTTAGTTTTTGGTTTCTTCTCTGCACAACCATGCTTTTCATTTTATTTTAACTGTTAACCAAACAATGCATGTTTGAATCATTTTGTGATATATCTTGCATAAAATTTACATACTATATTATTACACAAAAATAATACATTCTTAGCATACGAAAATTTAAAAAATATAGAAATAATCATCCAACTAATTTATGTAATAATTTCACGCTTTTACAAAAAAGTGTAATAAGTTTACGTTTCTACTTAATATTTTCGGAAATGAGTTAAGGTAGATATAATAAGTTTTCACGCTTTATTTATGTATGTTTTCTACGTTTGGGCGTAAATTTTGTTTGAAAATGAGCCGGGTCAAATAAATACGTGTTAACTCGACGGTAAAAATTCGAGTTATTGTACGTTTTGACTTTTGACGCCGAAACGCGCGACGGGTGAAATTACTAGTTATTAATATTTAACACAGAGTGAATTGCAAGAATTGTCCTTTATCTTTATACCACTTTGCAAGAATTATCCTTTATGTTTAAAATTGACGAGTTTTGTGCTTTATGTTTAAAAATCAAGCACGTTTTACCCTTTGGGCCTAACCCAGTTAGTTTTTTCAGTTAAATTTGATCATGTGCCAGACACATGTGGGTATAATTGTTTTTTTACCCTCTTAATTAAGAAAACAACTTAAGAAAAACTAAAATATTATATGTACACACTCATATATGAACACTCTTTCTGTCACTCTCTTTCATCTCTCTTACCACCACCACAACCTTCTTCCACCACCACCGCCGCCTCCTTCCATCACCACCACCACTACCTCATCTACACTACAGCGCCTCCACAACCATCAACGCCGCCCCTCTCTCTTGCATCACCACCCTCACACAAGCACCGCCATCACACCACCCCCACACCACAACTGTCAAGATCCGGCAAGAGCCGTTTTTCCGGCGACCATGGTGAGCTACAACAGCGGTCATAAAGAAACCCATGGCATTCCGGCACCACCGTATTCTCCCATATTCTCAAATTCAAATCAAGATACAAATTCATCAAACTCTCTTTACAAACATGAATCAAAGTAGCAGTAACACCCTCTCTATCTCCCTTTCTTTACCGACCAACAACCCACACAATAAATCTGATGTACAACAGGTGGAAGATGCGATGGTGGTTTAGGGTGTAAGGTGGGGTCGTTAGGTTTGAGTCGTGGATGTCGCGTGGAGGGAGCGGCCACTGCGCCACCACCGTTGGCGGCGGCGGAAGTGGGTAGAGTTGAAGGGCCTCTCTTATGAGCTCCTTCTTTGATAGTTGTGTGCAAACCCCAGATGAAAAAGGTCAAATGTTTGATGGTGTTTTGTGATACCCCATTTAAAAAAATCGGGTATTGGTGATTGGGTAATGGTGAGATTGAATCTAGATTTGGAGATTATATGAACTTAATTAGGAGCACGAACTGTTTGTGACTTTGTGTGTGTATAAATTGGGAGTAGATCTAGGTGGGGATTTAAGATAGGAAAAGAATTGATCTAAAATAACTAAATTACAGATCTGATGGTGGCCGCCGCCTTTTTTCTCATCCATAGATCTAGGCCGAAGGGTGGTGGTTACAAGTGGTGTGGTGGGCGATGGAGAACATATGTGGAGAGATGGGGTAGATAGTGGTGGTTGTTTGTGATGGTTGGTGGTGCGGTGGGTGGTGGTTGGGAGTGGTGTGGTGGGTGGTGGGGCGGTGGAGAACAAATGTAGAGAGGGGGTGGTGGGTGGCGGTTGTTTGTGGTGGACATGCTGAGAGAGGGAGAACGGTTGTTATATATGCTGTATACATATACATATACATACACATACACATACACATACACATACACATACACATACACATACACATACACATACACATACACATACACATACACATACACATACACATACACATACACATACACATACACATACACATACACATACACATATATTATATATAATATATCTATTATATTAATATCTTAAATTTATTATTGTTTTATTTTTAATTAATATATTTATATATATAGGTAAAAAGACTAAATTACCCTTGTGTGATCTGATTTAACAAAAAAATCTAACTGGGTTAGCCCTAAAGGATAGAACGTGCTTGATTTTTAAACATAAAACACAAAACTCATCAATTTTAAACATAAAGGACAATTCTTGCAAAGTGGTATAAAGATAAAAGACAATTCTTGCAATTCACTATTTGACACAAAAAAAACAACTATTTACTATTTACTATTTACAGGGAAAGAAGATTCAGAAATGACATCACTAGTAACCCACCATCCAAATCTCAGCCTTAGATCCAAACCCATCCAACGGCCACCATCCGCAATCCGCACACTCCATCCCTATTGGCTCCCATCCCACTACCCAAACCAGTATAAATACAAACACAAACTCAAAATCTTGATCATTCAGATCTATCTATCTTTCACCTTCATACCCGTTAACGTTCAATCGCAACGCTTCATCAATGGCAGGAAGAGGCAAAACCCTAGGCTCCGGAGCCGCAAAGAAGGCCACATCACGTAGCAGCAAAGCCGGTCTTCAGTTTCCGGTCGGTCGTATCGCCCGGTTTTTGAAAGCCGGTAAGTACGCCGAGCGTGTTGGTGCCGGTGCTCCGGTCTACCTAGCTGCCGTACTTGAATATCTTGCCGCTGAGGTAACTTCCATTCATAAAAAATTTCAAACTTTACACCTGCATCTGGTCAATTGAAATTTCTAGGGTTTCTTCAAATTAGGGGTTTTTTTTTGTCTTCCTAATTTTGAAATTGATGATCTGCAGGTGCTTGAATTGGCGGGAAACGCAGCGAGAGATAACAAGAAGACTAGAATTGTACCAAGACACATCCAATTGGCGGTGAGAAACGATGAGGAGTTGAGTAAGCTTCTTGGTGACGTCACCATTGCTAATGGTGGTGTGATGCCCAACATTCATAACCTTTTGCTCCCCAAGAAGGCTGCTGGGTCTTCAAAGACTTCTGCTGATGATGAGTAAACAAGTTTGGGAATTGGGGGTTGTTGTTATGGTTTTTTTGGGTGTTGAAGATGTGGTTTAGTGGTTGTTGTTAGAGATAGGGGTTTAATTAGATTATTATATGTTATATACTGTTGAGTTTAATGAAAAAAGGGTTCCTTGTTAAGTTCAAGATTTTGGTTTGGCTCGTCATGTTTCTATGAAGCTCTTCTTGGTTTGGGTTTTTGCTTATTTGTGCTTGAGCTTGGCTTGTAGGTAAAACCCAAAGCTTGAGCTCAACTCGAGCTATTTAATGAACAATCTCAAACAGGCTAAAAGCTCGGCTTGAGCTCGTTTTATTATCGCCCAAATGAGCCAAAGCTTGGCTTGAGTTTTGTTTTTTAGGCTTGAGCTCGGGCTTGTTAGACCAGCTTTTTCGAGCTTTTAATTGAGTTGATCATGAGTAGCTCTCGAGCCTTTAGGTTTGTTTACACCCACTAGTCTCATGTTCTTAGTTTAGAGTGTCACAAGCCAATGTATCAAATATAGGATTATTAAAGTCTCTGTTTTTTTTCATTGTTAACTTGTTAGCCAAATTTGCTCAATTGAGATTCGTTTAGACAACAGATGTGGTCATAAGAGAGAGCATTCCCATCATAGTTTGGTGGTTAATTTAGTGGATACACGGATTGGGGTTACTGTTGCTTAGTTAATTTGCTTTATACAGAGAACGAGTAAGTTGTAAATCTCAGGTTCTAACAATGCTTTAGGATGTAGATTTCATGTAATGATATCATGATACAATCTGAATAAATCTTGTAAGTTATTAGTTGTAGCTTCTTAAATCCACAACAAATTTATGGAGTAGCTTATCCAGCCTTGCTTAGTTAATTTGCCTAATGTGTTGTGTACTTGTGTCATGTACCGTCTGGCGTCCGCAACGTTGTCTATTTTCAGTTGCAGGTATGTTCATGTTCAATCAAAGTTGTATATTTATGTGTTAATATGCAAGAACACTATTTATGATATTTGGGGCTGTTATAAACTGTTTTGTTGATGAGTAAGGTTTGATTTTGAAATGTTGTACTTTGACCTAAAAGTCCAACCTGGTACTTAAAAAGTTTCTAATGACTAATTTTTAGCAATCCGTTGTTTTTTTAATCGATCTGTCCTAACCCAAACCAAAATGAACAATTTTTAGATGGATTCGTCTTGACCCGAACCCGTTCCAAAAAAAATTGTAGAAATTGTTTTTAGAGTAAAAGGATAATAAGACAAAAGAAAGAGACAGAGACAAAGAATGAGACATGGAAGGTTTTTCAAAGATGTACTAAATTTTTTATATATTTGTGGAATTATGTTTTTTAGTTAAATTATATGGATAAAGATAAGGATGCATTCAATGCTCTATGACAACATTTTTAAACCAAAATTTGATTGAATCAAACTTGTTTACTGATTGTTATCTTCACAAAATCTATAACTATCCCTCTGTCTGTCAACCTTTAAACACTAAAATCAATTATAAGATATTCTCATCATCTCTAATTAGATTTGTTCAATCTCTTATCTGTTTAGACCACATCATGTCGCATTTTGCGCTTCTGATGCGCACATTTTAAAAACCAGAATTTGATGGAGTCAAACCTCTTTACTAATCATTATCTTCACAATAACTATAGCTATCCCTCTGTCCGTGTGGTCTTTGGCGGCAATGGTGGTGGCGGTGGCCCCGGACCGCTGCTTGTAGCTTTTGGTGGCAATGGTGGTGGCGGTGGCCCTGGACCGCTGCTTGTGGCTTGTGTTAGTTTGTGTTCTCTTGTATCGAGTTGCTGATCATCGGTTTTTAGACCGGTGGAGGCTGAGGCTGAGGCTGAATCTTTCTTCTTTGGTGGTTTGATAGGAGCCGCCTGTATCTCTTTACAAACCTTTTCTAAAATGAGTAAAAAATCGCGTACAACCGAAAACAATCTTAACCCTTCGTCTTTACCGCAGTTTCCATGGAAGTAATCGGCCGTGCTTTTCACAAGAGCCATTATTCTCTTTTCTTGTTCTAGCATCCACGATATCTCCTTCTCCGCAGTCTCGACAAAAGCAGTTAAAATAAGCCAGAACTCGTCACCTTCCGCATCTTCCGATTGCTGTTCCAAGTTTTTCATATCCGTGTTTAACGATTCGCGGGCTTTCACGAGCCCGTTGCTGAGTTTCGTAACCGAACTTGTTAACCCGTCTGCATCGATGATTGCCGCTTTTGTTACATTCTCGAGCTCACGGCTTAAACCGGAAACTACCTCAACCCCGAGCCTGCAGTAATGTTCATCTGCTTCTTCACTAGAAGCTGCTAGCAGTATTTCTTTGGTTTCCGTGCTGCATATGCTTTTGTTTTCCTCTTTGGCGGCCCGGAACGCTCGTATGCCTTCGCCCCGCATGATTTCTTGAACTACGAAGTGTAAAAGTGTTGTTTTCCCGTCGACTCCTTTGACGTCCGAGAGTTTTAAGAGTGTGTCGAGTTTGAATGCTTTTGCACTGCCGCGAAATGTTCCAACGTTCATTCGGTTCCCTGTTTTTAAAACAGCTTCCAGTAGTTTGAGGAATAATCGGCTTTTTTTGAGTTCCAAACAAGCAGCCTGTAAAGTTCGGTTAAAGAAAACGTAAATATCAGCAGCCATTTGCCTAGAACCGTAGAGGGGCAAGACGAGTGGGTCTGGTAACGGGTCAAGCTCGGTTCTGAGTTTATATTATAAGTTAAAAAAAAAAAAAGTAAAATGCGATTTTCGTCCCTGGGGTTTAGACTTTGGACAATTTTGTGACTTTCGTCCAAAGGTTTTTCCGCATATGGAGTTAACGAGCCGGATGAAAATGACAAGATCTCAAACCTTTTGGATCCAGATGTAGAAAAACAAACCTTTGAACAAAAATCGAAAAACTGGCAAAACCTCAGGGACGAAAATTGAATTTTACTCTTTTTAAAAAGACCGTTATGACTGACCGGTGGTTTGACCGGATTAAAACTGACAACTCTAATAACTGTGAAGTCTAACCTCTAAAGTTTCAAATGATTCTTTAATGTTTGCTTCCTCATCTTGAAGCGTGCACATGAACAACAACGATTCGAGCCTTTTAAACGCATACGGTATTTCTACAAGCGCTTTTAAAAATCTTTCTGCTGGTCCAAGCCTGCTAAGATCCCCACCGTATAGCCTTAGTTTCAGTTCTTCTTCGCTGGTCGGTGCCATTTTGAGCAAAGTTTGAACTATTTCTATAGGAAGCTCGTTTCCTGATGAAAACCGGCAACAAATTTGAAATGTGGTTTATCGAACTATACGGGAAAGACGAATGAACTAACTACCTTCTATAAGTGCAGCGGTAACTTCTTCTGTGGTCACATTTAAAGCTTTAAGAAGAATAGACAAGTTTTGTGCTTTTTTTGGATTGATTATTTGAATGAAATGTGATTGTGATTCTTTTGCTGGAGCGGTTTTCGTGTTTTGATCGTTTTCTTTTCCGGGTGCTTGATAACCGAATAAACTTTCGATCATTTCTTCGTTGAACCTGGTCATTAAGAGTCTTGTTTATATTCAGAAAGTTCACATTAGGATATTTAAATTATAGAGTAAAGTACATGGATGGATGATCCCTGTGGTTTACCAAAATTTTGGATTTGGTCCCTAGCTTTCCAAAAGTACACGGATGGTCCCCGTGGTTATAATTTGTAACGCGTTAGTCCCCAACCAACAAATCTAAAGGTTTTAGCATGTCCAAGTAAGGGACTAAATGCGTTACAAAGTGCAACATGGACCATCCATGTACATTTGGAAAAAGCTGGTGACTAAATGCGTTACAAAGTGCAAACCACAAGGACCATCTGTGTACTTTTGGAAAGCTAAGGACCAAATCCAAAATTTTGACAAAAACCACAAGGACCATCCGTTTACTTTACTCTAAATTTTACACATATATATTCAAAAACAACTTGATTTGTCTCACCATTCATCATATATCTAATCATAACACATGGCAACCTATTTTTTCTTTATTAAAGTTTGAGAAAAATGCCCGGATAGTCCCTGTGGTTTCGCATTTTTTCACCTATAGTCCCCAACTTTTTAAAATTACCTGAATAGTCCCCAACTTTTCATTTTTTGTTCCCGGATAGTCCCTGGGTCTAACTTCAGTTTGTTTTCTCTGTTAAGTGGGTGTGAAATGACAAAAATACCGTTTCCTTTAAAAGGCCAAACCACAGGGACTATCCGGGCATCTTCTACATTTTTAGAGAAAAACCCCCACCACCACACTTTCCGGCGAACTTTTCCGGCGAAATTAATTTCCGGCGACTTTAAATCTTGAATGCGAGTTATTCCGGCACCGCCGCCTTTCCAGTGAACTGTTGAAGTGTTAATGGTTACCATATAGGTAGGGGTGGTATCGCGTGGTAGCCCACTCAAAATCAAACTCACCGGCCCACTAAATGAAATATTGAAAAGAAATCTTGGTGACCCGTCAACACACAAAGAAACCTTAATAACTTTGAAAAGTTCAGCCGCTATTTTAACTTTTTCTCATTCAAACAAACGGCTGCTTCCTTTGACTCTCTCTCTCCCCCCTTTGAATACACTGCAACAACAAAAACAATCTTCTACTCTTTCTTTGGCGCTATGGTAATTACCGGTGGTGGTTAATGATTGCGGGTGACGGAAGATGGTGATTTTGGACTGTGATGGTGAACGACGGCGGAGTTGGTGGTCAGTGGAGGAGAAACGTCGTAGGAGCTGAGGTAGGTGGTGGTCGGGTTTAGTAGAGGTGGGGCGGTGGTACTGTGGTTGGTTGAAGATGACGGTGGTTTGTTGAAGATGACGGTAGTTTGGGCGGCCGACGGTGGTCGGAGTACAACAGTTTAGGTGGTTCGAGTGGAGGTGTAAGTATGGATTGGTGATGGAGAGGTTGTACGGTTGTGAAGTGTTGGTGGTACAGTGATGTAGAAGTGTTGTACGGTTGTGAAGTGTTCAAGAGCATATGAAGCACCGACTCCTGGTTCAGGATGGGCCAACACTCCTGGTGGAAGTTACAGTGACGCTGGCACACCACGCGATACCACCCCCACCTATGGTAACCATTAACACTTCAACAGTTCACCGGAAAGGCGGCGGTGCCGGAATAACTCGCGTTCAAGATTTAAAGTCGCCGTAAATTAATTTCGCCGGAAAAGTTCGCCGGAAAGTGTGGTGGTGGGGTTTTTCTCTAAAAATGTAGAAGATGCCCGGATAGTCCCTGTGGTTTGGCCTTTTAAAGGAAAGGGTATTTTTGTCATTTCACACCCACTTAACAGAGAAAACAAACTGAAGTTAGACCCAGGGACTATCCGGGAACAATAAATGAAAAGTTGGGGACTATTCAGGTAATTTTAGAAAGTTTGGGACTATAGGTGAAAAAATGCAAAACCACAGGAACTATCCGGGCATTTTTCTCTTAAAGTTTTTTTTTTTTTTTTTATGTTTTACTTTTACAACCTTAACTTTGCTATTATCCATGTTAGTCCATCTACTTTAAGCTTCCTAATATACATGTTTAGTCCCTCTATTTTTGAGAAAATTTTCTACTTATTAGTTACCTTTTCTTTTATACATGTTTGGTCCGTCTACTTTTAACTTTGGCGATATACATGTTTAGTCCCTCTACTTTTATTCGTTTTGGTATTTCACCTTTTAGTGTTTTTACCTTGCTAATGTGACGAACCAAACCAAACCGACTCACAATAAAATTACTAGTTTTTTTTTTTTGAAGTGAAAAGTAAGCGACTTACTGAAATGATCCTGATTTGATCTTATCCCAAACCATTTGTTGATCGGGTTTAGCCATAACTTTATCCCAGAAGAACGGTTTTAACTTAGCCTTAGAAGCATCAGCTGGCTCTGCACCTGCACGGCGTGGTGGTCTGATGCTTGCACCCAACCGTCGAGGCGGTGGTGGGGGCCCACTTGTATTACCTCCAGGGTTGGGTGGTGGCGGCGGCGGTGCTCCTGCTCCTCCAATAGGTGGCGGTGGAGGAGGTTGTCCTCCAGTAGGCGGCGGCGGTGGTGGTGGGGCTTCTCTTTGAGGTGGCGGGGCTTCTCTTTGAGGTGGCGGAGTTGCTCCTTGAGGTGGTGGATGGTTAGACGGAGGTCCAGGTGGAGTCGGGGCAACTATGGGAGAGAAAGTTGACGGAGCAGTGGCGGCGGGAGAGTGAGGAGCAGCGGCGGCGGCGGGAGAAGAAACCGGAGAACTTGCATTTGCCGGTGGTTGCAGTGGAGACGATTCTGTCCCGCCAACAGGAGAGTCGGTCTTTCCACCAGTATGTCGTACAGAAATATCCAACTTTCGGGTAGGGCGTAAAGACGATTCTGCCCTTACAGCTCTAGGTTTCAGAGTATGCCGTAAAGACGATTGTACCCTTCCGGCCGGAGGGTGTGCAGAAGGATCCAGAACCGCCTTCACATGGGGCCCAGAATCAACACTGACTCTTGCATCCATCTGCCCGTTTGATTGATCCTCTATGTTCCCATTTTGACCCTCGGACTTCTTTGAATCACCTGAAAGTTTAAACCCGACCCGTATTAAAAAAACCAAAATCCAAACAAATATGAATGAAAGTAGCTAGCATCTAGTTGATGTTATCATGTACCACTAGTTGACCTGACAAGAGACTTTTCATCGTTTTGCGTGCCAGCAAGACCGAAATTTCTAACGTAACAGTAAAAAAGAAGGCCAGCAACACAAAGTGTGACAACTGCAGTAACGACGACAGCAACGATGACGGTTCCTGAGCTAACACCTTCGGCCAACCTACGTCTTACAGAAGTGTCACCGGGCTTGGGTAGAAAAGATACGAAATACTCTATGTACCACTTTCTTGTAAGTTTGTCTTTTCTGGATTTCGATAACATGATTCGTTTATCTCTTAAGCAATCTAGTATGGTTTTCCTGACATGAGGATCGTGAAAATCTTCCATGGAATAACCCAACTCTGCTCCGCATTTCACCCAAAAGAGTTCTGCCTGCACCCAACCGACTTGATCAGATCGCAATGACCAGCAAATTTTACCACAAGATATTGATATTAATGGAGCATTCAGGTCAGGTTCTCTATCACATCCTTTAAAAATTATCCCACGCCTCATTTCCCATATCTATCCTAATTTAATTAAATAAACCTATTTTCTTCTTTTTTTAATGACATTTTTTCATTCTTCCACTTACAAAATCCATGGGGAATAGATATAGTCATGTAGGGAACGAATAGTGAATCTTTACATTTAGAGCATTCCCAGTAGGTTCTTAATCTTTATCGCTACGTTTTAACCAAAATACACATTTTTCTATTAATTTTGTTTATTTTTTACCACCTCTCACATCAGATTCTCTTATCTCTATTTCTATCTTACTCACAAACACTTATTTTATTGTTTTTCTCGTTTCATACACTCACAAAATTATAATCAGAGATGAATAGCGAGTCTCAATAATTAGAGAATTAATGTAGGTTCTCTAAACCTTATCTCTATTTTAGAGATGATGATGATGGAGGGTGCAAATGAAAGAAAACCTCATACTTTTTTCTACAATTTTGAGAAAGTGATAATATAGAGAATCTGATGTGAATGCTCTTAAGGAATCACTATAGCTACTTTAAAATTTTACTTATTTTAGGGATCCCGACGGAATGGTAACTTAGCTGATTTCTCTTATAATTTAAAGATAGTGTGGGGATAGAGAACCTGATGTGAATACTCTAAGAATCTCTATCTCCATCTCAATAATTTAACTATATATCACATTTCTCTAATACATAATCATACAAGAATTGGTAGTTCCTTTAGTAGTTTTCAAACAATTCAATTCAGACATTTTCACAAACACCTGGTGGGCACAAGGTAGACCTTTTTCTAGATTAACAAGAAAACAAAATTCAAAACATTGCATCATCCAGATCACAAATGAAGCTCAAAGTGAAGAGAGTAATACCGTATCATCATCCATAGTTTCCTCCGAATCGATTCGATTGTCAAGAGTAGTTACTTGTTGGTGATCTCTGTCTGCATCTACAGCCTCTACCAAAGGGGAAACTATAATAATAATAATAACTGACACAATTATAATAATCACCCCTTTGGCGCGCATTCTTTCTTGAAACATCAATTCGAATCATTTCAACCAACAATAAACACCAAACCAAATTAACATCACCCCAGATCATAATCGAGAATTAGGGTTCAAATTCTTTGTTTTCCAACCTCAAATTGGACCTAAAATGTCCTCAATTTGTTTAATTAAACAATATATAATGATCAAACTCTTGATTAATTAGATTCTCGAGCAAACAGTTTGGTGGACTATTTGAAGGATAAATTATGATTCAGATTGATTGTATAAAACACGACGGAGATCCACGGTGGCCGGAGTTATGAAACCGGTGGCCGGTGACGGGGGAAACGTGAATTAACGGTCGGAATACGATGGTTTTTTTCCCCAATTTTGTTTTTGGTGTGCATTTTTTTTAATTCTTGAAGTTATGTGATGATTTGCAATCGTACGTTAATATGATTGATAAATAAGTTTAAGTTTTATGTTATTAATTTAGAAACAATTAAATTTCATTTGGCTAGTGTTCGTATTTTAGTTGAAATAAATATCATGTGTTTCTTACTAACTAACGTTATGTGTGATGGTTAAGTTGATGTGAAATGATCGTTTTCCTCGTCTCTCTGCTCTATATTGTCGTCCACCGGTCATGTGTCGTCCATGGTGGCTAAAGTGTGGATCAATTGAGGTCAAATTGTTAACAATCTACCATCGCTAAACGTGTGTTAATTTTTTAAAGCCACTGGTGCTATCAAAGATAAACTATGTCATTGTTCTAAAAGCTTTTGTAAGCATCGAGGTTGAGTTCATTGACTAGCCTTGCTAACGAGTATTTACCCAAGAATCCAAGATGATTACTCCACCTAATGCCTTACACTAGGGTGTATATATAGTCGATCTTGTTGGGTACTAAAATCACTTGCATGATTTATTGTTGGCAACGACATGTGGACTTTCAAGGATATTTCTCTCTTCGGCTTATCGCTTATAGTCATGCAAAGTGTTCACGCTCCTCTTGTAAACTTTAAACCAGAAAATCAAGTTAACATTACTGCAAAGCATTTTGCTAATATACTTCACAATTCGCCTCCTTCTTCGATAGGGCTTTTTATGCTTCGGTAAACGCTTATCCTTTCTTCACATAAAACTAATCCAAAGCAAGCTTAGCTTGATATCATTATATTTGAGCTCAATGAACATGATTGTATTGTTAATCCAACTACATGTGTTATTTATCAGGTTGATGTGGTGTACAGTACACCTAATGGCGGAGCCAGAAAATTTTTCCTATGGTGTCGTTTTTTCTTGATATTCGGGTTTGTAATAACTTGGAGTCCAAATTTTCGGATCAGGTCGGGTCGAATTACATAATAAAAATCAATATCATAATAAAAGTGTCATGTCATTGAAATAACATAAAATAAAAATACAAAGTCATTTATAACATATATATATATATATATATATATATATATATATATATATATATATATATATATATATATATATATATATATATATATATATATATATATAGGAAAAGGATCATGTGAGAAGTGATAGGCTAGTTGAGAAACTTGAAGCATTCTGAACCACACATTTTTCTAAGCCTTTCGTAATATACACATATGTATAGTTTAAAATTGACTATATACATATGTGTATAACTCAATATACATATATGTATATAGTCAATTTTAAACTATACATATGTGTATATTACGAAAGGCTTAGAAAAATGTGTGGTCCAGAATGCTTCTCAAGTTTCTCATATAGGGTGGACTTCTCTTAGGATCCCTACCCTATATATATATATATATATATATATATATATATATATATATATATATATATATATATATATATATATATATATGACAATGCTAGACAGAAAACCCTCATTTAGGTAGAAAACTCTGGAAACCCAAATCTCCCCCCATTTTTACCCAACCTCGCGACATTTTTTTTTTTGAAAAAAATTACACATGTAATATACATGTTTTAGAGTGTTTTGGGCCAAAAAAAAAACAAAAAAACGCCGAAGAGATTTTTTTTAAAAAAATAAACAAATTTCAGTGCCTAACATGTGTTAGGCAAAAAAGACAAAAATTGCTGAAATTCTTTTTTTAAATTATCCCTTCGGCGCTTTTTTGATTTTTTTGGCCCAAAAGTCTTAAAAACATGTATATTACATGTGTTATTTTTTTCAAAAAAAAAAATGTCGGGAGGTTGGGTTTTCTAGGGTTTTTTTATATAGATAGAGTTTTCTATATAGCCCAACCCTATATATATATATATATATATATATATATATATATATATATATATATATATATATATATAGGGTTAGGTTCATTTGTGAACCACACCCTTATTTGTGAACTTAATGAACACATCCTAGCCTTTGATTTATTTTCAATATTATAGGGGTAGGATTGTCATTACCCATATAAACTTAGTTTTTTATTTAATTAATTCATCAAAATCGGTTACCAACATGGTAACTAATCCCTATTTTTTTGTGATTCAATTTATTAATCAAATAATACAAAAAAAAAAAAAGAATTCCGAATTCAATCAAAATTAAATATTGACAGTTTCCTTTCTCATTCAATTGATTCATCATTCTATTAACAATGTAAACCAATCAAAACTTATTTTTTTGTATTGGGGCACTACACCAATGTGAACATGTATGTTACAGGTATGTAAATAAGTAAATAAGGGATTTTAAATCACAAAATAAACCACTATATATTTCACATCTATTACTTCTTCTTTGCACCTCTATTTGTTCCTTTTTTTTCACCTTCCGCCTTAGCTCGTTCCGTTTTCTCATGATCAGTTAACGATCTTCACCAAAACAAAGAAAATTGTTCAAAGTTACATTCCTATACTTACATTGATAGAAAGTATACAAAATGTAACAAATTCAACCCGTGTATTACAAGGGGTTATAACCTAGTTATACATATATGAATTGCAATTAACTGTATAAACACTTACCATTTTTCCTCTGCTCCTTCAAACAAATAGTTCCAAACAGCCCGCTCTTCCTTTGCGATTAAATGTATAAACACACGAAGCATTAGAACTACATCATATACATCGACAATCAACTGCTCAAAACACATGTGTATATGTTATTTTATTGCCATTATACACATGTGTATAATGACGCATGTTTCCCTACAAACCATATCACCAAGCTGTCATCATAATACCAATCTCTTCCCACATAAAGTGTTTATACACAAACGTATAATAGCAGGTCATACACATGTGTAAAAACACACCAAGCATTAGAACGGCATCATATGCATCGACAATCAGGTATTCAAAACACATGTGTATTAGTAATTTTATTTCCATTATACACATGCGTATAATGACGCATGTTCCCCTATAAACCATCTCACCAAGTTATCATCATAAGACCAATCTCTTTCCACACAAAAGTGTTTACACACACGTGCGCGCACATAATAGCAAGTCATACACATGTGTAAAAACAGAGTTTAGCTTTGTGTATAAGCCTTATCATACACAAATCCCATTTACAAAGTGTTTATACACACACATGTATAATAGCAGGTCCTGATTTTTTCATTAATAAAAGTTTCAAAAACACAACCACAGTGTCTAATTTAATGAACCCTGACATTAGACCAAATTTGACAAAATTGGGAAAAATCTACCACAAAACCCACACATCAAAAGTAAATCCATCATCTTAGACACACTTTATTGAACAACGAAAGCTTTATATATAAATAATAAACTTAAACCCTAGCTTTTACATGAAAAAGGGGGGAACAAAATCTAGAATACACACAATAGGTTACAACAGAGCAAGACAAAACCGAAATACAACATAGATTTGTACCTTGATATGTAGCCGGAAATAATAATCGTTGTGGACAATGTTGATGATGAACAATTCGCTGGAAGTTGAAATATGGACGTCGATTCTTTTTCTTTTGGAGAGAGAGAACGAGGGTTTCTTTATTTTAAACAATGTGATTTGAGAGAATAAAAATTACAACAATGCCCTTATTCGGTTATTATATATCAGTTTATTGTTTTAATTAATTTAAAAATCCTATAATCAAGATCTCATCATCCAACGGCCAGGATCTGTTCGTTTTTGTTCACAATTTAAATATGGTTCACTCTTGATCCCTACCCTATATATATATATATATATATATATATAATAAAATATATTTTATAGTTGCTCCCTACGTGTTTTCATGATTTGAAAACGGTTCATAACGTCTTCAATCGCAACTTTTTGCAACGAACTCTTTTTCAATATAACAAATGCAAGCATCAGTCAACTACTCATCATCCATCCGATTTTGTAAATTTGTCTTCACATGCTTCATAGTAGAAAAACATCTCTCAACACTTGTCGTTACAACCGGTAGAATATCCAACATGTTTATTTGTTTCCACCATCATTGTTGCAATGTTAGATATATCTTTCACGTTGGCAAACCTTTTATCGCCTCTTATGTTGTTAATGTAGATATCGAGCTCATTCATAAGATCATCTCTTTCTTCATAATCAAAGTCATACAGATACATCTCGGCCAGTCTTAGTATCTTTGAAACATCAAATGCACTAAAATTATCATTTGGGTTTCAACCTCATAATAATGATGATTACTGATGCTAGTCTTTCTCTTTCTATATTTTGGGTCAATGTATTCGGCATCCATGTCGACCATTTCAATTTCATTTTTATCACAAAAATATACCACATTTTTCACAAGTGCATCAAATCCTTTGTCACACCCTGGCTTTGCGGAAGCGTGAGTTTATTTGGTGTGACTTCTTAATACATTAGCATAATCACAACAATGTTGTATGAAAATAAAACCATGATGATCATCCATTCAACAAGTTTTAAAAAGTTAACACAACAACATTGTTTAAAAAGTCGACACATGCAACGAATTACAACATGACATAATAAAAATATTGTTCATACGACACAACCAAAAGACATGAATAAAACACAGTTTAAGACTTGTGACCCGTCCAGGCAAAGATCACATTTCCTAAACTCGGATGACATCATTTTTCCTACGCAGCTTGACGACAATGCATACCTTGCCAGATCCCTTAATTTCCTGAAATACATGTAGTTTGAAAAATCAACAAAAAGTTGAGCGAGTTCATGTAAAAGTGAGTATGAATAAACCTTTAAAGTATGTATAAAAATCCCTGGTATGTAGCAATAAGGAAAAAAAGAGATCACCAATGGGTTGCAAAGCCACTGGTATGTGTGAGAAGTGCAGGGAAACTCAAACCTAACAAATTTGTTACCGGGCTTCGGCTGTAAGACACAGTCACCTCTATGGGTCTCCCCGGCCTCACGGGTGTGGGCTCACTACACCCAAATAGATCTATCACTCTTGTGTCCCTCGGTCCTAACAAAGAGGATTAATGGCCTCAAGTGTTATTGCCCACCCCTCACATGATCTAGTAGTATAAACCCTCCCTACGCTAACCATACCATGTAATAAAAGTTTGTAATAATTGTCGCATGTATTTCACCCCCGAAGTATAAAACTGAAAACAGTAAAGAGAAAAGGGGGACATGAACTCACAGAAGTGCGTCTCGTGAAATAGTCGATCCCAACTCAACCTGCTGCGTGACGACCTACACGTACTAATTCCTATTAGACGGGCAGTCGTGCCTTGGCTTAAGGTTTAACGTTTTTGGAGAAATAGTTAGGTAACTATTTCGTATTCACACTTCTTAATTATTTTATATTCGTATTTCCTTCCTAAGGATGGGGGTAATAATACATGTATGCTTTATAATTCCGAAAATATATTTTTAAGTCTCACTTGAAAATATATTTTAATCACTTGTCAAAAATACTTTAATTCCACAAAAAAAAGTATATATATATTTTTCCCAAAAATATTATATTTTACTTCATACTCTTTCCAAAATAATACTTTATCAAAATATACGTACGAGAGTATTTTCCAAAATTTACATAGGTTACGTTTTAGTGTTTTCGTACTATAACAATACTTATGTAGCTCAAATATTTATTTTTGTGAGAGCGTTAGTATTATTTTGGAGTTAATATTCCATGATATTTTCAAGTTATATTATTTTTATCCTAAAAATAATATATATCTAGTTCACAAAATAATCACATAATCACACAAGCGTTTTACTATAAAATATATACTAGCTTATATCCCGTGTGACACACGGGTTCAAAAAATAAAATTTAAAACATATGAATAAATATGATGTATGAATCTATAATAAATTCGTACAGAATTGATGAAATTATATATCTATATATCAACACAATGATGGATACATGTTGCATCATAAATTACCAACATTAGAAAGATGTTTCCAAGTTGTTAAGTTCACATATTTGACCATCAATTTCTTCAATAACAGCCAGAAATTGTGGTATTTTCTCATCCTCAATGCCTGTATGTAAACAAATTAACCGTCAAATTTTTCATTTATGCGAAGTGTTTGTGACATTTATGAAGTTCTGAATGCAAAGTTGTCATCTTCTTAGTTTCTCGGTTGCTGGAATCTGAGTTTGGTGCAATGCATATTTTCTTTGGAAAGGGCCTTTAATGTCATCATCTGCATCACCATTTTGTTGGCCTTTCTTTCAACTTCAAGATTGTGAAGTTCGCTATATTTAGTCTCCTACTCTCCTAAGGTGCTGGGAGAAAACATAATGAAACATGATCAGCGCCTAAATTAAGCGAAAATTTACATATTCTCCAACTGCAAACATCAAAATCTGAACCATTTCAAAATCTGAAAATTTACATATTTCAGCTCCCATGGCTTCTAATATCAAACTGAGTGTTGTTGAACATCCTGTATACATCCAAATGAAAAATGACAAAATAGAGTCAGATCTGGAAACAGTCACAAATAGCAATTTTACTAAAATCCAAAATTACTAACAAAAAAAGAACCGTAGTGAAAAGCTAAAACATACCTCGTTTCTTAACCGGCTCAATTGGAGTTCTGAGTTGATATGGCTAGAAAACGTCAGTACCCGTGGATTCTCGTTTGCTGCTAGGGTTTCGAAGTAAAACGGCTCGCAAACCGGACCCGGCTTGGCATTGCGGCTGTTGCTGAGAAGCCGGCCAGGGCGAGAACGTAAAACTCAGAATCGTAGAGTGCATACGCAGCTTTGAAAAATGCCAACCTAAAACAGACACACAAAGTAGTAAACTGTCAGTAAGTGGGCACCAGTTACTGATATCCTTTGTTCATTGACACTAACGTTTTGTATGGAAGCTTACTATACTCCTCAACAATATCCAACATCAAGAAGTCGTCATATTCCTCCACCTCTTTCCTAAGTTCCGCCATCTTTGATGCATCGCTAGTTTTGCCAATAATAAACCTAAAAGCTAAGCCAGTGGCGTCTTCCAATCTGCACAAGACGAACTCATAATTAAGGCTACAAAGTCTGTTACAAGTATACTCAATCTAGCAAGCTCGATTAAGGATCCAAAACACTTTAAAGTATCAATCAAAATCAAATAACGTACGATTACAATATTTAAAACTATATAGCTTACATTAACATATTCATAGGCTTATAATTAAGCTATCGAAGTTCAAATTTAAGTTCTCATAAAAAAGAAATTGACATGATATGCATTTCAAGCTCATAAGTTCACTCATGTGTTCAACACAAGCACGGATTGCTAGCTAGAAGCTTCACTAATTCACATCACTTGCTAGAAATCAGTTATTTGACAATCACTCATGACAATCACTTGCTAGAAATCAGCTTTGAAGAAATCTGCAAATGAAGAAATTCGAAACACTTGATTAAAAAATGAAGATCCATATTCTTTGAATCTTCTGTTTTTTTTTTTTTTGTTCTTTTAAAACCCTAACCTAACCCTAATTCCCTATCAAAACTCAAAACAAAATCAAAAAGTCAAACAGTTAACCACAAAAAGACATATTCCCTTAAAAATTACCACCTCAAATCACACCAACACAAATCACACTACAATTGCAATTGCTTATTTCCGGTAATTAAAACAAAGTATCATACACAAAAATAAAAAAAATTACCATAACAAACCTTCATATTCAAATAAAAAACTTCCATCTATCCATAACTAATTAAAAAAAATGATTCAAACACCATACAACCTTAACTCACAAAAATTCACAAAACACCTCACCAAACACCACATCAATCCAGCAAAAGGTCCCAAACTCTAACCTAATTATCTAACAATTGAAAAGCATACCAGCGGAAAATCAGAGGCGATATCTCTGGCATCGATTTAGGTAGATCTGGAACATCCATCGTGTGGAAACCCTAGAGAAAATATCTTATATGTGGAACACAAGATTGCAATGATTTTACCCCAAATAAATCGAAATCAATCAACAGAAATCGAACCTCCAAATAGCTATTAGATTGCGATGAAGCTGTTGAAAGGAAAAAAAGTAGATCTTTGATGTAGGAGAAGACATTTTACAATTGATTAAGAACAAAGTAGAGAAGAAAGATAGAGAAACGGCTGAAACTCTGGGGAGAGATGATTAGGGTTAGAAGAATACATAGAACACAAAAAAACCCGGTTTAGTAACTCGGAGGCGTGGATAGTCTAACTAATGAACACGATAGCAAATGAAATAAGAGGCTGACACGTGTTTCAATTGAATGTGGAGGGGACATGTGTCCCAACCTTTGTTCTTTTATTAAATATAAAGATTCTAAATATATATTTATCAAGTTTTATTTACGAAAATCCACCTCCGATACCTGGTAATTTTTTAAATAAAAATCATGGCGAAGTTTATTTTGAAAACCAAGTTAAAAATATATTTATAAATGCGTGTTAGAAAAATAATTCCAAGTGTTATATTTCTAGAAAAATTTCGCCAGAGTTTCCTCTATAAATGGAGGTGTCCATGCTTTTAGCATATCATTTTCTTTTTGTAAAAATCAATCAACAATCATCAATCAACAACATACAATCTTTAATCTTGACAAAATAAGCCTAAATTATAAACTCATGAACTTGAAGGTTTATAAAAAAATATGTAGTAAATCACTAACATGTTTAGTAGGTCTTGTTATCTTTAAAAATAAGTTTAGTTTCTTACAAACTTTATTTTTAAAGAATTTGGAGTTTAACAACTTCTAGTCATGTTTTACAAAAATATTTCTTTGTTAAATTTACTTGTTGCACAAGTGTTCACACACTTGTTTATGTACCAAAAATGCTTTTAGTTCATACAAGATCCGGGTTTTAACAAAACTAGCATTTTTCACTTGGTTCTTTCGAAAAACCACTTGTAGGTCTTTAGATCTACAAGTTTGTAACCTTATTTTTCAAGAAAAATTACATTTATTCAAGTTCATGGTTTATTTATGGATGGTTTCATCATCCTTCAAATATCTAACATTTACATCTTACTAGTTCATGTTCTTGAACATGATCTAGCATGTCTAGATGATGATCCATCCTACTTCTACAAACAAACAACATCAAGTAATCATAACTACACAAGATTTACATGATTTACCCATATATCTTCTCTTTATCCACCCTTTATCACTTTATGTTCAAGACTTGTTCATGTTCTTTAGAGTTTCTTAACTTTTTATCATTCTATCATCTATTAACCACCAAATACAAGAACAAGATAATGTTTTAGAGCACTTACTACTAGCACAAGGCTAGGGGAGAAACAAGGCGTAAAAGTGGTGGATAAAAGAAAACTAGAGCGGTCCTTGAACTTCCGAGTGCACCAAGCTTGTTTGTTGAACCTCTTGCACCTTTGAGTGTATGAAAATGGCTTGAAAGGAGGTTGATAGTGGTTGTAGGGTGGTGTGGTGGTGGCGGCCGTAAGTGGTGGAGGAGGAAGGAGAGAAAGGAGTTGTTTGGTGTGTTGTTGAATGAAAGAAGATGAAGATCTCTTAGACTTATTTATAAACCAAACTTCATGTTTATCCAATATGTAAAGTGTTCCTTAATGTCCAACAATCAACAAATTAAATATTCAAAAGAAGTGTGGGGGTGTCCCACACTTGTAACCGTCGAAGGTGGGGGGGGTATGGGGTTGGGATGTAATGGAATGGTAACTATCTAGTTAGTTTTAGTTAGGATTTTAGTTAGGGTATTAGTGTGTTATCTAATATAAAGGGTGTTTAGGTGTTCGGGGACCCTAACTAGCTCAGAAAAATAAAAACAATGTGTTTGGCAATATTTTTATGTTCCGGGTAAAGTTCGGTTATTTGGTTGGATGTTGATTCGTTAAAGTGCTAAATAAAGCTTTAAAGTGTCTTTTATATTGTTTTTAGTGACACATTAAATTTCCAACACTTTGGAAAGTGTCTACGACTATTTTGCCAAGTTTTTGCACTTTACTAGCTTTGTTAAAAGCTGAATTTTTGTATTTAGTGCAGAATTTTGCACTTAAAGTATGTTTTTGGCACTTCCCGGCACTATAACTATCACCTAGTGATGCAGTTTAATGGTCCTCACATCCCTACACTCCCTACTAGTGTAGTAATCTATTCCTGGCTCATTCTGGCCTCAAGAACAATGTCTGTTTAATGCTGGCATCGTCAGCATGTTTACTGGGTTATCCGCTCACTGTGCTAACTGTGCTTTGTGCATCAAGTTTGTCACTATTGTTTGTGTATAATAAATGGAGTGACGGTATAAAATGTGATGCATGAGTATGAAGGTATCAGAAATCAGAAAGCAGTTTAATCATAAATGTAATCAAGCACAGTAATTAAGCACTAATAAAATATTAATTAATTTGTACGGATACCTGGATTTTTGAGGGTTGTCACATTCTTCCCCCGTTAAGAAAATTTCGTCCCAAAATTTTAAGTTCTGCTTCTAGTCGCAGGGGTCTTGGGAAATAAATGAGGGTATTTTTCTTTCATACGATCCTCACGTTCCCATGTGAATTCTAGACCATGTCTGGCATTCCATCGAACTTTGACGAGCTTGACACTACTCCTGCGGGTTTTGTTTATCTTCCACTCCGTAATCTCAACGGGTTCTTCAACCAAGTGGAGCGTGTCGTCAATATGAACTTCATCGGCAGGAATGACAACGGTCTCTTGAGTTGGACTCTTTTTCAGATTTGATACATGGAATGTATCATGAACACCGTTAAGTTCAGCAGGTAAGTCCAACTTGTATGCTACTAAACCAACCCTCTTCAAAATCTTGAATGGACCGATGTAACGCGGATTCAACTTTCCACGCTTTCCAAAGCGTGCCACACCCTTCCAGGGTGAAACCTTCAATAATACCATATTTCCTACCTCGAACTCCAGAGGTTTCCTTCTTCGGTCCGCATAACACTTTTGACGATCGCGAGCCGCCTTGATGCGTTATCGGATCTGTGTAATCTTGTCTGTGGTTTCCTGGACCACTTCCAGACCAACTAACTGTCTATCACCTGCGTCAGCCCAACAGATCGGTGATCGAAATTTGCGTCCGTATAGAGCTTCGAACGGTGCGGCTTGAATACTTGCGTGATAACTATTGTTGTATGAAAATTCGACCAATGGTAGGTGAGTATCCCAACTTCCATCTAAATCCATTACGCAAGCTCTCAACATATCTTCTAATGTCTGGATCGTTCGTTCACTTTGTCCGTTTGTCTGCGGGTGAAAGGCTGTACTCAGATTCAACTGAGAACCAAATGCTTCTTGAAAGGATTGCCAAATCCTTGACACGAATCTTCCGTATCTATCAGAGATGATTGAGAGAGGCACTCCATGACGTGCAACGATCTCTCTCATGTATATCTCAGCAAGTTTACTCGTATTATCTTTTTCTTTGATTGGCAGGAAATGCGCAGATTTCGTTAGGCGGTCTACTATTACCCAAATAGTATCGTGACCTTTGGTCGTTCTTGGCAGCTTCGTGATGAAATCCATTGAAATCTGTTCCCATTTCCATTTGGGTATTTCAGGTTGCTGCAGTAGACCTGAAGGCTTCTGGTACTCGGCTTTTACCTTGGCGCACGTTAAACATTTACTTACATAAACTGCAACATCGCCTTTCATCCTAGGCCACCAGTAGAAATCCTTAAGATCTTGGTACATCTTATCCGCTCCTGGATGGATAGAGTACCGTGACTTGTGAGCTTCATCGAAAATACCCTTTCTCAATCCACCAAACATAGGAACCCAAATTCGTTTCATGAAACATACATCCCTTCCTCGTTTGGCACTAACTGCTTCTCCATCCCACGGAGATATTCCTCCTCAATATTCCTTTCCTTCAGAGCTTCTTTCTGCGCGGCACGAATGCTCAATGAGAGATCTGTCTGGATAATCATCTCTAGAGCCCTAACCCTTATGGACTTGATCCTTTCCTTTCGACTTAGGGCATCGGTGACCACATTCGCCTTCCCTGGATGATACTTGATCTCGCAGTCGTAGTCGTTTAACAGTTCGACCCAGCGTCTTTGTCTCATGTTAAGCTCCTTCTGATCAAATATGTGTTGCAGACTCTTATGATCAGTGAAGATTGTACATCGCGTACCATACAAATAATGTCGCCAAATCTTTAACGCAAATACCACTGCACCTAATTCCAAGTCATGCGTGGTATAATTCTTCTCATGAACCTTCAATTGGCGTGACACGTAAGCTATAACTTTTTGTCGCTGCATTAACACACAACCCAAACCTTGACGCGAGGCATCACAATATACCACGAAATCATCCGTTCCTTCGGGTAGCGACAAGATCGGTGCATTACAAAGCTTGTCCTTCAACAACTGAAATGCTTCTTCTTGTTTGATTCCCCAATTAAACTTCTTGTCCTACTGCATGAGGGAAGTCAATGGTTGAGCGACTTTTGAGAAATCCTCAATGAATCTTCGATAATAACCAACCAAACCTAAGAATTTTCGAATCTCGGTTGGCGTCTTTGGAGTTTCCCAATTCTTTATCGCTTCGATCTTTGTTGGATCTACGTGGATTCCATTTCCATTGACCACATGTCCAAGAAATTGGACTTCGCGTAACCAGAACTCGCACTTCGAGAACTTGGCATACAACTTTTCCTTCTTAAGTAACTCCAAAATAGCTCTTAAATGTTGTTCGTGCTCAGCCTTCGTCTTTGAGTAGATCAAGATATCGTCGTTGAACACAATCACAAACTTGTCGAGGTACGGCTTACAAACTCTGTTCATCAAATCCATAAAAACAGTTGGCGCGTTTGTTAACCCAAACGGCATCAGCAGAAACTCGTAATGTCCATATCGAGTTCTAAAAGCAGTCTTGGGAATACTTTCCTCTTGTATTCTCAGCTGATGATAACCTGATCGCAAATCGATCTTTGAATAGTAGCTTGAACCTTGCAGCTGATCAAATAGGTCATCGATTCTCGGCAGAGGATATCTATTCTTGATGGTCAACTTGTTTAGTTCCCGGTAGTCGATACACATACGAAAGCTACCATCCTTTTTCTTGACGAATAACACTGGAGCTCCCCAAGGTGAGAAGCTTGGTCTGATAAATCCCTTGTCTAGCAACTCTTGAAGTTGCATTGACAACTCCTGCATCTCTGAAGGCGCAAGTCGGTAGGGTGCCTTAGCCACAGGCGCGGCGCCTAGAACTAAGTCAATGTGGAACTCGACTTGTCTCTGCGGCGGTAATCCTGGCAAGTCTTCTGGAAAGACTTCAGGATATTCCTTTACCACTGGGATGTCTTCAATCTTTGGCTCAGCAGCTTCTTTATCCATGATGTGTGCCAAGAAGGCAACACATCCCTTCTGTAAACAACTTCGAGCTTTCAGATAGCTAATGATTCTTAGAGGCGTATCGCGCTTCTCTCCGTGAACCACGATCGTCTCTCCATCTTCTATTGGGATGCGAATGGTCTTTTCGTGACAAACAATCTCAGCTTTGTTGCTTGACAACCAGTCCATCCCTACTACCACGTCGAAGCTTCCCAACTCGACTGGTAGTAGATCCAAAGTGAACTAGCGTTCTCCCAATTCAATTACACAACCTCTGACGATTTCATTTGCCTCAACTAGCTTTCCATTAGCCAGTTCAATTGAGTACGGAATATCTAACTTACTAGCAGTTAACCCAAGCATTCTCTTAAATTCTAACGATACAAAGCTATAGTCGGCACCAGTATCAAACAGAACAAATGCAAAGCGTTGATTTATAGGGAACGTACCAGTGACAACGTTGAGATCCTGGCGCGCTTCCTTTGCTCCTATGTTAAACACTCTTCCACGGGCTTGGTTCAGCTTTGGACATTCCTTCTTAAAGTGCCCAACTTCTCCACAATTAAAACATCCAGGTCCTTGACCATTACCACACCCGTTTCCAGTTTGAGTGTTGTTTTGGTTGTGATTACCATTCCCAGCTTGATTCGCAACGTTTCCCTGGTTCCCATTTCCACCGTTTCCTCCCTGCTGGCGGTTTCCATTACCATTCCCATAACCTCGATTACCAGTACGCCCAGCACCAGTTCCGGCCTAACACGTATCCTTCGTGTGGCCGTTCCTTCCACATGATTCACACTTCTTCAATCTGCACGGACTAGAATGATGGCGCTGGCACGTATTACACTTGGGCAGAGTGCCCATATAACCCTTTCCTTTATTCTCAGCACCGGTTGCAACTCTGGCCGGTGTGCTCGGTTCACCCTTCTTGCTCACATTGCTTGTACCTTGCTTGAAGTTCGAGAATTTCCTTTTATTTTCACCAGACGACTCCACATGAGTCTCTTTCTTCTTCTGCTCAGACGCTGAAAACTTGTTCAATCGAATAGCTTCCTCAGTAAGAGCCACACTGAGATCAATGGCTTCTGTGATTGTCGCAGTCTTGGACGTGGTAACCATACTCATGATCTGAGGTGCCAATCCCCAGATAAAGCGCTCAATACGTTTGAACTCCGGTGTGACCATGTACGGCACTACATATCGTGGAATCTCTGAACATACTTTGCAATCTTGGGACCTTCCATTTTTAGATGTCAGAACTCAGTCTCTAGCTTCTGAATTTCGGCACGTGAGCAGTACTTCCTTCTCATGAGCTCCTTCAGCTCATTCCATGACATCGCGTAAGCAGCAGCTTCACCCAGAGTTTGCACTTGCAAATTCCACCAAGATAGGGCTCCATCCAGAAAAAGCCCTGAGATGTAGGTCACTTGTTGCTCGAGAGCACACTTGCTCATTCTAAGGACAGATTTAGTCTTCTCAGCCCATCTAACAAATGCAACAGCACCTCCTGTGCCGTCGAAATTCACGGGCTTGCAATCGAGAAATTGCTTGTAAGTGCACCCATTAGGTGGATTGTTATTGCCGTGGTTTTGCGAGATATTTCCACTCGTTTCTGCATGAGAAGCAGCGTATTGCGCGATAGCTGCAGCAATGATTCCTTGAAGTTCTGCCTCATTAGTGGGCATGCGCGGGTCACGTCTTGGTGGCATCTTCTAAAAGATGTTTCACGTTGGTCAGGTCATAATAAATAAATAGTGTGCGTACGTAATAACATTCATCAAGCACATAACATCTCATGTTATAAATTTAAGACAAGTAATCCAACAATGCATTTAATGAGAATACTGCGATTGCACTATAAAAACCAAGACCACAATGTAATGTTTACAAGTTCATAACTGTATCGTACATCAACAGTGACTAAGGGCCACATCGCCCTTGTCCGAACTATCTAATCAGCTACAAAAACAACCAAAATACAAAATATCAAAAGTCATGACCTCAAAATGCGGTCTTCAAAAAGCTGTATAGTCGGCACAATCGCGGTCTTCTCACCAAAAGTCTACCTGCGTCGAATCAAAATGCCTATGCTGATGGCGGAGGAGGAGGAGGAAAACGAGAGTAATACTGGCGACACATATGTAACCAATCCTCCTCTAAAGCACGACAGACGCGCAGCAAATATGCTATCTGCTGCTCAGAAGTCCAAAAGCGAGCGTCTGAGTCGGGGGAAAGTGGACGCGGAGGGTGTGATGCTGCAAACGGGGTCTGACAATGACAGGATGGACGTGGAGCTCTCTCCAAATCCTGAATACGGCGCGTCAATGCCTCCTGCTGTATCATTAAAGATGTAAGGATGTCCTCCGTAGAGTACCCAACATGGTATGGGTGATACGGATCAGACAATGGCATGATAGGGGGCGTAGTCCATAAAAATGGCTCGCTGGATGGAGTGAAAGATGGTGTAGTAGGTGGTGTAACATGGGGAAACTGTGATGTGAATGGAAAAGGTGATGACAACATGGGTGGAGCAGAAACAGGCAGCTGCCTAGATGAACCCTCTCCAGGACACGGTGGTGGTATGTCCTGAAGGAACGTAATAGGGAGATAAGTGCGGTGAGCATCTGTGGTGTGTGGGGGAAACAACGGGATATCAATGGGTGCAGACACGGGTGCTGAAACGGGGGCTACTGGAGGTGTAACAGGTAACACAAATGGTGGGTAATCGTCATCGTCATCGATCCACCCGTTACGGGTGTCGGCGTAACGTGGATCTACATGAGTAGCAAAAGGTGCCCGGTCAAACAGTACCGGCACGGGAGCAGGTAACGGCGCATCAACAACAGGATCATCCATCAACGGTGGAGCAACAACAGGATGATCAGCAATGGGTATATCGTCCACAAGAGGAGCAATGGCTGGTGCATCATCATGAACATGGTCATGCTCTAATGTAGGGTCAGGAGCAGCTACAGGCTCTGGGGCCACAACAGGCTCCGGGTTAACAAGATCCATATCGAAGTCAGCAGGGTCGTCAAACAAAGGATTGATAGGAGCTACGGGTGCCTCTAGGGGCTGATCCAAGTGAATGAACTCGATCTCCTGGCCAGGATCGAAATCAAGGGGAAAGACAGGATCAAAATCATCATCAACCTCGTGGTTAAACTCGAAGTCGTGTGCGGGACAAGGTGCAGCTGATAACGCCATGTCAGGATCGGCGTCTGAAGAGTGATGCTGCACTCCCTGAGTGTGTAAGGACGCAGATGCCACAGACTCAAAGGAATATGGGACAGGTGAATCAGCAGAAAGCTCCTCTGCAGGGGCCTCAGCGATGGGAAGAATGACGTCAGCAACAACAGGGGCCCCGCCCTTATGGTCAGCCTCAGGTGGGTCCTCCTCAAACAGATCGATGTCGTCGTCAGAAACAACATCGAGTGGCATGTCTACGACTGGAATAGTAGCAAGCGGTATAGGAGCAGGGATCACCGCAAGTGGTAAATCCCCGGCAGGAAGGCCATCAGCAGGCTCAACTCCGACGTCAGGTAGCGCGAACGGCTGGAAGTCATCGTCGTCAGTGCTGGTGGTGTCTGATGTGTAGACCTCTTGCTCTGACGGAATCTCATCATCTGATATGATCGCCATGGGATCTAAGGTGTCCGAAAATCCTGTGTCTGAGGATGATGGCATGATGTCTGTAACACAACCACACATATGCACAAATAATCAAAATAATCACGTAAGTAACCATAAAGCAAACAAGCAATTATCCTTGTCTTACTAGACTATCCTCCCAGCCTCTCAGACTGAACCTCCTAGCCTCTCAGACTAATTCCCTAGCCTCTAAGACCAAAACCTTCCCAATCTCTAAGATTGGCCCCTCGGTCTTCATGACTGAACATTCCCAGCCTCTAGGGCTGAACTCCCCCAGTTGCCAAGACTGAACCATAAATTTTGAAAAAGTGCTCGTACTTTTTGTTCGTAAAAATGTTTGTGTCCTGGATCTGGACGTAATGTATGCAATGTAAAAATATTTTCGTGAGAGCCCTAGTGATCATAGTCTAGACTCGAGAAAGGATCCTAGTTCGCTATGATCTATGCTCTGATACCAAGCTGTCACACCCTGGCTTTGCGGAAGCGTGGGTTTATTTGGTGTGACTTCTTAATACCTTAGCATAATCACAACAATGCTATATGAAAATAAAACCATGATGTTCATCCATTCAAGAAGTTTTAAAAAGTTAACACAACTTTAAAAAGTCGACACATGCAACGAATTACAACATGACATAATAAAAATATTATTCATACGACACAACCAAAAGACATGAATAAAACACAGTTTAAGACTTGTGACCCGTCCAGACAAAGATCACATTTCCTAAACTCGGATGACATCATTTTTCCTATGCAGCTTGACGACAATGCATACCTTGCCAGATCCCTTAATTTCCTGAAATACATGTAGTTTGAAAAATCGACAAAAAGTTGAGCGAGTTCATGTAAAAGTGAGTATGAATAAACCTTTAAAGTATGTATAAAAATCCCTGGTATGTAGCAATAAGGAAAAAAAAGAGATCACCAATGGGTTGCAAAGCCACTGGTATGTGTGAGAAGTGAAGGGAAACTCAAACCTAGCAAATTTGTTACCGGGCTTCGGCTGTAAGACACAGTCACCTCTATGGGCCTCGCCGGCCTCACGGGTGTGGGCTCGCTACACCCAAATAGATCTATCATTCTTGTTTCCCTCGGTCCTAACAAAGAGGATTAATGGCCTCAAGTGTTATTGCCCACCCCTCACATGATCTAGTAGTATAAACCCTCCCTACGCTAACCATACCATGTAATAAAAGTTTGTAATAATTGTCGCATGTATTTCACCCCCGAAGTATAAAACTAAAAACACTAAAGAGAAAAGGGGGACATGAACTCACAGAAGTGCGTCTCGTGAAATAGTCGATCCCAACTCAACCTGCTGCGTGACGACCTACACGTACTAATTCCTATTAGACGGGCGGTCGTGCCTTGGCTTAAGGTTTAACGTTTTTGGAGAAATAGTTAGGTAACTATTTCGTATTCACACTTCTTAATTATTTTATATTCGTATTTTCTTCCCAAGGATGGGGGTAATAATACATGTATGCTTTATAATTCCGAAAATATATTTTTAAGTCTCACTTGAAAATATATTTTAATCACTTGTCAAAAATACTTTAATTCCAAAAAAAAAGTATATATATTTTTCCCAAAAATATTATATTTTACTTCATACTCTTTCCAAAATAATACTTTATTAAAATATACGTACGAGAGTATTTTCCAAAATTTACATAGGTTACGTTTTAGTGTTTTCGTACTATAACAATACTTATGTAGCTCAGATATTTATTTTTGTGAGAGCGTTAGTATTATTTTGGAGTTAATATTCCATGATATTTTCAAGTTATATTATTTTTATCCTAAAAAGGGTTATTGGATTTTATCACCCCAAACTATTGGCTATTGGCCGCTTCCACCCCCAACTATCACTTTGACGCCCGCCACCCCCAACTTAACACTTAGTGTGTTGTGTTACCATATCGTTAACTGATCACTAACTTTTGATCATGTTCGTATACTTTTGGGGGTGTCCAAAGAACCCTAAAACCTTCCTAAGATCTCTATGACACCCCCAAAAGTATAGTAACAGGATCAAAAGTTAGTGATCAGTTAACGACGTGGTGATAGAACATACTAAGTGTTAAGTTGGGGGTGACGGCGTCAAAGTGATAGTTGAGAGTGGCAGCGGCCAATAGCTAATAGTTGGGGGTGATAAACTCCAATAACCCTCCTAAAAATAATATATATCTAGTTCACAAAATAATCACATAATCACACAAGCGTTTTACTATAAAATATATATTCTAAATATATATTTATCAAGTTTTATTTACGAAAATCCACCTCCGATACCTGGTAATTTTTGAAATAAAAATCATGGCGAAGTTTATTTTGAAAACCAAGTTAAAAATATATTTATAAACGCTTGTTAGAAAAATATTTCCAAGTGTTATATTTCTAGAAAAATTTCGCCAGAGTTTCCTCTGTAAATAGAGGTGTCCATGCTTTTAGCATATCATTTTCTTTTTGTAAAAATCAATCAACAATCATCAATCAACAACATACAATCTTTAATCTTGACAAAATAAGCCTAAATTATAAACTCATGAACTTGAAGGTTTATAAAAAAATATGTAGTAAATCACTAACATGTTTAGTAGATCTTGTTATCTTTAAAAATAAGTTTAGTTTCTTACAAACTTTATTTTTAAAGAATTTGGAGTTTAACAACTTCTAGTCATGTGTTACAAAAATATTTCTTTGTTAAATTTACTTGTTGCACAAGTGTTCACACACTTGTTTATGTACCAAAAATGCTTTTAGTTCATACAAGATCCGGGTTTTAACAAAACTAGCATTTTTCACTTGGTTCTTTCGAAAAACCACTTGTAGGTCTTTAGATCTACAAGTTTGTAACCTTATTTTTCAAGAAAAATTACATTTATTCAAGTTCATGGTTTATATATGGATGGTTTCATCATCCATCCTTCAAATATCTAACATTTACATCTTACTAGTTCATGTTCTTGAACATGATCTAGCATGTCTAGATGATGATCCATCCTACTTCTACAAACAAACAACATCAAGTAATCATAACTACACAAGATTTACATGATTTACCCATATATCTTCTCTTTATCCACCCTTTATCACTTTATGTTCAAGACTTGTTCATGTTCTTTAGAGTTTCTTAACTTTTTATCATTCTATCATCTATTAACCACCAAATACAAGAACAAGATGATGTTTTAGAGCACTTACTACTAGCACAAGGCTAGGGGAGAAACAAGGCATAAAAGTGGTGGATAAAAGAAAACTAGAGCAGTTCTTGAACTTCCGAGTGCACCATGCTTGTTTGTTGAACCTCTTGCACCTTTGAGTGTATGAAAATGGCTTGAAAGGAGGTTGATGGTGGTTGTAGGGTGGTGTGGTGGTTGCGGCCGTAAGTGGTGGAGGAGGAAGGAGAGAAAGGAGTTGTTTGGTGTGTTGTTGAATGAAAGAAGATGAAGATCTCTTAGACTTATTTATAAACCAAACTTCATGTTTATCCAATATGTAAAGTGTTCCTTAATGTCCAACAATCAACAAATTAAATATTCAAAAGAAGTGTGGGGGTGTCCCACACTTGTAACCATCGAAGGTGGGGGGGGGGGTATGGGGTTGGGATGTAATGGAATGGTAACTATCTAGTTAGTTTTAGTTAGGATTTTTGTTAGGGTATTAGTGTGTTATCTAATATAAAGGGTGTTAGGGTATTCGGGGACCCTAACTAGCTCAGAAAAATAAAAACAATGTGTTTGGCAATATTTTTATGTTCCGGGTAAAGTCTGGTTGTTCGGTTGGATGTTGATTCGTTAAAGTGCTAAATAAAGCTTTAAAGTGTCTTTTATATTGTTTTTAGTGACACATTAAATTTCCAACTCTTTGGAAAGTGTCTATGACTATTTTGCCAGGTTTTTGCACTTTACTAGCTTTGTTAAAAGCTGAATTTTTTGTATTTAGTGCAGAATTTTGCACTTAAAGTATGTTTTTGGCACTTCCCGGCACTATAACTATCACCTAGTGATGCAGTTTAATGGTCCTCACATCGCTACACTCCCTACTAGTGTAGTAATCTATTCCTGGCTCATTCTGGCCTCAAAAACAATGTCTGTTTAGTGCTGGCATTGTCAGCATGTTTACTGGGTTATCCGCTCACTGTGCTAACTGTGCTTTGTGCATCAAGTTTGTCACTATTGTTTGTGTATAATAAATGGAGTGACGGTATAAAATGTGATGCATGAGTATGAAGGTATCAGAAATCAGAAAGCAGTTTAATCATAAATGTAATCAAGCACAGTAATTAAGCACTAATTAAATATCAATTAATTTGTACGGATACCTGGATTTGTGAGGGTTGTCACATTCTTCCCCCGTTAAGAAAATTTCGTCCCGAAATTTTAAGTTCTGCTTCTAGTCGCAGGGGTTGTAACAACTGTCACTAAAATCAATAATTAAGACAATAATTAGACACTACGAAAACCCTAATTGAGACACCCAATTAAGTCTACACTAGCCCTAAAATTTTCAGGACAATCGAATTAGGATCAGGACCCCTAAAACTCAAGGGGGGTAAACCCTAATTGGATGTTTATCTATTAAAAACGTTGTTAACCTCTGATTGGTTAAAATTCTTGACTCATCCAAGCTACTCCCGTGCATGGCAAGTCTAGGACATTTAGGTATCCCTTACGGACCGTAAGGGATCAGGCTTACGGTCCGTAAGCAATGCCAAATTTTGGCTATAAATAGCCGACCTTGGGACTCGATCTGGGAAGTTAAAACGACGTCCAAATACTCTGTGTGCGTCGAATTAAGGCAGAAACACTACAATAAACACACACACGAATCACGAAGTGCTGCCGCAATCAGGGTAATAACTCGATCGCTATTACGATTCAACGTCCGATCGATTATAACTATCCAACGATTGTCCGAGTGCTGCTCAAATTGAGCTTCTACTTTGATTATTCGTCGTGATTGCGACTCGAATATTTGAGTGTTGTTCGAATTCGGACTATGCTCTGTTATTTGTTGTGAATCCGATTGAATTATTAAGTATTGCACTTGTTAATCATTGTGAGGGTTTAATCTCGTGAATTGACGTAACTGCTGTATTAAGTTACTAACCTATTGTGTGTGCATTATTATTAAAATAGGTTAAATCAAGGCTAATCAGTAGGCTTATACCTTGCCCGTTAAATCCGCAATGTGAGTCATTCTCTTTTTATCAACTGTTTTACAATACCTCAAAGTATTTTCAAAATGTGATAATTACAGGGATTAAGTCGTGGTTATCTTAACCGCTGGCTAGTGGGGTATTGTGCACATTACTAATTTCTCACCGTTAGGCAATAAGCCCTAACATGGGTTAGGCTGTTAAGACCTAACAGTGATAGAACGTCACTAATTGGGTGACTGGACCCAATAGTGGTATGACCATCGTCACACGGGTGGCAAGGCCAGATATTAATTAAGATACTGCCATAGTAATCGCTCTTATGCTGTAATTCATAACTATGTGTCATTTTATCAAAATGAATGATTCACTCAGTATTTCCCCGCTGACAAAACATTTTTACAACATGTTTCAGGTGACATACTGTGATTTCAGTACACGTGCTACGGAGCACCATCAAGCTTGAAATAGTGGCTCAATTAAATCAACATGTTTGTAAAATAATGAAATTATAAGATTTACGGGATTTATCCTGAAATGTAAATAAATAATATTCGGGCATTTTTCAAGTTTAAAACGATCCTGTTAAGACTTCCGCTGTAAAAATAAATACCACGGGATTTTCTGTCCCGCGGCTCCTGAAACGGGTCAAACCGGGTTGGGGGCCGTGACAGAAAAAGGTGGTATCAGAGCCACTGATCAAGCCACTGATTTAAGCTTACTATTGATTTTAGCCTATTAAAGTAATTGAGAAATACTTAGGAATTTCTAATTGTTATTTGATGATTATGTGTTTTATTATCTGACTAATTGAATACAGCATAGGACAGATCTTTATATGCTAGCCAATATAGCCATTAATGCATATCTTTAACCCAAGTTTTAGTACCTTTATTATCCATAGTTTAGAAGCCTTATTCAGTAAGTAAATAAACTTACAAATAAAACCTAGGGTATTTTAAATTTTAGTTGTTTTGGTAGTTAAACAGTATGAAATGATATTTCAAAGTTTTCTATCAAAATTTGTTATAAATTCTAATTTAGTAATTGTGCTATGTTGTTAAACAGTATGAGTGACTTGTCTGACGCCCTTCAGAATTTAAATCTCTATCCAGTAAGAATAGAAGTCTCCAAAGATTTTCATAGGTATATACCAGACATAGAGGAACCTATAGAATTCGATGCTTTACCTTGCGAGAAACCCAAGCCTAGGGAAATGGAAATTGGAGAAAATTCTAGGCAAATTGAAAAATTACCATCTCAGGAAGAGTTTATAATGACAAGCTATAACCCTATTGAACCTACTAGCGAAAATATTTTTATTCATTCTCTTGAAACACAACTCCCAAAGAACTTAGAACCAGATATTCCAAATCCTTCAATCCACTCGCAAATAGACAAATGGTTGACTAGTGAAATACAGTTACAAAACCATCCCTACAAGCTTTTTCCTCAGTACGATCCAGAACCAAAACCACCAATAAGCAATAAGAATATAGCTAGACTCAGCCACTTTGACTAAGAAATATTGGGAATAGGATCCAAGAAATTGAGGAACAGATCTCCTACGATGAAAGGGAACACCATTACTAGAATATCATCTAACAAAGAATAAGGAATTTATGGAACAGGGATTGTGTAATAATAATAGTCAAAATCAGTCTGTAAAATAACTACAAATAAAATTTTGTAAGATAATGATGTATATTAGGGCATATTATTAATCTAAGAAGAGAATCGAGAAATCAATAGTCTTGGCTATATAAAACTATATAATAATTTTGTGTATACTTGTTATTTATTTGATACTAATACAATTATATATATATATATATATATATACATACAATTAATTATCAGATGGAAAACGCGAATAATGAACCAGTTAATGAAGTTAATCAATCTGAGCAACAACCTGGGGATCAATATATGACTAGGCAGGATATAGAAAATATAGTTGCTCAAGGAATAGCTAACACTATTCCAACAATAATTGCTCAAGGGATAGCCAACGCTATTCCAGCAATCTCGCTGCTATTAAAAATCCAATAGAACCACAAATCATTCCTAGCAAACGTATTACTGAAGATAACTTCAGTAATAGTGTAAACGGAGGCAATGATCATGTTAATCATGATGAGGAATTACGACAAGCTCTGCTCCCTAAGAAAAGGAAAGCTGCAACGCCTGGTTGCACTTACAAGGAGTTCCTTGCCTGTAAACCTGTAGAGTTCGCAGGCAACGAATGAGCAACTGCGGCACTGCGTTGGTTAGAGAAAACCGAGGCAGTGATCAGAATAAGTAAATGTGTTGAGGAAGACAAGGTTATGTACGCTTCGCACCTTTTCAAGGAAGAAGCGTTAGAATGGTGGAATACAGTGTTACAAGCTAAAGGAAGTGACGTAGCCTATGCCATGAGTTGGGAAGAATTTAAGCAAATAATTGAAAGAAAATTCTGTCCCGAATATGAGAAAGAGCAAATGGCAAATAAGTTTTTAAGTCACCGAATGGTGGATGTAGATTGTCGAGGGTATACTTCAAAATTCTTTGAGTATGCCAGAATTGTACCTACTCTGGCTTCGCCAGAACCGGTACTTATCTCTCGCTATATCTGGGGTTTGATTAGTGAGATTCGTGACATTGTCAAAGCTGCGAGACCCCGCACGATTGACGATGCGGTAGAATTAGCTAACACTCTAACTGACGGATTGGTACGCACTCGGGAAGAAAATAGAAGGAAGGATTTAGCCCAGAAAATTTCCCAAGAATTTTATATGGGCAATAATAACAATTTCAAGAAAAGAGAAAACAGGCGATTTTCCACTATTCCATTTTGCAATACCTGCAAAGGGAAGCATTTTGGAAAATGCAAAGGATGCTGCAATTACTGCAAAATTCCAGGACATCTAGAAGAGGATTGCAGGAAAAAGAAGGCAATAATCTGCTACAATTGTGGAGAACCCGGACATTTCAGAACAAACTGCCCGAAATTAGGCAACCCAGCAAACGAAAAGACGAAACCTGCAGAAGGGACTACCAAGAAAAACGCAAGAGTTTTTCAATTAACTACTCAGGAAGCTGAACTAATTCCTGACATCATAGTTGGTACGTTTTAGTTCACAAACATTTATGCAAGTATTATTTGACTCTGGTGCAAACCAAAGTTTTATAAATACTTCATTCTGCCAAGTCCTTAATTTACCCTTAACCAACCGTAGGCAAACTTTTACAGTTGAAACGGCAGATGGGAATTCCGTTAAAATAAATAAGATTTTGCGAAAAGCAAAGATAAAATTTGGGACGTAAATTTTCTGCAAAACTTGTTACTAATTAATTTAAACGGATGCGATGTTATATTAGGAATAGATTGGTTAATAGCCAACTATGCTTGAATTCTCTATAATAAAAAGTTCCATAGAAATCCATACATCCGCAAGAGAATTAGTAATAATAACCGGGGATAAACCACAAAAGTCGCTGAAATTTATCTCAGTAATGAAGCTGGCAATTTCTTCAAGGAAACCAGGAATAGTATATAGGATATCGATAGTTGTTGATACCAAAGATAAGAAAATAAAAAGACATTCCGATTATATCGGAATATCCTGACATTTTCCCCAAAACCTACCATGACTATCACCTAATAAGAGGAGTAGAATTTAGAATTTATCTAAATCTAGGAACTGTACTGATAGCTAAGACACTATATCAGTTAGCACCTACATGCACTCTTAACTTTGTTAAGAAAGGAAAAGCTTTATGCCAAATTCTCAACTTTGGTTACAGGAAGTACAATTTCTAGGATACATGGTGAATCTTGAAGATATTCACTTAGATCCTGCTAAGATAGCAGCAAATTACTAAATGGAAGAGTCCGCAATTCCTAAAGAGAAATTAGGAATTCCGTAAATTTAGACAGATACTATAGGCAGTTTATTAAGAATAATTCTTAGATAGATATATCCCTAACTAAGCTAAAACTGTCACACCCCTTTCTGCGGCGGAAGCACGAGGTGTGATCATGAAAGGTTCTCATTGCATACGAAAGGTAAACATACTATATGCTCGAAAATAACTTTAAACGTTACATTACCGAAAACATAAGTCAAGTGTTTACAACACATGATAGCATATTGTCTTAAAAGTTACAACTTTATTTAACGATAAACAAAGCGACGTCCACGAGCATGCGTAGGACCACGCGCACATCCACCTTTAGTTACCTGAAATACATGTGAGTTTTGGAAAAACATCAACATAATGTTGGTGTGAATTCATGCAGTGATTGTTTTTGAATGTTTAATATCCTTGAATGAAAACATAGTATAAAACTGGTAGAAAGAATGATTGTTTGAATGTAACTCGTAAAACGTATGTATAACTGGGTACTATGACTGTTTGAATGTGTGAGTTTTGCTAGTGGTTTGCAAGGCCACTAACATATGTCACGACATAGGAAGCCACCAAACCTAGGCATTTTTGTCGACTTGACTGAGACACAGAAGCACTCGTTGGTAGAAGTAGGCCAAGAGTGGGGTTGCCTGAAACCCATTAGATCTAACCTTTTGTTCCGCGGTCTGAATGTATACGTTGATTAATGGTGCTTATGGTACCCTATTCGAGACATGGTCTGGAATGTTTCACTTGAATGTTTTTGTACCCATCATAACATATGCAAACAATATTCAATTTGTGACATGTATTTCACCCCCGAAGTGTAAAACAAAAACAGTTAAAGAAAAGGGGGAGCATGAACTCACAACTTTGCGTTCCTGTGCGTCGTAAACTTCACCAGATTTGCTTAATTAACGTCGTAACCTATACGCGTTTTCTTAACGTTAGTCACTAGACTTACGTCGCACAAGTTCAGTCACTCACTTTTGTGTATATTTTCTTGTGTTAAAAATATTTTATATTTTTAACTAAATGTCTTACTTATATTATTTTCTCACGAATAAATATAAGTCTTTTGTGTTTTGCACTTTGCACCCGAATTATGTGTCTTGTATATTGTATGTGTATTTTCATGTTTATACTCCTCATGAGTATTTAGTGTATTTTTACGTCTTAATACGCTAGCTCGTATAACACATACTATATACACTTAGCACAGAAGTTGGTGATAAAATAATATATATTTTTCTCTCAAAAATATACATACTTATATCCATTTTTATTCTTGAAGAAATCCTCATTTCTTATCACCAAAAATTAGGGAAACCTTGGTAATAATCTTAATTACATTTTTAGGGAATAAGTTTCTCAAAAACTTATATTTTTCTAAGTGTCAAGATTTATAAAAATTTTGACAGAGTTTCCCCTAAAAATGAAGGTTTCCCATTTTTTCAAAACATGTGTTTATTTTCTTTTAAATCGTCAATAATCACCAACAACAATTATCAAAAATAACCATCAACAACAATCACTAATTTTCCCCATTTCATGAACTCGAATATTTACAAAAATGTGTAGTAATTTACTAGCACATTTAGTAAGTCTTGTTATCTTTAAAAATAAGTTTAATTTCTTAAAAACTTTATTTTTAAAGAATATGAAGTTCTACAACTTCTAGTCGGTTTTTACGAAAATTATTTCTTTGTTAAAACTTTTGTTACACAAGTGTCCACACACTTGTTTGTTCACAAAAATCATTTTTGTTTGTGTAAGATCCGGTTTAGAACATGTGATTTCTTTTGACGCTTGGTCTTTTGAAAATACCACTTGTAGATACATAGATCGGCTAGTTTTAAACATTATTTCACAAGTAAAAATACTTTTACACAAGTTCATGATTCGTGTGTGGTAGAGTTTCACCCTTTAACCCTTGTTTCATTCAAAACAACCTTATGTCATGATTCATGATCATGACCAACCCAGGTTAAATGATGATCCGAGCTACCACAACATAGATCGGGTCCAAATAATCACACAAATCAATTACTACAACATTTACACATCATATGAGCTTTTAACCATCATTATTTATGTTTTTAGTAGACTTTTAATGCATTAAATTGCAAGATTCCGAGTTTTAACCGTTACATATCATATTAACCACTTCAAAATAGTTCAAAAATGTGATTTAAGCAACATACCACTAGCTCGAGGCTAGGGAAGAATCTACGCGCAAAGGAGGTGGATAAAAGCTAGAGAAAGAGGTCCTTCGAGCTCCGAGTGCACCAAGCCTTCTTATGCGTGACACTTGACACTTGTATGATGTTGGAATGTGAAGAACAAAATCGAAAAATATGATGGATGATCAAGGGGTGTTTGGCCGAAAGTTTTTGAGGGAGAGGAGAGAGTAGTTTTATGGTGTTGAGTGGTGAATTGTCTAATGTGCCATCTCAAGGTATTTATAGACATTCCATATGGCATATTCCTAGCATATTCCTGGCATATTCCTGGAATATTCCTAGCATATTCCTGGCATATTCCTGGAATATTCCTAATATATTTCTGGCATATTCCTGGAATATTCCTAGCATATTCCTGGCATATTCCTGGAATATTCCTAGCATATTCCTGGAATATTCCTAGCATATTCCTGGCATATTCCTGGAATATTCCTAGCATATTCCTGGTATATTCCTGGAATATTCCTAGCATATTCCTAGGTTTTATGCGCTGTCTGCGTTTTGCAGTGTAAGCACTGTGTCGCGTAGGAACACACGGTACGCGCTTAAACATGAAAAAAATAACGTTTTTAAGCGTTTTAACTTATTTTTTCAACACGAACCTGATTAAAATTAAATTTTAATCATAACAGAATATTTGTGGGATTAAATATTATCCGGGCGGCCATCAACGTTCGTCTCGCAGTTTTGTCGTAATTAGTTCTGCTCTTAAAGTGTGTTTCGGGTGCTTTTAGTGCTTATTTTTGCTTTCGCAATGTCTATAAATTAAACCCTTATATGTATTCTTGGGTTTTAATGTATTCTTGTCGTAGGACCTACACCTAGGCCTCCATTCTAATGTCTGACTGCTTTCTGCAGTTCTGTTGACACATTGTGTCTTACCGGTGAGTTTGCTTAGTATTTTTTTTTGACGCAACGCTCTCGTTTATGCATAAAGCAATATTTTGTAGTATACAACGTGCATGAATTCACTTGTTTAACATGTGTTCAGACATTGCTGACAATTAAGCACATAATTGTAGTTATTAAATAATAATTAAAGTGTACGGAAGTTACCGGTTTGGTGCCAGTTGTCACAAAAACAATTAAGGTTGAATGAGAACCTAAACCAGAAAAAGCCTTTCAGCATAAGGTTCCAATTCTAGCCTTACCAGAAGGAACAGAAGGTTTTAAAGTATACGGTGATACTTCAAAGCTAGAATTTGAATGTATAAATAATGCAACGCAATAAGGTAATTGTGTATGCATCAAGATAATTGTAAAAAAAAATACGAAGAAAGCTATACCACTTGTAAACCTAAAATTTGAAGCCATAAGTTTACCCTTAAGATTAGGAAACATCATATGTATGGAAGTAAGTTCACTATCCATACAGGTCCTAAAGAATTTAAGATCCCTAATTAAGCAACAAAAATTAAAAAGGAAATCCTCGATGACTACGACTGGGATATTTAATATCACGAAGGAAAGGCTGAAGGCGGTTAGAAGAATTATACGAATAATAAAACGAAAGTCATTGGAGTTCGAGTTGGAGACAAAAAGGCTATTGAAAGTATCTCCTTGGAAAGGAGTTATTAGATTTAGTAAGAAAGGAAAGCTAAGTCTAAGATACGTAGATCCATTCCTATAATTCAACGTATAGGACCAGTAGCTTATCGTTTACAACTACCAGAAGAGTTAGCAGGACTACATGATGTGTTTCATGTATCCAATCTCAAGAAAAATTTAGCAAGACGAATCCCTGCTAGTACCTCTTCAAGAGGTAGAGGTAAACGAAAAATTAAAATTCGTAGAGAAACCACTACAGATAGAAAATAGAAGAGTTAAGTTTCTTAACCATAAACAACTAGTATTAGTGGGACTCAAAGGAAGAACCCGAATATATCTGAAAACTGGAATCAGAAATGAAGCGAAGGTACCCTCATCTATTTCAGTAAATCTCGAGGACGAGATTTTTCTCAAGGTGGGGAGGATGTAACAACTGTCACTAAAATCAATAATTAAGACAATAATTAGACATTACGAAAACCCTAATTGAGACACCCAATTAATTCTGCACTAGCCCTAAAATTTTCAGGACAATCGGAATTAGGATCAGGACCCCTAAAACTCAAGGGGGGTAAACCCTAATTGGATGTTTATCTATTAAAAACGTTGTTAACCTCTGATTGGTTAAAATTCTTGACTCATCCAAGCTACTCCCGTGCATGGCAAGTCTAGGACATTTAGGTATCCCTTACGGACCGTAAGGGATCAGGCTTACGGTCCGTAAGCAAGGCCAAATTTTGGCTATAAATAGCCGACCTTGGGACTCGATCTGGGAAGTTAAAACGACGTCCAAATACTCTGTGTGCGTCGAATTAAGGCAGAAACACTACAATAAACACACACACGAATCACGAAGTGCTGCCGCAATCAGGGTAATAACTCGATCGCTATTACGATTCAACGTCCGATCGATTATAACTATCCAACGATTGTCCGAGTGCTGCTCAAATTGAGCTTCTACTTTGATTATTCGTCGTGATTGCGACTCGAATATTTGAGTGCTGTTCGAATTCGGACTATGCTCTGTTATTCGTTGTAAATCCGATTGAATTATTAAGTATTGCACTTGTTAATCATTGTGAGGGTTTAATCTCGTGAATTGACGTAACTGCTGTATTAAGTTACTAACCTATTGTGTGTGCATTATTATTAAAATAGGTTAAATCAAGGCTAATCAGTAGGCTTATACCTTGCCCGTTAGATCCGCAATGTGAGTCATTCTCTTTTTATCAACTGTTTTACGATACCTCAAAGTATTTTCAAAATGTTATAATTACAGGGATTAAGTCATGGTTATCTTAACCGCTGGCTAGTGGGGTATTGTGCACATTACTAATTTCTCACCGTTAGGCAATAAGCCCTAACATGGGTTAGGCTGTTAAGACCTAACAGTGACAGAACGTCACTAATTGGGTGACTGGACCCAATAGTGGTATGACCATCGTCACACGGGTGGCAAGGCCAGATATTAATTAAGATACTGCCATAGTGATCGCTCTTATGCTGTAATTCATAACTATGTGTCATTTTATCAAAATGAATGATTCACTCAGTATTTCCCCGCTGACAAAACATTTTTACAACATGTTTCAGGTGACATACTGTGATTTCAGTACACGTGCTACGGAGCACCATCAAGCTTGAAATAGTGGCTCAATTAAATCAACATGTTTGTAAAATAATGAAATTATAAGATTTACGAGATTTATCCTGAAATGTAAATAAATAATATTCGGGCATTTTTCAAGTTTAAAACGATCCTATTAAGACTTCCGCTGTAAAAATAAATACCACGGGATTTTCTGTCCCGCGGCTCCTGAAACGGGTCAAACCGGGTTGGGGGCCGTGACAGGGGTCTTGGGAAATAAATGGGGGTATTTTTCTTTCATACGATCCTCACGTTCCCATGTGAATTCTGGACCATGTCTGGCATTCCATCGAACTTTGACGAGCTTGACACTACTCCTGCGGGTTTTGTTTATCTTCCAGTCCGTAACCTCAACGGGTTCTGCAACCAAGTGGAGCGTGTCGTCGATATGAACTTCATCGGCAGGAATGACAACGGTCTCCTGAGTTGGACTCTTTTTCAGATTTGATACATGGAATGTATCATGAACACCGTTAAGTTCAGCAGGTAAGTCCAACTTGTATGCTACTAAACCAACCCTCTTCAAAATCTTGAATGGACCGATGAAACGCGGATTCAACTTTCCACGCTTTCCAAAGTGTGCCACACCCTTCCAGGGTGAAACCTTCAATAATACCATATTTCCTACCTCGAACTCCAGAGGTTTCCTTCTTCGGTCCGCATAACACTTTTGACGATCGTGAGCCGCCTTGATGCGTTCTCGGATCTGTGCAATCTTGTCTGTGGTTTCCTGGACCACTTCCGGACCAACTAACTGTCTATCACCTACATCAGCCTAACAGATCGGTGATCGAAATTTGCGTCCGTATAGAGCTTCGAACGGTGCGGCTTGAATACTTGCGTGATAACTATTGTTGTATGAAAATTCGACCAATGGTAGGTGAGTATCCCAACTTCCACCTAAATCCATTACGCAAGCTCTCAGCATATCTTCTAATGTCTGGATCGTTCGTTCACTTTGTCCGTCTGTCTGCGGGTGAAAGGCTGTACTCAGATTCAACTGAGAACCAAATGCTTCTTGAAAGGATTGCCAAATCCTTGACACGAATCTTCCGTCTCTATCAGAGATGATTGAGAGAGGCACTCCATGACGTGCAACGATCTCTCTCATGTATATCTCAGCAAGTTTACTCATATTATCTTTTTCTTTGATTAGCAGGAAATGCGCAGATTTCATTAGGCGGTCTACTATTACCCAAATAGTATCGTGACCTTTGGGCGTTCTTGGCAGCTTCGTGATGAAATCCATTGAAATCTGTTCCCATTTCCATTTGGGTATTTCAGGTTGCTGCAGTAGACCTGAAGGCTTCTGGTACTCGGCTTTTACCTTGGCGCACGTTAAACATTTACTAACATAAACTGCAACATCGCCTTTCATCCTAGGCCACCAGTAGAAATCCATAAGATCTTGGTACATCGTTCTGGGTAGTTTCGATGTTGTTATTGGGATGGATTGGTTATCTCATCAGCAAGCATAAATTCTTTGCAACGAGAAGATTGTCCGCATTCCTCGTTCTGGTAAGGAACCCCTCGTAATTCGTGGCGACAAGAGTGGTGCTGTTGTGGGCATCATCTCTTTCCTTAAGGCCCAGAAGTGGTTGCGAAAGGGCCACACTGCTATTCTAGCCCTCGTTTCTGACACATCCTCGGAAGAAAGGAAGATAGAAGACATACCTATTGTACGTGATTTTCCTGAGGTATTTCCTTAGGAATTACCTGGTCTTCCGCCTCATCATCAAGTTGAGTTTCAAATCGAGCTAGCTCCTGGAGCAGCGCCCATAGCTCGAGCACCTTATCGTCTAGCTCCATCAGAACTTGAAGAACTGTCCGCGCAACTACAAGAACTCTTGGAAAAGGGTTTCATACGTCCTAGCTCTTCGCCTTGGGGAGCTCCAGTGTTATTCGTGAAAAAGAAAGACGGTACCTTCAGAATGTGTATTGACTACCGCGAACTCAACAAGGTGACCGTGAAGAATCGTTATCCTCTTCCACGCATTGATGACTTATTCGACCAGTTGCAAGGGTCGAGTTTCTATTCCAAGATTGACCTAAGGTCAGGCTACCACCAACTGAGAGTCCGAGACGAGGATGTCCCTAAAACAGCATTTAGGACTCGTTATGGGCACTACGAGTTTCTGGTTATGCCTTTCGGATTAACTAATGCACCTGCGGTTTTCATGGATCTCATGAACAGAGTGTGCAAGCCTTACCTGGATAAGTTTGTCATTGTATTCATCGACGACATCCTGATCTATTCTAAGAGTCAGGAGGAACACAAGCAACACCTGAGGCTCATTTTGGAACTTCTTCGAACAGAGCAGTTGTATGCCAAGTTTTCGAAATGCAACTTCTGGCTTCGCGAAGTCCACTTTCTAGCCCACGTGGTAAACAAGGATGGGATTCATGTTGATCCATCCAAGGTTGACTCGATCAAGAACTGGCCTGCACCCCATACACCAACAGAAATCCACCAATTTTTGGGTTTGGCAGGATATTACAGAAGGTTTATCAAGGATTTCTCAAAGATTGCGCAACCTCTCACTTCACCGACTCAGAAGGGTGTCACCAATCGTTAGGGTGATGCACAGGAGTCCGCATTTCAGCACTTAAAAGATAGACTTTGTAGCGCGCCTATCCTCTCATTGCCTGAAGGCAAAAATGATTTTGTGGTTTATTGCGACGCTTCCATCCAAGGACTTGGTTGCGTGTTGATGCAACGTGACAAGGTCATTGCTTACGCATCGCGCCAACTTAAAGTTCACGAAAGGAACTACACTACGCACGACTTGGAATTGGGAGCAGTTGTTTTCGCACTTAATATATGGAGACATTATCTGTACGGTACCAAGTGCACCATTTACACCGATCACAGGAGTCTCGAGCATATCTTCAAGCAAAAGGAATTAAACATGCGACAACGTCAATGGGTCGAACTCTTGAATGATTACGAATGTGCGATCAAGTATCATCCGGGCAAAGCCAATGTCGTGGCTGACGCTCTCAGTCGAAAGGACACTATACCAAAGCGTGTACGTGCGTTACAGCTTACCATTTACTCTAACCTTCCCGCTCAAATTCGTGATGCTCAGGTTGTAGCACTGAAAGTAGAAAACATCAGGGCTTAGTCCCTGCGAGGATCAAGGAAACGGTTAGAACAAAAGGAAGATGGCGCCTACTATGTTAACGGGCGCATCTGGGTTCCACTGTATGGAGACTTACGCGAGCTTGTAATGGACGAAGCACATAAGTCTCGTTATTTAGTACATCCTGGTTCGGATAAGATGTACCATAATCTCAAGACTACATACTGGTATCCTAGCATGAAAGCCCACATAGCAACCTATGTTAGCAAATGTTTAACTTGTGCGAGAGTCAAGACTTAATATCAGAAACCATTAGGCCTCCTTCAACAACCAGAGATACCTAAATGGAAATGGGAGCAAATTTCCATGGATTTCGTTACTGGTCTGCCTAGATCTCAACGCGGAAATGATACCATTTGGGTGATCGTGGATCGACTGACCAAGTCTGCACATTTTCTGGCTATCAAGGAAACGGATAAGTTTTCTACTCTAGCAGACATCTACCTAAAGGAAGTAGTATCAAGGCACGGAGTGCCAACCTCCATCATCTCTGATCGTGACTCACGTTTTACATCTGAGTTGTGGCAAGCTATGCACAAGTCCTTTGGCTCTCGATTAGATATGAGCACGACATATCATCCGCAGACGGATGGGCAATCTGAACGCACCATCCAAACCCTTGAAGACATGCTCAGGGCATGTGTAATCGATTTTGGTAATGGCTGGGAAAAACACCTCCCACTAGTGGAGTTTTCGTATAACAACAGTTACCACACCAGCATCCAGGCCGCTCCGTTTAAGGCATTGTATGGACGGAAGTGCCGATCACCTCTCTGTTGGGTAGAAGTTGGTGACAACCAAATTACTGGTCCAGAACTTGTAGTAGATACAAACGAGAGAATTGCTCAGATACGACAACGAATGGCGGCAGCTCATGACCGTCAGAAAAGCAATGCTGATAAGCGAAGAAAGCCACTCGAGTTCCAGGTTGGGGATCGGGTGCTACTCAAAGTCTCACCTTGGAAAGGTGTAGTTCATTTTGGCAAACGAGGCAAGCTTAATCCGCGTTATGTCGGACCGTTCGAGATCATTGAGAAAATTGGCAAAGTCGCTTACAGGCTGAATCTACTGGCAGAACTCAGCGGAGTTCACAATGTTTTCCATGTGTCGAATCTGAAGAAGTGTCTGTCAGATGAGACCCTTATAGTTCCTCTCAAGGAGCTCACTATTGACGACCAGCTGCGATTCGTCGAGGAACCAGTAGAGATTACTGGTCGAGATGTTAAGATTCTCAAGTGTACCAGAATACCTCTTGTCCGAGTTCGTTGGAATTCCCGTCGTGGCTCGGAGTATACCTGGGAATGAGAAGACCAAATGAAACTCAAGTACCCCCAGCTGTTTAAGAAAAGTGCAACCACTACTGAGGCTAAAGCTACTGCAGAATTTCGGGACGGAATTCCAAACTAACGGGGGAATGATGTGACACCCCAGGAAAACCAGGAAAACCACGCAGCTTAACTAGCTTCCTCAGTAACCACATGCTAAATTTCGGGAAGAAATTCTCTTAACAGGGGGAGAATGTGACAACCCTCATAATTACATGTGTCCGTACGATTTATTTATGTTAATTAAAGTGCTTGATGTCTGTGCTGAATTACCTAACTGCTTTCTGATTTCTGTGTCATACTTACATGTGCTTGTTAACATACTAGTCTTGTGCAGAAAAGTTACTAAATAGTCCTGTATGCCTTCCTGGGTGTTGGGAATTAAAAATGTTACAAAAAGATATATATAGGACACTAAACAGAATAACTTGACACCTTAACGAACCGGTATCTAACCGAACAACCGGACATTACCCGAAACACCAAAATAATGCTAGAAGCATTGTTTTTATTTTTCTGAACTAGTTATGGTTCCCGAACATCATAACACCTCCTAAAAATATCTACTAACTAAAGTATGTAACTAACACTTGATTTATAACTAGATTGTAACCAAATTGGTTAGCACCTAAGCTAGACCCCCCCACCTATGACCGTCCAACATGGTGGCCCCACCATAGATTTTATTTGATTAATAAATTGGATTATGTTTCCTCTTTTTAAACATAAGAACCAATGGATTTTAAGTATTGGTGGATTTATAAGTAAACCTTAAGACCATAACCTTCATTCCATTCACATTTCACCAACACTTTTCTTCTCCTTCTTTCCCCCTTGATCTCGGCCGAAACCCACAACCATACCACCACCATCTTCAAGTCTTGTTCATCCAATTTCCTAGTAATACAAAGGTGTAAGAAGCTTGTTTAAGGAGCTTGGAGCTTTCGGAAGTTGAAGGACCTTCACCATTTGCTATTAACCACTCTATTTCTACACTTGAATCATCCCTAGCCTTGTGCTAGTGGTAAGATCCTTGATCTATCTATTTCACATCTATTTTAAGTGGTTAATGATGAATCATGATCAAAACATCAAGAACACTAATGAATCATATGAAGAAAACATGAACATAAGCTTGCTAGATGAAGATACCTTGATGAATATGAGTTGTTATGCTTGTTGATTCTTGTTTGTTTGTGGAAATGATGTTGATCATCATGTAGTCTTGCTAGATCATGATTAAAAACATGATCTAGCAAGATGAGAGGATGAACATGTTAAAGGTTATGTATCATCCTCACTAAAGTCATGAACTCGAATGAGTATAATGTTTCTTGTAAAATGATGAACAAAGTAAGTTTAAAGTCTTGTAGATCTAAATATTTCAAGAAAGATTTACCAAGAAACCAAGTTAAAAATACAAGTTTTACTAAATCTTGGTTTTTACATAAATATACATCATTTTTAGTGGTTAACGAAGTGAAGAAACACATGTGTAACAAGAAAAATACATGAAGAAGCATTTTTAGAAAATATGAACATAAGTTGTAAAGATCCATATTCTTTTAAAATGGAGTTTTTAAAGAAGCAATCACAATTTAAGGGGTAACAAGACTTACTAAATACACTAGTAAGTTACTACACATTTTTATAAATTTTCAAGTTCATGAAATGGTAATTTATGCTTGTTTTTAACAAGATTGGTAAGTAAAAATTGTATATTGTTGATTGATGATTGTTGAATAATTTTTGGAAAAGAAAATGATATGCTTATTAGCATGGACACATCCATTTACAAAGGAAACTCTGGCGAAATTTTCTGAAAATTCCAACACTTAGAAAATATTTTTCTAAACAAGCGTTACAAGTATATTTTATAACTTGTGTTTCGAATATAAACTTCGCCATAATTTTTGTAACAAAATACGAAGTGTCGGAGGTTGGTTTTTTGTAAATAAAAACAGGTAAATATATATATTTAGAATATATATATCTTACACTAGAACACTTGTGTGGATACTTATTTATTTTGTGAGATAGTTATATTATTTTAGCATAAGATAATATAACTTAACAAAGTACCTTGACATTAGAATTGTGTGGTACGTGATAGAAGTAATGAGTAGATAAACCATACGTAGGATACGTGTCATGCATGAGAATCTGATTGTTATCTGTACCTTATTAGGACGTGCTTGATTTCCTGATTATTTGAGTAATTAATCTAACCGAGCAAACCAAGGTGAGTTCACACCCTTTCTAAGGCATGGGATTCCCGGTGGTTTGGGAATGGGTTAAAGAATTAAAACGGAACCTACATATCCTCCTTGGGTAGGATATGTACCGCCATCCTCCTTGGGTAGGATGCCAATATTAATCCTGCGTATTCTCCTTGGGTAGAATACGTACGTTCGTCCTCCTTGGGTAGGACAACAACCTTAAAACTTACTAGACAAAACTCTATCATGAAGTCCCTCATTTTATATCGACTTAATCGCCGAGGCCAATGGCGAGCGGGTCATTAGTTAATAGCGCTATTAGGTTTAACAAACCTCACACCGTGCCAGTCGGACGGGCGTGTACTAATGGACTATGGCAAACTGTCAATGATGATAGACATTGACGTAGGGCACAACTATTGTTCGTCAGTTGTCGATATGGTAACGGTCTAGTAGTTCACATGGGGAAGCCCCCACTGATCATGGATATGGTTTGGGTAATAAAGAAGTAACTGGTTAATCATATTTTCAACTATGGGGTAACCCCGTTGGCAAGTAAGCCAGCAAAAGACAAACCATGTTTTCAGAAACAACGTAAAACTAAACAACCAAACGTGAACTCACTCAACTTTGTTGTTGACTCGTTGTTACATGCCTTACAGGTCGTTAGACGCTTATGGAGCTTGCACGAGGAGAAGGTCTATGTGGGATATGGACTATTATGTCTCGTGCTTAATAAATAAACTTTATGAACTTATGGAACTTATGTTTGGGTCTTTAAACTTATGAACTATGAACTTATGTTTTGGTTTTATGTTTTATGCTTCCGCTATTAACTTAAAGTCGGTTACCTTCTTTAGGTCACCAATTATATTGTGGTTGGTTTTATTTACTTAATTACGTTGTTCAATATGATTCGTGGCTCGATCCTGGTAATGTCACGCCTCCAAGCGGTGATACTCCGCATGGTGGATTTTGGGGGTGTGACACGCACCGGGACGATGGGGGGACCGCTGAGTCTAAGTTGATGGTTTCAGACTTTTAGTCAGTTCATACTTTTGTTATCAAGTAAAATTTTAAAAGCAAGTGGATATCATGTTTGCATTTGTATAAAACTAGTGTTTAGGACCTGCATTGGTAAACGTGTAAAAACGTTGAACCACAGACGCTTGTTACGACGTGCTAACTCATAAAAATTAGACCAAAATGTAAGACTTATAAAAGAATAACTAAGTCTGCTTAGGACCCGCGAGTTGTAACGGGGTCGTTAAACCACAAAAAATAGACGTAAAAATGTTGAACCACACATGCACGTTGCAGCATGTTTACTCGCAAAATTTAGACGGAAACGTAAAACGATAGATCTGTAAAAGATGAAAATTAAAGAGGTTAAAAGTTAAAAACTAAAGGGATTGATGTGTATAAAAATGAAAGTTGAGGGGTCAAATATGTAAAAAAAAATGAATAGTAAAAACCACTCACAAACCTTTTTTTCTAAATTAAACCTTTTTTGTTAAATTAAGGATGGATAATTACTTTTATATATAAACAAAAGATCAAATACAAATACCGTTATCATACAAAACGTACGAATAAGGTGAAAAGGTAAAAAATGTGGTGACATTTTCGTAACTATTTACTCGTGTAGTAATTATCAAAATTACCCTACAAATGATCTTGTAGGGTAATTTTGTAAAGGGGAAATGGATTATATCACCCTAAACTAAGCAAAATTGGCCAATACCACTCTCAACTTTCACTTTGGCTCACATCACCACCAACTTAACACTTCATGTGTCCTGTCACCCCAGCGTTAACCAAACAATAACTCAGTTAGTTTTTCTTTGCTGACGTGTCTTTTTATCTGATGTGGCAAGGTGATGTGTCTTTTTTAATTAAGAGTTAAATGCCATTTTAGTCCCTGTGGTTTGGGCCTTTTTGCCAGTTTAGTCCAAAGATTTCATTTTTAACATGTGGGTCCAAAAAGGTTTCACAGTTGCCATTTTAGTTCACTGGGTTAACTTCATCCGTTTTTTCTGTTAACTAGAAGGCCAATTTGGTCATTTTGTATGTAATTCGATTAACTAAAAGGGCAATTCAGCCATATAAAATGACCGAATTGGCCTTCTCGTTAACAAAAAAAATGGATGAAGTTAACCCAGTGGGCTAAAATGGCAACTGTGAAACCTTTTTGGACCCACAGGTTAAAAATGAAACCTTTGGACTAAACTGGCAAAATGGCCCAAACCACATGGACTAAAATGGCATTTAACTCTATAATTAATATACATATATGTAATAGTGTGTATATATTTTTATATATAAAGAAAAAACCTCTATCTCTCTAACTCTCCTTCTCCCTACCTCTCCAGCCACCACCAATAACCACCTTCGGCCACCACTCTCCAACCCACAACTAAATCTCTACCATTAAATCTCTTATAAAATAAGAACCAGATTGACACTTCTGAAGAGAATTTTGCAGAATTTTACCTTAATTCCAGATCAGTTCTCCTTTAAGCTAAAAGTTAGATTCAGATGCAGATGGAAGAATAGCAGATGTTCTTGGATTAGAGGTGCAGATGGAAGAATAGCAGATGCAGATTTGGTTTAGATCTAGCGCCAACGAGCCAAGACTTTTGGCGGCAACTAGGGTTTTGAATTGGGGGGACCTAAAGGCTTACTTGACTCTGGTCTATGGTGGTAGTACTGTAATTTTTGTGTGTGGAGGATAAAAACGACGCTGGTGATATTGTGCTTCGACGGGACGAGTGACGGGACGACGGTGGCTAGTGACAGGGACGACGACTGAAAGGAGGCTAGTGACAGAGATTGTGCTTCGACGGGACGAGTTCTTCTTTATCATCGAACGAGAACAGAGCATGGCTAGTGACAGGGACGACGACTAAAAGGAGGCGGCGACGGCTGGGTTTCAAATTTGATTTTGGGTTGTGTTTGTTGTTGATTTTGGAAACTGGTTGTTTTTATCATTGCCGGTGCGATTTGTGCTTCGATCTATGTTGGCGAAGGTGATCGCCATCGTAAACCATGGCTTCTCGATCGCCGGAGTTGGGGTTTGAGATGAAATGCATCTGATTTTAGGATATTTATTAAGAATACAGGGGTTGTTTAATGGTTTAATGGGTCTGTCCACGTAGGTTGTCCACCTCATCATTTCCATGCCACATAGGATTAAAAAACAAACTCAGTTGGTGATTGATTATTTAACGAAGAGGTGACGCTGACACCTAAATGTTAAGTAGAGGGTGGTGGGAGCCAAATTGAAAGTTGGGAGTGGTATTGACCAATTTTGCTTAGTTTAGGGTGATATAATCCATTTCCCCTTTTGTAAAATGTTATTGTAAGGTAATTTTGATCTTTGTAGGATAGTTTTGTAAAATGTTTTTGTAGGGTAATTTTGATCTTGTAAGATAATTTTAATCTTGTAGGGTAATTTTGTAGAGTATCATAATTACTCTACAAGTGTATCAAAATGCCACTGCGTTTTTATTTATTTTTTTATTTTTTCATGTCTTTCGTAGATAAGCCTGTTTGTACGTAAACTTAACTTTGTTATATAAGCCTATGAAATGACTAGACTGTATTTTAAACCCATTATTAGTAGAAGTTCAAGTTACAGACAAGACATAAGGGGATGTAGCTCAGATGGTAGAGCGCTCGCTTAGCATGCGAGAGGTACGGGGATCGATACCCCGCATCTCCATCTTTTTCACTGTATATTTCTTTTTCGATATTTTTTAAAACTACTTTTTTTTTTCTGAAATAAATAATCTAAACCGAGGCCCATTTTAATGCAACCGGCCCGGCCCATTTAATTGGGAACGGTGAAACAACAGAGAAAACACACGCGATAAGGGATTTCTAGGGTTTTAGAGGGTTAACGTTTCACAAAGCTTTCTCCGATACCTGTCGATTACCTGTGTTACCGGTGAATGATCGGAGATCTACTGCCGGAAAATGTCAGGAGCAGCTCAGGCCTTCAGCGGCAATCTTAAGGTATATTTTCATCTCGATTTTAAACCCTAAAATTGGTGGAATATTGTACTACTACTTGACTGTTGTAGCAGAGGAATGTGAATATTAGATCACTGTTTTATTAGGATCTTTCTGATTCATGAATTGTTAAGGAAATGTTTAAAAAGGCATATGAGAGTCAGTTGTTAGTGTTGAAAGTAGTTGGTTGCTGTAACTGTGTGTGAGAGAGAGAGAGAGAGAGGGAGAGAGAGTTCATAGTAAGTGTGCATATTGTAATCTGCAGCTGCATCTTCGTGATCTGTTTTTCCGATATGGATCGCGTATCTGTTTGGATGATCACTAGAGGAGTTAGATATGCAACTAATGATTCAGATTGGTCGTTAAGTGAGACTGAGTTATTTGGATCCAAAACAAGTTTCTGTACGACTGACAAAATTTGAATTTTCGTGTTTTCCTGGAGAGGTTCTTTACATGACTTTATAAAGGGGAACAGTTCTTCAATTTGACAAAATTAGAAAAAAGGAAACGTTTTATTATATGCCGCACGGGCATCGAGGTTATATGAACTTGAGGAACAATATTTGGCGAGCTGTATAATCGTTCCTATGTTTGAATTAATGGTGTTTAGAAAGAATTGTGCAATTCAGGATTATCATGATGCATTTGATGGTACTATTAGCAGGGTTCATTTTTCAAGTGCTAATGGTCTAAGCTGTGACGGCATTAACTCTTGCCTATTTTTTTGCTAAATTGAATGAAATGAACATGCAAAGGCAAAATATAAAGCCAACTTGAAACTTATCAGGGCACGCTAGTTAGTTACTTACAAGCCATATGTGGTTCATAGGCGATAGTAATCCAACTACTCCTAGCAACACGTCCCCTGTAGCTGGTAAATAATTAGCTATATTACTCAAGGCCAATGATTTTCATTCAACAACCTTCTCATCTAGAAGAACTTTGACTGCAGCTGAAATGGATGAAAATGGTTAAAGGAATTATGTTTTTTTTTCTGTAATGACTAGCTTGTTCTAGCGCATATGTGCTGAGGGAAAAGTTCTCAGCTTTATTACTTACAGTTTGAAGGCATAAAAGAAGATGATTCATCAGAAGCTGAATGGTAGAAAATGATCAGCATAGTGGATTACAAAATAACAACTACCACTTGTTCCAATTTTTTGCATCTATTTTTCCACTTTGTTTGGAACTTTAATTGCTTGCATTAAATAACTATTTTTTTGGTTGCTACAACTTAAACATTAGTTATTTTTCAAAAACATTAGATTTATCATTTATAGTATTTGACCCGAAAACGACTTGTCGCAGAAAGCAGTAGCTGGTATAAGACGTATCAATTTGGAAGGACTGAGATGGAGAGTTTTTGATGCCAAGGGCCAGGTAAGCTATTGCTACCCCCCCCCCCCCCCCCAAACACCCCCCAAAACACCCACACATACAAAAAAACGGATTTCGACATTTTGATGGCACATGTTATCTTTGAGTGAGATAACCATATCAATATTATTATACGGGTTATTAGATTTTATCACCCCCAATTATTAGCTATTGACCGCTGTAACCCCTAACTATCATTTTGACGCCCGTCACCCCAAACTTAACACTTAGTGTGTTCGGTCACCACGTCGTTAACTGATCACTAACTTTTAATCTTGTTACTACACTTTTTGGGGTGTCATAGGGATCTTGGGAAGGTTTTGGGGGTGGCAGCGGCCAATGGCCAATAGTTAAGGGTGATAAAATCTAATAACCCTTATTATACCAATGAAAGATTCCTTAATTTTTTTATGCAGGTCCTAGGGAGATTAGCATCACAAATATCTACAGTGGTTCAAGGAAAAGATAAGCCTACATATGCACCTAATCGTGATGATGGTGATATGTGCATTGTGCTTAATGCTAAAGATATATGTGTCACTGGTAGAAAGCTCACTAATAAGTTTTACCGATGGCACACGGGGCAAGTATCAATTTTCTTTTTCTTTAATAATCAAACTTTTATTTTTACTTCTTTGTCAAATGTTAAGGGATGCTAAATTGGTAGTGTTCGCGGTCGAACCTGAAAATCTTACCCCGACACAACACAAACTCGAAATTGTGTTAAGACACGTGAAACTGAACATGAGTACATGACACACGAATTCATGGGTTGACATGAACACCGTTTAACCCGAAACTTTTCATGCATATCAATACTTTTAAAATTATCAATTTACAACCAAACTTACAAATGGGTATAAAACACGGGGCCGGCCCTGAGAATTCGTGTACCTTATTCGAGCTTGAAAAAACGTGCCTTTAGGCCCTTAACGGGATATATAATAAAGGTCTAAACCTAATGTCTATGTCAATGGGCTAATAACTAATCTAAACCATAAGAATAGTTTTGTAAGTGGGCCTATGTTGGTGTTTGTATGTACCCTATTAAGAAAAAAAATTACATATACATATTGTTTTTTTTTAAATAATGTACCCTTCGAAATATCAGGCCCTGGCCGGTGGTCTCCTCGCTCACCCCTAGGGCCGCCCCTGATAAAACAGTTACGTTAAACCGTAATATTGGTGCTGTTCTCTTTTAACTTCTCAATGTTGGAATAAAGTAGCAATTAGAGTAAAATGCGATTTTCGTCCCTGAGGTTTGGCTAGTTTTGCGACTTTCGCCCAAAGGTTTGTTTTCCCGCATCTGGATCCAAAAGGTTAGAAATATTGCCATTTTCATTCGGCTCAATAACTTTTATCCATTTTTTCTCCGTTAAGTCAGTGGTATTTCCGTCCTTTTTGCTAACTTAAAGGGCAATTCGGTCTTTTTAACTTTATGTAAAAAGACCGAATACCCCTGAAAAAGACCAAATTGCCCTTGTTAACAAAAAAAAGACAGAAATACCCTTGACTTAACTGAGAAAAATGGATTGGAGTTGACGAGCCGGATGAAAATGGCAAGATTTCAAATCTTTTGGATCCAGATGCAAAAAAACAAACCTTTGGATGAAAGTCGCAAAACTGGTCAAACCTCAAAGACGAAAATGGCATTTTTACTGATAAATTATGACATTCTTTTAAAAAAATAAATAAATTGGTCAAACCAATACACATTTAGATTACACCTAACCTTGTGAATTTTGTTTTTGGTTCGTATCGTGTTAGGAGTTCACACCGTTACTAATATCGCATATTACAGGTATATTGGACATCTAAAGGAAAGGAGCTTGAAGGACCAGATGGCTAAGGATCCGACAGAAGTCATCAGGAAAGCTGTTCTACGTATGCTCCCAAGAAATAAACTGCGTGACGTGAGTTTGTATCAATTTTTAATGTTTTCTGGTTTTAGTTTTTATTTTTTATTATTCATATCTGTTTTATTGTATGTTACAGGACAGAGATCGAAAACTGAGAATATTTCCAGGCGGTGAGCACCCATTCGGTGATAAGCTGCTTGAGCCATATGTGATGCCACCTAGACAAGTTCGTGAAATGCGTCCACGTGCAAAACGGGCCATGATTCGGGCCCAAAAGAAAGCTGAGCAACAAGAAGGTGGTAAAATTTCAAGCAAAGGCAAGAAAAGAGATGAACAAACAGTGTTGACATCCTGAATTTCTTGACCAGTCAATGGTTGCTATGGAAGTCAAACTTAAAAATGTGAACCCTAGTCTGATCTTGGTTATATTGTAGACATCACAATTTGAAATTCGCAGGCCTTTTCTTTTTGTTAAGATGCGGTTAATTCAAACAGTCCCGTCATCGTTTTCATGCTGTGTTACCAGTTTCTCAATAAACCTTTTCCTGAGTTTTCTTCAAGAACAGCTTATTTCATTAAGCACAAGATCTGACTGGCACATGAGTAAAACAATAACCACATGTAAGCAGAGAAGAAAATGACAGAAAGAAAAGGCTGAAGTGTGTTAAGTTCCCAACCCAAGTAGCCCATTTACCTTACTTCACGTCCATAAGACTGTGCGCTGGCGTGAGCCAAGTTGTCCGCCACCTGGCTCGCGAGCACCGCAACCACAACGGGGTGCCGTGAGCGATGAAGCGCGAGCGCCAATGCGGGGGTGGTAGCAGCTGGAATATAGAGGTTGGACATGGTGAATCCCCCGACTAGCAGTTGCGTTTAATTAAAAAATCATTTTTTTTTATTTTAAAACCTATTTAAGCCCTTAAACTCTTTAAAAAATACCCGCTTCCTCTCTTTCTCTCGACTCCTACCATTAAAAAAAATACTCGTCTTCATCTCCTTTATAAAAAGACAATGAATCCCAATTTGTGGCGCGAGAATTGTTATTGGCCCTTGTTAGAATCCGACGAGTATGACACAGGGTTGGAGCGTAACATGAGTCAAATGCCACCGCTTTCTCCCGACTTTTTTATTCCGGATACGCAAGACGACCCGGTTCAAGGTAAAAAAAAATAAAAGAACTCAAAAAGGTTCCAAGAAAACCAGAAGGGGTGAAGCTTCCAAAAAGACGAGAGAAACATCCGGACCAAAACATGTCACGAATCCTTGGACGAAAGAAGAGAAAATTGCATTGTGTCGGGCTAGGATTGAAATATCGGAGGATTGACGTGCCGATATGTTATTGCATTATGTAGTGGACTACCAAAGATTTAGAGTATTTTGGAATAAAATACGAGAGTTGTTCTAGTAGGTGGGGAGTGAGGTACGTAATCAAGATATGATATCGGGACGGTGGTCCGAAATTCATAAATACGTTGCGCTATTTACGAATCTACATAACAGAAATAGTCATCGACTACGACCAAGTGGGAGTGATGATCTTCAAATTTACCGATTCATTTGCGAAGAATGGAAGCAAGAGGTGTTTCGTAAATACAAGATTACGAAAACGTTTGACGAGGACCATTGGCGGAAAATTCTTCGGAATTGTTCGAAATGGACCGAGTTAATTAGCGTAGATGAGATGGGCGACTTGGGTTCAAAGCGTACGGAAACTAATTCGTCCGGGGCATCCGTCTCCTCTAGTAGCTCGGAGGCTCATATAGGAATTGAGCTAAACACCGACGTGTGAAGCAGCAAAAGAGGCACAACGTCGTTCAGCTTGAAGGAACCGGGGAAAAACAACTTTAGAAGCCGATGATGAATTTTGTGATGAGATTCGGAAAATATCAAGTAGTATCGTGGCGACAACCCAAATAAAAATTGAGAAACAAAGGTTGAGGAACTTGGACTTTCTTATCAAGGACTTCAGCAACCTATCACCAAGTCGCCGAGTGATACTTGAAAAAGGCAGGAGCGTATCGCAAAGGAACTAGAAAAAGATCAAATCACGAGGGACTAGATTTGTTTTTTTTATGTGTTTCTTTTATAAATGTTTTATTATAAAATTTGTCTTTTTAATTTAGATTGTTTATTTACATTTTTATAAAAATAAAAAAAAAAACTCGCTGAAGCCACTGCTCACCTGGACCACAATAGGGTCATGAGGCTTCAGCAGTGGCTTTAACCAATGCCCAGTTAGCACCATGTGGAGCAATATTAAAAGATGAATCCTGATGCTCACCTGGACCACAACAGGTATTCTAATGTAGTAGTATTAGTTGCTTGCTTGATTCAGTTTTCCCAATCTCTCTCAAATAACTTCTAAATTCTCTACTAATGGGGTGGTGGTCCCGACAAAGACAAAGCCTTTAAACACCTTAGAAGAGGGAGGTTTTGGATTCAAGTCCCACAGACGACATGAATAAAAAGAAATTTTCCGTTCAAAAAAAAAAAAAACTTCTAAATTCTCTCTAACTTGGACCATAACAAAGCCTCACGACCACTCTCCTTCGGCCCTTCTAACTATTTCTTCATGGTGTTTCAAAAACCAATCCAGTATAGAGAAGACGAAGTATCACTGATTGATCTCCATACCTGTTGTGATGATGAGCCAGGTTTCTTTTCTTTGTAGCAATAATAATGATGACATTTACCACAAGCATGAGGACTTTTGTACTTTTGGATTTTGATGTTCCAAACGAGAGAATTCAGTTGGATATATTTAAACAAACAAGTTTATTTGGAATAGTTGTTTATAAATCTTCAGTGTAAATCAGATGTGCAAATGAATCAAGCCTCTCCTAACTTAATGACCAAGGTTGGAGAACTCGCTAGTCGTTAGTCGGCCGGTGAGGTGAGGACCAGTGACTATTCGGGATTAATAGGATGAGTTTTTTATATGTAATTTTCAGTTTTATGTATACATATACACATTTTTATAGATAAATATTTTAAGTTGAAAGGTTTTAACTCTTCCTCAACTCATTTGTTTAAGTATACAATATTAATTGTTAGAATTCACATGGTTTGGTTGGAAACTGGCTAATTTACAGGTTTTGGCAGGAATATACAGTTTTTTTTGCCGGAATCGCCGATTTTGGCCGACTGACTAGGCCCGACTAGCGATTAGTGGACTGACTAACAAAAATACCCTGTTACCGGCCGACTAGCGATTAATCGCGATTTTTACAACACTGCTTATGACCAAATTTTTTAAAAGCTTGAATAACCCAAGTTTAAACGAGCTCGAGCCATATTGTAATGCTTAAACGTAGTTCTACAAACGAACTGAACGGACATGAACAAGACCATGTGTAACACCCTAAAATATGCAATTTATTTAAATTACCTTAATGTCTAATTATGTAATATTAACTAAGTTAAAAGAATGTGATATTAGTTTAGAAAGAATGAAAAACTGAGATAGTTACCTTTCAGAAAATTCTAATGATAGGCGAAATGTCTATGTTTTATTCTTCTGAAGGTGGGAGAAAAGATAAAACTAAAATAAACCGGATTTTAAATCCAAACTTAAGATTTAAGTTTGAAACTCATTTTATTAACTTCTTTTCGTTAACCCGAAAAAATGGGATAGATCTACGAGAAATCTTATTAAGTTAGATATGGTAGATTTAAATGGGATACAAAAAGAGTTGACTGGCGAGCCGTATGAGGTAGGAAACTCTCAAGTACGGTTCTAAGGGAAGGAATTAACCCACCTATTCCGACCGAGGAGAACAGGCCATTCGCCAGGGGGGTTCTGAAATTGCGGAGGCTTGGTTCGACCAAGCCGAACAACAACTAGAATTAGAGGTGCCGAATTTGCAAAAATGATGAAAGTTATTAATAAACAAGTAAAACACAAAACACACACTCTAGGTGTGTTCTGTGGATCGACCAGGAGCAAAGAACCAAGAAGAAACCCTTGTTCAAAATTCTCAAAATTAGAAGGGTTTAAGAAGCCAACTCAGATGCATGAACTCAAAATCTTAATCATCTAAGCTTGTTCATCAAAGTGGTAAGTTGAATTTCTTAAAATGATGAATTGTGGAAAATGGGTTTCAACCCAATCTTATAGTAATGTGAATAATTGTGTAATTGTGAGTTAGGATTACACAATAGAACAAGAAATTTGTTTGAGTTTGGTTAATCGAACGATTTGAAGCATAAACCCACTTGAATTAGGAAGATTGTGAAGAACATGAATGAGTTATGTGCATATTATTGTAATGGCTAAGTGTGAGAATTGATATTAGTGAATAAATGATAGTTGAAACTGATTTGGATTGATTGTTGTATGAAATTTTGGTTGATCTTGATAATCTAAGAATGAATTGGCAGAACCATGCTTTGAACACTTGTACTTTATGCTTTGTTGATGTTATGCACACCAAGTGTTTGATGAAATGCCTTAGGGTGGGGGGTATGATGTGCGGGGAGTTAAGCGGGGAGGGGGAGTCACCGAGCGGTGACCATACCCTCATGTTGAAGATATTCGGTGAGTGGGTGAGAGGTTACCAAAATCGGTGTGTAATCACTGAAGTGATTGATAAGAGAGGGCTTTAATTTTTTTGACCGTTTCACATTTTTTTGACCGTTGTTTTAAATTTTTGAACGTTTTTTTTACCGTTCCCCATTTTTTATATAAAACCCATATTTTCAATCAATTTAAACACACAACTCTTTCAAAAATCTCTCTTTCTACACCCACAAACACCATGGATAAACAAAACAAATGTGAACCCAAGAAAAAAGGTTCCACTAGCCGAGGATCGGATTCAAGAAAAAAGGTTTCGCAAACGAGACAAGGTGATTTTAGAGGTCCAAGTGAACCGGTTCAAACCTCCTACGGATATTCACCAACCACTCAACCTCAATTTTTTTACCCCCAAACTTCACAACCAACTTTTTTTAGCACCCAACCTAATTTTCCACCACAAATATTTTCACACCCAAGCTTCACAACCGAGTTTGATCCATTTGGATTTAGGACCCCGCCAATTCAATCACCAAGAGAGAATGTCGAGCGCTCACTTCCTATCTACGATGAACACCAAGATTTAGAGGTTGTCCCCGAAACACAACATTTGGATGTAGATAGTGGCGAGGATGAAGAAGAATATGAGGATGATGACGATGGTATTGGTGAAGCAAGTGAGCCGAAACAAAAGGGAGTCAAGGCGGAGCGTCAAACTTGGACGAAAACACATGAAGAGGCCTTAGCCAAGGCATGGGTTCATTGTTCTTTAAACAAGAAACAAGGAAATGCACAAAAAGGGGACAATTTTTGGAAAAAAGTTCTCGCCCATTACAACGAAACGGTCGGCGGAACTACTCGAACAATTCATCAAGTACGTTCAAAATGGATGCCTATGTTGACTAAGATAAACCACTTCAACGGTCTTTGGCAACAAGCGGTAATATTTTATTTGAACATTTAAAAAATATTTTCCATAACATTGTTTATGTTTAATTTTTTTTTTTTACTTTATATTTGTTATCTATGTAGGATCGTATTCGTGGTAGTGGGGTTAGCGACCTCGACGTCATGAATAGGGCTTTAAGTGATTTCAAATCCAAATATCCGAGTGGTTTTCAACATATTGAGGCATGGGAGGTCGTTCGTAAACATGACAAATGGGCACAGGTACCATTGTTGGGTGAAGATAGTGGAAGTTCGGGACAAAAAAGAAAGTCGTCCGATTCGGGCAACTACAATACGGGTACACCGGGAACTGAGTCACCGATCGATATACCGGACATAAACGTAGACCGTCACCAACAAGACAAAAAAGGAAAGAAAAGAGGCCCGCAACATCATCAAACGATAGCCAAGAGGCCCTCACCGAGAAGCTCGCGCAATACACTCTTATGAAAGAAGAAAAAAAAAGCACGGGCGATAGAGTTGACGAGTATACAAAAGAAACGCGAGGAAGACACCATAGCGTTAGTGGCGGAACAACGCGAGGCGGTGAAACAACTTATGTATGATCGGGATTTGAAGACATTTACTGAGCCACACGACCATGCTCCACCCGAGATGTTGCCGTTTATTCTGGCAAGGAAACGAGATATCGCAAAAAAAATATAACTGGCCATGCAATTTCTAAATATTAGCTTTATTTTATGGTTTAACTTTTTTTAGTTTTAAATGTACTGTGTTTTTTTAATTAAAAGTACTTTTATTTAGTTTAAAATATGTTTTATTTATTTATGCATAGTTTATAATTTCTAGAAAATAAAAAAATATATAACTCAAACACCCTAAAGTGATTAACCATACCTAGTGATTGAGTGCAAAATGGAGAGTGGAATGGGGAGTTGACATGGCATAATATTATTGGGTAGGATTTCACTCAATCACCCTAGAGTGATTAACCATACCCTCCACCCTTAATAAAGAATTCAGCCATGTTAGTGATAAACTTTATGTAATAATCATGATTTGAATGTGCTTATGAAGTAGATGTAAATTATATGATGTCTTATCAAAGGGTGTATGTAAACGAGTATAAGACATAAATTATAAGTACGAATGGTTATGTATAGGCATGGTTGCAGAAATCGGCCTAGGCGGCCGATTAATCGGCGACTAGGCACTAGGTGGCCACTTACTGCCTAATTTTGAGCTAGTCGGTCAATTAATCGGCCGTGGTCAAAGTCGGTCAAAGGCGGTACCTAGGCGGTCAAAAATCAGATTAATCGGACTATATTAATCGGTCAAAATCGGTCCTAGGCGGTCAAAATTGGTCAAAATCGAACCATACTATCTGAAACTTGAAGTATTTATGTGAATTTTGAAGTATTATTTTTATATTATTGGGTATATATATATAATTTTGGAAAAATACTTATAAAAATCCCATTCCGATTAATCCCTAGGCGGTACCTCACTGCCCGACTAGCGCCTAGCGCCTTCTACAACATTGTGTATAGGTGTAAAGGAAGAAAGTTCAAGTCAAGCAAAGCAACAAGGGAATCAAGATCGAGGTACGCTACTTGTACGATTCCTGGTTTTATTATAGTTTTGCTTATTACTATCTATTGTGGCAATTGTAATGGACACGGGAAGAACCAAGTTTAGGACTCATTGCGAATGGGTCGGATATATTAGAATGATATGCAAAAGAAGAAATTTATGTTAGACCCTTCATGAACGGGTCGAAAGGGTTAGAATGAAAGAATAAGAATGATGGTATGATGTTCATTTTAGGACATATTCAAGTAAAAGAATGATGGTACTAGTTAACAAGCACACTTGTAAAGTTACGCTAATGGTGTGATTGTCTTAATTTCGTGAGCTAAAATCTTATGTAATAGTAAGGAATTTAGTTTTTAATGAAACTTACTTTGATGTTGTGATATAGGTAAAACTCAAGTCTAAATGGTCAAGCTTCGCTCGAATCGAACACATTTCGAATGCCCTCCATGCACTTCTGCAACTTTTGAAATAATGTTAACGGGTCAAAAATACTTTTGTTAAATAGCTTATGTTTGGTAGTTAAACTTTAAACTTGATATGCTATGTCTTTTTTAAATCCTAGATGGTGGTAATTGTTTAAAATGATATGGTTTTTGTAAGGATGATTATGTTGTTTATTCTAATGGCATGTAAAAAGTTTAAATTTGGTCATGCTTTTGTCGTTAAAATATTGAATTTTGACCTTACGAATAGTGGACGTTACACCATGTTCATGTTCGTCTGTTAAGAAATATATGCGTTCATGAACTGTTCATTAACACTTACCGAACGAGATTTTATATCTGTGTTTGTTTGTAAATGTCACACCCTGGCTTTGCGGAAGCGTGGGTTAATTTGGTGTGACTTCTTAATATCATAGCTTAATCACAACAAAGCTATATGAAAGTAAAACCATGATGATCATCCATAGATTCACGTTTTAAAATAAAAGTACAACAACATTGTTTAAAACGTCGACACATGCAACGAGATTACAACATAACAAAATAAAAACATTGTTCATAAAACACAACCACAAACATGAAATAGACACAATTTAAGACTTGTGACTCGTCCAGGTAAAAGTCACAACCCCTAAACTTGGATGACCTCATTTCCCTTATGCAGCGTGAGAACGTAGCATACCTCGCCAGATCCCTAATTCCCTGAAATACATGTAAGTTGGAAAAATCAACAAAAATGTTGAGCGAGTTCATGTAATGTGAGTATGTAAAACCTTTGTAATATGAAAATCCCTGGTATGTAGCAAATAAGGAAATAAAGAGATCACCAATGGTTTGCAAGGCCATTGATATGTGTGAAGTGCAGTAGGAAGACTCAAACCAAGCAGATTTTTGCGTCGGGCTCAAAGTCACCCCGAGGTCCGTTCTGTTGGGCCTGGGGCTGGGCTCACTACACGCAGATAGATCTACCGCTAATGACCCTCGGTCCTATAATGAGGATTAATGGCCTCCAGTTCCCGCCTACCCACTCACATGATCTAAATAGTAACCCTCCTTACGCTAACCATACCATGTAAAAAGTATTCGTAATCATAGTAACATGTATTTCACGCCCGAAGTATAAAATCTGAAAACAGTTAAAAGAAAAGGGGGACATGAACTCACTGAAGTGCGTCTCGAAATAGTATCTCCCAATCAACCTGCTGCGTGACGGCCTACACGTACTAACCTCTATTAGACGGACGACCGTGCCTTGGCTTAAGGTTTAAGTTTTTGGGAAATAGTTAGGCAACTATTTCGTATTTACACTTCTTAATTATCTATTAAGTATGTTCCTTCCCAAGGATGGGGGTTTTAATACATGTGCGTTTTTTTTTATAACTTCAAAAATATATTATTAAGTCTCACTTAATAAAATATATTTTAATTCATTTTTCTAAAATACTTATCTCCAAAATATACATATTTTTCCCAAAAATAATATATTTTATTCCATACAATTTCCCAAAATAATACTTTTATCAAAATACGCATTTAAGAGTATTTTCTGAAAATACATAAGTTACATTTTAAGGTTCGCGTGGTAGTAATAGTACCGGTGTAACTTAAATGTTTACTTGTGAAGGCGTTGGTATTATTTTGGGGGTCGTAACTTTATGATATTCCAAGTGATATTATTTTTACTCTAAAATAATATACATATAGTTCACAAAATAATCATAAAATCACAAAAGTGTTTTACTATGAAATATATATTCTAAATGTATATTTAACAAGTTTTATTTATGAAAATCTACCTCCGACACTTGGTAATTTTGTAATAAAAATCATGGCGAACTTTATTTGGAAAAACAAGTTAAAAATATTTTCATAACACTTGTTGCAGAAATATTTTCCAAGTGTTATATTTCTGGAAAAATTTCGCCAGAGTTTCCTCTGTAACTGGAGGTGGCCACGCTTACTAGCGTATCATTTTCTTTTCAAAATTCAATCAACAATTTTTCCAATCACCAATATACAATATTCAAGCATCCAACTTCAAACTAGTCAAAAATAAGCATAAATCGCAAACACATGAACTTGTAAGTTGTGTAAAAGTATGTAGTAAGTTTATAACATATTTAGTAGATCTTTCAATCTTTAAAATTAAAATTAGTTTCTTGAAAACTTTATTTTTAAAGAAAATGTAACTTTACAACTTCTAGTCCAAAAATTACAAAATTATTCCTTTGTTAAACCTTTTGTCACACAAGTGTTTACACACTTGTTTGTTTGCAAAAATGCCTTTAGTTGTGTAAGATCCGGCTTTTAAACAAGATTTGCATGTTACACTTGGTTCTTCGAAAATACCACTTGTAGATCTTTAGATCTACTAGTTTAAAACTCTATTTTACAAGAAAAATCCCTTTTACACAAGTTCATGTTTATGTAAGGAAGGGTTCGCCATCTTGTATCTTCTACACTTAACATATTGCTAGTTCATGTTCCATGAACATGATCTAGCATGGTTAGATGACGATCTGTTCCACTACTAGCATCAAACAACATAAAATAATCATAGCTAAACAAGATTCATAAGTTTTACACCACTAGCTTTTCTTTAACCATCTTGTTCATCTTTCATTCAAGACTTTTAGTTTTGTTTTCGCATGTTCTTGAGTTTTAACCATTAAACCTCTTATTAACCACTTGAAACATGAACAAGAGAGTGTTTAGAAGCACTTACTACTAGCTCTAGGCTAGGGAAGAATCAAAGCGAAAACAAGGTGGATAAAAGCAACGTAGTGAGGTTCTTGAGATTCCTTAAGCACCGAGCCTCCTTGTATGTGACCTTTCACCCTTGTGTGTATGTGAAATTGCAAGATCAAAGCTTGATGATGGTGGGATGGTGGGCTATGGTTTTCGGCCGATTGTAAGGAGAGGAGAGGGAGAGTAGTTTTTGTTTAAGTGTTGGTGAGAATGAAATGTTATTACCTCCTAAACCTTCTTATAGACCATCCATTTTCATTAACCATTATGTAAAATGTTACCAAGATATTAGACAAGCCAAATAAAATATTCAAAAATTGTGGAGTGTGTCCCACATGAGGGAACCGATCGGATCATGGGGGGGGGTATTTAGTTTGATTTCAATGATATGGTTAAGTACTAGTTAGGTTAGTTAGGGATTTAAGTTAGTTATTAGTGTGTAGTGTATTATAACGGGTGTTAGGGTGTTCGGGGACCCTAACTAGCTCAGAAAAGGAAAAGCAATGTCATTGACAATATTTTTATGTTCCGGGTAAAGTCCGGTTGTTCGGTTGGATATTATTCCGTTAAAGTGCTAATTAAGCATTTAAAGTGTCTTTAATGTTAGTTTTAGTGACACAATGAATTCCCGACACCTTGGAAAGTGTCTAGTATTATTTTCCCATGTTTTTGCACTTTACTAGTTAACTTAAATGCTGAATTTTGTAATAAAGTGCAAGATTTCGTAGTTAAAGCATGTTTTAGGCACATCCGGTCACTATAACTATCACCTAGTGACGCAGTTTTACAATCCTCACCTCCCTACACTCCCTGCCAGTGTAGTAATCTATTCCTGGCTCATACTGGCCTTAGAGACAGTGTCTGTCTAGTGCTGGCTATGTTAGCATGTTTACTGGGTTATCCGTTCATTGTGCTACTGTGCTTTCGGTCATCAAGTTTGTCACTATAGTTCTGTGTAAATAATGAAGTGATTGCAATAAAGTATGATGCATGTATGTGTAGGTATCAGAATTCAAGTAGCAGTTTAATCACAACTGTAAGCAAGCACAGTAATTAAGCATTAATTAAATATTAATTAATTCGTACGGATACCTGTTTTGGTGAGGGTTGTCACATTCTCCCCCCCTTAGAAAAATTTCGTCCCGAAATTTTAGGTTCTGCTTCTAGTTGCAGGGGTCTTGGGAAATAAGTGGGGGTATTTCTCTTTCATTCGGTCCTCACGCTCCCTGGTGTATTCTGGACCGTGTCTTGCATTCCAACGAACTTTGACGAGCTTGACACTGCTCCTGCGGGTTTTGTTGATCTTCTAATCTGTAACCTCAACCGGTTCTTCGACAAAATGGAGCGTGTCCTCAACATGAATCTCGTCTGTAGGAATGACAACAGTCTCTTGCGTTGGACTCTTTTTCAGATTTGATACATGAAATGTATCGTGAACACCATTCAGTTCGGCAGGTAAGTCCAGCTTGTATGCTACTAAACCAATTCTTTCCAGAATCTTGAATGGACCAATATAACGCGGATTCAACTTTCCACGCTTCCCGAAGCGTGCCACACCCTTCCAGGGTGATTCCTTCAACAATACCATGTCACCTACCTCAAACTCTAGAGGTTTCCTTCTTCGGCCCGCATAGCATTTTTGTCGATCGTGAGCCGCCTTGATGTGATCTCGGATCTGTGCAATCTTATCTGTGGTTTCCTGGACCACATCAGGACCAACCAATTGTTTATCACCTGCATCGGACCAACAAAGCAGTGATCTGCACTTGCGGCCATATAGAGCTTCAAATGGCGCGGCTCCAATACTGGTGTGTGATGTGGAAAAGTAGTTCAACTAATTAAACTAAAATTACCCTAAATTAAGACTCAAGTAATAAAAATCTAGACTCTTTAACCTGACTAAACTACTCACCGGCAAGTGTACCGGTCGACTCTAGCACAGAAAAGTAAGTCCGGATGTCGAACCCACAAAGACTCTAATGAATTACGTTAACGACTAAACTTAGACTAGACACTGACACGATTAAACAATTGTTGTGTTTTAAGGGGGGTTTTACTAAAATCCTAAAATTGTGATTAAATTGAAATTAAATTAAAATACGAACGAAAGCTAAGGTTTTGTTTCAGATGAGATTAAGGGCTACCTAGACTTGAATCCAGTTTAACTACGAATGGACTTTTAACGATTTTATTGTTGTATGGAGCCGGGATCGTAAAATACTAAACCTTAAGGTATTTCAATGCTAAGACTTCCCGATCCTTCTTAGGAAGAAACCTAGGAAACCCTACAAGGCTGTTATAATTACCGACTGTTAGATTTCCTCTCAGTCCTCTAACGACTCTAAAAGTGCCCTAATACGACTATCTACCTCTCAGCGCGACAATCTAAGGCAATTCTAGGTTCTGACTTGGTTTACTAGACACAACTGCAATTAGGGAACTAATGTCGACTTCTCTCAAAATCTAAATTAGCTATATACTGCACCGCGACCTAATAACTAACCCGAGCCTCTCAGCGACAAGTTAAGCAGAATATTTACTTCTAATTGTATTTTAATTACTGTTTCTAAGGCTATCGGCCGATTTACCCAAAAATTACCCGAACCCGCAAGGATGCAAATAATCAACACAGATCTATTATGTGATAAAGACCGTCACTAAAATCTATGTGAAACAGCAAACAATCCACAATCAAAAGTAAATACGCACACGCACCAAATCAGAAAATCTAGAATACTTTACTTTCAAAGTAAATCCATAATCAATTCAATAAAACCGTTAAAAGATCCAAACATAAATTAAACCTTCATCAAATCTAGGTAGTATCTAAGTTTAGCCAAGAAACATGTTGTTCAAATCAAACAAAACAAGTTCAAAACAAGAATTCATCGTAAAGTATCGAAAACGCGAAAATAAGGAACACCGGGAGATAAAACCCGAAAGATCTTCACTCTCACGATCCAAGCTTCAACCAGATGATTCCCGTTAGCCAAAATACTCCGAAAAGCTCAAAATCTCCTCTGAAATTCGTCCTAGGGTTTCTTGGTTCGTAACTAGGGTTTTCAGTTAAGTTTCTTGGTAATATGAAGTCCAACCCTAAAATCAGAAGTCAAAATCGGTCAAATAGGGACCCTCGCGTGACGCGAGGGTGGCATGGCGTCACGCGGCGCCTCCAAACTCAATTTCTTGATTTTTTTATTATTTTCCGAATTCCAGCTTCTCCGACGCGCGTACGAATCCCGTTTTTCTTCCGAACTGCTCGTTTTTACTCGTTTTTCAACACTTTAAGCTACGGGACCTGAAATCAAAGCTTAACGTCAGCAGTATCATAGTTCTAACCTAAAACAGACTCAAAATGACTGAAAACTGACCAAAATATACACTATAAACATATGTACTTTTCAGTACATCAGTGTGGTAGCTGTTGTTGTATGAAAATTCGACCAAGGGTAAATGTTTATCCCAGCTACCACCCAGATCCATAACACATGCTCTCAGCATATCTTCTAATGTCTGTATCGTGCGTTCGCTCTGTCCATCGGTCTGTGGGTGAAATGTTGTACTCAGATTCAACTGAGATCCAAATGCTTCTTGGAAGGACTGCCAAATCCTTGACACAAACCTTTCGTCTCTATCAGAGATGATCGAGAGAGGCACTCCATGACGTGCAATGATTTCTCTCATGTATATTTCGGCCAACTTGCTCGTGTTGTCTTTCTCTTGATGGGTAAGAAGTGCGCAGATTTCGTTAATCGGTCCACTATTACCCAAATAGTGTCATGACCTCTTGGCGTTCTTGGTAACTTCGTTATAAAATCCATTGTAATTTGTTCCCATTTCCACTTGGGAATCTCAAGTTGTTGCAGAAGTCCTGAAGGCTTCTGGTATTCAGCTTTAACCTTGGCGCAGGTCAAACACTTGCTACCATAAACAGCAACGTCGCCTTTCATCCTAGGCCACCAATAATAATCTTTAAGATCTTGGTACATCTTATCCGCTCCTGGATGGATAGAGTACCGTGATTTGTGAGCTTCATCAAAAATAACTTTTCTTAAACCATCAAACAGAGGAACCCAAATTCGTTTCATGAAACATAGCGTTCCTTCCTCGTTTGGCACTAATTGCTTCTCCATCCCATGGAGATATTCCTTTTCAATGTTTCTTTCCTTCAGAGCCTCTTTCTGCGCGGCACGAATGCGCAGGGAAAGATCTGTCTGGATAATCATCTCCAAAGCCCTAACCCTTATGGGCTTGATCCTTTCTTTTCGACTCAGGGCATCGGCAACCACATTCGCCTTCCCTGGATGGTACTTGATCTCGTAATCGTTCAGTAATTCGACCCAACGTCTTTGTCTCATATTCAGCTCTTTCTGGTCGAATATGTGCTGCAGACTTTTATGATCCGTAAAGATCGTACACTTTGTACCATATAAATAATGTCTCCAAATTTTTAACGCGAATACCACTGTGCCTAGCTCCAAATCATGCGTGGTATAATTCTTTTCATGAACTTTCAACTGGTGTGACGCGTAAGCTATGACTTTCTGGCGTTGCATCAACACGCAACCCAAACCTTGACGTGAGGCGTCACAATATACCACAAAATCATCTGTTCCTTTCGGTAGTGCTAAAATCGGCGCATTGCAAAACTTGTCTTTCAACAGCTGAAACGCTTCTTCCTGTTTGATTCCCCAATCAAACTTCTTATCTTTCTGTGTGAGGAGTGTCAGTGGTTGAGCGATTTTTGAAAAATCCTCAATGAACCTTCGATAGTAGCCAGCCAAACCCAAGAATTGTCGAATCTCGGTTGGCGTCTTTGGTGTCTCCCAATTCTTGATTGCTTCGATCTTTGTGGGGTCCACATGAATCCCATCCCCATTCACCACATGTCCAAGGAATTGGACTTCGCCCAACCAAAATTCGCATTTTGAGAATTTGGCATACAACTTTTCCTTTTTCAGCAATTCCAAAATAGCTCTCAAATGATGTTCGTGTTCATTCTTTGTCTTTGAATAGACCAAAATATTGTCTATGAATACAATCACGAACTTGTCGAGATACGGTTTACAAACTCTGTTCATCAAATCCATAAAAACAGCTGGCGCGTTTGTCAACCCAAACGGCATAACTAGAAACTCGTAATGTCCATAACGGGTTCTAAAGGCTGTCTTCGGGATACTTTCCTCTTGTATCCTTAGTTGATGGTAACCTGATCGCAAATCGATCTTCGAGTAAAAGCTTGAACCTTGTAGCTGATCGAATAGATCATCAATCCTTGGCAGAGGATATCTATTCTTGATCGTCAACTTATTCAACTCCCGGTAGTCAATGCACATACGAAAACTACCGTCTTTCTTCTTGACGAACAGGACTGGATCTCCCCAAGGCGAGAAGCTTGGTCCGATAAATCCCTTGTCTAGCAACTCTTGAAGTTGTGCCGACAATTCCTGCATCTCTGAAGGGGCAAGTCGATAAGGTGCCTTAGCCATAGGCGCGGCGCCTGGAACTAAGTCAATACGGAACTCCACTTACCTTTGGGGTGGAAATCCTGGCAAGTCTTCCGGAAAGACTTCAGGATATTCCCTCACGACAGGGATGTCTTCGATCTTTAGCTCAGCAGCTTTCTTATCCACGATGTGTGCCAAGAAGGCAGCACATCCCTTCTGTAAACACTTTCGAGCTTTCAGGCAGCTGATGATTCTTAGAGATGTATCGCGCTTTTCTCCATGAACTACGATCGTTTCTCCATCTTCTGTTGAGATGCGAATGACCTTTTCGTGGCAGACAATCTCAGCCTTGTTGCTCGATAACCAATCCATCCCTACTACCACGTCGAAGCTTCCCAACTTGACTGGTAGTAGATCCAAAGTAAACTCACGCTCTCCCAACTCGATTACACAACCTCTAACAACTTCGTTAGCTTCAACTAGCTTTCCATTAGCCAGTTCGATTGAGTACGGGATATCTAATTTACTAGCGGCTAACCCAAGCACACTTTTAAATTCTAACGACACGAAGCTATAATCGGCACCAGTATCAAACAAAACGGATGCAAAGCGTTGGTTTATAGGGAACGTACCAGTAACAACATTGGGATACTGGCGCGCTTCCCTCGCCTCAATGTTAAAGACTCTTCCCCGTGCTTGGTTCAAACCTGGGCAGTTCCTCTTAAAACGCCCAATGTCACCACAGTTAAAACAACCCAATTTTTTACCATTACCACCTCCATTCCCAGCTTGAGTGTTGTTTTGGTTGCGATTCCCACTACTAGTTTCATTCGCAACGTTTCCCTGGTTCCCATTTCCGTCATTGTACCCTCGTGGGCGATTCGCATTACCACCACGGTTGTTGTTCCTATTACCACAACCTCCTTGGCCTCCCCGACTAGCACTGGCCCAGCAAGAATCCTTCAGGTGGCCAACTTTTCCACAAGATTCACATACTTTTGGCCCACACCGGCCAGAATGATGACGCTGGCAGGTGTTACATTTGGGTAGTGAACCCATATAACCTTTTCCTTTCTTCCCAGCACCGGTTGCAGCTTGGACCGGTGTGCTTGATTCTCCTTTCTTGCCAACACCGCTAGTACCCTGCTTGAAGTTCGAGAACTTCCTTTTGTTCTCGCCAGATGACTCTACGTGAGTCTCCTTCTTCTTTGGCTCAACATTTGAAAACTTGTTTAAACGGATAGCCTCCTCAGTAAGAGCTACGCTCAGATCGATGGCCTCTGTGATTGTTGCAGGCTTGGAAGTAGTGACCATACTCATGATCTGAGGAGCTAAACCCCAAATAAAGCGCTCGATACGTTTGAATTCCGGTGTAACCATATAAGGTACCACATGAGACAGGTCATGAAACCTTTGAACATACTCCGCAATCTTGGGTCCTTCCATTTTCAAATGCCAAAACTCAGTCTCCAACTTTTGAATTTCAGCGCGTGAGCAATACTTCCTTCGCATGAGCTCTTTCAGCTCATTCCATGTCATCGCATAAGCTGCGGCTTCACCAAGAGTCTGTACTTGTAAGTTCCACCAGGACAGGGCTCCGTCCAAGAATAGCCCAGAGATGTAGGTAACTTGTTGGTCTGGAGCACATTTGCTCATTCTGAGAACAGACTCAGTCTTTTCCGCCCATCTTACAAAGGCAACAGCACCTCCGGTGCCGTCGAAGTTCACAGGCTTGCAGTCAAGGAACTGCTTGTACGTGCACCCTGCACATACGTTAGAACATACAAATGGCATTAGCGAACGTGCTATAAATATTCAAATGTATCGTAGCATGTCTCAACGACTTAACATTACCATGGGGTGGATTGTTATTGTCGTTGTTATTCGAATTGCTTCCACTGGTTCCTCCTTGTGAGGCTGCATACTGCGCTATGGCGACAGCAATGATTCCTTGAAGTTCTGCCTCGTTGGCAGGCATACGCGTCTGGCGTCTTGGAGGCATCTTCTAAAATATGTTTCACGTTGGTCAGGTCATAGTAAGTAAAGTGTACGTATGTAACAACAATATCAACACATAACATCTCATGTTATAAATAAATCAACCACATAACATCTCATGTTATAGAACATATACAATCAATCAAACATCACATATAATGAGAATACTGCGATTGTGTTGTCATAAATCGAGACCACAATGTAAGGTTTACAAGTACATGACTGTATCGTACATCATCAATGACTATGGGCCATATCACCCTAGTCCAAACTATCTAGTCAGTGTCAACAACATCCAATATACAAAACATCAAAATCATAATCATCCAAAATGCGGTCTCCAAAAAGGCTGTATAGTCTGCACAATCGCGGTCCTCTCATCAAAAGTCTACCCGTGTCGTACAAAAAGGCCTAAGCTGATGGCGGTGGAGGAGGGGGAAAACGAGAAAAGAGCAAACGTCGCATATGAAGCCAATCCTCCTCCATAGCGCGATGAGAGCGCAACAAGTATGCTATCTGCTGCTCAGGAGTCCAAAAACGAGCGACAGAATCAGGAGATAACGGATGAGGAGGGTGTGATACTGCAGATGGAGTCTGGCACTGGCACGGGAGTCGCTGAGCTCTCTTCAGCTCCTGTACGCGACGAGTCAGCGCCTCCTGCTGTATCATGAACGATCTGAGAATATCCTCCGTGGAATAACCCATGTGATATGGGTGATACGGATCTGATGGTGGCATAATGGGGGGCGAAGTCCAGAGGAACGGCTCACTAGATGGAGCGAAGGATGGTACAGCAGATGGTGTAACAGGGGGAACAAAAGTATGATGAGGAACCTGGGGTACAAACTGGTCTCCTCCTGACACGAAAGGTATATGACCAAATGGCTGACGAGATGAACCCTCTCCAGGACGGGTTGGAGGTATGTCCTGAAGAAATGTGACAGGAAGGTCTGCGCGATGCGCATCTGTGACGTGTGTGGGAAACAAAGGTGCCTCAATGGGAGCTGAAGCAGGTGTAACAGGTACCACGAAAGGCGGGTAATCATCATCATCGTCTATCCACCCATTGTGGGTGTGAGCGTATCGTGGATCAATATGGGTCGCAAAAGGTGCATGGTCTAACATCACTGGCATAGGATCAGGATGTGGTGCGACAACAGGTAGGTCCGCAACGGGTGGTGCGAGAGCTGGTGCGACAACGGGATCCTCTAACAAAAGTGGAGCATCAACATGAACATCAACGGCATGATCATCCACTAATGGTGGAGCAACAACAGGATGATCATCAACAGGTATGTCATCAACGAAAGGGGCAACAATAGGTGCATCGGCATGATCATGGTCATGCTCTAACGCGGGGTCGGGAGCAACAACTGGCTCAGGGGCCACAGCAGGCTCCGGATCAACAAACTCCATGTCAAAGTCAGCTGGATCAACAAACAAGGGATCGACAGGGGCTACGGGATCCTCCATGGGCTGATCTAAATGAATAAACTCAATGTCATGGTCAGGATCAAAGCCAGGTGGAAAAACAGGATCTGAATCATCATCAACATCATGATCAAACTCAAAGCTATGGGCAGGTGCAGGTGCAGCGGATGATGCCATGTCAGGGTCTGTGTCGTGCGAATGGTGCTGCACTCCCTGCGTGTGCGAAGGTGCGGATGCCACAGACTCAAAGGAGTCTGGAACAGGGGAATGAACGGGTGCCTCCTCTGCAGGAGCATCAGCAAGAAGTAGGATATCACCAGCAGCAATATGGGCCTCGCCCTCAAATGGATCCTCCTCAAATAGATCGACATCGTCGTCAGAAACTACGTCGAGGGGCATATCAACAACAGGATAAGCGGCAAGGGGCACAGGAGCAGGGATCACCGCGAGTGGAAAATCCCCAACAAGATGGCCATCAGCAGGTTCTGCTACGACATTAGGCAGCGCAAAGGGCTGGAAGTCGTCATCGTCTGTGCTGGTAGTATCTGAAGTATACATCTCGTGCTCTGATGAAACTATGTCGTCTGATACTATAACCATGGGATCTGTAGTGTCTGACTCTCCAGTATCTGATGAAGGCATGATGTCTGTAACACAAACACACATATGCACAAACAATCAATCATATAATCAAATAAGCATGTTAGTCACCAATAAGCAATCAAGTAATTCTTCCTAGTCCCACTAAACTATCCTCCCAGCCTCTCAGACTGGTCCTCCTAGTCTCTCAGACTATCATCCCAGTCTCTCAGACTGAACCTCCTAGTCTCTCAGACTAACTCCCTGGTCCCACAACCATAACCTCCCTAGCCACCCGGCTGAACCTCCCCAGCCACCCGGCTGAACCTCCCCAGCCACCCGGCTGAACTCCCTCAGTCTCCCCGACTGAATCCCTGGTCTCCCGACCAACCAAAAATTTTTAAGAAAAAGATGCTCAACTTTTGTTTTTAAAAATGTTTTGTACCTGGGATCTGGACGTAATATATGCAATGTAAAAATGTTTTCGTGAGAGCCTTAGTGATCATAGTCTAGACTCGAGAAGGAATCCTAGTTCGCTATGATCAAAGCTCTGATACCAAGCTGTCACACCCTAGCTTTGCGGAAGCGTGGGTTAATTTGGTGTGACTTCTTAATACCATAGCTTAATCACAACAAAGCTATATGAAAGTAAAACCATGATGATCATCCATAGATTCATGTTTTAAAATAAAAGTACCACAACATTGTTTAAAACGTCGACACATGCAACGGGATTACAACATAACAAAATAAAAACATTGTTCATAAAACACAACCACACACATGAAATAGACACAATTTAAGACTTGTGACTCGTCCAGGTAAAAGCCACAACCCCTAAACTTGGATGACCTCATTTCCCTTACGCAGCGTGAGAGCGTAGCATACCTCGCCAGATCCCTAATTCCCTGAAATACATGTAAGTTGGAAAAATCAACAAAAATTTTGAGCGAGTTCATGTAATGTGAGTATGTAAAACCTTTGTAATATGAAAATCCCTGGTATGTAGCAAATAAGGAAATAAAGAGATCACCAATGGTTTGCAAGGCCATTGATATGTGTGAAGTGCAGTAGGAAGACTCAAACCTAGCAGATTTTTGCGTCGGGCTCAAAGTCACCCCGAGGTCCGTTCTGTTGGGCCTGGGGCTGGGCTCGCTACACGCAGATAGATCTACCGCTAATGACCCTCGGTCCTACAATGAGGATTAATGGCCTCCAGTTCCCGCCTACCCACTCACATGATCTAAGTAGTAACCCTCCTTACGCTAACCATACCATGTAAAAAGTATTCGTAATCATAGTAACATGTATTTCACCCCCGAAGTATAAAATCTGAAAACAGTTAAAAGAAAAGGGGGACATGAACTCACTGAAGTGCGTCTCGAAATAGTATCTCCCAATCAACCTGCTGCGTGACGGCCTACACGTACTAACCTCTATTAGACGGACGGCCGTGCCTTGGCTTAAGGTTTAAGTTTTTGGGAAATAGTTAGGCAACTATTTCGTATTTACACTTCTTAATTATCTATTAAGTATGTTCCTTCCCAAGGATGGGGGTTTTAATACATGTGCGTTTTTTTTATAACTTCAAAAATATATTATTAAGCTCACTTAATAAAATATATTTTAATTCATTTTTCTAAAATACTTATCTCCAAAATATACATATTTTTCCCAAAAATAATATATTTTATTCCATACAATTTCCCAAAATAATACTTTATCAACATACGCATTTAAGAGTATTTTCTGAAAATACATAAGTTACATTTTAAGGTTCGCGTGGTAGTAATAGTACCGGTGTAACTTAAATGTTTACTTGTGAAGGCGTTGGTATTATTTTGGGGGTCGTAACTTTATGATATTCCAAGTGATATTATTTTTACTCTAAAATAATATACATATAGTTCACAAAATAATCATAAAATCACACAAGTGTTTTACTATGAAATATATATTCTAAATATATATTTAACAAGTTTTATTTATGAAAATCCACCTCCGACACTTGGTAGTTTTGTAATAAAAATCATGGCGAACTTTATTTGGAAAAACAAGTTAAAAATATTTTCATAACACTTGTTGCAGAAATATTTTCCAAGTGTTATATTTCTGGAAAAATTTCGCCAGAGTTTCCTCTGTAACTGGAGGTGGCCACGCTTACTAGCGTATCATTTTCTTTTCAAAATTCAATCAACAATTTTTCCAATCACCAATATACAATATTCAAGCATCCAACTTCAAACTAGTCAAAAATAAGCATAAATCGCAAACACATGAACTTGTAAGTTGTGTAAAAGTATGTAGTAACTTTATAACATATTTAGTAGATCTTTCAATCTTTAAAAGTAAAATTAGTTTCTTGAAAACTTTATTTTTAAAGAAAATGTAACTTTACAACTTCTAGTCCAAAAATTACAAAATTATTCCTTTGTTAAACCTTTTGTCACACAAGTGTTTACACACTTATTTGTTTGCAAAAATGCCTTTAGTTGTGTAAGATCCGGCTTTTAAACAAGATTTGCATCTTACACTTGGTTCTTCGAAAATACCACTTATAGATCTTTAGATCTACTAGTTTAAAACTCTATTTTACAAGAAAAATCCCTTTTACACAAGTTCATGTTCATGTAAGGAAGGGTTCGTCATCTTGTATCTTCTACACTTAACATATTGCTAGTTCATGTTCCATGAACATGATCTAGCATGGTTAGATGACGATCCGTTCCACTACTAGCATCAAACAACATAAAATAATCATAGCTAAACAAGATTCATAAGTTTTACACCACTAGCTTTTCTTTAACCATCTTGTTCATCTTTCATTCAAGACTTTTAGTTTTGTTTTCGCATGTTCTTGAGTTTTAACCATTAAACCTCTTATTAACCACTTCAAACATGAACAAGAGAGTGTTTAGAAGCACTTACTACTAGCTCAAGGCTAGGGAAGAATCAAAGCGAAAACAAGGTGGATAAAAGCAACGTAGTGAGGTTCTTGAGATTCCTTAAGCACCGAGCCTCCTTGTGTGTGACCTTTCACCCTTGTGTGTATGTGAAATTGCAAGATCAAAGCTTGATGATGGTGGGATGCTGGGCTATGGTTTTCGGCCGATTGTAAGGAGAGGAGAGGGAGAGTAGTTTTTGTTTAAGTGTTGGTGAGAATGAAATGTTATTACCTCCTAAACCTTCTTATAGACCATCCATTTTCATTAACCATTATGTAAAATGTTACCAAGATATTAGACAAGCCAAATAAAATATTCAAAAATTGTGTAGTGTGTCCCACATGAGGGAACCGATCGGATCATGGGGGGGGGGTATTTAGTTTGATTTCAATGATATGGTTAAGTACTAGTTAGGTTAGTTAGGGATTTAAGTTAGTTATTAGTGTGTAGTGTATTATAACGGGTGTTAGGGTGTTCGGGGACCCTAACTAGCTCAGAAAAGGAAAAGCAATGTCATTGACAATATTTTTATGTTCCGGGTAAAGTCCGGTTGTTCGGTTGGATATTATTCCGTTAAAGTGCTAATTAAGCATTTAAAGTGTCTTTAATATTAGTTTTAGTGACACAATGAATTCCCGACACTTTGGAAAGTGTCTAGTATTATTTTCCCATGTTTTTGCACTTTACTAGTTAACTTAAATGCTGAATTTTGTAATAAAGTGCAGGATTTCGTAGTTAAAGCATGTTTTAGGCACATCCGGTCACTATAACTATCACCTAGTGACGCAGTTTTACAATCCTCACCTCCCTACACTCCCTGCCAGTGTAGTAATCTATTCCTGGCTCATACCGGCCTTAGAGACAATGTCTGTCTTGTGCTGGCTATGTCAGCATGTTTACTGGGTTATCCGTTCATTGTGCTACTGTGCTTTCGTGCATCAAGTTTGTCACTATAGTTCTGTGTAAATAATGAATTGACAGCAATAAAGTATGATACATGTATGTGTAGGTATCAGAATTCAAGTAGCAGTTTAATCACAACTGTAAGCAAGCACAATAATTAAGCATTAATTAAATATTAATTAATTCGTACGGATACCTGTTTTGGTGAGGGTTGTCACAGTAAAGGAAATGAACTTGTTCGTGTTCGTTTGATAATTTTAGTCAACAAACAAAACCGAACGTTGAACACAAATTAGCACAAACTAATGTTTATGAACGCGAATGGAAACAAACGAACATAAACAAACGTTCACGAACAAGATATATAATACACTAACACTTATTTGTTGGAATTTTGAAGTATTTAAATAAAATATAAAAACAAAAAACACTAATGACTATCGAAGACAAACGAACACGTATCGAACACTCACAAAATGAACAAACGCGACCTCTGTCCATTTCGTTCATTTAACAACTAAACGAACTAATTTTCTTGTTCGTGTTCGTTTGTTTAATAAACGAACGAACACAAATGAACTTCCCGCCCACGAACTGTTCACCGAATGTTTTGTTCGTTTGCAACCCTACTTAAATGTAGAGGTGCACAAAATAACTGGTTAATTAACCGTAACCGGTTATTAACAGAAACCGTAACCGGTTAATAACCGATCGAGGAATCATCAGTTAATGGTTATTTTTAACCGTAGGTTAGTAACCAGTTATAGATATTCAGTATAGGAACCGGTTATTAACCGGTAGATCGGTTAACCGAAAACTATAAAAAGGCAAAAAACCGGTTACTAACCGAAAATAACCGGTTAAAGTAATTGACCGGACCAGTTTAAAAAAATAACCAGTTAAAGCATTAACCGGTTATAGTCAAATTAACCGGTATAACTGGTTAACCGAACCGGTTTTTTAATACCCGAGCACGAGTATGACCGGGTTTTGATTTTTCGGGTATTGACCATACCCGGGCTGGGTTCGTTCCGGGTATTGGCCAGAAAATCTATACCCTGTGTACTCGGGTTCGGGTTCGGTTTTTCAATAACTGGGTATTAGGATACCCTATTTCCGGGTCTGGGTAGGGTTCAGGTTCGGGTATAGATCGGGTTTTTTGATTTATCTTTTTGGCATCAAACATATAAATATATTGGGAAGCCTTAGTTATACATATTATATGCCTTGAAATTTGCCCAAAAAAGCCTCACGCAAGCTCTGAACGTTCAAAAAAAATTGTTGTATACAATGGGTCCGGGTATTACGAAAACCCGGGTCCGGGTATTACAAAAACCCGGTTACAGGTATTACAAAAACACTGGTACACTGAAATTCCAGGTACAAACCGGATATGAAAAAACCCAGGTTCAGGTTCGGGTATTGAACACAATATGCATACCCAGTCCTACCGTATGGGTAGGGTAAGGTTGGGGTTTAAAAAACCTGATTTTTCTAATACCCGAGTTCAGGTTTTTTTTTCCGGGTTAGGTTTTTTTTTCCGGGTTAGGTTTTTTTGCGCACCTCCAACCTATACTTAAACGGGTCAAAGCTACATGTTGGAACGTTATTTGGGCTGATGGGCTTTTTAATAACATCTATGGTTAAGCCCAAAACCACGATAACGTTTACTACACGAATAATTAACGCCGTGAGTTCGTGACGACAACACTACCGTCACCGAATAACAATAACTAAATAAAAAACAAAACGTAAAAAAGACTCCCAACAACTTCTGACCGGTGGATAACCAACATCGGCGATGGTTTCACCGGAAAACACCAACTGGATCTACGATTACGGCTTCATCGATAATGCGGTGGTTCCCGGCGGCACGTTCCTCACTCCGGCCGGTGGTTCCAGCTGGCACATGCAGCCGCCGTTCAACGCTTCATCATCAAACCCTATGTACGTGTTTATCACTTATTCGATTTGTTGATAACTGCAATTGAGCTAATTAGCTCACACTTGATCGAAATCGGATCAACTTATCGATTATTGTATTTAGGTTTTCATCATTTCATGCGCTGGTGTAATAGTTTGTTAGATTTAGGGTTTGACGAGTGGATTGTGCCGATTAGTTAGTTAATTTGGCGAAACTGTATGAATTCTCGTTAATGGTTAGTTAATTTTGTAATTCAATTAAATTAGTGTTCTGTGAAACCAGAAAGGGTGGATTGGTATGTGGAATGTGTTGGTTAGTGGTTATGGATATGATTGGAATTTGTTATTTATAAACAAATTTTCACCTTATACCTAAGTTTATGATTTTAAGTTCTCGTTGATAATCGGTTTGAAATACGCCATCTGAAACTGTATGTTGAGAACAAGTTGCTTCTGCCTAAAATAAGTATATTAGTGTAAATACTTTTCTTAGCCAAAACAGTTGTTAGCGCTTTTCTGCTTTTAGAGAATGCAGTATGTAGATAAGCTGTTTAAATGAGTTATTCCAAACACGCACTGGTTGTGTGATTGTTTTAATCTTCTGGTTGTGTGATTGTTTCTGAGTGTGATAATGATCGAGGTTTACTATGCATTCATTCTTCTTTCAGTTTCAGTTATTGTTTTTTTGTTCATAATTTTTGCTTGGAATTCATTTTGTAGTCCTTTTAGATTAGTGTCCTTGAAACCAGAAAGGGTGGATTGGTGTGTGAAATGTATTGATAAGAGGGGTGTTTGGGATTTTGCTTTTTTTAAACAGCTTATAGAAAAACAAACGTACCCGGTAAAATCCTACCCATAGCAGAAGCTACTCCTAGAGTCTGGGGAGGGTAGGGCGAGGGCAAAGCTTTACTCTATCTCAGGGGATAGAGAGGGTGCTCTCACTAAGACCCCCGGCTCTAGAAACCCGCTTTTTTTTACATGTAGAGTGTAATAATAGAGTTAACATAAAGTGTGGCTTAGGGAATTGAAACAAACAACCAGACAGAGAGAGAGTACTAGTAATAATAGAAACGGTTTACAAAAACAACTTTTCACCTTAAACGTAAACTTGTAATTTTGAAACCATCGATAAAAGTTGGTTTGAAATGGGCAATCTTAAACGACTTATGGAAAACAACTCACTTCACCCTAAAATAAGCAGATCCACATAAACAATAAACAGATAAGCTGTTTAAATAGGCCATCCCAGTTTCCGAGAATCATTTGAAGTTTTAAACTTATAATTATGTTTGAGGTTTACTATGCGTTCTTTATTCTTTCAGTTTCGGTTATGTTTTTTTTATGTGTTCATATCTATGTTTGTTGGTTTACTCGCCTCTTCACTTTGCCTGCTTAATCATGCTTTTAGTGCGGAATGCGATGGCTCACTTGCAAGTTCAGATGTACGTAAGGAAACTGGTTCAAAAAAGCGGTAAGTATTGCTCTTCTTCGTCTTATTAGATTTTTAACCAAAGTGAACTTGTTTTATAGTCTTATGTACCTACACTTTGGCTTCTTTATAAGGGAAGCCACGATATTGTTTATTCCTTTATATTATATATGGATTTTCCATTTTAATGTTTGTCCACCATGTAGTTGTGGAAATTATTTCATGAGACAATGTTAGTAGCAAAAGAAATAAAGAAATCAAATTTAATTGCCTAACAAGCTCCAATACTTGATTCACTTATGTTTAGCTTGCTAGAAAGTAGAAACAGTTGAAATCTATATTTTTATCTGTTGAGAAAAAAGTGACCATCTTGTGTACAACAGGGGAAGGGAACCAGGCAGTGCTACAAGTTCCAAAGCATGCAGAGAGAAATTAAGGAGAGATAAACTAAATGATAAGTATGCCATTCTCTTTACCTTATGCTTTCTGTTAATCTCAAGGGGATGTTTGGTTTGACGTATGCATTTGATAATGTTCTCTCTCTAATATACCAACAAGGCACGAACTTATGATCACATAATATCAAGTTGTACTTGAAAACCACCAGACCGCGTGGAGGTTGGTATCATAGTTGTCAATAGCGAATATCGGACGATAGCAACAAGCTACCGATACGCTACGTATTATGCAGTTAATATCTCGATATATCTCCGATATATCTGTGATATAACGGTTATCGGTTCCCTGGTGAGATATCGGTGCAAAGTATCGGTCAGAATATCATTACCGATATTATCGGTGAGATATTGACCGCTATTTGGCCAATATTGGACCGATATATCACCAATTTTCCCGATATTAGTACCTTTCTTGTTAGTTCTACCATTCGTCTTTCTTCTTATTGCTGCTATTAGTGTTTTAAGTCTTAATTGTTAATTGTTAGTGTTAAATGTTAGTGTTTTAAGTCTTAACCAGTTCCTACTTGCTACAATTGTTAGTGTTTTGCAAGTTGCAAAAGGTTAATTTGTTAATGGTAGGAAAGTATGCTGAACTGTTAGTGTTAAATTGCTACATATATAAATTCAGCATGATATTAAATTTACCCATATCTCACCGCGATAACCGATATCTCAAATATCCGATTTTTTACTGCATTAGTTGCTTAGGCTACGTAGCTATAGCGATGAAATAGCGGGTGCTATTTCATGTTTAGTGATACACTAGAAGAAACTTTTAGAAGTATTTTACATGTATATTTTATAAAAAAAATCCGGTAAATATGGAAGAAATACACTCCTATTTGAATCCTGAAATACGCTTCTTTTTTTCAGTCTTTATCTGTATTTATCCGCTATTTATCCAAAAAGGAGAAAGAAAAACTAAATCCGCTATTTTCACGCTATTTAGGCGCTAAACATCATATAGCGGGAAACTCCCTCTTCGCTACAGCGAGCGCTATGCTCGCTATTAACTAATGTTCAAGTATGTTTGGTTTAAGGGTATGCATTTGGACGAACAGCATTGATACCCATAAAGTTGGGAATCCTCTGAACCCACCTAAAGGGATGGGTTTAGAAATCCATACCCATTCCCTTTCATTAACGTTAGCAAACCTGTACCCATACCGAGTGCAAATAGCCACCACCTTAATGGCTTAATTATAACAATATGACATAACATATAGGTTTGTTGAATTGGCTTCAATTCTTGAACCTGAGGGACCCCCTAAAACAGACAAGGCTGCTATTTTGGTTGATGCTGTACGAATGGTGACTCAACTGAAAAACGAAGCCCAGAAGCTCAAAGACTCGAATTCAGATCTCCAGGAGAAAATTAAAGAGCTCAAGGTGATCCCTGTGCCATGCTTTATATCATCCACGTTAATTTTATATATATAGTTAGACGTGATGAATGGTTAAACAAGTAGAAGATCATCCAAAGTGTGTTCTTTATGCATGCAACCTCCTAAAGCGTTTTTATCCAAAGATTAGATTATATTATTATAATTGCAATATTTTTTTTTTTGTAACAAATATGTTTACAAAACAAAAGTGGTTGTAGGTCAACCAAACTAGGGGTGTGAATTTCTGACACGACCCGAACCTAACACGAAATTTGTGGGTTTGGGTTTAGTCTAATTGGGTCCGGGTCAGTTTCCGGTTGAACCCGTGAACCCGTTTAGCAAAATGGGCCGGGTTCGGGTCAACCTGTTCATGTTGCGGGTTGACCCGTTTAACCCGCTTGTATTATGTTATATTTTTTACTATATGTTTTGTGTGATAAATTAATTTGGCTGTGTATTTTACGTAATAATTATAACTTAACGTGATTAACATAAGATTTTATAATATATGTGTAATTGTATTATATACATTTGTGGTTTTTTTTGTAGCAAAATTTAATTTTAAGATATTAATTTGTGGAAAAAAATAAAAATAAAATAAAAATTTTCGGGTTGATCGGTCGTGTTCGAGTCAACCCGTGAATATTCGGCTCGTGTTCGGGTTCATATGTATGACTCGATTTTTGGGTTCTGTTCGTGTTCGGGTTCGTCTAAAATTTTCAGTTCGGGTCAGGTTGAATCCACCAACCTACAAACGTGACCCATGTACTTTAAGGTGACTGTTTCAACTTGAATTAAACCTGTTGCCGGCCGACCCGTCTTGCCAGTTATACTTATTATATGCTAAAGTTTGCTAATTTACTTGACGTGTGTAGTCTGAGAAAAACGAACTCCGGGATGAGAAGCAGAGGCTAAAGACAGAGAAAGAGAAACTTGAACAACAAGCTAACGCAATGAACACCCAACCTAGTTTCTTGGCCCCGCCGCCTGGAATCCCTGCCGCCTATCCTGCCGCGATGGCACTCGCACAATCCCAAGCAATGGGAAATAAGTTGATTCCTGTCATGAGTTACCCTGGAATGGCCATGTGGCCGTTCATGCCGCCTGCTGCTGTTGACACCTCGCAAGATCACGAGCTCCACCCTCCGGTCGCCTAATTTGGCTTTCGTTTTCATTTAAATGTTCATGGCCTGCTTGTCATTGTTTTATCACTGTTAGGTATCAGTGTGTAATTTATATGATATATCATACACTCTTAAGTCGTTATACCTGTGGCATCTTTAGCAAGTAAAATTTAATGCTTATATATGTTGTTTTTCGGTTTCTGTTGGTGGAAATGTTCTTTTCTTTTGCAACTTAATTTTATGTGATCCGGTTAAAAGCATAAATCTTGATGGCAGTGAAGAATTGGGAATCGATTATTTTCATTAAGCTTAGACGCACCCAGATTACAATACATGGATAAGATACATAGAGAACCTTTATGGTTTTAGGCTTGGTAAACAAGAAACCCAAACCGGGGCTTCTAAACACTTGATTAGAACAAGCCAAATAACAAAGACTACAAACTCAACATTCTTCGGTTCAGGTGCCAGTGTTCGTTCTCCATCTCTATAATCAAAGAAAACCGTCAAAAGGGCCCACAGGCTTGAAGCCTGATCGACACCCTGACGCTCAAGTAAAGAACAAGAATAACAAGTATCGTTTGTAGGGAATATGATGCATTAGTGAGAGCGTTAGCGCATCAACTTTTACCTTTTGAGTCTTGTATATACAAGTTTCTAAGAAGGGAGGTAGATGATTTCTCAAATGTTGAGTTATTAAGAATAAATGTCCCCTCTAACGTGACCTAGTGCCATCAAGATGAGGAAAGGAGTTGGTGGGGAGGTGGGTTGACCAAGTCATGAGTTCGACCGGTTCGGGTCTAGAAGTAGGGGATACACTACTGATGTAATGGTTTTAAACTAGAAAAAAGACAAACAGAGTTGTATTACACGTGCATTGATCGGATTGCTTGGGGTTGAACCGGGTAATGGTTGGCGCTTGAAATGGCATCGAAACAACGATACCAGTGTTGCTCATTGCAGTGCTTGAATTGCAGCGCAGTCAGCGAAGGGAGGAAAAAAAGAGCATTCATGTGTTGAAGGTCGGAGGGAAGTAGAAAAAATAAAAAATTATTAAAAAAACCCAATAAAATGGATTTAAAATAGGTTGTTTTTAAAATTATATAAAAAATAAAAGAGTAAAGTGCAATTTGCCTCCCTGAGATTTGGTCCACATTGTCATCTGCCTCCCTCTCTTTCAGTTTTTGCCTTCTGAAGCCTTAACATGGTTATTTCATTACCATATGCCCCCGCCATTAGTCAACGGTTACGTTGACCGTTAGATTTCGGGGCAATAGCCTTGTCACCTACGAATCTTCCTAGCCACACTTCAAACCTCCCTTATCTTTTCACTATAACCCTCTGACACTCCAGTCTTCACCTACCCTTTTCCCCTTCTTCACCGGCGATTCACAGCTCCGGCGACCAGCAACCACTGACGATCGACCCAAGCATACATAATGGAATTCACTGTCGATTTTTACAACGAACACGTCCATGGTACGTATATCAAGCACTTTTTATTGCACCATTGTTGATTTCAGTCCACTGTAAGTTTAGGGGTTACTACCATCGTTTTGATAAAAAAGCCCTTCATCGATAATGTGGTCGTTTGTTTGTGTTCATTCGATTAGCTAGAGTAATGGTCCATCAACCAACGCACAGTGGTTCTAGTCAAGGTGGTCCTGCGGTGCTTGATTCTATTAACTTTGGAATGGTGTTCCCTCAATCGCACCAACAATCACGTCCACCATCCCCATGACCACAAAACGGCATCATCTCAACGTTGATTCACAACCACCACCATCACCAGAATAGAGCATGCCCATCTTCACCAAGACTAGTGTAATACTAGTGTTTGTTATTTTGTTTAATGATCATATTATTTAGTGATATGTAATTATGATGATGATACATATAATATGGTTAGGATGTGTTTATATTAGCTTTAACTTAAACTTTTGTTATGTATAATTATGGTAGGGATGATAATGTTTTTCATTTGGATGTTTTAATATGTAAATCTATTAGGATGATGATGATTTATGATATATGAGTAAGTTTATGATGATGATTTATGTTTAAACTGTATGATTTATGATGATGATGATTTATGATTAAACTGTATTATGATGAAGATGCTTTATGAGATCATGAACATGATACTTCATTACCTATTGTATGATGATTATCACCATCATAATCATACATATGGTGTGCATAGTGTGATGTATGATGATGATCATATGTATGACTTCATTGGTCAACTGTATGATGAGCATCATATATGATCCTGATAGTGTGCATAGTATGTCTGTGTATTAGTGAGTCTGTGTGTGTCCAATTAAGTGTGAGTCTGTGTATTAGTGATCCTAATAATGTGCATAATGTGAGTCTGTAGGTTGGTTCACAGTTTCATACAAGTTAATTAGTGACTTTGATGTTGTGAATATGAACTGCAACCTTTTCATGATCGTTAACCCAAACCTTGTAGTCACCATTAGTAGAAGAATGGATAGCCATAGGCTGATTAGTTAACCAAATCTTCTCTACGCCATCTCTTACCTTCAATCGAACACTGCCTTTGATATTGCAGCGATCAGGGAAGCTTGGCTAGCAAGACAAACACAGTTAACCAAGGAACCCGAGGATGAGCCTAACGGACCACTCCCAGGTCCGATGAAAGAGTTTCATACAAGTTAATTAGGGACTTTGATGTTGTGCATAAGTGCAGTTTGTTACCCAATTAAATGGATTAGCATAAGTGAAGACACATTACCCAATTAAGTACAGTTTGTTGGCCAATTAGGTGGATTAGTGACAGTGATGAGCTAGATGCAGATTAGTTGACCAATTAAGTGCAGATCATTGGGTGCAACTTTGCTGCACTTGACCCACTAAAGTCAAAGCTTGAATGCCATGCCCAAGATGCAGGTTTAGTGCAATTTACCTAGGTAGATGAGTTTCAAATAAAGTTGAAACGATGAAACGGGTTTCAATGTTTTAGTTCTGAGCTTATAAAGTCAAAAACGAGTTGATGATGCTTCAATATTTTGACTTCATAAAGTCAAACCTGCACCTAATGTGAAAATGGAGGGAATTTTGAATATAATATAGAGCGAGGGGCAATATAGTCTTTTAACATAATCTAGTAAGAGCAAAAGGGTCTTTTTACAACATGTATTAACAGCCTTTAACGTTTCGGGGGCAGATGGTAATGTAATAACCATGTCAGGGTTTCAAAGGGCAAAAATTGGAAGAGAGGGAGGCATACAGCAATCTGGACCAAACCTCAGGGAGGCTAATTGCACTGCACTCAAAATAAAGTTATATATAATTCAAATAATGTAATCTGAAATCATAAATACAAATTCAAATTCAAATCGAAATTCGAAAGATCAGTTTCATTCGAATTTGGAGTCCACAACATAATCTTTCAAAGACCAAAAACATATAAACATGAAGAAGGGGCAGATTAAGAAGTTGCACATGACTATCCACATCGTTTTACAACAAATTATTTGGGTGTTATTTACAAAAGTCCGTAGTCAAAACAACAAACCTTAAAACACAATCCCCACACCTCACAGATAAGAGCTCTCAACTGCATACGGCTGCTCTCATTATTCTTTAACATCATATATCATTGCCTGCCTGCAAACGAAAACTAAATCGTTAATATGAAAACCTTAATATAGATGCCAGTTTCATAGCATTAACATAGAAGAAACAAAGCTTGACTTGGGCTGCTCATGGGTCAAACTCATAATCTTCTTTAACTGAAACGGAAATGGGTTGAGCGGGTTGAAAGTAACTCATAAGATAATGAAAAAATAAAGAGAAAATCACGAAATTAAACATTTGACCCACCCACTTCACCAAAATACTCTTCAGCCAATAGAAACGTGACACGTGTCATCATCCTTAGTTTTTTTACTTTTCCACCATGATTTTTAAACGAGCATAACTTTTTCATACGTTAATATTTTTTTAAAGTTTACGCCAAATTAAAGATAATAAAATTATCTTTAATTTGGTGTATTTTTATAAAAAAAAATACTATCGTCTATCGTATGAAAATGTTATATGCTCGTTTAAAAGTCATGATGGAAAAGAAAAAAAAGTAGCCGCGGAAACCCATGGCACAATCTCAGACGCAAAGTTTGAGCCTTTGACGCAAACTTTGCATGGATTTCAGGGATCGCGTCTGTGGCAGACGCGATCGATGTTCAATTTGGTAAAGTTGATTGGTCAATGTCCATTTTGGTGATTTTCCCAAAAATAAAGGTCAGAATTACCAACGTCGGCTACCATGTCATTTTGACCCGTCAACTTTAATTTTAAAAAGAACACAAAATATTAACAATTCAATTCCCAACCCAACCCATTTTGACCCGTCAACTTTTACCCGTTTTGCCGGTTACTCAGCACACTAGTTCTGACTCACCTGTTTTGACACGATAACCAACCTGTCCATTTATCACCTATATACGATTATAATAGCGACGGACTAAAGCTATAATAAAAGCTTACCTTTAATCGAACTCATTGCCTTGATCTTCAAATTGGTTCTCGAGTTTCTGATCTATGTAATTATTTACAAGCTCAGACTGGGTCCCACTCTCTCTATTATCTACAGTCTCAGGTCGAGTGTGAGATATTGGACAGTCATCACTATTTACAAAGCCATTGGAACCATCTATCGGCATTTGATCAGCAGCATCCTCCCCAGTTTCTTCATTGCCATTCTCACATGCACCATCTGTTATTGGATCAGAGCTGCTCTCGTGTTTAAAAAGCTTCTCGTGTTCATACAATCCGTTATTGCTGTAATCAATATCAGAAACTCTGGATAACAAAACTTTTGAAGTTTAAATGACGATGATTAGAAAAATACATGTATGATATAATATGATAAGTGACCTTCATTAAGAGAAACAGCCATGGTGTTAAAGAAAATATATTTGTTAAAAAAAATATGCAAATTTGCATATATAATTCCAACCCAGTTGTTTCAGGGTGTGGCAATTTCAACCCATTTATTTACAAACCGATGAGTTACACCCTGCTCCGCGGCGGGGGCGACCCGATTTTTATTAAGTTTAAAAGGAAACGTAGATGCAGTGGTAAAAATAACGTTAATGGCGGAATCCGGTTGATGTTGGTTCGTTCATTACGGTTTCCATACGGTACCAACACTCGATATAGCAAACAAAAGACGAAACTTAAAAAAATAAAGTCGTGATAGTACATAAGGATGTCGACACATGTTTTACATGGATCGGAAACTATAATAAACGAATACCAGTAACGATTCTAATAGGTACCATTACCGGTACCGATGTTTGTTGGTGGGTAACGGCTCGATCCGTCCGTTTAAAAAAATTATATCACGTATTTAGTTTTTGTAAAAAAAACTAACGAACGATAGTTATAAGAGAAATTAAAACTATTTGATTAAATGCGTATATTATTTATAGCGCTTGAATTTGAAACTTGAAAAAGAAAAAAAAACAGAATAAACAAAAAAGTTAAGTGTATAGCACACAAGTTGTGTTTTATATATATATATTTATAATTATAATTATAATGGCCAAATGGACCAATTCAGGTTATACATTTCTCGCTAACAAGCAAAGTATAAAAATTAGCTTAATAAAAACATGTCGAGCCAAGAGTCTTATAGATCGTAGTTACAATGCATAAACCTCCTAAATCATTTTATTCAAAAGTCGTATTGAAATAATATAATTATTCAAAAGTCGTATTGAAATAATATTATTTTTGATAATAAAAATTAGCTTAATAAAAACATGTCAAGCCAAGAGTCTTATAGATCGTAGTTACAATGCATAAACCTCCTAAATCATTTTATTCAAAAGTCGTATTGAAATGATATAATTATTCAAAAGTCGTATTGAAATAATATTATTTTTGTAAGAATACAGCAATCATTCAAAATTTGTCATCCCAGACTGTTTTGACTCGGTACAAAAATATACATTTAAACCAATTACCTAACCTGCCCGACAAGCCCATTTTACCATGGCTAAAGATATTTTATCAAAGTCCATAAACTCACCACTCAAATCAAGATTCGGCGAATTACTTCTATATATAATTATATACATACCTGGTCGTTTGCACCTTGGATTCCGGAAGATAGCCAACAGCAGGAACCAAATGTCTAGACCTTGCTTCAACCGTGTGGGTTGGAATCTTCTCTATCTCAAATTCACCCATTGAATTGCTTACCCCATCCACATTAATATCACCTATAGTTAAAGATTGAAAATTTATCTGCAAAAACCAACATGAAAAGAGAATCAGTTGGTACTTGGTAGCTTGCAAAAAAAGTCAAACAGATAAAAGTAAAGACACTAACATAAAAATTTGTAGAGTAAAATGCCATTTTCGTCCCTGAGATTTGGTCAATTTTGTCCAAATGTTTGTTTTTCCGCATCCGGGTCCAAAAGGTTTGAAATCTTGCCATTTTCATCCGGCTCGTTAACTCCACCCATTTTTCTCCGTTAAGTCAGGGGTATTTCCGTCTTTTTTGTTAACCGGCAATTTCGGTCTTTTTCACTTTATGTACAAGCATTTAAAAAATCCCTAACTGAATCCGTTCGACGGAATTGCCCTTTAAGTTAACAAAAAAACGGAAAATACCCCTGACTTAACGGAGAAAAATGGATGGAGTTAACGAGCCTGGTGAAAATGGCAAGATTTCAAACCTTTTGGATCTAGACGCGGAAAAACAAACCTTTGGACGAAAGTCGCAAAACTGACCAAACCTCAGGGACGAAAATGGCATTTTACTCTACTTTGTACCTGCGCTCTTGCCCATAGTGGGGTCTCTAATTGGTGCGTATGCAATTCAACTTCAGAAATATACACATGGGTATTACTTTTTCCCTCAAGACCGACATTTTCTTTCTTGATTTTACCCATCCGATCAAAATAATCAATATTTCCATTTTCAGTTCTTTCAGGGAATACTTTTCGGTTATCCGTATGCCCATTTTCGCCATATATATCAACGTTTTCTTCTCCTCGATCCCTTCTGTTCTGTTTACTACAGATATTCCACTTCTGAATTGGCTCAACGATTAATTTCGAATCAATATCAGACGACAACAACGATTCATAGGTAGTATCCACTTCCGATGATAATCTCAATGCATACTGTATCACACAACCAGAAGATGAAAAAACAAGCATGTGGTACTTTGACGTTGTGGGGCCCGAAACTGCAGCCGTAATGTTACTCTTGCATTTATGGAAAGTAGATGCGATAACCCCTGAATACGAATTTAGCTTACTGGATGCTGCCACTGCTGCCGCCCCGGTCACCACATTTCTCCACCCACTATTTCCGCTTCTTATTCTGCTGACAGCAGAGAGTGTAACTGGCGGCTTATTAGCGGCATTGTAAGCGTATCCCTGACCGCAAGTAGTTAAATATTCTTCGGTAGATCGTATATTAAATAGATGGCTGGTGCCTCTTGATGAACTTATGGTAATCCAACGGCTGTCCACACTAAAACTTATGTCCTGTATAACCGCATTTGTAAAACCACGTTGAAGCTTATAAAGATGTATGTAAGATGCACCGTTGGTGGGTCCCGGTATTATACGAAAAACATTAAAGTTATGACCATGAACAGAAGCGGTCACTAATAATGTACCACTGGGATCAAAACATAGTGATGCGATTGGACTATCGTGTGCCTTAAACTGAGCAATTACTGATTTACTCACAACATCTCTAACAATAACCTGATCAAATAAGAAGATCTATTCAGTATTAATAATCAACAATGTTTGCATTGTAACACTAAAGAGCAGGCTAGAAAAATTGAATTTTAATTGATGCTGATGTTTGGATTTTTAATTTAATATTATTCAATTTCATATAAAATTTCTTTGTTTCGATTATAAAGAGTAAATTTCTAAAAATTGCAATATACTTTTGGTGGTGGTCTTTCTGGCAATTATAACTCCCGGTTCGTTTTGGCAGTTACAAGTTTTTATAAGAGCCACTTTGGTAAATATAGGTTCAACATGTAAACAAAAAAACTTAATTAATTGCAATATAGCAACAAAAAAGCTTATATAATTATCAGAATAAAAAAAATACTTTAGTTACCCAAGTAGGCCGTTCAAAAAGTTTATGGTTACAAAAACAGATAAAAAAAAGTTGAGTAAAGTACACGGATGGTCCCCGTGGTTTGCACTCTGTAACGCATTTAGTCCCCAGCCAACAAATCTACAGGTTTTAACATGTCCAAGTTAGGGACTAAATGAGTTACAAAGTGTGAACCACAGGAACCATCCATGTACTTTTGGAAAAAAAACTGGGGACTAAATGCGTTACAAAGCGCAAACCACAGGGACCATCCCTGTACTTTGAAAACCTAGGGACCAAATCCAAAATTTTGGGGTACCTTTGCTTTACTCAAAAAGTTATTGTTACCAAAACAGACCATCCACCGCCAAATGTATGTCATTAATTTGTAACATTTACCCGATTATACGTCCTATCCAATCAAAGTAACTTATCAGTTATAACTAGTTCAACATCAAATTATTCAGAAGGTTAAAAAGGAAATTTTCCATCATTTAAACATATACCATTCCAACATTATCCGTATCCGGTAACCGGCCATTAGGGTTTCCACGATCTTTCCGTACAGGGTCACTTAACGGCTGAGAAACGTTGTCATCCGGTAAAAACTCAGAGTAATACCTCGAAAGCTTCTTGTAACCAATATCCCCAAGAGTAGCAATTCCTACAGCAAGTTGTTTGCTTGATTGTTTTGCATAGTGTGCAACAATGCTCCCGTTTGAACCAGCGGAAGTAAAAGTTTTGGAGTGAGTAAGATGCTGTGGGCTAACACGTGTGTTCGGTAATGCCACAATACTACCGCTGTACGCAATCCATCTGGGACCCACGGCAAGCGGTCCCAAGCCTATATTTTCGAACCGTGAAGAGGTTGTTACTATAGGATTTGTGAGAATTGTGTATTCTCTTTCTAATGTTGCAATATCGAAACAGTGTACCTGTGAATTGTAATACATATACAATTATACATATGACTTATTATGTTCACCTTCAATCCATGCTATGCAGTTAATATCGATTATCGGTCCCCTGGTGAGATATCGGTGCAAAATATTGGTTAGAATGTCGGTACCGATATTATCGCCGATATTTGACCGATATATCACCGATTTTCCATATATCAGTACCTTTCTTCATAATTCTACCATTCGTCTTTCTTCTTATTGTTGCTATTAGTGTTTTAAGTCTTAATTGTTAATTGTTAGTGTTTTAAGGCTTAATCAGTTCCTACTTGCTACAATTGTTAGTGTTATGCAAGTTGCAAAAAGTTAACATGTTAATGGTAGGAGAGTATGCTGTATTGTTAGTGTTAAATTACTACATATATATATATATATATATATATATATATATATATATATATATATATATATATATATATTAGTTCTATATGGTATTAAAATTACCAATATCCCACCGCGATAACCTATATCTCAAATACTGTTCCTTGACCGATATCCGATTTTTTACCGCATTAACTGCTTAGTCAAACACTACTTGAATGAGAAGCGAACAAACCTGTGCTGCTTGTAAAACAGCAACAATGCGGGAACTGCATCTTACAGAGTAGACAACCGATCTGAACTTCAATTCCTTTATGTAAGATTGAGATTTTAATGAATAGAACCATACAACAGTAGGCACATATCCACCGTTTATCTGATCATGATTGTTTTTTATATTACCATTGCTATAAACGGAGGGCCCGCTCTGAGCATTTACACATGCAGAAAACGACCCGTCTGCACAGATTACCAGCAGAGGGCGTTCGTTTGGATATTCAACATGGGAATGGTTTACGGTTGGTTTTGGCAGTATTTGCATAAAGGAAACAGCACCATCATATCTAGAGACTATGTTACGCACATTGTTCGCATCTTCAACATCCCACACTTGAAAACCGTACTGATACCCGAGCAATAGCAAACGGCGTGAGATACCCCCCTCACATTCTAGGTTGTCAAATCCAGCCCATAGCACCTTTTGTTTGGAAAACATAGAAAACTCACGGCTCAATTGCGGGTATTAAAAAACCAATAAAACTATCTATTAAATGTGCGTAAAAAGATATAAAGCAATAAAGCTGTATTTCATTTGACGTGAGATACAGACTTACAACTTCTTTTTTAGCATTTATGTAAGTAACCTTCTATAGCATATAATATAATGATGTGGCAAGGCGTCATGTCAACAAAAAAACTGGTGCCACATCATCATTTACCTGCTATGGAATGTCACATAGCATAAGATTGAAAATTATGTTATAGACTACAGAAAAAAACAGAATTTTCTTACATACAAATACAAAAGGGTAAACTTATGTTATATTTTGGTGTAACTAAGGCTTATACGCCAAGATGAACCACCAATAATTGAGCTATACTACAAACAAACCTACAGCTGGATCCTATTTTCCTAAGCAACGCCAATGTTAAAATAGTTAAAGTAAACCATGACAAACAAAAACTATGCACGGTAACTAATAACAAGAATCTAGACATCAAGTTCCGAATATCCAAAACGATCATAATTCAATCTCCCAGATATAGCTGGACAGGATCTTGCCTAGACGCTCATACATTTCATACTTTCATTTTGTTTCGGTTAACAAATAAAACGCAAAAGGCTTACACTACACACTTTTAAGTATCAAAAATCTTCACAGTATACCACAATACTTAATAGCAATGCAAGTCATGCCACTTTATTTGTTGAAGGATAAACTAACTTCACGTATGCAGTGGCGAAGCTTGAGATTTCTGACCGGGGGGTCGAAAACGTATATACCTAAAAAAAATATAAAACAGGGGGTCGAAAACGTCTATACCTAAAAAATTGTATACGAAAACCACATACTGAACACTACTGAGCGAACCCCCCTCCCCCCCCCCCCCCCCCCCCCCCCCCCGGGGCCCTTCTATCCTGCGCCCATGCACGTATGGACTCAGAATTATATTCACTCTTTCAAATATAGAAATAAAACACCTCAACAAACATATGATAATACATAAGAACCTCTCATTTCTCATTTTCATGCTACTAAGCATGGAACAATCCAGATTTTACATTATGCATTAACACAGCAACATAAAACAAATACTAGTTCCACTTCCAAATGTGTAAACAAACTTCTATTTATAAAACTATTCATGAAAATACAACCTCACCTGATCAGGAACAGCATCGGTATCACGCTCCACAATCGTCGACGCAGACGAAGCCGCAGACCGAACCGTAGACGCAACAGTGGACGCACCAGACTGCACAATCCTCAAATAACTCGAAAGCGACCGAAACGAACTCGGTATAAATCCATTACCACCACCACCACCACCATACCTCTGCTTCTGATCAATCTTCCTCATCACCACACCTCAAAACAACACAAAACCTATCCAATTCACCACCAAAAACCCTAATTCTTCCCCTTTCTACACTAATCATAACCACAAAACCTGTTTTCAACACTCACCAGTCACCACAAACATCAAACATCACTTAATTTAAACAAACAAAGCATCCGATCGGTGCTATCAACACTTCAAACCGATCAATCACAAACACGAACGAATTCGAATCCTTCAGCAAAAAAAATAACGAAGGATTTGATCCGATTCAAGTATTTACAAAGCAAGGAATCTGAGAAACTAACAAGCACAAACTGAATCGAAACAAAAACGAACAGATTAACAGATTATGCAATGAAATTGAAATAGTTAGGGTTTCTTTAACTATGAAATTGAAAGAGGTACATGTATATACATATCTATCTATATCTATAGTTATAAATAGATCTAGGTCTGTAATAATTAGATATTTATTTATTAAACGATTTAAGATGAAGAAATCGAGTGAAGTTTGTCAAATGGATAACGAATTGAATCGAAGAAATTTATGGAAAGAAACAAGTTCAAGTTTTTTTTTTCTCGCTTTGTTCAAGATTTTATATTATTATTCGATTGGTGGGTTTTACAGTTTTAGTCCTTGTATTATTGGTTTATGTCGTTTTTTGTCTTGTGTTTTTGTTGTTTGTTAGATCTGATATTTTAAATGAGTTGAGAATAAACCGATAAAGTGTGCTTCAGATAACGGATCATAACCGGAATATTCGAGAAACTGAATTAACTGAGGATTTGTTGGTTTGATGGTTTCTTTTTATTTATTTCATCTTTTTTGTAACAACCTCTATGGTTTCAAATTAGATATTTTAGGAGGTGTTTAACATTTGTGTTCCCGAGTCTCATTTAACAGGGGGAGAGGAAGGAAAATAAACTAAGAGAGAAAAGGATGGAAAAGACATGACTTTTTTCGTGTTCCCGAGTTTAATAAAAAGTAAAGAAAAAGAGAAGAAATCAAGCATTTTATGTGTTCCCGAGTTAGGAGGAAAAGAAAAGCAAATAACAATTTTACCATTATACCCTTTAAACATAAAACATTTTAATTAGATATGAGGGCAATTTAGTAATTAATAATATTTTATCTCCTAATCTTTCCAATTTGGGAGGATGAATATATGGACAAATTTTCTTCTCTTTTCCCTCACCCCCCCCTGTTAAATGAAACTCGGGAACATGGTTTTTCATATTTTCATCTCTTTTCTCTCCCCCCCCTGTTAAATGAGACTCGGGAGGGAGCTGATATCTGTAGATGCACAGACGTTACCTTAAAAATTGTTTGTTTTTTTAACAGATCTGAACTCTGCTTTTTTCATCTTAAAAAATAAGCTAAGAACCCCCTTCTTCAAACACCTTCACAAAAACCCTAATATACCCATCCCTCATATACGCTAAAAATATTAGCCCTCTTCTCCTCGCCGCCCCTCCTCCTCCTCCGACCAGTTTTCCGGCGACCTCCCTCTTCTCCTCGCCGTCCGATGACCTCCCTCTTCTCCTTGCAGAAGTAAAAAACAAACAGTCTTATATTTTCAGCTTGCAGAGCTTCAGACCACATCTTCAGTTGCAGATATGAAAACAGATGAAATCAGCTTGCAGACAATTTATGTCTGCAAAAACAAACAGCACCTTAGTGTTTTCTATGTTATGGAAATTCAAATCTTATAACATTGTAAATTACGGGTGGAAGGGGCACCATTGGTGACCCCTTCGGTGAGCCTTGTTTACCGATCGGTGAGGTGCCGCCGGCACAATATTGGTGAGTGGTGAAGGAGCAAAACGGTGAGTACTCACCGAATGAAAATTTGAAATGTTATGAAAACTAGGACCGTTGGGGTTACCGTTGGAATTTAAAAAAAAAATGTTTTCTTTATAAAAGCCACATATTTCACTCATCTCACACACCACTCTCACTAAAATTTCTACACACCACACCATGGATAAACAAAACAAAGGTGAACCCAAGAAAAAAGGTTACGCTAGCCGAGGATCGGGTTCAAACCCAATAGGACGCGTGTTGCAAACAAGACGAGACGGTTCTAGCAGTCCGAGTGCACCGTTTCAAACCCCATATGGATATTCAACAAACTCTCAACCTCAATATTTTTACCCCCAAGCTTCACAACCGACTTTTTGTAACACCCAATCCCAACCTAATTTTCCGCCATAAATATTTTCACACCCAAACGGTCGAACGATGGTCGCACCCGGCTTGTACGATTACTTCATGGAAGCGCAAAACTCATTCGATCCATTTGCATTTAGGAGCCCACCAATTCAATCACCAAGAGAGAATGTCGAGCACTCACTTCCGATCTACATGACAATGAAGACTAAGATGTAGAGGTTGTCCCTGAAACACAACATTTGGATGAAGAAATTGGCGAGGACGAAGAAGAATACGCGGCGAAAGACGAAGACGAAGATGTTGGTGAAGCAAGTGAGCCGAAAGAAAAGGGAAGAAAGTCGGAGCGTCGAACTTGGACGATAAAACAAGAAGAGGCCTTAGCCAAGGCATGTATTCATTGTTCTTTAAACAAGAAAAAAACAATCAACAAAAAACGGACACTTTTTGGAAAAAAAAGTTCTCGAGCATTATGATGTGCTTAAAATACAACATATAAATTATATCAAATACGGCGTAAAATCAACATTTTTTCACTACTAGTGTTGGAAAAAGCTTGTTTTCCTATTCCTTTTTAATTTACAGGGTCAAGAGCTTAAATGTGCAAAAGGAGCAAAAAGACAGCAAAAACCAACATAAATACAAAGAAGGAGGAATTGACGCAACTTGCTAAACCCCAATCCACATCCAAACCCCAAGAATAGCAAGATCAAAAGACCTGACACGGGGTCGTGTCCACCAGACACGGGTCGTGTCCGAGACTGGATGCTGTGTAGAAGAAAAGACAACAGCAAAGGACAAAACTGACAGCCAACACGAGGTCGTGCTAAGCCAACACAGTGCGTGGTCAACTCAAAGATTTTCAGAATCTGCGATAGTACAACAGGTAATTTGGCCACGGGTCGTGCCGTTGACACACAGGGTCGTGTTAGTACAGGACCTGACATAGCAGTTAATGAGGAAGAGAGAGAGAAAGATAACCACAGGGCCGTGCCAGGCGAGCACGGGCCGTGGTGAAGCCACTGATTTCAGCTATAAATAGATGTGCTTGGTTCCATTCCAAACCATCCCTTGGCAAACCACTTCTCTCTCACTTGCCACCACTACAACACCATCATTCACCACCATCATCCATTTTCCATCATTTAGAGTGTGTGTAGTAGTCTCGGGATCCAATATCGATAGTAAGAGTCTTTGTCAAACAAAGGCCATGCTTGGCTAAACTCTTACATCACTTAGTGAAGACAATTGTTTTATGTATTTCTTTTATGATTTCTAATATTTGGCAACTTTTTAATTGGGTATGTATTAATGACTTTAATAACTAGTTTTTTATATTGAAGGCAAATTTATCTAATCATTCATCATATGCCGTTGATTCACATATTCGTGTCTTTACGGTCTATATAAGCGCGTTAATTGCCTGGAAAGGGGTTAGAAGGGTGGTTGGGTAAATTTTATGTCTCACTAAATGTATAGATCCTACGAGAACCTGGTTGGGCAACGGCGCCAAAAACTTGATGTGTGCGGTGTGTTATAAGTTTTTATGTATATTTTTAAGCATTTTTTAACACTTTAGTCAAGTTTTAAATTTATAAAACACGATATTTTACTAACACTAAACACATATATGGGCAAGTACACCCATCGTGAGCGTAGTATAGCGTTGGTAAGATACCGAGGTCGTCCAAGGACACAAGAGCTTTTAGTACCGGTTTATCCTCAACGTCTAATCAAATCAAAATTTTAGAAAAAGTTTTAAACATGAAAATAAAAACTAAAAATGCTGAAAATAAAAATAAAATAAAACAGATAGACAAGATGAATCACTTGGATCCGACTCGCCTTTAGTGTAACCTTTGATGATTTCCGCACTTTTGCACTTTTTAAGAGACTATCTTAGTTATAGTAGTAGGCCCCTCTTTTGAAGGTGACGTTACCCCAACCCAGTAGTTTGAGTCAGCAAGGATACAATCCTAAAGGGTCGGAATATTGGAAGATAATTAATTAAGTTATTAATGCGTAATGTGGTAGGCCCCTCTTTTGAAGGTGGCGTTACCCTCGGCTAAGTGGTTTGAGTCAGCAGGGATACAATCCCAAGTAGCCGGGTTAATGTATTAATAGTAGGTTACATATGAGGGGATCAAGCCATTCGCACCCCCACCATCCAATACCAGTGGGTATTGAAGGAGGTCATAGTAAGCTTGACCCAGGTCCTTGCAGGATCTATACACTGAACAAGGCAAGAACCTTACCAAACCATTCCCTTAACCCCCGACCAGGTAGCCAACATATCTCTATATAGACCGTAGAGATATGAATGGTGTAAATCTTTTATTTTATATAGACAGTAAAATAACGCCAAGACACCACGGACAAATGATAAGGAAGTTTCACCTTCAACATAAGAAACTAGTTATTAAAGTCATTAATACAAAACCAAATAAAAAGTGCGAAAAGATAAAAAAAAAACAAAAGTATTACACTAAATGCTTGTCTTCGCCAAGTGACGTAAGAGATTTAGGCAAACATGGCCTTTGATTGTCAAGAACTCTTACTATCAATCTTGGATCCCGAGACTACTACACATACTCTATGATGGATGATGGTGGTGGTGGTGGATGAGGGTGTTGTGATGGTGGTGGAGTGTGGGTGAAGTGGGAGAGAGGTGGTTTGCCAAGGGATGCCTTTGAAGTGAACCAAGCACCTCTATTTATAGCTTGCACAGAAGCCCGGACACGGCCCCGTGTCCATCCACTTTCTCTTTCTTCATTAATTGCAGTTTGTATGTATTAGTTGACCACGCCCCCGTGTTAGCTAGGTACGGCCCCGTGTGCAGAAGCGTATCTGTACTATCAAGATTTGCTTGGATTCTGCGAATCTTAGCGTTGACCACGACCGTGTTGAGCTGGGCACGCCCCCGTGTTGGGAAATAGAAGCTTCTACAACTTTATCTTTTCTGCAGACACTTGGGCACGCCCCCGTGTCCACTGGGCACGAGGCGTGTTCAGCCTTCTGATCTCTTGGTTTTGCTTGGGAAGATGCTGTCGAGGGGTCGGGCATGCTACGTTTATTCCTTTTCTTGTATTTATGTTGGATTTAGCTGTATTTTTGCTTCTTTTGTCCATTTGCGCTCATTTAATCCTGAAAATACAAAAGGAATGACAAAAGTACACTTTTTCCAACATTAGTACTAAAAAAGGTTAGTTTTATGTCTCATTTGATGTAATTTATATGTTGCATTTTACACAAATCAAATACCCTCACACTTGAATCTTTGCTTGTCCTCAAGCAAAACTCTTTATAATGTGGCTTACACACCCAAATGGAATAGGTAGAAGAGAAGTTTTGGGCTTGTCTTGAGTATCAAGATTCCAAGATCTTTATTAAGTTTTATTTTTATGTTATTTACAATCCTATTCATTATGATTTATTTAGAACGTTTCATAAGAGAAATTACTTATTTGGGCATAACATGCCTCTTTAAAATTCCATTTATATACAAGTTCACATACCTCACGGGAGATCACTCAACACTCGGCCGAAGATGTATTTTTGTGAAACACTCGAGACCGGCATGGAACTTACTTCTACCATATGCTTGCCAAGCAATCAATCCTCCTCCATTTTAACTATAAACCTTTGTAAATATAAAGAGGACTTGGGGAAGGGTTAGGCTTGGGTTAAAGGTAGGTGGTTTTGGGTTAGTGGTTAGTAGAAAAGGGCGAAAAGCGTAAAAAGCGTCGGTTTTCATAAAACTTTTTATTTTTGTGACTTTTTATTCAAACGAAACATTTTTCAAACAAAGTCTCTTTTGAGGAACTTGTTTGTTTATTGCTAGACTTCATTTTTTTTATAAGGAATGTCACATGAAGACCGAGCTTTTTTACTAAAATAAAAGGTTTAAAATGAAAAAGGGTTTTTTGGTGGGTAAATGGTGTTTGTTTTGTGGGTTAGAAATGAAAAGGTTTAGGCTCAAAGGGGTTAACTAGGGGGATTTTGGGTAGGTGGTAAAAAAAATAATTGTGTTGAAAGAAAAAGGGGTTAGTTCTAATGCCTCCATCATTTACTTACTTGGGTTCAAGTTGATAAGGACCGGGAATGCATCGTCATGGCAAGTTCTAGAGTCGTAAGAAACTAAGCGGCTATTCACACAAGAAACGAAAGATGAGCATTTAGTTTAAAGATGTGTATTTGTATACTCAATTAAAGGCTCAAAACTCACTTTTTGGTGGGAATGGGTTTTTAATGTGATCAAGTATATATAATCAAATTTTAACTAGATTTGTCATGTCGTTTCATAATTTTCTTATGTTGGTTCTTTTTATCACGACGCTATCGGTTGTAAATTCGTAAAAATATAACCTTTTTAGAATTTGTTATTCCCAATTTAAACCAAGACAAGTAAAAAAATGAAAAGTTTTTGAAAAAATTTGGGGTGTTTAGCGGTTCCAATAGAGTTTTGTGTAAGGCTTGTAATTAGGACTTGCAAAATTCAAGGTTTTAGCATCCCCCCACACTTAAATTACACATTGTCCTCAATGTGTCCCAAAAATAAGTTTTTAGGTTGATTGAATGTGTAAAAAGGTGTGTTAAAACAAAAATTTATGTTACTGGGTATCTGGACACGACCCCGTGTCGGATGGGCACGACCCCGTGGTCAGATTGCCAGTAACGAGAACTTACAGAAGGTGAACACGGGGGCGTGTCTGGTGAACACGACCCCGTGTTGATAAAAAATCTGCATAAATTAGACAAACAACAGGTCTGGGTTGTGGGCATGGGGGCGTGTCGGCTGGGCACGACCCCGTGTGGACAATCTGCAAACATTTAAAACAGGTTTCTGCTTTCGGTTCTGCTGTCCCGGCTTTAGTAGCACTAATGTTTAGTGCTTTAAGCCTCGTAAGTACCTGTTTTACTAATAAATACCACACCAAACAATAACAAATATCCTAATTTACCAAAGTTTCATCATCCACATCACAAAATAAAAAGAAAAGAAATGCAGAAAATTAAAAAGTGTTAAGAGAAGTAAATTGTTCAACAAGTGGCACGCAAGCCACGCAATTGTTCATGAGAGATAAGGGTTAACCTGTTAGAACTCCAACCGTGTTATGCTACCTCCAACCCCTCCCGCTCAATCCATATCCTCGTCTTCATCATCATCATCCCCTCCGTGGCCCACCATATACTCTCGGATGTTTCCAATATCATCCTGCATGTCGGAAATATTTTTTCTATCACTCTGACCCGGGCGTATGTGTTGCTGGCCATGTTATAGGTGTTCCTGGTGCATATAAGATTTTCCTGCAATAAATCATGTAAGCTCTGAAAGTTAGGAAAACCACCTCCTTAAGAGGAGGATTGACCTGGATCACCATGGGGCTGGTAGTGGTACTGGGGAGGATGGCGGATGTGTGGAGCGCGTAGGACGAGAGCTTCTTGAGGGTTCCATGCCCTTGAACTGTTTGAAATCTGACCGTCCCGTCATCCGCTTCGTTAATTAAGTTCATGGAGCGGTAAATGACCATGTCCACTTTTCCAGACCACGGTCCCTTTTGAAAGGACCTCGGCATCCTTGGCACAAGTGTTTGAAAAGGCGGTAAATCCACCCTCCAAACAGGATAGGAGTCGGGGGAGTAGCAAGTTGGTTCAAGTGCATGTTACGGAGTAGCAGATATGGAACATCAAGGTTGACACGATTGTGAATGCAATGGAGAACTAGCAGATCACGAAACCCTACAACACCACCACTGTCGTGTCTCTGGCAGAGAGAGTAGCTGAGGACCCTGTGGATGTAGCGATAGAGAGGGTCCCTCAACATTGTGCTCTTAGTTCGTCTTGGGTTATAGTTGCCCTCCCCGATCTGAGCCCAAGCAGCTTGGCGTTGGTTTTCTGGAATCTCGCGGAGACCACCGGTGTTCTCTTCATCTCCAGTATCCTCTTCCGAGTACAACCTGACAATTGCTCCAAATTGTGCGATTGAGATCGAGTACATGGTCCCTGCACAACGGAACTCTACCCCCTCATTGTCAAACGGATCCGCTCTTGTCTTGAAGACGAATGTGCTGTAAAATTCATGTTGTATTCATGCACAGAGTGAAACCGAGTGTAGAGAGCAGCTCGTAGTGGGCCGGTGACAATGTTGTTGAAGCGGTCTATTTGGTTCACTGCCTCAAGAGTGTCCATGCACACCTGTCGGGGATTTTCCTCGGGCCTAGTTCTTAGCACCTCATACCGCGCCTGAGTAGCCAACTCACTTGCGTTGGATTTGGTAAATTTCTTGGCCATCTGAAAGAAAACACCAAACAATTAGCACGAAACAGTGAAATTTTCGAAGAAAACTGAAAACAATCGGTTGAACACGACCCCGTGTTCAGCGGACACACCCCATGTTCGCCTGAAATCGGCTGGACACGCGCCCGGTGCTCGCTGAGCACGACCCCGTGTCCAGACATCTGTTTCCCAAAAATCCCATTTTTCGACCCGGTCTCGAAAACTTGAAAATTTTTGGTCCAGTAGGGGCGGTTTTCTCCGAAAATGAAACTCCAAGTGCCGTTTTACCCAAAACAAACCGTTTACCCCTTCAATTTCATCTTTTTCGGTTCAAAAACAAGGATTTGGGGTTTTTGTGAGAAATCGGGCAAATCTACAAGTTGATTTACTTCCTGTAACATGTATCTATGCTAATACTAACAGATCTAAGTAAAAATTTGGGGTTTGATCTGGTTCAAGTTGAAGAACTCTAGATTTTTCCCCAAATCTTGATGTTAAACTACATGCAAGTATTTAAACTAAGTAACTATAAGGATAGAATCATACCTTGACGTTGTTAGAAGAAGGGGAACCGTTGAAATCTGCAGGGATTTTCGCTGGAACCAGAGAGTTTTTGGGGAAACGGGGCGTGTTAAAGTGAAAGAATGAAAGAAAAAGGGGGTTTTATCCCGACAGTTGCGCGGACACGGCCCCGTGGGAGGGCAAAAGTTTTGAACTTTTTTTAGATAAGTGCTCGTGTGAGTGCCCTGTTTCCCAAATCTTGGTTTTAGAAATCTTACCGATTTAGATGTTTTCCTGATGTTCGTAACTTACAAGGTATGATGTTGATGCTTGAACCTTCATTTTATTCTTCGGCCGCTTGTAGCGAGATTTCTTCCTCCTCATCCTCAATAAATCCTTGATAGAGCTTTAGCCGTTGGCCATTGACTTTGAATGGAATTCCATTCCGAGATTTAATTTCGACTGCACCGTGTGGAAAAATATGGGTGATGGAAAAAGGTCCTGACCACCTAGACTTTAATTTACCAGGAAATAATTGAAGTCGTGAATTAAACAATAGAACTTGATCTCCTATCCGAAATTCATTAGGTTTAATATGTTTATCATGCAAAATTTTCATTCTTTCCTTATAAATTTCGGAGTTAGAGTATGCATAATTCCTGAATTCGTCTAATTCGTTTAATTGGCAAAATCGATTTTTACCGGCAATTTCTAAGTCTAAGTTTACGTTTTAATTGCCCAGTAGACCTTGTGTGCTATTTCTACTGGCAAATGACAACTTTTTCTATAGACAAGCTTATATGGGGTTGTACCTATTGTTGTTTTGTACGCTGTTCGAAAAGCCCATAAAGCATCGTCTAATTTATCGACCCATTCTTTTTTATTTAACCCTACGGTTTTTTTCAAGTATTCTTTTTAAACCTCTATTAGTCACTTCGGCTTATCCGTTTGTTTGAGGGTGATATGCTGTTGAGACCCGGTGATAGACCCCATACCTTGTTAAAAAAATTTCAAGTTGATGGTTACAAAATTGGGTACCTCTATCACTTATTAATGTTTTTGGTGTTCCAAAACGAGAGAATAATCTTTTCAGAAATCTTACCACGACTCTTCCATCGTTTGTTGGAAGTGCCTCGGCCTCGACCCACTTAGACAGGTAATCTACCGCCACAAGTATATATTTGTTTCCTTTTGACGGTGGGAAAGGTCCCATAAAGTCGAGTCCCCACACATCAAAAATTTCACAAACAAGAATGTCATTTTGTGGCATTTCGTTTTTGGAAGAAATATTACCTGATCTTTGGCAAGCGTCACATGTCTTGACAAGACTTTGGGCGTCTTTGTAAATGGTTGGCCAATAAAATCCTGAATCAAATACCCTTCGTGCGGTACTAGCGGCACCATAATGTCCTCCGTATGGACCTTCACGACAATGGCGGAGAATTCTTCTTGCTTCAATTCCATGTACGCATCGACAGATGAGTTGATAAGCACACATTTTGAAAAGATAAGGATCTTCCCAAAAGTAATGCTTTACATCGGCAAAGAATTTCTTTCTTTGATGATGTGGCCATCCTTTTGCGACTATACCGCTGGCTAGGTAGTTAGCATAGTCGGCGTACCATGGCTCTTCTCGGTATTCCACCATTTCCAGGGACTCTGTTGGGAACTTTTCATTGATTAGCTCGTCCCTGGTTGCCTCCAAAACTGGGTCTTCCAAGCGGAAGATGATCTGCTGCGGTGTTTTCTGCTCCTCTTTTGTCTTTTATTTTAATGTCAAATTCTTGGAGGAGTAGAATCCACCGAATCAAACGTGGTTTAGCATCCTGTTTCTTAAAGAGATATCGAATGGCTGCATGATCTGTATAAACTATCGTTTTAGAAAGAACAAGATAAGAACGAAATTTATCAAAAGCAAATACCACGGCTAGTAATTCCTTTTCGGTTGTTGTGTAATTTTCTTGTGCATCGTTAAGTGTTTTACTAGCGTAATAAATTGGGTGAAAATGCTTATCTTTTCTTTGTCCTAAGACGGCTCCAACTACAAAGTCACTTGCATCACACATGATTTCGAAGGGTAATTTCCAATCAGGCGCTATCATGATAGGTGCATTGACTAACATTTCTTTTAGTGTTAGAAATGCTTGATTGCAATCCTTGTCAAAGATGAAAGGGGCATCTTTTTCAAGTAATTTTGTTAGAGGCCTTGAGATTTTAGAAAAGCCTTTGATAAATCGTCTATAAAATTCCGGCATGCCCTAGGAAACTTCTGATAGCTCTAATGGAGGATGGGGGTGGTAATCGAGAAATAGTGTCTATTTTTGCTCAATCAGCCTCCATTCCTTTGCTTGAGATTTTGTGACCGAGTACTATTCCCTCTATTACCATGAAATGGCATTTTTCCAAGTTAAAGGCGAGGTTAGTTTCCTCACATCGGGATAGTATTCGTTCAAGGTTATCGAGGCATTGGTCGTATGAATCTCTAAAGATAGAAAAGTCATCCATGAAGACTTCCATTGTCTTTTCTATCATGTCATGGAAGATGGCCACCATGCAATGTTGAAAGGTTGCGGGGGCATTACATAGACCAAAAGGCATGCGTCGATAAGCAAAAGTTCCATAGGGACATGTAAATGTTGTCTTTTCTTGGTCTTCGGGTGCTATCGGTATTTGAAAGTAACCTGAAAAACCATCTAAGAAACAATAAAATTTATGATCAGATAATCTTTCTAATATTTGATCAATAAAAGGTAAAGGAAAGTGATCTTTCCTTGTTGCCTCATTTAATCGACGATAATCTATACATACCCTCTATCCTGTGACGGTTCTTGTTGGTATTAATTCATTTTTCTCATTAGTTATTATCGTCATACCTCCTTTCTTTGGAACTACTTGGACGGGACTTACCCAGGGACTATCGGAGATTGGGTAAATGAGTTCGGCATCAAGTAATTTGATGACTTCGTTTTTAACCACTTCTTGGACATTTGGATTTACCCTACGTTGTGGTTGTATTACCGATTTATAGTCATCATTCATTAAAATTTTGTGCGTACACATGGAAGGACTTATGCCTTTAATATCTACAAGCTTCCAAGCGATTGCGTTTTTGTGTTTTTTCAAAAGTGTAATTAATTTTTCTTTTTCTAAATTAGTTAATTTTGACGAAATAATTACAGGTGATTTACCATCTTTGTCTAGAAAAGCATATTCCAAACCCTTTGGAAGTTCTTTGAGCTCAACAGGTGGGTCTTTAGGAGACTCCTTATTTGGTTGCTCACCTTTATCAAGAACCACAAAGGTTTGTTCTATGGCGACCTCTTCTTCAACAAAGTGGTCAATTTCTTCTCTTGTATCGGGTGGTTCATCTTCATCTTCAATTAGGGGTCATTATTGCCGAATGGATATTTCATTGCACGCTCAAGATCGACACTCTTTTTAAATGCCCCTAATTGAATAGATGGATTGTTGTACTTCCGATTTTTCAAGGCTTCGTGGGTCTTTACAAAAGGTCGTCCCAACACTAGAGGACCGTCATTGTTTTGGTCAAAAATTACCTAAGTAATTAAGTGATCAAATTAGTTTAGTGAGGTAGTGTGCTAAGAGAATGTGTTCAAAAATATGTTAATCGAGTTATTTGCAAAAACAGTTTCAGGATATGGCTCAGGATATCGAGCTGTATCTATTATCAAACAATGAGCAAAAAGTAAAGGGATGACACGAGATGTACGAGGAAAGCCCTTGATCAATCTAGATCTCCGGCATAAAACCTCGGGAGCTGACAATCGCAGCTGCCTTGTTCTTCTTATTACTTCAAACTTCAGGATACAGTGCAAGATGTGGTGCGGATCGACTAAGTGTTACAATATGATTTGGATACAAGGGTGGTGAATGCAGTAAACTAGAGAGTGAAAGTGTACGAAAGTGTTAGTGAAAAATTCTGTGCCTTAAACTGATCTGCCCCCATCTATTTATAGTAGAGATAATGCAACAAACTATCCTAAACTCCCGGGATCCAGCGAATATTCCCACTCGAACGTTGAGGAGCAAGTCTTTCGGCTTCAACGGCTTCCTCACAACAAATTCGCCCGAGTCTTAAGGAGAAGAAGTCCTGATGACCGTTAGTAGTTTGCAGCCATTAACCTGCACGTGTTTAATTTACTCAACCTCAGGATATCGCCCGGGATGTTAGCAATATCCTCGTCCAGCATCCTGGTCATAAATAAACAATTAAAAGCGGGATATTAGTCAGGATATGTATACTCAGAAAATGACCCACAACAATTGTCCCCAAAATATATCGGTTGGTATACCAATCCAACGGATATATTTTAAAGCTTATCTCGTGAATCGAGGCAATTAATACGATTGGACATTTGAAGTGACCGTGTGCAACTTCCCACGCGTTTTTTACTTGATGGCTATCCATTTAGCCCCTATCTCTTCTCTCTTTTCGTTTGATAAACCATCATCTCCACCGGAATCTTCAGGTAAATTCCTTTCTTTCCTTCTTCTCTGTTTCTTTTTCACGGAAATCCCTCATGGCTAGCGGAACTAGATCCCACACAGGCGATTCAATCCCAACTTTCGAAGCCCAAAACCTTCTTAAAGAACCCGAGAAAGAGGTCTGCTCCTTCGACAATGCTGACATTGCTGCCTTGCAAGCTTCCGGTGCTTTCCCCGTTGGTACGATCATCCGCCCTTTTGACAGAGAAGTCCGATCGAACTTTTCTTCCAACGAATGGGTCTGCTTCTTGGCCTACCCTTTCTCTATCAGACTCCGATACCCCTTTCCGGCTTTTATATCTCGTTTCTTCGAACTTACCAGTCTCAGTTATGCCCAAACCATGCCCATGGTTTGGCGCGTGCTGGTGACTTTGGATCAGATCAGATCTCGATTTATCCCCAACCTTTGCATTGAAGACCTCCCGATGGCCTACCGCCTTCGTTCTCATGGCAACAGTCGTTTTCTCCTTTTCTCAACCTCCAAAAACCCACTCGTTCTTAAAGCCACAAAGAATGAGGAAAAATGGCAACGAAAGTTCTCTTTTGTAAAAAGGGATTCCATCACTGGAGGTTTTGATCTTCCAGTAAAGTGGTTAACTTCTGGTAGGATTTAGGGTTTTAGGAATATCCCCAACCGTATCCTAAAGTTATATCCTGAACTAACATCTTTATTTCTTGTGCAGCAAATTTCAAAGATCTAGCACCCCCAAGCGCTGAATCAGATTCGAGAATCAAAAGCATTTATCAACTCCCAGAAAGCGAGAGAACTTTTTCTCTGTCGTTTGCAAGTTCAAGCCAAAGATCCAGCTCCGACATGTCTGGTAAGCACATTAATACATATGAAGCAAATATAATAATTTATGAATATTCAAGAGTTAGACGTTTTTCCCTCTTATGCAGCCCCAACCAAAGCTCCAGAGGTCTTCGATCTTGATGAACTGGACAACTACTCTGCTCCCATCCTGGTGAAGAAAGAACCAAGCCCTAAGGCTCCCACGTCTTCCAGACCCAGCAGCTCGAAAGCCGTTACCACTCCCAAGCCTCCTCCAGCCACCAGGACCCGTGCTCTCAGCGCCCGGAAGAGGAAAGAAACAGATTCTCCGGCTACCTCCGAGACTTTCCCATACGAGAACTATGGATTCAATGAAGCCAGCGGGTTTATGACTTCATTTCTCAATCAGGTAAAAATCCTCATCTGGTATCCTGCACACGTATGTTAACTATTGTTAGGGCAGGATTTTAATGACCTGTGATCCTTAACATGATATCCTAACAAGTGATCCTTGTTTCTTTGGCAGATAGTGATCCTCAGAAGAGCTTCAGGATCAGGATCATGGATCATCCTAAGGATCCTCATACTAACGATTACTCTCTTTGAATTTAGTGTTGTTTTGCAGGAATTACGAGTTGGATCTGGTCTTAGCAACGTTATCAAGGAATCTGTCACGCTGATTTCGCACAAGAATAGACGTTATGGAGAATATGGAAACTTAGCACAAATTACGGGCATTTAGTTAGGCTAAATTTACTTCTATTCCTAAAGGGGTAACGAGCTAGTAGTTAGGTGATTTGCCTAAAATACGACCACACACACTTATATAAAGGGCACTCTTCAGCATTTGGAAGACACAACACATTTCTCACACGCTTTAGCATACGACACTATAGTGATCTTTGTACCTAGCTCGTTACCATCCGAAGTTGTAAACATTGTTGTTATATTGAAGTTTGGTGATCGGTAGTTTCCATCACCCGAGGTTTTTTATGCCGGAGATCATTCATTGATCAAGGGCTTTTTCCTCATATAAATCCTTGTGTCACTTGTGCAATTTTCATTTAAGTGATCCTTATCTTTGTTCATCATACCAAGCATCATTCCCCGTTTACAAAGAGTTTGGTTGCATTATCCTTGTGTGATTTTTGACCAAAACAGTTTGGCGCCCACCGTGGGGCAATTGGTGCTTCATTCATAAGAAAATTTTTCTGTTGGTGGTCATTCCGGAGTGTTGCATGGCTTCATCGTTGAAGAATATCTCCACAGCGATGTCTGCAGTCAACTCATCTCAGGGCATTCCACCTTTGCCTCCACCACCAGCCGGATCTCAGAAAAATGCTGAGAAGAGACCAACTCCTATCTTCTCTAAACCTTCATCTTCTGCTCTAACTTCTTCTGCTCCCAGTACTAGTGATATATTTACTTTGATTTTGCAGATGAGGGATCGTATGCAGCAGCAGGATGAAACTAATGACAGGATCCTCAAAGAAATCGGAGATCTCAAAAGGCAAAAGAAAACGGCAGAGGATCATTCCCCACTGAGGCCCAAATCTTTGAATTTTGATACTCCGATGATTACTTCTCAGCCATCAGAGGTCCCAGACATTCAACATATGGGTGGATCAAGAGGAGTGCATTTCGGCCCAGCGACAGTGTTAGGGCTGGATTTTTATGACCTATGATCCTTACATATGATCCTAACAAGTGATCCTCGTTTCTTTGGCAGATAGTGATCCTCAGAAGAGCTTCAGGATCAGGATCATGGATCATCCTAAGGATCCTCATACTAACGATTGTTCTCTTTATATTTAATGTTGTTTTGCAGGAATCACGAGTTGGACCTGGTCTTGGCAACGTAATTAAGGAATCCTCCACGCAAATCTCGCACACGTATAACCAAAAATAGACGTTGTGGAGAATATGGAAACTTAGCACAATTCAAGGGCAATTAGTTAGGCTAAATTTACTTCTATTCCTAAAGGGGTAACGAGCTAGTAATTAGGTGATTTACCTAAAATACGACCACACACACTTATATAAAGGGCACTCATCGGCATTTGGAAGACACAACACATTTCTTACACACACTAGCATACTACACCATAGTAATTCTTGTACCTAGCTCGTTACCATCCAAAGTTGTAAACATTGTTTGTTATATTGAAGTTTGGTGATCGGTAGTTTCCATCACCCGAGGTTTTTTATGCCGGAGGTCATTCATTGATCAAGGGCTTTTTCCTCGTATAAATCTTTGTGTCACTTGTGCGGTTTACATTCAAGTGATCCTTTACTTTGTTCATCATACCAAGCATCATTCCCCGTTTACAAAGAGTTTGGTTGCATTATCCTTGTGTGATTTTTGACCAAAACAGTTTGGCGCCCACCGTGGGGCAATTGGTGCTTCAATTCTGAGAAATTTTGTTCATTTCATTTATTTCGGTTCATTACCTTCAACCACATGGCTTCTCCAGCGAAGAACACTCCAAGCTCTATGTCGGCGGTCACTTTTTCACAGGGCATTCCGCCTTTGCATCATCTCCCCCTTGCATTCCAGAAGAATGCTGAGAATTCTCCGAAAAAGACAACCCCCGTTTTCACAAAACCAACTGTTGTTTCTTCCTCTACACTTACTAACAACGATCTTTTATGCTTTGATTGTGCAGATGAAGGATCACATGCAGCATGTCAAAACTAATGGCAGGATCCTTCGCGAAATTGATAAAATCAGCAGAGGATCACTCCCCTTTGATGTCGTGGTCGCTGAATTTCGACACTCCGGTCATAACTTCCCAGAACTTTGCAGCTCCACATGTCCAATACCAGGGTGGATCAACAGGAATACGTTCTGGATCATCGGCAATGTCTCAGATTCAAGGATCCTCTCGGGTTCAAGGATCCTCTCAGGTTCAAGGATCCTCTCAGGTTCAAGGATCCTCGCAGGTTCAAGGATCCTCTCAGGCTCAAGGATCCTCTCAGGTTCAAGGTTCCTCCTTCCAGAGTTTAGGTGACAAGGTTAGGTGGCCAAGGAAGAATGACAAACCGTCTGCCACCGAAGACGAATCGAAATGGTGTGCTTACCATGGGTATTCTGGTCATCTCATAGATCAGTGCATAGCATTTAGGAAGGAGATAGGTTATCTTTAGAGCAAAGGTTACTTGAAGGAATTGCTTGGAAAGAAAAAGTCAAGGATCAAGTATCCTGAGAAAATTCCTGAAAAAGCTCCTCCTCCACCATCCGATGCTTGAATCATCCATTTTATCTCCGGAGTTTCTCAGCAGCTAAGAGACGTGCAAAGGAAACAAAGATGGAGAATGGGGGCAAACCTGTTCGGACCTCCATCCTTACCCAGCAGAAAGTGATATCATATGATGAAGATAACTGTGCGGACATTCAGGATCCTCCTCACGACGGTGTAGTTATTACATTATTTATATCTAACCATTTTGTTCGCAGGATTCTCATTGATGGGAAAAGCTCAGAGAACATAATCCAGTTGGATGTCCTCGATAGAATGGACATCCTTGAATCCGATATTGTCCAAAGATCATCTGTCCTTGTGAGATTCAGTGGAGAGACAAATATTACATTGGGGGACACCAAACTTCCTATCTACATAGAGGGAGCCATGGATACACGATATGAAGGCAATCCCTCTCAACATATCATCAACGTGTCAAGGTCCCAACTCTATGAGATATGGTGAAGATAGAAAGTGATCGGCAGGAGGCAAAAAACTATTACACTTCTTCAAAGAAGCCAGCCTCCAAGGAGCAAGACATCATGGAGGCAAGAGAGCAAGACGTCAAGGATATTATGTTGAACTCAGAGGATCCTGAATCCAAAATTTTTATAGGATCTGGGATCCTAGACAGTATTTAGCAAGATTTAGTATCCTTCTTGGAAAGAAGAAAATCTACCTTCGCTTGGAAACATGAAGATATGACAGGTATATCTAAGGATATTATCACTCATAAACTTGGCATTGACAGGTCATTCAAACCAATCCACCAAAAAAGGAGAAAGTTTGCACTTGAAAGGAATGTCATTATCCAATAAGAGGTAGACAAATTGCTCAAAACAAGTTTGAGTGGACTGATAGGCATGAAGCTGCACTTAACGATCATCTATCCTCAGCACCAGCCCTGATGAAACCAGAAAATGGAGAATCGTTATCCTTATACTTAGCTATTCCAGCTAAAGTAGTAAGTGTGATCCTAGTTAAGGATCATGAAGGCTCTCAACATCCGGTATACTATGTAAGTAAAATTCTACTTGATGCTGAGGCCAGGTATTCTCATTTGAAGAAATTAATTCTTGATTTAATTATGGCTTCTGCTAAACATGGACATTATTTTGAGACTCACACCATTAATGAGAAAAGCTAATCAAGTACTTAGAAATAGTCAGGAAACTGGCAGATTCTTTTGCTTTTTCAGTCTACCACAGGTACCCAGGGAAGAAAATAACTAACCTTGGATCATTCCTAAAGATGCCAGAAGATGTGAAAAATACTCATCACCCATGTTTTAACTCCTGCAATTGAGGATCACGTAGCCATGGAGATAGTGGAGGATTCTGCAATCATACCTGGTGATCCTGCACAGTCGAATTCACATCCTGGATCCTTCCAATCCTAAGATATATACAACATGGAGAGATCCCTACAAGACAAAATCCTAAAGCTTTCAAAGTCAAGGAGACTGTGGAAACCACACTGGGGGCAAAGCACTATTCTCAAGGATCCTTGGAACAGGATACTATTGGCCTACCATGAAGACGTATGCTGTGGAATACACAATGAAGTGTGATGCTTGTCAAAGACAAAGTAATATTCTACACCAACCAACATGACATCTGCATCCTAAGAAGAAGCTTTTGCTTAAAGTCAGAAAAAAGGAAATGGCCAGTTATCAACAAAGAATGGTTGGAGCGTACAACAAGAATGTCAGAATTAGAAGATTTCAAGTTGGTGATTTTGTGCTAAGAAAAGCATTCCAGAACACTACAAATCCTTCTGATGGCGAGCTAGCACCAAAGTGGGAAGACCCCTATCTAATTGAAGCTGAATCAGGAAAGGGGGCATATCATTTGTTAACAATGGATGGTGATCTCCTACCAAGAGCTTGGAATGCTGTTCATTTCAAAAAATACTTTAAGTAAGAAGGATCAGGGATCATCAGCGATACCGGTATTCTGATTAAGGATCTAGGATCCTCAAAGGATATATGATTCTACATTTGGTAACACATTACTTTCATTTTCATTTTCATTCATTTTATACTTATTACTTATCATAAGTTAAGGATGTTAATCAGTTAACATCTATTTTCACAAAGTTTAAGCTTTTGCAGAGTTGTTATCATTTTACAGAAGATCAAAGTGGTTGGCCAACCCTCCAAAGTTTTGGGATGGTCCCCAGTTTGGGCTTGTCCCCAGTTTTCGCCTGTAGCGCACGATGATCCTGGTATAGTTCACGTCTTTGGGACCAGTACTCGCTTTAGGGGCTGATAACCTCATCGTACTGGCTATACCCAGGATCCTACGTATAATGGTAGACGTACCATACATCCGTTCCTAAGGTTTCTAACGTTTTCACGTTAGCTAAGGTTTTGGCATTTTCATGTCACTAAGTTTGGATAGTCGCCAGTGAGGGCCATACTCCAGTTTACATACGATCCTTGGGCTTGTCCCCAGTTATCCTTCGGGCTTGTCCCCAGTTATCCTTTGGGCTTGTCCCCAGTGATCCTTTGGGCTCGTCCCCAGTTATCCTTTGGGCTTGTCCCCAGTGATCCTTTGGGCTCGTCCCCAGTTATCCTTTGGGCATGTCCCCAGTTACTAACTTATCTTTTATATTGGCTTAGTCCCAAGTTATGTTCTATTTTTCAGGCTTTCGAAATTAAACAATTAAGGATCCTCAATCCTTATTATCCATTAAAGTTTCACTTATGGTTATCCTGATTAAAGGTTAGGATCCTAACTTGGATCCTCAGGTATGATCCTTAACTATTTTCAATTTCATTCATTATTTGTTTGAATAACCCATAGACTTTGACAATTGAACCTATGATCCTTAAAATAAACTACTTTGAAAATTCTCGATTATAGGATATTTGATCCAGGATCATATCCTAAATTTCTTAAACGTAATTTGCTTAACTTTTCTTGCTCAAACAAATACGTATCAAAACAATTGGAAATTAAAAGGATAACAATACGAGATAAGTAAAAAAGATTAAGAGTTATTTTATTAACAAATGTTTAAAACCCTTCAAAGTTGTCAAAATTGCCAACCCACGTTTCTACCAGCAAAACGTGGCCCGTCCACATGGGTTGGCAAAGGGTGTCCATTTTAAGAGTTATTTTATTAACAAATGTTTAAAACCCTTCAAAGTTGTCAAAATTGCCAACCCACGTTTCTACCAGCAAAACGTGGCCCGTCCACATGGGTTGGCAAAGGGTGTCCATTGTTTGTGCGGTCATAGCATGCAGGAAATTTAAAGGCGGCAGGATAACAAGTGGCTTCATTCCCCAAACAGAGGATCCCTCCACCACCTATTATCCTACCTATTGTCTAAAGGATCACTGATTCTTACCCTAAAGACTATTGTTCAAGTTACAGACCATAATTGTTTTAAAAACATCAACAACCACAAAAAAAATTGGGCTCCGACTATGTCTAGAAGTTTCCTTCATCGCCCAATCTTGCAGCTTAATCCTTAGCTGCACCATCACCCCCAGCTCCACTTGCCTCTCCAGCATGATCCTTGTCAGCACCCTCAAGCATCGGGATCTCCTCAGCCTCCTCATCATCCTCCAACTCTGCCAGTCTCGCCTTCCAGCCCTCCACGTCCCATGTGCTCTTATCGAAGGCAGGATCCTGAGCCTCCGTAGCCATCTGCAGCTGGATCTTATACATGGCTATCGTGGCAGAAACCTTGGCATCCTGGGTGATCTCATGCTTCTCATAATCAAAGTTGATCAGCATTTTGGCAGCATCACCCTTGGTGGCCCGGAGCTCCTTCTCAAGATCAGCAATCTTAAGATCCTTCAGCACACCCACCTGTTGGAGGTCAGCAATCTGGCGGTCCTGATCCTCGACGTGGCCAACATACGTCTCTATCTCAGCAAATTTCTGGAAAACAAGGCATAACATCAGAAGCAAGTGATCCTCAAAACTGTTAGGATACACAAACAGGGGCATTGATCCTTACCTCGTTGAAGTAGTCCAGGAACTGTTGGCGGAGCAGGGGCAGACCTTGGAGATCCTCGGCTTCAGAGGCCTTTCTCTTCTTTCCTTTACCCCTGATAGGTGCTTTAGGGGCTGAAGCGGTTGGGCTGGCAGCAGGAGTCTTTTTCCTTGAGGATTTGACATTTGTAAGATCAGCAATACCGAACTTGGAAGCAGACTTAGAGGATTTTCCAGCACCTACACAACCAAAATAAGATAAGTATTCTAATTAAACTTGAAAATCCTACATAGAATTACTTTTTAAATCAGGATACTTACTTGACATTGTGACAGAGGCAGAGGATACTTCTTGAGAATCCTGGGTGGCAACCTGGAAAATTCTTATCTCCGGATCAAGCTTCTTAAAGGCCAGGAATCTTTCTTTTGCTGCAGGAGTCAACTTCAGATGTGAAACGGAGATAGCTGCACAACAAGAAAACAACAGAACATCAGTGATCCTCATACTAAAGGACAAATTCTATGGTGATCCTTCCAGGATCCTACCATGGGTAGCCCACTTCTTGGGCAAATCCTCCCCACTAGGGATGGTATCTCTCCTTACAAAAAAGAACCGTCGCTTCCAGTTCGTGTCATTCTTGGTAACTTTGAAAACAGGGTGATCCTCTCCAGTTTTTCGTTTGAACAAATATCGGTGGGATCCAAAAGTGGTCAGATCGTACATCTCAGCCAACTCCGCCATACCAAGGTCTATACCTTCTTGTTCGATGATCCTCTCAAGGGTGTATAACACCCTCCAGATCATCGGCATCGCCTGGATATAGCAGATGCCGGTAAGGGAGAAAAAGGATTGAGTGAACTGAGGAAAAGGATGCGAATATCCTATCAAGAAAGGAGTGACCGGGAAAGCTACCCAAGTCTCAGAGATGAAATCACTCAAAGCGGTAGGACTGAAGGACTTGAAGAGAGTGTTCGCCGAAAAGTATTGACGGATTTTGTCGATTTGAGGGTCGGTAAAACAACACCTCTCTGTAGGGGAATCCTTGATGATCCCTTGACCCTTTAAGGGGCTGTTCTTTTTGGGATCCTTGCATGGAGAATTCCGGAGCAACATACTGAACGAGATACGAAAAACAGAGCAAGAGGGAAGAAGATGAAAAGGAGAATACCTGGTTGATCTTCTGAATACGGTTATAAAGGGAGTTGCTTTGAATTTAAATGCATTCGATCCTACCCCTATTTCTATTTATAATGATGATTTGTGCAGGGCTGTCACTTCCATGACGTCAGATCGCGACGGATAGTTCCATCTTAACGGCTATATATCCGTTGAGTTAGTTATGGATAAGACCGGCAAAATATAACTCGTTTATATTAGATACATACTCCTTATATTTTGGGGGCAATTGTTAGGGCTGGATTTTTATGACCTATGATCCTTACATATGATCCTAACAAGTGATCCTCGTTTCTTTGGCAGATAGTGATCCTCAGAAGAGCTTCAGGATCAGGATCATGGATCATCCTAAGGATCCTCATACTAACGATTGTTCTCTTTATATTTAATGTTGTTTTGCAGGAATCACGAGTTGGACCTGGTCTTGGCAACGTAATTAAGGAATCCTCCACGCAAATCTCGCACACGTATAACCAAAAATAGACGTTGTGGAGAATATGGAAACTTAGCACAATTCAAGGGCAATTAGTTAGGCTAAATTTACTTCTATTCCTAAAGGGGTAACGAGCTAGTAATTAGGTGATTTACCTAAAATACGACCACACACACTTATATAAAGGGCACTCATCGGCATTTGGAAGACACAACACATTTCTTACACACACTAGCATACTACACCATAGTAATTCTTGTACCTAGCTCGTTACCATCCAAAGTTGTAAACATTGTTTGTTATATTGAAGTTTGGTGATCGGTAGTTTCCATCACCCGAGGTTTTTTATGCCGGAGGTCATTCATTGATCAAGGGCTTTTTCCTCGTATAAATCTTTGTGTCACTTGTGCGGTTTACATTCAAGTGATCCTTTACTTTGTTCATCATACCAAGCATCATTCCCCGTTTACAAAGAGTTTGGTTGCATTATCCTTGTGTGATTTTTGACCAAAACAGTTTGGCGCCCACCGTGGGGCAATTGGTGCTTCAATTCTGAGAAATTTTGTTCATTTCATTTATTTCGGTTCATTACCTTCAACCACATGGCTTCTCCAGCGAAGAACACTCCAAGCTCTATGTCGGCGGTCACTTTTTCACAGGGCATTCCGCCTTTGCATCATCTCCCCCTTGCATTCCAGAAGAATGCTGAGAATTCTCCGAAAAAGACAACCCCCGTTTTCACAAAACCAACTGTTGTTTCTTCCTCTACACTTACTAACAGCGATGTTTTATGCTTTGATTGTGCAGATGAAGGATCACATGCAGCAGGTCAAAACTAATGGCAGGATCCTTCGCGAAATTGATAAAATCAGCAGAGGATCACTCCCCTTTGATGTCGTGGTCGCTGAATTTCGACACTCCGGTCATAACTTCCCAGAACTTTGCAGCTCCACATGTCCAATACCAGGGTGGATCAACAGGAATACGTTCTGGATCATCGGCAATGTCTCAGATTCAAGGATCCTCTCGGGTTCAAGGATCCTCTCAGGTTCAAGGATCCTCGCAGGTTCAAGGATCCTCGCAGGTTCAAGGATCCTCTCAGGTTCAAGGATCCTCGCAGGTTCAAGGATCCTCTCAGGCTCAAGGATCCTCTCAGGTTCAAGGTTCCTCCTTCCAGAGTTTAGGTGACAAGGTTAGGTGGCCAAGGAAGAATGACAAACCGTCTGCCACCGAAGACGAATCGAAATGGTGTGCTTACCATGGGTATTCTGGTCATCTCATAGATCAGTGCATAGCATTTAGGAAGGAGATAGGTTATCTTTAGAGCAAAGGTTACTTGAAGGAATTGCTTGGAAAGAAAAAGTCAAGGATCAAGTATCCTGAGAAAATTCCTGAAAAAGCTCCTCCTCCACCATCCGATGCTTGAATCATCCATTTTATCTCCGGAGTTTCTCAGCAGCTAAGAGACGTGCAAAGGAAACAAAGATGGAGAATGGGGGCAAACCTGTTCGGACCTCCATCCTTACCCAGCAGAAAGTGATATCATATGATGAAGATAACTGTGCGGACATTCAGGATCCTCCTCACGACGGTGTAGTTATTACATTATTTATATCTAACCATTTTGTTCGCAGGATTCTCATTGATGGGAAAAGCTCAGAGAACATAATCCAGTTGGATGTCCTCGATAGAATGGACATCCTTGAATCCGATATTGTCCAAAGATCATCTGTCCTTGTGAGATTCAGTGGAGAGACAAAGATTACATTGGGGGACACCAAACTTCCTATCTACATAGAGGGAGCCATGGATACACGATATGAAGGCAATCCCTCTCAACATATCATCAACGTGTCAAGGTCCCAACTCTATGAGATATGGTGAAGATAGAAAGTGATCGGCAGGAGGCAAAAAACTATTACACTTCTTCAAAGAAGCCAGCCTCCAAGGAGCAAGACATCATGGAGGCAAGAGAGCAAGACGTCAAGGATATTATGTTGAACTCAGAGGATCCTGAATCCAAAATTTTTATAGGATCTGGGATCCTAGACAGTATTTAGCAAGATTTAGTATCCTTCTTGGAAAGAAGAAAATCTACCTTCGCTTGGAAACATGAAGATATGACAGGTATATCTAAGGATATTATCACTCATAAACTTGGCATTGACAGGTCATTCAAACCAATCCACCAAAAAAGGAGAAAGTTTGCACTTGAAAGGAATGTCATTATCCAAGAAGAGGTAGACAAATTGCTCAAAACAAGTTTGAGTGGACTGATAGGCATGAAGCTGCACTTAACGATCATCTATCCTCAGCACCAGCCCTGATGAAACCAGAAAATGGAGAATCGTTATCCTTATACTTAGCTATTCCAGCTAAAGTAGTAAGTGTGATCCTAGTTAAGGATCATGAAGGCTCTCAACATCCGGTATACTATGTAAGTAAAATTCTACTTGATGCTGAGGCCAGGTATTCTCATTTGAAGAAATTAATTCTTGATTTAATTATGGCTTCTGCTAAACATGGACATTATTTTGAGACTCACACCATTAATGTGAAAAGCTAATCAAGTACTTAGAAATAGTCAGGAAACTGGCAGATTCTTTTGCTTTTTCAGTCTACCACAGGTACCCAGGGAAGAAAATAACTAACCTTGGATCATTCCTAAAGATGACAGAAGATGTGAAAAATACTCATCACCCATGTTTTAACTCCTGCAATTGAGGATCACGTAGCCATGGAGATAGTGGAGGATTCTGCAATCATACCTGGTGATCCTGCACAGTCGAATTCACATCCTGGATCCTTCCAATCCTAAGATATATACAACATGGAGAGATCCCTACAAGACAAAATCCTAAAGCTTTCAAAGTCAAGGAGACTGTGGAAACCACACTGGGGGCAAAGCACTATTCTCAAGGATCCTTGGAACAGGATACTATTGGATCCTTCCAATCCTAAGATATATACAACATGAACTCAGGATCCGCCTTCGTTCCAGGATCATCCCAGGTTCAAGGATCCTCCTTTGTTCCAGGATCATCCCATGTTCAATGATCCCTTCAGATACCAGGATCCTTGAAGAATTTGCAAACAGGAAGTCCAGATGTCCATCAAGGAGATTTTATTCCAATGCAGACCATTGCTTCCACTGGTCCCTCCATCATCCCAGAATCCCAGCCATATGGATTCACATCCAATGTTCCTAACTTGAACCCGATGGGAGGTAACACTTTTAATAATTCTTTTACCACTAACCATGGATTCATGCAGGATATAGGTATCAACCATGCTATGGCCAGAGAACTGCAGAAACTGAAGGATATGATATCAAGTGTTCCAGGGGTAGTCAAACCTATCCCGGAGATTGCAGATGGAAGCCTTAAGGTATCTCGTTTTGCACCACCAATTTGTGATGCTGAGATACCCAAAAGATTCCATATCCCTACTATGAAGCTGTATGATGGTACAACGGATCCTGAGGAACACATAGCACAATACAGGGAGAGGATGGAGATCAATCCAATTCCAGAAAGGTTAAAGGAAGCATGCCTGTGCAAGGGATTTGGATCCACTCTTACTGGATCAGCTCTTAAATGGCTGCTGTTAGGGCTGGATTTTTATGACCTATGATCCTTTCATGTGATCCTAACAAGTGATCCTTACTTCTTTGGCAGATAGTGATCCTCAGAGGAGCTCCAGGATCAGGATCACGGATCATCCTAAGGATCCTCACACTAACGATTGTTCTCTTTGGATTAAATGTTGTTTTGCAGGAATTACTAGTTGGACTTGGTCTTAACAACGTAAACAAGGAATCTATCACGCTAATTTTGCACATGCATAATCAAAGATGGACGTTATGAAGAATATGGAAACTCAGCACAATTCAAGGGCGATTATTTAGGCTAAATTTACTTCTATTTCTAAAGGGGTAACGAGCTAATAGTTAGGTTATTTACCTAAAATACGACCACACACACTTGTATAAGTAGCACTCTTCAACATTCGGAAGACACAACACATTTCTTACACACCTTAGCATACGATACTATAGTGATCCTTGTACCTAGCTCGTTACCATCCGAAGTTGTAACCATTATTTGTTATATTGAAGTTTGGTGATCGGTAGTTTCCATCACCCGAGGTTTTTTATGCCGGAGATCATTGATCAAGGGCGTTTTCCTCGTATAAATCCTTGTGTCACTTGTGCATTTTACATTTGAGTGATCCTTCACTTTGTTCATCATACCAAGCATCATTCCCCGTTTACATAAAGTTTGGTTGCATTATCCTTAAGTGATTTTTGACCAAAACAGTTTGGCGCCCACCGTGGGGCAATTGGTGCTTCATTCATAAGAAAATTTTTCTGTTGGTGATCATTCCGGAAGTGTAGCATGGCTTCATCGTTGAAGAATACTTCCACAGCGATGTCTACAGTCAATTCATCTAATGGCATTCCACCTTTGCCTCCACCACCAGCTGGATCTCAGAAAAATGCTGAGAAGAGACCAACTCCTATCTCCTCAAAACCATCATCTCCTGCTCTAACTTCTTCTGTTCCCAGTACTTGTTAGGGCTGGATTTTTATTATAGGTGATCCTTACACGTGATCCTAACCAGTGATCCTTATTTCTTTGGCAGACAGTGATCCTCAGCAGGACTTCAGGATCAGGATCATGGGACATTATAGGATCCTCATACTAACGATCATCTTCGCTTAATGCAATGTTATTTTGCAGGAATATCTAGCAGGATACGCTCTAAGCATCATGATCAAAGGACGCGTCTTCACAATTATGGCAAGAGCTTAATTAAAGATAGACGTTGCACAGGATATGGAAACAAGGCTTGATTTATGGGCGGCTATTTAGGCTAGATTGTATCTCATTTCTAAAGGGGTGATGAGCTGAATATTAGTTTAACTACCTAAAATAGGTCACCTACACACATATAAATACCACTCTTCCTCATTCGGAAGAAGACACACGACATACAACGCAACTCTCACACACTTAGACACCAAAAGCAATAGTGATCCTTGTACTCAGCTCATTATCATCCAAAGTTGTAATCATATTTTTGCTATATTGAAGTTGGTGATCGGTAGTTGCCATCACCCGAGGTTTTTTATGCCGGAGATCATTCATTGATCAAGGGCTTTTTCCTCGTATAAATCATTGTGTCTTTGCATCTTTATCACAGAAGTGATCCTTTACTTTCATAATTAACCAAGCATCATACCCCGTTTTCATAAAGTTTGGTTACATTATCCTTGTGTGATTTTTGACCAAAACAGTTTGGCGCCCACCGTGGGGCAATTGGTGCTTCATTCATAAGAAAATCTTTTGTTCGAAATCATTTCAAAGAGTTACATGGCTTCATCATTGAAGAACACGTCCACGGCGATGTCTGCAGTCACCTCATCACAGACCACTTTGCCTCCTCCACCTGCAGGATCTCAGAAAAATACTGAGAAAAGATCAACTCCCACTTTCTCTAAACCTTTATCTTCTTCTGCTATGAATTCTTCTATTCCCAGTACTAGTGATGTATTTGCTTTAATTTTGCAGATGAAGGATCGTATGCAGCAACAGGATGAGACTAATGACAGGATCCTCAGGGAAATTGGAGACCTCAAAAGACAAAAGAAAGCGGCAGAGGATCATTCCCCACTGATGCCCAAATCCTTGAGCTTCGATACTCCAATGATCACTTCCCAGCCATCAGGGATCCCCGACGTGCAAATCATAGGGGAGTCAAGAGGATCACGTCTCAACTCGGCAGCAATGACTCAGACATCAGATTCACATTTTCAGCCAATAGGATCCTATCCTCAATACATGGGATCCTTCATGAATCCGGGAGCCTATCCGGGGGCACAGCAGCTTCAAGGATCCTACTTTGTTCCAGGATCATCCCAGGTTCAAGGACCCTCCTTTGTTCCAGGATCATCCCAGGTTCAAGGACCCTCCTTTGTTCCAGGATCATCCCAGGTTCAAGGATCTTCCTTCGTTCCAGGATCATCCCAGATACCAGGATCCTTACAGATGCCAGGATCCCTAAAAAGTTTGCAAACAGGAAGTCTAGATGTCCATCAAGGGGACTTCATTCCAATGCAGACCATTGCTTCCACTGGTCCCTCCGTTGTTCCGGAATCCCAGCAATATGGATTCCCTAACTTGAACCCAATGGGAGGTAACACTTTAAATAATTATCCTACCACTAACCATGGATTCATGCAGGATACAGGTACCAATCATGCTATGGCCAGGGAATTACAGAAACTAAAGGATATGATCTCAAGCGTTCCAGGGGTAGTCAAGCCTATCCCAGAGATTGCAGATGGAAGCCACAAGGTATCTCGCTTTGCACCACCAATTTGTGATGCAGAGGTACCCAAAAGGTTCCATATCCCTACCATGAAGCTGTATGATGGTACAACGGATCCAGAGGAGCATATAGCACAATACAGGGAGAGGATGGAGATCAATCCTATCCCAGAAAAATTGAAGGAAGCATGCCTATGTAAAGGATTTGGATCCACTCTTACAGGATCAGCTCTTAAATGGCTCCTAAGTCTTCCCCCCTACTCTATTACTTCATTTGCTAATTTAGTTAATTTATTCAATAACCAATTCTCTTGTAGCAGAAAATTTGAAAAATTAACTAGTGATTTGTACAGGATAACTCAAAATCATAATGAATCATTAAGGGATTATATAACTAAATTCAGTAAAGAATCCTTGGACATTCCCAACTTGGATATGGCTACGGCTGTTGAAGCCTTCAAAATGGGACTGCTTAAGGATTCATTATTCTATGATGATCTTGTTATGACACCGTGCAGGAATCTAGATGAAGTAAGAACTCGAGCACTCAGGTTCATCCGGCTAGAGGATGACAAGAGGATCCAGGAGAGACAAGTAGGATCCTCAAAACAAGATAAGCAAGGATCCTCCTTCAAGAGCAACAAGTTCAAATCCTACCATAGAAATGAGAACAAGAATGTGCATGCTGTTGACCAAGAAGAGGATGATGAAGAATATCCTCCAATCTCAGAATATTGTTTTTCCGTTGATAATCATGAACTAATCCTTGCAATGCAGAATCTAGGTGAAAAAGCTAGGTGGCCCAGGAAGAATGATAAACCATCCGGGACTAAAGACAAGTCCAAATGGTGTGCATACCATGAGGATTTCGGGCATCTAACTGAAGATTGCATAGCCTTAAGAAAAGAAATTGGATACCTGCTAAGCAAGGGGCATCTAAAAGAATTGTTAGGGAGAAAAAAGCAAAGGACCCAGGATCCTGAAAGGATCCCTGAAAAGGCTCCAGCACCTCCGGCAAACGCACAAGTGATCAACTTTATATCCGGAGGATCAGACATCTGTGGTACATCCTTCTCGGCGGCCAAAAGACATGCAAAAGAATCAAAAATGGATAATGGAGAAAGGCCTATTAGAACATCAAGTGTCTCAGAAGGGAAGATGATAACATTTGATGAGGATGATCGCATCAACATTCAGGATCCTCACCATGATAGTTTAGTTATCACTCTCTTTATCTCTAACCATTTTGTCCGCAGGATCCTTATTGATGGAGGGAGCTCAGTGAACATCATCCAGCTTGATGTTCTGAAGAAAATGGGTATCCCAGAATCAGACATCACACCGAGATCCTCCGTGCTTGTAGGATTCAGTGGAGAAACGAAGAAAACTCTGGGGGACATCAAACTCCCAATCTACGTGGAAGGATTACATAATTACCAAAAATTTTGTGTTATTGACTGTTTGTCTTGTTGCAACGTTATCCTTGGCAGGCCTTGGATACATGACATGAAAGCAGTTCCATCTACCTACCATCAATGTGTGAAGCTCCCTAGCCCATGGGGGATTATCAAGATCGACAGTGATCAGCAGGAGGCTAAGGATTGTTATACCTCATCCATGAAGCCAACCTCGAAGCCAAGGGAGCAATAGCAATTACAGTATCCTCCGAGGAATGTCTTGGAGGCAAGGGAACAAGATGTGGACGAAATCCTCTTGGATCCTAGTGATCCTGAATCAAAAATCTATATTGGATCAGGGATCCTTGGCAAGATGAAAGAAGACATGATATCCTTCCTCAAAAGAAGAAAATCTACCTTTGCTTGGAAACATGAAGATATGACAGGTATATCTAAGGATATTATTACTCACAAACTTGGCATTGACAGGTCTATCAAACCAATCCATCAAAAAAGGAGGAAGTTTGCACCAGAAAGGAATGCCATTATCCAAGAAGAAGTAGAGAGACTACTTCGAGCAGGTATGATCAGAGAGGTAAAGTATCCAAAATGGTTAGCCAATGTGGTTGTTGTCCAAAAGAAAAACGGAAAGTGGAGGGTATGTGTCGATTTCACTGATTTGAATAAGGCATGTCCCAAGGATCCTTTCCCATTACCCCACATTGACTCCATGGTGGATGCAACAGCGGGGCATGAACTGTTAACCTTTATGGATGCATCATCTGGATTCCAACAAATTCAGATGGAACCATCTGACCAAGAGGATACAGCCTTTATGACCCCAACCGGTTTATATTGTTATATTGCCATGCCTTTTGGACTAAGAAATGCAGGTGCAACATATCAAAGGCTGGTAAATATGATGTTCAAAGATCAAATCGGAAAAACTATGGAGGTGTACATAGATGATATGGTGGTCAAGTCAAAGAAAGCTGAGGATCACCTAAGGGACTTGGAAGAAGCATTCGATATCCTTGATAATTACAACATGAAACTTAATCCTTCAAAATGCCATTTTGGTGTTAAGGCAGGAAAGTTCTTAGGATACATGGTAACCCAGAGGGGCATTGAAGCAAGCCCGGAACAAATCAAAGCATTAATAAATATCAAATCTCCTGCCAATGCCAAGGATGTTCAAAGACTGACAGGCAGGATAGCAGCTTTGAACAGGTTCATATCGAAATCCTCAGAAAAATGCAAAGAATTCTACGATATCCTAAGGAAGAATAAGAAGTTTGAATGGACTGAGAAACATGAGAACGCTTTACAAGCCCTTAAAGAATATATGTCCTCAGCACCAGCATTAGCAAAACCGGAAAAAGGAGATGTGTTATCCTTATACCTGGCGGTATCCTCAACCGCTGTAAGTGCAGTCCTTGTCAAGGATCATGAAGGAAACCGGAGATGTCAGGGAGGATGGCTAAGTGGGCAGTGAAGCTTAGTGCCCATGATATAAGATATGAACCAAGAACAGCCATTAAATCTCAAGCACTAGCTGACTTTGTGGCTGATTTCAGTAGTGATCTACAAAAGAAGCGGAATTGGAGGTCCAGCAGCTGGATGAGACCAAGGATCCTTGGATACTACACACTGACGGATCCTCAAATATCAAAGGCACAGGGCTAGGGATCCTACTAAAATCGCCACAGGGGACATAATACCCCACTCCATAGCCTGTGAGTTCCAAGCAACTAACAATGAGGCTGAATATGAAGCCTTAATTGCTGGCTTACAAATTGCTAAGGATATGGGGGTAAAATATCTCGAAGTATATGTAGACTCATTATTGATCACAATCACTTTAATGGATCCTATGCTGTTAAAGGTGAAAAACTAACCAAATATTTAGAGATAGTCAAAGAATTGGCACTCTCTTTTGTTTTTTTAGCTTAACACAGGTACCAAGGAGAGGATAACACGGAAGCTGATGCATTGGCCAACCTAGGATCGATGTCAGGGAGAATGGCCAAGTGGGCAATGAAGCTTAGTGCCCATGATATAAGATATGAACCAAGAACAGCCATTAAATCACAAGCCTTAGCCGACTTTGTGGCTGATTTCAGTAGTGATCTACAAAGAGAAGCAGAATTGGAGGTCCAACAGCTGGATGAGACCAAGGATCCTTGGATACTACACACTGATGGATCCTCAAATGTTAAGGGCACAGGGCTCGGGATACTACTAAAATCGCCACAGGGGGACATAATACCCCACTCCATAGCCTGTGAGTTCCAAGCAACTAACAATGAGGCTGAATACGAAGCCTTAATTGCTGGCTTACAAATTGCTAAGGATATGGGGTAAAATATCTTAAAGTATATGTAGACTCATTATTGATCACCAATCACTTTAATGGATCCTATGCTGTTAAAGGTGAAAAACTAACCAAATATTTAGAGATAGTCAAAGAATTGGCACTCTCTTTTGTTTCTTTCAGCTTAACACAGGTACCAAGGGAGGATAACACGGAAGCTGATGCATTGGCCAACTTAGGATCATCCTTAAAAATTCCAGAAGACATAAGTATCCCTATCATCCATATCCTGGCTCCTGCTATTGAAAATCAAGTGGCCATGGAAATAGAAGAGGATATTGCAGTAATCCCTAGCGAAGAAGCTCAATCTTATTCAGGATCATGGATCCCACCAATCATGAAATACTTGCAAAACGGAGAGATTCCAATGGGAGAAAATCCTAGAGCTTTCAGGATCAAGGTATCTCAATTTACAATCTTGAATAATGTGCTATATAAACGATCCCTTGCAGGACCATATTTAAGATGTATTGAGGATCCTGAAATTGAAGAAGTATTGAGGGACTTCCATGAAGGAGATTGTGGAAACCACACTGGGGGCAGGGCATTATTCTCAAGGATCCTTAGAACAGGATACTACTGGCCAACCATGAAAAGGGATGCTGTAGAGTATGCTAAGAAATGTGATCCTTGCCAAAGGCATAGCAATATCCTCCATCAGCCAGCTGAATTTTTACACCCAATACCATCCTCTTGGCCATTCATGAGATGGGAATGGATATAGTTGGCAAGCTTCCTAAAGCACCTGGTGGAAAAGTATTTATGCTTGCCATGACTGACTATTTTTCCAAGTGGATAGAAGCTGAAGCTTTTGCTCAAGTCAGAGAAAAAGAAGTTATATCCTTTATCAAAAGAAACATTATAACCAGATTTGGCATTCCCTCTGAAATTGTATGTGATAATGGTTCTCAATTCATTGGAAGCAGAACCACTAACTTTTGTGACAGTTGGGGAATCAAGATGATAACTGTTTTGGTCAAAAATCACACAAGGATAATGCAACCAAACTCTAAGTAAACGGGGTATGATGCTTGGTTTGTAGAAAAAGTAAAGGATCACTTCAATGTGAAATATACAAAGACACAATGATTTATACGAGGAAAAAGCCCTTGATCAATGTATGATCTCCGGCATAAAAAACCTCGGGTGATGGCAACTACCGATCACCAACTTCAATATAATGAAAATGTAGTTACAACTTTGGATGATAATGAGCTGAGTACAAGGATCACTGAGTGTCTAAGTGTTTGAGAGTTGTGTCGTATGTCGTGTGTGTTCTTCCGAATGAAGAAGAGTGGTACTTATACATGTGTAGGTGACCTATTTTAGGTAAAATGACTAAATATCAGCTCATTACCCCTTTAGAAATAAAGATAATCTAGCCTAAATTGCTGCTCTTAGATCAAGCCTAGTTTCTATATCCGGTACAACGTCCGTCTTCAATTTAGCTCTTGCCATAATTGTGAAAACGCGTTCCTTGATCATGATGCCTAGAGCATATCCTGCTAGATGTTCCTGCAAAATAATATTGTAGTAAGCGAAGGTGACCGTTAGTATAAGGATCACCATAACGTCCCATGATCCTGATCTTGAAGTCCGGCTGAGGATCACTGCCTGCCAAAGAAACAAGGATCACTGGTTAGGATCACGTATAAGGATCACTTATAGTAAAAATCCAGCCCTAACAATTGCCCCCAAAATATAAGGAGTTAATTGTAAATAGACGAGTTATATTTTGTTTCGATCTTATCTCTAACGGGCGATTCCGAATAACTAGCCGTTACACATGGACTAGCCGTTGTGATCATTACGTCATAGATGTGATAATCCCTGCAAATCATCATTATAAATAGGAGATAGGGTTAGGATCATTTTGCATTTAAATTCGAGATATCTTCCCTTTATAACCGCTACCGAAGACTGATCAGGTATCCTCTGCTTCTCTCTTTCCCTTCTTCCTTCTCTTTGCTCTGTTTTTTCTACTCCGTCTCTGTTTCTGTTCCGTCACAAACATGTTGCTCCGGAATTCTCCACACAAGGATTCCAAGAAGGATAGTCCCCTGAAAAGCCAAGGGATCATTAAGGATTCTCCTACGGAGAGATGTTGCTTTACCGATGCTCATGTAGATAGGATTCGACATTGCTTTCCGGCGGATGCCGTTTTCAAATCCTTCACACCCACTGCCTTGAGTGATTTTACTTCAGATACCTGGGTGATCTTTCCTGCAACTCCATTTATCATAGGATATTCGTATCCTTTTCCGGCCTTCACCCAATCTTTCTTTTCTCTGACCGGCATATCTTATATCCAAGCCATGCCGATGATCTGGAGGGTCTTGTATACCTTCGAGAGGATCATCGAGCAGAAGGGGATTGATTTAGGGATGGCAGAGCTGGCCGCACTTTATGATCTTACCACGTTTGGCTCTCATCGATATTTGTTGAAACGGAAGGCCGGGGAGGATCATCCTGTTTTGAAAGTTACCAAAAATGACACAAATTGGAAGCGTCGTTTTTTCTTCGTGAGAAGGGATTCCCTCCCTGGTGGGAATGATCTGCCCAAGGAGTGGGCTACTCATGGTAGGGTAGAGGATCTCGAAGGATCACTATCAGCCCTGTCTTATTTGACGAAGATCACTAATATTTCTTTTCCTTTGCAGCTATTTCCATTGCTCATCTCAAGTTAACCCCTGCTGCAAGAGAAAGAGTTTTAGCTTTTAAAAGGCTAAACCCTGAGGCCAGAAGTTTTCAAGTCACCATCCGAGATTCACAAGAAGTATCTTCCGCATCTGTCACAATGTCAAGTAAGTATCCTTACAAAAAAGTAAAATATTAAATTAGTTAGGAGACTTATCTTGTTCTGATTGTGTAGGTGCTGGGAAATCCGCTAAGTCTGCCAAATCTGCCTCCTTGTTTGGGATTGATGATCTTGCCAAGGTCACGTCTTCGAAGAAGAAGACTTCGGTTGCTAGTCCTTCTGCTTCAGCCCCCAAATTACCTATTAGGGGTAAAGGGAAGAAGAGGAAAGTTTCTGAGGACCTTCAAGGATTCCCCCTTCTTCGTCAGCAATTTCTTGATTCTGTCAACGAGGTCAGGATCACTGCCCCTGTTGGTTATCCTGATGGTTTTTGAGGATCACCCATGTCTGACGTTATATCCTGTTGTTTTTGCAGAAACTTACTGAAATAGAATCTTATGTCAGCCACGTTGAAGATCAGGATCGCCGGATTGCCGACCTTCATCAAATGGGTGTGCTGAAGGATCTCAAGATCACTGATCTTGAGAAGAAGATCCGGGCTGTTAAGGATGAGGCTGTCAAAGCATTGATCAAGTTCGATTATGAGAAGCATGACATTACTCAGGACGCCAAAGTCTCTGCCGCGATAGCTATGTACAAGATACAACTGCAGATGGCCACGGAGGCTCAGGATCCTTCCTTTGATAAGAGCACATGGGATATTGAAGGCTGGAAGGCAAGGTTAGCAGAGTTGGAGGACGACGATGATGTAGAGGATAACCCTATGCTTGAAGGCGGAGGTGCTGGTAAGGATCAGGGTGAAGCGAGTGGAGCTGGTGGTGATGGTGCAGCGAAGGTTTGAGCTGCAAGATTGGGCAATGATGGAAACTTCTAGACATAGCCGGAGCCCAATTTTTTTTTGTTTAGTGGTTGTGATGATTTAAAACAATGATGGTCTGTATTTGAACAATAGTTTAGGGTTGAGGATCCTGGATCCTTTAGAACAATAGGTAGGATTACAAAAGGTGGAGGGATCCTCTGTTTGGGGGATGAAGCCTTTGTGATCCTGCTGCTTTTACTTTCCTGCAAAAATGCTAAGACCGCATAGACAATGGACACCCTTTGCCAACCCATGTGGACGGGCCACGTTTTGCTGGTAGAAATGTGGGTTGGCAATTTTGACAATCTTTTGAAAGGGTTAATGATCCTTTTGTTTAATAATATAACTTAACTTTTTTGGCTTATCTTGCGTTGTTATCCTTCAATAATCCTCTTATTTCTCAATTGCTATATTTGTTAAAATAACAAGAGTTGACAAAGTGTTTAATGAACTTAGGATATGATCCTGGATCAAATATCCTCATATTGAAAATTCTCAAAGCGTTTTAGTTCAAGGATCATAGGTTTGGTTGTCAAAGTATAAGGGTTGGTTAGGATAAAGAGTATAATCAAAAATAGTCAAGGATCATACCTGAGGATCCACGTTAGGATCCTATCCTTTAATCGGAACAACCATAGGTAAGACTTTAATGGATAATAAGGATTAAGGATCCTTAATTGTTTAACTTCGAAAACCTGAGAAAATGGAACATAACTTGGGACTAAGCCAATATAAAAGATAAGTTAGTAACTGGGGACAAGCCCAAAGGATAACTGAGAATGATCCCAGAGGATCACTGGGGACAAGCCCAAAGGATAATTGGGGACGATCCCGGAGGATCACTGGGGACAAGCCCATAGGATAACTGGGGACAAGCCCAAAGGATAACTGGGGACAAGCCCAAAGGATCGTATGTAAACTGGAGTATGGCCCTTTCTGGCAACTATCCAAACTTAGTGACATGAAAATGTCAAAACCTTAGCTAACGTGAAAACGTTAGAAACCTTAGGAACGGATGTATGGTGCGTCCACCATTATACGTAGGATCCCAAATATAGCCAGTACGATGAGGTTGTCAGCCCCGAAAGTGGGTACTGGTCCCAAAGACGTGAACTATACCAGGATCATCGTGCGCTGCTGGCGGAAACTGGGGATAATCCCAAGGATAACTGGGGTTGTACCCAAGGATCTGTGGTGCTTTTGGAGATCTTTGATGATTTGCTGAGGATACCTGAACTATCATAACTCAAATGGTTTGTGAGTAGAGGATGGAGGATACATGATCCTTATCCTTAGGCAAAAAGTAAGAAAATGCAATAGTTTTAGGATAAGCATATTACCAGAGTAAGGATCACCGATATTTCCAGGATCCTTCAAGGATACTTCAATGTAAGGATCACATGCAGGAAGGATCATGCTCACATGAAATATTTCTTTAAGTGAACAGCATTCCAGGCTCTTGGTAACAAGTTCCCTTCCATGGTTAGCAACCTGTATGCCCCCTTTCCTGCTTCAGCTTCAATCAAGTAGGGACCTTCCCATTTTGGTGCTAGCTTCCCGTCAGCAGGGTTGATAGTATTTTGAAATGCTTTTCTCAACACCATATCTCCGACTTGGAACTTCCTTATCCTGACATTCTTGTTGTAGGCACCAGCCATCTTTTGTTGGTAGCTTGCCATCCTTATCCTGGCTAGATCCCTGTTTTCCTCAATAGTATCCAAATCCTGAGCCAGGATTGTAGCATTTTCTTCAGGATCACGAGCACTTGTTCTAGCAGTTGGGATCACCATCTCTGTTGGGATCACTGCTTCTGCCCCAAATACTAAAGAGAAGGGTGTCTGACCGGTGGCATTCTTGGGAGTTGTCCTATCAGCCCATAGCGCATAAGGTAACTCTTCTGCCCATTTCCCTTTCTTGGATCCTAGCTTCTTCTTCAGATTGTTGATGATGATCTTGTTGGATGATTCTGCTTGACCATTGGCTTGTGGGTGAACTGGTGTTGATGTGATCATCTTGATTCCCCAACTGTCACAAAAGTTAGTGGTTCTGCTTCCAATGAATTGGGAGCCATTATCACATACAATTTCAGAGGGAATGCCAAATCTAGTTATAATGTTTCTTTTAATGAAGGATATGACTTCCTTTTCTCTGACTTGAGCGAAGGCTTCAGCTTCTATCCACTTGGAAAAATAGTCAGTCATGGCAAGCATAAATACTTTTCCACCAGGTGCTTTAGGGAGCTTGCCAACTATATCCATCCCCATCTCATGAATGGCCAAGAGGATGGTATGGGGTGTAGTAATTCAGCTGGTTGGTGAAGGATATTGCTATGTCTTTGGCAAGGATCACACCTCTTAGCATACTCTATAGCATCCCTTTTCATGGTTGGCCAGTAGTATCCTGTTCTAAGGATCCTTGAGAATAATGCCCTGCCCCCAGTGTGGTTTCCACAATCTCCTTCATGGAAGTCTCTCAATACTTCTTCGATTTCAGGATCTTCAATACATCTTAAATATGGTCCTGCAAGGGATCGTTTATATAGCACATTATTTAAGATTGCAAATTGAGATACCTTAATCCTGAAAGCTCTAGGATTTTCTCCCGTTGGAATCTCCCCATGTTGCAAGTATCTCATGATTGGTGAGATCCATGATCCTGAATAAGATTGGGCTTCTTCACTAGGGATCATTGCAGTATCCTCTTCTATTTCCATGGCCACCTGATTTTCAATAGCAGGAGCCAGGATATGGATGATAGGGATACTTATATCTTCTGGAATCTTCAAGGATGATCCTAGGTTGGCCAATGTATCAGCTTCCGTGTTATCCTCCCTTGGTACCTGTGTTAAGCTAAAAGAAACAAAAGAGAGTGCCAATTCTTTGACTATCTCTAAATATTTGGTTAGTTTTTCACCTTTAACAGCATAGGATCCATTAAAGTGATTGGTGATCAATAATGAATCTACATATACTTCGAGATATCTTACCCCCATATCCTTAGCAATCTGTAAGCCAGCAATTAAGGCTTCATATTCAGCCTCATTGTTAGTTGCTTGGAATTCACAGGCTATGGAGTGGGGTATTATGTCCCCCTGTGGCGATTTTAGTAGGATCCCTAGCCCTGTGCCTTTGATATTTGAGGATCCGTCAGTGTGCAGGATCCAAGGATCCTTAGTCTCATCCAACTGCTGAACCTCCAATTCTGCTTCTTTTTGTAGATCACTACTGAAATCAGCCACAAAGTCAGCTAGTGCTTGAGATTTAATGGCTGTTCTTGGTTCGTATCTTATATCATGGGCACTAAGCTTCACTGCCCACTTAGCCATTCTCCCTGACATATCCGGTTTCCTGAGGACATTCTTAATTGGAAAATTAGTTTTAACAACAATAGTATGGGTTTCAAAATAATGCCTTAACTTAGTGGATGCCATGATTAATGCAAGGATGAGTTTTTCGAGGTGTGAGTACCTGGATTCGGCGTCAAGTAGACTTTTACTTACATAGTAGATAGGATATTGTGTACCTTCGTGATCCTTAACAAGTACAGCACTTACAGCGGTTGAGGATACCGCCAGATATAAGGATAACACATCTCCTTTTTCCGGTTTTGCTAATGCTGGTGCTGAGGACATATACTCTTTTAGGGCTTGTAAAGCATTCTCATGCTTCTCAGTCCATTCGAACTTCTTATTCTTCCTTAGGATATCGTAGAATTCTTTGCACTTTTCTGAGGATTTCGATATGAATCTGTTCAAAGCTGCTATCCTGCCTGTTAGTCTTTGAACATCCTTGGCATTGGCAGGAGATTTGATATTTATTAATGCTTTGATTTGTTCCGGGCTTGCTTCAATGCCCCTCTGGGTTACCATGTATCCTAAGAACTTTCCTGCCTTAACACCAAAATGGCATTTCGAAGGATTTAGTTTCATGTTGTACTTATCAAGGATATCGAATGCTTCTTCCAAATCCCTTAGGTGATCCTCAGCTTTCTTTGACTTGACCACCATATCATCTATGTACACCTCCATAGTTTTTCCAATTTGATCTTTGAACATCATATTTACCAGCCTTTGATATGTTGCACCTGCATTTCTTAGTCCAAAAGGCATGGCGATATAACAATATAAACCGGTTGGGGTCATAAAGGCTGTATCCTCTTGGTCAGATGGTTCCATCTGGATTTGTTGGAATCCAGATGATGCATCCATAAAGGTTAACAGTTCATGCCCCGCTGTTGCATCCACCATGGAGTCAATGTGGGGTAATGGGAAAGGATCCTTGGGACATGCCTTATTCAAATCAGTGAAATCGACACATACCCTCCACTTTCCGTTTTTCTTTTGGACAACAACCACATTGGCTAACCATTTTGGATACTTTACCTCTCTGATCATACCTGCTCGAAGTAGTCTCTCTACTTCTTCTTGGATAATGGCATTCCTTTCTGGTGCAAACTTCCTCCTTTTTTGATGGATTGGCTTGATAGACCTGTCAATGCCAAGTTTGTGAGTAATAATATCCTTGGATATACCTGTCATATCTTCATGTTTCCATGCAAAGGTAGATTTTCTTCTTTTGAGGAAGGATATCATGTCTTCTTTCATCTTGCCAAGGATCCCTGATCCGATATAGATTTTTGATTCAGGATCACTAGGATCCAAGAGGATTTCATCTACATCTTGTTCCCTTGCCTCCAAGACATTCCTCGGAGGATACTGTAATTGCTATTGCTCCCTTGGCTTCGAGGTTGGCTTCATGGATGAGGTATAGCAATCCTTAGCCTCTTGCTGATCACTGTCGATCTTGATTATCCCCCATGGGCTAGGGAGCTTCACACATTGATGGTAGGTAGATGGAACTGCTTTCATGTCATGTATCCAAGGCCTGCCAAGGATAACGTTGCAACAAGATAAACAGTCAATAACACAAAATTTTTGGTAATTATGTAATCCTTCCACGTAGATTGGGAGTTTGATGTCCCCCAGAGTTTTCTTCGTTTCCCCACTGAATCCTACAAGCACGGAGGATCTTGGTGTGATGTCTGATTCTGGGATTCCCATCTTCTTCAAGACATCAAGCTGGATAATGTTCACTGAGCTCCCTCCATCAATAAGGATCCTGCGGACAAAATGGTTAGAGATAAAGAGAGTGATAACTAAACTATCATGGTGAGGATCCTGAATGTTAATGCGATCATCCTCATCAAATGTTATCATCTTCCCTTCTGAGACACTTGAGGTTCTAATAGGCTTTTCTCCATTATCCATTTTTGATTCTTTTGCATGTCTTTTGGCCGCTGAAAAGGATGTACCACAAATGTCTGATCCTCCGGATATAAAGTTAATCACTTGTGCGTTTGCCGGAGGTGCTGGAGCCTTTTCAGGGATCCTTTCAGGATCCTGGGTCCTTTGCTTTTTTCTCCCCAACAATTCTTTTAGATGCCCCTTGCTTAGCAGGTATCCAATTTCTTTTCTTAAGGCTATGCAATCTTCAGTTAGATGCCCGAAATCCTCATGGTATGCACACCATTTGGACTTGTCTTTAGTCCCGGATGGTTTATCATTCTTCCTGGGCCACCTAGCTTTCTCACCTAAATTCTGCATTGCAAGGATTAGTTCATGATTATCAACGGAAAAACAATATTCTGAGATTGGAGGATATTCTTCATCATCCTCTTCTTGGTCAACAGCATGCACATTCTTGTTCTCGTTTCTATGGTAGGATTTGAACTTGTTGTTTTTGAAGGAGGATCCTTGCTTCTCCTGTTTTGAGGATCCTACTTGTCTTTCCTGGATCCTCTTGTCATCCTCTAGCCGGATAAACCTGAGTGCTCGAGTTCTTACTTCATCTAAATTCCTGCATGGTGTCATAACAAGATCATCATAGAATAATGAATCCTTAAGCAGTCCCATTTTGAAGGCTTCAACAGCCGTAGCCATATCCAAGTTGGGAATGTCCAAGGATTCTTTACTAAATTTAGTTATATAATCTCTTAATGATTCGTTATGATTTTGAGTTATCCTGTACAAATCACTAGTTAATTTTTCAAATTTTCTACTACAAGAGAATTGGTTATTGAATAAATTAACTAAATTAGCAAATGAAGTAATAGAGTAAGGGGGAAGACTTAGCAGCCACTTAAGAGCTGATCCAGTTAGAGTGGATCCAAATCCTTTACATAGGCATGCTTCTTTCAACTTTTCTGGGATAGGATTGATTTCCATCCTTTCCCTGTATTGTGCTATATGCTCCTCTGGATCCGTTGTGCCATCATACAGCTTCATGGTAGGGATATGGAACCTTTTGGGTACCTCTGCATCACAAATTGGTGGTGCAAAGCGAGATACCTTGTGGCTTCCATCTGCAATCTCTGGGATAGGCTTGACTACCCCTGGAACACTTGAGATCATGTCCTTTAGTTTCTGTAATTCCCTGGCCATAGCATGGTTGGTACCTGTATCCTGCATGAATCCATGGTTAGTAGTAGGATAATTATTTAAAGTGTTACCTCCCATTAGGTTCAAGTTAGGGAATCCATATTGCTGGGATTCTGGAACAACGGAGGGACCAGTGGAAGCAATGGTCTGCATTGGGATGAAGTCCCCTTGATGGACATCTAGGCTTCCTGTTTGCAAACTTTTTAGGGATCCTGGTATCTGGGATAATCCTGGAACGAAGGGGGATCCTTGAACCTGGGATGATCCTGGAACAAAGGAGGATCCTTGAACCTGGGATGATCCTGGAACAAAGGAGGATCCTTGGCCCTGGAATGATCCTGGAATAAAGTAGGATCCTTGAAACTGCTGTGCCCCCGGATAGGCTCCCGGATTCATGAAGGATCCCATGTACTGAGGATAGGATCCTATTGGCTGAAAATGTGAATCTGATGTCTGAGTCATTGCTGCCGAGTTGAGACGTGATCCTCTTGACTCCCCTATAATTTGCACGTCCGGGATCCCTGATGGCTGGGAAGTGATCATTGGAGTATCAAAGCTCAAGGATTTGGGCATTAGTGGAGAATGATCCTCTGCCGCTTTCTTTTGTCTTTTGAGATCTCCAATTTCCCTGAGGATCCTTTCGTTAGTTTCATCTTGCCGCTGCATACGATCCTTCATCTGCAAAATCAAAGCAAATACATCACTAGTACTGGGAATAGAAGAATTCATAGCAGAAGAAGATAGAGGTTTAGAGAAAGTGGGAGTTGATCTCTTTTCAGTATTTTTCTGAGATCCTGCCGGTGGAGGAGGCAAGGTGATCTGTGATGAAGTGACCGCAGACATCGCCGTGGACGTGTTCTTCAATGATGAAGCCATGTAATTCTTTGAAATGATTTCGAACAAAAGATTTTCTTATGAATGAAGCACCAATGGCCCCACGGTGGGCGCCAAACTGTTTTGGTCAAAAATCACACAAGGATAATGCAACCAAACTCTAAGTAAACGGGGTATGATGCTTGGTTTGTAGAAAAAGTAAAGGATCACTTCAATGTGAAATATACAAAGACACAATGATTTATACGAGGAAAAAGCCCTTGATCAATGTATGATCTCCGGCATAAAAAACCTCGGGTGATGGCAACTACCGATCACCAACTTCAATATAATGAAAATGTAGTTACAACTTTGGATGATAATGAGCTGAGTACAAGGATCACTGAGTGTCTAAGTGTTTGAGAGTTGTGTCGTATGTCGTGTGTGTTCTTCCGAATGAAGAAGAGTGGTACTTATACATGTGTAGGTGACCTATTTTAGGTAAAATGACTAAATATCAGCTCATTACCCCTTTAGAAATAAAGATAATCTAGCCTAAATTGCTGCTCTTAGATCAAGCCTAGTTTCTATATCCGGTACAACGTCCGTCTTCAATTTAGCTCTTGCCATAATTGTGAAAACGCGTTCCTTGATCATGATGCCTAGAGCATATCCTGCTAGATGTTCCTGCAAAATAATATTGTAGTAAGCGAAGGTGACCGTTAGTATAAGGATCACCATAACGTCCCATGATCCTGATCTTGAAGTCCGGCTGAGGATCACTGCCTGCCAAAGAAACAAGGATCACTGGTTAGGATCACGTATAAGGATCACTTATAGTAAAAATCCAGCCCTAACAATAACATCAACACCTGTTCACCCACAAGCCAATGGTCAAGCAGAATCATCCAACAAGATCATCATCAACAATCTGAAGAAGAAGCTAGGATCCAAGAAGGGAAAATGGGCAGAGGAGTTACCTTATGTGCTATGGGCTGATAGGACAACTCCCAAGAATGCCACAGGTCAAACACCTTTCTCTTTAGTATTTGGGGCAGAAGCAGTGATCCCAACAGAGATGGTGATCCCAACTGCTAGAACAATTGCTCGTGATCCTGAAGAAAATGCTGCAATCCTAGCTCAGAATTTGGATACTATTGAGGAAATCAGGGATCTAGCTAGAATAAGGATGGCAAGCTACCAACAAAGAATGGCTGGTACCTACAACAAAAATGTCAGGATAAGGAAGTTCCAAGTCGGAGATATGGTGTTGAGAAAAGCATTTCAAAATACTATCAATCCTGCTGACGGGAAGCTAGCACCAAAATGGGAAGGTCCCTACTTGATTGAAGCTGAAGCAGGAAAGGGGGCATACAGGTTGCTAACCATGGAAGGAAACTTGTTACCAAGAGCCTGGAATGCTGTTCACTTAAAGAAATATTTCATGTGAACATGATCCTTCATGCATGTGATCCTTACATTGAAGTATCCTTGAAGGATCCCGGAGATATCAGTGATCCTTACTCTGGTAATATGCTTATCCTAAAACTATTGCATTTTCTTACTTTTTACCTAAGGATAAGGATCATGTATCCTTCATCCTCTACTCACAAACCATTTGAGTTATGATAGTTCAGGTATCTTCAGCAAATCGTCAAAGATCTCCAAAAGCACCACAGATCCTTGGGTCCAACCCCAGTTATCCTTGGGATTATCCCCAGTTTCCGCCAGCAGCGCACGATGATCCTGGTATAGTTCACGTCTTTGGGACCAGTACCCACTTTCGGGGCTGACAACCTCATCGTACTGGCTATATTTAGGATCCTACGTATAATGGTAGACGTACCATACATCCGTTCCTAAGGTTTCTAACGTTTTCACGTTAGCTAAGGTTTTGACATTTTCATGTCACTAAGTTTGGATAATCGCCAGAAAGGGCCATACTCCAGTTTACATACGATCCTTTGGGCTTGTCCCCAGTTATCCTTTGGGCTTGTCCCCAGTTATCCTTTGGGCTTGTCCCCAGTTATCCTATGGGCTTGTCCCCAGTGATCCTCTGGGATCATTCTCAGTTATCCTTTGGGCATAACCCCAGTTACTAATTTACTTCTTACATTGGCCTAGTCCCAAGTTGTGCTTCGTTTTTCAGGTTTGTCAAAGGTAAAACACATAAGGATCCTTAATCCTTATTATCCATCAAAATCTTATCCACGATTGTCTCGATTGAAGGTTAGGATCCTGACTTGGATCCTCAGGTATGATCCTTGGCTATTTTAATTATATTCATTATCCTAACCGACCCTTATACTTTGACAACCAAATCTATGATCCTTGAACTAAAATACTTTGAATATTTTCAATATCAGGATATTTGATCTAGGATCATATCCTAAATTTATTAAATATATTTTCAACTCTTGCCACTTTAACAAATATACTACAAAAACAACTAAGAAACAAGAAGATAAGGATAACAACACGAGATAAGCCAGAAAAGTTAGAGTTATATTATTAAACAAAAGGATCATTAACCCTTTCAAGAAAGTTGTCAAAATTGCCAACCCACAGTTCTACCAGCAAAACGTGGCCCGTCCACATGGGTTGGCAAAGGGTGTCCATTGTCTATGCGGTCTTAGCATTATGCAGGAAATTAAAAAGCGGCAGGATCACAAAGGTTTCATCCCCCAAACAGAGGATCCCTCCACCTTTTGCAATCCTACCCATTGTTCAAAGGATCCAGGATCCTTAACCCTAAAAACTATTGTTCGAAGATTACAAACCATAATTGTCTCAAACCATCAACAACCACAAAAACCACTACCAAACCTAAAAAAAATTGGGCTCCGGCCTAGTCACCAATATCCATCATCGCCCAATCATGCAGCCTACTCCTTTGCTGCTCATCACCACCGGCTGCTCCACCTTGATCCTTGTCAGCATCACCTCCCTCCAGCATTGGGATATCCTCAGCCTCATCCTCGTCCTCCAGGTCTGCCAGCCTTGCCTTCCAACCTTCAACATCCCACGAGCTTTTGTCAAAGGTAGGATCCTGAGCCTCCTCGGCCATCTGAAGTTGTATCTTATACATAGCAATTGCCGCGGAGACCTTAGCATCTTGGGTGATCTCCTGCTTCTCGTTATCCATATCGATCAACCTCTGAGCAGCCTCAGCCTTCATGACCCGGAGTTCCTTCTCAAGATCTCCTATCTTGAGATCCTTTAACACACCCGTTTGCTGGAGGTCGGCAATTTGGCTCTCCTGGTCCTCAACATGGCCAAGATAGGTCTCAATCTCGGCAAGTTTCTGCAACAGGAGAAAAAAGATAAGCTTAGGATCAGATGATCCTCAAAGAAAGCAGGATACACAAACAGGATATGCGAGACGGATAACCAACATGGGCAGTGATCCCTACCTCATTCACGTAGTCGAGGAATTGCTGACGGAGGAGGGGAAATCCCTGAAGATCATCTGAAGCCTTCCTCTTCTTCCCTTTGCCTCGGATAGGCGCTTTAGGAGCTGATGCTGAAGGACTGGCAGCAGGAGCCTTCTTCTTTGAAGACGTAACATTGGCAAGATCACTTATCCCAAATTTGGAGGCAGATTTAACAGACCTGGCAGATTTTCCAGCACCTACACAATTCAAAAACAAGATAAGTTCCCTTATTAAATTAAATACTCTTACATAAAACTTACTTTCTATGAGGATACTTACTTGACATTGTGGCAGATGCAGAGGATATCTCTTGAGAATCCTGGATAGTGACTTGGAAGCTTCTAACTTCAGGATCAAGCTTTTTAAAAGCTAACACTCTTTCTCTCGCGGCAGGGTCAACTTTAAGTGAGCAACAGAAATAGCTGCATAAAAGACAAAAAAAAAAAAGACATCAGTGATCCTCATCATATGAGGCAGGACTGATAGTGATCCTTCGAGGATCCTCTACCCTACCATGAGTGACCCATTCCTTGGGCAGATCCTTCCCATCCGGGATGGAATCCCTTCTAACAAAGAAAAAACGACGCTTCCAGTTTGTATCATTCTTGGTGACCTTGAAGACAGGGTGATCCTCCCCGGCTTTCCGTTTCAGCAGATACCGGTAAGAACCAAAAGTGGTAAAATCGTAAAGCTCGGCCAACTCCGTCATCCCCAGATCAATCCCTTTCTGCTCAATGATCCTCTCGAAGGTATACAGAACCCTCCAGATCATCGGCATAGCTTGGATATAAGAGATGCCGGTTAAAGAAAAGAAGGATTGGGTGAAGGATGGAAAAGGATATGAATACCCTATGGTGAATGGAGTAGCAGGAAAAGCCACCCAGGTATCCGAAACAGAGTCACTCAGAGCGGTAGGTGTGAAGGACTTGAAAACAGCATTCGCCGGAAAGCAATGACGAATTCTGTCTATGTGAACATCAGTAAAGCAACACCTCTCCGTAGGAGAATCCTTGATAATCCCCTGGCTTTTTAAGGGACTATCCTTCTTGGAATCCTTGTGTGGAGAATTCCGGAGCAACATGTTTGTGACGAGACGGAAACAGAGTAGAAGCAGAAAACAGAGCAAAGAGATAAGGAAGAGAGAAAGAGAAGAATACCTGATCAATCTTCGGTGCAGAATATAAAGGGAGTGTATCTTGAATTTAAATGCAAAATGATCCTAACCCTATCTCCTATTTATAATCATGATTTGCAGGGATTGTCACATCCATGACGTAATGATCACAACGGCTAGTTCAATATTAACGGCTAGTTATTCGGAGTTATCCGTTGGAGATAAGATCAAAACAAAATATAACTCGTCTATTTACAATTAACTCCTTATATTTTGGGGGCAATTGTTAGGGCTGGATTTTTATTATAGGTGATCCTTACACGTGATCCTAACAAGTGATCCTTATTTCTTTGGCAGACAGTGATCCTCAGCAGGACTTCAGGATCAGGATCATGGGACATTATAGGATCCTCATACTAACGATCATCTTCGCTTAATGCAATGTTATTTTGCAGGAATATCTAGCAGGATACGCTCTAAGCATCATGATCAAAGGACGCGTCTTCACAATTATGGCAAGAGCTTAATTAAAGATAGACGTTGCACATGATATGGAAACAAGGCTTGATTTATGGGCGGCTATTTAGGCTAGATTGTATCTCATTTCTAAAGGGGTGATGAGCTGAATATTAGTTTAACTACCTAAAATAGGTCACCTACACACATATAAATACTACTCTTCCTCATTCGGAAGAAGACACACGACATACAACGCAACTCTCACACACTTAGACACCAAAAGCAATAGTGATCCTTGTACTCAGCTCATTATCATCCAAAGTTGTAATCATATTTTTGTTATATTGAAGTTGGTGATCGGTAGTTGCCATCACCCGAGGTTTTTTATGCCGGAGATCATTCATTGATCAAGGGCTTTTTCCTCGTATAAATCATTGTGTCTTTGCATCTTTATCACAGAAGTGATCCTTTACTTTCATAATTAACCAAGCATCATACCCCGTTTTCATAAAGTTTGGTTACATTATCCTTGTGTGATTTTTGACCAAAACAGTACTAGTGATATATTTACTTTGATTTTGCAGATGAGGGATCGTATGCAGCAGCAGGATGAAACTAATGACAGGATCCTCAGAGAAATCGGAGATCTCAAAAGGCAAAAGAAAATGGCAGAGGATCATTCCCCACTGATGCCCAAATCTTTGAATTTTGATACTCCGATGATTACTTCTCAGCCATCAGAGGTCCCAGACATTCAACATATGGGTGGATCAAGAGGAGTACATTTCGGCCCAGCAGCAATGACTTAGGCATCAGGATCATATTTCCAACCGGCAGGATCCTACACTCAGCATATGGGATCCTTCATGAGCTCAAGATCCTCCTTTGTTCCAGGATCATCCCAGGTTCAAGGATCCTCCTTTGTTCTAGGATCATCCAAGGTTCAAGGATCCTCCTTTGCTCCAGGATCATCCCAGGTTCAAGGATCCTCCTTTGTTCCAAGATCATTCCATGTTCAGGGATCCCTTCAGATACCAGGATCCTTGAAGAATTTGCAAACAGGAAGTCCAGATGTCCATCAAGGAGATTTTATTCCAATGCAAACCATTGCTTCCACTGGTCCCTCCATCATCCCAGAATCCCAGCAACATGGATTCACATCCAATGTTCCTAACTTGAACCCGATGGGAGGTAACACTTTTAATAATTCTTATACCACTAACCATGGATTCATGCAGGATACAGGTATCAATCATGCTATGGCCAGAGAACTACAAAAACTGAAGGATATGATATCAAGTATTCCAAGGGTAGTCAAACCTATCCCGGAGATTGCAGATGGAAGCCATAAGGTATCTCGTTTTGCACCACCAATCTGTGATGCTGAGATACCCAAAAGATTCCATATCCCTACTATGAAGCTGTATGATGGTACAACGGATCCTGAGGAACACATAGCACAATACAGGGAGAGGATGGAGATCAATCCTATTCCAGAAAGGTTAAAGGAAGCATGCCTGTGCAAGGGATTTGGATCCACTCTTACTGGATCAGCTCTTAAATGGCTGCTAAGTCTTCCCCCTTACTCTATTACTTCATTCGCTAATTTAGTTAACTTATTCAATAATCAATTTTCTTGTAGTAGAAAATTTGAACGATTGACTAGCGATTTATATAGGATAACTCAGGGTCATAATGAATCATTAAGGGATTATATAACCAAGTTTAGTAAAGAATCCTTGGATATTCCTAACTTGGACGTGGCCACAGCTGTTGAGGCCTTCAAGATGGGATTACTTAAGGATTCATTGTTCTATGATGATCTTGTTATGACACCATGCAGGAACCTAGACGAAGTAAGAACTCAGGCACTCAGGTTCATCCGGTTAGAGGATGACAAGAGGATCCAGGAGAGACAAGTAGGATCCTCAAAACAAGAAAAGCAAGGATCCTCTTTCAAAAGCAACAGATTCAAATCCTATAACAGAACTGACAACCAGAACGTGCATGCTGTTGACCAAGAAGAGGATGATGATGATTATCCTCCAATTTCTGAATACTGTTTTTCCGTTGATAACCATGAACTAATCCTTGCAATGCAGAATCTAGGAGAAAAAGCCAGATGGCCTAGAAAAAATGACAAATCAGCCGGAACTAAAGATAAATCGAAGTGGTGTGCATACCACGCGGATTTTGGGCATTTAACCGAAGAATGCATCGCGTTAAGAAAGGAAATTGGATATCTGCTAAGCAAGGGGCATCTAAAAGAGTTGTTGGGAAGAAAAAAGCAAAGGACTCAGGATCCTGAGAGGATCCCTGAGAAAGCTCCAGCTCCTCCGGCAGATGCACAAGTGATTAACTTTATATCTGGAGGATCAGACATCTGTGGTACATCCTTCTCAGCAGCTAAAAGGCATGCAAAGGAAGCTAAAATGGATAACGGAGAAAGACCTATTCGAACATCAAGTGTCTCGGAAGGAAAAATCATAACCTTTGATGAGGATGATAGAATTAACATCCAGGATCCTCATCATGATAGTTTAGTTATTACTCTTTTTATTTCTAACCATTTTGTCCGCAGGATCCTTATTGACGGAGGAAGCTCAGTAAACATTATCCAGCTTGATGTTCTGAAGAAAATGGGTATTCCTGAATCAGACATCACACCAAGATCCTCCGTGCTTGTAGGATTTAGTGGCGAAACTAAGAAAACCCTTGGGGACATTAAACTCCCAATTTATGTGGAAGGATTACATAATTATCAAAAATTTTGTGTTATTGACTGTTTGTCTTGTTGTAATGTTATCCTTGGCAGGCCCTGGATACACGATATGAAGGCAGTCCTGTCCACCTACCATCAGTGTGTGAAGCTTCCTAGCCCATGGGGAATAATCAAGATCGATAGTGATCAACAGGAGGCTAAGGATTGTTACACCTCATCAATGAAACCAGCCATGAAATCAAGGGAGCAATAGCAATTAAAGTATCCTCCAAGGGGTGTCTTGGAGGCAAGAGAGCAGGATGTGGACGAAATCCTCTTAGATCCTGATGATCCTGAATCCAAGATCTACATCGGATCAGGGATCCTTAATAAAATGAAAGAAGACATAGTATCCTTCCTCAAAAGAAGAAAATCTACCTTTGCATGGAAACATGAGGATATGACAGGTATATCTAAGGATATTATCACTCATAAACTTGGCATTGACAGGTCAGTTAAACCGATCCAGGAGGAAGTTTGCACCAGAAAGAAATGCCATTATCCAGGAAGAGGTAGAAAAATTACTACGAGCAGGTATGATCAGAGAAGTGAAATATCCAAAATGGCTGGCCAATGTGGCTGTTGTTCAAAAGAAAAATGGAAAGTGGAGGGTATGTGTCGATTTCACTGATTTGAATAAGGCATGTCCCAAGGATCCTTTCCCATTACCCCACATTGACTCCATGGTGGATGCAACGGCGGGTCATGAACTGTTAACCTTTATGGATGCATCATCTGGATTCCAACAAATTCAGATGGAACCATCTGACCAAGAGGATACGGCTTTTATGACCCCAACCGGTTTATATTGTTATATTGCTATACCTTTTGGATTAAGAAATGCAGGTGCAACATATCAAAGGCTGGTGAATATGATGTTCAAAGATCAAATTGGACAAACCATGGAAGTGTACATAGACGATATGGTGGTGAAATCCAAAAAAGCTGAGGATCACCTAAGGGACTTGGAGGAAGCATTTGATATCCTTGATAATTATAACATGAAGCTTAATCCTTCAAAATGTCACTTTGGTGTTAAAGCAGGTAAATTCTTAGGATATATGGTCACCCAGAGGGGCATTGAAGCAAGCCCAGAACAAATCAAAGCATTGGTGAATATCAAATCCCCTGCCAACGCTAAGGATGTGCAAAGGCTAACAGGCAGGATAGCAGCTCTAAACAGATTCATATCCAAATCCTCAGAAAAGTGTAAAGAATTCTATGATATCCTAAGAAAGAACAAGAAATTCGAATGGACTGAAAAGCATGAGAATGCTTTACAAGCCCTAAAAGAATACATGTCCTCAGCCCCAGCATTGATGAAACCAGAAAAAGGAGATGTGTTATCCTTATATCTTGCGGTATCCTCAAAAGCAGTAAGTGCAGTCCTTGTTAAGGATCATGAAGGTACACAATATCCTGTCTATTATGTAAGTAAGAGTTTACTTGATGCTGAATAACTTATTCTTGCACTGATTATGGCATCTACTAAACTAAGACATTATTTTGAAACCCATGTTATTGTTGTTAGAACTAATTTTCCAATTAAGAATGTCCTCAGGAAACCAGAGATGTCCGGAAGAATGGCTAAGTGGGCAGTAAAGCTTAGTGCCCATAATATAAGATATAAGCCCAGAACAGCCATCAAATCCCAAGCATTAGCAGACTTTGTGTGTGACAACCCGAATATTTAAGGTTAGCATTACTCGAAACCCCGCAACTGTTAGCGTGTGTTTTTATATCTATGTGCTTGTTTTGCGTATTACTTATCCGATTTCGTACGTTTAACTAACCAACCCTCTTGAGTATCGCGCGCCGTGTAAGAAGCTTAGAAAGCTAAACCCTTTGGGCTAGTTGCGTCGGGGCCACTTTGTTATATTACACATGGGCCACTCTAATGCATATCATGGACAAAACTAAACGAGCCCATTATATTCCTTGTGCGATTTCACTAAAACCTTGGCCAAAGCCTTAGACAATCGGCCCACTTGTGTGTTATCAAATAAATTGTAATCGGCCCACACTTGTACGTTTAATCAATTTATAGGCTTTATAAATTGTAAAGCATTTTACAAAAAAAAAAAAAATAATAATACATATCACAACAAACCCTAGTTTTCTATTGAGAGTGACGGCAGCGGACCTCAAGACCCCCCCTCCCCCCTCGCAATATCATCTTCCTTCAGCCAAGTCTTCCGGTTAGTAAATTCAGTCACGTTTGTTTAGTGTTTAATTGCCTGATTTCGTTATATGTTGGTTAGAGTTTGGTTCGCGTTTGCTTAATGTTCAACGTGTAGTCTAATGCGAATTAACTAAGTTAATTGATTAGTATATTATTTCTGATGATTACTCGAGCACATGTTTACTGGCCGAAGATGTGATTACCGATTTACGTTTGTTTATAGAATGCATGCTGGTATAAATTATGTATGATGAAAACCAAGTTTAATTGTATAATAAATTGCATGAATCATATAGGATAGACTGATGATTACTGAATGCTTTGGGGGCTGCTTACACGTGATGATTCTGTACACATGCACATGCCATCCATTATGATTGCTATGGTTGATACTATATGAAATTAAATGATGAGATGACAATCCATTACTGAAGTTGAAATATGTGTTCATAAGATGTAGCATTAATTGTTTTCATGTCTTATCAAACGGTGAGAAACACTGAAGAGAGGCACCTGTCCAAGCACTCAATAGGGCTTCAGTAGGTTACTTGTTTTCTTTAAATTGCCTGTCACTTGGGTCGATATATGTGGCTGGCTTGGGGTGTGCAATGGGCCACGTGAATGGAATAGGCCAAATATAATAACCGGGCTACACAAATATTAAGAAACACCCAGCTCCATTGGGCCGCACCCTGTCTCGGGGACCGCCGGGCGTAGGATGTGGACTGGGCTCCGAAGTTGGGCCTGGAACCAGCCGGGCCGCACAGTGGCATGAAGCACCGATATGGGTAGTTAGGTAAGAATTGTGTTAAACATTTGTGACACACTAAAGCATGTGATCTAAATGTTTTGTTGAGTATTAGATGATAATTCTATGAACTTCAAGCTGTTGAATGCACGAATTGTTATGTGAAATACTAATCTGGTAATGGATGTCATGGCACAATGCACACTAATTAAATTAAATTACAATCGATCTATTGATATGTGCCGCGCATGAGCTCTAAGAATTTATAAATGCTGGGCATGTTTTTAATGGTTGGGTCACACTCACACAAAAATCAGATCATATAAGTAATGGGTCGCACACTTTCTTTGGGCTAAGGGAGATGTTGGGCCGAGCAATCTGGGGGTCACACATGACTGTGTATAGTGGCCGGTCATACATTTATGTGAAGAGAAACCATGAATTAATTAGCTGAATACATGAACCAGGAGTATGTGTTACGATTTCGTACTCGGCTTAGATGTTGTTATATGTTACGATTAGAGTAAGTATGTGTGAACTAGGGAAATGTGATGCATGACTAACTGATATTAGTTGCATGATATTAGGAATTGGTGATGTGAATTTGGATATAACTTGAAATATACTCTACGAAACGACAATGAACTGTTAGTTATGTGGGAAACTGCAACATGCTACGTGTATTTCTGGTACGCTACTGGCTAGATGATGTGTGTTACTTGTACGCTAGGTGGGTAATGTGTATGAAAGATAAGTGAATAATGTGCATACGTGACTGACTATGATTGGTAACCATGGTAGGGTTTGGGGTGACCAACTTGGAACAGGTAACGTAGCAAACCGAGCAAATCAAAGGTGAGTTCACTACATTCGAGCATGCGTCCCAGTGGTTGGGGACAGTCAGTTGGTATCCCATGGGGGTGATAAGTCTTTGGGTAAAAACGAGTATATTGGTTAATATTCTCACCTATCATCTTTTGTAAGTCCCTCATCGGGTATTAGTTAGTAGCGCTACTTAGGTTTGGCACCCTCACCCCGTGCCTGTAGAGGACGGAGGTGAACTAATGACCCAGTCTGGCCCAGTACTAGATAGGAGTACGTGGGAAGGGCAGTCGTGTATTTCAGGAGCCGTCATTGTTCGGAAATGAGATATTAACAATATTACTTGCATTTGTCAGTGAACTGTTTTACGTACAACTGGTAACAAACGTTTTCTTAAACTGTGAACTCGCCAGCTTTGTCTGATACACTTGTTACATGCTCGCAGGTCGTTAGGTATCTTGGAACAGGAACTTGCTGGCTGGAGGGCATGAGTGGTCATGGTTCACAACGATTGGTTTTATTTATTGAACTTTGGTTCTTATAATTGTTTGGAAAATGTTTACATTGTGATACGTTAACGCTTCCGCTGAATTTGCTGGTTTCGAATAACTTATGTTTGGATTTTAATATAAAATGATGAAACTTTATCTTTATACTTATGGATTCAATGTAATTGGTGGCTCGTTGCTAGTGGGTCACACGCCTAACAGGGACACTCCCTAGGTGGTATTTTTAGGGTGTGACAGTTTGGTATCAGAGCCACTGGTTATAGTGAACTTGGTTTTAAAACGTTTTTGTAAAACCAGGCTATAACCAAACAGTTCTGAATACGTGAATACGACCATGACACTCAGCTCCAGACTGCAAGGTTCGTCTCTCGTATACTCATTGTACTGCATAACTAGTGAACACTTACATATGATATTGCATGTGATTGCACGTTTAGCACAACAGTATGAATTCATGTATTACTTACATGTGTTATGTGACTGATAGGGTGGTATTTCCCTAAACATTCGTGGCTTACGTTTCGTGATGCTCTTTGTTTGCTACTCAAGTTTAAGGAACCATTTGACATGAGTTAGGTGGAGCTGAGATGAGCATGCAAATTACAATATTATTGTGGGTGCACACATAATAATAATGTGGGGTGCATGCGAGTCCCAGTGAGGCTTAACAAGTGAAAAAGGGGTTCCGTTAATTGATTGACGTGAAACATAACAGCCTATAGGAGTCATAGCAGTGATTGTCTCCTACTTGAATGTGATTCTTTACTCCTCTCTGAATCCTTACGAATCTCGATGCTATCGAGTATCACCTGATCACATATCTGAACGCCTAGCGAACTGCGTAGGATGTTAGGTGCTAGTACGAACGTCCCTGAGATGGATGGCTCAGCGTCAAATGATTGGACTATACTTCCCTCACTTATCTTTGTTTGCTGGAACTTAGCATGTTGATGTCTTAGACCCCGAAGTGCGATCACTTCTACAATACTCTCGCGACATACCGTGTATTACTCAGTCGACTTGCAAGAACGATGGACAAGAGAGTAAACGTAGTACTTTACCGACTTCAGTAGTTGGACGACCCTGACTACCAGTAACGAACATCAGCAATTTGACTCCAATCGAATCTTTAACCCTAGTCAGCAACTTGTGGGAGTCAACTCTTACGAGTTCATCGGGGCATAAGCAATGGCAACTGACTTTAGTATGGTATGTGAAACTGCCGTCACAGTGGGTAGCGCATTAGGACATGGCGCAGAATGTGAAAAGATGGACTTTGACGGTGAAAAATCGTAGGGCTCTGTTTCAAGAGACGATGTCAGAAACAACAGTCACAGTGACATCAAGATATGTATAACGATGGCTTACAGTATGGAAATGAAGGTGACCTCGACAAGGATTGACTGTGTTAAGTTAAGGTGACAACAACCAAGGGAACGACGGAAGTACTGGAAATTCTCGTGACGAAAACAACACTCGAAATGAAGCTCAGGTAACGACATTTAGTATTGGCATAGGCTATACTAGGCGTTATAGCAACACGATAGCCTGGATGGGTAGCTAATCGCTCCGTCTCTGATCTATTTTCCATGATGTTGCTTGAAACCGAACTTGTTGTGGCAGCAACGGATGGCAAGTCAAAGGAAACCTCATATGTCCGCTGGGATGTAAACTCGAACTGGTGGGACAAGTGTTCGACATCAACCTTCCTTCTACTACCCTTGATGGTTGCAATACAGTAGTTAGTGTGGATTGGTTATCGAGAAATCGCGCAGATACACCAGTGAGGAGAAAATTTTTTTGTGGAGAATCGTGATTTGTTCTTAAGCGTCAGAGTGGTGCAAGGGTTAGCGCCATTTCAGCTGTGAAGGCCAGCAGTGTCTACAGAGGGATTACTCCGCTATACTAGCAACCGTTACTGGTGTTAGGGCTAAGGAAACAGAGGATCGAGGATCCACCAATCATACGTAATTCCTTTCGGTGCGCTACCCAAGGAACTTTCGGGTTTACTTTCACAACTGTTAGGTGAAATCTTAGTCTAATCTCGCGCCAGAGGCAGCCCTGACTACACTCACGCTTACCGTCTTGCACCAGGAGGGTTGCAAGAGCTGTCTAATCAACTGCAGGAATTGTTGAACAGGAGTATTGTCAGACCTAGATTTTCGCGCTGGGGAGCCCAAGTTATATCCGTGAAGATAAGCCTTTTCGTATGTGTTCTGATTTTCAAGAACTCAATAAGGCGACAGTTGAGAACCGTTTGCCACAACCATATATTGACAACCTGACGACCAGTTGCAGGGGTCGAGCTTCCATTCGAGGGTTGAGTAACAAACGAGCTATTAACAGATGGAAGTCTAAGGGGAGAATGTTATTAAAGCGACTTATCAGACGCAATTCGGCCATATGACCTTGTATTCCATGACCTTTGGGGCAATCATCACACCCGCAACCTTAAGGATCATGTGAACCAACCATGCTATTGGGTGACGTTATGAATCTTTCCCAGGAGAAAAGAACATCATGGACAACTTTGTATCTTATTTGAGAACTCCTGAGGGAGGAGCCACACCACGCGAAGTCTTGATAAATGTAACTTCTGGACTCGAGAGGTACCCTTTTGGGGCCATGTAATCAACGAAGTGGAGAAGTACACGTGGATATCGCTAAGATCCATTTCACTAGTAACTGATCGACACCAAAGAGTCCTTCGGGGAAAAAGCAATTTCTTGGTTTCGCTAGATACTATCGCATATTCATTGCGGGATTTACGAAGATTGCGCAGCTTAAACCTCTTTAGCACCGCAGGGTGATGTAAATTCATGGGACACAAAATGGGAGAACGTCCTTTCAGCTTTTGAAATCCAACTCTACAATGCACTGAGCAACGTCTTTACCCAAGGATACGGGTGATCTAGTGGTGTACCATGATGGTTCGAATCGGAGACCCAGTTACACGCCGATACAACACGAGAAGACGATGACGCACGTAGTGGATTACGTAGGAAGAATTTCACTACTCATAACCTGGGAGTGGAAACCATGGCCTTGGAATTAAGTTGGAGGCATTACTTGGACGGTACCAAATGCACTACTTAGACCGATCGCAAGGGCCTCCCGCACACCGTTGTTTCGAAAGAGCCAAAACATGTAATAGCATCGCTGGATGGAACTTTTGAACGTGTGCCACTGGGAAACCTGAGCGTACACGAGCTTTGCAGCCCACTATCGACTCTAACATACCTGATCAGACTCGCCTTGTTCAAACTGAAGAACTGAAGGAAGAGATTTCTCAGAATTGACCCATGTGGGGTATGGGAAAGCAACCTTTGGCAAGTCGGACGATATTTGCTACTTCATGGAACGAATATGGACCTCACTATACAGCAACCTTAGGGAACTGGTGCAGGCAAAGCACACGGGTTTTGATATCCTATTCATTTGAGTTTTGATAGGATGAATTAAAACATGAAGACCATGTACGGATGACCGGGCCTGAGGGCCCACATAGCAACGCATGAGAACGATGTTTGACTTGTGGGAAAGTCAAGGTGGGATATTAGCAACCAGGAACGCATATATGGAAATGGGAACAGACTGCCATGGATTTTATTATTGGTCTACTTATAACTCGAAACGGAAACATTATCACCTGGATGATCGTTGATGGACTCACGTTACCAGCACACTTTCTTGCAATCAAGAAAACTGACAAGTCTTCACAGCTGTGAATGTTCCTCCTAGAGAGGCGGCTTTTAGGCGCGAGGTGCCAACTCCTGTTACCTTGGATATTGAGCTATACCTGATTTATGACAGGCAATACACCACACCCTTGGCTCACGTCTAGACATGAGCATTGCTTAGCACCATGGGACAGACGGCTAGAGTAAACGAACCATCCCGACACTCAAAGACATGCTGCGAGCATGTGTGTGATTGACTTTAGAAAAATTCGAGGGATATTTACCCTTGGTTGGGTTCTACTAGGACAGTTACCATTCTAGTATTCGGGTAGCTCTGTTTGGGGTATTGCAGGGATGATAATACCAATCTTCTTGTTGGACTATGGTGGGTAACAACCTAATCGCGGATCCAGGACTTGTACTCGAAACCCTCGGGAAGATTGGTTAGATCGAAAATCTTTTGGCGGCAACGCGTGACCGCCAGGAAAGCTGATAAGTTAGAAAACACTGGGAGTTCGCTGCAGGCGAGCGAGTCATGTTGAAAGTCTCACCCTGGGAGGGTGTGGTACACCTTGGGGAGCGTGACAAGCGTAATCAACGCTACGTAGGGCCATTCAAAATTCTGGAAAGAATCGGTGATATGGTCTACAAACTCGAGTTACCCAATGAACTGGGTAACGACCACGATGTCAGCTATGTCTCGAGTCTAAAGAAGTGTTTGTCCGATGAAACACTTGTGATACCCTTACTAGAGCCTAAGGTTAACGACAAGTTGCAGTTGTCGAGGAATCTATCGAAAACATGGACCAGGAAGTCAAGGTCCGCCAATATAGTCGAATTCTAATCACGAAAGTTCGTTGGAACTCGGGACGTGGACTGGAGTCCACGTGGGAACAAAAAGACCAGATGAAGCTCAAGTATCCTCAGTTGCTCAAACGGTTGAATCAACTCTTGATGTTATTGGCGAATTTCGGGGCGAAATTCCCTTTCAAGTTGGGGATGATGTGGCACCTGTGGAAAATCTACAATCATCTTGATCTATCACTTCACTCCTCTTGGATTGCCTATCAAATTTCGGGACGAAATTTCTTTTAAGTTGGGGATGATGTGACAACCCGAATATTTAAGGTTAGCATTACTCGAAACCCCGCAACTGTTAGCGTGTGTTTTTATATCTATGTGCTTGTTTTGCGTATTACTTATCCGATTTCGTACGTTTAACTAACCAACCCTCTTGAGTATCGCGCGCCGTGTAAGAAGCTTAGAAAGCTAAACCCTTTGGGCTAGTTGCGTCGGGGCCACTTTGTTATATTACACATGGGCCACTCTAATGCATATCATGGACAAAACTAAACGAGCCCATTATATTCCTTGTGCGATTTCACTAAAACCTTGGCCAAAGCCTTAGACAATCGGCCCACTTGTGTGTTATCAAATAAATTGTAATCGGCCCACACTTGTACGTTTAATCAATTTATAGGCTTTATAAATTGTAAAGCATTTTACAAAAAAAAAAAAATAATAATACATATCACAACAAACCCTAGTTTTCTATTGAGAGTGACGGCAGCGGACCTCAAGACCCCCCCTCCCCCCTCGCAATATCATCTTCCTTCAGCCAAGTCTTCCGGTTAGTAAATTCAGTCACGTTTGTTTAGTGTTTAATTGCCTGATTTCGTTATATGTTGGTTAGAGTTTGGTTCGCGTTTGCTTAATGTTCAACGTGTAGTCTAATGCGAATTAACTAAGTTAATTGATTAGTATATTATTTCTGATGATTACTCGAGCACATGTTTACTGGCCGAAGATGTGATTACCGATTTACGTTTGTTTATAGAATGCATGCTGGTATAAATTATGTATGATGAAAACCAAGTTTAATTGTATAATAAATTGCATGAATCATATAGGATAGACTGATGATTACTGAATGCTTTGGGGGCTGCTTACACGTGATGATTCTGTACACATGCACATGCCATCCATTATGATTGCTATGGTTGATACTATATGAAATTAAATGATGAGATGACAATCCATTACTGAAGTTGAAATATGTGTTCATAAGATGTAGCATTAATTGTTTTCATGTCTTATCAAACGGTGAGAAACACTGAAGAGAGGCACCTGTCCAAGCACTCAATAGGGCTTCAGTAGGTTACTTGTTTTCTTTAAATTGCCTGTCACTTGGGTCGATATATGTGGCTGGCTTGGGGTGTGCAATGGGCCACGTGAATGGAATAGGCCAAATATAATAACCGGGCTACACAAATATTAAGAAACACCCAGCTCCATTGGGCCGCACCCTGTCTCGGGGACCGCCGGGCGTAGGATGTGGACTGGGCTCCGAAGTTGGGCCTGGAACCAGCCGGGCCGCACAGTGGCATGAAGCACCGATATGGGTAGTTAGGTAAGAATTGTGTTAAACGTTTGTGACACACTAAAGCATGTGATCTAAATGTTTTGTTGAGTATTAGATGATAATTCTATGAACTTCAAGCTGTTGAATGCACGAATTGTTATGTGAAATACTAATCTGGTAATGGATGTCATGGCACAATGCACACTAATTAAATTAAATTACAATCGATCTATTGATATGTGCCGCGCATGAGCTCTAAGAATTTATAAATGCTGGGCATGTTTTTAATGGTTGGGTCACATTCACACAAAAATCAGATCATATAAGTAATGGGTCGCACACTTTCTTTGGGCTAAGGGAGATGTTGGGCCGAGCAATCTGGGGGTCACACATGACTGTGTATAGTGGCCGGTCATACATTTATGTGAAGAGAAACCATGAATTAATTAGCTGAATACATGAACCAGGAGTATGTGTTACGATTTCGTACTCGGCTTAGATGTTGTTATATGTTACAATTAGAGTAAGTATGTGTGAACTAGGGAAATGTGATGCATGACTAACTGATATTAGTTGCATGATATTAGGAATTGGTGATGTGAATTTGGATATAACTTGAAATATACTCTACGAAACGACAATGAACTGTTAGTTATGTGGGAAACTGCAACATGCTACGTGTATTTCTGGTACGCTACTGGCTAGATGATGTGTGTTACTTGTACGCTAGGTGGGTAATGTGTATGAAAGATAAGTGAATAATGTGCATACGTGACTGACTATGATTGGTAACCATGGTAGGGTTTGGGGTGACCAACTTGGAACGGGTAACGTAGCAAACCGAGCAAATCAAAGGTGAGTTCACTACATTCGAGCATGCGTCCCAGTGGTTGGGGACAGTCAGTTGGTATCCCATGGGGGTGATAAGTCTTTGGGTAAAAACGGGTATATTGGTTAATATTCTCACCTATCATCTTTTGTAAGTCCCTCATCGGGTATTAGTTAGTAGCGCTACTTAGGTTTGGCACCCTCACCCCGTGCCTGTAGAGGACGGAGGTGAACTAATGACCCAGTCTGGCCCAGTACTAGATAGGAGTACGTGGGAAGGGCAGTCGTGTATTTCAGGAGCCGTCATTGTTCGGAAATGAGATATTAACAATATTACTTGCATTTGTCAGTGAACTGTTTTACGTACAACTGGTAACAAACGTTTTCTTAAACTGTGAACTCGCCAGCTTTGTCTGATACACTTGTTACATGCTCGCAGGTCGTTAGGTATCTTGGAACAGGAACTTGCTGGCTGGAGGGCATGAGTGGTCATGGTTCACAACGATTGGTTTTATTTATTGAACTTTGGTTCTTATAATTGTTTGGAAAATGTTTACATTGTGATACGTTAACGCTTCCGCTGAATTTGCTGGTTTCGAATAACTTATGTTTGGATTTTAATATAAAATGATGAAACTTTATCTTTATACTTATGGATTCAATGTAATTGGTGGCTCGTTGCTAGTGGGTCACACGCCTAACAGGGACACTCCCTAGGTGGTATTTTTAGGGTGTGACATTGTGGCTGATTTCAGTAGTGATTTACAAAAGGAAGCCGAATTGGAAGTCCAGCAGCTGGATGAAACTAAGGATCCTTGGATACTACATACTGACGGGTCCTCAAATGTCAAAGGCACGGGGCTTGGTATACTACTAAAATCGCCACAGGGGGACATAATACCCCATTCCATAGCTTGTGAGTTCCAAGCCACTAATAATGAGGCTGAATATGAAGCCTTAATCGCTGGTTTACAAATCGCTAAACATACGAGGATCAGGTATCTTGAGGTATACGTGGATTCATTGTTAATCACTAATCACTTTAATGGATCCTATACTGTTAAAGGTGAAAAACTAACCAAATATTTAGAGATAGTCAAAGAATTGGCACTCTCCTTTGTTTTTTTCAGTTTGACATAGGTACCAAGGGAGGAAAATACAGAAGCTGATGCATTGGCCAATCTAGGATCATCTTTGAAGATCCCGGAGGATATAAGTATCCCCATCATCCATATCCTGGCTCCTGCTATTGAAAATCAGGCGGCCATGGAAATAGAAGAAGATACTGCAATGATCCCTAGTGAGGATACTCAATCTTATTCAGGATCATGGATCTCACCAATCATGAGATATTTACAACACGGGGAGATTCCTATGGGAGAAAATCCTAGGGCTTTCAGGATGAAGGTATCTCAATTCACAATCTTGAATAATGTGCTATATAAGCGATCTCTTGCAGGACCATATTTAAGATGTATCGAGGATCCTGAAGTTCAAGAAGTGTTAAAAGACTTCCATGAAGGAGATTGTGGAAACCACACTGGGGGCAGAGCATTGTTCTCAAGGATCTTAAGGAATGGATACTACTGGCCAACTATGAAAAGGGATACTGTGGAGTATGCTAAGAAGTGTGATCCTTGTCAAAGACACATCAATATCCTTCATCAACCGGCTGAATTTCTACATCCTATTCCATCCTCTTGGCCATTTATGAGATGGGGGATGGATATAGTTGGCAAGCTCCCTAAGGCACCTGGTGGAAAAGTATTCATGCTTGCTATGACTGACTACTTCTCCAAGTGGATAGAGGCTGAAGCTTTTGCCCAAGTCAGAGAAAAGGAAGTTATATCCTTTATTAAGAGAAACATTATAACTAGATTTGGCATTCCTTCTGAAATTGTATGTGATAATGGTTCCCAATTTATTGGGAGCAGGACTACTAACTTTTGTGACAGTTGGGGGATTAAGAAGATAACATCAACACCAGTCCACCCACAAGCCAATGGTCAAGCAGAATCATCCAACAAGATCATCATCAACAATCTGAAGAAGAAACTTGGATCCAAGAAGGGGAAATGGGCAGAGGAATTGCCTTATGTGCTTTGGGCTGATAGGACAACTCCCAAGAATGCTACTGGTCAAACACCCTTCTCTTTGGTGTTTGGGGCAGAATCAGTGATCCCAACAGAAATGGTGGTTTCAACTGCTAGAACAAGTACCCGTGATCCTGAGGAGAATGATGCAAACCTAGCTCAAGACTTGGATACTATTGAAGAAATCAGGGATCTGGCTAGGATAAGGATGGCTAGCTACCAACAAAGAATGGCTGGTGCTTACAACAAAAATGTCAGGATAAGGAAATTCCAAGTCGGGGATATGGTATTGAGAAAAGCATTCCAAAATACCATCAATCCTGCTGATGGGAAATTGGCACCAAAATGGGAAGGCCCTTACTTGATTGAAGCCGAAGCAGGAAAGGGGGCATATAGATTGCTAACCATGGAAGGAAAGTTGTTACCACGAGCCTGGAATGCTGTTCACTTAAAGAAATATTTCATGTGAAGCAGGATCCTTCTGGCATGAGTGATCCTTACATTGGAAGTATCCTTCAAGGATCCCTGAAGGATCAATGATCCTTACTCTGGTAATGTCCTAAGCTCGAACTCTTATTTACATATCTTCTTATTTAAGGATAAGGATCATGTATCCTTCATCCTTCTCTCATGAGATTTTGAGTTCTGATAAGTCTAGGTATCCTTAGCATAATGTCAACAATCTTCAGAAGCAACTCAGATCCTTGGGCTTGTCCCCAGTTATCCTTGGGCTTGTCCCTAGTTTTCGCCTGTAGCGCACGATGATCCTGGTATAGTTCACGTCTTTGGGACCAGTACTCGCTTTAGGGGCTGATAACCTCATCGTACTGGCTATACCTAGGATCCTACGTATAATGGTAGACGTACCATACATCCGTTCCTAAGGTTTCTAACGTTTTCACGTTAGCTAAGTGTTTTGGTCAAAAATCACACAAGGATAATACAACCAAACTCTATGTAAACGGGGAATGATGCTTGGTTAGTTGAAAAAGTAAAGGATCACTTTAGTTAGAAATATGCAAGTGACACGAGGATTTATACGAGGAAAAAGCCCTTGATCAATGTATGATCTCCGGCATAAAAAACCTCGGGTGATGGCAACTACCGATCACCAAACTTCAATATAAGAAAAATGGTTACAACTTCGGATGATAATGAGCTGAGTACAAGGATCACTATAGTTTCGAGTGTCTAAGCGTGTGAGAATTATGTTGTGTGTCTTCCGAATGGGGAAGAGTGTTATATATACAAGTGTGAGTGGCCTATTTTAGGTAAACAAACTAATAATCAGCTCATTACCCCTTTAGAAATAAAAGTAAATCTAGCCTAAATTATCGCCCTTAAATCATGCCAAGTTTCCATATCCTTCACAACGTTCATCTCTGATTAAGCATATGCCAAAGTTGTAAAGACGCGTCCCTTGATTGTGATGCTAAGAGCGGATCCTGCTAGACATTCCTGCAAAATGACATTAAGTTCAATGAAAGCAACTGTTAGCATGAGGATCCCTATGATGGTCCGTGATCCTGATCCTGGAACTCTGCTGAGGATCACTATCTGCCAAAGAAACAAGGATCACTGGTTAGGATCACATGTAAGGATCATGTTTTATAAAAATCCAGCCCTAACAATTGCCCCCAAAATATAAGGAGTGATATTGTAAATAAATGAGTTATATTTTGCTTGATCTTATCTGTAACGAGCTAATCGGATAATTAGCCGTTAAAGTCGAACTAGCCGTTGCAATTCTTACGTCACAGAAGTGACAGCCCTGCAGATCATCATTATAAATAGGAGATAGAGATAGGATCAATTCGCATTTAAAATCAAAGAAACTCCCTTTATAATCTCGTCTGAAGATCAATCAGGTATCTCTCTTCTTCCTTCTTCCTTCTCTTACTCTGTTTTTCTGCTTCTTTGTTTTTCTTCTGCAAATATGTTGCTCCGGAATTCTCCTCATAAGGATCCTGAGAAGAACAGTCCCTTGAAAGGTCAAGGGATCATCAAAGACTCTCCCACCGAGAGGTGCTGTTTCACTGATCCTCAGGTTGATAGAATCCGTCACTGTTTTCCGGCGAACACCATCTTCAAGTCCTTCACTCCCACTGCTTTGAGTGACTTTATCTCTGATACTTGGGTGGCCTTTCCTGTTACCCCGTTCTTGATAGGGTATTCATATCCTTTCCCACAGTTCACTCAATCCTTCTTCTCTCTCACCGGCATCTGCTATATCCAGGCTATGCCCATGATCTGGAGGGTATTGTATACCCTTGAGAGGATCATTGAACAAGAAGGGATTGACCTTGGTATGGCGGAACTGGCTGAGATGTACGATCTTACCACTTTCGGACCCCATCGTTATCTATTTAAGCGAAAAGCTGGAGAGGATCATCCTGTCTTCAAGGTCACCAAGAACGACACGAATTGGAAGCGACGGTTCTTCTTCGTTAGGAGGGATACCATCCCTGATGGGAAGGATCTGCCCAAAGAGTGGGCTACTCATGGTAGGATAGAGGATCCTGGAAGGATCACCATAAGATTTGTTCCTTAGGATGAGGATCACTAACATTTTCTTTTGTTTTTTGTTTATTGTGCAGCTATTTCCATCTCTCGTCTGAAGTTGACACCTGCTGCAAAAGAGAGACTTTTAGCCTTCAAGAAGCTTGATCCGGAGACAAGGACTTTTCAGGTTGCTACTCAAGATTCCCAAGAAGTATCCTCTGCCTTTGTCACGATGTCAAGTAAGTATCCTGATTAAAAAGTAGTTTCATGTAGGATTTTTTAAATTAGTTAGAATACTTATCTGATTTTGGTTGTGTAGGTGCTGGAAAATCTGCTAAATCTGCCTCCAAGTTTGGCATTGATGATCTTGCTAACGTCAAATCTGCAAGGAAGAAGACCCCTGCTGCCAGTCCAACCGCTTCAGCCCCTAAAGCACCTATTAGGGGTAAAGGAAAGAAGAGGAAGGCCTCTGAGGATCTTCAAGGATTTCCCCTGCTCCGCCAACAGTTTCTTGATTACGTTAACGAAGTAAGGATCACTGCTCCTGCTTGTATATCCTGCTTGTATATCCTGCTTGTTTGAGGATCATCTAGTCCTGAACTTACCCTTTTCCCTTTTGGCAGAAACTCGCTGAAATAGAAACATATATTGGCCACGTTGAGGATCAAGACCGCCAAATTGCCGACCTCCAACAGATGGGTGTGCTAAAGGATCTCAAGATTGCTGATCTTGAGAAGGAGCTCCGGGCCACCAAGGATAAAGCTGCCAGGATGCTGATCAATTTTGATTATGAGAAGCATGACATTACCCAGGATGCCAAGGTCTCTGCTGCGATAACCATGTATAAGATCCAGCTGCAGATGGCTGCGGAGGCTCAGGATCCTTCCTTCGACAAAGGCACATGGGACGTGGAAGGCTGGAAGGCGAGGCTGGCAGAGTTGGAGGATGATGAGGAGGCTGAGGAGATCCCAATGCTTGAGGGCGGTGATGTTGGCAAGGATCAGGGGGAAGCAAGTGGAGCTGGTGGTGATGGTGCAGCGAAGGTTTGAGCTGCAGGATTGGGCAATGATGGAAATTTCTAGACATAGCCGGAGCCCAATTTTTTAAAATTTGGTAGTGGTTTTTTGTGGTTGTGATGTTTTGAAACAATTTATGGTCTGTAACTCAAACAATAGTTTTTAGGGTTAAGGATCCTGGATCCTTTGGACAATAGGTAGGATCGCAAATGGTGGAGGGATCCTCTGTTTGGGGGATGAAGCCTTTGTGATCCTGCCGCTCTTACTTTCCTGCACCTGCTATGATCGCATAAACAATGGACACCCTTTGCCAACCCATGTGGACGGGCCACATTTTACTGGTAGAAACGTGGGTTGGCAATTTTGACAACTTTTGAAAGGGTTTAAAATCCTTTGTTAATAAAATAACTCTAATCTTTCTGGCTTATCTCGTGTTGTTATCCTTTGCTTATCCTTTTATTTTCCAATTGTTAAGCAAATCATGTTCAATCATTTTAGGATATGATCCTGGATCAAATACCCTGTAATCGAAAAATTTTCAAAAATAGTTTATGATCGAGGATCATAGGTTTAGTTGTCAAAGTGTAAGGGTTATTCAAAATAACAAGTATAATCAAAATAGTCAAGGATCATACCTGAGAATCCAAGTTAGGATCCTAACCTTTAATCAAGATAACCATAAGTGAAATTTTAACGGATAATTAGGATTAAGGATCCTTATTTGTTTAACTTCGAAAACCTGAAAAATGGAACATAACTTGGGACTAAGCCAATGTAAAAGATAAATTAATAGCTGGGGACATGCCCAAAGGATAACTGGGGACAAGCCCAAAGGATCACTGGGGACAAGCCCAAAGGATAACTGGGGACAAGCCCAAGGATCGTATGTAAACTGGAGTATGGCCCTTACTGGCGACTATCCAAACTTGGTGACATGAAAATGTCAAAACCTTAGCTAACGTGAAAACGTTAGAAACCTTAGGAACGGATGTATGGTACGTCTACCATTATACGTAGGATCCTAGATATAGCCAGTACGATGAGGTTGTCAGCCCCTAAAGTGGGTACTGGTCCCAAAGACGTGAACTATACCAGGATCATCGTGCGCTACAGGCGAAAACTGGGGACAAGCCCAAGGATAACTGGGGTTGAACCCAAGGATCTGAGATTCTTTTGAAGACTATCGATAATATGCTGAGGATACCTGGACTATCAGAACTCAAATTCTCGTGAGAGAAGGATGAAGGATACGTGATCCTTATCCTTAGGTAAAAATAAGAAAATGGAAAAGTTTTGAGATAAGGACTTTACCAGAGTAAAGGATCACTGATGTCGCCGGGATCCTTCGAGGATGCTTCCGATGTAAGGATCATATGCTTGAAGGATCCTGTTCACATGAAATACTTCTTTAAGTGAATAGCATTCCAGGCTCTTGGTAACAAATTTCCTTCCATGGTTAGCAATCTGTATGCCCCCTTTCCTGCTTCGGCTTCAATCAAGTAAGGGCCTTCCCATTTTGGTGCCAATTTTCCGTCAGCAGGATTGATGGTGTTTTGGAATGCTTTTCTCAACACCATATCCCCGACTTGGAACTTCCTTATCCTGACATTTTTGTTGTAGGCACCAGCCATTCTTTGTTGGTAGCTTGCCATCCTTATCCTAGCCAGATCCCTGATTTCCTCAATAGTATCCAAGTCTTGAGCTAGGTTTGCAGCATTCTCATCAGGATCACGAGTACTTGTTCTAGCAGTTGGAATCACCATTTCTGTTGGGATCACTGCTTCTGCCCCAAATACTAAAGAGAAGGGTGTTTGACCAGTGGCATTCTTGGGAGTTGTCCTATCAGCCCACAGCACATAAGGCAATTCCTCTGCCCATTTCCCCTTCTTGGATCCTAATTTCTTCTTCAGGTTGTTGATGATGATCTTGTTGGATGATTCTGCTTGACCATTGGCTTGTGGATGGACTGGTGTTGACGTTATCATCTTAATTCCCCAACTGTCACAAAAGTTAGTGGTTCTGCTCCCAATGAATTGGGAACCATTATCACATATAATTTCAGAGGGAATGCCAAATCTGGTTATAATGTTTCTCTTAATAAAGGATATAACTTCCTTTTCTCTGACTTGAGCAAAAGCTTCAGCTTCTATCCACTTGGAGAAGTAGTCGGTCATGGAAAGCATAAATACTTTTCCACCAGGTGCTTTAGGGAGCTTGCCAACTATATCCATCCCCCATCTCATGAATGGCCAAGAGGATGGTATTGGATGCAAAAATTCAGCTGGCTGATGAAGGATATTGCTGTGTCTTTGACAAGGATCACATTTCTTAGCATATTCTACAGCATCCCTTTTCATAGTTGGCCAGTAGTATCCTGTTCTAAGGATCCTTGAGAACAATGCCCTGCCCCCAGTATGGTTTCCACAATCTCCTTCATGGAAGTCTCTCAACACTTCTTGAATTTCAGGATCCTCGATACATCTTAAATATGGTCCTGCAAGAGATCGTTTATATAATACATTATTTAAGATTGTGAATTGAGATACCTTAATCCTGAAAGCTCTAGGATTTTCTCCCATAGGAATCTCCCCGTGTTGTAAGTATCTCATGATTGGTGAGATCCATGATCCTGAATAAGATTGAGTTTCTTCACTAGGGATCATTGCAGTATCCTCTTCTATTTCCATGGCCACCTGATTTTCAATAGCAGGAGCTAGGATATGGATGATGGGGATACTTATATCCTCTGGGATCTTCAAGGATGATCCTAGATTGGCCAATGCATCAGCTTCTGTATTTTCCTCCCTTGGTACCTGTGTTAAACTGAAGGAAACAAAAGAGAGTGCCAATTCTTTGACTATCTCTAAATATTTGGTTAGTTTTTCTCCTTTAACAGCATAGGATCCATTAAAGTGATTAGTGATTAGTAATGAGTCTACGTATACTTTAAGGTATCTGACCCCCATATCCTTAGCAATTTGTAAACCAGCAATTAAGGCTTCATATTCAGCCTCATTGTTGGTTGCTTGGAACTCACAGGCTATGGAGTGGGGTATTATGTCCCCCTGTGGCGATTTTAGTAGTATCCCGAGCCTTGTGCCCTTGACATTTGAGGATCCATCAGTGTGTAGTATCCAAGGATCCTTGGTCTCATCCAGCTGCTGGACTTCCAATTCTGCTTCCTTTTGTAGATCACTACTGAAATCAGCCACAAAGTCAGCTAGTGCTTGGGATTTAATGGCTGTTCTAGGCTCATATCTTATATCATGGGCACTAAGCTTTACTGCCCACTTAGCCATTCTTCCGGACATCTCTGGTTTCCTGAGGACATTCTTGATTGGAAAATTAGTTCTAACAACAATAGTGTGGGTTTCAAAATAATGTCTTAACTTAGTTGATGCCATAATTAATGCGAGAATAAGTTTCTCAAGGTGTGAGTACCTGGATTCTGCATCAAGTAAACTCTTACTTACATAGTAAATAGGATGTTGTGTACCTTCGTGATCCTTAACAAGGACAGCACTTACAGCGGTTGAGGATACCGCCAGGTATAAGGATAACACATCTCATTTTCCGGGTTTCATTAATGCTGGTGCTGAGGACATATATTCTTTAAGGGCTTGTAAAGCATTCTCGTGTTTTTCAGTCCATTCGAACTTCTTGTTTTTCCTTAAGATATCGTAAAATTCTTTACATCTTTCTGAGGATTTTGATATGAACCTGTTTAGAGCTGCTATCCTGCCTGTTAGCCTTTGCACATCCTTAGCATTGGCAGGGGACTTGATATTCACTAGTGCTTTAATTTGCTCCGGGCTTGCTTCGATGCCCCTCTGAGTTACCATATATCCTAGAAATTTACCTGCTTTAACACCAAAGTGGCATTTTGAAGGATTAAGCTTCATGTTATAATTATCAAGGATATCAAATGCTTCCTCCAAGTCCCTTAGGTGATCCTCAGCTTTCTTTGACTTGACTACCATATCATCTATGTATACTTCCATAGTTTGTCCTATTTGATCTTTGAACATCATATTCACCAGCCTTTGATATGTTGCACCTGCATTTCTTAGTCCAAAAGGCATGGCAATATAACAATATAAACCGGTTGGGGTCATAAAGGCTGTATCCTCTTGGTCAGATGGTTCCATCTGAATTTGTTGGAATCCAGATGATGCATCCATAAAGGTCAACAGTTCATGCCCCGCCGTTGCATCCACCATGGAGTCAATGTGGGGTAGTGGGAAAGGATCCTTGGGACATGCCTTATTCAGATCAGTGAAATCGACACATACCCTCCACTTTCCGTTTTTCTTTTGGACAACAACCACATTGGCTAACCATTTTGGATATTTTACCTCTCTGATTATACCTGCTCGAAGTAGTCTCTCTACTTCTTCTTGGATAATGGCATTCCTTTCTGGTGCAAACTTCCTCCTTTTTCGATGGATTGGTTTGATAGACCTGTCAATGCCAAGTTTATGAGTGATAATATCCTTAGATACACCTGTCATATCTTCATGTTTCCATGCAAAGGTAGATTTTCTTCTTTTGAGGAAGGATATTATGTCTTCTTTCATTTTGCCAAGGATCCCTGATCCGATATAGATTTTTGATTCAGGATCACTAGGATCCAAGAGGATTTCGTCCACATCTTGTTCCCTTGCCTCCAAGACATTCCTTGGAGGAATCTGTAATTGCTATTGTTCCCTTGGCTTCGAGGTTGGCTTCATGGATGAGGTATAACAATCCTTAGCCTCCTGCTGATCACTGTCGATCTTGATTATCCCCCATGGGCTAGGGAGTTTCACACATTGATGGTAGGTGGATGGGACTGCTTTCATATCATGTATCCAGGGCCTGCCAAGTGTTAGGGCTGGATTTTTAATATAGGTGATCCTTACACGTGATCCTAACCAGTGATCTTTGTTTCTTTGGCAGACAGTGATCCTCAGCCGGACTTCAGGATCAGGATCATGGGACATTATAGGATCCTCATACTAACGATCATCTTCGCTTAATGCAACATTATTTTTGCAGGAATATCTAGCAGGATACGCTCTAGGCATCATGATCCAGGGACGCGTCTTCACAATTATGGCAAGAGCTTAATTGAAGAAAGACGTTGCACAGGATATGGAAACATGGCTTGATTCATGGGCAGCAATTTAGGCTAGATTGTCTTTATTTCTAAAGGGGTAATGAGCTGATAATTAGTCCTTTTACCTAAAATAGGTCACCTACACTTGTATAAATACCACTCTCCATCATTTGGAAGAGGACACACACAACATACAACGCAACTCTCACACACTTAGACACCAAAAGCAATAGTGATCCTTGTACTCAGCTCATTATCATCCAAAGTTGTAACCATTTTATTCTTATATTGAAGTTTGGTGATCGGTAGTTGCCATCACCCGAGGTTTTTTATGCCGGAGATCATATACTGATCAAGGGCTTTTTCCTCGTATAAATCATTGTGTCTTTGCATCTTTATCACGAAAGTGATCCTTTACTTTTATAATTAACCAAGCATCATACCCCGTTTACATAAAGTTTGGTTACATTATCCTTGTGTGATTTTTGACCAAAACAGTTTGGCGCCCACCGTGGGGCAATTGGTGCTTCATTCATAAGAAAATCTTTTGTTCGAAATCATTTCAAAGAGTTACATGGCTTCATCATTGAAGAACACGTCCACGGCGATGTCTGCAATCACCTCATCACAGACCACTTTGCCTCCTCCACCGGCAGGATCTCAGAAAAATACTGAGAAGAGATCAACTCCCACTTTCTCTAAACCTCTATCTTCTTCTGCTATGAATTCTTCTATTCCCAGTACTAGTGATGTATTTGCTTTAATTTTGCAGATGAAGGATCGTATGCAGCGGCAGGATGAGACTAATGACAGGATCCTCAGGGAAATTGGAGACCTCAAAAGACAAAAGAAAGCGGCAGAGGATCATTCCCCACTGATGCCCAAATCCTTGAGCTTCGATACTCCAATGATCACTTCCCAGCCATCAGGGATCCCGGACGTGCAAATCATAGGGGAGTCGAGAGGATCACATCTCAAGTCGGCAGCAATGACTCAGACATCAGGCTCACATTTTCAGCCAGTAGGATCCTATCCTCAGTACATGGGATCCTTCATGAATTCAGGAGCCTATCCGGGGGCACAGCAGTTTCAAGGATCCTACCTTGTTCCAGGAACATTCCAGGGCCAAGGGTCCTCCTTTGTTCCAGGATCATCCCAGGTTCAAGGATCCTCCTTCGTTCCAGGATCATCCCAGACACCAGGATCCTTCCAGATACCAGGATCCCTAAAAAGTTTGCAAACAGGAAGTCTAGATGTCCATCAAGGGGACTTCATTCCAATGCAGACCATTGCTTCCACTGGTCCCTCCGTTGTTCCAGAATCCCAGCAATATGGGTTCCCTAACTTGAACCCAATGGGAGGTAACACTTTAAATAATTATCCTACCACTAACCATGGATTCATGCAGGATACAGGTACCAATCATGCTATGGCCAGGGAGTTGTAGAAGATAAAAGAGATGATCTCAAGTGTTCCAGGGGTAGTCAAGCCTATCCCAGAGATTGCAGATGGGAGCCACAAAGTATCTCGCTTTGCACCACCAATTTGTGATGCAGAGGTACCCAAAATGTTCCATATCCCTACCATGAAGCTGTATGATGGCACAACGGATCCAGAGGAGCATATAGCACAATACAGGGAGAGGATGGAGATCAATCCTATCCCAGAAAAGTTGAAGGAAGCATGCCTATGTAAAGGATTTGGATCTACTCTTACTGGATCAGCTCTTAAGTGGCTGCTAAGTCTTCCCCCCTACTCTATTACTTCATTTGCTAATTTAGTTAATTTATTCAATAACCAATTCTCTTGTAGCAGAAAATTTGAAAAATTAACTAGTGATTTGTACAGGATAACTCAAAATCATAATGAATCATTAAGGGATTATATAACTAAATTTAGTAAAGAATCCCTGGACATTCCCAACTTGGATATGGCTACGGCTGTTGAAGCCTTCAAGATGGGACTGCTTAAGGATTCATTATTCTATGATGATCTTGTTATGACACCATGCAGGAATCTAGATGAAGTAAGAACTCGAGCACTCAGGTTCATCCGGCTAGAGGATGACAAAAGGATCCAGGAGAGACAAGTAGGATCCTCAAAACAGGAGAAGCAAGGATCCTCCTTCAAGAACAACAAATTCAAACCCTACCATAGAAATGAGAACAAGAATGTGCATGCTGTTGACCAAGAAGAGGATGATGAAGAATATCCTCCAATCTCAGAATATTGTTTTTCCGTTGATAATCATGAACTAATCCTTGCAATGCAGAATCTAGGTGAAAAAGCTAGGTGGCCCAGGAAGAATGATAAACCATCCGGGACTAAAGACAAGTCAAAATGGTGTGCATACCATGAGGATTTCGGGCATCTAACTGAAGATTGCATAGCCTTAAGAAAAGAAATTGGATACCTGCTAAGCAAGGGGCATCTAAAAGAATTATTGGGAAGAAAAAAGCAAAGGACTCAGGATCCTGAAAGGATCCCCGAAAAAGCTCCAGCACCTCCGGCAAATGCACAAGTGATCAACTTTATATCCGGAGGATCAGACATCTGTGGTACATCCTTCTCGGCGGCCAAAAGACATGCAAAAGAATCAAAAATGGATAATGGAGAAAGGCCTATTAGAACCTCAAGTGTCTCAGAAGGGAAGATGATAACATTTGATGAGGATGATCGCATTAACATTCAAGATCCTCACCATGATAGTTTAGTTATCACTCTCTTTATCTCTAACCATTTTGTCCGCAGGATCCTTATTGATGGAGGGAGCTCAGTGAACATTATCCAGCTTGATGTTCTGAAGAAAATGGGTATCCCAGAATCAGACATCACACCGAGATCCTCCGTGCTTGTAGGATTCAGTGGAGAAACGAAGAAAACTCTGGGGGACATCAAACTCCCAATCTACGTGGAAGGATTACATAATTATCAGAAATTTTGTGTTATTGACTGTTTATCTTGTTGCAACGTTATCCTTGGCAGGCCTTGGATACATGATATGAAAGCAGTCCCATCCACCTACCATCAATGTGTAAAGCTCCCTAGCCCATGGGGGATAATCAAGATCGACAGTGATCAGCAGGAGGCTAAGGATTGTTATACCTCATCTATGAAGCCAACCTCGAAGCCAAGGGAGCAATAGCAATTACAGTATCCTCCGAGGAATGTCTTGGAGGCAAGGGAACAAGATGTGGATGAAATCCTCTTGGATCCTAGTGATCCTGAATCAAAAATCTATATCGGATCAGGGATCCTTGGCAAGATGAAAGAAGACTTAATATCCTTCCTCAGAAGAAGAAAATCCACCTTTGCTTGGAAACATGAAGACATGACAGGTATATCTAAGGATATTATTACTCACAAACTCGGCATTGACAGGTCTATCAAACCAATCCATCAAAAAAGGAGGAAGTTTGCACCAGAAAAGAATGCAATTATCCAAGAAGAAGTAGAGAGACTACTTCGAGCAGGTATGATCAGAGAGGTAAAATATCCAAAATGGTTAGCCAATGTGGTTGTTGTCCAAAAGAAAAATGGAAAGTGGAGGGTATGTGTCGATTTCACTGATTTGAATAAGGCATGTCCCAAGGATCCTTTCCCATTACCCCACATTGACTCCATGGTGGATGCAACGGCGGGGCATGAACTGTTGACCTTTATGGATGCATCATCTGGATTCCAACAAATTCAGATGGAACCATCTGACCAAGAGGATACAGCCTTTATGACCTCAACAGGTTTGTATTGTTATATTGCCATGCCTTTTGGACTAAGAAATGCAGGTGCAACATATCAAAGGCTGGTGAATATGATGTTCAAAGATCAAATTGGACAAACTATGGAAGTATACATAGATGATATGGTAGTCAAATCAAAGAAAGCTGAGGATCACCTAAGGGATTTAGAAGAAGCATTTGATATCCTTGATAAATATAACATGAAGCTTAATCCGTCAAAGTGCCACTTTGGTGTTAAGGCAGGTAAATTCCTAGGATATATGGTAACTCAGAGAGGCATTGAAGCAAGCCCGGAACAAATCAAAGCATTAGTAAATATCAAATCTCCTGCCAATGCCAAGGATGTTCAAAGACTGACAGGCAGGATAGCAGCTTTGAACAGGTTCATATCGAAATCCTCAGAAAAATGCAAAGAATTCTACGATATCCTAAGGAAGAATAAGAAGTTTGAATGGACTGAGAAGCATGAGAACGCTTTACAAGCTCTTAAAAAATATATGTCCTCAGCACCAGCATTAGCAAAACCGGAAAAAGGAGATGTGTTATCCTTATACCTGGCGGTATCCTCAACCGCTGTAAGTGTTGTCCTTGTCAAGGATCATGAAGGTACACAATATCCTATCTACTATGTAAGTAAAAGTTTACTTGATGCCGAATCCAGGTACTCACACCTCGAAAAACTTATTCTTGCATTAATCATGGCATCCACTAAGTTAAGGCATTATTTTGAAACCCATACTATTGTTGTTAAAACTAATTTTCCAATTAAGAATGTCCTCAGGAAACCGGAGATGTCAGGGAGAATGGCCAAGTGGGCAATGAAGCTTAGTGCCCATGATATAAGATATGAACCAAGAACAGCCATTAAATCACAAGCCTTAGCCGACTTTGTGGCTGATTTCAGTAGTGATCTACAAAGAGAAGCAGAATTGGAGGTCCAACAGCTGGATGAGACCAAGGATCCTTGGATACTACACACTGATGGATCCTCAAATGTTAAGGGCACAGGGCTCGGGATACTACTAAAATCGCCACAGGGGGACATAATACCCCACTCCATAGCCTGTGAGTTCCAAGCAACTAACAATGAGGCTGAATACGAAGCCTTAATTGCTGGCTTACAAATTGCTAAGGATATGGGGGTAAAATATCTTAAAGTATATGTAGACTCATTATTGATCACCAATCACTTTAATGGATCCTATGCTGTTAAAGGTGAAAAACTAACCAAATATTTAGAGATAGTCAAAGAATTGGCACTCTCTTTTGTTTCTTTCAGCTTAACACAGGTACCAAGGGAGGATAACACGGAAGCTGATGCATTGGCCAACTTAGGATCATCCTTAAAAATTCCAGAAGACATAAGTATCCCTATCATCCACATCATGGCTCCTGCTACTGAAAATCAAGTGGCCATGGAAATAGAAGAGGATACTGCAATAATCCCTAGTGAAGAAGCTCAATCTCATTCAGGATCATGGGTCTCACCAATCATGAAATACTTGCAAAACGGAGAGATTCCAATGGGAGAAAATCCTAGAGCTTTCCGGATCAAGGTATCTCAATTTACAATCTTAAATAATGTGCTATATAAACGATCCCTTGCAGGACCATACTTAAGATGTATTGAGGATCCTGAAATTGAAGAAGTGTTAAGAGACTTCCATGAAGGAGATTGTGGAAACCACACTGGGGGCAGGGCATTATTCTCAAGGATCCTTAGAACAGGATACTACTGGCCAACCATGAAAAGGGATGCTGTAGAATATGCTAGGAAATGTGATCCTTGTCAAAGACACAGCAATATCCTTCATCAACCAGCTGAATTACTACACCCCATACCATCCTCTTGGCCATTCATGAGATGGGGAATGGATATAGTTGGCAAGCTCCCTAAAGCACCTGGTGGAAAAGTATTTATGCTTGCCATGACTGACTATTTTTCTAAGTGGATAGAAGCTGAAGCCTTCGCCCAAGTCAGAGAAAAGGAAGTCATATCCTTCATCAAAAGAAATATTATAACTAGATTTGGCATTCCCTCTGAAATTGTATGTGATAATGGCTCCCAATTCATTGGAAGCAGAACCACTAACTTCTGTGACAGTTGGGGAATCAAGATGATAACATCAACACCAGTTCATCCACAAGCCAATGGTCAAGCAGAATCATCCAACAAGATCATCATCAACAATCTGAAGAAGAAGCTAGGATCCAAGAAGGGGAAATGGGTAGAGGAGTTACCTTATGTGCTATGGGCTGATAGAACAACTCCCAAGAATGCCACTGGTCAAACACCTTTTTCTTTAGTATTTGGGGCAGAAGCAGTGATCCCAACAGAGATGGTGATCCCAACTGCTAGAACAAGTGCTCGTGATCCTGAAGAAAATGCTGCAATCCTGGCTCAGGATTTGGACACTATTGAGGAAATCAGGGATCTGGCTAGGGTAAGGATGGCTAGCTACCAACAAAGAATGGCTGGTGCCTACAACAAGAATGTTAGGATAAGGAAGTTCCAAGTTGGAGATATGGTGTTGAGAAAAACATTCCAAAACACTATTAATCCTGCTGACGGGAAGTTAGCACCAAAATGGGAAGGCCCTTACTTAATTGAAGCTGAAGCAGGAAAGGGGGCATACAGGTTGCTAACCATGGAAGGAAACTTATTGCCAAGAGCCTGGAATGCTGTTCACTTAAAGAGATACTTTATGTGAACATGATCCCTCAAGCATGTGATCCTCACACTGAAGTATCCTCGAAGGATCCCGGTGATGTCAGTAATCCTTACTCTGGTAATGTCCTTATCTTAAAACTATTACATTTCCTTACTTTTTACCAAAGGATAAGGATCCTGTATCCTTCATCCTCTTCTCACGAACCATTTGAGTTATGATAGTTCAGGTATCTTCAGCATATCGTCAAAAGATCTTCAAGAGCAACGCAGATCCTTGGGCTTGTCCCCAGTTATCCTTGGGATTATCCCCAGTTTCCGCCAGCAGCGCACGATGATCCTGATATAGTTCACGTCTTTGGGACCAGTACCCACTTCCGGGGCTGACAACCTCATCGTACTGGCTATACTCAGGATCCTCCGTATAATGGTAGACGTACCATACATCCGTTCCTAAGGTTTCTAACGTTTTCACGTTAGCTAAGGTTTTGACATTTTCATGTCACTAAGTTTGGATAGTCGCCAGTAAGGGCCATACTCCAGTTTACATACGATCCTTTGGGCTTGTCCCCAGTGATCCTCCGGGATCATCCTCAGTTATCCTTTGGGCTTGTCCCCAGTTATCCTTCGGGCTTGTCCCCAGTGATCCTCCGGGATCATCCTCAGTCATCCTTTGGGCATGTCCCCAGCTACTAATCTATTTTTTACATTGGCTTAGTCCCAAGTTATGTTTCATCTTTCAGGATTGTCAAAGGTAAAACACATAAGGATCCTTAATCCTTATTATCCATCAAAATCTTATCTACGATTGTCTCGATTGAAGGTTAGGATCCTAACTTGGATCCTCAGGTATGATCCTTGACTATTTTAATTATACTCATTATCCTAACCGACCCTTATACTTTGACAACCAAACCTATGATCCTTGAACTAAAGTACTTTGAAAATTTTCAATATCAGGATATTTGATCTGGGATCATATCCTAAATTTGGATAACATATTTTCAACTCTTGCCACTTTAAACAAATATACTACAAAAACAATTGGAAACTAAAAAGATAAATAAAGGATAACAACACAGGATAAGCCAGAAAGATTAATGTTATATTATTAAACAAAAGGATCATTAACCCTTTCAAAAAGTTGTCAAAATTGCCAACCCACATTTCTACCAGCAAAACGTGGCCCGTCCACATGGGTTGGCAAAGGGTGTCCATTGTCTATGCGGTCTTAGCATTGTGCAGGAAAGTAATAGCGGCAGGATCACAAAGGCTTCATCCCCCAAACAGAGGATCCCTCCACCTTTTGTAATCCTACCTATTGTCCGAAGGATCCAGGATCCTTAACCCTAAGAAACTATTGTTCAGAGATTACAGACCATAATTGTTCACCAACACCACTACCACAACAAACCACTACCAAACCTAAAAAATTGGGCTCCGGCCTAGTCACAAATATCCATCATCGCCCAATCATGCAGCTTACTCCTTCGCTGCTCCATCACCACCGGCTGCTCCACCTTGATCCTTGTCAGCATCACCTCCCTCCAGCATTGGGATATCCTCAGCATCATCGTCATCCTCCAACTCTGCTAGCCTTGCCTTCCAGCCTTCAACATCCCAGGTACTCTTATCGAAGCAAGGATCCTGAGCCTCCATAGCCATCTGCAGTTGTATCTTGTACATAGCTATCGCGGCAGAGACTTTAGCATCCTGAGTAATGTCGTGCTTCTCATAGTCGAAGTTGATCAATGCTTTGACAGCCTCATCCTTAACAGTACGGATCTCCTTCTCAAGATCAGCAATCTTGAGGTCCTTCAGTGCACCCATCTGTTGAAGGTCGGCAATTTGACGATCTTGATCTTCAACCTGGTTAACATAAGTCTCCATCTCGATGAATTTCTACAAGGAAAACAGAAAAACAACATCAGACATAGATGATCCTTAGACTTGTCAAGACAATCAGCAGGGGCAGTGATCCTAACCTCGTCAAAGTAGTCAAGGAATTGCTGACGGAGGAGGGGAAATCCTTGGAGATCATCAGAAGCTTTCCTCTTCTTCCCCTTACCCCGGATAGGCACCTTGGGGGTAGAAACTGAAGGACTGGCAGCAGGAGCCTTCTTCCTCGAAGACTTGACGGTGGTGAGATCATCTATTCCAAATTTAGAAGCAGATTTGACAGACCTGGCAGACTTTCCAGCACCTACACAATCAAAAAACAAGATAAGTTGCTTTATTAATCAAACAATCCTACATATAATTTATTTTCTATAAGGATACTTACTTGACATAGTGGCAGATGCAGAGGATACTTCTTGAGAATCTTGGACGGTGACTTGGAAACTTCTGACTTCAGGATTAAGCTTTTTAAAAGCTAGGACTCTCTCTTTTGCAGCAGGGCTTAATTTCAGATGAGCAATGGATATAGCTGCACAAGAGATAAAAAGAGATATTAGTGATCCTCATTATATGAGACGGGGCTGATAGTGATCCTTCGAGGATCCTCTATCCTACCATGAGTGGCCCATTCCTTGGGCAGATCCTTCCCATCTGGGATGGAATCCCTCCTAACAAAGAAAAAGCGACGCTTCCAGTTTGTATCGTTCTTAGTAACCTTGAAGACAGGGTGATCCTCCCCGGCTTTCCGTTTCAACAAATACCGGTGAGAACCAAAGGTGGTGAGATCGTAAAACTCAGCTAACTCCGCCATCCCCAGATCAATCCCTTCCTGCTCGATGATCCTCTCGAAGGTATACAGAACCCTCCAGATCATCGGCATAGCTTGGATATATGAGATGCCGGTTAAGGAAAAGAAAGATTGGGTGAACAATGGAAAAGGATATGAATACCCTATGGTAAATGGAGTAGCAGGAAAAGCCACCCAGGTATCCGAAACAGAGTCACTCAGAGCGGTAGGTGTGAAGGACTTGAAAACAGCATTCGCCGGAAAGCAATGACGAATTCTGTCTATGTGAACATCAGTAAAGCAACACCTCTCCGTAGGAGAATCCTTGATAATCCCCTGGCTTTTTAAGGGACTATCCTTCTTGGAATCCTTGTGTGGAGAATTCCGGAGCAACATGTTTGTGACGAGACGGAAACAGAGTAGAAGCAGAAAACAGAGCAAAGAGAAAAGAAAGAGAGAAAGAGAAGAATACCTGATCAATCTTCGGTGCAGAATATAAAGGGAGTGTATCTTGAATTTAAATACAAACTGATCCTCACCCTATCTCCTATTTATAATCATGATCTGCAGGGATTGTCACATCTATGACGTAATGATCACAACGGCTAGTCCATGTGTAACGGCTAGTTATTCGGAGTCGCCCGTTGGAGATAAGATCGAAACAAAATATAACTCGTCAATTTACAATAAACTCCTTATATTTTGGGGGCAATTGTTAGGGCTGGATTTTTAATATAGGTGATCCTTACACGTGATCCTAACCAGTGATCTTTGTTTCTTTGGCAGACAGTGATCCTCAGCCGGACTTCAGGATCAGGATCATGGGACATTATAGGATCCTCATACTAACGATCATCTTCGCTTAATGCAACATTATTTTTGCAGGAATATCTAGCAGGATACGCTCTAGGCATCATGATCCAGGGACGCGTCTTCACAATTATGGCAAGAGCTTAATTGAAGAAAGACGTTGCACAGGATATGGAAACATGGCTTGATTCATGGGCAGCAATTTAGGCTAGATTGTCTTTATTTCTAAAGGGGTAATGAGCTGATAATTAGTCCTTTTTACCTAAAATAGGTCACCTACACTTGTATAAATACCACTCTCCATCATTTGGAAGAGGACACACACAACATACAACGCAACTCTCACACACTTAGACACCAAAAGCAATAGTGATCCTTGTACTCAGCTCATTATCATCCAAAGTTGTAACCATTTTATTCTTATATTGAAGTTTGGTGATCGGTAGTTGCCATCACCCGAGGTTTTTTATGCCGGAGATCATATACTGATCAAGGGCTTTTTCCTCGTATAAATCATTGTGTCTTTGCATCTTTATCACGAAAGTGATCCTTTACTTTTATAATTAACCAAGCATCATACCCCGTTTACATAAAGTTTGGTTACATTATCCTTGTGTGATTTTTGACCAAAACACCAAGGATAACATTGCAACAAGATAAACAGTCAATAACACAAAATTTTTGATAATTATGTAATCCTTCCACGTAGATTGGGAGTTTGATGTCCCCCAGAGTTTTCTTCGTTTCTCCACTGAATCCCACAAGCACGGAGGATCTTGGTGTGATGTCTGATTCTGGGATACCCATTTTCTTTAGAACATCAAGCTAGATAATGTTTACTGAGCTTCCTCCGTCGATAAGGATCCTGCGGACAAAATGGTTAGAAATAAAGAGAGTAATAACTAAACTATCATGATGAGGATCCTGGATGTTAATGCGATCATCCTCATCAAACGTTATCGTCTTTCATTCCGAGACACTTGATGTTCGAATAGGTCTTTCTCCATTATCCATTTTTGCTTCCTTTGCATGCCTTTTGGCTGCCGAGAAGGATGTACCACAAATATCTGATCCTCCGGAAATAAAGTTGATCACTTGTGCATTCGCCGGAGGGGCTGGAGCCTTTTCAGGGATCCTTTCAGGATCCTGAGTCCTTTGCTTTTTTCTTCCCAACAATTCTTTTAGATGCCCCTTGCTTAACAGATATCCAATTTCTTTTCTTAATGCTATGCATTCTTCAGTTAGATGCCTGAAATCCTCGTGGTATGCACACCACTTTGACTTGTCTTTAGTCCCGGATGGTTTGTCATTCTTTCTGGGCCATCTGGCTTTTTCTCCTAGATTCTGCATTGCAAGGATTAGTTCATGATTGTCAACAGAAAAACAATATTCAGAAATCGGAGGATAATCCTCATGATCCTCTTCCTGGTCAACAGCATGCACGTTCTGGTTGTCATTTCTATGGTAGGATTTGAACTTATTGTTCTTGAAAGAGGATCCTTGTTTTTCCTGTTTTGAGGATCCTACTTGCCTCTCCTGGATCCTCTTGTCATCCTCTAGCCGGATGAACCTGAGTGCCCGAGTTCTTACTTCATCTAGGTTCCTGCACGGTGTCATAACAAGATCATCATAGAACAATGAATCCTTAAGCAGTCCCATTTTGAAGGCCTCAACAGCCGTGGCCATATCCAAGTTAGGAATGTCCAAGGATTCTTTACTGAATTTAGTTATATAATCCCTTAATGATTCATTATGACTTTGAGTTACCCTATATAAATCACTAGTTAATCTTTCAAATTTTCTACTACAAGAGAATTGATTATTGAACAAATTAACTAAATTAGCAAATGAAGTGATAGAGTAAGGGGGAAGACTTAGCAGCCATTTAAGAGCTGATCCAGTAAGGGTGTATCCAAATCCTTTACATAGGCATGCTTCCTTTAACTTTTCTGGGATTGGATTGATCTCCATCCTCTCCTTGTATTGTGCTATGTGCTCCTCAGGATCCGTTGTACCATCATACAGCTTCATAGTAGGGATATGGAACCTTTTGGGTACCTCTGCATCACAAATTGGTGGTGCAAAACGAGATACCTTATGGCTTCCATCTGCAATCTCCGGGATAGGCTTGACTACCCCTGGAACACTTGAGATCATATCCTTCAGCTTCTGTAACTCCCTGGCCATAGCATGATTGATACCTGTATCCTGCACGAATCCATGGTTAGTGGTAAGATAATTATTTAAGGTGTTACCTCCCATCGGGTTCAAGTTAGGAACATTGGGTGTGAATCCATATTGCTGGGATTCTGGGATAATGGATGGACCAGTGGAAGCAATGGTCTGCATTGGAATAAAATCTCCTTGATGGACATCTAGGCTTCCTGTTTGCAAATTCTTCAAGGATCCTGGTATCTGTAGGGATTCTTGAATCTGGGATGATCCTGGGACGAAGGAGGATCCTTGAACATGGGATGATCCTGGAACAAAGGAGGATCCTTGAACCTGGGATGATCCCGGAACGAAGGAGGATCCTTGAACCTGGGATGATCCTGGGACAAAGGAGGATCCTAAGCTCATGAAGGATCCCAAATGCTGGGCGTAGGATCCCGCCGGTTGGAAATATGACCCTGATGCCTGAGTCATTGTTGCTGGGCTGAAATGCACTCCTCTTGATCCACCCATATATTGAATGTCTGGGACCTCTGATGGCTGAGAAGTAATCATTGGAGTATCAAAATTCAAAGATTTGGGCATTAGTGGGGAATGATCCTCTGCCGTTTTCTTTTGCCTTTTGAGATCTCCGATTTCTCTGAGGATCCTGTCATTAGTTTCATCCTGCTGCTGCATACGATCCCTCATCTGCAAAATCAAAGTAAATATATCACTAGTACTGGGAACAGAAGAAGTTAGAGCAGAAGATGATGGTTTAGAGGAGATAGAAGTTGGTCTCTTCTCAGCATTTTTCTGAGATCCAGCTGGTGGTGGAGGCAAAGGTGGAATGCCAGTAGATGAATTGACTGCCGACATCGCTGTGGATGTATTCTTCAATGATGAAGCCATGTAACTCTTTGAAATGATTTCGAACAGAAAGTTTTCTTATGAATGAAGCACCAATTGCCCCACGGTGGGCGCCAAACTGTTTTGGTCAAAAATCACACAAGGATAATACAACCAAACTCTATGTAAACGGGGAATGATGCTTGGTTAGTTGAAAAAGTAAAGGATCACTTTAGTTAGAAATATGCAAGTGACACGAGGATTTATACGAGGAAAAAGCCCTTGATCAATGTATGATCTCCGGCATAAAAAACCTCGGGTGATGGCAACTACCGATCACCAAACTTCAATATAAGAAAAATGGTTACAACTTCGGATGATAATGAGCTGAGTACAAGGATCACTATAGTTTCGAGTGTCTAAGCGTGTGAGAATTGTGTTGTGTGTCTTCCGAATGGGGAAGAGTGTTATATATACAAGTGTGAGTGGCCTATTTTAGGTAAACAAACTAATAATCAGCTCATTACCCCTTTAGAAATAAAAGTAAATCTAGCCTAAATTATCGCCCTTAAATCATGCCAAGTTTCCATATCCTTCACAACGTTCATCTCTGATTAAGCATATGCCAAAGTTGTAAAGACGCGTCCCTTGATTGTGATGCTAAGAGCGGATCCTGCTAGACATTCCTGCAAAATGACATTAAGTTCAATGAAAGCAACTGTTAGCATGAGGATCCCTATGATGGTCCGTGATCCTGATCCTGGAACTCTGCTGAGGATCACTATCTGCCAAAGAAACAAGGATCACTGGTTAGGATCACATGTAAGGATCATGTTTTATAAAAATCCAGCCCTAACACTAAGGTTTTGGCATTTTCATGTCACTAAGTTTGGATAGTCGCCAGTGAGGGCCATACTGCAGTTTACATACGATCCTTGGGCTTGTCCCCAGTTATCCTTCGGGCTTGTCCCCAGTGATCCTTTGGGCTTGTCCCCAGTTATCCTTTGGGCTTGTCCCCAGTTACTAACTTATCTTTTATATTGGCTTAGTCCCAAGTTACGTTCTACTTTTCAGGTTTTCAAAGTTAAACAACTAAGGATCTTTAATCCTTATTATCCGTTAAAGTTTCACTTATGAAAGGTTAGGATCCTAACTTGGATCCTCGGGTATGATCCTCAACTATTTTCAATTTCATTCATTAATTGTTTGAATAACCCTTAGACTTTGACAACTGAACCTATGATCCTTAAAATAAACTACTTTGAAAATTTTTGATTATAGGATATTTGATCCAGGATCATATCCTAAATTTCTTAAACATAATTTTCTTAACCTTTCTCACTCAGGCAAATATATATCAAAACAATTGGAAATTAAAAGGATAACAACACAAGATAAGCCAAAAAGATTAGAGTTATTTTATTAACAAAGGTTTAAAACCCTTCATAAGTTATCAAAATTGCCAACCCATGTTTCTACCAGCAAAACGTGGCCCGTCCACATGGGTTGGCAAAGGGTGTCCATTGTTTGTGCAGTCATAGCATGCAGGAAATTAAAAGGCGGCAGGATCACAATGGCTTCATCCCCCAAACAGAGGATCCCTCCACCATGTGTAATCCTACCTATTGTCTGAAGGATCCTGGATCCTCAACCCTAAACCTATTGTTCGAAGTTACAGACCATAATTGTTTAACAAACATCAACAAACACAAAAAAATTGGGCTCCGGCTATGTCTAGAAGTTTCCTTCATCGCCCAATCCTGCAGCTCAAGCCTTCGCTGCACCATCACCACCAGCTCCACTTGCCTCTCCACCCTGATCCTTGCCAACATCACCACCCTCAAGCATCGGGACCTCCTCAGCCTCTTCATCATCCTCCAACTCTGCCAGCCTTGCCTTCCAGCCCTCAACGTCCCATGTGCTCTTGTCGAAGGCAGGATCCTGAGCCTCCGCAGCCATCTGCAGCTGGATCTTATACATGGTTATCGCAGCAGAGACCTTGGCATCCTGGGTGATCTCATGCTTCTCATAATCAAAATTGATCAGCATCCTGGCAGCTTTATCCTTGGTGGCCCGGAGCTCCTTCTCAAGATCAGCTATCTTAAGATCCTTCAGCACACCCATCTGTTGGAGGTCAGCAATTTGGCGGTCTTGATCCTCGACGTGGCCAACATAAGTCTCTATCTCAGCAAATTTCTGCAAGGAAAACAAGGATAACGTCAGAAACAAGTGATCCTCAAAACTATCAGGATAACAAACAGGGGCAGTGATCCTTACCTCATTGAAGTAGTCCAGAAACTGTTGGCGGAGCAGGGGCAGACCTTGTAAATCCTCAGAGGCCTTTCTCTTCTTTCCTTTACCCCTAATAGGTGCTTTAGGGGCTGAAGCAGTTGGGCTAGCAGCAGGAGTCTTCTTCCTTGCAGACTTGACATTAGCAAGATCATCAATACCGAACTTTGAAGCAGACTTAGAGGATTTTCCAGCACCTACACAACCAAAATAAGATAAGTATTCTAATTAAACTTGAAAATCCTACATAGAATTACTTTTTAAATGAGGATACTTACTTGACATTGTAACAGAGGCAGAGGATACTTCTTGAGAATCCTGGGTAGCAACCTGGAAAGTTCTTGTCTCCGGATCAAGCTTCTTAAAGGCCAAAAGTCTCTCTTTTGCAGCATGTGTCAACTTCAGATGAGAGATGGAGATAGCTGCACAAAAAATAACAGAACATCAGTAATCCTTATGCTAAAAGATAGGTCCTACAGTGATCCTTCCAGGATCCTCTATCCTACCATGAGTAGCCCACTCCTTGGGCAAATCCTTCCCATCAGGGATGGTATCTCTCCTAACAAAAAAGAACCGTCGCTTCCAGTTCGTGTCGTTCTTGGTAACTTTGAAGGCAGGATGATCCTCTCCAGCTTTTCGCTTAAACAAGTATCGGTGGGATCCGAAAGTGGTAAGATCATACATCTCAGCCAACTCCGCCATGCCAAGGTCAATACCCTCTTGCCCAATGATCCTTTCAAGGGTGTATAACACCCTCCAGATCATCGGCATAGCCTGGATATAGCTGATGGCGGTAAGGGAGAAGAAAGATTGGGTGAATTGGGGAAAAGGATACGAATATCCTATCAAGAAAGGAGTGACCGGGAAAGCTACCCAAGTCTCAGAAATATAATCGCTCAGAGCGGTAGGGTCAAATGATTTAAAGAGGGTGTTCGCCGGAAAACAATGACGGATTTTGTCAATGTAAGGATCAGTAAAACAACACCTCTCAGTGGGAGAATCCTTGATGATCCCTTGACTCTTCAAGGGACTGTTCTTCTTAGGATCCTTGTGTGGGGAGTTCCGGAGCAACATTTTTTCAAGACGATGGAAAGAAAAAGAAAAACAGAGCAAGCAAGATAGAAGGAGAAGGGGAATACCTGTTCAATCCTCTGATCGCGGTTATAAAGGGAAGAGTTCTCGAATTTAAATGCAAACGATCCTATCCCTATTTCTATTTATAATGATGATTTGTGCAGGGCTGTCATCTCCATGACGTCAGATCGCAACGGATAGTTCATTCTTAACGGCTATATATCCGTTGAGTTAGTTAGAGATAAGATTCAGCAAAATATAACTCGTTTATATTACATAAATACTCCTTATATTTTGGGGGCAATTGTTAGGGATGGATTTTTATGACCTATGATCCTTACATGTGATCCTAACAAGTGATCCTTACTTCTTTGGCAGATAGTGATCCTCAGAGGAGCTCCAGGATCAGGATCACGGATCATCCTAAGGATCCTCACACTAACGATTGTTCTCTTTGGATTAAATGTTGTTTTGCAGGAATTACTAGTTGGACTTGGTCTTAACAACGTAAACAAGGAATCTATCACGCTAATTTTGCACATGCATAATCAAAGATGGAACTTATGAAGAATATGGAAACTCAGCACAATTCAAGGGCGATTATTTAGGCTAAATTTACTTCTATTTCTAAAGGGGTAACGAGCTAATAGTTAGGTTATTTACCTAAAATACGACCACACACACTTGTATAAGTAGCACTCTTCAACATTCGGAAGACACAACACATTTCTTACACACCTTAGCATACGATACTATAGTGATCCTTGTACCTAGCTCGTTACCATCCGAAGTTGTAACCATTATTTGTTATATTGAAGTTTGGTGATCGGTAGTTTCCATCACCCGAGGTTTTTTATGCCGGAGATCATTGATCAAGGGCTTTTTCCTCGTATAAATCCTTGTGTCACTTGTGCATTTTACATTTGAGTGATCCTTCACTTTGTTCATCATACCAAGCATCATTCCCCATTTACATAAAGTTTGGTTGCATTATCCTTAAGTGATTTTTGACCAAAACAGCTGCTAAGTCTTCCCCCTTACTCTATTACTTCGTTTGCTAATTTAGTTAACTTATTCAATAACCAATTTTCTTGTAGCAGAAAATTTGAACGATTGACTAGTGATTTATATAGGATAACTCAGGGTCATAGTGAATCATTAAGGGATTATATAACCAAATTTAGTAAAGAATCCTTGGACATTCCCAACTTGGATGTGGCCACAGCTGTTGAGGCCTTCAAGATGGGATTGCTTAAGGATTCATTGTTCTATGATGATCTTGTTATGACACCATGCAGGAACCTAGACGAAGTAAGGACTCGGGCAGTCAGGTTCATCCGGCTAGAGGATGACAAGAGGATCCAGGAGAGACAAGTAGGATCCTCAAAACAAGAGAAGCAAGGATCCTCTTTCAAAAGCAACAAATTCAAATCCTATAACAGAGTTGACAACCAGAATGTGCATGCTGTTGACCAAGAAGAGGATGATGAGGATTATCCTCGGATTTCTGAATACTGTTTTTCCGTTGATAACCATGAACTAATCCTTGCAATGCAGAATCTAGGAGAAAAAGCCAGATGGCCCAGAAAAAATGACAAACCAGCTGCAGCTAAAGATAAATCAAAGTGGTGTGCATACCATGAGGATTTTGGGCATTTGACAGAGGAACGCATCGCATTAAGAAAGGAAATTGGATATCTGCTGACCAAGGGGCATTTGAAAGAATTGTTGGGAAGAAAAAAGCAAAGGACTCAGGATCCTGAAAGGATCCCTGAAAAAGCTCCAGCCCCTCCGGCAGATGCACAAGTGATCTGTTGGTGCATATTTGTGACAACAGCTTAGTTTTGGTCTTTGGATATCTTGTAATTAGTTAAACGATAAACGGTTAGCGGGTTTAGCTTTGTAATAGTTAGTTGTAATGTTTGGGCTAACTAAACCTAAAGGATTGGGTGATGGGGGGCGAATTGGGCCTGTCCAATTCGCAGCCCAAGAGTGTAAACCTAGCCCACTTATAAACCTTGTGTTATATAAACAAGGTTAGACATTAGGGTTTAGGTTAATCAGTCAATTAGCCAAAACAGTTGTGAGAGATAGAATTTCGTGAGAGCTTACTAGCTTGGACGAATTTGTGAGAGAGTTAGGGTTTGATTGATTGTAATTCCTTGTGATTGATAATCAATAGAAACTCGGTTTGAAAGTGATTGCTGATTTCTATTCCTACACGTTTTCTGCTTATTCTGATCAAGAGGATTCCGCACTCTTGATTGGAAAGACGATTCTGTGAAGATCCATACACATCAAGGGGACCTACAATTGGTATCAGAGCGTTAGGCTCTTGAAGGCTCGGTTCAGAATTGTGCTTGGCAGAAACAGGGAGTTGTTTTTCGAATTTTTTGAAGATTAGGGTTTTAAAATTTTCGAATTTTTCTGTTTGGTTTGATAAAATTTTCGAAAATTCTTGGCTGTTTTGATAAAAATTTTCGAAATATATTGGCTGTTTTGATATTCTGCTTTGTTTGTTTGCTGATTTGCAGGTTTGCAGGACATTTGTTGGTTGATTGTTTAAAGAATTTTGGCTGAAATTCGAAGATTGTTCTTGGTTTGTTCATCAAATTTGGGTCAAAAGTTTGCTGATTTGGTGGCTTGATTTTGCAGAAAGTTGTTAGGAGAATCAGGAAGATCTTCAAAATTTCGAAAAAGATTGGATTTCCATACTGATCCAGCGAATTTGCAACATCAGCAAATTTAACAAATTTGCTGACTGATCAGCGAATTTGAGACCCTATATCTCGGTGACCGGCGAACTTAAATCCAAAGGCGACTTTGGTAATCGTGTAATTTTCCACAGCGAAATTACCACGGTTTTCAGCGATTTTACCAGTTGTCATAATAGCGAATTTGATCAGAGAACTTAAGCAGCGAACTTAACCATTCAGAGAAATAGTCTAGCATAATTAACATCCTGTCCAGTGAAATTAATCTGGTTCACCAGCGAATTTAGCAGCAAATTTAAAACCAGCAAATTTAAAAGTGGTGCAATTTTCGTTGGCAAGCGTAGGAAAATTTTCAGTGTTTTGCAAATACAAAGTGAACCGTAACTCATTTGAAGAAACCGTCTGCACCGTTGAATTTGTGTGATTTTTAGGACAAAAAAAAAACTCTGGAAAATCCCGAAATCGGTTTTTGACATTATATATCGTTGGATTCGTCTTTTCGAGACGATTCTAACGGTGTAATTTGGTAACCACTGTTTTCGGAAATATTTTGTACGGTTTTCTCAGTCTGCAACGTTTAAAATGTCGAACATGGCCAACTTGAATGCTCCTAAGATGATGAAGGTGGAGAACTATCTTACTTGGAAAAACAACTTCAAATCCTTCATTGAATCTCAGGATGCACGCATGTGGATATGTATTGAAGATGGGTACGTAAACCCAGTACATGATTTTGAGGGCAGACCACGTAGAACAGACTACGTGAACATGAAAGCTGATGATAAAAAGACATACGATGCTGAAAAGAGAGCTTTGGCTGCAATAAAGACATCCTTACCTGATAGCATCAAGCATATCTTCAAGAAGTACACAAATTCAAAGGATATGTGGGATGCATTACAAAAGCGATATCAGGGAAATGAATGTGCTACTCAGGCATTCATGGCAGAGATAGTGCCAGTAGATGTGGCTGAAACTAGTGTGAGTGATGCTGAATCTGAAGTGAATAATGCTGAGACAAAAGTGGATGCTGAAGTAGAGAATAAGAGTGAAGCTGAAAAGGTTGTTGCTGATGAAACTACAGAAGTTCATGAGGAAGAGGTAAAATCTAATTCTGTATGTTTGAGGTGTCGTGAACTACAGGGTGAAGTTGACAGGTTGTCTACACAAAACCAAAGTCTGGTGAGTGAGATGTCTAGCATAAAAGAGTCAAACTTTTTTGCTAAAAGAAATGAATCTCTATACTTGAAGAAGATAAAAGGTTATGAAAATGAAATCGAAGCTTTAACATGCAAATTAAACGAAAAACTTCAAGTAATAGACTTAGCTCACGAAGTGATGGCTGAGAAAAAAAAGAGAATTCTGAAAAATGCAAAGAGTTGTTAGATGCACAGCTCAAAATTATTGAACTTGAACAAAAATTAAGTCAATTCAGAGATTAGTCTTTTATTATGAAACACATGATGGGTGGGTTAAAGAAGAGTAATGACAAGACCACTGTGGGCTTCCAGGGCTTTAATGAAGTCCCACCTCCTCTTAGTCATGACTATTCTTTCCTCCCTGATGAAGATGAGCTAGCAGCCCATATGTCAACTGCACCAAGTAGTTTCGGATCTACATCAAGTCAAGGTGAGGGTTCTGAGAGTGGTGATGCTAAGAAGAACAATAACAGGGAATCTTTGAAAAAGAAAAATTCACCTCCAAAGGGCAAAAATCAAACTTTTGTTAAAAAGATTAATTTTGTTCAAGGTAGTGATATGAAAAATGAAACTGCTGTTATTGAAAAAGAATCAAATGTAGAGTTTGCTAAAAATAAGAACAAAGAAAAATCTGAAATTAAGCAAACTGAACAAAATTCTTCAAAGGCATCATCACCATCTGATAAGGGATCTACCTCAGAGACTCCTGCTAAGAAGTCTTTGAAAAGGAGATCGTGCTTCCGGTGTCACGTAAAAGGACATGTAGCCAGCTGCTGTCCTAACAAAAAGAATGAAGCACAAGCAAATGAGAGGAAGAGAGAGAAGTCACCAGAGAAAAGTGGTGATAAGCAGGATAGAGAGTCCAACTCTCCAAAGAAATCTGCTCCTAAGCAACCAGAGAAAGTTGATGTTGGTGTGGATAAGGCTGAAAAAGGAACTCCACAAGTTCCTCGTTTTCAAAGAAATCAACAAAGATTTCAGCCTAGATCTCCACCAGGCAGATATCAGAGACCTAGAAGCAGTTCACCTAGAATGAACAACTTTAATTCTAATAATTTCAGAAGTCAATGTGAATATCAAAATCGATACCAAAATTATGGTGGTCGAAATTTTTATAACAATGGCTTTAGAAATTATAACAATCAAGCTTCTTGGAATCAAAATTCAAGGTTTCAAAATCAAAATTTCCAAAGGTCAAATTGTCCAAATGTATATAGGAACCCTCAGGACCAAAGACCTAGTGGAAATCAAAATCAAATTCCAACAGGTCTAAGATCCAAGACTCCAGTTAGGAGTAATGGATATTGGATGGATGTTCCGGTGGTTGGTGAATTTGGACGACCCAAGACCATTAAGGCTTGGGTCCCCCAATCTAACTAATTTCTTAAGTTAGTGTGTGCAGGAGCTGCTAAGGAGGAGTATCAACTTATGTTGATATTGGCTGCTTCAGGCACATGAAGGGGGGTGTGAGATTGTTGATATATATTTTTTTTAAAATTATTTAACTTGAAGTTCAAAGTGCTGAGTCGACACAGAAGATAACCTGGCAGATCTTTATACTAAAGCATTTGACAGGGCTCGCTTTGAACATTTAGTCGAACTCAACGGGATGAGGAATCCTGAATAACTGGTTTTTCATAAAAATTTTTTTTGTAAATAGTTTACTGTTTTCTTAAAAATCAAAAACACAAAAAAATTGAAAAATAAAAAACATAAAAAAATTAGAAAATCAAAAATGGGTTATCACTGTGTGAAAAAGGAGAAATGATAGTACATCAGCAAGTTAGACTGTCACACTGAACTTGAATTGCTTAAGTGTGATAGCAGCTTCATCATATGATGTACCAGTAGGCAAAAAGCATGAAATAATCAACTTACCAATGTGATATAAACTTAAATGAACTGAATATGAGTGGGGAACACATCAGTTGTGTATGGTTTAATGACCTTAATTCTTGCGTTGATAGATTGCCAAAATCTGAAGTTTTGGGTCTTTATACTGTTTTTTTTGGGGATATCTTGGCTGTCTGTCTGTTAGAACTAAAATTGTACATGACCCCAGGAAAGAAAGTCACTTGGAATTAGCTCATTTCTATTTGAATGTCTGTATATTTCCCGATACACACAATTTTGATCTGATTCTGAAATCTTCTCTGAAAAAAGTCGTGTACCTCCTCTGCTGCATCCAGATATATGCTGACCTGGAGGTGCTAGGCAACGACAGCTTCTGCTGCATCCAGATACATGCTAACCTAGCTGTTCGTTGTCGCGCTATAGATCTAATACACCTGAAAGAGGCCCTCAAGTGCCCAAAAGAAACCCAAGAAACCTATATCAAACTGAGAAAATCTCATTTGATCTGTATATTATACCATCTCTACTAAAGATCTATTCTGTTCTCTTCTCAACCTATTCCCAGTTAAGATTTCAGAAATCTGGATTGGACTTGTGAAATATGTGGTAGGGAAGATACTTGCATGATAGTGTGTGCTGTTTATATTTCCAGGATTTGATTTGTATTTATTTGGGTGTTCATAGTTAAGCAATCAAAACATGATAAAACAGTTTATATGCAGACCTAGACACAGTCAGGATATCTTAAAGGATGCCATCAGTATACTCACCTACTACGATGAATCTTTGTGCATACCTTGATCGTGGGGGTATATCCTGAAGTGGGACACACTAATATTTCAAAAATTAAAATTACCTTAACGTATCATACGGTAATGGTACTTGAAATGTTCATGCATTTTTGTTTAAGTGGACAAACATACTGGTAATCGTCTTGAATTGCTTTTCACTAAAAATTAAACAAAGAATTATCTAATTGTGTGAAACAGTTTGATTATGCTGATATGATCTTCTTAACAGTGATTCTCACAAAAATAGAATGTTTATTGCTTTTGTTATTTACTTGCTTTCAGAAAAATATAAAAATACAAAAATAGTGTCTTTTTCTGTTTAAAATTCTTAACGTACGGAAAATTGTTACTCTTGGAGGAATTGTTACTGATAGGGGGAGACGGTGTTAGAAAGTGAGTTCAAAATTTTAAATCAGACAGGTTCTTGTGTGTTGAACAAAAAGTTTTACGCGTTGGTGATGAAATTGAAAAGGCTTAATCTGTTATACAGTTTAACTAATCTCTTGAAAAATAATAATTTATTTAACTTATGTTGAAAAATTCTTATGGTTTCTCGAGATGTTTGTTTTATAGTATACAGATTGAAGCAGTTTGTTGCTGAGAAGTTGCTGGAACGTGTGAAGATGAGAGTTTGATTGGATGCATGGTAGAACCTCCTTTCTATATTGCAGACAAGATTGAAGAGTTTGAAGATTGCTGTGAAAATGCTAAACTGGAGTTTACTCAAACGCTAACGTGTTGAAGATTTGGTGATTGGATGCATCAGCTTAGGGGGAGTCTGTTGCTGACAGAAGCTATTGAAGCTGAAGCTATCCAAAGACCAAAGACAGTGCAAGACTACTTGAAGATTGCAAGAAGACTGAAGACAAAGTTTTGACTGAAGACAAAGTTTTTATGAAGCTATTGTCAAGGGGGAGTTTGTTGGTGCATATTTGTGACAACAGCTTAGTTTTGGTCTTTGGATATCTTGTAATTAGTTAAACGATAAACGGTTAGCGGGTTTAGCTTTGTAATAGTTAGTTGTAATGTTTGGGCTAACTAAACCCAAAGGATTGGGTGATGGGGGGCGAATTGGGCCTGTCCAATTCGCAGCCCAAGAGTGTAAACCTAGCCCACATGTAAACCTTGTGTTATATAAACAAGGTTAGACATTAGGGTTTAGGTTAATCAGTCAATTAGCCAAAACAGTTGTGAGAGATAGAATTTCGTGAGAGCTTACTAGGTTGGACGAATTTGTGAGAGAGTTAGGGTTTGATTGATTGTAATTCCTTGTGATTGATAATCAATAGAAACTCGGTTTGAAAGTAATTTCTGATTTCTATTCCTACACGTTTTCTGCTTATTCTGATCAAGAGGATTCCGCACTCTTGATTGGAAAGACGATTCTGTGAAGATCCATACACATCAAGGGGACCTACATGATCAACTTTATTTCTGGAGGATCAGACATCTGTGGTACATCCTTCTCAGCAGCTAAAAGGCATGCAAAGGAAGCTAAAATGGATAACGGAGAAAGACCTATTCGAACATCAAGTGTCTCGGAAGGAAAAATCATAACCTTCGATGAGGATGATAGAATTAACATCCAAGATCCTCATCATGATAGTTTAGTTATTACTCTCTTTATTTCTAACCATTTTGTCCGCAGGATCCTTATTGACGGAGGAAGCTCAGTAAACATTATCCAGCTTGATGTTCTAAAGAAAATGGGTATTCCTGAATCAGACATCACACCAAGATCCTCCGTGCTTGTGGGATTTAGTGGCGAAACTAAGAAAACCCTGGGGGACATTAAACTCCCAATTTACATGGAAGGATTACATAATTATCAAAAATTTTGTGTTATTGACTGTTTGTCTTGTTGTAATGTTATCCTTGGCAGGCCCTGGATACACGATATGAAGGCAGTCCCATCCACCTACCATCAATGTCTGAAGCTCCCTAGCCCTTGGGGAATAATCAAGATCGATAGTGATCAGCAGGAGGCTAAGGATTGTTACACCTCATCAATGAAACCAGCCTCGAAATCGAGGGAGCAATAGCAATTAAAGTATCCTCCAAGGGATGTCTTGGAGGCAAGAGAGCAGGATGTGGACGAAATCCTCCTGGATCCTGATGATCCTGAATCCAAAATCTATATCGGATCAGGGATCCTTAGACAAATGAAAGAAGACATTGTATCCTTCCTCAAAAGAAGAAAATCTACCTTTGCATGGAAACATGAGGATATGACAGGTATATCTAAGGATATTATCACTCATAAACTTGGCATTGACAGGTCAGTTAAACCAATCCATCAAAAAAGGAGGAAGTTTGCACCAGAAAGAAACGCCATTATCCAGGAAGAGGTAGAAAGATTACTACGAGCAGGTATGATTAGAGAAGTGAAGTATCCAAAATGGCTGGCCAATGTGGTTGTTGTTCAAAAGAAAAATGGAAAGTGGAGGGTATGTGTCGATTTCACTGATTTGAATAAGGCATGTCCCAAGGATCCTTTCCCATTACCCCACATTGACTCCATGGTGGATGCAACGGCGGGTCATGAACTGTTAACCTTTATGGATGCATCATCTGGATTCCAACAAATTCAGATGGAACCATCTGACCAAGAGGATACGGCTTTTATGACCCCAACCGGTTTATATTGTTATATTGCTATGCCATTTGGATTAAGAAATGCAGGTGCAACATATCAAAGGCTGGTGAATACGATGTTCAAAGATCAAATTGGACAAACTATGGAAGTGTACATAGACGATATGGTGGTGAAATCCAAAAAAGTTGAGGATCACCTAAGGGACTTGGAGGAAGCATTTGATATCCTTGATAATTATAACATGAAGCTTAATCCTTCAAAATGTCACTTTGGTGTTAAAGCAGGTAAATTCTTAGGATATATGGTAACCCAGAGGGGCATTGAAGCAAGCCCGGAACAAATCAAAGCATTGGTGAATATCAAATCCCCTGCCAACGCTAAGGATGTGCAAAGGCTAACAGGCAGGATAGCAGCTCTAAACAGATTTATATCCAAATCCTCAGAAAAGTGTAAAGAATTCTATGATATCCTAAGAAAGAACAAGAAATTCGAATGGACTGAAAAGCATGAGAATGCTTTACAAGCCCTAAAAGAATACATGTCCTCAGCTCCAGCATTGATGAAACCAGAAAAAGGAGATGTATTATCCTTATACCTTGCGGTATCCTCAAAAGCAGTAAGTGCAGTCCTTGTTAAGGATCATGAAGGTACACAAAATCCTGTCTATTATGTAAGTAAGAGTTTACTTGATGCTGAATCCAGGTATTCACACCTTGAAAAACTTATTCTTGCACTAATTATGGCATCTACTAAACTAAGACATTATTTTGAAACCCATGTTATTGTTGTTAGAACTAATTTTCCAATTAAGAATGTCCTCAGGAAACCAGAGATGTCCGGAAGGATGGCTAAGTGGGCAGTAAAGCTTAGTGCCCATGATATTAGATATGAGCCTAGAACAACCATCAAATCCCAAGCATTAGCAGACTTTGTGGCTGATTTCAGTAGTGATTTACAAAAGGAAGCCGAATTGGAAGTCCAGCAGCTGGATGAAACCAAGGATCCTTGGATACTACATACTGACGGATCCTCAAATGTTAAAGGCACGGGGCTTGGTATACTACTAAAATCTCCACAGGGGGACATAATACCCCACTCCATAGCTTGTGAGTTCCAAGCCACTAATAATGAGGCTGAATATGAAGCCTTAATCGCTGGTTTGCAAATTGCTAAGCATATGGGGATCAGGTATCTTGAGGTATACGTGGATTCATTGTTAATCACTAATCACTTTAATGGATCCTATGCTGTTAAAGGTGAAAAACTAACCAAATATTTAGAGATAGTCAAAGAATTGTCACTCTCCTTTGTTTCCTTCAGTTTGACACAGGTACCAAGGGAAGAAAATACAGAAGCTGATGCATTGGCCAATCTAGGATCATCTTTGAAGATCCCAGAGGATATAAGTATCCCCATCATCCATATCCTGGCTCCTACTATTGAAAATCAGGTGGCCATGGAAATAGAAGAGGATTCTGCAATGATCTCTAGTGAGGATACTCAATCTTGTTCAGGATCATGGATCTCACCAATCATGAGATACTTACAACACGGAGAGATTCCTATGGGAGAAAATCCTAGGGCTTTCAGAATTAAGGTATCTCAATTCACAATCTTAAATAACATGCTGTATAAGCGATCTCTTGCAGGACCATATTTAAGATGTATCGAGGATCCTAAAGTTCAAGAAGTGTTAAAAGATTTCCATGAAGGAGATTGTGGAAACCACACTGGGGGCAGGGCATTGTTTTCAAGGATCTTAAGGACAGGATACTACTGGCCAACTATGAAAAGGGATGCTGGGGAGTATGCTAAGAAGTGTGATCCTTGTCAAAGACACAGCAATATCCTTCATCAGCCAGCTGAATTTCTACATCCTATACCGTCCTCTTGGCCATTCATGAGATGGGGGATGGATATAGTTGGCAAGCTCCCTAAAGCACCTGGTGGAAAAGTATTCATGCTTGCTATGACTGACTACTTCTCCAAGTGGATAGAGGCTGAAGCTTTTGCCCAAGTCAGAGAGAAGGAAGTTATATCCTTTATTAAGAGAAATATTATAACTAGATTTGGCATTCCTTCCGAAATTGTATGTGATAATGGTTCCCAATTTATTGGGAGCAGGACTACTAACTTTTGTGATAGTTGGGGGATTAAGATGATAACATCAACACCAGTCCACCCACAGGCCAATGGTCAAGCAGAATCATCCAATAAGATCATCATCAAGAATCTGAAGAAGAAACTTGGATCCAAGAAGGGGAAATGGGTAGAGGAATTGCCTTATGTGCTTTGGGCTGATAGGACAAATCCCAAGAATGCTACTGGTCAAACACCCTTCTCTTTGGTATTTGGGGCAGAATCAGTGATCCCAACAGAAATGGTGGTTCCAACTGCTAGAACAAGTACCCGTGATCCTGAGGAGAATGATGCAAACCTGGCTCAAGACTTGGATACTATTGAGGAAATCAGGGATCTGGCTAGGATAAGGATGGCTAGCTACCAACAAAGAATGGCTGGTGCTTACAACAAAAATGTCAGGATAAGGAAATTCCAAGTTGGGGATATGGTATTGAGAAAAGCATTCCAAAATACCACCAATCCTGCTGATGGGAAATTGGCACCAAAATGGGAAGGCCCTTATTTGATCGAAGCCGAAGCAGGAAAGGGGGCATATAGATTGCTTACCATGGAAGGTAATCTGTTACCAAGAGCCTGGAATGCTGTCCACTTGAAGAAATATTTCATGTGAACAGGATCCTTCTGGCATATATGATCCTTACATTGGAAGTATCCTTCAAGGATCCCTGAAGCATCAATGATCCTTACTCTGGTAATGTCCTAAGCTCGAACTCTTATTTACATATTTTCTTAAGGATAAGGATCATGTATCCTTCATCCTTCTCTCACGAGATTTTGAGTTCTGATAGTCCAGGTATCCTTAGCATATTGTCAACAATCTTCAGAAGCAACTCAGATCCTTGGGTTTAACCCCAGTTATTTGGGCTTGTCCCCAGTTATCCTTGGGCTTGTCCCCAGTTTCGCCTGTAGCGCACGATGATCCTGGTATAGTTCACGTCTTTGGGACCAATACTCGCTTTAGGGGCTGATAATTCTATCGTACTGGCTATACCTAGGATCCTACGTATAATGGTAGACGTACCATACATTCGTTCCTAAGGTTTCTAACGTTTTCACGTTAGCTAAGGTTTTGGCATTTTCATGTCACTAAGTTTGGATAGTCGCCAGTAAGGGCCATACTCCAGTTTACATACGATCCTTGGGCTTGTCCCCAGTTATCCTTGGGCTTGTCCCCAGTTATCCTTTGGGCTTGTCCCCAGTTATCCTTTGGGCTTGTCCCCAGTTATCCTTTGGGCTTGTCCCCAGTTACTAATTTATCTTTTATATTGGCTTAGTCCCAAGTTATATTCTATTTTCAGGTTTTCGAAGTTAAACAATTAAGGATCCTCAATCCTTATTATCCATTAAAGTTTTTCTTATGGTTATCCTGATTATAGGTTAGGATCCTAACTTGGATCCTCAGGTATGATCCTTAACTATTTTTAATTTCATTCATTATTCATTTGAATAACCCTTAGACCTTGACAACTAAACCTATGATCCTTAAAATTAACCAGTTTTTGGAAGTTCTCGACTATAGGATATTTGATCCTGGATCATATCCTAAATTTCTTAAGGATCATTTGCTTAACCTTTCTTACTTAGACAAGTATAAATCAAAACAATTGAAAGTTCAAAAGATATACAAGGATAACATCACAGGATAAGTCAAAAGTTAAAAGTTTTATTCATTAAATATTTAACCCCTTTTTTAAGTTGTCAAAATTGCCAACCCACGTTTCTACCAGCAAAACGTGGCCCGTCCACATGGGTTGGCAAAGGGTGTCCATTGTTCATGCGGTCATAGCAAGTGCAGGAAATTAAAGGCGGCAGGATCACAATGGCTTCATCCCCCAAACAGAGGATCCCTCCACCATATGTAATCCTACCTGTTGTTCACAGGATCCTAGATCCTCAACCCTAAACCTATTGTTCAAATACAGACCATAATTGTTTTAAAACATCACAACCACAAAAAAACAACCACCAAACAAAAAAAAATTGGGCTCCGGCTAAGTCTCGAAATTTCCATCATTGCCCAATCCTGCAGCTCAATCCTTCGCTGCACCATCACCACCGGCTCCACTTGCCTCACCACCATGATCCTTGCCAGCACCTCCACCCTCAAGCATCGGGATCTCCTCAGCCTCTTCATCATCATCCAGCTCTGCCAGCCTCGCCTTCCAGCCCTCTACGTCCCATGTGCTCCTGTCGAAAGCAGGATCCTGAGCCTCCATAGCCATTTGCAGCTGGATCTTGTACATTGCTATTGCAGCAGAGACCTTGGCATCTTGGGTGATCTCATGCTTCTCATAGTCAAAGTTGATCAGCATCCTGGCAGCATCATCCTTGGTGGCTCGGAGCTCCTTCTCAAGATCAGCTATCTTGAGATCCTTCAACACAGCAACTTGTTGGAGGTCAGCAATCTGGCGATCCTGATCCTCGACGTGGCCAACATACGTCTCTATCTCAGCAAATTTCTGCAAGAAAGACAAGGCATAACATCAGAAACAAGTGATCCTCAAAACTAGCAGGATACACAAGCAGGACAGTGATCCTTACCTCGTTGATGTAATCCAGACACTGTTGGCGGAGTAGGGGCAGACCTTGCAAATCCTCAGCTTCAGAGGCCTTTCTCTTCTTGCTTCCTTTTCCCCTGATAGGTGCTTTAGGGGCCGAAGCAGTTGGGGTAGCAGCAGGGGTCTTCTTTCTAGAGGATTTGACGTTAGCAAGATCAGCGATACCGAATTTCGAAGCAGACTTAGAGGATTTTCCAGCGCATGCACAACCAAAACAAGATAAGTATCTTAATTTTATTTGACTCTCATTATATAAATACTCCTTAAAAAAGGATACTTACTGGACATTGTGACAGAAGCAGAGGATACTTCTTGAGAATCCTGGGTGACGACCTGGAAAGTTCTTATTTCAGGATCAAGCTTCCTAAAGGCCAGGAGTCTCTCTTTGGCAGCAGGTGTCAACTTCAGATGTGAAACGGAGATAGCTGCACAACAAGAAAATAACAGAACATCAGTAATCCTTATGCTAAAGGATAAGTCCTACGGTGATCCTTCCAGGATCCTCTACCCTACCATGGGTAGCCCACTTCTTGGGCAGATCCTTCCCATCAGGGATGGTATCTCTCTTCACAAAGAAGAACCGCCGCTTCCAGTTCATATCATTTTTGGTAACCTTGAGAACATGGTGCTCCTCTCCAGCTTTTCGTTTGAACAAGTATCGGTGGGATCCAAAAGTTGTAAGATCATACATCTCAGCCAACTCCGCCATACCCAGATCAATCCCTTCTTGTTCGATGATCCTTTCAAGGGTGTATAAAACCCTCCAGATCATCGGCATAGCCTGGATATAGCAGATGCCGGTAAGGGAGAAAAAGGACTCGGTGAACTGAGGGAAAGGATACGAGTATCCTATCATAAAAGGAATGACCGGGAAAGCTACCCAAGTCTCAGAGATATAATCGCTCAGAGCGGTAGGGTTAAAAGATTTAAAGAGGGTGTTCGCCGGAAAACAATGACGGATTTTGTCAATTTGAGGATCAGTAAAACAACACCTCTCGGTGGGAGAATCCTTGATGGATCCCTTGACCCTTCAAGGGACTGTTCTTCTTAGGATCCTTGCTAGGAGAGTTCCGGAGCAACATTTTTTACAGAAGGATGGAAAGAGAAAGAGAAACAGAGCAAGCAAGAGAGAAGATAAAGGGGAATACCTGTTCAATCCTCTGGTCGCGATTATAAAGGGAAGAGTCCTTGAATTTAAATGCAAACGATCCTATCCCTATTTCTAATTATAATGATGATTTGTGCAGGGCTGTCATCTCCATGACGTCAGATCGCAACGGATAGTTCATTCTTAACGGCTATATATCCGTTGAGTTAGTTATAGATAAGATTCGGCAAAATATAACTCGTTTATATTAGATACATACTCCTTATATTTTGGGGGCAATTGTTAGGGCTGGATTTTTATGACCTATGATCCTTACATATGATCCTAACAAGTGATCCTCGTTTCTTTGGCAGATAGTGATCCTCAGAAGAGCTTCAGGATCAGGATCATGGATCATCCTAAGGATCCTCATACTAACGATTACTCTCTTTGAATTTAGTGTTATTTTGCAGGAATTACGAGTTGGATCTGGTCTTAGCAACGTTATCAAGGAATCTGTCACGCTGATTTCGCACAAGAATAGACGTTATGGAGAATATGGAAACTTAGCACAAATTACGGGCATTTAGTTAGGCTAAATTTACTTCTATTCCTAAAGGGGTAACGAGCTAGTAGTTAGGTGATTTGCCTAAAATACGACCACACACACTTATATAAAGGGCACTCTTCAGCATTTGGAAGACACAACACATTTCTCACACGCTTTAGCATACGATACTATAGTGATCCTTGTACCTAGCTCGTTACCATCCGAAGTTGTAAACATTGTTGTTATATTGAAGTTTGGTGATCGGTAGTTTCCATCACCCGAGGTTTTTTATGCCGGAGATCATTCATTGATCAAGGGCTTTTTCCTCGTATAAATCCTTGTGTCACTTGTGCAATTTTCATTTAAGTGATCCTTATCTTTGTTCATCATACCAAACATCATTCCCCGTTTACAAAGAGTTTGGTTGCATTATCCTTGTGTGATTTTTTACCAAAACAACTATTATCCTGGATATTTTACACATATGTTGATACCTGTATGGCCCATCTTCAATACCAGCAGGACATGAGTTCTTACCGGGATGGCCTTAAAGGATCCGTTGTTGTTTCCCTTCTTCAAGCCAGGCTAAGGATGGCCTATGAAGCCGAGGCCTTGGGCTTTGAATGCCCTTCCTGGAATGTCGAGGCCTGGGAAACAAAACTAGCGGATCTCAAAGGCACCCCTATGGAACGTCCTGCAAAGCATGCTGGTGGGGATCCTCCCAAGACGACGGATGCGGCGGTCGATGCTGGCGGTGATGCTGAGAAGAATCCCGAAGGTGATGCTGGTGCAGGTGCTGATGAAGCGATGGTTGAAGAGGGTGCTGCCCCTTGAAAGCAGCGATGTGGGCGATGATGGATGTTTATGCCGAGGCCGGAGCCCACTTTTTAAATTTGATGGTTGTGATTGTCTGAACAATTTACTTTTCCTGCTTTTGAACAATTTACATTTCCTGCACTTTTAACAATATGATGACCAAAGGTGGATGGGTCCTGGGTTTCAGGATGAAGCCCTTGGTCATCTATTAGCATCGTTTATTTTGAACAATATAACAGTTGAAGGCGGATGGGTCTCGGTTTGAGACGAAACTTTCAATCTGTTAAGTAAATCTAGTTAAGAACTTATTGTGCTTTTGGTGGATGGGCCTCGGTTTGAGGTGAAACCAAAAGCACAACTTTTGACTTGTTAATAATATAACTATCCTTTGACTTATTTTCTGTTATCTTGCATTACTTAGTGTAACTCTTAGCTTTGCAAAAAATTTCATACTGTTATCTTATAAAATATCCTGATCAGTATTGTTTTGGTCAAAAATCACACAAGGATAATGCAACCAAACTCTAGGTAAACGGGGAATGATGCTTGGTTTGTTGAAAAAGTAAAGGATCACTTTAGTGAGAAATATGCAAGTGACACAAGGATTTATACGAGGAAAAAGCCCTTGATCAATGAATGATCTCCGGCATAAAAAACCTCGGGTGATGGCAACTACCGATCACCAAACTTCAATATAACAAAAATTGGTTACAACTTCGGATGATAATGAGCTGAGTACAAGGATCACTATAGTATCGAGTGTCTAAGCGTGTGAGAAATGTGTTGTGTGTCTTCCGAATGGGGAAGAGTGTTATATATACAAGTGTGAGTGACCTATTTTAGGTAAATAGACTAACAATCAGCTCATTACCCCTTTAGAAATAAAAGTAAATCTAGCCTAAATTATCGCCCTTAAATCATGCTGAGTTTCCATATCCTTTACAATGTTCATCTCTGATTAAGCATATGCCAAAGTTGTAAAGACGCGTCCCTTGTTTACGTTGCTAAGAGCGGATCCTGCTAGACATTCCTGCAAGATAACATTAAATTTAATGAAAACAACTGTTAGAATGAGGATCCCTATGATGGTCCGTGATCCTGATCCTGGAACTCTTCTGAGGATCACTATCTGTCAAAGAAATAAGGATCACTGGTTAGGATCACAAGTAAGGATCACATGTTATAAAAATCCAGCCCTAACAAGTATGCTCAGCGATATACTGTAAAAACTTTTTATTAGATAGAACTTCCAAACATCCTTTCAACTTTGTAGAAAGTTTTTGATAAACAATCTATTTTTCCAAAACTAGTTTTCGATAATATTTAAATGATCAAAGTTCCAAACTAACACTAGTTTCAAACACCCTAGTCAAATATTCTGAAAAGGACTTTAAGAATATATCAGGATACTTATCATAATGTTACTAAAAACTTAGACGATGTTTACAAAGGAAAGATCATACCAGAAATAGGGTATAAACCTATTACCAAACTTCAATCCCTTTACAATTCTTCCAATGAAGATGTCCCCTGTGCAAGGTACTTAGTGCATTAGTTCCAAGCCTCATCCTTTTAGCTTTACACCACCACCTTGGTGGGAATGTCCCCTGTGTACAATGCCTTCAAATATTTTAGAAATCTTCTGAATGTCAGTTTCCATTGTATAGGCAATCTTTTACGTCCCAAGGGCAAAACCCAAGGATGTACTGGAGATAAATCCCTTGTATCCTGGGAAAATCCCAAATTTTCATGCGCTACAGGTGGGAGTGTATAAACTCCAAGACTTAGAAAGGTGAAAACCTTTAAACCTTAGAGAGTATGAAAATACCCTTTCGTGAGAGAGGGTGATCAATCCTCATATACCTTTAGGATTCAGGATATAGCCAACAGTAACGAAATTGTCAGCCACTTTTACATGGACTGGTCCCGCCACCTTGGACTATCCCTGAATAACTTGCGCTCCAGGCGGGGTGTTTAAACCCAATTCGGAAGAAAGGTGAATACCTTTAAACCTGTGAAGGGATCAGTATCCCTTAAACGTGAGAGAGGGGGCCAATCCTCTAATCTCTCGAGTTATCCTGAGTACATATCCTGGAGCTGTATCCTGAAACATATCTTGCAAAACAATTGTAAACTAAGGTGGGTGTTAGCTTGGCTAACACCCCTCCGATGCTTAAGTTAGTATTGGGTTCAAAATAAAATAAAGTATTGAAAGAGACAGGATTCATACCATCTTGAGTTAGAAATTAAATTCTAAACTCACTTGAAATAGGCTTTGAGATGTATAGCATTCCAGGATCTTGGTAGTATATCCCTTCCATATTCTTAAGCTGGTATGCTCCTTTTCCGGATTCTGATTCAATCTCATAGGGTCCTTCCCATTTTGGGGCCAACTTTCCATCAGCAGGATTCGTAGTATTCTGAAAAGCCTTTCTTAACACCCAATCTCCAACCTTAAATCTTCTGGTCCTAATACTCTTATTATATGCTCTGGATATTCTTTGTTGATATGCTGCCATTCTCATCTTTGCCGCATCCCTTGCCTCATCGACAGTATCCAATTCTTGACATAGGGCTTCAGGATTCTTCTCAGGATCCCTGAGGTTGGATCTTGCTGTAGGTATCGCCATCTCTGTCGGGATTACTGCCTCTGCTCCAAATACTAAGGAAAACGGAGTTTGCCCACTAGCATTCTTCACAGTTGTCCTGTCAGCCCATAGGACAAGCGGTAATTCTTCTGCCCATCTTCCCTTCTTAGCCCCAAGTCTCTTCTTCAAATTGTTGACAATTATCTTGTTTGAGGATTCTGCTTGTCCATTCGCTTGAGGGTGTACTGGAGTAGATGTTATCATTCTGATCCCCCAACTCTTGCAGAAATCAGTGGTCCTCTTGCTTATAAACTGGGATCCATTATCACAGATGATTTCAGCTGGTACCCCAAACCTGGTCAGGATATTCCTTTTTATGAAGGATACTACTTCTTGGTCTCTAACTTGGACAAACGCTTCAGCTTCAACCCACTTAGAGAAATAATCCATCATTGCTATCATAAAGACTTTTCCTTCCGGGGCCTTTGGTAATTTTCCTACTATATCCATGCCCCACTTCATAAATGGCCAAGGGGAAACAATAGGATATAACGGTTCAGCGGGCTGATGCAATATGTTACTATGTCTTTGACACGCATCACATCTTCGAGCATACTCTGCGGCATCTTTTCTCATTGTTGGCCAATAATATCCTGTCCTCAATACTTTTGAGAATAATGACCTGCCCCCAGTATGGTTACCACAATCCCCTTCATGTATAATCTGAAGTACTTCTTTGGCTTCAGGATCCTCCAAGCATCTCAAGTATGGTCCTGCAAGAGATTTCTTGTATAAAATATTATTTATAATAGTGAATCGTGATACCTTCATCCTAAATGCCTTAGGATTTTCATCTCCGGGGATATGTCCTTCCTTGAGATATCTCATGATTGGGGCCGTCCAGGATTTAGGATCCTCTTCAGGATACACCGCTCCAGGATCCTGAATACCTGCTACTTCTTTATCTTGAGGATTCGTTGCAGGATACAGGATATGTAATATCGGTATTGGGGTCCCTTCTGGTATCCTGATTGATGATCCCAAGTTTGCCAATGCGTCTGCTTCGGCGTTATCCTCTCTTGGTACCTGTTCAAGTGTAAAAATATCGAAATATCCTGCTAATTTTTTAAGAATACCGAGGTATTCAATTAGTTTCTCACCCTTGACTGCATAGGATCCATTAAAATGATTAGTAATTAACAAGGAATCAACATATACTTGCAAATTCTTGATATTCATATTCTTAGCCAATTCTAATCCTGCAATTAAAGCTTCATATTCTGCCTCATTATTAGTAGCAGGAAATTCACACCTAATGGCCTGGGGTATTATGTCCCCCTGTGGCGATTTTAGTAGTATACCTAAATCTACACCCCTTACATTAGATGCACCATCAGTATATAATGTCCAGGATTCTAAGTTTTCTCCTAGTTGTTGCACTTCTAGGTCTACTTCATTTTGAATATCACTACTGAAATCAGCCACAAAGTCTGCTAGAGCCTGAGACTTTATTGCATTTCTAGGTTCATATATTAAATCATAGGCACTTAATTTTACCGACCACTTAGCCATTCTACCCGACATCTCCGGTTTCCTAAGCACATTCTTAACAGGATAATTAGTTTTAACATGAATCCTATGTGTTTCAAAATAATGTCTAAGCTTTGTTGATGCCATTACTAGAGCCAGTATTAGCTTTTCTAGGTGAGAATATCTAGTTTCAGCATTTAACAAACTTTTGCTAACATAATAAACAGGATACTGCTGACCTTCATGATCCTTTACGAGTACTGCACTTACTGCATTCCCTGATACTGCAAGATACAGGGATAATGGTTCACCATCCTCAGGCTTCATCAATAGAGGCGCGGTTGAGAGATACTGCTTCAAATCCTGCAGGGCTGCTTCATGCTTCTTGCCCCATTCAAATTTCTTATTCTTTTTCAGGATATCATAGAATTCTTTACACTTTTCCGAGGATCTTGAAATAAACCTATTCAAGGCTGCCACTCGTCCTGTTAACCGTTGAACATCCTTCATATTCGAGGGTGACTTTATATCCAAGATAGCTTTGATCTGCTCCGGACTTGCCTCTATCCCTCTTTTTGTCACCATGTATCCTAAAAACTTTCCTGCCCCCACACCAAAATGGCACTTTGCAGGATTAAGTTTCATATTATACTGGTCCAGGATATCGAATGCTCCTTTAATATCCCGGAGATGATCCTCAGCTTTCTTGGATTTGACCACCAAATCGTCAATGTACACCTCCATGGTGTCCCCCAGTTTGTCTTTAAACATCATGTTCACCAATCTCTGGTACGTTGCACCTGCATTTTTCAAACCGAAAGGCATAGCAGTATAACAGTAAATACCTGTTGGTGTCATGAAAGCAGTATCCTCCTGGTCCGAAGGTTCCATTTGAATCTGCTGGAATCCTGAGGATGCATCCATGAAGGTCAACATTTCATGACCGGCAGTGGCATCCACCATCGAGTCTATATGAGGCAGAGGGAATGGGTCTTTTGGACAAGCTTTGTTCAGGTTTGTGTAGTCTACACAGACTCTCCACTTCCCATTCTTCTTTTGAACCACTACCACATTTGCTAGCCATCTAGGGAATTTGACTTCTCTAATCATCCTGGACTTCAATAATCTTTCAACTTCCTCTTGGATAATTGCATTCCGCTCAGGGGCGAATTTCCTTCTCTTTTGTTGTATAGGCTTGAATGACCTGTCAATTCCAAGCTTGTGAGTAATAATGTCTTTGGATATACCTGTCATGTCCTCATGCTTCCATGCGAATGTTGACATCCTGCATTTCAGAAAGTTAGTTAATTGCTCTTCAATATCCTGAGGGATATTGGTCCCTACGAGCACCGAGATATCAGGATTATCCTGATCCAGGATAACTTTCTTCACATCCTGCTCCGGATTCTCCACGACATCCTGGGCCCGCATCTTTAATTGCTATGCTGCACTTGGTTTGGTCGAGGATTTCATTGAGGATGAGTAACATTCTTTCGCCTCTTGCTGATCACTATCGATCTTGACGACTCCCCAAGGGGTAGGGATCTTGATGCATTGGTGATATGTTGATGGTACGGCCTTCATATCGTGAATCCACGGTCTTCCTAGGATGATGTTATAGCAGGATAGAGAATCCATCACACAGAAACGTTGTATCTTGTTGACTCCTTCAACATATACAGGCAGCTTTATCTCTCCCACTGTGTTCCTAGCTTCTCCACTGAAACCAACGAGCACAATAGACTTTGAAGTGATATCCATCGGAGACACATTCATTCTCTTCAGGGTCTCCAGTTGGATTATGTTGACGGAACTGCCATTATCAACCAGTATCCTGCGTACAAAATGGTTAGCCACATATAACGTTATTACCAGAGCATCATGGTGAGGATCCTGGACAGTATCCCTGTCATCAGCGTCAAACGTGATCATTTTGTCAGTTGTGAGGGTAGTCATCCTGACAGGTTTGTCTCCCCTCTCAGCCTTAGCTTCTTTTGCAGGTCTCTTTGCCGCCGAATTCGAAGTCCCACAAATGTCTGATCCTCCCGAAATAAAGTTGATTATCTTGGCATCCGCGGGAGGTGAGACTGCTCGTTCAGGATCCTTTTCAGTATCCTGTCCTTTATTCTTCTTTCTTCCCAAGAGATCTTTTAGATATCCCTTGCTCAGAAGATAGCTTATTTCCTTCCTCAAGGCAATGCAATCCTCCGTAACATGTCCGAAATCCTCATGGAAGGCACACCATTTGGATTTATCCTTCCAATCAGCTTTTTGTTGATTCTTCCGAGGCCACCTGGCTTTATCTCCCAGACCCTGCATAGCATACATTAGTTCAGGTATATTAACAGAAAAACAATATTCGGATAATTCAGGATATTCTTCGGGATCCTCGTCTTCAACAGCATTCACTCTCTTGTTATCATTTCTGCCATATGGCTTGGAGCGGTAGGGTTTGTACGAGGATTCTGACTTCCTGTTAGTTGATTCGTATGTTAAGGATGCATTCATCCTTTCTTGCATTTTCTTGTCGTCCTCCAATCGAATATATCTTAGAGCCCTGTTACGAGCCTCGTCGAGATTCCTGCAGGGATTCATTACAAGATCCTGATAAAACTGAGGGTCCTTTTGCAACCCCATCTTAAAAGCTTGCACAGCTGTTGCAACATCAAGATGTGGGATATCCAAGGATTCTCGACTGAATTTGTTCACATAATCCCTCAAGGATTCCTGAGGTCCTTGAGTTATCCTGTAAATATCACTGGTTAGTTTTTCAAAACTCCGACTGCAAGAAAATTGACTATTAAATAAATTCACTAAGTGGGCAAATGATGTAATCGAATGCGGAGGAACATTTAACAGCCATTTTAAGGCTGATCCTGTCAGAGTAGAACCGAAACCCTTGCACAGGCAAGCTTCCTTGAGATCCGGAGGGATAGGGTTGATCTCCATCCTTTCCCTATATTGGGCAATATGCTCTTCAGGATCCGTGGTTCCATCGTAAAGCTTCATGTTCGGAGTCTGAATTCTTTTTGGGATTTCAGCATCACATATAGGACGTACGAACCGAGATATCCTGTGGCTATCCTGGGATACTTCAGGAATTGGTTGCACCACCCCAGGTACACTGGATATCATATCCTTTAGCTTCTGAAGCTCCCTGGATAATTCTGACGTCACAGCTGTATCCTGCAAAGATCCAACACTGTTAGTGGCAATAGCATTATTATTATTAGATACGTTACCAGTCGGAGGATTCTGCCCATATCCTGAAGCATATCCTGAGCTCCTCACGGTTCACATTCTAACCGAGGAGGGTATTTCAGGAGTATGATTCTGAGGAAGGCTGGGCACAATATTCCCCCTATTATCCTCAGTATACACAGCTGAACTAAAGTTCAAAGTTCTGGGCTGTAATGGAGTGACGATATCCTCAGCAGGTCTGCTCGAGCCGGACTTCAGGAGTTGTATCTCCCTCAACAGCATCTGGTTTGTTTCCTGTTGCTGCCTCATTTGTTCCTGCACACTCCCAAATAAGGTTAGAATTTCATCATTAGAAGCCAAAATCGGAGCAGATCCCTGAACATTCCGAGTAGGGATAATGTCATGAGGTTGCGAAGAAGATTGCATCCTTGGAGGAGGTGGTGGAAGCACCGGACCAGTAGTAGCAGAAGTTGTAGCAGACACAGTGGAGGAGCTCATGTTTGATCTCGAGGCCATTGTAAACAACGTGGCAAAAAGTTTTGAAAACAGAAAGCCGATTAGCGATTTCACAAAAATTTTTAGTAAAGAGAGCACCACTTGCCCCACGGTGGGCGCCAAATTGTTTTGGTCAAAAATTACCTAAGTAATTAAGTGATCAATTAGTTTAGTGAGGTAGTGTGCTAAGAGAATGTGTTCAAAAATATGTTAATCGAGTTATTTGCAAAAACAGTTTCAGGATACGGCTCAGGATATCGAGCTGTATCTATTATCAAACAATGAGCAAAAAGTAAAGGGATGACACGAGATGTACGAGGAAAGCCCTTGATCAATCTAGATCTCCGGCATAAAACCTCGGGAGCTGACAATCGCAGCTGCCTTGTTCTTCTTATTACTTCAAACTTCAGGATACAGTGCAGGATGTGGTGCGGATCAACTAAGTGTTACAATATGATTTGGATACAAGGGTGGTGAATGCAGTAAACTAGAGAGTGAAAGTGTACGAAAGTGTTAGTGAAAAATTCTGTGCCTTAAACTGATCCGCCCCCATCTATTTATAGTAAAGATAATGCAACAAACTATCCTAAACTCCCGGGATCCAGCGAATATTCCCACTCGAACGTTGAGGACCAAGTCTTTCGGCTTCAACGGCTTCCTCACAACAAATTCGCCCGAGTCTTAAGGAGAAGAATTCCTGATGACCGTTAGTAGTTTGCAGCCATTAACCTGCACGTGTTTAATTTACTCAACCTCAGGATATCGCCCGGGATGTTAGCAATATCCTCGTCCAGCATCCTGGTCATAAATAAACAATTAAAAGCGGGATATTAGTCAGGATATGTATACTCAGAAAATGACCCACAACAGTCATCAAGGATGACAAAGTCGGTTGGGATTACCATTTGATTTGTTTGGACCAAGACATCCTCAACTACCCCTATTTATTTTAATATTTTCCGATTAGATAGAAAAATGGGTATTTGAAGTGGAGAAAAATCACCAATACTTAATTTTTGGAAAATGTAGTTTGGCATTATATTAACACAAAGATCTTTATCAATTGTGATATTACTAATAAATGAATTTTGAAAAAAACATGGAACCGGTGTAATGTTAATTTCAAATGGATCTTCTTTTATTAGCGTAGTTTGATCATTTGTTAACTTAATGCTTACTGTTTCGTCAATTTTAGTGTTAGTGTTTAACTCTTTTAAAAACTTAGCATGAGTGGGTACTAAACAATGATTTTCGAAAGAAGGTGTCAAGAGATTAATTTCTTTAAAATTAGACTCTTCTTAAATTTTAACGTTGTCGGACTCACGTTTTTTGTTGTTTGACTCATGTGTCGGCTTTTCACTTACCTGTTCTACCATTTTTACATTTTCAACTATCTCTTCTTTATTACAAGTTAATTCTTCCCTTGCGCGAGACTCCTCTTCCCTTGCACGGGATTCTTTTATGTAGCGCTCGATAGTTTTAATGTGTTCTATTATCTTATCGGCTGTGTGGGTGATAGAATAAGGATCTGGATCCTCAAAGCTTGAATCCGGATGTTCGATCCTTGGTTCCTCATAATACTCATATGAAGTAGATGGTTCACACCATTGTTCCTCATTGTAAGTATATGATGGATAATGGTCGTAACTTTGTTCTTCATAATACTCATATGAGGTGGGTTGTTCACGCAATGGCTCCTCATAATAAGCATATGAAGGTGGAGGCTCATATCTTGGTTCCTCAAAGTATGAGTATGAAGGCTCATACCTTGGTTCATCAAAATACGAGTATGAGGGAGAAGGTTCATACCTTGGGTCTTCATAGGATGTGTATGAAGTGGATGGCTCATACCTGGGCTCCTCATAGTAGGTGTATGAAGTGGATGGTTCAAAGAGGTCACAATATTGTACCGAATGAGGGTTACCACAAATGGTGCAATAGTCTTCCCTATAATCATCCTCCTCATAGGTGTAGTTGTAATCTCCTGAGTATTGATCCATAAGAATCACTCAGCAGACCACAACAGAGTCTCGGGACAAGAAAACAAAAATAAAAACGGAAACGGAGGCTGGACACGGCCCCGTGTTTAGTGAGCACGGCCCGTGTTCAAGTCCTGTATCTGGGCGTTTTAATAAAAGTAACTGGTTTTGTGCAGCACGGGGGCGTGTTCAGTGAGCACGACCCCGTGTTCAAACTCTGTATCTGGGAGTTTTGAAAAAAATGTGCAACACGGCCCCGTGTTCAGTCTACTGTAAATGCAAAAACTAACTAAAATGCAGAAAGTGTGCGCGCGTTTTAAAAAGGTTTTGAAAAACTGATTAGGCCGTCGATTTTAAGCTTTCTTAAAATCCTTGTGTCCCTGGCAACGGCGCCAAAAACTTGATGTGTGCGCTGTGTTATAAGTTTTTATGTATATTTTTTAAGCCCTTTTTAACACTTTAGTCAAGTTTTAAATTTATAAAACACGATATTTTACTAACACTAAACACACATATGGGCAAGTGCACCCATCGTGAGCGTAGTATAGCGTTGGTAAGATACCGAGGTCGTCCAAGGACACAAGAGCTTTTGGTACCGGTTTATCCTCAACGTCTAATCAAATCAAAATTTTAGAAAAAGTTTTAAACATGAAAATAAAAACTAAAAATGCTGAAAATAAAAATAAAATAAAACAGATAGACAAGATGAATCACTTGGATCCGACTCGCCTTTAGTGTAACCTTTGATGATTTCCGCACTTTTGCACTTTTTAAGAGACTATCTTAGTTATAGTAGTAGGCCCCTCTTTTGAAGGTGACATTACCCTCAACCCAGTAGTTTGAGTCAGCAAGGATACAATCCTAAAGGGTCGGAATATTGGAAGATAATTAATTAAGTTATTAATGCGTAATGTGGTAGGCCCCTCTTTTGAAGGTGACGTTACCCTCGGCTAAGTGGTTTGAGTCAGCAGGGATACAATCCCAAGTAGCCGGGTTAATGTATTAATAGTAGTTTACATATGAGGGGATCAAGCCATTCGCACCCCCGCCATCCAATACCAGTGGGTATTGAAGGAGGTCCTAGTAAGCTTGACCCAGGTCTTTGCAGGATCTATACACTGAACAAGGCAAGAACCTTACCAAACCATTCCCTTAACCCCCAACCAGGTAGCCAACATATCTCTATATAGACCGTAGAGATATGAATGGTGTAAATCTTTTATTTTATATAGACAGTAAAATAACGCCAAGACACCACGGACAAATGATAAAGAATTTTCACCTTCAACATAAGAAACTAGTTATTAAAGTCATTAATACAAAACCAAATATAAAGTGCGAAAAGATAAAAAAAAAAACAAAAGTATTACACTAAATGCTTGTCTTCACCAAGTGATGTAAGAGACATAGGCAAACATGGCCTTTGATTGTCAAGAACTCTTACTATAAATCTTGGATCCCGAGACTACTACACACACTCTATCATGGATGATGGATGATGGTGGTGGATGAGGGTGTTGTGATGGTGGTGGAGTGTGGGTGAAGTGGGAGAGAGGTGGTTTGCCAATGGATGCCTTTGAAGTGAACCAAGCACCTCTATTTATAGCCTGCTCAGAAGCCCGGACATGGCCCCGTGTCCATTGGGCACGGCCCCGTGTCCATCCACTTTCTCTTTCTTTATTAATTGCAGTTTGTCTGCATTAGTAGACCACGCCCCCGTGTCCGCTGGGCACGGCCCTGTGTGCAGAAGCGTATCTGTACTATCAAGATTTGCTTGGATTCTGTGAATCTTAGCGTTGACCACGGCCGTGTTAAGCTGGGCACGCCCCCGTGTTGGGAAATAGAAGCTTCTACAACTTTGTCTTTTCTGTAGACACTTGGGCACGCCCCCGTCACCACTAGGCACGGGGCGTGTTCGGCCTTCTGATCTCTTGTTTTTGCTTGGGAAGATGCTGTCGAGGGGTCGGGCATGCCACGTTTATTCCTTTTCTTGTATTTGTGTTGGATTTAGCTGTATTTTTGCTTCTTTTGTCCATTTGCGCTCATTTAATCCTGAAAATACAAAAGGAAGATGAAAGCACACTTTTTCCAACATTAGTACTAAAAAAGGGTTAGTTTTATGCCTCATTTGATGTAATTTATATGTTGCATTTTACACACATCACGGGGCCGTGCCAGCGTGCTGTCACAGTCTATAAAGTCAGCCTTTGAGGAGAATGTTTGGTACCATTCCAAAAGGGCAGGATCCTCCAGCTTTTTCACACATACCCCAAATGGTATGTTCTTGAAAAGGTCTCATTTGACCTACTTGTCGTTACTTCTTTTGGTTCTTTTCCCTTTTTCATTCCTCCATGAACTCCATTGGAGATTGAAGCTTCAAGCTTAAAAAGCTTCAATAGGAGGTTCAAACACTTGATTATTAGCTCAAAGTTTTGCAAATCTGTTATAGTAAAACATTATTTTAAGTTATTTACGTTCAGAAAATAAAAAATCAGTCAAATCTAACTTAAAATAAAATTTCTTAAGCTAAGAATCCAGAACAGATGGAGCAGCACGGGGTCGTGCCACTCTGCCGCGGGCCGTGCTGAACGTTCTGATATTCTATATCTTGTTAACGATTGGTTATTTTCTCCTAGAATGTCGAGCCAGAAAAGTGGGACGTCATCAACAAGCTCCAGGAACAACCGAAGATGGAGGAAACTCTCCCTCGAGGCCACTCTTGTAAGATATGTGAGTGCCTTGAGAGAGTCTCTCTACGAAATGACCTTAGTGGAAGAAATTCTTATAAACCGTGTGAACTATCTCTCAATGGGCCTAGACGATTGCTTTCGAGAAATCAACCTTTTACACCAAATGTTGAACATCTTGGCCATGCCTCCGATGGAACCAATCTGGCCGTAAGAAGATTGGAACCTCGCAAATGAGGTCATTCAACCCACCGGATGGGAAGATGAGATTCCGGAACCTCCCCCTCTCAATGTTGCCTTCGAGGTTCCGGTAAATCCCACCCTCAAGAAGAGGTAGAAGAGGAACCCTACATCGTCCTTCCAAGGGAGATCGAAAAGATGTTCAATGACCTCTAATTGAGTATTTCCCGCAAAAGCTCAAGTCCTCCAACATCTAACCTTCTTAGATCTAGGAACGTAGCTTTAGGGTTGTTAAAAAATGTTCTCGAGGAGGCATTCCTCAAGATCCTATCCATCTATCTTAGGTCATTGTAGGTTTGTAATTTTTATTTTTCTTGTAATTTTCTTTATTTTAATGAAATGGAGGATTGGATGTTGATGGTTTTAATAAATGTGTTAAAGAACTGGGAAATGCTAGAAAGGTGACGAAAAATGGAACCCATGCACGTAAATCAGAGGCCTCTCGACTCAAAAACTGCAAAACAGTGTCTGCAGCACGTGCTCGTGCTTACCCAGCACGCCCCCGTGCTCAACTTACTGTTGTCCAAAAACTTCTGCCCAGAAGGTGGCGCGGGTCATGCTCACCCAGCACGCCCCCGTGGCCACCCCACTGTAAGTCTTCTGTTTAACACTTGTTACTAGCACTTTGGACACGGGGTTGTGTCCCCATAGCACGCCCCCGTGCTGCAAGTGCCATTAACCAAAAAATTGCTATTTTTTACACTTTTCACCAAAATAAATCCTATTTGGGACACATCGAGGGCAATGTGTAATTTAAGTGTGGGAGGATAATAAAAACCTTGAATTGTTTGTCCTAAATAAAGCCTTACACAAAACTCGCCTTGGAACCGCTAATCACCCCAAACTTTTTCAAAAAAAAATTATTTTCTTTTACATATCTTGGTTTAATTTGGTAAAATAAGTTCTAAAAATTATGTTTTTATGAATTTACAACTGATAGCGTCGTGATAAAAAGAACCAGTTTAGAAAGTTACGAAAACGGGCATGACAAATCTTTGTAAAATTTGATTATCTATACATTTTTACATTACAACCCTTTTTCCCACAAAAAGTGAGTTTTGAGCCATTACTGAGCATATAGATATACATCTATACTAATTGCTCAATTTCCGTTTCTTGTGTGAATAGCCCGTTTGGTTCTCACGAATCTAGAACTTGACAATGCGATACGTTCCAAGTCCTTACCGACAAAAATCCAAGTAAGTAAATGATGTAGGCATTAGGATCAACCAATTTTTTTCAAATCAAGACCTTTATTTTTCTTTGCTTTATCCAAAAACACCCCCTAGATAAACCCTTTGAACCTTAAAAACCTTTTCATTTCCAAACCCACTAAAACAAACCTTTTCATTTTTCATCTTTCATTTTTGTAAACCTATCAGTTATGAAATTACGATTATGGCTCAGTTTCACCTTTGGCATCTAAAAAAATCAGAAAATTTGCCAAAGTATTTTTTGCTAAGCCACAAAGCAATAGAAAAAACCGATACTTTACGCTTTTCGCCATTTCAGTAAAACATACCAAACCCGAACCACCACGTACCCTCTAAAGCTCTTTTGATATTTACAAAGATTTAACGTCAGAAAGGAGGAGGTTTGATTGATTGTCAAGCCTATGGTAGGAGTAAGTTCCAAAACCGGGCACGAGCGTTTTCACTTAATACATTATCGGCTGAGTGTTGAGTGACCACTTGTGAGGTGTGTAAATTTGTATATAACTAAATGGAATTTTATAAAAGCATGTTATGCCCAAAGTAAATAATTTTTTAACTTGTGTTTAAATAAATCATGACGAATAAGATTGTAAATAAAATAAAAAAACAAAATAAATTTAGAACTTGGATTCCCGACACTCTAAAGATGAGATCAAAACTTTCTCTTCTACCTATTCTATTGGGTGTGTAAGCCATGTAATAGAGTTTTGCTTGAGGACAAGCAAAGATTCAAGTGTGGGGTATTTGATATGCTTAAAATACAACATATAAATTATATCAAATATGGCGTAAAATCAACCCTTTTTCAGTACTAATGTTGGAAAAAGCTTGTTTTCTGTTCCTATTAATTTACAGGGTCACAAGAGCTTAAATGCGCAAAAGGAGCAAAAAGACAGCAAAAACCAACATAAATACAAAGAAGGAGGAATTGACACAACTCACCAAGCCCCAATCTACATCCAAACCCTAAGAATAGCAAGATTAGAAGACGTGACACGGGGTCGTGTCTACCAGACACAGGCTATCTCCGAGACTGGATGCTATGTAAAAGAAAAGACAACAACAAAGGATAAAACTGACAGCCAACACGGGGTTGTGCTAAGCCAACACAGGGCGTAGTCAACTGAAAGATTTTCAGAATCTGCGATAGTACAACATGTACTTTAGCCACGGGCCATGCCATTGACACATGGGGGCGTGTTAGTACAGGACCTGACACAACAATTAATGAGGAAGAGAGAGAGATGACCACGGGGCTGTACAAGGCGGGCACGGGCCGTGGTGAAGCCATTGATTTCAGCTGGAAATAGATGTGCTTGGTACCATTCCAAACCATCCCTTGGTGTAACACCCCGTGTTTTCGAGTGTCAAAGTCAAAGTCAAAGTCCAAGTCAACTTTGACTTTCTTTGACTGTATATAGTCTATTTTATGTTCTATTTGTATTATGTGGAGTAAGTGTTGTAATCAAGAAAGAATCGAAGTAATCGAATGTGTAATCGACGCGAACCTAATTACGACTGTGAATAGTAGGAAGTAACAATGCGATAAAGTTAACTAATCAGTAATCAAACCGATCTAACCATCATCGAACTCGAATCTCGAATTACACGAACTTTGGTTGTTGCTATACGTGTGTGTGTGCCTTATGTATTACCTGTGCGTGTTTACATTATGTTTTGTGTAGTGATCAATCGAAACTCGAATCGAAACTCGAAGCTCAAACCGAATGCAATCGAAATCGAATTATGACGAATGGTAACGTTAGGATAGGGTGAAATATAGATGATTGTATATTAGATATAGTAGTTGGGACCGAAAGTAATTTGATAGGAAACTCTATCGTACTCGTATCGTCTTCAATCGAAACTGAAATATCAAAAATCGTCGCACCGAACAATCGAACCAGGCTGCTAATCGATCAAGCTGTCAGCCGATCGAACAGCCCAGCCGATCGAACAGACTGTTTGATCGAGCAGGTTGTCCGATCGGGATGCCAGCCGTTCGGCCAACCCTTTCCTCTTTTGGAGCCTATAAATAGGGCTGTCATTGTCACTCTTTACCAAATTTGGAAAGCTCTGACCGACCAGCTCGTGCTCCTCTTCTTTTCTCAGATTTCTTCCGATTCCGGTAAGTTTTCATCCTAAATCTTGTACTTTCTTGATCAAAACATGCTCCTACACCTTTCTATCTTTCAAATCTTGATTTCTAACCGTGAAATCACCAAGATCTAAGCATTCTTGGATGATGTCATCATGGTGTTCTTCAAGAACATCATGTTTTGGCTTCAATCCACCATGAATAGCTCGGATCTAACCGATTTCCACATAAACAAGCTAAGATCTACCAAAGATCTAAACAATTACATGTTGTGAAGGATTGAAAGAAGGAATTCCAACTTTCTTTCAACTCTTTTACACTCAATGCCTCCAAACCGGTAGAAACGTAGCTTGAGCCAACTCACCAAACACTCTAATGGTTGTCCGGTTCAAGATCCGGATTCTATCCACGAGGTTCACCGACTTCAGGTTAAACGTCAAACCGCCATTCCGAACCGTTCACTGACCGGACTTGAGTGATTCCTGTCCGAGCAGGAGAAACAAGTAAGAATGAAAGTTCCATGGTTTAGCTCGTTGACAAACTACCTCAATATAACGTTAAATAATCAGAACAGCCAAGTGTTAGATGAACTGGCCGACCAGGTCAGGATGCTGGCCGAACGGTGAGGCTGTTCGAACGAACAGCCCGAACGATCGGACATGCCAGCCGATCGACCAGGCCAGCCGATCGGCTAGCATATGGCCCCACACTTAACAATTTCATGAAGTATGGTATTGAACGAGGTACTGTTCGGTCAAACAGCTGTTCGTCAACATTACTCCTCAGTCCTCGGATCATGAGATACTATGCTTCAACACTTAGTCGATTTTCAATTCGTTTGTCGTATAGGAATGCCACCCGATCGAGCATGCTATTCGATTGAGTAGGCTGTTCGATTGAGTGACATCCTGAAGAGGACTACTACTGAAGTTCCTAACCGATCGGTTATGCCAACCGATCGAACGGGCCATTCGATCGATCGACCTGAAAGGTAAGAACACTTCAGTGTTCTCAAATACTACAACGAAAACTTCAAAAGTTCAAATCCTCACACACAAACACATCTTAGGAAGAAACAATCCACTCGAACAGTCCAGCCGATCGAACCTACCGGCCGATCGAACGGACTGTTCGAACGGACTGTCCGAACGGATTGTCCAGCCTAACGAACAACCCACTCGATCGAACCAACTGTTTGATCGACCAGGCTGTTCAACCCACTTACACTTGTTTCCATTCTACGTGTTATTCATCGTTATGCTATCGAACTGTTCAGGCTAACCCTACTCCCAAGCGCTCCCTTCAATCCATCAATCAATCGCTGTGAGTATACTCGATCCCTTTTTGCTTTTAGCACTTTTGGGTGTTACATACGTTACTTATCAAAATCACTATCGAACACACTACTCAATTATTTGAACGCTAACCGAATCGCATGTATTACGTGACTAAATGAATGCTTGTTGATTGTGTTTACACGTGGAATGCTATCTACCTGCCTTAACGACGTAGTACTATAGTTTGGACTCAGCACCCGTTCACACGGGGGTTGTTAAGGACAATTACTTGCATGGATTACGGTGGTAATCATGTATTGCGAACCGTCTCGGACGGTCAACCCGCAGTCATTGGTATCGATAGGTCCATGTCGATAATTAACATGCTTCGTTTTCCTCTGTGTACGTGCTGGTTATGCGTAAACTATTTCGAACTCTATATACTATTATCAAACTTGTATGCTCACCTTTACATTATATGTATTGACTTTATTTTAACGTATGTGACAGGTGTTTAAGATGTTTGCTTGCTAGGAAAGCGAGGCTAGAATAAAGCTCTAGAGGCCCCCAACAAATAGTTGTCTGTCAGGAGAAAGCAACTAGAGCATAGTTGTCTGTAGATCTTGTCAGGCTGGGTCTTTAGGAGCCTTTGAACAATATTTATTTGTTTATTTAAATCTGAGTTGTCGGAACAGAATATTTGACTAGTTGTTATCTGTAATAATTTGTTTGTTATTTGGGACACGGTATGGGACGTGTTAATTTAAACTGAATAGTGATGATAATTGTTATGGAAACTTCTGGACAATCTGTTTCGCTCAGTGCCATGCCCCGATGATTCCGCCATCGGTTGGGGTGTGACAGATTGGTATCAGAGCCATAACTATAGGGAATTAGGCAGGACACGACCTAGTCCGGTCGCTGTCTTAGAGACCTAGACTATAGTTAGGAACCAACAGACCAAGTTTAGGTGCTATATCCTGCTATTCTTCACTATCACTGCACTCGAAATCTCAAATAAAGTCAAGCGATTTAGCCGAGATTAGGTGTGAAAGCCGCAAACTCTCGACTAAATTGTTCGATCAATGCTGATTTTGTCAATTTATCAATGATTTTCCTCATCATTTTCAATAACGAACGAGGAGAAGTATATCAAATCAAGAGTGAAATCCATATTTTGATGAATAATCTCCTCAAACTTTACTAAAAACATGGAAGAAATTGCTAAGCCAGGGGTGAAATCCGAACCTTGGTAACTTATTCCAACTTTTACTCATCTCACCAAAGCCTCGACGGACTCCAACGACCTGAACTCACGAGTATGACCTATGGAATACGTGCTGAATGCCCAAAAATCGAGGTAGAAACGCGATCCCGAAAGTCGAAAGGTGATGACAAGTCTACTGCGAATAGTCGAATCACTTTGGGTAGTCGATGTCTAGTAGCCGCAGACAATCTATTTCTTGATTTTATGTGTTTTGATTCGGAGCCCGCAACTGCTAAACTCTGATAATTCGTCGATTTTATGTGCTTTATATGTAATTACCTATTTGTGTGTTTGAATTGTTAGCGTTTTGAGGTACTTTGGGTTTTAATCTAACACCTTCTATTTCCGCGAATCACACAACACACTACACATCGCTAACAAGTCGCTGCAATTCTAGACAATATTATGCTACGATACGATTATACTATGCCACTCGATATGCTATACAAACGACACGCGAGCTTTGAATGATGGGATCTTGAGGCAGTCAGAATGCTCTATGTGCTTGTTAGGGAATTACGTGACCTTAACTGCTCCTGTAATTAAATGTGTATGTGCTTCTGTGCTTATGTGTCTCTGTACTCTACGTGCCTACGTGCCTACGTGCTTCTGTGCTTCTGTGATTCTGTGAATCTGTGGTTATGTGTCTACGTGTTTATGTGATGCATGATTCGACGTATTTCTAAGCTTTAGTGAGTAGTAGACGTGTGAGGTGAGATTCGAATTGTTGTGTCTGAGACATACGACGATGTGTGTTGCAGACCATGTCGTCATCTGGACACCGAACCCCACTTACTCGCCAAGAGAAGAGAGACAGACGTCTCGCTGCTATCATCGCCAAGAGTGTGGCAAAAGTTGTGAGTGATGTCTTTGAAAACGCCAGCAAGTCATCTAAGGAGTCGCGAATCGATGCCCCTAAGGATGCCAACAAGACTGGTTTCAGATTCAAACAGTTTAATGTCACGGCCCCCGACCCGGTTTGACCCGTTTCAGGAGCCGCGGGACAGAAATCCTGCGGTATTTAAATTTTAGGCGACAACGGAAGTCTTTTTAAAACAGGATCTTTTAATAATTCAAACTGCCCGTTTTATAACTGAGGGATAAAATCCCCTAATTTACAATAATGAGATTTCTCCGGGAAATCTTTATTTTCAAAACATGTTTCTTTTATTTAATTACAATGAGCCACTTTTCTAAGCTGGGAGTGCTTCACGGCACTTCTCTTTCTTTGCTTACAACATATCACCTGAAACATGTTTGAAAAAGGTTTTGTCAGCGGGGAAATACTGAGTGAATCATTCATTTTACTAAAACGACACATTAGTTATTATTCACAGTATTAAGAGCGATTACAATGTTTCTGATTATCAAACCAACTACCCACGGTACTTTACCACTCGACCCATTGGCCCACCTGTCCAATGGTGTCTGTGATTATGGTCATATCACCCATTGGCTGCCCCAATGTTGAAGATTATCAAGTAATGTATACAAAACCCCACATACCGGCTGTAACTTGGTGATTACAAAGACTTAATCCCTGTAATTATAACTTTGGAAAATAATTTGGAGTTTTGTAAAACAATTGATAAAAAGAGAATGACTCACATTGCAGATTTTATGAGCAGAGTTTAAGCCTTACTGATTTGCCTGCGATTAACCTAATTTAAATAAAATGCACACACACAAACGGGTTAGTAACTAATTCAGCAGTTACGTCAATTCACGAGATTAAACCCTCACAACAATTAATAAGTGCAATACTCAATAATTCAATGGATTCACAACGAATGACAGAGCATAGTTCGAATTCGAACAGCACTCAAACATTCAAGTCGAAATCACAATGAATAACAAGTATCAGCTCAATTTGAGCAGCACTCAGACAATCGTTGGATAGTTATAATCGATCGGACGTTGAATCATAATAGCGATCGAGTTATTACCCTGATTGTGGCAGCACCTCGTGATCGTGTGTGTTTAATTGTGATATAACAGCCTTAACTCGACGTACACAGAAGATTTGTGCGTCGTTTCAACTTCTCTGTTCATGTCCCAATGTCTGCTATTTATAGTAATTTTTGGGACCTGCTTACGGACCGTAAGCCCTTTCCCTTGCGGTCCGTAAGCTAAGCAGTCAGAACTTTGCAATGTTTATTTTAGATAATTATTAAACTAGGGTTTGCCCCCCTTGAGTTTTAGGGGCCCTGATCCTGTTTCCGATTGTTCTGAAAATTTTAGGGCTAATGCAGAATTACTTGGGTGTCTCAATTAAGGTTTTCTTATTGACCAATTATCGTCCTAATTATTGATTTTAGTGACAGTTGTTACATCCTCCCCACCTTAAGAAAAATCTCGTCCTCGAGATTTACTGAAATAGATGAGGGTACTTTCGCTTCATTTCTGATTCCAGTTCCCAAGTGTACTCTGGTCCTCTTCTGGATTCCCATTTGACTTTCACTAGCACTAGTCGTTTGTTTTTGAGAAACTTAATCTTCTGGTCTTCTATTTGTAGGGGTTTCTCTACGAATTTCAGCTTTTCATTTACCTCTATATCTTGAAGAGGTACTACTAGGGATTCGTCTGATAGACATTTCTTGAGATTGGATACATGAAACACATCATGTACTCCAGCTAATTCTTCTGGTAGTTGTAAACGATAAGCTACTGGTCCTATTCGTTGGATCACTGGGAATGGTCCAACATATCTTGGACTCAGTTTTCCTTTCTTACCAAATCGTACTACTCCTTTCCAAGGAGAAACTTTTAAAAGTACTTTGTCTCCTACCTGAAATTCTAGTGGTTTGCGGTGATTGTCTGCATAGCTCTTCTGACGATCTCGAGCTGTTTTCAGTCTTTCCTTGATTTGTGTTATTTTGTCAGTGGTTTCTTGCACAATCTCTGGACCTGATAATTGACTTTCTCCTATTTCTGCCCAACAAACGGGAGTTCGGCACTTGCGTCCATACAGTGCTTCGAATGGAGCAGCTTCGATGCTCGAATGATAACTATTGTTATAGGAGAATTCAATTAATGGCAAATGGCTATCCCAATTACCACCAAAGTCAATTACACATGCTCGGAGCATGTCTTCCATTGTTTGTATCGTCCTTTCACTTTGTCCGTCCGTTTGAGGATGATATGCAGTACTTAAATTGAGTCGAGTTCCCATTGCCTCCTGGAAACTTGTCCAGAAATGGGAAGTGAAACGGCTATCTCTATCCGATACAATGGAGAGTGGGACTCCATGTAAGGATACTACTTCATCTACATACAACTTGGCTAACCTTTCCATGCTAAAGGTTTCTTTTATTGGTAGAAAATGAGCTGATTTGGTTAATCGATCCACAATTACCCAAATAGCATCATTACCTTTTCTGGTTTTGGGTAACTTAGTAACAAAGTCCATTGTTATGAGTTCCCATTTCCATACAGGCATCTCTAACTGTTGTAGTAGTCCTGAAGGTTTCTGGTGTTCTGCCTTAACTTGCGAACAAGTAAGACACTTGGTTACATATTCAGCTATGTCCTTTTTCATTCCTATCCACCAGAAATTATTTCTTAAATCTTGGTACATCTTATTGTTTCCTGGATGTACAGTATATCTAGATTTATGAGCTTCTTCTAAAATTTTATTTCTTAATTCTCCCTGCTTAGGTACCCATATTCGTTTCTTGTGGAATCTCCATATTCCATCCTTTCCTTGTTCTAGTTCCTTTAGGTAACCTTTCAATCCTTCGGCATCCTCCTTGATTGCCGTTTCCTGAATGTTCTTCAATTTTTCCATTAAATCTAATTGTAGATTTAACCTAAGAGCACGGACTCGCTTTTGCTTTTCATGATACTCACGACTCAAGGCATCTCCGACTACGTTTGCCTTTCCTTCGTGATATTGAATATCACAATGTAATCACTTAGGATTTCCATCCACCTTCTTTGCCTCATGTTTAGCTCTTTTTGCCCAAATATATACCTTAAACTTTTATGATCTGTATAGATAGTAAACTTACTTCCGTACAGATAATGTCTCCAAATTTTAAGGGCAAAAATTATGGCTCCTAACTCTAGGTCATGAGTTGTATAATTTTCTTCGTGCTTTTTCAATTGCCTAGAGGCATACGCAATTACCTTCTTGCGTTGCATCAATACACATCCATATCCTAATTTTGAAGCATCACAGTATACTTCAAAATCTTCGGTTCCTTCGGGTAAAGCTAAGATTGGAGCATTCGTTAATTTGTGCTTTAGAATCCTAAAAGCTTCTTCTTGTCTAGGTCCCCATTCGAATTTAACGGCCTTACAGGTTAGCTTAGTCAAAGGTACAACTATCCTAGAGAAATCTTTAATAAATCGTCTATAGTATCCAGCTAATCCTAGAAAACTTCTAACTTCGATAGCCGTTCGTGGAACCTTCCAATTAGTAATTGCTTCTATTTTAGCAGGATCTACGTGAATTCCTTCGTGATTCACCATATGACCTAAAAATTGTACTTCCTGCAGCCAGAATTCACACTTCGAGAATTTGGCATAAAGCTTTTCCTTTCTTAACAAAGTTAAGAGTGCATGCAGGTGCTTACAATGTTCTTCCTGACTTTTGGAATAAATTAGTATGTCGTCAATGAACACGATTACAAATTAGTCCAAGTATGGTTTACAGATCCTATTCATCATGTCCATAAATGCGGCTGGAGCATTTGTTAATCCGAAGGGCATGACTGTAAACTCATAATGACCATACCTAGTTCTGAAAGCAGTTTTAGGTTTGTCCTCCTCTTGCACTTTCAGCTGGTGGTATCCGGATCTTAAGTCTATCTTAGAGAAATACCTAGCTCCTTGTAATTGATCAAAAAGGTCATCAATCCTAGGTAGTGGGTATCGATTCTTAATTGTAACCTTATTCAATTCCCTATAATGGATACACATTCTCATTGACCCATCTTTCTTTTTCACAAACAACACTGGTGCACCCCAAGGGGATGAACTAGGTTGTATAAATCCTTTGTTTAGTAATTCATCTAACTGCTTTTTTTCAATTCTAGCATTTCAGTAGGTGCTAATCGATAAGGTGCCTTAGCTATTGGTGTAGTACCTGGAATTAGATGAATTCTAAATTCTACTTCCCTATCTGGTGGTAACCCAGGTAATTCTTCTGGAAAAATATCTGGGTATTCTGAAACTATAGGAATGTCCTGGAGTTCCTTACTTTTAGTGTTAATGATTACAGAAATCATATACACCATTTCTTGTTTCCTTGAGTAACTAGCTAATTTCATTACTGAAATGAATTTTAATGGCTTCCGAGGTCTATCTCCTGTAATTAAGATTACTTCTCCTGTGGGGGTACGGATTTCTACGGAATTCTTATCACACAGAATTCGAGCATGGTTGGCGACTAACCAATCCATTCCTAATACTATATCGAATCCGGCTAAATTCATAGGTAACAGGTTTGCAGAAAACTTATGGCCTAATAATTCTATCTTTCCTTCTTGTAATACTTTGTCTATGTTGACAGAATTTCCATCTCCCGTTTCGACTGTAAAAATCTGCCTAAGGGTAGTTAAAGGTAGGTTAAGAGCTTGGCAGAATGAAGTATTGATGAAACTTTGGTTTGCACCAGAGTCAAATAATACTTTTGCATAGACGTTATGTACTAAGAACGTACCCGCTATCACATCTGGAATGAGTTCGGCTTCTTGAGTGGTCAGTTGGAATGCGCGAACATTCTTCTTAGTTGCCCCTTCAGCTTGCTTGCCTTTATTATCTGCGGCTTTAACCAATTTAGGGCATTCTGTTTTGTAATGTCCGGTTTCTCCACAGTTATAGCAGACTATGGCTTTCTTTTTGCAGTTATCTTCACTATGTCCTACTGATTTGCAAAAATTGCAGATTATATTGCATCTTCCAAAATGCTTTCTCTTGCAATTTCTGCAGAATGGCGGGGTTGAGGATTGCCCTGTTCCTCTTCTTTTAAAGCGGTTATTATTACTCGTACGAAATCCCTGGGTAATCTTCTGAGCTAATTCCTTCTTTCGATCTTCTTCTCTTGTGCGCACCCGTTCATCGGTTAAGGTGTTGGCTAACTCTACAGCATCGTCAATAGTGCGTGGTCTTGCAGCTTTAACGATGTTACGGATTTCTACGATTAATCCCCAAATATATCGGGAAATGAGTACCGGTTCTGGCGAAGCCAAGTTAGGTACCACTCTCGCATATTCGAAGAATGTCGAAGTATATCCTTGACAGTCTACGCCTATCATACGATGACTCAGGAACTTATTTGCCATTTGTTCCTTTTCGTATTCGGGACAAAATTTTCTTTCGACAAGACTCTTAAATTCGTCCCAATTCATCGCATAGGCCACTCTTCTTCCTTGTGCTTGTAGCACTGTGTTCCACCATTCTAGCGCCCCTTCTTTGAACAGGTTTGACGTATACATCACTTGATCTTCTTCAGCACACTTGCTTATTGCAATTACTGCTTCGGTTTTCTCTAACCATCGCAGTGTTGCAGTTGCCCCTTCATTACCTGCAAATTCTGCTGGTTTACAGGCAAGAAATTCTTTGTAAGTGCAACCAGGCGTTGCAGCTTTCATTTTCTTAGGGAGTGGGGCCTGTTGCGGATTATTATCATGATTATCATGATTGTCGCCTCCATTTACACTATGGCTAAAATTATCTTCCTGAGTACGTTTACTAGGAATGATTTGTTATGATTCAACAGGTTTCCTAGCAGCAGCCATGATTTCTGGAATAACATTGGCTATCCCTTGAGTGATGATATTTTCAATATCTTGTCTAGTCATGTATTGGTTTTCCTGATTTTGCTCAGATTGATTCTCTTCATTAACTGGTTCATTACTAACGTTTTCCATCTGCTAATTTATATTGATAGGAATTATTAGTATCTAATTATTGGTAACAAAATCAGCACAGATAAACACATAGATTATTACAACATACAAATATAACCAAAATTGTCGATGCCTCGACTTCTGTTTTGTTTTATATATTATACCTGCTTCAATACACACTGTTTATCTTACATTGTTTTATTGCCCATTTTATAAAGTTAGTTTTACTATATTAGTTATAATACAAACAAACTTTTCCAAACCCTCCCCACTATTCTTGGATTAACTGACAATTCAGTAGTGACGTTCCCTTTCGTCATACTTCCAGGAAATCTGTTCCCCAATTTCCCTGATCCTATTCCCAGTGCCTATCAGTTCTTCACCAAACTGATGAAGCTCGGACAGGTTTTCATAGCTCATTGGCGGATTAGGGACAGGTTCTGGATCAAACTGTGGGAGAAAACTATAGGGACTATTGACTATATTCTGGAATTGCCAGTCATTGGTCCACCATTCTTCCATTTGGCCTAATGGTCGTGTGTGGACTAGTGGGTCTAGAATAACTGGTTCTAGGTTTATTGGGAGTTGGGCTGTAACAGGATAAGAGAAGAGATTATTGTTGACCGGTTCTATGACATCACAATTGGCAAGTAGACGGTCTATTTCGTCCTAGAATGTGATCTCCTCAGGCTGTTTAGAGCTTTCTCCGATCTCTATTCCCTTTTGCTTTAGGTCTACCCTTATTTCTGTCCCTACTGGTTTGGAACTTTCTCTGGTTTCTATTTCCTTTCCCTTGCTCACACTTACAAGATTTTCTATTTTAGGGAGTCTCCTAGTTGCGGGTTTCCTTCTACGCACTTTTCTCCACCCTACACATCTTCTCCTCTTTTTAGGTTTTGCTTTTTCCAGCGGTGGAGCTTGGAATTCCAGAGGTTCCTCTATGTCGGCAATGTAACCAGTGAAGTTGTGGGAGACTTCAATTGGCACAGGATAGAGGTTGAGGTTCTGAAACGCCTCGGATAGCTCACTCATGCTGTGTAGCATATATATGCAAAATGCACAAAATGTTAAGTTAAAACTTTGGAACAAAGTTTAACAAATAAACATTTTTATTGCACACCAATTTGTACAACATAACAGCAAACAGAACACACTCAGATTTATTTATTTATTTACTCGGAAATACTTATTTCTAGATTTAGAGTTTAAAGATTTGCATTTTCTGCTACGGTAGCGAGCAGATACAGATTTGCCCATTTTTCATCTAGGTTATTTTCCCTGGTGGATTATTGCTAATTTCCTGAATCTCCGGGTTAAACCTCACTCTCTTAGTTTGGGGTTTCTTTTTCTCTTGACCCTTCCTAATAATCAAATTCCTTTTCTCCGGGGTAAGTGGGTTTTCATAATTTGCCTTACGGACAAAGATTCCTTCCTCTAACTTGGTGGGAGATTTGGAGGAAGAGGTTCCCTGTTCTTTAGGTGTACTATCTAATTTGCGGTAGATAGCAGAAATCTTTTGTTTACCCATACTGTAATTTCAACAATTAATAAGTTAATGCACATATAGTCACACAATGACAAATAAAATTTTCCTAATTATTTTTCAATAGGCTTAAATCAATTTAGAACAGTGAGCTTAATCAGTAAGCTTAAAACAGTGGCTCTGATACCACCTTATTTCTGTCACGGCCCCCGACCCGGTTTGACCCGTTTCAGGAGCCGCGGGACAGAAATCCTGCGGTATTTAAATTTTAGGCGACAGCGGAAGTCTTTTTAAAACAGGATCTTTTAATAATTCAAACTGCCCGTTTTATAACTGAGGGATAAAATCCCCTAATTTACAATAATGTGATTTCTCCGGGAAATCTTTATTTTCAAAACATGTTTCTTTTATTTATTTACAATGAGCCACTTTTCTAAGATGGGAGTGCTTCACGGAACTTCTCTTTCTTTGCTCACAACATATCACCTGAAACATGTTTGAAAAAGGTTTTGTCAGCGGGGAAATATTGAGTGAATCATTCATTTTACTAAAACGACACATTAGTTATAATTCACAGTATTAAGAGCGATTACAATGTTTCTGATTATCAAACCAACTACCCACGGTACTTTACCACTCGACCCATTGGCCCACCTGTCCAATGGTGTCTGTGATTATGGTCATATCACCCATTGGCTGCCCCAATGTTAAAGATTATCAAGTAATGTATACAAAACCCCACATACCGGCTGTAACTTGGTGATTACAAAGACTTAATCCCTGTAATTATAACTTTGGAAAATAATTTGGAGTTTTGTAAAACAATTGATAAAAAGAGAATGACTCACATTGCAGATTTTACGAGCAGAGTTTAAGCCTTACTGATTTGCCTGCGATTAACCTAATTTAAATAAAATGCATACACACAAACGGGTTAGTAACTAATTCAGCAGTTACGTCAATTCACGAGATTAAACCCTCACAACAATTAATAAGTGCAATACTCAATAATTCAATGGATTCACAATGAATGACAGAGCATAGTTCGAATTCGAACAGCACTCAAACATTCAAGTCGAAATCACAATGAATAACAAGTATCAGCTCAATTTGAGCAGCACTCAGACAATCGTTGGATAGTTATAATCGATTGGACGTTAAATCGTAATAGCGATCGAGTTATTACCCTGATTGTGGCAGCACCTCGTGATCGCGTGTGTTTAATTGTGATATAACAACCTTAACTCGACGTACACAGAAGATTTGTGCGTCGTTTCAACTTCTCTGTTCATGTCCCAATGTCTGCTATTTATAGTAATTTTTGGGACCTGCTTACGGACCGTAAGCCCTTTCCTTTGCGGTCCGTAAGCTAAGCAGTCTAATTCATAGGCTGCCTAGGCTCGGGACTAGCTTTGGTGATTCAACAATTCAGCCAATCAGAACTTTGCAACGTTTATTTTAGATAAGTATTAAACTAGGGTTTGCCCCCCTTGAGTTTTAGGGGCCCTGATCCTGTTTCCGATTGTTCTGAAAATTTTAGGGCTAATGCAGAATTACTTGGGTGTCTCAATTAAGGTTTTCTTATTGACCAATTATCATCCTAATTATTGATTTTAGTGACAGTTGTTACATTTAAAGCATGCGGACCCAAAGAATACACCGGAGAAGATGGCCCTACCGCCATGTTTCAATGGTTCGATTCAGTTGAAGTCACTCTGCGCCAAAGCGGCTGTCCTGAGAATCTCCGCACCCTCAACGCTATAGGCGTCTTCCAGTCCTGGGCTCTAGACTGGTGGACGGCCGAACGAAACAAGCGCGGAAATGATGCAGCTTATGAGCTGACTTGGGAGGAGTTAAAGGCTATTATGATGGACGAATTTTGCCCTCCCCATGAACGCCAAAAGCTGGAGGATGAGTTTTGGAATATCAAGCAGAAGGACGGAGACAACACTGCTCTAACTGCTCGCTTCAAGCAGCTTAGAATTATCTGCCCCGATCAAGTCAGGACGCCAGACATGGCCATCAAGAAGTATATTCGAGCTCTGCAGACTGTGTTTCCGACTTTGTTCTTGCCGCCAAGCCGTCATCGATTGAAGAGACCTACCTGCTCGCAGCCGAGATCAATGACAAGCAGGTAAAGTCTGGTTTCTGGGATAAGCCATCCAAGTCGCTGCACCAAGCCACCGCCACATCAACCGTCGACACCACCACTGCTCATCCCTCCAAGTTATCAAGAAGAAAGAAGAAGCACAACAACAACAGCTCCAGCAACAAGAACTGTGCTGTGACGACAACTGCTGCCCCTTTGCAAGCCGTACAAGCTCAGCAGCAGTCTCACCACCGACAAGCTCCAGTGATCAATGCGCCGCCAGCTAAGCGCGCTTACACAGGTCCCCACCCGCTCTGCCCGACATGCTCATTCCATCATCCGGTGGGAATCGCCTGTCGTTTCTGTGCCCACTGCAACCTCTACGGGTATTTCACTGCGAATTGTCGCTATGGTCCCCGTCAAGCCCCAGTTCAAGTCGCCGCTCATCAAGCTCTACTTCCAGCCCCTCAAGGCCAACCAGCAGCTCAAGCACCCGCGGTCAACGCTCGAGTCTGCTTTGCATGTGGTGACCCTAACCACTTCGCAAACATGTGCCCAAACAGGGTTGTGAAACAAGAACCCCAGCAGCAGCAGCAACAGCAAGCAGCCTCAGCAACAACAGCAAATATATATGTATATATATATTAAAAAATAAATCGAGCCAACCGAGCCGAACCGAACTGAGCAGACCTTTGCTCGTGCTCGGTTCGTTTACAAACCAAACCGATCCGAACCGAACATTTTTTTTATCGAGCTAAATCGAACGAGCAAATTTCGAACATTTTCCGAGCGAGCATCGAACGAGCGTCGAGCGCCGAGCAATTTGAACGACCCTAGTTCACACGGGGGTTGTTAAGGACAATTACTTGCATGGATTATAGTGGTAATCATGTATTGCGAACCGTCTCGGACGGTCAACCCGCAGTCACTGGTATCGATAGGTCCATGTCGATAATTAACATGCTTCGTTTTCCTCTATGTACGTGCTGGTTATGCGTAAACTATTCGAACTCTATATGCTATTATCAAACTTGTATGCTCACCTTTACATTATATGTATTGACTTTATTTTAACGTATGTGACAGGTGTTTAAGATGTTTGCTTGCTAGGAAAGCGAGACTAGAATAAAGCTCTATAAGCCCCCATCAAATAGTTGTCTGTCAAGAAGGAGCAACTAGAGCATAGTTGTAACACCTCGAAAAATTTCGGCCAATAATGTCTTGACACGTGTCATAAGGTTCCGTTATGTGAAAACATACTTTAGAGGGACTAAAAGTGACAAACAGTGAAAACTATGGAACGTAAGGGTCCAAAGTGTCAACAAGGGATAAATAGGCTCTATGATAACCCTACATAATGTTTATAACCTTAAACGGATGGTTCATGGATCATACGACGCGGAAATTGCCCAAAAGTGAAGTATCGTAAACTATAGGGGCCAAAAGTGTCAACATGTTTAATTTATACCTCTGAGTGAACTTTTGGCAGACCCGAAGCTTTGTATAGCTAAAATATACTCACTAGAATATGTGGTAAAAATTTCATGAAGTTTCGTCAACGTATGAGAAAGTTATGGCCAAAACCGTACTTAAAGGACTAAAAGCGTCAACGTCGAATTCAGGGCTTTTCGGTTGAGCGCAAAGTTATCCGAGGGCATTACCATGTTGGTAAAAGTCCTAAGGTTCTTAAAAAAACCAAGTTTGGGGGTTTACGGGTCGAGAAAAGTAGCCGAAACATCACGTACAAGTTCAGGGGTCAAAGCTGTCAACATTGGAAAGTTGTTTGGCTGAAACAAGGGTCAGGCGACCCGCCTGGGAGAGCCCAAGCGGGCCGCGTGGGACTGCCAGCGACCAGAATTCGTTTTTGGGTCGAATTGGGTCCGAAAATGAATGGGAAACAGCTGGATCTTGCCTCTAATCTAACCAATAACAAGCCATGCATGGCTAGGCAACAGTAACCCACGAAAATTTGGCTTTAAATCAGATTATTGATCAATTCTTGATCATTTTTCATTGTAACCAAAGTGCTCTCTCTATCAAGAACTTCAAGCAAGCTTCTCTGGAGGAATCTGATCATCAAGGCCGACTTCTAGTGTCCACTAAACATCTTTAGGACCATTGTAAGCATTCAATTCGTTCTTTAATCCGTTTTTGCTATGATTATTAGTAAAAGTCAAACTGGGTGTTCATAACCTTTGACTTTCTGATTAAACGGATTTCTTTCTGTAATTTCTCGAATTGAAACTTGTTATAGATTGGTATTTATGTGGGAAACAAACCCTCTAAAGGTTACTAACTGATTCCCACTACATGCATGCTTAATGTCGAGTCAAACCTATTTCTAAAAAGTCAACAGAAGTGATTTTTGCGAAAAATGACATGATTAACGATATAGATGACATGCAACCTGATTGATCATTGAAAATAACTTGTAACATATATATAAATGTGTTTTAATCATCATCAACTCGACAATCTATAGTATAGCCACGAATCGGAACCGAAAGTCTTGTAAAACGATTATTTCGTAGACTATCGATTCGGATTCATACATGCATGTACAAGATCTGTATTGGAAAGTATTTTTGACTACTTTTATTTTAGTTAAACTTTCTGGAATTTTCGTTGATTGAGTCTATGTTTAGCCTATTCGAATGCTTGTTTCCGGTTTATGCATAAAGTTGACTATTTTGCCCTTTTTGATTTAAAACGGGATTTTTGGAAAAGTGAAAGGATAGAAATCTTTATTTTTATTATATAAACTTGCACCGAAAGTTTCGGATCAGTTGGTGGTCCAGATTGTGAGATATGGCCATTAGCGTAAAACTATATTATAAATTTACATAAACGGTCCTTTTTGCGTAGAACCCGTTTCTGGCCACGTTTTGGTACAAAACTTTTTACCAACTGATTATATATAATATTCTGGGAATTTTGATGATTTTTAAGTAATTTTTGGCTGAACGGATCCTAGATCACCTAGTCATATCGGCTTATGTCGGTTTTGACCGTTTTAGCCATAAAAGGAGTTTTACACATCCGTTTGACCCGAAACCTTTTTCTACTGATTTTGTATGATGAATAAATTATTATAAGACTTCTGGAAATATAAAAATCTCAGATTTACTGTGAAAACCCGAAAACGCCCTTAAATCGTATTTTTAGCGTTTTAAGCGCATAGTAAGCGTTGTACTTGTTTTAAACCTATAAAACTTATACCTACTGATGTAAATCACATATTTTCATATAATAACAGTAAGTATAATATCTTGAACTCAGGTTTCCAGTTTTGGGCATTTTTAGCCCTTGTGAAATTACTAAATTACCCCTACGGTGCATAGTTTGGTTTTAAATGATATATTTGATATATGGGTCATACCCTACTGATATAATATGTTATATTAAGTATATTTACTGTATGAACCAGACCCGAGACTCAGATTTCAAATCTTCTCCTTTTATTATCTTTTAAATGACCAAAATGCCCTTCTAAGACATAAATTGAGTTTAAAATTATCCCGGGCAATATAGAACATAACTTACTGATATAATATCATATTCTAAGCATATTAATTCAGGGAACTTGCATTTGAATCTTTTGGCTACCCGTATCGCCCTTTTCGCGTTCGGTTCGGTTTACGTAACTAGTTTGCGTAAATTGACCGAAACGGGTCAAACGACATCGTTTTTGCTTCAAAATCCAGAATGTATTTAGTATACCCATATTATACAAGTATTCGAACTTGTCGGGTCAAAATCACATTCTATCCGGTCTTTCGCTTAATCGTGCGTAAACCGTATCATTCCTAAAACTAACCGGTCAAAGCTTAAGCTTAAATAAAAGGCCGTTAGGAATCTAATAGGTTAATTATAAACCTTTGTTCCAGATTAGGAAGCCCGGTAAAAGCTACCACCACTTATCGTTTGTGACTTATACTTGCTCAGGTAAATACATTTTGACTTATTTTCCCTATACGGGCTTGGGGTACGGTATTTAAAATACCGCTTGATCGGGCGCACAAGTCCTGCTCCCTATGGGTGTTCAGTCTTGAATAGCTTGTGTGATTTCGTTTAAACAGTTTTGTCTTACTTAAAGGCTTTGGGGGGTTGTTGACCATGTCCCGGATATCCTTGGCATTATCTTACGAGATGGCCACGACCAGAGCACGGGGTGTAGGCGTACACCCGTCGTGTATAACTCTTTGATGTGGTGTGTCAATTAAATCTCTAGCCCGGACAGTAGATCCCGGGCCACCAGAGATATAAGTGCATGTAAATCGTTCACAAGTTTATATTATATAATTATCCCAAGTTAATAAAATATTTATGCCTTGTGCATTTAAATAAATTTTAAATCATTTTCAAAATGAGTCGGTCGATTTGTATTTACCAGTGTAAACTGACGTATTTTTCCCAAAAGATTAAGTGCAGGTACTATACGGAAATAGGCTGGCTGTTTCCTAGAGAGCGTCCACAATAGTCTCGCAAACTCGGACGACATTTATCTGTTGAACTATTATTTTATCGTATTTTATTGATCCGCCTGTGGATCCATTTCAACGACTGTGATATTTATTATTGCACTTTAATTAAAGTTGAAATGTTTCTATTCTGCTTCCGCTGTGCATTATTATATTGTGTTGATTGTCTATGACGATGCCAACTACGTCACTGTACCCCACACCGGGCCCATCGGTGACACGTGGAAATCGGGGTGTGACAGGTTGGTATCAGAGCCAACGCTGAGTGAATTAAACACTATCCTAATGTGTTTAATCTCAGTTACACAATTGCACATTCCTCGATTTTCGAGTCTAGACAAAGAACATAGGAAATGTTCGACATTTCGTTTAATTTAATTTTTATTTATTAATGCATTGTCTTATATATTTTGTTGCGCAACTTGTTTGACTTTTGACAGGATCAGGATGCCGCCAAGGATGAGAGGTTGTGGAGGATTTCCTACATCCCATGATCATGAGGCTGGCCCCTCGCATAGGCGGGCCCCATCTGCTACACACCACACAGCCACCAACGACCTTTGGAGGTCTATTGCCGAGCCTGCTAGGCATTCGGTTTCAGCGAGCACTTCTCCGTCATTACCCCACTCGTTTGGGCCCCATTCGGAGAACGGGCCCCATGATTCGCTTGGATCATACATACCGTTGCACCAATCACCGCACCAGCATCCTGCGCCAGCCTACCAGGGTTTATATAACCCTAATGCTTATGTGGAGGAGCCAGTGGGCCATAACCCACTTGGACAGGAGGACCACTTTTCTGGTGGTCACGAGATGGACGTAGACGAGGAGACGGACCCTTCGCTCCCACCATCAGGCACACCAAACCACCCGATTGAGATATCGGATGGGTCGCCATACACAGGATCACCATTTAATGGTGTGGACAGCTTCCAGGAGAGGTTCAAGCAGCATGATTGGTACTTCACCCCTAGCCACAACTCTCCGATGCTTCAATCACTCCATGGTACTCCGATGCTCCAATCGCTCCATGGTTCACCGGTGCACTCACAGCACCACTCGCAGCAGCAGCAGCTCCAGCAGCAGCCGCCTCTACCGCAGGACCTATCTGAGGCCCTGTGGCGTGACGTGATCACTCCGTCACCACCGCCGCCGCCAGTTTTACCTCCTCCGCCTCAGAGGCCGAGGAGGAATGCGCGCATGTCTACGCGCGGAGGGATTCGCATAGGCACCCCTCCACGTGTTAGTAGCAGCCGCTACACGTCTCTACCCGGGGAGTCTGAGACAGGGGAGTCTCAGCATCCCGTATCGGAGGTTACTTCTGTTCCGATCCCGCCTCTGCCGCCGCAGAATTTTGGAGAGCCGATCCCGGCTTATGCTAGTGCCGCTCAGTTCAACCCGTTCGAGCAGGTGTTCCCACAGGGTTATGATTACACGGGAGACCCTTATTGGCAAGCTGTGAACTACAGCTCACTCCCACATAGTGGTCCACTTGGAGACCCTTGGGCTGCTGGCCCATCTACTTTTGGTTACCCTCCGGGTTACCAGCAGCCGCCGCAGCCGCAGCACTACCAGCCACCACCACCGGCGCCTATGATGTCGCCACCGCAGGTTCAGGAGATCCTGCAGGGGATTGATAGCATGCGACGCGAGTTTCAGCACAATATGCGAGAGGATCGCCGACGCACCAGTGGCATGTTTAAGAAGGTATTTGATTTGCTCAAGGGTAAGGGCAAGAAGGATCGTTGAATCCTTCGATTATCATTGCATGTACTCATGTCCCTGCGTGGACATTTATTCCAGTACTCTACCCCTGCGTGGGTATATCTATCTTTCTCTACCCCTGTGTGGGTATGTTATCTTGTTAACCCCTGCGTGGGTTTGTTTTATTTTATTTTGTTATTGTTGTACTTGTTTAGCCCCTGCGCGGGCATGTTATTCACGCTAGTTATGTTATTTCAAAGTCCCGTTTAGGGCAATTATGTACTGGTATTTTATTGGAAATTTAAATGGTTAATTTGAATTTATCATTTTATTTATATGCATGAATAATATTAAAATAATGGAAAATATCAATTTTACTTGATTTGCCATTTTATAAGAATCTTAGTAAGGTATAACCTAGCCTGAATGTCTTATTAATAGACCTGGCCCTGATGGTAAAACCTGGTTGAAAGGATTCAACTCCCTGTTAACATCTGAGAACATGTTAACATTCTGGGCTAAGCGTGATCTGTAGAATCACACGACCCACCTTTTAATAAATTATCTACAGATAATATCTGTATACAAGTCTATTAATGACTTGATACCTACGGGTTATGACTATGTCATATAGTGGCAGTTGTGGTCTATGACTCCCTGCCTAGTAAAGAAATATCTACAGATTATATCTGTACACAAGCCTATTAATGACTTGATACCTACGGGTTATAATTATGTTATAGAATGACAGTTGTGGTCTATGACTCTCTGTCTAGTAAAGGATTATTTGTGTAATTATACAATTTATAGTCCTATAAAAATCTAAATTTATAATTTAGTGATTGTCCTTGTGACTAGGCCTATGGTGCCAATATATATATTTTCATTCCTTGATTGCTAATAAGAGCCTGAATGAAATTTATTAAATTAACTGCTAAGGTTTTTGATACCATGGTTAATAAATCGTCTAGGACGATAATACTGTTAGGTTCTAAATAAGACCTTGTCCTTTATTGTAGCTTAAAGCTACGATGGCCAAATCGGAAGAAACCAACAGTCATTCTGGGGAACGCTCAGATAATGCAAAGATTCACGTTACCGGTGCAGAATTGCAAGCACTGATTGATAATGCTGTCGCCAAGGCTATGGATAGGCAGTTCAAAGAATCTAGTGGTACTCAGAGTAGAACCCGCTCAGTGACGCATGTCAAGGCTAAGACTCATTCTGGGGCTCATAGTAAGCCGCCGTCTAAAAAGAGTGAGCCAAAGAAAGTTGAGGATGATAATCATTCCTCCAACCACAGCAGCGTTCCAAAGCAGGAGATTGAGCTGAAGCATGACACGTACAGCAGGTCCTGTACGTACAAATATTTTGTATCTTGCAAGCCCAGAGATTTCACTGGGGAAAAGGGAGCCGTCGATTGTATGACGTGGATCGACGAGATGGACACTGTAGTTGATATCAGCGGGTGTGCTGATAGGGACGTCGTTAAGTACGTGTCCCAATCATTCAAAGGAGATGCGTTAGCATGGTGGAGGTCACTCCTACAAGCTGCCGGTAAGGCCACACTGTACGGTTTGTCATGGGAACAGTTTGTGGCCCTGATTAAAGAGAACTTCTGTCCGCAGCACGAGGTCGAGCGAATCGAATCGGATTTCGTATCCTTAGTCATGAAGAACCTCGACTGTCAAACGTATCTTACTACATTCAACACGCTGTCTCGTTTAGTGCCTTACTTGGTGACCCCGGAGCCGCGTAGGATTGCTCGATTTATCGGGGGTCTGGCACCGGAAATAAAGGCGAGTGTTAAAGCTTCAAGACCTACAACATTTCGATCCGTAGCGGATCTATCCCTCTCCCTCACTCAAGACGTGGCTAGATTGAGAGCCATAAGGAGCTCTGAGGAGAACAAACGAAAACGTGAGGATGACACCTCACGGAGATCTGAAAAGCGACATAGAGGGAACAACGACCACAGGAAAGGGTCGGGGTCTAGGAAGAATGATCATCAGTCGGGTGAGAAACCCAGATGCAAGTTTTGTAGGAGACACCACTTTGGGAGGTGTCGGTTTGAAACAAAATCCCAGTCTTCGGAGAAGCGATGTGGAATCTGCAAGTCCACCGATCATAAGGCTGTGGATTGCAAGAAGATGAAGGATGCAACGTGTTTTGGTTGCAACGAAAAAGGTCACATTCGGCCCAACTGTCCAAAGTTTGCGAAGAAGCCGAGGAAGGGAAGAAGACTAATGCGAGAGTCTTCAAAATGGACGCAAAGGAAGCAGTCCTTGACGATAACGTCATTACCGGTACGTTTCTTGTAAACGATATTTTTGCTAGAGTTTTGTTCGATTCGGGGGCTGATAAGTCATTTGTAGATAATAAGTTTTGTAAACTGTTGAACCTTCCTGTTAAAACCTTAAGCGTGAAATATGAGGTGGAATTAGCCGATGGAACCATAGAAACCGCCTCAACTATTCTAGATGGATGTGTTATATCCATTAGGAATCATTCTTTCCCGCTATCCTTGCTTCCCTTTAAGCTAGCTGGATTCGATATAGTGATAGGCATGGATTGGTTGTCAAGTAACCAAGCCCAGATTCTGTGCAATAGAAAGCAAGTAATAGTTAAGACTCCGTCTGGCGAGTCACTTACTATTCAAGGAGATACCCAGCATGGATTGCCGGAGCAAGTGTCCATGCTCAAAGCATCCAGATGCATGCAGAAGGGATGTGTCATTTATATGGCACAAGTTACCATTGATGAGCCGAAGCCGAAGATTGAAGATATTCCTGTTATCTCGGAATATCCTGAAGTATTTCCTGAAGAGCTACCCGGGTTGCCACCGGATAGACAAGTAGAGTTTCGGATAGATATCATACCAGGTGCAGCACCTGTAGCAAGAGCACCATACAGATTGGCACCAACGGAGATGAAGGAGTTGAGGACGCAGTTGGATGATCTATTAGCTAAAGGTTTTATTAGACCTAGCTCATCTCCTTGGGGAGCGCCAATCTTGTTCGTTAAAAAGAAGGATGGTTCGATGCGTCTGTGCATCGATTATCGTGAGCTTAACAAGGTCACTATCAAGAATCGGTATCCGTTACCCAGGATCGACGATCTGTTCGATCAGTTGCAAGGAGCAAGCTATTTCTCCAAGATTGACCTAAGGTCAGGATATCATCAGTTGAAGGTCAAGGATGAAGACGTACACAAGACCGCGTTTAGGACTCGTTATGGACATTACGAGTTCCTAGTGATGCCGTTTGGGCTCACTAACGCACCAGCCGCGTTCATGGATCTCATGAATCGCGTCTGCAAACCTTATTTAGATAAGTTCGTCATAGTCTTTATTGATGACATTCTTATCTACTCGAAGAGCCAAGCTGAACATGAGAATCACCTTCGTTGTATTCTCAAACTTCTGTATCAAGAGAAGCTTTATGCCAAATTCTCGAAGTGTGAATTTTGGCTTCGAGAAGTCCAGTTCCTTGGACATGTGGTAAGTGAGCGTGGTATCCAAGTAGATCCCGCTAAAGTCGAAGCAGTCATGAATTGGCAGGAGCCGAAGACTCCTACCGAGATTCGCAGTTTCCTTGGATTGGCAGGATATTATAGGAGATTCATCGAGAATTTCTCAAGGATTGCTGCGCCCCTAACTTCGTTGACCCGTAAGAAGATTAAGTTTGATTGGGGCCCTAAGCAGCAGGAATCCTTTGACATTCTGAAGCAGAAGCTGAGCAATGCGCCAGTGTTGACATTGCCCGATGGTATAGATGAATTTGTGGTGTATTGTGATGCATCACATACTGGCATGGGTTGCGTACTCATGCAGAAAGGCAAAGTCATTGCCTATGCTTCTCGCCAGCTAAAGGTGCACGAGAAGAACTACACCACCCACGATTTGGAATTGGGTGCGGTTGTATTTGCTTTGAAGTTATGGAGACATTACTTGTATGGAACCAAGTGCATAATTTATTCGGATCACAAGAGTCTTCAGCATCTGTTCAATCAGAAAGAATTGAACATGCGTCAAAGGCGATGGATGGAAACCCTCAATGATTATGACTGTGAGATAAGATACCATCCAGGCAAGGCGAATGTGGTTGCCGACGCCTTAAGCAGAAAAGAAAGGGTGAAACCGATCAGGATCAATGCCAAGCGCATTGAGATAAGAAATAATTTGAATGAAAGGGTGTTAGCTGCACAGAAGGAAGCTGTGCTGGAAGCTAACTATCCGGCAGAAAAGTTGGGAGTAACTGAGGAGCAGTTATCCCACGACAAAGATGGAATGCTACGCCTAAACGGACGAATATGGGTCCCAGTATATGGAGGACTTCGGGATGTTATCCTCCAGGAGGCCCACAGCTCTAAATACTCCGTCCATCCTGGAGCTGATAAGATGTACCAGGATTTGAAATCGAACTACTGGTGGATTGGTTTGAAAAAGTCCGTGGCCGAGTATGTGGCCAGGTGTTTGACTTGTGCGCAAGTCAAGGCTGAGCATCAGAAGCCGTCAGGTTTGCTTCAACAACCTGAAATTCCCAAATGGAAGTGGGAAATGGTGACAATGGATTTTATCACCAAGTTGCCGAAAACGAAAAAGGGAAATGATACCATATGGGTCATAGTTGACAGACTGACTAAGTCAGCTCATTTTCTACCCATCAAAGAGACGTATAGCTCAGATATGTTAGCTCAAATATACGTCGATAAGATAGTAGCGCTACATGGTATACCTATATCTATTATCTCTGATAGAGATACTAGATATACGTCACATTTTTGGAAAAGTTTCCAACAGTCGTTGGGCACTCGTTTGAATTTTAGTACGGCTTACCATCCTCAGACTGATGGTCAGAGTGAGCGTACTATTCAAACTTTGGAAGACATGCTTCGTGCATGTGCGATCGACTTAGGTGGTAGTTGGGATAAGCACCTACCACTGATTGAATTCTCCTACAACAATAGCTACCATTCCAGCATAAAGGCTGCGCCTTTTGAGGCCCTATACGGTAGGAAGTGTAGATCGCCCATTTGTTGGGCAGAAGTTGGAGATGTCCAGTTGTCTGGACCAGATATCGTCTTTGAGACGACAGACAAGATCGTTCAGATCCGTGATCGTTTGAAAGCTGCCAGGGATAGGCAGAAAAGTTATGCGGATCCTAAGCGCAAAGATTTTCACTTCGATGTGGGTGAAAAAGTATTGCTCAAGGTATCACCTTGGAAAGGTGTGATGAGATTTGGAAAGAAAGGCAAGCTGAGCCCGCGATATATTGGACCTTTCGAGATAATCGAACGTGTCGGGGCAGTCGCTTACAAGTTAAAATTGCCTGAAGAGCTTAGTGCCATTCATAATGTGTTCCATATCTGTAACTTGAAGAAGTGTTTCGCTGACGACTCACTGGTTATACCGCATACAGATATACACATAGACGAAAGTCTAAAGTTTGTTGAAAAACCTTTGTCGATCGAGGATCGACAGGTAAAGAAGCTTCGAAGGAAGCAAGTGCCTATTGTAAAGGTCAAATGGGATGCCCGTAGAGGTCCCGAATACACGTGGGAAGTGGAATCCACGATGAAAGAAAAATATCCCCAATTGTTTGAATAAATCTCGGGGACGAGATTTCTTTTAAGGGGGTGAGGATGTAACACCTCGAAAAATTTCGGCCAATAATGTCTTGACACGTGTCATAAGGTTCCGTTATGTGAAAACATACTTTAGAGGGACTAAAAGTGACAAACAGTGAAAACTATGGAACGTAAGGGTCCAAAGTGTCAACAAGGGATAAATAGGCTCTATGATAACCCTACATAATGTTTATAACCTTAAACGGATGGTTCATGGATCATACGACGCGGAAATTGCCCAAAAGTGAAGTATCGTAAACTATAGGGGCCAAAAGTGTCAACATGTTTAATTTATACCTCTGAGTGAACTTTTGGCAGACCCGAAGCTTTGTATAGCTAAAATATACTCACTAGAATATGTGGTAAAAATTTCATGAAGTTTCGTCAACGTATGAGAAAGTTATGGCCAAAACCGTACTTAAAGGACTAAAAGCGTCAACGTCGAATTCAGGGCTTTTCGGTTGAGCGCAAAGTTATCCGAGGGCATTACCATGTTGGTAAAAGTCCTAAGGTTCTTAAAAAAACCAAGTTTGGGGGTTTACGGGTCGAGAAAAGTAGCCGAAACATCACGTACAAGTTCAGGGGTCAAAGCTGTCAACATTGGAAAGTTGTTTGGCTGAAACAAGGGTCAGGCGACCCGCCTGGGAGAGCCCAAGCGGGCCGCGTGGGACTGCCAGCGACCAGAATTCGTTTTTGGGTCGAATTGGGTCCGAAAATGAATGGGAAACAGCTGGATCTTGCCTCTAATCTAACCAATAACAAGCCATGCATGGCTAGGCAACAGTAACCCACGAAAATTTGGCTTTAAATCAGATTATTGATCAATTCTTGATCATTTTTCATTGTAACCAAAGTGCTCTCTCTATCAAGAACTTCAAGCAAGCTTCTCTGGAGGAATCTGATCATCAAGGCCGACTTCTAGTGTCCACTAAACATCTTTAGGACCATTGTAAGCATTCAATTCGTTCTTTAATCCGTTTTTGCTATGATTATTAGTAAAAGTCAAACTGGGTGTTCATAACCTTTGACTTTCTGATTAAACGGATTTCTTTCTGTAATTTCTCGAATTGAAACTTGTTATAGATTGGTATTTATGTGGGAAACAAACCCTCTAAAGGTTACTAACTGATTCCCACTACATGCATGCTTAATGTCGAGTCAAACCTATTTCTAAAAAGTCAACAGAAGTGATTTTTGCGAAAAATGACATGATTAACGATATAGATGACATGCAACCTGATTGATCATTGAAAATAACTTGTAACATATATATAAATGTGTTTTAATCATCATCAACTCGACAATCTATAGTATAGCCACGAATCGGAACCGAAAGTCTTGTAAAACGATTATTTCGTAGACTATCGATTCGGATTCATACATGCATGTACAAGATCTGTATTGGAAAGTATTTTTGACTACTTTTATTTTAGTTAAACTTTCTGGAATTTTCGTTGATTGAGTCTATGTTTAGCCTATTCGAATGCTTGTTTCCGGTTTATGCATAAAGTTGACTATTTTGCCCTTTTTGATTTAAAACGGGATTTTTGGAAAAGTGAAAGGATAGAAATCTTTATTTTTATTATATAAACTTGCACCGAAAGTTTCGGATCAGTTGGTGGTCCAGATTGTGAGATATGGCCATTAGCGTAAAACTATATTATAAATTTACATAAACGGTCCTTTTTGCGTAGAACCCGTTTCTGGCCACGTTTTGGTACAAAACTTTTTACCAACTGATTATATATAATATTCTGGGAATTTTGATGATTTTTAAGTAATTTTTGGCTGAACGGATCCTAGATCACCTAGTCATATCGGCTTATGTCGGTTTTGACCGTTTTAGCCATAAAAGGAGTTTTACACATCCGTTTGACCCGAAACCTTTTTCTACTGATTTTGTATGATGAATAAATTATTATAAGACTTCTGGAAATATAAAAATCTCAGATTTACTGTGAAAACCCGAAAACGCCCTTAAATCGTATTTTTAGCGTTTTAAGCGCATAGTAAGCGTTGTACTTGTTTTAAACCTATAAAACTTATACCTACTGATGTAAATCACATATTTTCATATAATAACAGTAAGTATAATATCTTGAACTCAGGTTTCCAGTTTTGGGCATTTTTAGCCCTTGTGAAATTACTAAATTACCCCTACGGTGCATAGTTTGGTTTTAAATGATATATTTGATATATGGGTCATACCCTACTGATATAATATGTTATATTAAGTATATTTACTGTATGAACCAGACCCGAGACTCAGATTTCAAATCTTCTCCTTTTATTATCTTTTAAATGACCAAAATGCCCTTCTAAGACATAAATTGAGTTTAAAATTATCCCGGGCAATATAGAACATAACTTACTAATATAATATCATATTCTAAGCATATTAATTCAGGGAACTTGCATTTGAATCTTTTGGCTACCCGTATCGCCCTTTTCGCGTTCGGTTCGGTTTACGTAACTAGTTTGCGTAAATTGACCGAAACGGGTCAAACGACATCGTTTTTGCTTCAAAATCCAGAATGTATTTAGTATACCCATATTATACAAGTATTCGAACTTGTCGGGTCTAAATCACATTCTATCCGGTCTTTCGCTTAATCGTGCGTAAACCGTATCATTCCTAAAACTAACCGGTCAAAGCTTAAGCTTAAATAAAAGGCCGTTAGGAATCTAATAGGTTAATTATAAACCTTTGTTCCAGATTAGGAAGCCCGGTAAAAGCTACCACCACTTATCGTTTGTGACTTATACTTGCTCAGGTAAATACATTTTGACTTATTTTCCCTATACGGGCTTGGGGTACGGTATTTAAAATACCGCTTGATCGGGCGCACAAGTCCTGCTCCCTATGGGTGTTCAGTCTTGAATAGCTTGTGTGATTTCGTTTAAACAGTTTTGTCTTACTTAAAGGCTTTGGGGGTTGTTTACCATGTCCCGGATATCCTTGGCATTATCTTACGAGATGGCCACGACCAGAGCACGGGGTGTAGGCGTACACCCGTCGTGTATAACTCTTTGATGTGGTGTGTCAATTAAATCTCTAGCCCGGACAGTAGATCCCGGGCCACCAGAGATATAAGTGCATGTAAATCGTTCACAAGTTTATATTATATAATTATCCCAAGTTAATAAAATATTTATGCCTTGTGCATTTAAATAAATTTTAAATCATTTTCAAAATGAGTCGGTCGATTTGTATTTACCAGTGTAAACTGACGTATTTTTCCCAAAAGATTAAGTGCAGGTACTATACGGAAATAGGCTGGCTGTTTCCTAGAGAGCGTCCACAATAGTCTCGCAAACTCGGACGACATTTATCTGTTGAACTATTATTTTATCGTATTTTATTGATCCGCCTGTGGATCCATTTCAACGACTGTGATATTTATTATTGCACTTTAATTAAAGTTGAAATGTTTCTATTCTGCTTCCGCTGTGCATTATTATATTGTGTTGATTGTCTATGACGATGCCAACTACGTCACTGTACCCCACACCGGGCCCATCGGTGACACGTGGAAATCGGGGTGTGACAATAGTTGTCTGTAGATCTTGTCAAGCTGGGTCTTTAGGAGCATTTGAACAATATTTATTTGTCTTATTTAAATCTGAGTTGTCGGAACAGAATATTTGACTAGTTGTTATCTGTAATAATTTGTTTGTTATTTGGGACACGGTATGGGACGTGTTAATTTAAACTAAATATTGATGATAATTGTTATGGAAACTTATGGACAATCTGTTTCGCTCAGTGCCATGCCCCGATGATTCCGCCATCGGTTGGGGTGTAACAGATTGGTATCAGAGCCATAACTATAGGGAATTAGGCTAGACATGACCTAGTCCGGGTCGCTGTCTTAGAGACCTAGACTATAGTTAGGAACCAACAGACCGAGTTTAGGTACTACATCATGCTATTCCTCGCTATCACTGCACTCGAATTCTCAAATAAAATCAAACGATTTAGTCAAGATTTGGTGTGAAAGCCGCAAACTCTTGACTAAATTGTTTGATCAGTGCTGATTTTATCAATTTATCAATGATTTCCTCATTATTTTCCATAACGAACGAGGAGAATTATACCAAATCAGGAGCGAAATCCATATTTTGATGAATAAACTCCTCAAGTTTTACTAAAACAAGGAAGAAATTGCTAAGCCAGGGGTGAAACCCGAACCTTGGTAACTTATTCCAACTTTTACTCATCTCACCAAAGCCTCGACGGACTCCAACGACCTGAACTCACGAGTATGACTTAGGGAATACGTGTTGAATGCCCAAGAATCGAGGCAGAAACGCGATCCCAAGAGTCGAAAAGTGACAACAAGTCTACTGCGAATAGTCGAATCGCTTTGGGTAGTCAATGTCTAGTAGCCGCAGACAATCTATTTCTCGATTTTATGTATTTCGATTCTGAGCCCGCAACTGCCGACTCTGATAATTCATCGATTTTATGTGTTTTAAGTGTACTTACCTGTTTTATGTGTTAATTTTGATGTTCGCTCGATTTTTGCTATCACTTCGACCAACACACACGACTAGTATTGCTATTCTATCTCAAAATGGTAACAAGTCGTTACGAATCTAGACGATACTATGCTAGGATATACGCTATACTATGCTATACTCGACATACAATACGAATATGCGATAATAATCCGACATACTATACGCGATCACTATATACGAACAACGCACGAGCTTTGAATAATAGGTTTCTGCATTCTGACTGCATCTATGATTAAATGCCTATGTGCTTATGTGCTTCTGTGTTTATGTGTCTCTGTGCTCTACGTCCCTATGTGCTTCTGTGATTACGTGAATTTGTGGTTATGTGCCTACGTGTTTGTGTGATGCATGATTCGACGTGATTCTAAGCTCTAGTAAGAAATAGACGTGTGAGGTGAGATTCGATTGTTGTGTCTGAGACCTACAATGATGTTTATTGCAGACCATATCGTCATCTGGACACCGAACCCCACTTACTCGCCAAGAGAAGAGAGACAGGCGTCTCGCTACTATCATTGCGAAGAGTGTGGCAAAAGCTGTGAGCGATGTCTTTGAAAACGCCAGCAAGTCATCTGAGGAGTCGCGAATCGATGCTCCTAAGGATGCCAACAAGACTGGTTTCATCTTTAAACAGTTTAAAGCATCCGGACCCAAAGAATTCACCGGAGAAGAAGGCCCTACCGCCATGTTTCAATGGTTCGATTTAGCTGAAGTCACTCTGGGCCAAAGCGGCTGTCTTGAGAATCTCCGCACCCTCAACGCTACAGGCGTCTTCCAATCCCGAGCTCTAGACTGGTGGACGGCCGAACGAAACAAGCGCGGAAATGATGCAGCTTATGAGCTGACTTGGGAGGAGTTAAAGGCAATTATGTGGACGAGTTTTGCCCTCCCCATGAACGCCAAAAGCTGGAGGACGAGTTTTGGAACATTAAGCAGAAGGATGGAGACAACGCTGCTTTGACTGCACCCTTTAAACAGCTCAGCATCATTTGTCCCGATCAAGTCAAGACGTTAGACATGGCCATCAAGAAGTATATTCGAGCTCTACCCGATTGTGTTGCCGATTTCCTTCATGCCGCCAAGCCATCATCGATTGAAGAGACCTACCTGCTTGCCGCGAAGATCAATGACAAGCGGGTAAAGTATGGTTTTTGGGATAAGCATACCAAGTCTCTGCACCAAGCCACTGTCACGTCAACCATCGACACCACCACTGCTCAACCCTCCAAGTCGTCAAGAAGAAAGAAGAAGCACAACAACAACAGCTCCAGCAACAAGAACTGTGCTGCGACAACGACTGTTGCCCCTCTGCAAGTCGTACCGGCTCAACAACAGTCTCACCACCGGCAAGCTCCAGTGATCAATGCGCCGCCAGCTAAGCGCGCTTACACAGGTCCCCACCCGCTCTGCCCGACATGCTCATACCATCATCCGGTGGGAATCGCCTGTCGTTTCTACGCCCACTACAACCTTTACGGACATTTCACTGCGAATTGTCGCTATGGTCCCCGTCAAGCCCCAGTTCAAGCCGCCGCTCACCAAGCTCTACTTCCAGCCCCTCAGGGCCAACCAGCAGCTCAAGCACCCGCGGTCAATGCTCGAGTCTGCTTTGCATGTGGTGACCCTAACCACTTTGCAAACATGTGCCCGAACAGGGTTGTGAAACAAGAATCTCAGCAGCAGCAGCAGCAATAGCAACAGCAAGCAGCCCGTGCCAGAACCTTTAACATCAGTGCTCGTCAAGCCCAGGCTGACAACAACGTGGTTAATGGTACGTTCCTTGTGAATGGTATTTATGCGTCATGTTTGTTTGATACTGGAGCCGATAACTGCTTTGTATAATTTGAATTCGAGAAGCTCCTTAGTCGTAAGCACTCTTATCCCCCCTCGTCATTCGAAGTCGAAGTTGCTACTGGAAGAACCGTCGCTGTTAACTCTGTTCTTCGTGATTGTACCCTAGAGCTCAACAATCACCTCTTTCCAATCGACCTTATTCTGATGCAACTCGGAAGTTTTGACATCATAGTAGGCATGGACTTTCTTCGCGAAAACCATGCTGAAGTTGTGTGCTTTGAAAAGATGATTCGATTCTCGCTCACGAATGGTGATTTATTGTGTGTGTACGGTGAAACAGCTTCGAAAGGCCTCAAACTTATGTCATGCGTCCAAGCTAGCAAGTATCTCCGCAAGGAATACAGCGCTTTCTTGGCCAACATTGTAATAGCGGAGAAGGATAAGAAAAAGAAGGTTGAAGTCAAAGACGTTCCAGTGGTTCGTGAATTTCCTCAGGTGTTCCCTGATGATCTTCCTGGACTACCGCCAAGTCGTGATATCGACTTTCGTATTGACCTTATTCCTGGAGCTAACCCTGTTGCCAAAGCCCCTTATCGACTCGTGCCATCCGAAACGAGGGAACTCTCGAACCAACTCCAGGAGTTACTTGAAAAAGGCTTCATTCGCCCGAGCACCTCTCCCTGGGGCGCGCCAGTCCTTTTCGTCAAAAAGAAGGATGGGTTGTTCAGGATGTGCATCGACTATCGGGAATTGAATAAGCTGACCATCAAGAACCGTTACCCTTTGCCTCGAATCGATGACTTATTTGATCAGCTGCAAGGTGCCAAGTGTTTCTCGAAAATCGATCTACGTTCAGGCTATCATCAGTTGCGCATTCAAGAGGAGGATATACCTAAGACAGCCTTCCGCACTCGATACGGCCACTACGAATTCGTTGTTATGCCCTTTAGCCTAACCAACGCACCCGCGGTTTTTATGGATCTGATGAATCGCGTGTGTAAGCCTTATCTTGACCGTTTCGTCATCGTGTTCATCGACGATGTCTTGATTTATTCCAAGTCGAAAGCCGAACACGCGCAACATCTACGTTTGGTTCTCGAGTTACTCCAGGGGAACCAACTCTACGCCAAGTTGTCCAAGTGCGAATTCTGGTTGGAGGAGGTTCAGTTTCTGGGTCACATCGTGAATAGTCAGGGTATTCATGTCGATCCCGCGAAGATTGAAGCAGTCAGAAGCTGGATTACGCCAAAGAACCCGTCTGAAGTCCGATCATTTCTTGGATTGGCGGGCTATTATCGACGATTTATCGAAGGATTCTCTAAGATCGCTATGCAGCTTACCGCTCTTACTCATAAAGACAGGTCTTTTGTTTGGGGAACTGAACAAGAGTCTGCTTTTCAAACCCTTAAGCGCAAGCTCTGCAATGTTCCCGTCCTCACGTTGCCGGACGAAAACGACGATTTCATTGTCTACTGTGATGCTTCCAACCTTGGTCTTGGTTGTGTTCTCATGCAACGGGACAAGGTTATAGCTTACGCATCTCGTCAGCTCAAAATCCACGAGAAGAACTATACAACCCACGATCTCGAGCTAGGCGCAGTTGTTTTTGCATTGAAGATTTGGCGACACTACCTGTATGGTACCAAGTGCACGATCTTCACCGATCACAGGAGTTTACAACACATCTTTAATCAGAAAGAACTTAATATGCGTCAACGCCGATGGGTAGAACTTCTTAACGATTACGACTATGAGATTCGTTATCACCCGGGCAAGGCAAATGTTGTAGCCGACGCACTCAGCAGACGGAGTTATTTGCTCAGTATTCGCAATACTCAAGCCCAGCACAACCTCGAAGCTCTCATTCGCGAAGCCCAGCATGCCTGTTTTAACAAACGCACTTTGAAGAAGGAGAGAATCTATCACGATGGAGCTCAGCTTGTAAGCAAAGCAGATGGGATTTTCTATTATCTGGACCGAATTTGGATCCCTAAGCGGACCGACTTGCGAAGGATTATAATGAACGAAGCTCACAAATCCCGATACTCTATTCATCCCGATGCCGATAAAATGTACCAGGACCTTCGTTACAAGTACTGGTGGCCGGGTATGAAGCGGGATATCGCCCTCTATGTTGGAAGTTGCCTGACTTGTGCGAGAGTTAAGGATGAATATCAACGACCTTCCGGCTTAGTCGAACAACCTCCAATCCCCATATGGAAGTGGGAGAGTATAGCTATGGACTTTATAACCAAACTCCCGCCCACGCCATCAGGTCACGACAGCATTTGGGTTATAATAGATCGTCTGACCAAATCAGCCCACTTTTTGCCAATACGGGAAGACTACAAGGTAGAACGACTAACCTGAATCTACACCGACGAGATCATTTGTAATCATGGTACGCCTCGTGACATCATTTCAGACCGTGACGCTCGGTTTACTTCACGATTGTGGGAAACGTTTCAAGCGGCCCTTGGTACGTCGCTTAACCTGAGTACTACATTCCATCCTCAAACCGACGGACAGACTGAAAGAACGATCCGTACTCTTGAAGACATGCTCCGCGCGCGTGTCATAGACTTCGGTGGTGTCACACCCCAACCGATGGCGGAATCATCGGGGCGCGGCACTAAGCGAAACAGATTGTCCAGAAGTTTCCACAACAACTATTATTACAAATTCAGTTAAGTGATACGTCCCATACCGTATCCCAAATAAATAAACAAGTTATCATAGAATACAACTAAACAAATAGTACTGTTTCGACAACTCAGATTCAATTTATTACAAACCAAATGTTTAAAAGTACTTCCCTGAGTCATTAAGACTCGTCCGGACAAGATCTATAGACAACTAATGCCATAGATGCTTGATCGAACAACTCCAACGGCTCCATGGCTATAGTTTATTCGCTTCTAGAGACCCCTAGGTAGGCTACGACCTACAACTGCTAGATGGGCTCTAAAGCTTTATTATTGCCTCGCTTTCCTAGCAAGTAAGCATCCTAATTACCTGTCACATACGTTAAAATAAAGTCAATACATAAAATGTAAAGGTGAGCACACAAGTTTAATAATAGCATATAGAGTTCGAATAGTTTACGCATAACCAGGCACGTACACAGAGGAAAACGATGCATGTTAATTATCGACATGGGACCACCGTAATCCATGCAAGTATTTGTCCTTAACAACCCCCGTGTGAACGGGTGCTGAGTCCAAACTATAGTACTATGTTGCTAAGGCAGGTAGATAGCACTCCACGTGTAAACATAATAAACAACATTCATTAAGTCAAATAGCACATGCAATCCGGTCAGCGTTCAAATAGTTTGTGTTTGATTGTGATTTGATAGGTACGTATGTAACACCCAAAAGTGCTAAAGCAAAAAGGGATCGAGTATACTCACAGTGATTGATTGTGGATTGAAGGGAGCGCTGAGAGTAGGATTAGCCTGAATAGTTCGATAGCATAACGATAAGTAACGCGGAAAAGTAAACAAGTATGGATGGATCGAATGGGCTGGTCGATCGAACGGCAGGTTCGATCGGACGGCCTGTTCGATCGGCTAGTATATCCGGTTGGACAGTCCTGTTCGTTCGGCCGGTTGGCTCGATCGGCTGGACCATTCGAGTGGATTGTTTCTTCCTCTGGTGTGTTTGTGTTAGAGGATTTGAACTTTTGAAGTTCTTGTTGCAGTATTTGAGAACACTGAAGTGTTCCTACCTTTTCAAGTCGTTCGATCGAACGGTTCGTTCGATCGGCTAGCTCACTCGATCGGCTAGGAGCTTCAAAGTTAGCCCTCAACTGAATGTCACTCGATCGAACAGTCTGTTCGATCGGCTGACATTCTCTACTACGAACGAGTTGTGAGAATGGTCAAGTGTTGAAGCATAGTATCTCATGATCCGAACAGTAATGTTTACCAATCAGGCGACCCATTTGGTTGAACATTACTTCGTCAATACTATACTTCGACAGTTTGGAAATGTGGGACCATGTGCTAGAGGATCGGCTGGCCCGGTCGATCGGCTGGCATGTCCGATCGACTGGGCTGTTTGAACAGCCTAGCCGTTCGGCCAGCATTTTTGACCTGGTCGGCCTTTCGTCTAACACTTGGTTGTTTGTTTATTTGTCATTCTTTTAAGGTAGCTTGACAACGTGTTGAACTATGATAACCTTCGTTCCTACTTGTTCCCTAGGCTCGAACAGGAATCACCCAAGTCCGGCCGGTGAACGGTTCGGAATGTCGGTTAAGAGTTTAACCGATATCGGGTTAACCTTGTATATAGAATCCGAATCTTGAACCCCTTAACTGTTAGAAGGATTGGTTAGCCGGTTCAAGCTCCGTTTCTATTGATTTGAAAGCATTGAGTGTAAAAGAGTTGAAAGAAAGTTGGAAATCCTTCTTTCAATCCTTCACATCATGAAAATGTTTAGATCTATGATGGATCTTAACTTGTTTATGTGGAAATCGGTTAGATCTAAGCTAATCATAGTGGAATGAGGCCAAAACATGATGTTCTTCAAGAACACCATGATGACATCACCCAAGAACACTTAGATCTTGGTGATTTCACGGTTAGAATCCAAGTTTTGAAAGATAGAAAGGTGTAGAATCAAGTAATGATCAAGATCGTACAAGAATTAGAGTGAAAACTTACCAGGATTGAGAGAAATCTGAGAAAAGGTGAAGAAGATGGCTGGTTCGGTCAGAGCTTTCCAAAAATGGAAAGTATGACAATGACAGCCCTATTTATAGGCTTCCAAAAGAGGAAAGTGGCAGCCGATCGGCTGGAAACTCCGATTTAGTGGGCTGCTCGATAGGCTGGCAAGGTGCTAGCCGATCGGCTGGCCTGTTCGATCAGGATGCTTCCTGTTTGATCCGCCACGCACTTCGGGCATTCTGCGACGATTTTTGACGTTTCGATTTCGATGAACGATGATACGGATACGATAGTGTTCCTAGTCAAATTACTTTTAATCCCAACCACTATATCTAACATACAATCTCCTATAAATCATGTTTCGATGTCGGTTTCGATTGAGTTTGATTGCTTTTCGAGTTTCGATTCGATTTTCGATTGATTTGCTTGAATACCACACCAATCTTAAAGTAAGCACACACAAGTAACACATAAGGCACACACACACATATGATAACACCAAAATTCGCATGATTTGAGTCTCGAGTTCGATTGATTGCTAGTTCGGTTTGATTACTGGTTGGATAACTTTATCGCATTGTTACTTCCTATCATTCACAGTCGTAGATCGATTCGCATTAAAACACGTTCGATTACTTCGATTCTTGCTGATTACAACACTTACTCCACATAATACAACTAAAACACAAAATCGACTATCTACAGTCAAAGAAAGTCAAAGTTGACTTGGACTTTGACTTTGACTTTGACATTCGAAAACACGGGGTGTTACAGCCTCCCCTTGTTTAGGGAATTTCGTCCCGAAATTAGGCTCGAAGGCTACCCGACACCGTGATTTACCAATTTGATGCTTCAGATCTATTTATTTAAACAACTGCGGGTACTTGGCCTTCATGTCGCTTTCGAGTTCCCAAGTGAACTCCGCGCCTCGTTTGCCTTCCCGTCGGACTTTCACGATCGGGATGCGAGAGCGCCTGAGCTGCTTGGTTTGGCGATCCATGATCTCGACAGGCTTTTCCACGAAGTGTAACGTTTCGTTGACCTGAAGATCGTTGAGTGGTACGATTAGATCATGATCAGCAAGGCATTTTCGGAGGTTAGAGACATGGAAAGTCGGGTGGACGTTACTGAGTTCCTCCGGTAATTCGAGTCTGTAGGCGACTTTTCCGATTCTTTCCAGAATCCTGAAAGGTCCAACATATCAAGGCGCGAGTTTCCCTTTCTTGCCGAATCGGACTACACCCTTCCAAGGTGATACCTTTAGGAGTACGTAGTCACCAACTTCAAATTCAAGGGGCTTGCGTCTTTTATCGGCGTAACTTTTCTGTCTGTTCCGAGCTTTTACCAAGTTGTCTGTTATCTGGTGGATTTTGTCAGTCGTTTCTTGTAGAATCTCAGGACCGGTTAGTTGCGAGTGACCGATCTCGTGCCACACAATAGGCGATCGGCATCTTCTACCATACAAGGCCTCGAAAGGTGCCATTTGGATGCTGGCATGATAGCTGTTATTGTATGAGAATTCCACCAATGGCAGGTGTTTGCTCCAACTACCACCAAAATCTATAACACACGCTCGGAGCATGTCTTCAAGAGTACGGATCGTTCTTTCAGTCTGTCCGTCGGTTTGAGGATGGAATGCAGTACTCAGATTAAGCGACGTACCAAGAGCCGCTTGAAACGTTTCCCACAATCGTGAAGTGAACCGAGCGTCGCGATCTGAAATGATATCACGAGGCGTACCATGATTACGAATGATCTCGTCGGTGTAGATTTGGGCTAGTCGTTCAACCTTGTAGTCCTCTCGTATAGGCAAAAAGTGGGCTGACTTCGTGAGACGATCCACTATGACCCAAATACTGTCGTGACCTGATGGCGTGGGCGGGAGCTTCGTTATGAAATCCATAGCTATACTCTCCCACTTCCATATAGGTATCGGTGGTTGTTCGAGTAAGCCAGAAGGTCTTTGATGTTCAGCCTTGACTCTTGCACAAGTTAAACAACTTCCAACGTACAGAGCAATATCCCTTTTCATACCCGGCCACCAGTACTTATAACGAAGGTCCTGGTACATCTTGTCTGCACCGGGATGAATCGAATATCGGGACTTGTGGGCTTCGTTCATGATAATCTTTCGCAAATCGGTCCGCTTAGGGATCCAAATTCGGTCCAGATAATAGAATATCCCATCTGGTTTGCTTACTAACTGAGCTCCATCGTGATAGATTCTCTCTCTCTTCAATGTACGCTCGTTAAAGCAAGCATGTTGAGCTTCTCGGATGAGGGTTTTGAGGTTATGCTGGGCTTGGATGTTTCGAGTACTGAGCACGTAACTCTTTCTGCTGAGAGCGTCAGCAACCACATTTGCTTTGCCTGGGTGATAACGAATCTCACAGTCATAATCGTTGAGAAGTTCTAACCATCGGTGTTGACGCATGTTAAGCTCTCTCTGATTAAAGATGTGTTGTAAACTCCTGTGATCAGTGTAGATTGTACACTTAGTGCGATACAGGTAGTGTCGCCAAATCTTCAATGCAAAGACAACCGCGCCTAGCTCGAGGTCATGGGTTGTATAGTTCCTCTCGTGGATCTTGAGCTGGCAAGATGCGTAGGCTATAACCTTGTCTCGTTGCATGAGAACACAGCCGAGACCAAGGTTAGAAGCGTTACAGTAGACAATGAAGTTGTCGCTTCCGTCGGGCAGCGTAAGAATCGGTGCGTTGCACAGCATATGTTTGAGAGTTTGGAAGGCAGTCTCTTGTGCGTTTCCCCACACAAAAGGCTTGTCCTTATGGGTAAGAGCGGTAAGCGGTACAGCGATCTTGGAGAATCTTTCGATGAATCGTCGATAATAGCCCGCTAGTCCGAGAAAAGAACGAACTTCTGACGGGTTCTTAGGCGTAATCCAGCTTTTGACAGCTTCAATCTTCGCAGGATCGACATGGATACCTCGACTATTCACTATGTGACCCAGAAATTGAACCTCCTCCAACCAGAATTCGCACTTGGAGAACTTGGCATAGAGTTGGTTTCCCTGAAGTAACTCGAGAACCAAACGTAGATGTTGCGCGTGTTCGGCTTTCGATTTGGAATAAATCAAGACATCGTCGATGAACACGATGACGAAACGGTCAAGATAAGGCTTACACACGCGATTCATGAGGTCCATAAAAACCGCGGGTGCGTTGGTTAGACCAAAGGGCATAACAACAAATTCGTAATGGCCATAACGGGTTCGAAAAGCAGTTTTAGGAATGTCTTCCTCTTGAATCCGCAACTGATGGTATCCTGAACGTAGATCGATCTTAGAGAAACATGCTGCACCTTGTAGTTGATCAAACAAATCGTCAATTCGGGGCAAGGGGTATCGGTTCTTGATGGTTAGCTTATTCAATTCCCGATAGTCGATGCACATCCGGAATGACCCGTCCTTCTTTTTGACGAAAAGGACTGGCGCGCCCCAAGGAGAGGTGCTTGGGCGAATAAAGCCTTTTTTGAGTAATTCCTGGAGTTGATTCGAGAGTTCCCGCATTTCGGATGGAGCGAGTCAATAAGGGGCTTTGGCAACGGGGTTAGCTCCAGGAATGAGGTCGATACGGAAGTCGATATCACGACTTGGTGGTAGTCCGGGAAGATCATCAGGGAACACCTGAGGAAATTCACGAACCATTGGAACATCTTTGACTTCAACTTTCTTTTTCTTTCCCTTCTCTGCTATTACGATGTTGGCCAAGAAGGCTCGGTATTCCTTGCGGAGATACTTGCTGGCTTGAATACATGACATGAGCTTAAGACCTTTCGACGTTGTTTCACCGTATACACATAGGAGATCACCATTTGCGAGCGAGAATCGGATCATCTTTTCAAAGCACACAACTTCAGCATGGTTTTCACGAAGAAAGTCCATGCCGATTATGACATCAAAACTTCCGAGTTGCATCGGAATAAGGTCGATTGGAAAGATGTGATTGTTGAGTTCGAGAGTACAATCACGGAGTACTGAATCAACGACAATAGTTCTCCCTGTAGCAACTTCGACTTCGAATGACGAGGATAGATATGAGCGCTTACGACTAAGGAGCTTCTCGAATTCAAATGACACAAAGCAGTTATCGGCTCCAGTATCAAACAAACATGATGCATAAATACCATTCACAAGGAACGTACCATTAACCACGTTGTTATCCGCCTGAGCCTGACCGGCATTGATGTTGAAGGTTCGGGCATGGGCTGCTTGCTGCTGCTGCTGAGGCTGCTGTTGTTGCTGTTGGGGCTCTTGTTTAACCACCCTGTTTGGGCACCTGTTTGCAAAGTGGTTAGGGTCACCACATGCAAAGCAGACTCGAGCATTGACTGCTGGTGCTGGAGCTGCTGGTTGGCCTTGAGGAGCAGGGAGTAGGGCTTGGTTGACAGTAGCTTGAGCTGGGGCTTGACGAGGAACATAGCGACAGTTCGCAGTGAAATGACCATAAAGGTTACAGTGAGTGCAAAAACGACAAGCTAGACCTACCGGATGGTGATACTAACATGTCGGGCAGAGTGGGTGAGGGCCTGTGTATGCACGCTTCGCTGGCGGTGCATTGATCACTGGAGCTGAACGCTGGTGCTGCTGTTGAGCTGGTACTGCTTGCAGAGGAGTAGCAGTGGTTGCGGCAGCACAGCTCTTGTTGCTGGAGCTGTTGTTGTTGTGCTTCTTCCTTCTCGATGACTTGGAGGATTGAGCAGGTGTGTCGGTGGGTGTTGCAGTAGCTTGATGTAGAGACTTGGTTTGCTTATCCCAGAAACCAGACTTGACTCGCTTATCGTTGATCTCAGCGGCGAGTAGGTAGGTTTCTTCGATCGTTGCTGGCTTGGCGGCGTGAACAAAATTGGCTACACAGTCGGGTAGGGCTCGGATATACTTCTTGATGGCTTGATCGGAGGTCTTGACTTGATCAGGACAGATGATACTAAGCTGCTTGAAGCGAGAAGTGAGAGCAGCGTTGTCTCCATCCTTCTGCTTGATTCCCCAGAACTCGTCCTCCAGCTTTTGGCATTCATGAGGAGGGCAGAATTCTTCGATCATGATCGCTTTCAACTCCTCCATGATAGCCCGTAAGCTGCATCATTTCCGCGCTTGTTTCGTTCGGCCGTCCACCAGTCTAGAGCACGGGACTGGAAGACGCCTGTAGCATTGAGAGTACGGAGATGCTTAGGACATCCGCTCTGGCGCAGAGTGACTTCGACCGAGTCAAACCAGTGAAACATGGCTGTTGGACCATCTTCGCCAGTGAACTCTTTTGGTCCGCATGCCTTGAACTGCTTGAAGCTGAAAGCAGCCTTTCTGGAATCTTTAGAGATCTCAGTTCGGGATTCTTCTGACGACTTGCTAGCGTTTTCATACACCTCGCTCACAGCTTTCGCCACGGTTTTGGAGATGATAGCAGCGAGGCGTCGGTCCCTCTTTTCTTGGCGGGTCAGACGTTGACGGGATCCAGACGACGACATGGTCTGCAACAGACATCGTCACAGGACTCAACACAACGTATTCGAATCTCACCTCACACGTCTACTATTATCTAAAGCTTAGAATCACGTCGAAACACATATCACGTAAACACATATGCACAAAACCACAGATGCACGTAAGCACCAAAGCACATAAGCACAGAGTCACATAAACACGAAAGCACGTAATCATTTAGTCACAGAAGCAGGTAATACCACGTAATTCCCAATAAGCACACATAGTTTTCTGACTGTCTCAAGATCTTATTATTCAAAGCTTGCGTGTCGTTTGTATAACATATCGCGTAGCATCGTAGAGTATAGTCTAACTTAGTCGTATAGCACAGTATAGTATGAATTCTATTGTTTCACAAAAAAAAATTGATTTGCATACTATGAACGTTCATTTGGAATTCTATTGGTTGAAATTCCCCTTTTGTTGAACTCCGTAAACTTGGTCGCGTTGGTGATAGTATCACTACGCTTCGTTCACTTGACATCGATTTCTAGAACAAACTCATTGAGCCGTTGGGTTCTTGTTGATGCAAAATGTCCTTGCATTCACGTAATTTTAATAAGTCTTGATTCAATCAAGTTGTCACTCACTTTAGTATTATTCGGACTTACCTACGAAACGACACAACTCTGAGAAGATAACACAGACTAAATTTCGAGGACGAAATTTCTACAACAGGGGGAGAATGTGACAACCGGTACTTAACGCCTCTTAATTATGCGATTAACAAACGTTTAAGGCGATAATAAATATTGTTTAAGGCACAAATTAACTTAATCAGGCTTTTGGAATGCCTAGGAACGTCTATCTGGCTTTACAATACGCGAATGTTGATTTGCGGGAAGACTCCTGAACGATAAGCAATAACGAACTGACACTGGATAGAATTACTGATAACGCCGACAAAAACAAATTTCATACGTATAATTTAAACATATGAATTTGGTTTTGCGAAACTATCATGCTCTCGAATGTCACAAAACGCATACGTGAACGAAAAACGCGACTATGGGAACGCAGTGACAACGAAACGGAAGCATCGGACTCGGGTATTACCTTCAAAACTGAAATATTATGATATTTTGCGTCAACATGCTTATAGGTAATTATTTTTTTTTAAAGATTGTAATGTTTGATACTATAATATGATTTTATGTAGCCAATTTTCAATTCTTGTCCTCATTTCTACACAAAAGTCGATGGCTTTAATAGCCACTTTCCACCCATTTAGTACATGTAGTATTACTATATTAGTTCTTACAAAGCTTTGTAAGACTTGGTCAACAAACAGATTGATTGATCTTTTCTTCATTCCACATCCATATCGGTAATGGTAAACAAAATTATGAAAAAAGGACAATCATGTTATCCATAGGTGTAAGTAAGGTGTATACTTGATTTGAATAATAGAAAGACCATACTCATGTCTTTTCTATGTAAATATCAAGGACCTTAATATTTTTTTTATTTCTTTTCCTTCCCAATCGGTTATGGTGCAAACCCAACACCCTACCAAATCAGGTCCTAGTTTCTAAAAGCTTCCTCAAGTTTCTAGTTAGCTAACTGAGAATTTCTAGTTCCTTTGTAAACACATTATAATCCTTTTATAAATACCATGCTTTCACTCCATTTCACACCCTTGTTCTCTTGGCCGTAAAACCCCAACACACCACAATTTGTTTTTTTCTTTTCATTGTGGTTGTTATTCAATCTCAAGAATCAAGCTCCAAGATACAAGCTGAAGTGCTCTACTAATATTTCAAGCTTTGGTGTAGAAGATTCAAGCTCCAAATCTCTTCTTCACCTTCTCTTGCTTGCTCTAAGTGAGTGTCTAACTTTCTAGTTTTTTTTAGCATGTTACAAGTTAGAATTATGTATAAATATTCACCCAAGTAGTACGTGGTCTAAAAACAAGTTTGAATATACAAACTTACACTTGAAACAAGTTGTTTAACAAAGCTAATTGAAGTCGTCTTTTAGTTTTTACAAGCGATTTAAGTTCCTATGGCTGTGTTGTATGTGGGATACTTGTTAGTTTGATATTTTTTGAACTAGATTATATTTAGTTATTATTAAATATGCTCAAACCAAGAAACTCCCATGGATCTATACTTAAATATACGTTCAAAACTTGTTGGAAGTTATGATATATTTTCTTTTGTTTTTGCTAACAACTTACTTGTTAAGAAGTGCTGGAAAAATTATTTGACGTTGCTTTCAAATAGTAGTATTTCCTTGTGCAAAAACATGGATCTATGCCCTACTTTTATTTATGGTGAAGTGAATATATATTTTAGAAGTTACATAATATTTTGTTAGACAAACTAGTAGTATTATATATTTTTGATAAAATATATGGCTTTAATATAGAATTAATGGTGGAAAATGATTATACTGAGATGTATAAGTTTATGATGTTTTCCACAAACTAGTAGAGTTATATATTTCGGAGAAATATAGATTTTTTTTTTACACAAGTTCGACTTTGGATACAAAGAGTCTTTAATGGACTAGACTATATATTATGCGAGTTTTGTTTCAAAAACAGATATAAGTATTATTTTTAGTCATTATGAGATAAATATATGTCTATTTGGTTAAAGTTATAGATATTTCATGTTGTAAAAGGTTGTAAGTTCAAGAAATCGTTTTATGACTTTAATTACAATTCATTTTAAATATTTATACGAAGTTATTATGATTAGAAAACCCTAAATTATATAGTGATATTTTTTGATGGGTATGTTTGAAAGGATTTATACGATGTATAAATATATTTTCGATATATATATTTTTACGAGTCCAGGAAACGAAATATTCATTTTTCAATAACTAGAGTATTTGTTGGGATTATATGTGTAGAAATATAATAGATATTATCTTTTACATAAATACATGTAGTATATTTCGATATATATTTCTCTAAAATAAATAAATAATTTGCTATATATTTATTATGGATGAAGACAAATTATGACTCGGGTTAAGATAATTCATTATTTTAAAGAGCCCGAACGTGAGTTCCATACAAGAATACAAGGACGAGTTATTATAGTTTTATCATTAATATTATATATTTTATATAAATATATATTTTTGAGAAACCAAAGATATAAATCACCAACGATTCATCGAGCCAAAATGTTCAATACAAGACTAAGATTCCTATCGAGTACAACTAGTTGGGTGAATATTATACATGTCCAACTTGTATGTAAGGGTATTTCCATTAGATTTTAAGGTGACCTTTACTTGTAGTAGGTCACGACTAGGTTATTTCAAGCTTTGGAATTTGTTTGTCTTTGTTTGATATATGGAGTACTATGCTTTGTCGATCAGGTGAGTTCATAACCCCCACTTTTTACTGTTTTACATTTTTATAAATGTTTTCGGGGGTGGAAAGACATGCAAGTTTTGCAAAAATAAACAACTTTTCGTTGAACGAAAACTCATATTTCTAAACCATATTGCGAATGGATTTCAAGGAACTCAAATGATTTACGAACGGTTTATACTAAACATACCGGTTTCACAAAACAAACGCGTATTATCACAAACGTGCATGATTTTCATGACTAGTGACAGGAATGTCCTAGTTACTACAACGGGACTGGGTTGTTCTGCGTACGAACAACGAGACAACCCAATGGGTTTATGTCCCCCTTTTTTCTTTTGAAATACATATTAACTAGGGTATGATTAAGCTATGGAATGAACTCTTGGATCACGCGCGAATAGGCGCTAACTTAGGCACCATTAATCCTTTTAAGGACCACGGAACAGGGGGTAGATCTATCGGGTACGGGCGAGCCCCACTCACGGTCCTTGTGCGGCCACTTAGAGTGCTTTTGTGTCCCTGTCGAAGTGAATCGACACTTAAATCGTCTACCGGGTTGAGTGCTTCCTATGTCGGCACACATATTAATGTCTTAGCTACACATTAATGATCAACATGTTCATAGACGCATTACATACCTACTTATAAACTGAACTTTCAAATGTTTTTAAGATTCATTTGATGTAAACTCACAAATACATGGATTTACAAACTTTAGTAACGTTTTTCAAATTATACCTAAGTAAGAGGACGCGCTGATCCTGCTTACAAAGGTGCGTTTGGGCTCGGCCCATTCTCTCGCGTGCAATGCACAAAGACTATTGTGGGCTAGACTCACAGTTTTTCATATATCATGCCAAGAAAATAATTTTACTATATTTTCTCAAAAACTTTAAAACCGGTTATCAAAAAGATTTATTTTAAATCTTTTCAAGACAAACTATGAACTCGCTCAACTTTATGTTGAATTTTCGCATGTTCTTTCTCAGGTTGCATTTTCAAAACTACGGAACGGTTGGAATAGGAGAACCCACGGGATTTCGAGTACTTAGCGGGCGTTCATTGTTTAGAAGTCTTAGCTTTTTGCTTCCGCTGTGCAATGAAGATACCGGTCCAGTCACGCCAGCTCTGATAATTTCGGGGTGTGACAGATTGGTATCAGAGCTATAGGTTTCAGCGAATTAGGTTTCTGTATAGATTCCTAGGCTTTAACCTCACTATCCTCTGGAGACTTAGATATCAAGACTTGAACTCATACAGAACGCCTAAGACTTGAACATGGGTTCCAACCGTTGCCAAAAACAATGAGTCAACTGTTTTGGTTTTAAACAAGCACAAGTGTTGTGTTGATACACAGTTCACGAAACAAATTCACACATTAAGCAAAACTTTGAGAGTTTTGGATAACATGCATTTAGGACCTTTGTAAAGCTTATTTTGAAACTCATTAAAGGTCCTCACTTAGAAACCATGACTAACAACTCGAGCAAACGCCATTATATTATGTCGTCTATGCTATTTAACTTACCGAGCAGGTAACCTACGTGGAACGAAACGCTAGTGCACGATGATACATGAAACTCAAACTATACGTCAACGGATGTCGGAGCACATCACATTCTACATGGAACGAAACGCTATTGCGCAACTATACGTGAAACTTCAACTAAACGTCAGCGGACGTCGAAGTATATCACACACGACTTTCGAGGCAAGGCCTTTGGAAAACACGATTGGGCCCGGCAACAACGATGCTAATCCCGTCAGCGGGAGAACTAGTGATCGAAATGCGGCAAATTGCCAAGTGATCCTGCAAGCAACACGAATCATGCTGAGGTACGTTGAAACAAGATTTCGTAACGATCGATACTTAGTCTAAAGAGACTCGCAACTATTAGCGCTGCAAAAGAAGTCACATGTCTTCGCATTCCCCCTACTTCACTCATGGCGATTATGCTACGTACAACATACGTGAACTCCCAGGTAAAGTCCTTAAATTTCTTTTGTTGAAATTTCGACTTCTTGCATATAGTGAGTAGATTTTTGCATTTCTACTCCCCCTAATGGCCATTGCATCACGAAGATTTTATTTCATGATAACGAACACTTAATTGCTTCATTCTTGACAAATTCATATGTTACACATGCGTTGTTCGTTACGCATGTGGCTTCGCTCGAAATTGTTGCTTTATCAACGTTCAATATTGTTTCGCTATGTCGAATTTTACATTGTGATTTGGATGACCGTATTATTGCAAAACGTTGACTCTTTGATATCGGGTCAACGTGCTCGTTGAAACTCATTTCCTTTCAAGCTACATACATGGTTTTTCGTTGTAATCGTGTCGAATTTTTCTTTGTTGATACATGCATCCATTGTTGGATGGTGCTTAAACCAAGTTCAATTGTTTGAACTTGCTCGTAATATATATTCGATTCAAGATTCCATATGATGGATTGAGGCCATCATATTCGAAATAATCCCAACAAGCACTTCATTTGCTTTGAACCATAACAGGCTTGTTTGGTCTTCGACTTCATTGAATCGTTTCTTTGATCACGATCACCTTGTGGTGGCGTATTTCACAAGTTTGAAGCTTGCGCTAATCTCGTTGTTCACCTCATGTACGGATTTAATTATTTATTTATTTTTTTATTGACATTAAATCCGCTTTGTTGATTTATCATATTAAAGCAATCTTAACACAATGTGTGTTAAGATAATGGTACACAAATTTATGTCATATCTCGGTGTACCTCTTAACGATTCTTTCAACATCGATCGAATGTTTTGCGATATTCATTGCTTCTTCGTTTTCGATCGAAAACATTATTTCTTTGATGTTCCATTTTCAATTGAAATCCTATGAGATTTGTTTTTACTTCGTTGAACCTTGCATCTGATTTCAAAACACAGGTGATGCTTGTTCGGTCACCACTATTATTGAATTACTTCGATCACTACGACACCTTGTGGCGTCGGTATAAACTTGTAGCTTGGGCTAATCATAATCAAGCGTTTCATGCGAAACACAGGTGATACTTGTTTGATCACCGTTATTATTGAATTGTTTCATTCACTACGACACCTTGTGGCGTCGGTAAAAACTTGTAGCTTGCGCTAATCATGATCGATCGTTTCATGCAAAACTACGTACGCTCTTTGCTTGGCTAATCATTTAAATAGTCTTAATGCAACTATGTATTAAGGCGATGATACACCCGGTTCGGTTGTACTTCGTTTCGGTGTATCCTTGCAACACGTTGATTTTATCTTATTCATTTAATGGTTCGGTAGTTGACAAATTATTTTGTGATTCTATTCATTTGAGCTTGTTGAATTCGAGTTTCAATCATACAACAACCAACGCAAGTTTTCATTGGTAGTGAATTCTATTGTTTCACAAAAAAAAAAAAAAATTGATTTGCATACTATGAACGTTCATTTGGAATTCTATTGGTTGAAATTCCCCTTTTGTTGAACTCCGTAAACTTGGTCGCGTTGGTGATAGTATCACTACGCTCGTTCACTTGACATCGATTTCTAGAACAAACTCATTGAGCCGTTGGGTTCTTGTTGATGCAAAATGTCCTTGCATTCACGTAATTTTAATAAGTCTTGATTCAATCAAGTTGTCACTCACTTTAGTATTATTCGGACTTACCTACGAAACGACACAACTCTGAGGAGATAACACAGACTAAATTTCGGGGACGAAATTTCTGCAACAGGGGGAGAATGTGACAACCGGTACTTAACGCCTCTTAATTATGCGATTAACAAACGTTTAAGGCGATAATAAATACTGTTTAAGGCAAAAATTAACTTAATCAGGCTTTTGGAATGCCTAGGAACGTCTATCTGGCTTTACAATACGCGAATGTTGATTTGCGGGAAGACTCCTGAACGGTAAGCAATAACGAACTGACACTGGACAGAATTACTGATAACGCCGACAAAAACAAATTTCATACGTATAATTTAAACATATGAATTTGGTTTTGCGAAACTATCATGCTCTCGAATGTCACAAAACGCATACGTGAACGAAAAACGCGACTATGGGAACGCAGTGACAACGAAACGGAAGCATCGGACTCGGGTATTACCTTCAAAACTGAAATATTATGATATTTTGCGTCAACATGCTTATAGGTAATTATTGTTTTTTTTTAAAGAGTGTAATGTTTGATACTATAATATGATTTTATGTAGCCAATTTTCAATTCTTGTCCTCATTTCTACACAAAAGTCGATGGCTTTAATAGCCACTTTCCACCCATTTAGTACATGTAGTATTACTATATTAGTTCTTACAAAGCTTTGTAAGACTTGGTCAACAAACAGATTGATTGATCTTTTCTTCATTCCACATCCATATCGGTAATGGTAAACAAAATTATTAAAAAAGGACAATCATGTTATCCATAGGTGTAAGTAAGGTGTATACTTGATTTGAATAATAGAAAGACCATACTCATGTCTTTTCTATGTAAATATCAAGGACCTTAATATTTTTTTTATTTCTTTCCTTCCCAATCGGTTATGGTGCAAACCCAACACCCTACCAAATAAGGTCCTAGTTTCTAAAAGCTTCCTCAAGTTTCTAGTTAGCTAACTAAGAATTTCTAGTTCCTTTGTAAACACATTATAATCCTTTTATAAATACCATGCTTTCACTCTGTTTCACACCCTTGTTCTCTTGGCCGTAAAACCCCAACACACCACAATTTGTTTTTTTCTTTTCATTGTGGTTGTTATTCAATCTCAAGAATCAAGCTCCAAGATACAAGCTGAAGTGCTCTACTAATATTTCAAGCTTTGGTGTAGAAGATTCAAGCTCCAAATCTCTTCTTCACCTTCTCTTGCTTGCTCTAAGTGAGTGTCTAACTTTCTAGTTTTTTTAGCATGTTACAAGTTAGAATTATGTATAAATATTCACCCAAGTAGTACGTGGTCTAAAAACAAGTTTGAATATACAAACTTACACTTGAAACAAGTTGTTTAACAAAGCTAATTGAAGTCGTCTTTTAGTTTTTACAAGCGATTTAAGTTCCTATGGCTGTGTTGTATGTGGGATACTTGTTAGTTTGATATTTTTTGAACTAGATTATATTTAGTTATTATTAAATATGCTCAAACCAAGAAACTCCCATGGATCTATACTTAAATATACGTTCAAAACTTGTTGGAAGTTATGATATATTTTCTTTTGTTTTTGCTAACAACTTACTTGTTAAGAAGTGCTGGAAAAATTATTTGACGTTGCTTTCAAATAGTAGTATTTCCTTGTGCAAAAACATGGATCTAGGCCCTACTTTTATTTATGGTGAAGTGAATATATATTTTAGAAGTTACATAATATTTTGTTAGACAAACTAGTAGTATTATATATTTTTGATAAAATATATGGCTTTAATATAGAATTAATGGTGGAAAATGATTATACTGAGATGTATAAGTTTATGATGTTTTCCACAAACTAGTAGAGTTATATATTTCGGAGAAATATAGATTTTTTTTACACAAGTTCGACTTTGGATACAAAGAGTCTTTAATGGACTAGACTATATATTATGTGAGTTTTGTTTCAAAAACAGATATAAGTATTATTTTTAGTCATTATGAGATAAATATATGTCTATTTGGTTAAAGTTATAGATATTTCATGTTGTAAAAGGTTGTAAGTTCAAGAAATCGTTTTATGACTTTAATTACAATTCATTTTAAATATTTATACGAAGTTATTATGATTAGAAAACCCTAAATTATATAGTGATATTTTTTGATGGGTATGTTTGAAAGGATTTATACGATGTATAAATATATTTTCGATATATATATTTTTACGAGTCCAGGAAACGAAATATTCATTTTTCAATAACTAGAGTATTTGTTGGGATTATATGTGTAGAAATATAATAGATATTATCTTTTACATAAATACATGTAGTATATTTCGATATATATTTCTCTAAAATAAATAAATAATTTGCTATATATTTATTATGGATGAAGACAAATTATGACTCGGGTTAAGATAATTCATTATTTTAAAGAGCCCGAACGTGAGTTCCATACAAGAATACAAGGACGAGTTATTATAGTTTTATCATTAATATTATATATTTTATATAAATATATATTTTTGAGAAACCAAAGATATAAATCACCAACGATTCATCGAGCCAAAATGTTCAATACAAGACTAAGATTCCTATCGAGTACAACTAGTTGGGTGAATATTATACATGTCCAACTTGTATGTAAGGGTATTTCCATTAGATTTTAAGGTGACCTTTACTTGTAGTAGGTCACGACAAGGTTATTTCAAGCTTTGGAATTTGTTTGTCTTTGTTTGATATATGGAGTACTATGCTTTGTCGATCAGGTGAGTTCATAACCCCCACTTTTTACTGTTTTACATTTTTATAAATGTTTTCGGGGGTGGAAAGACATGCAAGTTTTGCAAAAATAAACAACTTTTCGTTGAACGAAAACTCATATTTCTAAACCATATTGCGAATGGATTTCAAGGAACTCAAATGATTTACGAACGGTTTATACTAAACATACCGGTTTCACAAAACAAACGCGTATTATCACAAACGTGCATGATTTTCATGACTAGTGACAGGAATGTCCTAGTTACTACAACGGGACTGGGTTGTTCTGCGTACGAACAATGAGACAACCCAATGGGTTTATGTCCCCCTTTTTCTTTTGAAATACATATTAACTAGGGTATGATTAAGCTATGGAATGAACTCTTGGATCACGTGCGAATAGGCGCTAACTTAGGCACCATTAATCCTTTTAAGGACCACGGAACAGGGGGTAGATCTATCGGGTACGGGCGAGCCCCACTCACGGTCCTTGTGCGGCCACTTAGAGTGCTTTTGTGTCCCTGTCGAAGTGAATCGACACTTAAATCGTCTACCGGGTTGAGTGCTTCCTATGTCGGCACACATATTAATGTCTTAGCTACACATTAATGATCAACATGTTCATAGACGCATTACATACCTACTTATAAACTGAACTTTCAAATGTTTTTAAGATTCATTTGATGTAAACTCACAAATACATGGATTTACAAACTTTGGTAACGTTTTTCAAATTATACCTAAGTAAGAGGACGCGATGATCCTGCTTACAAAGGTGCGTTTGGGCTCGGCCCATTCTCTCGCGTGCAATGCACAAAGACTATTGTGGGCTAGACTCACAGTTTTTCATATATCATGCCAAGAAAATAATTTTACTATATTTTCTCAAAAACTTTAAAACCGGTTATCAAAAAGATTTATTTTAAATCTTTTCAAGACAAACTATGAACTCGCTCAACTTTATGTTGAATTTTCGCATGTTCTTTCTCAGGTTGCATTTTCAAAACTACGGAACGGTTGGAATAGGAGAACCCACGGGATTTCGAGTACTTAGCGGGCGTTCATTGTTTAGAAGTCTTAGCTTTTTGCTTCCGCTGTGCAATGAAGATACCGGTCCAGTCACGCCAGCTCTGATAATTTCGGGGTGTGACAAATGAGTCATCAGAGTAGGCGGTTGCGGTTCTTAGAATCGAAACACATAAAAATTGAGAGATAGATTGTCTGCGGCTACTAGACATCGACTAACCAAGGCAACTCGACTATTCACAGTAAACTTGTCATCACTTTCGACTCTAGAGGTCGTGTTTCTGCCTCGATTCTTGGGCATTCCACACGTGCTCCCTAGGTTATACTTGTGAGTTCAGGTTGTTGGAGTCCGTCGAAGCCTTGGTGAGATAGATAAAGTTTAGAACAAACTGCTAAGGTTAGGGTCTCACCCCTTGGCTTAGCAATTTCTTCATTGTTTTTAGTAAATTTAAGAAGAATTTTCATCAAAATAAGGGTTTCACTCCTGACTTGGTATAATTCTCCTTATATGAAAGCGAAAATAATAGGATAAGCATGAACAAATGAATAAATCAAGATAAGTCAGATATTAATATCACAGAATGGAACAATTATTTGAATTGCATGATATTTCTTGATTACATGATATTTCCTTTGACATCTGAATTGCAAACATTTTCAGATATTAATATCACAGAATGGAACAATTATTTAGAAACATTTTGTTGTTCATTTTGCATTAATACAACTATAATCATACCTATCAGTATTTTAGTTTTCATGCGTCGATATATATATATATAGAGAGAGAGAGAGAGAGGCCGGTTAACGTACAATACCACTTATCCTACATTACTTACACGATATTCTCAGCCGTAGGATCTTCATTCCATCAAACCAACTTAAATCATTAAATTAATCATATTAATGTATTCAAATCTTTGAAAAAGGTTAAAATCGTCATTACGATATCTTAATCTCTGTAACTGACGGAGATTGGAATCTTATATTCAAAAATCGTATTCGAAATCCAACCATTAATAAAAAATTGAACCCTAAATCAAATACAACAACATAAGATTCTTATTCACAAACCTCCTTCTCCCTTCTGCGATTTCATATATGTTGATTTTGGAAGTTCTGAACTGAAAAAACATCGGTTGACCGTCTATCGAAAAAGATGATCCAGGATGAACATTATAATATGCGAAATACATATTGAACATGGGAAAAGCAAAATGAAAAACAAAAAGAAAGTTTTTGTTTTGTTATAGTGTGCGAATTCTTGTTTTAGACACATGCGATTTAAAAAAAAGTGATATTGTTTGAGGTTTGTTGCCGTGTGCGAATTCTTGTCATATACACATGCGATTTTAAAAAAGGTAATAATGTTTGAGATTTCTTGTAGTGTGTGAATTCTTGTTTTATACACACGCGATTTAAAAAAAAGGTAATAATGTTTAAGATTTCTTATAGTGTGCGAATTCTTGTTTTAGACACATGCGATTCTAAAAAAAGGTGATATTGTTTGTGGTTTGTTATAGTGCGCGAAACCTTTTTCGAATCGCATGCGATTTAAAAAAAATGATGTAGATGATTTCATGTAACTTTGTACACGTTCATTGAAATGCAGAAATAAGAAATTATGAATTGATAATTAAAATAAATATAAATTTACTATTTTATATTAAAAATGAGTTTAATACCGATGTGACTATAATGTGACTTGTAATGATCAGTTTTAACATAAATACTACTGAACTTACCACCCTACCTACATAATAAATTTACTATTTTAATATAAAATACCCAAGGATAACAAACCTTCCATATTAAGACACCGATCACAAACACACACAAAAAACACACAAAAAATGTCATCTGAAGATTCAGAACAAATAAAAAACATTGCGATAAAGGAACTATTGTCAACTCGCACGTTGATAGAAATAAGCACCGACGTTAACTCTTCTCACTTGATTCTTGATGTGCAGCGGAAGATTCTTAAAGAAATCAAGAAAAATCAAGGGATGTGGGAGAAACTACTTGAAGAACAACCATCAAGCTTCAGAGATGCAGCATTGGATCACATAAAGGAATAGTCTCGAGCTGATGACTTAGCCTTCTCTTTCCTGAAAGATGCTCTAAAGACAGTGAAAGAGAAGATGGAGTATAGCTCGGATGAACGTGAAAAAATCTTTGCTGCTTCAAGGAACTAGGTTTCTCTTCATCTTTTTACTGCCTTTTGTTGTGTTAAACGAATACTTTATATTTATGTTTTGTGTACATGTTTTGAAAACATCTTATGCTTACTTGTTATATTAATCGCATGAATGAATGATAACTCAAAGTCGCATGTCATAAAATGAAAAACACAATAAAATCACATGTTAAACTACTTTTAAACTGATGCATAAAAATCGCATGTTTACATACTAAATCGCATGTTTGTATAACAAAAAATCACCTGTATTAAAATCGCATGTTTCTCGTGTAAAATCGCATGTACAATTAAAAAATTTAATCTTCGTCATCTGAAACCTCTTCCCACTCATCTTCTTCACTGCCATCATCACTCCCTCCACTGTAATCTTTGAACTCATCTTCCTCTTCATCGTCTTCGACCTCTTTGGCTTTGTGCTGGGATCTTTTTCAATCTGGACTCCCTTCATCTTCTTTTGTTGTTTGCCTTTCAATATCTCACAAGTCCGAATATCATGACCTTTTTCATTGCATACACTACGTCTCCTTGACCTTTTCCCTTTGCGGCTGATCATTTGTTCCTTCTTCAATTTAATCCTTTTATGCGAGCCACGACCTTTTTTTTCTTATACCAGCGGGCACACGGACAGTAGGAGGTGCATTAGTTACTGGTTGTTGATAACCAATCAACTTTGAAAACCGGTCAAACTTTGGATCAAACTACTTGGTTATACGAATCTGATCAACTTTTTCTTTAATCTGCTTCATTTCATCCCTGACTGTTGAAACACGGATTCACCGCCGGGATGATTGGACTGCTTTCTCTGAGAGGATGGAGAATCACACCTTGTTCTTCCTCTTGAACCCAGATCTACAATGGAGAAGAGAGAAACACGGGGATGTAGAAATGGCCGGTAAGAGAAGAATCTCTTATTTCCAGCTACAAAAAGTGTGGTGGCTCCATATCTTGTGCCCTAATAATAAGGTGAACACCTCTTTATATAGGAGACATGGGCCTCCTCTAACCACAATGGGCCAGGCCCAGTTAGGGGTTATCTCTACAAGCCCACAACCTAGTTTAGTGTAAACTACAACACGCTAGGCTTCGCGGGTTAGTACGCAATAATAATAAATATTATAATAAAATGCAATAAGTAATAGATATGTCTGGTCGTTCGGGTTGGGTCTAATACCATACCCCATCATGTCCCCCAGTCTAGTGTTGCTCCTGCGTGTAAGCGTAGGAGGAGTACTAGACTTGTTAGGAGTGCTCGGAAGTAAAGATTGAGTTTTAGGCTTACCTGTCGCCCGGGTGCGGGAAAGTTGTTGGCCACTCTTGTTGCGTCTGTCTTCAGCTGTGAGTAGAGATAATGGAGCAGTGAATATCCCACGATTGTTCATCGTGGAAATTGGTTGGGCAAACCTGGTGTACGCTGATTGGTTACAGTTAGTTGCCATTTGTACTGGCACATTACCATGAGCTTGTCAAGGTTGCGCGTACATGGTTAGGTCTCGTGCATAAGTCTTGGAACACGCTGAGTTTTGGCAGTTGAGTGTGGTTAAGGCCCAACGCGCGTATGACTTATGCAGCTTTTGGGACCATACCCCTTCAGGTCCCCCTCAGTCCAGTGTTGCTCCCATGCGCGGATGGCAAGTGGGTGGAATTCTGGACTAGATGAGTGCCTTCCCTTCGGATGATTTTCAAGTGTGCGTCTCTCAAGCCTTGAGGAAAACGTATACCTGGTGTTTAAATCTTTATAAACTGTTGTCTACAATATTTGCACGTGTTAATCCACTTTGTGCAGATTATCGTGAACGAGAATTGGCGTAAAGTCGTGTCAGGGTAATGATGTGGAAGCCAATGTGTTTTTGCGTATACCCAAAGTGGTGCGTGCATTTGTAGTTGTAAGGACCTTAAAAAATATCCCAAAACGACCCGTAAGTGAAAACCTGGACCCCTGAAACCCTAACGTACATGAAAAACCAAGAAAACAAGGTTTTTGGTTTTCAGGCAGGCCGCGTAAGCCATAAGAAAAACTTACGCGGGCCGCGTCAAAGTGTGGTTGACCGGATAAGCGATACAGGCCACGTGTCGCAACGTGGCGGCCCTACTGATGACACGCTAGCCCTAGTCTACGCATAAGTGACCCTCGCGGGCCACGTAAGTGTCAAGAGGGGGTTTACGCGGGCTGCGTAAAACCCAAAAATCAGCTATAAGAAGGTTGGCCATGAGCAGTTCATCTGTGCTCGAGAAATCAATCAAAAATGAAGTTTTACTGCTCAAAATCATAAATTCCAAATGCTGCTACGATACAGGGTATTAACTCGATCGCTGCTACGATTCAATGTCCGATCGATTGAAACCAATCCAATGGATGTTTAAGTGCTGCCCACATTAGGGCTATACTTTGTCATTCGTCGTGAATTCGATGGATGTTTAAGTGTTGCACTTTGTCATTCGTTGTGAAGGTTTCAATCTCATGAGTTATCGTAAATGCTGTATTAGTTACTGACCTAGTTCGTGTGCATTGTTGTTTAAATTAGGTTATCAGGCTTATCAGTAGGCTAAACTATGCCCGTTTAAACTTGCAATGTGAGTCATTCTCTTTTTATCAAAAGTATTTTACAATACCTCAAATTATTTTCAAAGTTATAATTACAGGGATTAAGTCGTGGTTATCTTGAATCACTAGCAAGTGGGGTATTGTGCACATTACTAATTTCTCACGGTTAGGTTCATAAACGTAACAGTGATAATCATCACTACTTGGGTGAAAGGACCCAATAGTGGTATGACCATCGTCACCAGGGTGTGACACGGCGCCAGATAAAAATAAGATAAAAGCCATTGTAATCGCTCTTATGCTGTAACTAATAGCTATGTGTCGTTTTATCAAATTTGAGTGACTCACGAGTATTTCCCCGCTGACAAAAATATTTTTAAAACATGTTTCAGGCGACCTCCTGTGAATCAAGGAAAAGTGCTACGGAGCACTAATCAAGCTTGAAGTGGTAGCTCAGTTAAATAAATAAACACGTTTTGTAAAACAGGGAATTTCTTGTGAAATTCCTCTATTGTAAATTACGGGCCAAATTATGAAATAAAACAATCGGGCATTTTCAAGTTTAAAGATCCTGTTAAAACTTCCGCTGTCAAATCAGATAATAAATACCACTGGTTTCTGTCCCGCGGCTCCTGGACCGGGTAAAACCGGGACGAGGGCCGTGACAGTAGTGCAGTTTATATTTTGTAAGCGTGTTCGTATGTAACTAAGCATGCGCGCACGGGTGACTTACGCGCTCGTATGTAAAGCAGAATGCGCGCGTGGCGCGACTTACGTGCTAGAAGTACAGGAGCATGCGCACGTGTGGGCGACCTATGTGCTCATAAGTAATGTAGCATGCGCGTATGGCGACTTATTTGCTCGTATGTAGAGGAGCATGCGACAACTAGCGCATGTGTGCTCGCTCGTAAGTAAAGGAGCATGCGCGCGTGGCAACTTACGTGCTTGTATGTAAAAGAGCATGCGCGTATGGCGACTTACGTGCTCATATGTAGAGGAGCATGCGACAGCTAACACATGTGTGCTCGCTCATAAGTAAAGGAGCATGCGCGCGTGGTGACTTACGTGCTCGTATATAAAAGAGCAGGCGCGTATGGCGACTTACGGCTCATGTGTAAAAGAGCATGCGACAGCTAGCGCATGTGTGCTCGCTCATAAGTAAAAGAGCATGCGCGCGTGGCGACTTACGTGCTCGTATGTAGAAGAGCATGCGCGTATGGCGACTTAGGTGCTCATATGTAGAGGAGCATGCGACAGCTAGCGCATGTGTGCTCGCTCATAAGCAAAGGAGCATGCGCGCGTGGCGACTTACGTGCTCGTATATAAAAGAGCAGGCGCGTATGGAGACTTACGTGCTCATATATAGAGGAGCATGCGATAGCTAGCACATGTGTGCTCGCTCATAAGTAAAGGAGCATGCGCGCTTGGCAACTTACGTACTCGTATGTAAAAGAGCATGCGCGCATGGCGACTTATGTGCTCGTATGTGGAGCAGCAGTCTCGCATGGAGGCTGAGATGCTCGTATGTAGAGCAACAGACTCGTATTGATTCCGGCGTGCTCATATGTAAAGGAGCATGCGCGTATGGTGACTTACGTGCTCATAAGTAAAGGAGCATGCGCGTATGGCAACTTACGTGCTTGTATGTGGAGCAGCAGGATCGCATGGAGGCTGAGAAGCTCGTATGTAGAGCAGCGGACTCGTATGTAATGCAGCTTTTTCGGCTTTCATCGGTGTGCATGAGGATCACTCATCTCGTTTTACCGATTGAATATATTGCCATTCCTGCAGAAAACCTGATAGGGTAAATTGTAATAAATGGTTGGATATATGGAAAATATTGTACCGAAACTTTTTCCTTAGGAGGTGTTTGTTCTATGCATCCATACTCCGGAAAATGTGCACGCAAATTTGACTTGTGAAATGGTGTTGCACCATGCTAGTCTCTCAATTTATTGCTACTAAATAAAATGTTAGTAACGTTATATTAATATATTGGTATTAGATAAGTAACAAGTGTATATTCGTATGTGTATATACAACAGGTAACGAGTGTGTTGGTTATTGCCTAACAAAAAACGGGCACACATCTACATAGTAAAAAAATCATTTTTTATGCTTTTTACTTTGTGGCAAATCTGAATATCAATATTTTAATTGAAAACGTAAGCATGATGGCATGAGTAGAAGGTCTTAAAAGTCATGTCTGTTTATGATGTTGTAAGGGTCAATACTGCGAAAGGTTGTAAGCTGTGGAGTCAAATGGAAAAGTGGAGATGTGAACCTCAAAAAAGTTGACACGTGCCCTTATAAACCCCCACAAACATTAAATACTACGACACCTTTTTAGCTTCTTTCTCAAGCAAAATTTTGGAGCAGGTCTTTAATGGCGCCATGTTATGGAGTATTTAGAGTTCAGTTTCTTATGGTCTTTTAAATGTATCATGGCGGAGAGGATTTAACTCTGGCGCCTTACGGTACATATTCGCGTGCGCGGGTGGAAATCACCCGTTGTTGTAGTCCTGTGCTGCGCGGAGTAGAGGTCATCCTCCAGTAGAGCATGTTGTTAGGATCTGAGTTTGATAAGATTGTATTTAATTTTCAGCAAACATGTTTATAATAGAATTGAATGATTGTATTTGTTTAATTAAAATGAAGATGAATGATAAACAATTGCGGCGGAATTATATGAATAAACTTTCAACACAATCAAAGAGAGAACAATTTTTAGCAAACATGTTTATAATAGAATTGAATGATTGTATTTAGTTACAATAATCAAAGCTACTGCATGCATGTACAAAGTCTCCCCCTCAGCCTGAGCTCACAATGGTTTGTTCGTACAAAATGACTTAGAGAAGAAGAGAGCTCATAGAATAGTACAGGGTACTATTCTATTTGTAGTGCAGAACAAACCACTGAAGCATCTTTGCTGACGTCACCATGAAAGTGACATCTAACCTCCTAACAACTTACAACTACTGCCTATTACAAACACTGCTAGTCTAAACAACTGATTACATCAATACAAAGAAATAAACTGAACTACTGCTTCTCATTCCACTGTTATACTCCTAGCAGTGCTTTGTGTCTTCAGCAGTACTTGAACCATGACAGTAGATTGAGCATAAATGCTTTGTCTTCAACAGTCTTTAAGTCTTCATCAGTTGTTGAAGATCAGCAGTTGTTGTAGAAAGTCAGTAGATGGAAGTCATCAGATGTTAGGCCACATTCAAGGAGGAAGACTGATGCAAACAACTGCTTATTGTGAATCCACTGATCTGATCCAGTTTTGGCTTTATCTACTGTTCCTTTGGTAGGGTTCAATCCGAATAATCTCCCCCTGGAACAGATGATGCCAAAACTCTTCATTATTTTGGATTTTTATTGCATCATCAAAAATTCCCTGACTTGTCCTTTTAATTGTAATTCAAAGTCCATGGAATTTGTATCATCCTCATCCCTGCACAGTGGAAGCTCAAGGAGATCCTGTAGATCTTCAACACCCAGGCCAGGTGCTTGTTCCGTTGATATGTGCTTCACCTCACCATTGGATTTGAGCAGACTCAATACATGGGTCTGTTTATCAGACTTTCACTTTAGTATCTTTGAATCCAATGGGTTTCTTGGGAGAGTTTTTAATGCTAATGAGTTTGGAGATTGAGGCCTGGTGATGACAACTTTGGCAGGATCTTGGGATTGTGTTGAGCCATGATTTTCTACCATAAGTGTTTGAAGAACCATCTTCATGATATATTCTTCTGAAGCCTGGTCTTCTTTTGATACTGTTGCATCCATCTGCTTTTTATTCCTTCTTTAATAATAGATGGCAGCAGTTGGAACAGTGGATCTCCTGATTTGTAACGTCTGTTTTCTGACTGGAACCACTGCTTCAGGATAATCAGGCTTTTGAGGAGCAGTGGGTTCTCTTTTCCTCAACTCTTCCAACTTTTTGTAAGTGGCTAACACTTTATCCTCTGACCACCTTGTGACCTGGTTCCTTGACGCATAATCAGCAGTTATCGGTTCTTCTTTCATTCTTTTCAAATGTAGGGTCCTTTCTAGTACATTTTTCTTGTACTTGGCCCATACTGGAGGAGTCTGCTTTACCTTGTTTTTAATCATTTCTTGAATTTTGGCTGTCTCCTTTTCTAGCTCCTTGATGGTCCATTCCTTGTACTGGTGCTTTTATGCCTTGTACTTCTTGTAAGCCTGATATATTCAAGATAGTCTTTCCTCATACTTTCATCATCTCTTTCAGACAGTTTTTGACCAAGCTCTTTTGAGAACTGTTCTAAATTTCTGACCTTGGTAAGCAGGTATTGCAGATTTCTCTGAATCTCTTTGTTAGACTTTCCCTCTGTATCTCTTTTGGATATATCTTCTGCTTGTTGAGCTTTTATTTTGAGATACTCTTCTATGTTTCTAGGGAAAGGATAACCTTGAATGGAAGGAAGTTTCCTTTTTGCAGGGTCATCTTCAGAGTAAAAGGACTTTATCTCCTCTTTGACTGCTGGAAGATCCAATGGGTATTATAATCCCACTGGAACAATAGCAGTGTTTGAATTCAGAACTTGTGCTGATGATAATGGAACAGGGTTTGGGATGGTGACAAGGGACAGTGGTTGTGTAGATGTTGGAGTTGGGGAAGTGTCATCTTCCAGTACAATGTTGGTTACCCTTCTCCTTTTGTGCTTAGGAGAGGTTGGTGGTGTTTTTGTGGGTTGAGTGGTAGTGATTGAAGTAGTTGGTGTCTGACTAACAGTTATTGAAACAACTGGTGTTTCAACCACTGTTGTCACTACAACAGTTGATGTGAGGAACTTTTAGGGGTTTGATGAGTATGTTTTGTGATTCTAGAAGGTGTGGATTTGGGTTGCCTTACTTTTCTAGTAGACTGTCCTCTTTTAGGTTTACCCTGCTCTTCCTTGGGTTTAAAAGTACCATGCTCTTCCTTTTCCATCAAAACTTTCTTCTCCTGCTCAAACCTTTTAGACCCTTTTATCTCCATTGACTCTTTCATGTTTGCTTTTAATGCAGCAAAGGCATTTTGAGTCTCATCAAACTTTTTGGAACCATTTGGCCTTGGGATTTCCACAACCAGCTTAGACAATGGATTTGGTTTAATGTATAGACCATCTTCATATCCCTTCTTCTTTTTCTCCCCCTTTTTGGCATCATCGGGAGGATTGTCAACAAAGATGATTGAAGGAGGAGTAGTGCCAGTGGTTTGTAGTAAATGGGCCTTAATTGCCTTGATATCTGCTTGTGTATCCTTGAACCTAGCTTCCATCAGATTTCTGATCTTTTGAATTTGAACTTCATGTTGTTGATCAGCATATTGTCTTTGTTGATGCAGCATAGGTTGAAATAACTTCTAGAGCTCAGCAGAGGATGGAGCAGATGTTTCAGATGTTGCAGCAGTGGGTGTAGCCTTTCGAGCTTGTAACAATTGTTGATGTAGGATCGTTTTGTGACCCAAACGAGTCGATCAGAAGAGTTTTTATCCAAAACAAGAGGCGGAAAGAAATGTTTCGGTGCTATTCAGCCGTATTCACTTTAATCTGTTGTTTTTATTAATGAACAATCCTTTTACAAGCTTGACAACACTTCGGCAGCACTTCGTGGCTCACCGGAAGACAACACATACATCTGCTACTGATTTCGCTCCAGGAGACACTATATATAGTGCTAGCTATTCCGCTTGAAACTTACCTATACGGTTCAAGCGGAATCACTTCTGAACTATACAAGCGAAATCAGACTATAACATGTTCGAGCGGAATCATGAACTAAGGGGTTTCGCTTGAAATGACATAGGGTCATTTCAAGCGGAATCACCTTCAAATACAACATTCTTGGATTCCGAGCCCTAAACAGACTAATCCTAATCAAGACTCGATACAAGACGCAGGCGACAGACGGATGCACCAACAAACTCCCCCTCGGATGTTGATGGAGTCTTCAGTGTCGAGTCTTCGATTGTCCAACCTTCAGTCTTTATCAGTCTTCGTGCTTTCTCTCCGAAATGTTCTCCATGTAATCATCCTTACTCAAATTTTATCATCAACAAACTCCTTTCCCTCGGATGTTGTATCTTTAAACTTCATTAGCATCAGCAATCTCAGGATCAGAAGCTGACACTTTGACCTTCAGACTCCCCCTCTCAATCTGTTGGGATCTTAGACTGGAAATCACAGATTCAAGATCGTTGCCTAGCTTTTATCCTGCAAATTCTCTACCACACCCATAAGTTTCTCAAAGATTAAATCTTTAAAATTTAGAAATCATTTGCATGAAACAATCAATAATGATTTATCTTCTGAAAATCTCTTGAAAAATACAATCATTTTCACACACTCTTTATCCAAACCTGTTCTTCATGTCTAGCACTTGGAATTTCGAAGATCAGCTTTTCTACATCAGATGTCAAAAATCTTTTTGAATTTTTCAAAATTTATGCTAAAACACACTGAAAATCTTTTTGGATTTTTGAATATGAATGCAGTAAAGAAACTATTTACAGACAATATTTTTGTGAGTTCGTGCAAGAGGATCATATCAGTTTTTGAGACACATCACCAACACCGTTAAGCTTGATTTCATTTTAAGTTTTAAATAATTCACCTAGATTGTCAGTATATTGGTCCACTTTAAATATTCACACACATTTCAACTGTTTCGAGATATGAGATTAATGTTTTTAGATACTTAAACTCATTCGCGTGTCCCACCACTTGAATATACTCCCGTATCCAGATCCCAATATTTAGTCTTACAGGTGAGTATACCACAGATGATATCTGTAAAGGGGTTAAATTGCGAGGGCTGTGAGAGCTCAGGTCGATACTTCCGTATACGCAGAGAGATGACGGCTTCGACTTTTGGTGTGTCCCCTTTAGAGGATCTTTTGTTACAACAGCAATGACTATCAATTTTATTGTTTCATCATTTTGCTGAGGGCGAGCTTATATTTCAAAGCATTTGCATAAAGTATTATACGGGGACTATGTCAGAATTTCCATTCAGCAGAAGTCTCGGAATAATACCCCAGATATCACTGAGTATAAAGACCTAGTATCTCAGAAAAAGGGACCTTTCAAACAAGATTTTGGGGGTTACCCATATATCCAAGAAGTTGTTCCCCACAATCTAAGCAAGTTTGAAATTTTAAGTTTATATCTCGTCACAATTTACTAAATGTGTAAAAACCTACTGACACATCCGCAGTAAGATTGTTTATCACATTCTTTACTTTACAATTCTTTAGCATGTTGTGATAATCCACTGATGTACTATCATTTCCTCTTTTTCACAACAAAACTCATTTTTCTTTTTATCATGTTTTTGAGTCAAATGTTTTTGGATTTTCTGAAATTTTTATATACTCCCCCTAAAATTCAAACACATTTAACGAATATTGAAAACAAACTGTAACATGACAACTGATATCGAATTACCTCAATTCTCCATCCACTTGGCATAAACAATCAGAACTCCCCCTCACAACAAACTATTTTCCCATTAAGATTTCAAAACACTTAAGTTTGTTTTAACCAAAATGGTTTTTCCGGAAAATAAGTTTGTTTATCAACCACTTGTAGGTTTGGGGTTACTTCATCACTTTGTTTACCAAAACTTTTAAATGATAGATAAATCAAGTTCAACTTAGTGACCCTGATTAATCCACTTGTAAGATCAACTAACAAATATTTTCAACCAATTACCATCTGATGGTTGAATTCTCAAGGTGCCGATTCCTACTCCACACTTACCATCCTAGGAGTTCCGGCAATTCATACTTCTCAAAACAAATTTTCAAAAACATTTACAAGAATGATGCCGATTCATGCTCCGCGATTACCTTCTTGGGAGTTCCGGCAAGTCAGGTTTCTATTCAACGAAAAATATATCCACCCAAGCCTGACCAGCCTTGGGTGTAACTTTTTCAGTCTCATTTGGGGTTGTATCTTTCCTTTTCAATTGATAAAATTCCTTAACCCCTTTAGCCTTCCCCTCAATCATTTTTCCAAAAATATTTTTCACAGCAAGGTTAAAGGCCTTTTCAATATCCAAATCTTTCCTTTTAGGAAAGAATTGGTTTGAAATTTCAACTTTTCCAATTTTAGATTTCAAATTTTTAGCATTCAGTGGTGGAAAATTCACATCATCCACTGGCGGAACTTTCTTCTCATCTTTCACAATAACCTACGGCTCCTCTGATTTTATGGAATCAGACTCATCACCAGAACTATCTCTAGATTTCTTAACAACCCATATTTGATTGTTAAGTTTCTCCTTCTTTTTGGAAACGTTTTTCGAACACTTACCAACTTCATAAATTGAATTTTCAAAAACTTTAAGTTTGTTCGTTGGTGGTTCGATTTTCTCAACAACCTTTTCCTTCAATTTTTCAGAAACTTCCTGTTTTGGTTTGAATGTTTTTGGACAATTCTTGGCAATATAACCACCAGTTTTGCACTGAAAACAAGTTCTCGATTCTATCTTCTTCTGAGCAACATTCTTCTTTACTTCTTCTTGCTTCTTGGCAAAGAATTCTTGATTTGTCTGCTTCCTGAATGCTTGTTCTTTCTCAGCCTCCAAAGATTTTCCTGAAACAAAAACAGTTTTTGGTTTATAAACTTTTTCATTTTTATGATTTTTCTGTTGATTAAATCCAAGACCTTCCTTTTTGACATTACCATTATGGTTTGGTTTCTTTTGGAAACTATAACCACAATTGTAACCCATTTTCTTGTTAATCCTTTGTTGGTCTCTTGAAGTGGAAACTATAACCACAATTGTAACCCATTTTCTTGGTATGGTTTTCCAGAAAGATTTAAATCTTTTATTTTAGAAATATTAATTTCTGTGATTTTGAAAACCTTTTTAATCATTTCAAGTTTAACACTTCTTATTGGAAAAATCTCATCAGAATATAATTTGTCAGAATCTTTCAAAGTATATGCTACTTTGACCGGTTCGTCATTCAAATTAGATTTTGATAGCAAAAATTCTTTATCATAAACCCATTTGTCCTTTTTGATTGTTGACTTTGACGTATCGGACTCAGACTTTGACTCGGGTTTGGACTCCGTTTTTAACTCCTCATTCATCTTTATCCAACACCTGATCGACCATACTTTTTATCAACTTTGTCTCATGATCAGTGTCGGACGATGTGTACGTGACATCAATATTTTCCGGCAAGTTATCTGATGGCCCAGACTCCCATTGTAAGTTAATTGCCTTTCTGACTCGTTCAGAATTTGCATTACGCGGAGAATATGCATTTTTGACCGGGGGCGGACATCTATTGTAGACAACACTTGGCTTCTTACCAGAAATTTTCACTTCATCCTCTTCTTTTGTCTCGGACTTCTTTCTTCCGGAGTCTTCACTTCTTCAAACGTCTTCATTCCTTCCACAATTGGGTAAATCCTGTCAACAACAAAAGTAGAACATGAGTAACTTTTCAACAAATCATTTACTCTATTAGTTTCAATTTTCTGAATCTCCAATTTCTTCTCGAGTTCAGCACATTTCTCTGTGTAGTAAATAACATCGTCAAGCTGCCTCATGTATGCTCCTTTAAGTGTGTTCATTACTACTGCCTGTTCACTGTTTGATTCTTGATACTTGTTCATCTCTCTGTTCAAGGTATCATATGATTCTTTCAGTCTTCTTATGTTATGGAGCAATTCATTGTTCTGCTTGATCAAAGAATCACAATTCATACACTTTTCAGGAACTTTGATTGATTCACTATCGGCTTTGATTTCCGATTCTGGAAATTTAAATGCTTCATCATCAACTTTGATTTCAAACTCTGGAACTTCTTTAACTGTTCTTACTTTAAATAATTCAGCTCTTCTCTTTTTCTCTTTTTCAGCTTCAGATTTTATCCTTTCTTCTTCCTCTTCTTCCTCTTCTTCAATTTTTCTCCATTTTTCCTCTTCAGCTTCCCTGACTCTTCTGTATTTTGCAGCCCAATACTCATCATAAGCATTAGCAACAAAGGCTTTAACATTTGACATCTCTTTGGACATCTGTTTGGCCATGAATTCTTGGTCTGGGCAAAAGTTGTCCCAATTGAAACCTTCAGCCAACTTTTCATCGTCTTGATCTGCTAAACACACTTTTCTATCTGTTGGAATGTATTTATCCCAACTGAATCCACCATCCTTGCCCTGATTAACCAGACATGCTCTCTTTGAATCTTCAAGCACATTTCTACCATGTGTAGTTTGTGCTTGATGCGGTGCTTATTGTTGTTGATATGGCTGTTGAGTGACTTGATGATAAATTGCCTTCTTGTGGTAATCGTTGTTTCCGAAAGGGTTTTGAGCTCCACTCGCTTCTCGATTTGTGCACTCTCTCTTGAAATGCCCCTTTTCCCTGCAACGAAAAGAAGTAACTTTAGACTTATCAAAACCTAAAGTTGAAACATGAGCATCGCGAAAATCATCTCTGCCTGTAATTTGTTTAAATTTTTCGGCCCGTCTCAACACACTAGCCATACACCATTATATATCCATCAATTCCATTTCTTCGGCATCAATTTGATCGTAATCCTCTTTCGTGAGCATTGGATTCCCGATCCTCCCTGCAACTAAACCTCCATAGGATTCAAGCATGGTCACCAACAAAGACATGTGACTTTTAGCAACTTCCTCAGTATAATTCTGATCATTTTCTAGCTTTAAAGCAATGTTACATTGAAGAACTTTTCCACTCTTTGTTGTAGAAAACTGTGGATCATATGTTGGAAATGAAGAAAATCCTGTTGTGCTACTTGATCCTTGGGATGGTTTTTCAGAAGATTCTTTTGTACTAAATGCAGTTTCAACCTTTGGAGAAAAATTCGTCTTCTCACTAACACCACTTTTAAAGTACAAGCCAATGTCTTGTTCTCCATCATAATTTTTCATCCTGCCAATCTTCCTTTGCTCCATCTCTTGAGCTTCCAGGTGTTTGATGAATTCTCCCAGTGTTAGCTTTTTATATTCTTTTCTGTTGTTTCTCAACATCATCAAATACGTTCCCCAAGTATCATGTGGTAATGCATCAGCAAGTTTCTCAATCAGCTCATCAGTATCCTTTTTGATCCCTAATTTCGTCATATTTCTCACCAAATTACAATATCTCTCAATAATTTGCTTGGTGTTTTCAGATTTCAACCCACGAAATAGATCAAATTCTTTCTTCATGAGTGACATCTTGTTTTTAAGCATATCATCACTTCCTATAGATTTTGCTTCTAATTCAGTCCAGATTGAATATGCACTTCCATCACGTTGAAGCAAAATCAAAATGTCCTCTTTAATTGCTTGCTGAAGCAGACTCACCATTAATTTCTCATCTCTATACTTCTTTTTATCATCAGCACTCATTTCTCTAATTGGCGTTAACTGATTTCCATTCCTTGTGGGCCTTTCATATGGAACTTCAGTGTGTTCCCAAGCATCCAAATGATAAGCTTCAACCCAATTTCCAAAACGTTCGGACCAAGCATTGTAATCATCAATATCCAAGAGCTTAGGTGGTTTCTGAGATGTCCCCATTTCATTCTCAAGCAATGCACTCTGAGTAATGTTCATTGGACCAGCAAAGGCGTTATAAAACTCATTGTCCATGTTCCGATTATCAAAAGTTCACAACTGTTCAATTTCAAGCGAAATAGCAAAACTACTGTTTCAAGCGAGATCAGGTTTGAAGCGGAATCAACGATAATTGTTCAAGCGAAATCAGAATTTGAAGCGGAATCACCAAATTCTGTTCAAGCGAGATCACCAATGTCGGTTCAAGCGAAATCTACTGAATGTTCAACTAAAGCGGAATCAGGTTATCTTTCAAGCGGAACCTCTGTTTCGAGCGAAATCAACCTCAAACTTTCAAGCGGAACCTAGTAATTGAAGCGGAATCAGAAGAGGATTTCAAGCGAAATCAGCATGACGTCACTAATCCGAATCAGATTTCAAAAGGAATCTAAAAAATATCAAGTTTTAGATTGATTTAGCTTCTGAAACTTTCAAGGTTTTATCAAAACACAATTGCGCGTGAAATGTGTGAAATTGAGCTTGTTTTACCGAGAAAAATTTTCAGTTTTTAAGAAGAAGGTGTAGAAAAACAGAAAACACAGCTGATATGGCAAGAACTCTTCCTCCTGAGCTCTGATACCACTTGTAGGATCGTTTTGTGACCCAAACGGGTCGATCAGAAGAGTGTTTATCCAAAATAAGAGGCGGAAACAAATGTTTCGGTGCTATCTCAGCCGTATTCACTTTAATCTGTTGTTTTTATTAATGAACAATCCTTTTACAAGCTTGACAACACTTCGGCAGCACTTCGTGGCTCACCGGAAGACAACACATACATCTACTACTGATTTCGCTCCAGGAGACACTATATATAGTGCTAGCTATTCCACTTGAAACTTACCTATACGGTTCGAGCGGAATCACTTCCGAACTATACAAGCGAAATCAGACTATAACATGTTCGAGCGGAATCATGAACTAAGGGGGTTCGCTTGAAATGACATAGGGTCATTTCAAGCGGAATCACCTTCAAATACAATATTCTTGGATTCCGAGCCCTAAACAGACTAATCCTAATCAAGACTCGATACAAGACGCAGGCGACGGGCAGATGCACCAAAAAGTTGAAGCATAGACTTGATGTCTGCGACAGATGTGTCAAGTTTATCAACCCTCTCCGTCAATTCTCTGTATTTTAAACCATCACCTAAGTTAATGGGATCATCTGATTTCCCACCAGTGGTGGTTGTATTAGTGGTTGACTTAGGAAAAGTTTCCCAAAAATCATCCATTGATGCCCCTTTTTCTTGGTACTGGGGACTTCTTCCTTCAGTAGAGGTTACCATTTTTAGTGTACCAGTGTATAAAGGAAGCACACCAGTGGACACTATGGTTCCCAAAGAAGAAATTGCCTTCAAGGGAGTCTGACTTATAAAACTATTGTCCAAGTGTAAACCAGTGGGTTCAACACGTGTAGTAGCTGCTCCACTTGAACTACTGACAGGAATTACTTGTAATTCCTGCAGTGTAACCTCCTCAACTACTGGTGGGTTAGCAGAGATAGAGACACCAGACTCAGTCACTTGTTGTGGCATATTCTCATTGATAGGTGATTGAGAAGAACTAATTTGTGTCTGGGCTATATCAAGTGCATCTAATAGAGGTATCATTGATGGTGGAAGTTGTGCAGTGAGGATAGGGGTAGAAAGAGAATTTGCCCCGGGAGGTGGGCTGTGGATGATGGAATCAAGTGATTCCAGAGCATCATAACATGGTGTCCCTATGGATACAACCTGATCTTTTTGAGAAGAAGCAGGAGGAGTTTTAGGCTTAGGTTGAGGTCTTTCTTCCAACTGCTGTGAGGAAGTAGCAGCAGTGGTTATTGGTGACTTTTGTGTTGTCACAGGTATAACCTCTAGGACCTCATCTTCCAGAGTTGCCTTTTTGGTGGGTTTGGGGAGCTTTTGGACATTTTTCTTTTTTTGGGTCTTTTGGTGATTTTAGGTGTGGGTTTCACAGCAGTGGTTGTGCTGCTGTGATCACCTTGAGCAGTGGGCTCAACAGCAGGTGCCTGAGGAGCAGTGGTTGCTGCTAAATTCTGCTCAGAAACCTTTGTTTGTGTTTTGGAAGGTTTTGACAGCCGTGTGAATGTTTCAGAAGTTAGGCTGTTTATTTGAAAAGGATTTCCTTGGATAAGCACATGAGCATTATCCTTTGAAATTTTCTTTTGAAAATAGAAACTTAGAAACCTTGGAAATAATAAAAAAGATTTTTTATTAACATTTTTGACAAGATTATTGAAAATCTCCTGGGAATAGTTCAAATTTTCTTCATTCAGTATAGCATAGCCCAGGTATTGGATCTTCAATGGAATCTCATTGAAAGCAGTGGTTTTGTTTGACACACACATTAGGAGGGTATGAAATAAAAACCTTGTGGCAGGTGGAAAACTGCCCTTTTGTAAAGTATCCGTTTTCATTTCTTCTTCATACCCTCTCTCGATGAAATCAGTTTGATACTCTGTTTTTGGGAAAGAGTTTTTACCTGTAAGATCATCGAGTTCAAAGACCTCCAAAATGGTTTGAGGTGTGATGGTGACTGAAATACCCTTTATTGATGAAATAATGGCCAAGGGCTTTTTATCCTTAGTTTCAAGTTTAGCATTTTTCCAAAATTCTTGTTGGGTTTCCAGGTAAATCAGAGCATCACAGGTCAACAAAGTTTTGTACTTTGAAGACGAAAAAGCATCAATTACGGAGTTGAAGGTTGTGGTGTGACTTGGTTTTTCAAGTATACATAAGTAATTATGAGGAGTTTTGAATGGAAGAGCCATAATGAATCGAAGATGGTTAAGAACGAATGAAGAAGATGAGTTATTTGTGAGAGAATTTGGGAGAAACTGCTTTGTGAAGGGAATTTTGAATTCTATTCGACAATGAAAACCCTGGTTGGGGTTTTGATCAGGGTTTTATAGGTGGAAAAAGTGTATGCTGACGGGGCAGCGGTTACAAAAGATCTGACGGCTAAGTACTGTCCACGTGACAACCTCTAATGAATAATGGATGACAGTTGTTAGGAAACCACTGATGGAACAATATCAGTGGTTTACAACAGTAAGAATGAAAACAGTGGCTAACTATAACTATCAGTGGATAGCCTATCAGTGGATTAAAACACTGAGGTTTACCAACAATGATTAATAATGAAAATGAGAGAACAGAGGTTGACTTTCAGTAGTGGACAACATTCAGCAGAACATATGTTTGAATCAAAACAGTGGTTATGGCAGACTTTTAAGGATTAATGAAAAATTTTCATTTTTAGCTATTTTTAAGGATGAGTTTTTGATTTTCTGAAAACATTTTAATGCTTTTATTCATAGAAAAACAGGATTTTGCCTATTATTCCATGTTCAGCATGCCAATCCTAGAGATCAAACTTTCAAAGGTGGATGTGTCATCTGCCGGCTGATCTTTAGTTGGAACATGGTGCAGAGAAATCAAACCTTTTTCATAGCAATCCCTCACAAAGTGATGTCTGATATCAATGTGCTTGGTGGTTGAATGAGAAACTGGATTTTTGATGATATTTTCTGCTGCCTGACTGTCCAACATGAGAGGTGTCTTTAAGGCAGTGATACCAAAATCCAGAAGTTGATTTTGAAGCCAAAGCATTTGGTCTGTACAGCTTGCAGCAGCTATATACTCTGCCTCAGCAGCGGATGTTGAAACAACTGCTTGCTTTTTGCTTTGCCAAGACACTAAGCAATTGCCTAGGAATTGGCACCCTCCTGAAGTGGACTTCCTTGTTGTATTACATCCAGCAAAGTCACTGTCTGAGAAACCTGAAAGCTTGATATTTCCATCAGCTGGATACCAGATACCAAGTGTGGGAGCACCTTTGAGGTATCTGAATATCCTTTTTACAACAATAAGGTTTGACTTTCTAGGGGCTGATTGGGATCTTGCACAAACACATGTTGCAAACATGATGTCTGGCCTAGATGCAGTTAGGTACAATAAAGACCCAATCATGCTTCTATAAAGAGTTTGATCAACCAAATCATCCTTTTCATCAGACATGACTAACTTGGTGGTTGTTATGGGTGTACTACATGGTTTGCAATCATTCATATCAAACTTTGTTAAAAGTTCTTTGGCATATTTGCCTTGATGAATGAAAGTACCATTTTGCAGTTGCTTTACTTGGAGACCAAGGAAGTACTGTAGTTCACCCATTGCACTAATCTCAAACTCAGCTGTCATGAGTTGTCTAAACTCTTCACACATTTTAGAACATGTGCTTCCAAAAATGATGTCATCCACATAAATTTGGACAATCATCAAGTCCTTCCCTCTCCATTTTAGAAACAGTGTTTTGTCTATTTTACCTCTTGTGAAACCAATGGAAAGAAAAAAGTTGGAAAGAGTTTCATACCAGGCTCTAGGTGCTTGTTTCAAGCCATACAAAGCCTTATTTAGCTTGTAGACATGATTTGGATAAAATGGATCCTCAAATCCAGGAGGTTGACAAACATATACCTCTTCTTGAATCTTACCATAGAGGAATGCACATTTGATATCCATTTGAAACACCTTTATGTTGTGGTTGACAGCAAAGGCCAAGAACAGTATAATAGCTTCCAATCTTGCTACAGGGGCAAAAGTTTCATCATAATAAATGCCATCTTCCTGTCTGAAACCTTGAACCACTAGCCTTGCTTTATTCTTGACAACAATGCCCCTTTCATCAGTTTTATTTTTGAAGACTCACTTTGTGCCAATAGGACTCACACCCTCTGGCAGTGGAACAAGCTCCCATACTTGTTGACTTTTAAACTGTTGGAGCTCCTCTTGCATGGCCTCTACCAAGCTGTTGTCTTTCAGTGCCTCTTAGTACTTGACTGGATGATGGAGAGATAGAAAACCAGCAAAAATACAGATGTTTTGGGATTGACTTCTTGTGAGCACCCCTTCACTGATGTTGCCAATGATTTGATCAGGTGGATGAGACTTCAAGAAGATTAGATCTCCTTTGTATGGAACAATGGCATTTAATGGTGAGGGCTGCAGATGTGAATCATCTGAGCAAACAACTGTTGATGACTTTGATGATCCAACAGTGTCTTGAAATGGAGGTGGAGGAATAGGTGGAATTGGTGTGGAAACATGTTGACTTTTATCCACTGTTTGAGGACTTTTATCAACAGTGTTTGATGATGTGGAAACAGGGGTTAAAGGGCTACTTTGGTCAACAACTGTTGAGGTAGCAGTGGTTGAGCTTTGACAGCTATTTTGAACATCTGCTGCTCTTGCAATGGATTTGAAGGTTTGTAGTGGAAGGATCACTTCATACCCATTGTCTGATGGAGGATTTTGAGATGGACCTGCACTGTTTGTCTTGACAGAAACATTTTCAAAAGTAAATTTATCAAGATCAAACAACTCTGCAGGGTTTGCAGGGATTTTCATTGAACTTTACATTCAAAGTCTCTTCCACTGTTTTGGTCCTTGTGTTAAACACTTTGTAGGCCTTAGCAGTGGTTGAGTATCCCAAATGATATCCACTGTCTACTTTGGCTGCAAATTTTGAAATTGAGTCTTGTAAGTTCAAAATAAAGCATGGGCAACCAAATACTTTAAAGTATGAGATCAGTGGTTTGATTTTATACAGAAGTTCATAGGCAGTCTTTTGATGCCTGGGGTTAATTAAAACTCTGTTCTGGACATAGCAAGCAGTGTTTACTGCCTCTGCCCAGAAAGTTAAAGGCAAACCTGAATCGGCAAGCATGGTTCTGGCAGCCTCAATTAGTGTCCTGTTCTTTCTCTCAACAACCCCATTTTGCTCTGGTGTACTTGAAATGCTGTACTGCCTTACAATTCCTTTTGACACACAAAACTCATCCAACTCCCTATTTCTGAACTCTGTGCCATTGTCACTCCTGAAGACTTTTACTGGCAAGTCAAACTGCTTTTCAACCTGTTTGAGAAAGTCTTGCAGAATGCCTGCAGTCTCATCTTTGGAATGTGTCACACCCCGATATTTCCACGTATTACCGGTGGGCCCGGTGGGGAGTATCGTGACGTAGTTGATATCATCATAGTCAAACAACACAAATTTAAATGCACAGCGGAAGCAAAAGATAGATTTATTTCAACCGAATAAAAGTGTAATATTAAGTATCATAAACGGCTGAAATAGATCCACAGGCGGATCGAATAAAAAGTAAACTTTTTTTAACAGACTTTATAGGCATCTAAGCTTGCGAGACTTTTATTTGATGCTAGGAGAGGCCAGCCTATTCCGATTAGTACCTGCACTTAGCCTTTTTGGGAAAATACGTCAGTTTACACTGGTAAATACAATTTAACTGACTCATTTTGAAAACATTTAAGCAAATTGATTTGAATGCACATGGCACAAAAGATTTTATAACTTGGGATAATTATTTATATATAAACTTGTAAAAGAATTACATGTTCGTTATACGTTCAGTAGCCCGGGTTGAATACCGGGTTAAAGATTAATAGACACACCACATGGTATAGTCCCACGGCGAGTTATTCTCGTAACCGGCGGTTATACCTTATTATTTATATATGCACTGGTGGGTGTACGCCTACACCCGCGTGCTAAGGTCGTGGCCATTTCTTATGAATGATGCTAAGGATATCCGGGACATGGTCATTAACCCCCCCCCCCCCAAAGGCTTTAAGCAAACAAAACAATTTAAATGGGTCATTTCAATAAATTAACCTTCATATGATTAAAGATTCAATGCCCGACCAAGCGGTATTTTATATCCCGTACCCCAAGCCCGTATAAGGGAAAATAAGTTAAAAGTTTTTACCTGAGCAAATTTATACAATTTATCCCAGCCGTATACCACCAAGCAAGTACAGATAGCTTTTACTGGGCTGCTAAATCTGGAATGAAGGTTTTTAATAACCTATTAGATTCCTAACGGGTCTTAATTAAGCCTATGCTTAGACCGGTTAGTTTTAAAAGAGGATACGGTTCAAAACGCATGATTAAGCAAGAACCGGATTAGAATGTGGTTTAGACCCGACAAGCTTGTATACTTGTGTAACAAGGGTAAACTAAACACATTCTGGATTTTGAGATAAAAATGATAAGGTTTGACCCGTTTCGGCTAATTTATGCAAACAAGTTACATAAGCCGATCCGAACGCGAGAAGTGCGTAACGGGTAACCAAAAGAGTCATGAACAGGTTTCCTAAGTTAATATGCCTTAAATATGTTGTGATATCAGTAGGATACCTTCCATTATGCCCAAAACGAATTTAAAACCAATTTATGCCCCGTAGGGGTATTTTGGTCATTTTAAAGGTTATAAGAGAGATTAAATATTATTCTGAGTTTCCAGGTCTGATATAATCAGTAAAAATACTTAATTTAATAAGTTATAACAGTAGGGTATAGCATATATGTGAAATTTACTATTTATAACCAAACTATGCACCGTAGGGGCATTTTGGTAATTTCACATAAGCTTAAAAGGTCAAAATTAGAGAATCTGAGTTTAAAACTTTTCTTTACTGTTCAATTATATAAATTTGCTTAAAACATCAGTAGGTATTAAGTTTCATATGCCAAAAATAGTTTTAACTCATACTATGCGCTTAAAACGCGTAAAAGTCGGTTTTAAGCGATTTTCGGGTTAAAATAGGAAATCTGAGTTTTTGATCAGTTTATAAAGTTCAAAATATTTTATTTATGATATAAAATCAGTAGCAAAAAGTTTGGTATCAAAATATTATGTAAAACTCATTTTATGGGCCAAAAGGGCGAAACCGACAATTACCGAATCAAAGCTATAACCCTATGTTATGCTCAGCCTAAAAATAAATAAAAATCTTTAAAAATCCCAAAATATTATTTTATATCAGTAGGTAAAAAATTTGGTATCAAAAATTGGGTTTTGATAGGATATACGCTAATTATGCCGTTTAATTAATAAAAAGCTTTTCATTTACGCTAACGAGCATAACTCCTAATCTAAACCTCAAACTGATGTCAAATTTTAGGGACAAGTTTATAATTCATTAATAAAGATTATTGTCCTCTCACATTTTCAAAATTCTCATTTTAGGGTCAAAAGGGCATAATGGTCAACATTTAAGCATATAACGGAAACATGTAAATGAATAGGATAACTAAGGATCCAAGTTGTATAACCTCAGAGGGTTACACTAACCTATAACATGGTCCTAAAGGAATCCTAAGGCATATCTAAACTAAGCTGAATCGGGTCAGAACTGAAAGTCAAGGCAAAAGTCAACTTTTACGACTTTCGGTTCCGAACCGAGCCTATACTTAGAATTGTCGGGTTGAATCATGCTTAGGCATGTTCAACTAATATTTACCAAGTTATTAAAGTGAGAAAACTGATTTTATGACTTTTATATTAAAAGTTATGAATTTTATTTAAAACTAACCTGTTTGACTTTTATTTGACCCGATAATTTAACTAAGTAAACGTGGTAATTAGGAGGTACCATTTTGAGGGTTTAACACCTACCTAATTACGGTCACGTAGCCATGTTCGTTGAGAACAATGGCTCAACCGTTTAAAAGTCAAAGCGTTTATCGCAAACGCTTGACTTTTCGGCTATAAACGCTAAATAATTTAACTAAGCATGAATGAATACTTACAAAGGGTCCAAAGGACTGAAGGAGGTTCCTAATATGATCAGGATCCCCTTGAATTCAGAGAGCCAAAGCAGAAAAGAAATGAAGGTGTGAGTGAACAAGTGAGAAACCCACCTCTATATATAGTTTTCGGGATCTCATAGGATCGTGACAAGTGTCGGGAAGTGCAACCAGATCAAAGCAAGTGTCAAGTGGTTTTGTAATCCAGTGGGCAAGCCCCTAGAATGATATATGAGAGAAAGGAAACCAGTTTTCAACAAAACCAGCAATAGAACCTGTTTTCTGCAACCTGATCATGCCTCGCGACCCGCGTAGGTGTCTCTGTGGCCTTACACGGCCCGCCTAGCAGTCCAGATCAGCAAACATAGTTCCAAAAATTACAGAATTGGTCCCTGTGAGCAATTAAGGTCATTTTAGGCACGTTTAAGGCCTGTTAAGCCATTCCTAAGGCTCTACAATGATGCCTAAATATGAGGGACATGAAACATGCTCAAAAACATGTCGGATGTCGGTTCGTTTGGCCGTACGGTCACGTTGTTCGTCTAGTTACGACGAAACACGAACGGACGCGAAAAACGATCCAAATTACGCGACGAATGAAATTTTATCAAGCCAAACACTAAAATAAAATATTTTAATGCTTTCATAAATTTTTGGGTGTCCGGATATATCCAGAATGTAAGATATGCGCGAAAATGCAAACTTGTGCACTTTTTTACACTTTTAGTCCCTGCATGACTTAAAAGTTTATTTTTGCGCACTAAGCACCTCCAAGCCTATATGTAAGCTATATAAAGGATAAATAGGGTATGTTTAACTCATGATCATATTCCGGTAGGTCCGATACCCTACGAATCGGCATATTTCGCAGTTTGACGCAAATAGTCCTTTAATCGCACAAAGTAGCGCGAAATGTCATTTAATGATATCCAAGCCTTCCATGGCCCATAATGGGCATTCCCAAGTATGAGTTTAATTAGTTCTACGCTCTTGATCACTTAAATGGTCACCAAAAGGCTTAGATTCAAAAGTTGACGCTTTAGGTCCCTCTATTGCGCAAACTTGCGCATCTCATCATTTAATAGCATTGAAGCCTCATCTAATCCATATTAGGAATTCTTGAAAGTATTATTAAACATCACGATGCTTCGGGTTCGCTAAAAGGTCATTCAGAGGTATAATTAAACATATTGACACTTTTAGCCCCTCTAACTTGCAAAGTTGCGCGTAACTTTACTTATAGGCATAAAAACCTTAGACGGCCAATAGTTGGCATTCCCGAGAGTATAATCAAATATCATGAAGCTCCCGATTTGTTAAAAGGTCACTCAGAGGTAAGAATTAACATGTTGATGCTTTTAACCCTTCATTACGCAAACTTTCAATTAATTACGCAATGTCTACACTCGATCGACAAGTGGCTCATTTGTGAATATAATCATCGTGAGAGGTTATTCAGAAACTTATTTTTGGTATGATAACACTTCAAGTCCTTTCATAATCAAGTTTTTGATTTTTCGAAAAATTAGTCCTTTAAATTCAACCTTTGACTTCATTATGGTTTATTACACGTGTCAATACACCATTGGACGTGATTTTACGAGGTGTTACAGAATGTAAGAAATAAGTCCATGTAAACCTAGAAAATTCATCTACAGTTACCAAATAATATCTTTTCATTTTAAGACTCATGACTTTTACTGGGCCAAACAAATCCATGTGCAGCATTTGCAGGCACTTGGTTGTTTTGGACTCTTCAATGGACTTAAATGAGCTTTTATGTTGTTTTTCTTTTAAGCAAGAAACACAATGCTCAGGACAGGTGAATAGTTTTTGAGGTAGACCTCTTACTAACCCCTGTTTTGACAAAGCAGTGATTGTCTTGAGATTTGTGTGCCTCAATCTCCTGTGCCAAAGCTCTGTCTCTTTGTTAGAGGCAGCTGAGAATAGACAGGCATCAGTCCTGGGGCTCTCTTTTGACAAATCAACTACATAAACATTGCCATTCCTTTGAGCAACAAGTTGGGTTTTTCCATTTTTTATTATTTCTTCAATCTTTTTAACCATTTCTGGTCCAACAATCCTACCACACTCCTTAGTAAAGAATGAACCGTACCCTTTGTCACTCATTTGTAAGACACTAAGAAGGTTGAATTTTAGATTGTCTATTAGATTAACATTTTCAAACTTAACATTACCAGACTGAACTGTACCAGATCCCATCACCTTCCCTTTACTATTATTACCAAAAGATATATCACCCCCTCCATGCGTTTTGAATTCCTTGAGTAGGGCTCTACATCCAGTCACGTGCCTGGAGCCTCCACTATCTACATACCAAAGACTATCTAAGCATGCAGAAGCTCCCTGCACATCAAGTAAATAATTAGTTCAGGAGGGTCTCCAAAGCCAATAAGGCTTTGGATGGGGTCTCAACAGTGTCTGTGTTAAGTTCAGGTGGATGGACAGTGGTTAGCTCAGGGGTTCGGACAGTTTTAGAACTGTTTTTCTCTACCCACTATTGGGGGTCCTGTCCTGTCAGCTATTGATACCCAAAGGGATGCCTATTCACTCTTGGTTTAGAAGGCTTTTTATACACCTCATAAACATGTGTGGCCCTTGGGTATGGTGGTTGACCTTTACCTCTTCGGTATTGGTTAGCAGGGGGTGCATCAGTCACCTGAACTTCTCTTTTAACAGAGGTTTGGTTCAGTTGTTTTGTAACAGCTATTTGAACTGGCACAAATAGTGGTTGTTTCTTAACTTGTGGTTTTGATGAACTCATTGGTGTTTTTGAAATGTACTCTTCCTTTTTGACCTCAAAGGATTTCGGGTACACACACTGCTGAGTAGAATGGTTTGTTTTACCACAGATGGTGCAGCTCTGTGAAGGCACAATAGTACTTGTTTTGTTAATATCATAAGCTTTTAAGTGAAAACAATCTTTGTTTAGATGATTTTTCTTTTCACAAAAGTCACAAAACAGGTTTTTAATCTTTTCTCTTTTCTTCCTCTTTTCACTCCTTTGCAACAGAGTTTTGAACTACTATTGGGATGTCCATAAGAGGAATCACCTTGGCCTTTGAAGCTTTGACACCATCTATAGTTGTGAAGTCCATGGGTTTGAAGTTTTCAAGGATGTCACACTCATCAGACCATGTGGGTTTGAATTAGTATTTCTCAATCTCCTCAAAAGTTGAGGACCCCACAGATCTTTCCAAAGTGATCTTGTTACCAAGTTTATTAGTTATTTTAACCTCTTGGCCATCCTTGTTGGTGGGTATGATTTCAACAGAACCAGTTTGATTTGCAGCAGTGTTTTCAACTTGGTCATTTTTTCTAAACCCTATGCCAAATTTTACATTGCTTTCAAGTTGTTTTTCAAGCATAATCTCATAACCTTTGCAGGATTCAACCCATTTTTACAGACTTGATATTTTTCTATCATGGTTGGGAGTTGGTCCTTGGTTATGCTATGCTCTTGTTTGAGACTGCAGATTACATTATCCTTTTCAGCCAATTTGATTTTTAATTCTTTTAAAGATTTTTCAAATTGTACTTCATCATTTAACACTCTATCCCTAAGGTTTTCACCTTCATCTCTTTGATGTTTGCAAATGCTATGACGTATTTGTCTGAACAAAGGTTTTTAAGAACCTGAGATGATAAGAACCTGAGATGATACATTAGCTGCAGCCATCATGGCACAATCACAAACATGTTCTTTCTCATCTATCACTTTCTCTTCCTTTTCACCTTGTTTCTTTTCTTCTTCTTCAGACCAGGGGTCAGACAGTGGTTCCAACAGGGGTTCTAAATTTTCTCCCAACAGTATTTCATCAGCAACAGCAGTAACCACTGCTTCAGCAATTTCATCCACTGTTTCTTCATTTGTCTGTCCTTCTTCAGCTTCCAGCCCTTCTGGTATAGACTCTAATGCTACAAAATAGTAATCATCATTAGAAGCATCATTGGTAGCATAGAGTGCAAAATTTTCATCACCTAGCTCATCAGGTAAGCTACTCCAGTCAACAAAGCCTTGGGTGAAAAAGCTTTGCTGATCTGGTTGAACCACTGCTGGTGTAGCTTGTTGAGGTGCAACTGGTTGCACTTGAACCTAAGGGACAGGGGCTTGGACATACTGAATTTGAGGAACGGTGGCTTGGACATACTGCACAGGAACAGGGGTTCCAGGATTTGCATAATGAGCAGTGTTTACATGGGCAGCAGGGGCATATTCGGAATAGTGCACAATGTTTTAGTTATTTTGTGGTCTTGGGCTAGGGTGTATGATAATTGGTCCACTGTTTTGACTCCTACACTCTCTAGCAAAGTGACCTAACCTGTTGCACTTGTAGCATTTGAGTTTTGATTTATCCAACCCTACTTTTAGATTCCCAAGCAACCTTGGGAATTTTCTCCCTGTCCTTTTGTAAAACTTGCTAGTTCTAACACTCAGCAGTGCAAGTTGGTGTAATATGTCCATTTCCTCTAAATCAGTTGGATCAAAATGCTAGAGATCATTAAGTTCAAAGCACAGATTGTCAGAATTCTGGTTTTCTCCATTAGCTGTGAAAGCATAATTGGATGAGTACGAATCAGAGTTACTAAAAGCTCCACCAGCTGTTATGTCAATGTAATGATCATAACCCTGATCCGTACTACTACCAGATTCTTCCTGGCCCAAAAGAGCTGTGTTGCCAAATGAATAGTCATCTGCAACTTTTCCAGACTCTTGTAACTTCTTTTTCTGGTTCAACTCCCTTTCATAGGTCAGGAGTCTACCATGAAGCTGGGTTAGGGTCAGATCTTTGAACCCAACAGAATTCCTGGTTACAAAAGCAATTGTGTCCCATTTATCAGGAAGTGACCTAAGAAACCTGCTATTTTGTGTTGCATTAGCAAATTCAACCTTAACAAGTTTTAGTTCACTTATGAGACAGTTGAATCGCTCAAATTGTTGTGTTAATGATTCACCCTTAATGTGACAAAAGGTTTCATACTGTTGATTCAAAATTTCCCTGATATTTTCAATCACTTCTTCAGTCCCCCCCCCCCAAACTGTTCCTTAAGTGCATCCCACAATTCCTTGGCACTGGTACAGTGTAACAGCCCAGCATAGATCTCATTAGCTAGTGCAGATGCAACGATGCTAAATGCCTTGGCATCCAGTTCAATTTTCTGAAAATCTTGTTCAGTATAGTTCTCTATTTTCTTAGGAACCATAACCTTTAGATCCTCAGCACTTGGCACCATTGGAACATGTGGTCCAAAGATAACCGACTTCCAACATCTGGTGTTCTGTTGAGCTAGGATGTGACCCATCCTTCGCGCCCAGATGTTATATTCAGATCTCTTCAACATAGGTGGTTTGAAGAGTTAATCGATGTTGTTATTGTCACACCCCCAAAATCCACCTGCGGAGTATCACCGCTTGGGAGCGTGACTGACCAGGATCAAGCCACCAATCATATAGAACATTGTATAAAGTAAAAGTAATTGCAATATAATCCAAACCAAATCCATATAAAAGGTGTTTCCAACACATAAGTAAGTTATCATTGTTTAGCGGAAGCGTATAATCAAAACCCAACATAATTAAGTACGAAATGTCATAAGTGTTTAATAATATGAACACGATCCAAGCCCACAACGACCCGCTCCTCCATGTGCAAGCTCCATATACCTAACGACCTGCAAGGCATGTAACAGAGGATCAACAACTAGTTGAGCGAGTTCACAGAAAGTAAATGCGTAATAGTAAGTTCGTTTGTAACAGGTGGCTCTACTGGGCCGTTAGTACGTTCTATTGGTGGGGGCTTCCCATGTTGTATAACCACTAGACTACTCGTAACCCTAAGTATCCTTCACAACCGAGGATAGTAATAAGTATAAGTGTCCTTCACAACCGAGGATAGTAATAAGTATAAGTATCCTTCACATCCGAGGATAGTAATAAGTGTAGGTATCCTTCACAACCGAGGATAGTAGTAAGTATAAGTCTATGTAGATTGTAAGTATGTGTCCTGCACAACCGAGGATAGTGAATAGCATAAGTATGTGTCCTGCACGACCGAGGACAGTGGTGTGGTAGTCTAGTATTAGTATCAGTACGTATCCATTCAATCATATTCCTTCAATCCCATTCCCAAGCCCGTGGGAATCCCATGCCTTAGTAAGGGTGTGAACTCACCTTGGTTTGCTCGGTATGCTAGGTTACGCACTCACAAGTAATTAGCTAAGTCCTATAGCGTGCAGGTATACACAATCAGTCCAAGATCATAAAGATTCGCATGCAAGTTCATATCGAATATTGCTTGGCAGTTAACATCATGTACCACATAAACTGGTTGTCACATTCATAACATTCATGTTTCACACACGTGTCTATCTCAGTTTGCTGTAATATTGTTATTCTCTAGCATGCTTGACAGAACCATGTAGACTAACAGGGGTTAACAATTATTAGGGTTTTACTGTGTTACGTAGGGTAGCATGGTAAGCATGATTAAGTACATCAATAACTAACAACATTCATACGTTAATAACTTAACAAGTTAACAATTACATGAGCTGAACATACTTTAGTCTAGAACTTGGACAAAACACATATAACATATCATCAATTCAGGCATGATCATGCAAGCTAATTAAAACTCAGACTCCATTGTTATATATACAAAACTCGGACAAGAGGATTTGCCAAGAAACTCGGACTAAAGGCAAGGGGGTTTCCCTTCATGAAAGTCGGACCACAAGGCACCATAACCAGTAACTCGGGCAACATAAGAGCTTGTAAAACTCGAACCTTGCACAAGCAATAAACTCGGGTAGGGGGGGGGGATTATAACATGAAAGTCGGACAAGGGTTTTGGTTTGAAACTCGGGCCATATAATGTTCAAATACTCGGACCACTTATCAAGACCAAACTCGGACAACCTGGTGGTTATTAAACTCGGGCAGCCTGATGATCTTTAAACTCGGACAGCATGATGATCATCTAACTCGGACCAAGGGTGATGTTTATGTAATTCGGACTAAGTGATATTTCTTAAACCCGGTCACATGTTTTCATTTAAGAAACTCGGTCATGGGGAGGGTCAAGAAACTCGGACCCCCTTCCATTTTATAACCTCGGTCATGATAACACATTTATAATTCTCGGACTATAATTTATATGAAACTCAGACAATTACATGGCTTCACATAACTCAGAGAAACAATTCAATCATTCGTTCTTTGCATCACATCAGTTACGTTTTCTATTGTTCAAGAAATCGTGAAAACCCTACTTTCATTGCATCAGTCTAGCATCAATCTAATTACTCAACTAATCATGCATTCTCTTATTACCAGGCAACGATTAAACGACTACTCAATATCATTATCATCATAATCAAATCCAGAATCGCAAAACGTTAAATGAAGAACTAGGGTTTTCATGAACACACAATCAAGAATCAAGAATGGATAATAATCAAGCAATCAATTAGGTTTACAAGTATTACAATAATCGATAAGCAATTACCTTGAATGATTCTAGAGAAATAGAGAGATCGAAAGTGATGAATGCCTTGTGCCAATGATGGTGGTGATGATGATTGTTAGGGGATTAGAGAGTTGTAAGTACGTGATTTAGTTTTGTGTGCAAATGATTAGAGAAATGAGGTTAGGGTTAAGTATCTAGGATTTCACTAATTATTCTCTACCTCCCTAAGTATTATATTTTACACATGCACCCCACCTCATAACTATTTCATAGTTCCACCACCAAGTTTACACATTTGACAAGTTTATCACAATTAACACATAACGATGCAACATCTCACAACACACTTCATTGTATCAACACATATACAATTCCATAGCAACTAATTGTGAAATCAATCAACTAAATAATACAAGAACGTGCAATAAATGCGAAATAGAAATCTTGGAAATTTGAGTTGTCACATTATCCCCAACTTAAAAGAAATTTCGTCCCGAAATTTGGTACGCACTCACTGAGGAAGCTAGGTAAGTTACATCGTTCACTGGTTTTCCTGGGGTGTCACATCATCCCCCCGTTGATTTGGAATTTCGTCCCGAAATTCCGCAGTAGTAGCTTCAGTCTCAGTAGTGGATGCATTGGTTCCGAATAACTGGGGGTACTTTTCTTTCATTTGGTCTTCGCGTTCCCAGGTGTACTCTGGGCCACGTCGGGAGTTCCAACGAACTCGAACAAGAGGGATTCTCCTGTGTTTGAGGACCTTAACGTCCCGGTCCGTGATTTCAACTGGTTCCTCGACGAACTGCAACCGCTCATCGATAGTGAGTTCCTTAAAAGGAACTATAAGGGTCTCATCTGACAGGCACTTCTTCAGATTCGACACGTGAAAGACATTGTGAACTGCACCGAGTTCAGCTGGTAGGTTCAGTCTGTAGGCTACTGGGCCTATTCTTTCAGTGATTTCGAACGGTCCAACGTACCGTGGATTGAGCTTACCTCGTTTACCAAATCGAACCACACCCTTCCAGGGTGAGACTTTAAGTAAAACCCGGTCTCCGACCTGAAATTCCAATGGTCTCTTACGCTTATCCGCGTAGGCTTTCTGACGGTCGCGAGCTGCCGCCATGCGTTGTCGTATCTGTGCAATCTTTTCTGTGGCGTCCACTACAATCTCTGGACCCGTAATCTGACTATCCCCCACCTCTGCCCAACAGAGAGGTGACCGGCATTTACGTCCGTACAATGCCTCGAATGGAGCGGCTTGAATGCTGGTGTGGTAACTGTTATTGTAAGAAAACTCCACCAAAGGGAGGTGCTTTTCCCAGCCGTTGCCGAAATCGATGACACATGCTCGAAGCATGTCTTCAAGAGTTTGAATTGTGCGCTCAGACTGCCCATCCGTCTGAGGGTGATATGCCGTGCTCATGTCTAAACGAGAGCCAAACGCTTTGTGCATCGCTTGCCATAGCTCTGACGTGAATCGTGCATCCCGATCCGAAATGATGGAGGTGGGCACCCCGTGCCTCGAAACAACTTCTTTAAGATAAATGTCTGCGAGAGTGGAGAACTTATCTGTTTCCTTTATAGCTAGGAAGTGTGCAGACTTGGTGAGTCGATCCACGATTACCCATATTGTATCGTTCCCACGCTGAGATCTAGGTAGGCCTGTAACGAAATCCATGGAAATTTCTTCCCATTTCCACTGAGGTATCTTAGGCTGTTGAAGTAGGCCTGCGGGTTTCTGATATTCAACCTTGACTCTTGCACAGGTCAAGCATTTGCCAACATAGGTGGCGATGTGGGCCTTCATACTTGGCCACCAGTATGTTGTTTTGATATCGTGGTACATTTTATCCGACCCTGGATGTACTGAGTAGCGAGACTTGTGCGCTTCGTCCATCACAAGTTCGCGTAAACCGCCATAAAGTGGGATCCAAATACGCCCCGTTACATAGTAGGCGCCGTCTTCCTTTTGTTCCATGCGTTGCCTTGAGCCGCGTAGGGCTTCAGCTGTGACGTTTTCGGGCTTCAATGCTTCCACCTGAGCATCTCGTATCTGTGCAGGAAGACTAGACTGGATGGTGAGCTGTAAAGCTCGTACGCGTCTGGGTAGAGTGTCTTTTCGACTGAGGGCGTCAGCCACAACATTGGCCTTGCCTGGATGGTACTTGATAGCGCATTCGTAATCATTAAGCAGTTCGACCCATCGTCGTTGACGCATATTCAATTCCTTCTGCTTGAAGATATGCTCGAGACTCCTGTGATCGGTGTAAATTGTGCACTTGGTACCGTACAGGTAGTGTCGCCATATCTTAAGCGCAAAAACAACAGCTCCCAGCTCTAAATCGTGCGTCGTGTAGTTCCGTTCATGAACCTTGAGTTGACGAGAGGCGTAGGCAATAACTTTATCCCGCTGCATCAATACACAACCAAGCCCCTGTATCGATGCGTCACAATAAACCACGAAGTCATCCGTGCCCTCGGGCAGTGAGAGGATAGGTGCGCTGCATAGTCTATCCTTCAGATACTGAAAAGCAGTTTCTTGCGTATTACCCCATCTGTAAACGACACCTTTCTGTGTCAGCATAGTAAGCGGTTGCGCGATCTTGGAGAAGTCTTTGATAAACCGCCTGTAATATCCCGCCAAACCCAAGAATTGGCGTATTTCTGTTGGTGTACGCGGTGCTGGCCAATTCCTGATCGAATCTACCTTGGATGGATCGACATGAATCCCATCCTTGTTCACCACATGGCCTAAGAAGTGGACTTCACGAAGCCAGAAATCGCATTTTGAAAACTTTGCGTACAGTTGCTCCTTTCGAAGGAGTTCCAAGATAAGACGTAAGTGCTGCTCGTGTTCCTCCTGACTCTTGGAGTAGATCAGAATGTCGTCGATGAAAACAATGACGAACTTGTCAAGATAGGGTTTGCACACCCTGTTCATAAGATCCATGAAGACTGCAGGCGCGTTCGTAAGCCCGAATGGCATGACCAGAAACTCGTAATGGCCGTAGCGAGTTCTGAATGCTGTCTTGGAGACGTCCTCATCCCGAACTCTCAGCTGATGATATCCTGACCTTAGATCAATCTTGGAGTAGTAACTCGACCCTTGCAACTGGTCGAATAAGTCGTCAATGCGAGGAAGAGGATAGCGGTTCTTCACCGTCACCTTGTTGAGTTCACGGTAGTCGATGCACATTCTGAACGTACCGTCTTTCTTCTTCACAAATAACACTGGAGCTCCCCAAGGCGAGGAGCTTGGACGAATAAAGCCCTTTTCCAAGAGCTCTTGTAGCTGCTTTGACAGTTCTTCCAGTTCGGTTGGAGCTAAGCGATACGGTGCGCGGGCTATAGGTGCTGCTCCTGGAGTTAGCTCAACTTGAAACTCGACCTGGCGATGAGGCGGTAGACCAGGTAAATCTTCGGGAAACACCTGAGGAAATTCGCGTACAACAGGAATATCCTCAATTCTTTTCTCTTTCGAAGCTGCATCAGTAACCAGTGCCAAGATAGCAGTATGACCCTTTCGTAAACATTTCTGAGCCTTTAGGAAACAGATGATGCCAACCATAGCACCACTCTTGTCACCCTGAACTTCGAGAGGTTCCTTTCCCGAACGAGGAATTCGAATGATCTTCTCCTTACACAGAATCTCTGCCTGCTGCTTGGATAACCAATCCATGCCGATGACGATGTCGAAACTACCCAGAACTATAGGAATAAGGTCGATGGAGAAAGTCTGACCAGCTAAAACAATGTTACAACCCTTAACTATCTGTGTGGCTTCTACACTTTTACCGTTTGCTAGTTCTACGACATGCTTGGTGTTTAGGGGTGTTGGTGTACGTTTTAACAATTTACTCATTTTCAAAGACATATAACTCGTATCCGCACCCGAATCAAATAAAACAGTAACATAAATGTCGTCGAGAAGAAACTTACCCATAACGACGTTGGGATCATTTCTGGCATCACCCTGCCCCAACACAAACACACGGCCCCTTGCATCATTGCCATTGTTGTTCCCACCATTGTTGTTGTTGTTGCCATTGCCCTGATTGTTGTTATGGTTGTTGTTGTTGTTCTGGTTCCTGTTCAGCTGAGGGCAGTGCCGTTTGAAGTGACCCTCGGCACCGCAATGAAAACACCCTTTGTTGCCCTGCTGCTGATTCTGCTGTGTCTGAGGCTGCTGCTGATTCTGGTTCGCAGGTCGAGGGCTTCTACAATCTTTGGCCTCGTGACCCATCTTGAGGCATCTTTGACAGCGACCCTTATTACACTGGCCACTGTGGTGCTTGTTGCAGGTGTTACACTTCGGGAGGTTTCCTCGATATCCTCCCTGTCTGTGGCTGCCTGAGGAGTGCTGACTGGGACTCTGGTAACTGTCTGTCTTTCGTTGCTGAGCTTGTGACTGCACTGAAGCTGACCCCTTGCTAGAATCCCCATCCCATTTTCTCTTACTTTCACTGGGAGTAGCAAGTGTAGTAGAAGCAGTAGCGGTAGCAGTAGTGCTGATACGCTTTGGCAGTCTGTTCTGATCCACTGCCTGATCTGTGATGCGGTGAGCGAGGCGCTGAATAGCCTGAATGTTGTCGAGATTAGCCGATGTTACGTGGCTCTGGATTTCTGGCGCCAAACCCTTGAGATACAACTCAATACGCTTGTATGGAGGGTCCACCATGGTTGGACACAGCACAGCCAACTCGTTCGATCTCTTGGTATAAGCCTCGATCTCTGACCCAGTCATCTTCAAATGATAAAACTCATCCTCCAGCTTGTGGATGTCTTCCTGTGTACAGTATTCACGTTTAATCAGTTCCTTGAAGTCATTCCAAGGGGTGGCGTTAGCAGCTGCCAACCCTAGGATCTGCACCTGCGCGTTCCACCAAGTCAATGCGATCCCTTCCAAAGTACCAGTGGCAAACTTAACCCTGCGTGCCTCAGGGCATTCACACATCTCGAACACAGACTCGAGCTTTTCAAACCAGTGGAGGAGTCCAACCGCTCCTTCAGTGCCACTGAATGTGCTAGGGCGACAATCCATGAAATTCTTGAAAGTGCAGACAGGCTGCTGCGCGTGTTGACCTATTGTGTACGAATAGGACAAAGTTAAATACGAGAATTAATGTAGGATCTAAAGATCCTAGTGTGTCTATACTGCAGGGTATACTACCTGCTTGAGCAGCTGCAAGTGCCGCAGCGACTTGAGCTTGAACAAGAGCCTCTAACTGGGCTTGAGTCATGTTGATTCGTCCGGCCATTGATCTTCACATCAAAGGCAATATAAGTGAGAAAGGTTCGCGAATAGTGCGATGACAGAAGAGTGTAAGCACGTAAGTGTTCTCAAGCAATAACAAGTAGTGAGTAAAGTAATGTAAGCATACTACGAGCAAAGTTCTATGCAGTTCTAGCAAGCAGGTAATAAACATAAACCTTATTACCTAGGATGTCGAGCCTTGCACGTGGAGCGAAGCGTCATTGTGGATCGTTGAGAGCACTGTTCTGGTTATAGTCTGGTTTTAATAAAAAAAACGTTTTCCCATATTAAAACCAAGTTCTCTATAACCAATGGCTCTGATACCAATCTGTCACACCCCCAAAATCCACCTGCGGAGTATCACCGCTTGGGAGCGTGACTGACCAGGATCAAGCCACCAATCATATAGAACACTGTATAAAGTAAAAGTAATTGCAATATAATCCAAACCAAATCCATATGAAAGGTGTTTCCAACACATAAGTAAGTTATCATTGTTTAGCGGAAGCGTATAATCAAAACCCAACATAATTAAGTACGAAATGTCATAAGTGTTTAATAATATGAACACGATCCAAGCCCACAACGACCCGCTCCTCCATGTGCAAGCTCCATATACCTAACGACCTGCAAGGCATGTAACAGAGGATCAACAACTAGTTGAGCGAGTTCACAGAAAGTAAATGCGTAATAGTAAGTTCGTTTGTAACAGGTGGCTCTACTGGGCCGTTAGTACGTTCTATTGGTGGGGGCTTCCCATGTTGTATAACCACTAGACTACTCGTAACCCTAAGTATCCTTCACAACCGAGGATAGTAATAAGTATAAGTATCCTTCACAACCGAGGATAGTAATAAGTATAAGTATCCTTCACATCCGAGGATAGTAATAAGTGTAGGTATCCTTCACAACCGAGGATAGTAGTAAGTATAAGTCTATGTAGATTGTAAGTATGTGTCCTGCACAACCGAGGATAGTGAATAGCATAAGTATGTGTCCTGCACGACCGAGGACAGTGGTGTGGTAGTCTAGTATTAGTATCAGTACGTATCCATTCAATCATATTCCTTCAATCCCATTCCCAAGCCCGTGGGAATCCCATGCCTTAGTAAGGGTGTGAACTCACCTTGGTTTGCTCGGTATGCTAGGTTACGCACTCACAAGTAATTAGCTAAGTCCTATAGCGTGCAGGTATACACAATCAGTCCAAGATCATAAAGATTCGCATGCAAGTTCATATCGAATATTGCTTGGCAGTTAACATCATGTACCACATAAACTGGTTGTCACATTCATAACATTCATGTTTCACACACGTGTCTATCTCAGTTTGCTGTAATATTGTTATTCTCTAGCATGCTTGACAGAACCATGTAGACTAACAGGGGTTAACAATTATTAGGGTTTTACTGTGTTACGTAGGGTAGCATGGTAAGCATGATTAAGTACATCAATAACTAACAACATTCATACGTTAATAACTTAACAAGTTAACAATTACATGAGCTGAACATACTTTAGTCTAGAACTTGGACAAAACACATATAACATATCATCAATTCAGGCATGATCATGCAAGCTAATTAAAACTCAGACTCCATTGTTATATATACAAAACTCGGACAAGAGGATTTGCCAAGAAACTCGGACTAAAGGCAAGGGGGTTTCCCTTCATGAAAGTCGGACCACAAGGCACCATAACCAGTAACTCGGGCAACATAAGAGCTTGTAAAACTCGAACCTTGCACAAGCAATAAACTCGGGTAGGGGGGGATTATAACATGAAAGTCGGACAAGGGTTTTGGTTTGAAACTCGGGCCATATAATGTTCAAATACTCGGACCACTTATCAAGACCAAACTCGGACAACCTGGTGGTTATTAAACTCGGGCAGCCTGATGATCTTTAAACTCGGACAGCATGATGATCATCTAACTCGGACCAAGGGTGATGTTTATGTAATTCGGACTAAGTGATATTTCTTAAACCCGGTCACATGTTTTCATTTAAGAAACTCGGTCATGGGGAGGGTCAAGAAACTCGGACCCCCTTCCATTTTATAACCTCGGTCATGATAACACATTTATAATTCTCGGACTATAATTTATATGAAACTCAGACAATTACATGGCTTCACATAACTCAGAGAAACAATTCAATCATTCGTTCTTTGCATCACATCAGTTACGTTTTCTATTGTTCAAGAAATCGTGAAAACCCTACTTTCATTGCATCAGTCTAGCACCAATCTAATTACTCAACTAATCATGCATTCTCTTATTACCAGGCAACGATTAAACGACTACTCAATATCATTATCATCATAATCAAATCCAGAATCGCAAAACGTTAAATGAAGAACTAGGGTTTTCATGAACACACAATCAAGAATCAAGAATGGATAATAATCAAGCAATCAATTAGGTTTACAAGTATTACAATAATCGATAAGCAATTACCTTGAATGATTCTAGAGAAATAGAGAGATCGAAAGTGATGAATGCCTTGTGCCAATGATGGTGGTGATGATGATTGTTAGGGGATTAGAGAGTTGTAAGTACGTGATTTAGTTTTGTGTGCAAATGATTAGAGAAATGAGGTTAGGGTTAAGTATCTAGGATTTCACTAATTATTCTCTACCTCCCTAAGTATTATATTTTACACATGCACCCCACCTCATAACTATTTCATAGTTCCACCACCAAGTTTACACATTTGACAAGTTTATCACAATTAACACATAACGATGCAACATCTCACAACACACTTCATTGTATCAACACATATACAATTCCATAGCAACTAATTGTGAAATCAATCAACTAAATAATACAAGAACGTGCAATAAATGCGAAATAGAAATCTTGGAAATTTGAGTTGTCACAGTTATTAACATCCTGTGATTGTGACGTCATTCTGGTTGTTTTTCAGGTACTGAATAATCAACTTTGTACGTGATTAGTCCTTACTCTGTTTTACAACGAAACGAGCAATTAAAATTATCAACGATTTTGAGCTGAACTTTTATGTCAAAATGATTGTTAGATCAAATTTGACTGTCCTAGCTCTGATACCAATTGTTAGGATTTGAGTTTAATAAGATTGTGTTTGTTTAATTAAAATGAAGATGAATGATAAACAATTGCAGCGGAATTATATGAATAAACTTTCAACACAATCAAAGAGAGAACAATTTTCAGCAAACATGTTTATAATAGAATTGAATGATTGTATTTAGTTACAATAATCAAAGCTACTGCATGCATGCACAAAGTCTCCCCCTCAGCCTGAGCTCACAATGGTTTGTTCGTACAAAATGACTTGGAGAAGAAGAGAGCTCATAGAACAGTACAGGGTACTGTTCTATTTATAGTGCAGAACAAACCACTGAAACATCTTTGCTGATGTCACCATGAAAGTGACATCTAACCTCCTAACAACTTACAACTACTGCCTATTACAAACACTGCTAGTCTAAACAACTGATTACATCAATACAAAGAAATAAACTGAAATGTTGCTTCTCATTCCACTGTTATACTCCTAGCAGTGTTTTGTGTCTTCAGCAGTACTTGAACCATGACAGTAGATTGAGCATAAATGCTTTGTCTTCAACAGTCTTTAGGTCTTCATCAGTTGTTGAAGATCAGCAGTTGTTGTAGAAAGGCAGTAGATGGAAGTCATCAGATGTTAGGCCACGTTCAAGGAGGAAGACTGATGCAAACAACTGCTTATTGTGAATCCACTGATCTGATCCAGTTTTGGCTTTATCAACTGTTCCTTTGATAGGGTTCAATCCCAACACATGTCTGGCGCGCCCGTGGTGGCGGTGTCACACCCTGACTTTTGCGGAAGCGTATGATGTGTGACTGGTTTAATATCATTGCATTCAATCATAATAAACAACTACATGATCAAAACAATGTTCATCCATTCAAAAAAATTTAAGTATTACAAACACCAGTTACTTAAGTTTTAAAACACAACCTTCGACTAAGTCACAAACCAACAAAAGTGGATGACATCTAAACTTGAAATTTACTTCTAGAAACAACACCCGCGCCCAAGATCCAACCTGTTACCTGAAATACATGTAATTTTGGAAAACATCAACAAAAGTTGAGCGAGTTCATGCGTTTTGTGTGAGTACTGGCAAACTTGTAAACCTTTGAGAGACTCCTTTGAAAACAGGTATGAAAAGCATTTATGAACATAAATAAATGTTTTACAAGGACATTAAAGCATGTGAGGACATAGGGAGTACTCGAAATGAGTAGGCTTATACCCTCGTCGATTTCCCTCGACTATGTCGAATTCTCCTTCGACTACGTCAATTCACCTTGACTATTGTCGATTCACCTCGACTAATGTCGATTCACCTCGACTGGGACACCGAAGCACTCAAGTGGTCACAAGTACCATGAGTGGGGTTCGGCCGTACCCGTTAGATCTAACCTTCGTCCCTAATTAAGAATTAATGGCATTACAAATTTAGTCTATGCTCACATGATCTAATAGTTCATTTCATAGTCATTTCATACCGTTTAAGCATTCGTAACATGTATTCCACCCCCGAGAGTTATAAAATCAAAACAGTTAAGAGAAAAGGGGGACATGAACTCACTGTTTTGCGTTCTTCAATCCGAAGAAACTCAAGCCACTATTTGTGTGCACGACAACCTACAATGTACTACTGTCTATTAGGCGAGCGGGTCGTGCCTTGACTTTGTATTAGTTAGTGCTTTTGAGTTACATTTTATTGTGCCTTCGGTATTATTCCAAGTCATATAATTATTTGTTAAAATAATAAATATTTTAACTTAAATCACATTTATCAAATTTTGAAGTAATTGTTACAACAATATATATTAACTTGATACTTCCCAAGTATTCATATATGTATTTCCTCCCCAAGGATGGGGTATCTCATACATGTGTATTCGTATCCTTGTATTTGTATATCTTACCATGTATTGGTGTCGTATTCTGGAATATTATTTCCTTTTGTAAGTCCACTAATATATATATTTCCCAATATATATCTATTTTAGAATCATTACTTAGAAAAATTATTTATAATTTTTCCTTTTGGCAAGAATATTTGTAGTTCCAAAATAATATATTTCCAAGTCTCACTTAGAAAATATTTATAAACTTATTTTATCCAAAAATAGTGTATTTCAAGTTTATCCAAGAAAATATATATTTTTCCCAAAAATCATATATCTTCTAAAAATTCCAAGAAAATATATTCTTACTTCAAAAATAATATATTTTCTCCTTGTCAAAAATATGATATACTTTGTAATAATCATAAAAATCATATTTTCATTTCTTTTGTATCCAAAATAATATTTACCAAAAATATATTCATAAATGTATTCTCCGGAATATTTTTGTAAGTTACATTCTTTTGTTCGGTTTCATCAATATTTTGTGTGTAACTTGTATATTTATTCCTTGTAATTTTTGGTAATATTTTGGATTGTAATTTCTTGGTACATAGATTAGTTATATTATTTCAAATCCTAAAATAATATAACTAATATACATAATATACAAATAATCACACGAGTTGTGATATCAGTATATATATATATATATATATATATATATATATATATATATATATATATATATATATATACATTCCTCAATATATACTTAGTCACTTTTATTTGTCAAAAACCAACCTCCAATATTTGTAATTTTTGTAATAAAAATTATGGCAACTTTTATGTGAAAACCATTCTCAAGATTTACTTATAAATACTTGTTTTAAAAATATTTTTCTAAGTGCTTAATTTCTACAAAAATTTTGCCATAGTTTCCCCTTAAAAATGGAGGTTTCCATGCTTTCAAAGCATATCATTTTCTTTTAAAATCATCATCAATCATCAACAAATCAAATAACACTTACCAAGTGCCAAAAATATGAAATTTACACTACGTCATGAACTTGAAACTTGGTAAAAATTTGTAGTAACTTAGCATGTTGTTAAGTAAGCTTAGTTACCCTTAAAAGTGTGGTTATTTATTTAAAAATATCATTCCTGAAGAATTTAGATCTTCACAACTTGTATGAAGATTTTCTAAAAATATCTATTCTTGTATTTTTCTTGTTAACAATATGTTTCTAGCTTTTATTTAACACTTAAAACATGTTTATTTCCTTTAAACATCATGATCATGTTAGATCTTGTAATAAACTTTAGTTTCTTGAAAATATTATTCTTGAAATCCTTTATTTTCAAGTCTTATAACATGTATCACAAATCATCATACACTAAAACAAGTTTATTTTCGAGTTCATGTTTAGCATAAAGGATGATCATTACAAATTTCTCATGATCTATCATTACACTTGCTAGATCATGTGTTTAATCATCATCTAGCAAGCTTCATATGGTGATCTACACCATAAACACAAGAAATCAACAAACAAACTCAATACATACATTAGAACAACTTGATCTTCATGTGTTAGAGCTTTATGTTCATATTTATGCTTATGTTTCTTTATAATCTTTAGTTTACCAAGTTACTTCATACTTTAACCACTAAAATTGTGAGTAAAAACAAGATCAATGGAACTTACTACTAGCACTAGGCTAGGGAAGAACACAAGTTGATGAAGAGGATAAACTAGGTGGATAAAAGCACTAGAGAGAGGTCCTTCAAGTTTCGTTGCTTGCAACCTTCTTAGATACGCCCGAGACACCTTAGATCACCCTTGGATAGTCTTGGAATGGATTAGAAAAATTGATGGTGGTGAGGGGGTGTTGGGCCATAGCCTTGAGGGAGAAGAGGGAGGAGTTTGTGAACTTGATGGATGTTAGAATGTTAAGGGTTATGGTCTAATGGTTTTTATAAAAGTTTCCAAGCATATGGTATCTTGTGTTGGCATATTCCTAGACAAGAATCTTTATAAAATCTAAGAAAGATATCATAGGAAATCAAATAAAATCTACAAATATCAAGTTGTGGGGCCCTTGTCTAACTGGCCTTGGATGGGGGGGGGTAAAGTGTAATATTTCAAGTGTTAGTTAAATCTAGTTAGATCCCAAGTATTAAATTTAGGGATTTAAGTGTGTTATAGTGTTTTAGGATATAATATGGTGGTTGGTGACCATAACTAGCTTTGTTATACTAAAACAATGCTTCTAGTGAAAATGTGGTGTTTTGGGTAGTGTCCGGTTGTTCGGTTGGTTACCGGTTCGTTAAAGTGCTAAACATCGCCGTTTAGGGTGCTTTATGTTGTCTTTTATGACAGTTTCGATTCCCGACACTTAGGAAAGTATTCTGGACCATTAAACCATAATTATGCTTTATATTTTGGAGTTTAAATGCTGAAAATAGCTGAATTTTGGTTATTTTCTGCAGAATTCTTGCACTTTTAGTGTGTTCCTGGCACTTTCCGGCACCTATGTCATCACTAGGAAGGCAGTTTTGTAATCCCTACTTTCCTACACACTATCCTAGTGTATCACTTGGTTCTGATGCTCATTCTGTGTCTTAACATCATGTTTGTCTAAGTACTGAACTCCTGTCAATATTTCTAGTTTGTCTGATAGCTGTGCCAACTCTGTTTTGAGCATTAACAGAATTATATTGCGTTGCTTGTAGTAATGATAAAAGTCTTGCAATATGAAATGCCATTATGTGTAAATAACAGTAATCAGAATTTCATTCGTCTAGATCATGCACAGTTATTAAAGCACAGATTACTGTCTAATCATTGTACGGAATGTACGGAAAAGTGCCAGTTGTCACAGGCGGAACTTGTTCACCATGCGCGAGACATAAGGAATGCCCGGCGCGCAAGGCAGTGAGGAATGTCTTAGGATTGTAGGTTTATTAATTGCTATCGCGCGGTGGCGGAGCTCGCCTGTCATGCGCGGGTGGCGGAGCTCGCATGTCATGCGCGGGTGGAGCATGGTTTTCGCGCGCGGGTAGAGCATGTCTGGCGTGCCTGACATGATTTTCATGCGTGGGTGGCGGAGCATGGTTTTCGCGTGCGGGTAGATCATATCTGGCGTGCCCGACATGATTTTCATCGCGGGTGGCCGAGCTCACTTGTAGTGTGCGCGGGCGGCCTTTTATGAAACCTGGAAAAAATGTCTAAGGGTTTTTCCACAACACAAGAGAGAATGCATGCCTTATGTATTGTACTCTTACCAACCAGGGCTTGTACCTCCCTTTGTTTTACTTTGTTTTGTTTTTTTCGTTTTATTACCAAAAATTTGTCAGAGCTTTGCACATGGTACTTCATGCTCTAAGATATGTACCACATTTTGGAATGAAAATAAAGACTATTGCACCTCATCGTTAAGAAAAATGGGGATGACCCTCATATATTTTTTTTTATTATTTTTATTATTTTTGACATGTGAGCATGTGTTCGCAGCTTTAATAGCTGTTGCCAGTTGTAAAGCAGCTGGATAAGGGCTATCCCTTATTTATTTATTTGCCTATGCATACTTGAGTTGTGTTTTATGCAACACAAATTGTACCCACCCCATTGTTGGACACAAGTGTGTGAAACACTGTTACCTCATTTTTATCATTATCATAAAATAAAAATAATGTGTACCAAGTTTGGAGACCTTTTTTCCCAAAATTTGTATTTAAGCTGATGGGACCACGGATCCATTTATGGATAAATCTTCTTTTGGACCCCAATCGAACAGTTCTAGAGAGCTTGAGAAATGACTGCTTGACGGGGGCACATGACTCAACAGAACATGAATCTTGCCATTATAGCTTGACAAAGCCTTGTAAGAAAACAGAACTGCACCCCTTCGTAGCTGAGATTGTGTACCCATTTCAAACAAATGTAGATCTGAAGGGTTTTAGGCACTAAAATCTTGTGTGGATCAAGTGAAAAACACAGATCTAGAATGTTAGCTAGAGAAAAGTAACACAGATCTATGGGGTTTCTCTATTCGAAGATCGAGAGTGTGACTCTAAGAACACAGATCTGAAGATTTGAGGATAGAACGAGACGTGATCAACAAATGTATAGCATATACTCGGTGGGCGCCAATGTTGAAACACGGATTCACCGCCGGGATGATTGGATTGCTTTCTCTGAGAGGATGGAGAATCACACCTTGTTCTTCCTCTTAAACCGAGATCTACAATGGAGAAGAGGGAAACACAGGGATGTATAGATGGCCGGTAAGAGAAGAATCTCTTATTTCCAGCTACAAAAAGTGTGGCAGCTCCATATCTTGTGCCCTAATAATGAGGTGAACACCTATTTATATAGGATACATGGGCCTCCCCTAACTTCAATGGGCCAGGCCCAGTTAGGGGTTATCTCTACAAGCCCACAACCTAGTGTAGTGTAAACTACAACGCGCTAGGCTTCGCGGGTAAGTACGCAATAATAATAAATATTATAATAAAATGCGATAAGTAATAGATATGTCCGGTCATTCGGGTTGGGTCTAATATCATACCCCATCACTGACTAAAACAAGTTGATCAAGGTCGGAAATCAAATTGCTAACTAAATACCCCCCTGTGTACATGATTTCGCGAGCAATCTGTTTTGCCTTGTATTGCTCATCCTTAGCATCGACATTTACATCGAACATGGCGTTTAATTCATTCGGAACCACATCCTTTGTCCATCTCTTCATAACATATTTGTTTGGTATTTCTTTAACACCAAACATCTTGAAAAGAAAATAGATGTGTTTACATAGCAGCCCATACTGTTCAAAACGCAAACAGCTACAATGTGCAGTTACATCATTTTCAAGATTCTTGAAACACACCTATGAAAACAAAAAAAATTAAAAATTAAAATCGCATGTGTACATGAACAATTTCGCATGTCTACAAAATCATTTATTGAATTAATTCAAAATCGCATGCGTTCATCAAAAATCGCATACTGTAAAATCTTGTTTTGTATGAAATTCGCATGTGGGTTTTCAAAATCGCATGTTTTAAATATATATGTTATATTACCTCTAATAACCCATTTCCGTGAGCTTTAAAGTCTTTCAACGATATCCTTATCTGTGGACCCTCGATTTTGGTGACCATTGGCAAACATTCGGTAATAGTTCCATATATCTTTGTTTGCTAATGAAAGAATATAGACCTGGTGTATATCTTAGCAGCATCTTTTTCCAAAGTAGTTTTGGTCCAATCATCAGGCTTAGTATATCTTGAAATATGATCATTTTTTCTGTGATTGAACCTTTGGACATCCATTGCACCATCAAAATGATTCATAAACTCTACAAGAGTGAGTTGTGAATTCGCCACCTGGCAAAAAAAAATGATTCTCGCTCTCTGATCTCGAAGTTGTTCGCATAAGTCCAGACATGGGCTCATGCCGGTAAAAAGCCGAAATCCACATGGATCTCATCGCAACATATCATCAATCCATTTATTTTGTGTGAGACCGTACTCAATCATTACCAACTTCCACTGTCTCTCAAATTCTTCTGGCTCAATGGAATCAGTCCATACAATATCGCACATCTTCCTTTTAAAGTCATCATTATTGCACAACTCGTGTCCAACCTATACCGATAAATGGTTTTCATATCAGCCAATAACGAATCTATATTATAAAAAAACGATAACGAAAGACAATATGGCATAGTATACCTTATCTGCCACTTTTTTCATTATGTGCCACATGCACAATCCGTGTCTGCTGGTAGTAAAAACATCCTCGATAGCCTGTTTCATCGCAGGGTCTTGGTCTGTCACTACAACCTTTGGCTGTCGTCCAAATGACTTTACGAATGAATTTAGAAGCCATTTATAAGAGTCAATGCTCTCCGATGCCAACAACCCAGCTCCAAGGGTTACATTTCGACAATGCTTGTCAATCCCAGTGAACAGAACAAACACCATATTGTACCTGAAATTCAATAAAATTGAAAATTTAGTAACATGCGAAGTACACATTGTAACATGCGAAATAGACAAAATATGACATGCGCAATATACAGTATAACATGCGATATATTTCAACACCTAATCTTCAATGTCTATTAACATGCGATATTGCAATTTTAGAAATCATATAACATGCGAAAAATATTAAAAACCATTTTATGTAAAACTTACTTGTTTGTCTTGAAAGTTGCATCGGACGATATCACATCCCCGAACTCCATAAAGTTACGCTTGCATAACCCATCGGCCTAGAACAAACCAGTTAACCGTTATCAACAGAATATTCAAACGAAAAATCAACTAAATATTGTTTTTTGTCGGTCAACCTATTGATCACCATGTCAGCGTCATATTCTCCTATATAGCTGTTAATTCGAGTCCTAAAGTTTTTGCAATCATCGACCGTGGCGCCAACATTTTCGAAACCACCGTAACGTTTCCTCATTATATGAAAAGTTTTGACAGGGCCAAGGTTTAGAGTGCCTAGTTCCCATATCATCTCCTCCTGGACATCTGACAAATGCTTGTACACTGGTAGCATATGAATATCATGTGGACATACAAACTTATGATTATGCCCATCAACGAATTTCTTGACTGTATATGATCTACCATCCACCGAGCAAATCATAAGTTGAGCTTTGCACCCAGTTCTAATTGTGACAGCTGTCAAAAATCCAGGTATCCGTACAATTAATTAATATTAATTAGTGCTTAATGACTGTGCTGAATTACAACTGATGACTTAAACTGCTTTCTGATTTCTGCATCATACCTACATGTGCATCACATATTACATAATGTCACCTCATTATCACATGAAAACTTTATTGACATACATGATGCACAAAGCACAGCTAGCACAGTTAGCGGATAACTCAGAAAAATGCTGACGATGTTCAGTACATAGACAAACAGTGTTTTGAGACCCTGTATAGGCCAGAGACTAAGTTTCACACTAGTATAGTGTGTAGGGAAGTAAGGACCACAAAACTGCTTCACTAGGTGATAGTTTAAGTGCCGGAAAGTGCCTAAAACCCACTTAAAGTGCTGAATTCAGCACATTCCAGCAAAATTCAGCATTTTAACAAGCTAGTAACATGCAAAAATATGGCAAAATGGTCCTGAATGCTTTCCTAAGTGTCGGGAATTAAAAGTGTCACAAAAGGGTACTTAAAGATTACTAAACGGAATAGTTTGACACTTTAACAAACCGGTATCTAACCGAACACCGGACACTACCCGAAACACCAAAATTATACTAGAGACATTGTTTTAATGTTTCTGAGCTAGTTATGATTCCCGAACACCCTAACACACTATATAACACATCATACACATGTACACTAACTAATATACTTAACTTCTAACTAATCACTTAACCTATCATTAAACCCCAACTAAATACCCCCCCCCCCTAAGTGGACGGTCACTTATGTGGCCCCACTTCCAAAATCTTACAAGATTTCTTTTGATCTTACTTGGATTCATTTAGATTGAGCTTTGATCTTGTATGTACTATTAGAAACATAAGACCCATTGGATTATAGAGTTAAATGGTTATAAGGAGAATGAGCTCTCACACTTCACTTTCACCATCTCTCTCCCTCTCATCCTCTCCCTCTCGGCCGAGAACCACACCCACACCGCCACCACTTTTCATCCATCATCCATTCATTCCAAGTTGTACTCAAGGTGTAAGGAGCCATACAAAGGAGTTTGGTGGTCTTGGATCTTGAAGGACCTCTCCCGATTGTTATTATCCTCAACATCTTGTGTTCATCCCTAGCCATAGAGCTAGTAGTAAGGCCCTTGTAACCCTTTGTTACTTCTAATTTTGTTGGTAAAAAGATGATATACATTGATGATCATGAAGAACACTGAAGAACTTAATCAAGAAACATGAACATAAGCTTAACATATGATGAAATCTTGATGAAACTATGTTGTTTAGTGTATGTATGATACTTGATTGTTATTTTCTTGAGATTATGATGTTGATCATCATAAGGAGCTTGCTAGATTGTGATTAAACACATGATCTAGCAAGTGAGAGGATGAATATGTAATGAAACAAGATGATCATACTCATGTGCAAGCATGAACTTGATGAATAAAGTGATTTCTTGAAAAATAATAATCAAAATGAATTAGTAATCACATGGATCTAAGATTTATGAATGGTTTTTCAAAAGAACCAAGTTCAAAATATGATTTTTAGAAGATCATGGTTCTACTTAAATATACACTATTTTTGGTGATAAAACAAGTATAAGAACACATTGTTTACAAGAAAAATTCAAAAGAATGATTTTTGGAAAAATCATCTAACAAGTTGTAAACACTCAAGTCTTTCAAGAATGAGATTTTTAAAGAAATAAACACACTTTAAAGGGTAACTAAGTCTACTAAACACACTACCAAGTTACTACAAGTTTTTATGAAATTCAAGTTCATGATTATTATGTAAATAGCATAGTTTTAGCACTTGGTAAGTATAGATTAATTGTTGATTGCTTATGATGATTTTTGAAAAGAAAATGATATCTTAAATAGCATGGACACCTCCATTTTTAGAGGAAACTATGGCGAAATTTTCTAAAAATACAAACACTTAGAAAAATATTTTCTAAACAAGTATTTACAAGTGTGTTTTAAACTATGGTTTTCAATATAAACTTTGCCATAGATTTTGTTACAAAAATACAAATACTAGAGGTTGGTTTTTGTAAATAAAAATAACTAAATAGGTATTTGGAAGAAATATATTTAGAAGACACATTGTGTGTGATTGTTTGTATACTTTGTGTATTAGTGATATTATTTTAGGATTTAAAGTAATATAACTTAACAAAATACCAAGAATTTACAATCCAAAATAATACCAAAAATCACAAGGAATAAATATATATAAGTTACGCACTTAATATTGTGAAACCAAACGCAAGAACGTAACTTACAAAATATTCCGGAAAATACCATTATAAATATATTTTTGGTAAATATTATTTTGGATGCAAGGAATGAAAATATGATTTTTGTAAATATTACAAAGTCATATCATATTTTGACAAGGAGAAAATATAATAATTTTGGAAGTAAAAATATATTTTCTTAGTATATTTAGAAGATATATGATTTTTGAGAAAAATATATATTTTCTTGAAATACATTATTTTTTGACAAAATAAGTTTAAATATATTTTCTAAGTTAGACTTCAAAATTGTTGGACCGTGTTCCGACCCTGAATAGTCAGTAGAGAACATTCATCTTTACATATAAAGGCGGAATCAATATATGCAAAGTAACACAGCTTTTCCTTTTCAATTCCTTCTCTTTGATTGCTTTCTAAAGTGAATTTGACAGAGTTTTGCTACCAAAAGCTTACACCAGTTCCGCTTCAATGTACAACAACAACTTATATAGTTTCGCTTTAATGCCTATATATAGTCTAAGTGATTTCGCTTATATGGCATGACATATAAGCGGAACCTCATCTAAAACCCTATAAGCGAAACTATCAATGACACACAAGCGGAACCTTTTGTACATACAAGCGAAACCTTAATACAAAACCTAATTTTGACTTTCTAGATCCAATATTGACCTATCTTGACCTAAGACCTAATGCAGACGAAGTCAACAGACATTCCATGCATTAACAGACTCCCCCTTGGATGTTGACGTAGTCTTCAGCTCCCGAGTCTTCAGTCTTGGTCTTTTCTCCAACTCTCTGTCTTCTCATCAAAATCACTTTATATTTACAGGTTTCAGGATCACATCCTGACTCTAACTTCCATCTTCCCTTTGACTGTTGATCCAGACTCCCCCTTTCACAGACTCCCCCTCTCGATATGCTAGAATCTGAGATAGCTGGTTCAATCTTTGACAATTAGCTTCCATTGGGAATAATGAAGTCCAAACCTGTTACTCAACCAATAACATTACAATCTATCTTTTCAAACAATAAAACACAAATTCAATCAGCTTTAGAAATTCACTCAAGTATTCAGGTCCAAGTTAATGACCCTGATACTCAATTAATCTACCAAGTTCAATTTAATGACCTTGGTTGATCATTTGACGAATCAATACTGATTTAGTAAAAACATTTTCACATTTTCTAAAAACAATGTAACAAGCATCAATTTAATGAACTTGTTTAATCTTTTGAAACACATCTTCAAAACTTCAACAAAGTAAGCTCTCCTCATTTTTCAGCTCAGAACTTTCCTGCATCTGCTTCAATCTTCTGAGAATCCAACAATTAACTCTCTACATTTGGTTTGTCAAAAATAAAGCAGAAATAAAATCTTTTTGAATTTCATAATGTGTTCTAAACTAAGAAATGAAATACAGAAAACTCAAATAGCAGAATGTAAAGAAATTGAACTATATACAAACTTATTTTTGGCGAGTGTGTCAGGGAATCATATCAGCTTTTCAGACACATTACTAGTACCGTTAAGCTATATATCATACTCAGATTTAAACAATTCACCTCGATTGTCGATATACTGATCCATCTTAAATTCTCACACAAATTTCAATCTATTCAGGATACGATTTAGATATTTTATCAACTTTTTCTCGAAACAATCGCGAATAAAGTGATGACGAATCTCTATATGTTTGGTTTTAGCGTGATGTACTGGATTCTTTGTTATATTTATTGCGGCCTCATTATCAACAAATAGAGGTGTGTTAAGAAACTGCAAACCGTAGTCGCGCATCTGTTGCTGTATCCACAGGAGCTGAGAGCAGCAACTGCTAGCAGAAACATACTCCGCTTCACATGTAGATAACGCCACAGACGTTTGTTTCTTACACTGCCAGGTAACCAATCTAGGACCAAAGAACTGGCATCCTGCAGTTGTTGATTTCGCGTTGACTTTGCAGCATCCGAAATCCGAATCGGAATACCCTTCGAACGTAAAATCGCCTTTTCTAGGATACCATAACCCCAATGATGGAGTACCTTTCAGGTAACGTAATATCCTTTTCACAATAATCATATGCAATGCTCTCGGGTTAGACTGAAATCTTGCTGCGAGGCACGTTGGATACATGATATCAGGACGTGAAGCAGTTAAGTACATCAAAGAACCTATCATGGAACGGTAGAACGTTTCATCAGCCCTGTCTCCGGTGAGATCTGGGTGAATCCCATGATTAGTCACAAGTGGGGTAGCAGCTGGAGTAGAACTTGACATTCCAAATTTCTCTAGAATATCACGAACGTACTTCGTCTGGTGAATAAAAATTCCCTCAGGTAGTTGTTCAACTTGTAGACCCAGAAAGAATTTCATCTCCCCCATTGATGACATTTCGAATTTTTGCTTCATCACCTGTTCGAAATCTTTGCACAATTTCTCATTTGTTGACCCAAAAATTATATCGTCCACATAAATTTATACTATCAGAAGATGACCATCAATGACTTTAGTGAAGAGAGTGGCATCCACTTTTCCACGTATGAACTGGTTAGCGAGTAGGTGTTGAGACAAAGTCTCGTACCAGGCTCTCGGGGCCTGGTGTAAACCATACAACGCTTTGTCCAATAGGTAAACTTTGTTTTTGTGGATTGGATCAGTAAAGCCCGGCGGCTGACCGACATAAACCTCCTCTTTGACCTTCCCATAAAGAAACGCTGACTTAACATCCAACTGATATACTTTGAAATTCTTCCAAGACGCAAATGCTAGGAAAAATTCTGATAGCCTCTAGTCGTGCTACAGGAGCATAGACTTCAGTAAAATCAATCCCCTCTTGTTGACTAAAGCCCTGAACAACGAGTCGAGCTTTGTTCCTTACAACAACTCCTCTGTCGTCTCTTTTACACTTGAATACCCATTTTGTATTGATTTTTCTTTGACCATCCGGCAAATCCACTAGCTTCCACACTCCCAACTTTTCAAACTGACTTAACTCTTCTTGCATTGCTATGACCCAAGAGTCTTCAGTAAGCGCCTCTTTGTAAGTTCTCAGTTCGACCTGCGAGATAAAACAACTTAATGAAAATTCAGTTTGTAAAGGTGCTACTGTAGAATAAAAACATGTAAGGCCCTGGTCAATTTGACGTCTCGTGCGAACGCCTGTTTGCAATTCTCCTATGATCAACTCCTCTGGATGATAAGAAAGAGTTCGCGGCATCACTTTGCTTGGAACATCTACATTTCCCTCCAGATTAGTAACATTTTGATCTGCATCTTGTTCACCAACTTGGTTTGTTTGACTTGATAACTGGATCTGCTCCCCCTCAGTGTCTGAATCACCATGATCAAAAACTGGCATGTTATCAGCTTCTTGATCATCATTCACTACCGACTGATTACCAGGAGCAACTTCATCATCATGTTCACCAGCATTACTAGGACCTGCTTCATCATCATTTGAAGTTTCCCGAGATCTTCTAGAATACTCTGCTGGGAACCTGAGCTGCGACTCATACTCTCGCAAAATATCCAGCTCATCAAAGAAATCTTCTTCTTCCTCTGATTCTTCTCTCATGTCAAACGAATCCCAAAGTTTGTCATAATGATAACGCCATGAATCACCAGGATTCTGTGGCGGCATAGTGTAACCTTGACATTCAACATTTACAGCTTCAATAATCCGCTTCTCACTTGGAACGAAGACACGTAGCAATGGATTGGCATAACCAACAAATATTCCCTCAATGCTCTTAAGACCAAACTTTCTATGAGGCTCTATAACTGTACAGGGTGATCCGAACGGTTCTAGATACTTCAAATTCGGTTTGCGGCTATTGATTAGCTCAAAACATGTCTTGTTGAACTTCTTGACAGTAAGAACCCTGTTGAGCGTATAGCATGCGGCGGAAACAGCTTCAGCCCAGAAATTTATTGGTAATTTTGAATCTGCGAGCATAGTTCTAGCCGTCTTGATTAGCGTCCGGTTTTTGCGTTCTGCTACTCCATTCTGCTGCGGAGTGTACGGAGCACTAAACTCATGCAGTATACCTCTTTCATCACAAAAATCTTCCATCTTACTGTTTTTGAATTCAGTACCATTATCACTTCGAATTCTACTGATAAGCCTCTGGTACAGATTCTCAATCCTTTTAAACAACGCCATTAAACTGTCAAACGTTTCGTCTTTCGTTTTCAAAAATGAAACCCACGAAAATCTGGAATAATCATCAGTCACGACCAAACAGTAGTAATCTCCTGTAATACTCTTAACGTTCACTAGACCAAACAAATCCATGTGAAGTCTTTCCAATGGTCTTGAAACTGAATTGACTTGCTTTGTAGGGTGTGACTTTTTCTTCTGTTTGCCTTTGACACAGCTTATGCACTCCCCTTCCAGATGAAAACCTTTGACATGAACTCCTGTCACCAAATCATTATGCACCAAGTGATTCATCTTCCTTAGGTGAATATGCCCCATTTTCCGGTGCCACAATCTTGATTCTTTCTCAGTTGCTCTGGACACAAAACAATGAGCCTGACCCGTGGTTGTAGTAGCTACACTCATGTCCAACACGTACAGATCATTGACTCTTGGTGCCCTCATGATGATCCATTCCTCAGGTATCACAAATCCTGGTTTCAAGATCAAACATTCTTTGTCAGTGAAGTGAGTAGTATATATCCTGTCACAGATCTGCGAGATACTCAGCAGGTTGTTCTCCAGCTCAGCAATGTAGTTAACTCTCTCAAACGTTACTATTCCGTTGGATAACGTTCCTTCACCTATAATCTTTCCTCCTTGATTGCCCGCAAAACCTACGTAACCACCATTGATATTCCTCACATCATACAGTAACGCGGTCTTCCTTGTCATATGTCTTGATGCTCCACTATCCATGATCCATCTGGATGCAAGTTTCGGAAGATCCTGTACATAACAAATCATCACTTAAACAACTTCAAGAAAGATGCCGATTCATGCTTCGCGATCCAGGAAGCTCCAGTAATTCAAACCTTTTAGTCAAACATGAAGTCCACCCAGGCCTCATCAGCCTTAGGTGTAACCTTGACTCTCGCAATTTGAATTTTGAAATTTTCAGCCTTAAGAGGTGGAAAATTTGCATCATAATCAATCGTAATTGATTCTTCAGCCTTTTTCACGTCAGAAGTTGAAATTTTCTTCTCAACTTTTGGTTTCCAAACTTGTTGAGATAATGCAACCCTTTTGTAAAATTTGTCGTTTTGAGTTACCAACTTCTTTATGGGTTCATTTTTCACATCCTTTTTCTCAACAACGATTGGTGCTTTACCCTTCACATCAACTTTCTTTTGTTGAATCTTCACAGTTTCAGTCTTAGGCTTCACATTGGTACATTTTCGTGCAATGTGACCAACTTGATTACATCTGAAGCAAGTTCGAGTATCAACACCTCGACTCGTGCCTTCAGACTAAGACTGAGAAGCTCTTTTCTCAAAGAACTCTTTGTTTGATTTTGAAAAAAATTTCTTTCTCTTCATCAGCAAGTGTACTTGAACTGTTTACAAACTTTTTCTTCTCGACAAACCTTTTGTTTGGAACATTTCTTTTCTGATATGATTTACCCCCCTGATAACCACCCGACCAATTATTTCTGTTGTTATTATAAACACGTGATGGATTAACAGATTTCTTGTTGTAAACCTTTTCTTTCTCAAACTTCATTCTACTTCTCTTTTGACTCAGATTGTTCACTGCTGACAACTCAACTTCGACCAGTTTGAAAACATTTGTCAATTTGTTCATGTTTACATTCTCAATCGGAAACTCTGAATCCGAAAACAACTTATCTGAACCCATCATCTTGTACATGACAAGGTTTGGTTCTTCATTTAAGTTGTTCTTGGACTTTTGTTTCGGAATGTATTTGTCCAAGAAACACCCATCTTCCTCAGTAGTGTCACTATCCGTTTTAAGCACATTTTCAACAACACCTTTTACAATATCATTTTGGACACTATCGTCATTGGAAGATGTGAACGTGACATCAATGTTCTCCGGAAGTTTCACTTCACTTTCTTCCTCAAGTTCAACCAACCCAGATTACTTTTTCGTGTAGTTATCCAGAATCAGCGGTGTAACTTTGTGAAAACCCACCCCGGTTCCATCAGAATACACGTCTTCGCCAGCTTTGTTTCTCCCGATGGGTTTGGGAACAATGTGCTGCGACACAAAGCTTGCGGAGCTATAGCTGTTAAGCTTCAACTGGATTCGCTCGTTTTCAATTTCAGCCTCTTGAACTTTAAGTTTCAACTTAGCGATTTCATCCAGTTGCTTATTGATTGATTCTTCTTTTATTCTTAGCACTGCTTTTAGATGCTCGTTTTCTTTAAAAGTTTTACCATTTCGATCATCACTATCTTTCACTGTGCTTTTGAGTTTTTCAAATTTTTCAGAAATCTGACGGTTTTCAAGAATTAACTTTTCATGTTCATTTTTAACTTTTTCATGTTCAACTTTATCAGTTTCAATTTGAGCAGTTAATTCTTTAATCCGTTCAGTTGAAGCTTTTACTGTTTTGTCACGCGCAAGAATCTGATTCTCAACGCTTCTGACCTTTGCTGTCAGATTTTTAATTTTTTCACCGTTAAGATACGTGACAGTGTTACAAAATTTGCATTCTTTGTTGCAATTTTTGCAATCAGCATTTCCTTCGATCTTTTTACCTGACGCATTCGTTGACGAGTTTGGACTGACCTGGCCTTTTGACTTAGACACGGAGTTAGAGTCTACCTCAAGTGCTTTAGCAGCTAGCACTTTGTCAGCCATTTTTCCCAGGTTCTCTGCCGTCAACTCCTGTGTTGTATCGATAATGCCGGTATCAATCTGCTTTGCTTTCTCGATCTCTTCTTTCTCCTTTTTCTCTTTCTCTTCTTTCTCTTTCTCTTCTTCTTTCATTTTCTCGGTTGGAGTTCCCCACCATTTGTGTTGCCAATACTCATCATCTTCTTTTATCTCCTTAATGATGGCTTCCAGATCAAGCGTTTTGTCATCAATCGCAATATTTCCATACTCATCAAGATAATACTCCCTGTCCGGATCCCATCTTCTCGCTCTCCTAGCTTCCAGATAGATACGAGAAATTCTAATGATTCTGTTTTCAGCAATCATTTTCCGATAGCTATACTTCTGCTCTTCAGTACGATCATCTTTCCACGGAATAGGTTCATCGTTTTTCGCCATGAATGCGTAACCAACCGCATCTTCTTCCGGTAAAACATCTTTACTCCAATCATACCCCTCATCATCGTAGATCACCGCAAGAGCTCTAGATTTCTCTCTGTTATCTTCGGACTGCTTCAATCTAGGCGGCTCAGATTTATTCTGGTGATATATTGCCTTCTTGTAGTAATCATCTCTGAAAGGGTTCTCCGACTCATCAGCATAAGCATTTCTGCATTCTCGCTTAAAGTGACCCTTCTGCTTACACTTAAAACACGTCACTTTGGATTTATCGAACCCCAGCTTGGTAGACGGACCACCGATTGTCTTTCTGCTGGTAATTTCCATGAAGCGTTGTGCTCTACGAACAGCACTTGCCATCGCCCAATGAATATCGATCAACTCCATTTCTTCAGGATCTATTTGGCCATAGTCCTCTTTCGTTAGGTTTGTGTTGCCGATCTTCCCAGCTACTAACCCTTCGTATGATTCCAACACTGACGCCAAGAAGACCATCTGCTGCTTAGCCGACTCCTCGTCAAAATTCTGAGCATTCTTTAAATCTATTGCGATGTTGCATGAAAATTTTGCATCAGAATGACTTGCAGAAGATGAAGAACCACTGTGATAACCACTGTGGTTTCCACTGCCTTGACTGCTTTGACTTTCTTTGCTTGCTGAAGAAACATTCTCAGCCGAAAATGCAGTCTTAGGAGAAGTAGCTTTCGGCATCATGCTTTTCGGATAGTATAGATCTAAATTCTGTTGATAAGATGAGTGATTGACTTTGTATGTCTTCTTCAGCTCCAACTCGTGACTCTCGAGTTTTTCAATCAACAAATCTAATGTCAACTTTTCTGGTGCCTTGATGGTATTCTTCAACATCAGCGCATAGTATCTCCAATCCATCTCGTCCGGTAACGAATCGAACAATTTGTCGATAAGCTCATCCTCAGGATACGTGATATCATGTCGTGCTAATTCCAGCTTCATATGACCAAATCTTTCTATCATTTTACAAACCGACTCGTTCTTTAGACATCCAAAAAGATCAAATTCTTTTCTAAGAAGTTTTCGTTTGTTTTTCACAATTTCCTCGCTTCCTAAACATTTTACTTTAAGTTTGTTCCACAGATCTTTAGCGTTTGTATAATCAATCAAGGAAATAATGTCTTCCCGAACAGACTGAAATAACAAAGCCACACACTTTTGCTCGGCTACAAATGCATCAATCTCTTCAGCCGATCTTAACGCTTCACCATTTTTGTTTCCATTGGCATAACCGTTCTTCAAACTTTTCCAGCTGGGAAATGCGAATGCCATCAGCCAATCTTCAAACTTCTTAGACCACCGACTGTACTCCTCGATAGCCATAAGCTTTGGGGGTCTATTGAATGTTCCGAAGGCACTTTCCGATTCCCAAGCTTCCTTTTTCTTTTCTTTCGGCGGATTCTCATTTTCTTTGCTTGATGAAGTATCATCTTTTCCGGAATTTCCCGTGAATGTGTACATGTCGCTGAACGGGTTCAAGAAAATATCATCCATCGTGAACGTATCTGCAAAATCAATCAACACTTAGAAAAATTTTCAAGTTTTGAAAACTGTGACAAATAAGCAGAATAGTATTTTGACAGATAAGCGAAAGCAGCAAGTGACAGATAAGCGAAACAATTTGTGTTCGAATAAGCGGAACTAGCAAAATATCACTACAAGCGAAACTACTTGTTCTTTCAAGCGAAACCACCAAGCGAAACGTTCAAATAAGTGGAACTACTTGGTATGAATAAGCGAAAGTCCGTTCAAGCGAACCTAAACTTGTTCGTTCAAGCGAAAACTACAAGCGGAAGTAGGTATTTCAAGCGGAACCTATGTCGTTTCAAGCGAATCCTATGTTGTTTCAAGCGGAACCTCTATGTCCGGATAAGCGGAACCTAGTTCTAACCAGTTTTCACCATGTTTTAGTCCGAATTTTAACTTGAAACTTTCTAGGGTTTGTTAATACTGTATATCACACAATATAGTCAAAATTCAGGCCATTTCAACCGTAAGAACCACTTCAAATCGAAAAAGTATGAGAGAAAGTGAGTAGAAATGAGAGATTTCTGCAGATTCAAGCTGTAGTAGTATGAACTCCTCGTCCTGATCTCTGATACCACTTGTTGGACCGTGTTCCGACCCTGAATAGTCAGTAGAGAACGTTCATCTTTACATATAAAGGCGGAATCAATATATGCAAAGTAACACAGCTTTTCCTTTTCAATTCCTTCTCTTTGATTGCTTTCTAAAGTGAATTTAACAGAGTTTTGCTACCAAAAGCTTACACCAGTTCCGCTTCAATGTACAACAACAACTTATCTAGTTTTGCTTTAATGCCTATATATAGTCTAAATGATTTCGCTTATATGGCATGACATATAAGCGCAACCTCATCTAAAACCCTATAAGCGAAACTATCAATGACACACAAGCGGAACCTTTTGTACATACAAGCGAAACCTTAATACAAAACCTAATTTTGACTTTCTAGATCCAATATTGACCTATCTTGACCTAAGACCTAATGCAGACGAAGTCAACAGACATTCCATGCATTAACAAAAATATATTATTTCGGAACTACAAATACAAGAATACGAAAATACATGTATGAAATACCCCCATCCTTGGGAAGGAAATACAAAAATAAATACTTGAGAAGTATTATCACAAAATACTGTTTAAACAATTATTCCAAAATTAAATATAATTTAAAGTTAAAATAATTATTATTTTAACAAGAAATTATAACTTGGGATAATATTAAGAGAAACGTAACTCATGTAGGATCGAGATTCGACCTAAACGAGTCGATCAGAAGAGTTCTAATCCAAATCAAAGGTGGAATTCAGTGATTCGGACTTGATTACAACTTGATTCACACTAGGATTCACTTTAACTGTCTTATATATTGATTTGAAAGCTTTACAGACCACTTGACACTTCGGCAGCACCTCTACTCGGGAATCAGCAATGTTGCAAATGAATGACCAAGCTCGGATATATATAGTGATGGCCAGTTCGCATAAAACTGACATTATCAGTTCATGCGAAGTGCCACTTCGTACGAACTAGCTTTGCCAGTTTGTGTGAACTGGTCCAACACCTCTAAAACACTATAACCTAGCCTACCGAGCTCCATTCTATCCAATCTAGACACACGACTCGATACAAGACAAAGTCAACAGACATATGCACCAACAGACTCCCCCTTGGATGTTGACGAAGTCTTCGGTTGTCACACCCCCAAAATCCCACACGCGGAGTACCACCTCTTGGAGGCGTGACATGACCAGGATCAAGCCACCAATCATATCAAACATAGCATTTAATAATAATCAAAGATACGATTGATGTTCCAAAACAAAGCGTTGTATATGTAGCGGAAGCATTAAATGTAAAACCCAAAAACATAAGTATAAATGTGTGAATGTAAAAGTGTTTAATAAGCATTCACGAGTTCTTGTCCACAACGTCCCGCTTCTCCTCTGGTGCAAGCTCCAAGTATACCTAAGGCCCTACAAGGCATGCAGCAAATAATCAACAAACTAGTTGAGCGAGTTCACAGGAAGTAAGTTCATAACATAGTGCATAAGTATAGCTAGTGGGGGCTTCCCATACTAGTGTGTGTACTAAAGGTGGGGGCTTCCCATGTTTATCCTGGCTAATGAGGGCTTCTCATTAACGGTACTTACTAGACTAACTTCCGACCATGTGTTCTTCTTTACCGAGAACAGGAATACGTACAGGGTCACGTAGGCTTTACGTGACGTGCCCTTCCCCGAGGACAGTGGTACGCGTGGGGGCTACGTAGGCTTTACGCAGCGTGGCCTTCCGACCTGGAAGCCAGTAGATGGCATTGGGTTACGTAGGCTTTACGTAACGTGTCCTCCCGACCCGGGAGACAAATGGCAAATAAACTGGGTTACGTAGGCTTTACGTAACGTGTCCTGACTAACCTGAGGACGATGGTCTATAGTCTGGTATATGCGTAAGTACGAGTAACTCCTTTTACAATAACATATCCAACCCAATTCCCAACCCGGGAATCCCATGCCTTGGCTGTGTGAACTCACCTTGGTTTGCTCGGCAGATACACAATAAGAGACTCTTGAACTAAGGGTGGTCAACCACGTCCTAACAGGGTTACCACACAAGTCAGGTTCGGTTCAGATGGTACACATATACATCATGGCAATCACGTATGCACGTAAACACATTATGTACACTACTTGTGCTATTCGGATGGTTGGGCCAAAGAACTTGTGCGAGCCCAACCATCTTGTGCGATGTGAGTCTAGGCCCAAACCTTACCCGGCCCAACGAAATGACAAAACATATATAATGTTCGTTGATCCAATATCAATCGGCCCAAAATAAATAAAGCATAATAGTGGACTTGTGCGGTCCATCATATTACAAACAATTTTAACATATCACGGCCCAAATCAGATTATGGCCCAATTATAACACACAACGATTTGTGCGATCCAGCTGATCTTGTACGATCCAGCTGGGTTGTGCGACCAGGAAATGGGCTTGTGCGTCTGTCCGGCCCATCAGTTAACTAAAACATGTAACTAGTGTGTGGCCCAACACCTTGTGCGATCCACACTAGCTTGTGTGATCCACTAGGTGTTGTGCGATCAGGCAAAACTGCTAGCATTGTGCGATTGGCCCTTGCACTACCGTGCTGGGTTGTGCGACCCTAACCAGCCCAAACTATCCGGTTCACTCGGCCCAAGCATGATAGCTGGTCCGATCCAGTAGTCTTGTACGTTTGGACCACCTTGTGCGATCAGTTAACAAAATTCCATGATTTATGCTAACAGTTACTATCAATTACTATTTCCAAATTTATCTAAATCAATCAACACAATTCCAACGAATCGTTTAGCGTAATATCGATCAAACAAGGTATTTTATCAAGAACTCACATGAATCCTAACCCTCATCCACATGAACAATATACAACATCGTTCGGCTAGATATACTATCACATGACCACGATCCGGGACATATATTATGGCTGAAACATTATTGATCTACATAACATTCAGATTATCATACAAACAATCCAAACATATATCATGTTAACCGATCTATCCAAACATCAACAATCATCATACATCCGATTTGTGTGAGCATACATAAGAGTCGATTTAACAAAACATTTAGCAATTAACATCAATCAAGCATGGTAACAAGACCCCTCGGTTATCATGTAGGATCGCTAATAACAACAACATTCAATCAACGCAACACTAACCACTAACATGCAAGCAGTATACACTAACCGATTGAAAGGAGTGTGATTCGAGCAAGGGTGTTCCTTGGTGCCGTCGGGTTCCAAGCAAGCCGAGAGAGAGAGAAAACTAGCTAGGGTTTTGTGTGTGAGATCTTTTGTAACAAGTGAGGTGAAATCCTTTCATGTATGTGTTTACACGGTTTAGAGGGAGTGGGCCGATTCTACCTTGGGCCGCCTTTAAGTCCAATATCAAGTGTACAAGAGGTATAGCCCAAACGGCTTGTGCGGTCGGGTGTAGTGTTGTGCGTTTAGAACATCTTGTGCGGTTTGGCTCGTTTAACATACAGACACATATAGTAAACACAACACACGTAATAACATAATCACAAGATTCACATAACATTCATTAGTCAGGTATCACGTAGACACGTAACGTTACAATAAAGTAAGCCTAAAGTTCGAGTTGTCACATTATCCCCAACTAATTGGAAATTTCGTCCCGAAATTTGGTATGCACTCACTGAGGAAGCTAGGTAAACTGTATTGTTCACTGGTTTTCCTGGGGTGTCACATCCTCCCCCCGTTGATCTGGAATTTCGTCCCGAAATTCCGAAGTAGTAGCTTCAGTCTCAGCAGTGGTTGTACTGTTCACGAACAATTGGGGGTACTTTTCTGTCATCCTGTCTTCGCGTTCCCAGGTGTACTCTGGGCCACGTTTGGAGTTCCAACGAACTCGAACAAGAGGGATTCTCTTGTGTTTGAGGACCTTCACATCCCGGTCCGTGATTTCTACTGGTTCCTCAACGAACTGCAACCGCTCGTCGATAGTGAGTTCCTTAAAAGGAATGATGAGGTTTTCATCTGATAGGCACTTCTTTAGGTTTGATACGTGAAAGACATTGTGAACTGCCCCGAGTTCAGCTGGTAGGTTCAACTTGTACGCTACTTTGCCAATCTTTTCTATGATTTCGAATGGTCCGACGTATCGCGGATTCAGTTTGCCCCGTTTGCCAAAACGTACTACACCCTTCCAGGGTGAAACTTTCAATAATACCCGGTCCCCGACCTGAAATTCCAAAGGCTTTCTACGCTTGTCCGCGTAGGCTTTCTGACGGTCGCGTGCTGCCGCCATGCGTTGTCGTATCTGTGCAATCTTTTCTGTGGCGTCCACTACAATCTCTGGACCCGTGATCTGACTATCCCCCACCTCTGCCCAGCAGAGGGGTGACCGGCATTTACGCCCGTACAATGCCTCGAATGGAGCGGCTTGAATGCTGGTGTGATAACTGTTATTGTAAGAAAACTCCACCAAAGGGAGGTGCTTTTCCCAGCTGTTGCCGAAATCGATTACGCATGCTCGAAGCATGTCTTCTAGCGTTTGGATCGTTCGCTCAGACTGCCCATCCGTCTGAGGGTGATAAGTTGTGCTCATGTCTAACCGTGAGCCGAAAGATTTATGCATCGCTTGCCATAGCTCTGACGTGAATCGTGCGTCGCGATCCGAAATGATGGATGTGGGCACTCCGTGCCTCGAAACAACTTCTTTAAGATAGACGTCTGCGAGAGTGGAGAACTTATCCGTTTCCTTTATAGGTAGGAAGTGTGCAGACTTGGTGAGTCGATCCACGATCACCCATATCGTATCGTTCCCACGCTGGGATCTAGGTAGGCCTGTAACGAAATCCATGGAAATTTCTTCCCATTTCCACTGCGGTATCTTAGGCTGTTGGAGTAGGCCAGCTGGTTTCTGATATTCGACCTTGACTCTCGCACAGGTCAAGCATTTTCCAACGTACGTAGCAATGTGGGCCTTCATACTAGGCCACCAATAAGTAGTGCTGATGTCGTGGTACATTTTATCCGACCCTGGATGTACCGAATAGCGAGACTTGTGTGCTTCATCCATTACAAGTTCGCGTAAACCGCCATAAAGTGGGACCCAAATCCGGCCCGTTACATAGTAGGCGCCGTCTGCCTTCTGTTTCATTTGCTGTCGTGAGCCGCGTAAGGCTTCAGCCTTGACGTTTTCGGGCTTCAGTGCTTCTACCTGAGCATCTCGTATCTGTGCTGGAAGGCTAGACTGAATCGTAAGCTATAGCGCTCGCACGCGCCGTGGTAAAGTGTCTTTCCGACTGAGGGCGTCAGCCACAACATTGGCTTTGCCTGGATGATACTTGATGGCGCATTCGTAGTCATTAAGTAACTCGACCCATCGTCGTTGACGCATATTCAAATCCTTCTGCTTAAGGATATGCTCGAGACTCCTGTGATCGGTGTAAATCGTGCACCTGGTACCGTACAGGTAGTGTCGCCATATCTTAAGCGCGAAAACAACAGCTCCCAGCTCTAAGTCGTGCGTCGTGTAGTTCCGTTCGTGAACCTTGAGTTGACGAGAGGCGTAAGCAATAACCTTGTCGCGCTGCATTAACACACATCCAAGTCCCCGAATGGATGCATCACAATAAACCACGAAATCATCTGTGCCCTCTGGCAATGAGAGGATAGGTGCGCTGCAAAGTCTATCCTTTAGGTGCTGAAAAGCAGTTTCCTGGGGCTCCCCCCAGCGATAGGTAACACCCTTCTGTGTCAGTAGCGTAAGCGGCTGAGCAATCTTCGAAAAGTCTCTAATAAACCGTCTGTAATAACCTGCCAGACCCAAGAATTGGCGTATTTCCGTTGGCGTACGCGGTGCAGGCCAGTTTCTGATCGAATCTACCTTGGATGGATCGACATGGATCCCATCCCTGTTCACCACATGGCCTAAGAAGTGGACTTCACGAAGCCAGAAGTCACATTTAGAAAGCTTGGCGTACAACTGTTCCTTCCGAAGGAGTTCCAAAATAAGGCGAAGATGCTGCTCGTGTTCCTCCTGACTCTTGGAGTAAATCAGAATGTCGTCGATGAATACTATGACGAACTTGTCAAGATAGGGTTTGCATACCCTGTTCATAAGGTCCATAAATACAGCAGGCGCGTTCGTCAATCCAAATGGCATGACGAGAAACTCGTAGTGACCATAACGAGTTCTGAATGCAGTCTTGGGGACGTCCTCATCCCGGACTCTCAGCTGATGATAACCAGACCTCAAGTCTATCTTCGAATAGTAGCACGACCCTTGCAACTGGTCGAATAAGTCGTCAATGCGCGGAAGAGGATAACGGTTCTTCACCGTCACCTTGTTGAGTTCACGGTAGTCGATGCACATCCTGAACGTACCGTCTTTCTTCTTCACAAAGAGTACTGGAGCTCCCCAAGGCGAAGAGCTTGGACGAATGAAACCCTTTTCCAAGAGTTCTTGCAGCTGTTTTGACAGTTCCTCCAATTCTGATGGAGCTAGACGATATGGTGCGCGAGCTATGGGTGCTGCTCCAGGAGCGAGCTCGATTTGAAATTCGACCTGACGATGAGGCGGTAAACCAGGCAAGTCTTCAGGAAACACCTGAGGGTAATCACGTACAATTGGAATATCCTCCAATTTCTTTTCTTTTGCTGACGCGTCTGTAACGAGTGCCAGAATGGCAGTGTGCCCCTTACGTAAGCATTTCTGAGCCTTCAAGAAAGAGATGATGCCAACCACAGCACCACTCTTGTCGCCTTGAACTTCTAGGGGTTCCTGACCAGAACGAGGAATACGAATAACCTTCTCGCTGCATAAGATTTCTCCCTGGTGTTGGGACAACCAATCCATCCCAATCACGACGTCGAAACTACCCAAAACTATGGGAATGAGATCAATAGAGTAGGCTTGACCAGCTAAGATAAGATTACAACCTTGAACTACGTGTGTGGCTTCTAGACTTTTACCGTTAGCTAACTCTACTACATGTTTGGTGGGTAAAAGTGTTGGTGCACGTTTTAGCAGTTGACACATTTTCACAGACATATAGCTTGTATCCGCACCCGAATCAAACAAAACAGTAACGTAAATATTGTCGAGGAGAAACTTACCCATGACCACGTTGGGATCGTTCACTGCGTCTCCTCTTCCCAAAACGAAAGCTCGACCTCTTGCCTCGTTGCCATTATTGTTGTTGTTCCCGCCGTTGTTGTTGCCGTTGCCCTGGTTGTTATTGTTGTTGTTGCGGTTCTGGTTCAACTGAGGGCAATCGCGTTTGTAATGACCTTCAGCCCCACACTGGAAACATCCCCGGTTTCCACGCTGTGGCTGCTGCTGCTGCTGCTGATTCTGTGGAGCGGGTTGCTGAGGTTGCTGATTCTGATTTGCAGGCCGTGGACTCCTACAGTCTTTGGCCCCGTGCCCCAACTTAAGACACCTTTGACAGCGACCCTTGTTACACGGGTCGTGGTGATGCCTGTTGCAGTTGTGGCACCTAGGTTGACTACCCTGATATCTCCTCTGTCTGTGACTACCAGAGGATTGCTGACTGGGACTCTGATACTGGTCAGTCTTCTGTTGCTGAGCTTGAGACTGAACGGATGCTGAACCTCTACTGGAATCTCCATCCCACTTTCTTTTACTGTCACCAGATGTAGCAGGAGTAACTGAGGTGGTGACGTTAACAGTAGCATTAACACGCTTGGGCAGTTTATTCTGATCCACTGCCTGATCAGTGATGCGATGAGCGAGGCGCTGGATTTCCTAGATGTTTTCGAGGTTAGCCGACGTCACGTGGCTCTGAATTTCTGGCGCCAATCCCTTGAGATACAACTCAATGCGCTTGTATGGAGGGTCCACCATAGTAGGACACAGAACGGCCAGCTCATTCGACCGTTTGGTATATGCTTCGATTTCTGACCCAACCATCTTCAGATTATACAGCTCGTCTTCCAACTTGTGAATATCCTCACGTGTACAGTACTCACGCTTGATGAGTTCCTTGAAATCGTTCCATGGGGTGGCGTTAGCAGCTGCCAACCCTAAAATCTGGACTTGGGCGTTCCACCAAGTCAGTGCTATCCCTTCCAAAGTACCGGTGGCAAACTTGACCTTGCGAGCCTCAGGGCACTCGCACATTTCGAATACCGATTCTAACTTTTCAAACCAGTGGAGGAGTCCCACTGCCCCCTCGGTGCCGCTGAACGAGTTTGGACGACAGTCCATGAAGTTCTTGAATGTGCAGACAGGCTGCTGCGCGTGTTGACCTATTGTGTACGAATGGGACGAAGTTAAATACGAGAGTTAATGTAGGATCTAAAGATCCTAGTGTGTGCCTATACTGCAGGATATACTACCTGCTTGAGCCGCTGCAACTGCCGCAGCAACTTGAGCTTGAACGAGAGCCTCTAGCTGGGCTTGTGTCATGTTGATTCGTCCAGACATGATCTTCATAGTAACAAGTAGCATAGGTAAGAATGGTTCGCGAATAGGGCGATGACAGAAAAGTGTAAGCACGTAGGGTTTCTCATGTTATAGTATCATGTGTATCTAAGCGTAATGCGAGCAAAGTTCTAAGCAGTTCTAGCAAACAGGCAATAAACATAACCTTATTACCTAGGATGGCGAGTCTTGCACGTGGAGCGAAGCGTCGTTGTGGATCGTTGAGAGCACTGTTCTGGTTATAGTCCGGTTTTAATAAAACTTTTTCCCATATTAAAACCAAGTTCTCTATAACCAATGGCTCTGATACCAATCTGTCACACCCCCAAAATCCCACACGCGGAGTACCACCGCTTGGAGGCGTGACATGACCAGGATCAAGCCACCAATCATATCAAACATAGCATTTAATAATAATCAAAGATACGATTGATGTTCCAAAACAAAGCGTTGTATATGTAGCGGAAGCATTAAATGTAAAACCCAAAAACATAAGTATAAATGTGTGAATGTAAAAGTGTTTAATAAGCATTCACGAGTTCTTGTCCACAACGTCCCGCTTCTCCTCTGGTGCAAGCTCCAAGTATACCTAAGGCCCTGCAAGGCATGCAGCAAATAATCAACAAACTAGTTGAGCGAGTTCACAGGAAGTAAGTTCATAACATAGTGCATAAGTATAACTAGTGGGGGCTTCCCATACTAGTGTGTGTACTAAAGGTGGGGGCTTCCCATGTTTATCCTGGCTAATGAGGGCTTCTCATTAACGGTACTTACTAGACTAACTTCCGACCATGTGTTCTTCTTTACCGAGAACAGGAATACGTACAGGGTCACGTAGGCTTTACGTGACGTGCCCTTCCCCGAGGACAGTGGTACGCGTGGGGGCTACGTAGGCTTTACGCAGCGTGGCCTTCCGACCTGGAAGCCAGTAGATGGCATTGGGTTACGTAGGCTTTACGTAACGTGTCCTCCCGACCCGGGAGACAAATGGCAAATAAACTGGGTTACGTAGGCTTTACGTAACGTGTCCTGACTAACCTGAGGACGATGGTCTATAGTCTGGTATATGCGTAAGTACGAGTAACTCCTTTTACAATAACATATCCAACCCAATTCCCAACCCGGGAATCCCATGCCTTGGCTGTGTGAACTCACCTTGGTTTGCTCGGCAGATACACAATAAGAGACTCTTGAACTAAGGGTGGTCAACCACGTCCTAACAGGGTTACCACACAAGTCAGGTTCGGTTCAGATGGTACACATATACATCATGGCAATCACGTATGCACGTAAACACATTATGTACACTACTTGTGCTATTCGGATGGTTGGGCCAAAGAACTTGTGCGAGCCCAACCATCTTGTGCGATGTGAGTCTAGGCCCAAACCTTACCCGGCCCAACGAAATGACAAAACATATATAATGTTCGTTGATCCAATATCAATCGGCCCAAAATAAATAAAGCATAATAGTGGACTTGTGCGGTCCATCATATTACAAACAATTTTAACATATCACGGCCCAAATCAGATTATGGCCCAATTATAACACACAACGATTTGTGCGATCCAGCTGATCTTGTACGATCCAGCTGGGTTGTGCGACCAGGAAATGGGCTTGTGCGTCTGTCCGGCCCATCAGTTAATTAAAACATGTAACTAGTGTGTGGCCCAACACCTTGTGCGATCCACACTAGCTTGTGTGATCCACTAGGTGTTGTGCGATCAGGCAAAACTGCTAGCATTGTGCGATTGGCCCTTGCACTACCGGGCTGGGTTGTGCGACCCTAACCAGCCCAAACTATCCGGTTCACTCGGCCCAAGCATGATAGCTGGTCCGATCCAGTAGTCTTGTACGTTTGGACCACCTTGTGCGATCAGTTAACAAAATTCCATGATTTATGCTAACAGTTACTATCAATTACTATTTCCAAATTTATCTAAATCAATCAACACAATTCCAACGAATCGTTTAGCGTAATATCGATCAAACAAGGTATTTTATCAAGAACTCACATGAATCCTAACCCTCATCCACATGAACAATATACAACATCGTTCGGCTAGATATACTATCACATGACCACGATCCGGGACATATATTATGGCTGAAACATTATTGATCTACATAACATTCAGATTATCATACAAACAATCCAAACATATATCATGTTAACCGATCTATCCAAACATCAACAATCATCATACATCCGATTTGTGTGAGCATACATAAGAGTCGATTTAACAAAACATTTAGCAATTAACATCAATCAAGCATGGTAACAAGACCCCTCGGTTATCATGTAGGATCGCTAATAACAACAACATTCAATCAACGCAACACTAACCACTAACATGCAAGCAGTATACACTAACCGATTGAAAGGAGTGTGATTCGAGCAAGGGTGTTCCTTGGTGCCGTCGGGTTCCAAGCAAGCCGAGAGAGAGAGAAAACTAGCTAGGGTTTTGTGTGTGAGATCTTTTGTAACAAGTGAGGTGAAATCCTTTCATGTATGTGTTTACACGGTTTAGAGGGAGTGGGCCGATTCTACCTTGGGCCGCCTTTAAGTCCAATATCAAGTGTACAAGAGGTATAGCCCAAACGGCTTGTGCGGTCGGGTGTAGTGTTGTGCGTTTAGAACATCTTGTGCGGTTTGGCTCGTTTAACATACAGACACATATAGTAAACACAACACACGTAATAACATAATCACAAGATTCACATAACATTCATTAGTCAGGTATCACGTAGACACGTAACGTTACAATAAAGTAAGCCTAAAGTTCGAGTTGTCACATCGGTGTCGAGTCTTCATTATGACAAGTCTTCAGTCTTGATTAGTCTTCGCGCTCTTTCCAAAGTATCTGACACTGTAAGCATCCTTCAATCTCTATCATCTTTCTTATTAGCATTAGCAGCTAACCTCCCCCTTGGATGTTGATCTACTAATCTTCAATCTCCTCTTTCTCTCTTACATCAGCAACAGCAGCTTCTGTCTTGATCACAGTTCCAGGATCAGAAACAGGCTCTACTGATTTCAGACTCCCCTTTGCTAGCAGACTCCCCCTTAAATTGTTCTGGGATCGCAATCTGACATAGCTTTCGTTCTAGAATTGAAACCTGGCTCAAACTCTGCTCAGGCTTAGACTCGGGGATCTTGTTTTGTAGCGTTCACAGTCTTAGGAACGTCTCCTGGTTCTCTGTAACCTGCACAATTCTCTACCTAACAATAAGATTCACAATAGTTAAGATTTAACAAATTTAGAATCCCTGCTAACCACTTGCAATCGAAACATTCAAATTTGATATTTCATTAATTTGAAACCATTTTATCTTTTCAAAATCATTTCTCAATTCAAACAAACTCTCCCAACCCAGTTGTTCATCATGTTTAGCACTCGGAATTTTGAAAAGCAGCTTTCCAACATCAGTTGTCGAAAATAAGATGAAATAAAATCTTTTTGATTTTTCAAAATTTTAAGCTAAAACACAATCTTTTTGGGTTTTTTGTTTTTAATGAAATGCAGTAAAGAAATATTTACAGACAATATTTTTGTGAGTTTGTGTAAGAGGATCATATCAGTTTATGAGACAAATCACTAACACCGTTAAGCTTTAAACATTTTAAGTTTTAAACGATTCACTTAGATTGTCAGTATACTGATCCACTTAAATTTTCACACAAAGTTCAATTGTTTCGAGATACGAGAATTAGTGTTTTAAAGACTTAAACTTATTCGTGTGTCCCACCTCAGAATATACTCCCGTATCCAGACTCCTATATTCAGTCTTACAGGTGAATGTACACTAATGATATCTGTAAACGGGTAAATGCGAGACCATGAGAGCTCAGGCTAGAACTTCCGTTCAATCAGAGAGATGATGGCTCGTCTTTCGGTGTGTCCCGTTTGGGGATCTTTTCTTCAACAGCACATGATTAGCATTTTTCAATGTTTCATCGCTGAGGGTGAGCTTTAAGATTAAAGCAGTGCAGAGCATTATACGAGGACTAGGCTATTGCTTTCGCAAAATCAGAAGTCCTGGTATAATACCCCAAATATCATCACGCACAAAGACCTAGTATGTCAGAAATAGAAAGCCCTACAAACAAGATTTCAGGGGTTACCTATATATCCGAGAGATGTTCCCCACGAAATAAGTAAGTATTGATATTTAGGTTTATATCTAGAAAACAATCTACTGAATGTATAAAAACCTACTGGCATATCATTAGTGAGACCATTTATTACATTTGACTTTCCAATTCTTTAGCGTGTTGTGATAGTCTACTGATGTACTATCATTTCCTCTTTTTCACAACAAAACTCATTTTTTATTTTTCGATGTTTTTGGCTTTTTCAAATTTTCTAATGCTTTTGGATTTTCTGAAATTTCTTACTCCCCCTAAAATTCAAAACCATTTAAAGAAAATTTGACAAACCGATGTGAATTGCTTCAATTCTCCATTCACTTGGCATAAACAATCAGAACTCCCCCTGACAACAAACTATTTTCCCATTATGATTTCAAAACACTTAAGTTTGTTTTAATCAAAATGGTTTTCCGGAAAATAAGTTTAGTTGACATCACACACCACTTGTAAAATCGGGGATTAATTCATCACCTTGTTCTTTCAGCCACTTGTAAAAACCTATCACTTGTATAAAAGTTAAATCAAGTTCAACTTAATGACCTTGATTAACCACTTGTAGGTTCTCATCAATAATACCACTTGTAAGTTGAAATATGACAGTTTTCAATTTTGAGAAAGATGTCGATTCATGCTCCATGATTACCAACTTGGGAGCTCCGGCAAGTCAGGATTTTCAAGAGAACGCTGTCACCCAAGCCTGACCAGCCTTGGGTGCATCCGAGTCATTTTCACTCGGTGGGTAACTCCACCTCTTTGATTCATAAAATTCTTTTACCCCTTTTTCTTTCCCATCAACCATCCTGCCAAAGATATGTTTCACTTTACCATTAAACGCCTTTTCGACATCAAATTCTTTGTTTTCAGAATAGAATTGATTCGAAATCTCAACCTTTTCAACTTTTTGTTTAAAATTTGCAGTCCGAAATGGTGGAAAATTGACATCATCCATTGGCGGAACTGACTTTTCTTCTTTTAGCTCAACTTGTGGCTCCTCTGACTTTGACGAGTCAGATTCATCGCCAGAACTTTCTGAACTTTTAACAACCCATTTTTGTTTGTTTAACTTTGCTCTTCTTTTGTAAAAATATTTCGAACTTTCACCAACTTCAAAAGTCGAATTTTTGAACTCTTTAAATTTCTGTATTGGTTGTTCCGTTTTATCAACACAATTTTCTTTCAACTTTGAGTTAGAAGAAACTCCCTGTTTTGCATTGGTAGGCTTTGGGCAATTCCAAGCAATGTGTCCAATTTCTTGACATTTGAAACAGGTTCCTCTATCAACTCTTCGTTCATATTTCATCATCATATTCTTTTTGTTTTCAGCGAGAAACTCTTTGTTTGACTGTTTCCAGAACGGTTTCTCATTCTCTTCTTCCGAACTTCCTCCTGAAACAAATTTAGTTTTTGGTTTAAAATTTTTCTCATTTTTATGATTTTCTGGGGGAATAAAACCTAAACCTTTCTTTTTGAAATTACTGTTATGGTTTAGTTTCTTTTGAAATCCAGAACCAGAACGGTAACCTTTTTTCTTGTTCAATCTTTGTTGAACTCTTGAAGTGTATTTTTTAGGTTTTTCAGCAACATTTACATCTTTTATTTCAGAAAGATTAATTTCTGTTAATTTGAAAACCTTATTTTTCATGTCAGTTTTAACACTTCTTATTGGAAATTCCTCATCAGAAAATAATTTGTCAGAATCATTCAAAGTATATGCTACTTTGAATGTTTCATCATTCAAATTATTTTTCGATAACAGAAAATCTTTATTATAAACCCGTTTGACCGGTGAACTCGAGCTTTTGTCTGACGGACTCGAACTTTCAGATTTAGATTCTGACTTTGACTTTTCATCTGTATCCAACACCTGATCGACCACTTTCTTTAATAACTCAGACTCATGATCAGTGTCGGACGATGTGAATGTAACGTCAATGTTGTCTGGTAACTCATCAGTTGTTTCAGACTTTAACTTTATATTGACTGCCTTTTTGACTTCATCAGTAATAGACTTTCTGGGAGAATAACCTTCCCAGATCGGAGGCGGACACCTTTTATAATTGACACTTTGTTTCTTACCAGTATCCGTATCTTCCTTCTTCTTGTCTTGAAAAGCTTCAAAACCTGCAACAGTTGGATAAATTCTATCAATCAAGTAATCAGAACTAAAATAACTTTGCAGTAATCTTCTGATTCTTTCATTCTCAATCTTTTCAATCTCCAATTCCTGCTTCAACTTTGCAACCTCTTCAATATAATGATTGATGGCTTTCTGTTTAGACATCACTGTTGAATTTGACATTGTCAAAGCAGCTTCTACTTCTAAGTTTGTCTTTTCCATTTAATTAACCGTTCTGTTCAGCACATCATAAGATTTTTTCACGTACTTAACATCAAACAACAATTTTTCTTTCATCTTGTCTAGCTCCATATACTTCTTATCTTTCTCTTCACAATGTTTGCATGATTCCAAACATTTCGGACAAGATTTTTCAACTTCACTATTTTCTCAACTTCGACAATCTTTTCAACTTCGACAATCTTTTCGACTTCGACAACCTTTTCAACTTCAACAATTTTTTCAACGATTTTCTCCACTTCAACAATTTTCTCCACCACCTTCTCATCAACAATTTTCTCCACCACCTTCTCATCAACAATTTTCTCCACCACCTTCTCAATCACATTTGGTTCTGTCTCAACTTCTATCATCACTTCACTTTTGTCAATCTCAACCCTCTCTGTCGGTTTTTCTTCAACTTTTGTCTTAGCAGCTTCCATCTGAACCTTAGTTTGTTCTTCAGCTACCCTTCTTGCTTCAATTTCCTCTTCAACAATCCTTCTTGCTTCCAATTCTCTTTTCAATCTAGCAGCCCTTTTCTCTTTCAACATCTCGATTTTATCTGCAAAAAACAAATTAAAACTGTAAGAATCCAAAATTTTCCTGGCTGTATTAATATACTCTTCCTCATCATCAGTATCTTCATCACTTCCTGAAGATTTAAAGATCGGTATTCTTTTGGGACGATTCTTAGCTTTGACTGATTCTTTTCCTAAGGTTGAGTCTTCAAGGATTCGAGCAACAAATGCTGCTTTTTCCCAAGTTCTGTTAGGATCATACTTATCCCAACTGAAACCCTCTGGAAGCCTTTCATCATCTTGGTCTATTATACCAAAACAAGCTCTCTTCTTCTTTTCATCTTCAATAGCACGGGATGATGACGGTTGTTGAGCAACCTGATGATAAATTGCTTTTCGATGATAATCGTTGTTTCCAAACGGATCTTGTCTTCCAGTTGCTTCTCTGTTTGTACACTCTCGTTTAAAATGTCCCTTTTCTCGGCAACGAAAACAAGTAACCTTTGATTTGTCAAACCCTAACTGAGATGTAGCAGCATCACGAAGATCATCTCTACCGGTGATTTGTTTGAATTTTTCTGCTCTTCTCAAAACACTAGCTAAACACCACTTGATGTCCATCAACTCAAGTTCCTCAGAATCAATCTGATCATAATCCTCCTTAGTGAGCATCGGATTTCCAATTCTTCCAGAAACTAAGCTTTCTATAAGACTCTAACATAGTAACAAGTGATGCCATGTGTTGCTTAGCCATATCTGGAGAGAGATTTTGACCATTTTGTATGTTTAATGTCACATTGCATTGCAGATTTGTTGAACTCTGTCGTTGAGAACTTGGTGTTGAGAAATTCAGATCAAAACTTGAATACGATGACGAATATCCACCACTCTGAGTTGTAGTGCTAACATTTGTTCCGGAAATACCATCAGCACTGAAAGCAGTCTGAATCTTCGGACTTGATGTAGCCTCAACATTGCTTCCTCTATAGTATAGACTAACATCTTGTTTCGCACCTGGATTATTCATGATAGCAGTTTTCTGAATATCCAACTCATGTTCTTCAAGCTTCTGAATGAACTTACACAAATTCACATCTTCAGATTTTCGCATATGTTTTAAAATCAACAGAAATGTTCCCCATTTATTCTGTGGTAACGCATCGGCTAACTTATCAACCTATTCATCATCTTCTTTCTTGATGTCCAATCTTTTCATCTCCTGGACAAGATGACAATATCTCTCAACAGTCTTCCTAGTCGTCTCATTTTCAAAAGCTGTAAACATATCAAATGATTTCTTTAGTAAAGCACGCTTATTTTTTTATCATATCAGCACTTCCCTTAAATTTTTGAATCAGTGCCAGCCAAATTGATCTTGCAGTTCCCTCATGTTGAAGCAACACGAAAATATCTTCTTTTATCGCTTGTTGCAGAAGACTAATCATTAACTTCTCACTGGTGTATCTTAATTTTTCATTTGCTGAAAATTCACTTAATGGTTTATCATTGTCATGATTATTTTTTGATCTAACATATTCTTTCTCTATCGAAACCCATGCATCAAACTTATTTCCTTGCACCCAGTTTTCAAAACGATTCTGCCATCCTTTGAAATCCTCAATGTACATAAGCTTTAGAGGCTTTTGGAAAGTTCCCGTTTCATTTTCGATTTCAACAGTTTCGGCAACTGTGACTGGAGCAACTCGAGCGGTAGCAAACGCGTTGTAAAACTCGTCTTCCATGTTACGATTTTGATGCGAACTGGACTTTAGTGTGAAAAGAACTTTGGTGCGGATTGAGCTTTGGTGCGATTTGGATTTTGGTACGAACTGATCTTTGGTGCGAACTGACTTAAATCTCAAATGATCAGGTTCAAACGGTTTGATCTCAAACGACCTGATGGGTTCAATTCGTACGAACTGGGTCACTAATGTTCAATACATGCGAATGATCACTTTGATACGAACTAGGTGTTCACTTCGAGCGAACTGGAGCAAAATTCACATGATTTGACCACTTTCATACGAAGTGGAGATGTTTTAAGCGAACTGGGCCACTTTCAAGCGAGCTGGGAGACCAATTCGTGCGAACTGATGGTGTTTTCAAACGAACTGACAACTTTCCAAATGAACTGATGTAATTAGGGCCCAATTCGTGCGAAGTGAGTGAAATTTCACACGAACTGATGCTGTTGTCACACGATCGGGTATGTTTTTGACAAAATTGATCACGTTTTAGGTCGATTTAGGGTCTGATACTTTCAAGGATTGATTAAAACTATGTTTCGCGTGTTATATTCAAGAAATCAGTCCATTTTAACCGTAAAATCTCAGTTAATTTTGAAAAATGTGAAAAAGAATGAGTAGAAATCAGAAATTTTGGTGAAAACAAGCTGAAATGGTAAGAACTCTTCCTCCTGAGCTCTGATACCACTTGTAGGATCGAGATTCGACCTAAACGAGTCGATTAGAAGAGTTCTAATCCAAATCAAAGGCGGAATTCAGTGATTCAGACTTGATTACAGCTTGATTCACACTAGGATTCACTTTAACTGTCTTGTATATTGATTTGAAAGCTTTACAGACCACTTGACACTTCGGCAGCACATCTGCTCCAGAATCAGCAATGTTGCAAATGAATGACCAAGCTCATATATATAGTGATGGCCAGTTCTCATGAAACTGACATTATCAGTTCATGCGAAGTGCCACTTCGTACGAACTGGCTTTGCCAGTTCGTGTGAACTGGTCCAACACCTCTAAAACACTATAACCTAGCCTACCGAGCTCCATTCTATCCAATCTAGACACACAACTCGATACAAGACGAAGTCAACAGACATATGCACCAACAACTCAGAACGATAATTCTAAGGCAAGGCACGGCTCATTCGTCTAATAGACCCTAGTACATTGTAGGGAGTCGTGTTTGCTGAGGAGACTTGAGTTACGAGCACAGAAGACGCAAAACCGTGAGTTCATGTCCCCCTTTTCTTTTAACTGTTTTCAGTTTTATAACTTCGGGGGTGAAATACATGTTACAATTATTTACAAACGTTTTATGCATGGTATGGTTAGCTAAGGAGGGTTACTGCTTGATCATGTGAAAGGTGGGTATAACACATAAGGCCATTAATCCTCGTCGTAGGACCGAGGGACATGAGTGATAGATCTATTTGGGTGTAGCGAGCCCACACCCATGAGGACGAGGGTGGCCCATGTGGTGACTATGTCCACATACAAATGTCGTGGCAAAATTCCGCTAGGTTTGAGTTTTCATGCACCATTTCACATGTACCATTGGCCTTGCAAACCATTGGTGATCTGTTTTTCCTTATTGCTACATACCAGGGACATACATACATACAGACATACTTTAAAGGTTTATTCATACACAAACACATGAACTCGCTCAACTTTTGTTGATGTTTTCAAATTACATGTATTTCAGGGAACTAAGTGGATCTGGCAGCTGTTGCATGTTTGTCAAGCTGCGTCATGAGTAAAGGATGTCATCCAAGTCAGTAGGGTTTAGGAGATGTATCTTAATCCTGGACGAGATACATATTCCTAAACTCGGTTTTATTTAAGGTCTTTTGTTGAGTCTTTGTGAACTCATTTAAACATGTTGTGGTTTGTAACTTGAATTTGGTGTCAACGTTTCAGACAAGTATGTTATGTTGTTTTCAAACTTAATTAATGGATGAACATCTTATGGTTTTTATCATATAGCGTTGTTATGATTGAATGCTATGGTATTAAGAAAGTCACACCAATAACCACGCTTCCGCAAAAGTCAAGGTGTGACACTAATGTCCCCCTGTTCCTTGATTTGAATGGCTTTTTTGACTTCGAATAAATATCGTCAATAAACAATGGCTTATGTCCCTCTTTAGAACAAACAAAATACTTAGTTTTGGTTATACCACCGCTGTGTACTTCACCACCTTTCCGAGTAGAAAACCCAGCTAACTTAGCATATGTTTGGTAAAACACGTATGCTTGTTCTATAGAGGTAAATTGCATTCCAACCACAGGTGTAGCTGATGGTTCAACCTCCAGAATATAAAGCCTTTCATCTACATAAATAAAAAAAACACATGCGATTTATAGGACTCGTAACATGCGATATATTGAAAACTCCATAATTTCATCATAAGAACAATTAAACGTGCGAATTGTTGGACTCATAACATGCGAAAATGTTCATTTTGATAAATATGTTTACACATGCAATTTATGATATCATAACATGCGAAATCAGCATTTAGAAATGAACATCACATGCAAATTCACATAACAACACATGCGAACTTATACAATTTGCTTTCATATCAATTATCCTCTAAATGAACATTCAAATCCTTCAAATCAGTTATAATAATGCAAAATCATTACTATGGTTAAACGAAACACATCTACAAACAATTTAAAGATCTGAATTATCATAATTACCATTCAAACACTCATATACCCCACTTGTATTTGAATTTGGATTTGGATTTGCAGATTCCGGATTTAAAACATCGTCAATCGTAACTCTCTGATACGCAGATAATTGAACCTGATCACCGATCGATCGAGCGTCTTCACACTCAACATCTGTGTTTCGTCCGATGCTGCTCTGTGGATCCATTGAAAAAAACAATTGAATCAAACCTAACGCAGAAGAACGAAAACTGCAATTTGAGAATTGTGAAAAATTTGAAACTGATTCGAATCATAATTACCGGGATAGTAGTGTAATGAACTTCTCGCTGATTGAATGAATAGACTAATTTGCCCTCAGCTGATTGAATGAATTGTCTGATTTAACCTTATGAGAGAAAAACGAATCAGGACACGTGTACGGCTAATAAACTCGCGTATGTAATGTAGGATAAGGGCATTTGTATCCTACACTTCCTCTCTCTCTCTCTCTCTCTATATATATATATATATATATACATGTTATATATTATCATTTACTCTCATTATATATAAGGAAAGTATATATATTATATTATGTGTTGTTCCCTTGGATTTGGTGCTGGTACATGTATCCTTGAGGTTTCCTTTGTGTTAAAGGCAGTATTGGTTGAGAAGTTATTTGAATAGGTTCTGAGTAAACATGTAGGTTTGAGTTTGTTTCTTTGGCTATCGGTTGAAACATATCATAGTTTGCTAATCTACGGTTGAGTTCTACCCACCGTTGTTTGGTTAACGGGATTCGAATGGTTCATTCGGATAAGGTTATGGTAACTACTGTGGTTTTCTGCAAATTTTCTCTTTTCTTATTATTTAAACTTTCCTCTTTTCTAAGGTGGAAAGGCTTCTTCAGATTCTTCTCTAAAAACAAAAGGGTTCCTTGAAATCGGCTACGTATCCGGATGCTAACTCGGATGGTCCTTTATCTATTGGAGAGTGGGACAGGTAATGATAAGCGTCGAATGTATTTTGATTACTCATACTGGGTATTCAAAAATTGTTAAAATAGCATAAAAATCATAATATATACATTAAGATGTATTTACATAGAATAACACATGAATTATTCTATATTGATTTCCTAACATTAATGTTTAAGTTTAGGTATTAAAAGAACACACCTAATGGCTTAAACCAGTGGCTCTGATACCACCTTCTGTCACAACCCCTGACCACACCCTGGGAGCTGGAGCCGTGAGCCAGTCAGATGGTATCGGTGTTTATTTATTATGCAGCGGAAGATTTTCATCAGGATCGTAGTTAGAAAATAATTTCAGAGTTTCAAAACACCAAACTTTTATAATAAAAAAATGGGATAAAACCCATAGTACATTCATAGTGTAATTATAGGGATAAACCCTTTTACTGAAAACATAGTTTCTTCTTTTTATTTAGGTAACTTATAGCCACTTTATTTAAGCCTTCAGTGCTCCATAGCTGGCTTCTAACAGCTTTCACATCAAGTTACCTGAAACGCGTTTTAAAAATATTTTATCAACAAGAAATAATGGCGAGTACATTCCAATTTATAAAAACATTAGTTGTTAAAACATTATAGTATTAAGGGTGATTACAATGTTTATATCTACCAATATACTCATTCAGTACTTGTCACTCGACCAGATCTGTGACTATGGTCATATCACACATTGCCTAACCCATTGTCCAATGGTGACGCTTGTCAAGTAGTGTATACAAAACCGCATAATACCGGCAGCAATTGTAGAATACAAAGACTTAATCACTGTAATTATAACTGATAAATATTTGGAGTTTTGAAACACATTTGAAATAATGGCTCACAAACGGTGAGAAAAGAGAATGAACTCACATTATAGACTTAGGTATTTTCTATGGGCTTACTGGTAATATTTCTTGATTAATTCTTGAGTTTATAGTAAAAACATACAATGCACATGTGTTAGTAATGTAACACCCCAACCCGGAACGGGCTGACGTGTCACTTTTACAGAGTCAGATCAAAAACATAATTCCATTAATACTTAAATGTATTACAAGGCTTTACCACTTAATGGAAATAAGATATCTAATCCAATACATTTGTTTCTACAGTCTTTTCCAAACACTCGAACACTCTTCATTATCCCGTCCCAGAAATCTTGATCACCTGACGTAAAGAAGGAAAACACAAAAACGTACGTCTGAGCAAAATTTGAAAGTTTTGCCCAGTGTGCGGATAGAGGGAAACAAAAAGTTTTATTTTATTTGAGAAAATGCAAAGTTCTTCAAAAAAAAAAACCTTTGTTTTAGCAAAAACGCTAAGTTTTCATAATTCAAAATATATTAAATAAGTATAACAAATATTATCAGAATATGATATACAGATTTACCCGAAGTCCAGAAGGTTCATTTTATTACAGAGGTTGATACAGGGTAGCTAGCCCATGTATCCAGACATGAATGGAGTGTGGGCAAATCACACCAACCATTCACCAGATATCGGACTTTATTTACTTTTTCCTAGGATCGATCCATACGCCTCTAAACAGAAGTCCGTAGACTAACAGAAGTCCGTAGACTGAAACAGAAGAGACGCCGTGAACTCAACTCACCGTCACGGATGGTGCCACATCATTTTATGCCACAATGATGGGTCTGTGGTCATCCTCACAGAAAAGGGACCGACTTGGGTAACATAATACATGTACATAATCTTAAACTTGTACATTTATAAACACATAAACTTTATAAACTCGTAAAATTTTTATAATATAAACTTATTGCATAATTTAAAAATCAGGACTCAGATGCCCGAAGGCCAAATGACATGTATTGAAGGAAGGGATTCTATCCGTACCTTTAAGAGATGATCACAATACTGAAATAATAGTCTACGGCTATATGATCACCAAATCCTACAATATTATTATAATCTTTTACTTAAAAGCATGATAAATTTTAATTGCCACTTTTTGTTCAGTTGGTTTCCGGCGACTTCATAGTATAGTTATAAAAGTATAAACCCTACATATTGGTTTCAAACACTTTCTTATAAAAAAAAAACTTATATATATATATATTTTATTATAAAAAAAATACTTAACAAATCATGTAACTTTAATAATATGTTTATATATATCTAAGTATATAACAGTTAGTTGGAAAAGACCAACATCATAATAATTAACGTATAAACGTTGTTTTATTAAATAAGTTACTAATAATTTGTATGTGTATATTTATTATTTACTAACATAATAAACATGTTAATCTTTATTAATATAAAAAGTTATGAAAATCGAAACTTTAACTTCTAAAATCAATTATACCAGTTCTGTTAACTTCTAAAAAGCAATTAAACCACTTCTTTTATATTTACCAATAAGTAATCTAATCTTCAATTTACTTCAGCCATCGTTTTTATAATAACATAATAATTGATTTTTTTTACTGTTAATACTATTAAATATGTCCTAGAAATAAATGATGGATCAACAAAAAGGTTTAAAGAAATAAAATAAATCCAAATATGGACTTCATGAACCCAGGTGAAAACCTCCATTTTTAACCAGTGAGTGTTACAGGTTCAAATTCAAAAGTTTAAGAAAAATATAATTATAAAACATTCATCATGTTATCAGTAACAAAACCACACTACACATGTGTCTAGATTTAGTTAACAATACTAAAACAAAAACAACAAAGTCATAGTTTTCTTTTAAGAACATATGTCGCCGGATTAGTTGTTTGATTTTATCGGTTCAACATGAATACTTAGAATCATTAAATAACTGAAACAAGTATAACATGTTTATACCTTATCTTGAGATGAAACGAGTCGATTAGAAGAGTTCTAATCCAAATCAAAGGCGGAATTCAGTGATTCGGACTTGATTACAGCTTGATTCACACTAGGATTCACTTTAACTGTCTTGTATATTGATTTGAAAGCTTTACAGACCACTTGACACTTCGGCAGCACATCTGCTCCGGAATCAGCAATGTTGCAAATGAATGACCAAGCTCATATATATAGTGATGGCCAGTTCTCATGAAACTGACATTATCAGTTCATGCGAAGTGCCACTTCGTACGAACTGGCTTTGCCAGTTCGTGTGAACTGGTCCAACACCTCTAAAACACTATAACCTAGCCTACCGAGCTCCATTCTATCCAATCTAGACACACAACTCGATACAAGACGAAGTCAACAGACATATGCACCAACAACTCAGAACGATAATTCTAAGGCAAGGCACGGCTCATTCGTCTAATAGACCCTAGTACATTGTAGGGAGTCGTGTTTGCTTAAGTTACGAGCACAGAAGACGCAAAACCGTGAGTTCATGTCCCCCTTTTCTTTTATCTGTTTTCAGTTTTATAACTTCGGGGGTGAAATACATGTTACAATTATTTACAAACGTTTTATGCATGGTATGGTTAGCTAAGGAGGGTTACTGCTTGATCATGTGAAAGGTGGGTATAACACTTAAGGCCATTAATCCTCGTCGTAGGACCGAGGGACATGAGTGATAGATCTATTTGGGTGTAGCGAGCCCACACCCATGAGGACGAGGGTGGCCCATGTGGTGACTATGTCCACATACAAATGTCGTGGCAAAATTCCGCTAGGTTTGAGTTTTCATGCACCATTTCACATGTACCATTGGCCTTGCAAACCATTGGTGATCTGTTTTTCCTTATTGCTACATACCAGGGACATACATACATACAGACATACTTTAAAGGTTTATTCATACACAAACACATGAACTCGCTCAACTTTTGTTGATGTTTTCAAATTACATGTATTTCAGGGAACTAAGTGGATCTGGCAGCTGTTGCATGTTTGTCAAGCTGCGTCATGAATAAAGGATGTCATCCAAGTCAGTAGGGTTTAGGAGATGTATCTTAATCCTGGACGAGATACATATTCCTAAACTCGGTTTTATTTAAGGTCTTTTGTTGAGTCTTTGTGAACTCATTTAAACATGTTGTGGTTTGTAACTTGAATTTGGTGTCAACGTTTCAGACAAGTATGTTATGTTGTTTTCGAACTTAATTAATGGATGAACATCTTATGGTTTTTATCATATAGCGTTGTTATGATTGAATGCTATGGTATTAAGAAAGTCACACCAATAACCACGCTTCCGCAAAAGTCAAGGTGTGACACTAATGTCCCCCTGTTCCTTGATTTGAATGGCTTTTTTGACTTCGAATAAATATCGTCAATAAACAATGGCTTATGTCCCTCTTTAGAACAAACAAATACTTAGTTTTGGTTATACCATGTGTACTTCACCACCTTTCCGAGTAGAAAACCCAGCTAACTTAGCATATGTTTGGTAAAACACGTATGCTTGTTCTATAGAGGTAAATTGCATTCCAACCACAGGTGTAGCTGATGGTTCAACCTCCAGAATATAAAGCCTTTCATCTACATAAATAAAAAAAACACATGCGATTTATAGGACTCGTAACATGCGATATATTGAAAACTCCATAATTTCATCATAAGAACAATTAAACGTGCGAATTGTTGGACTCATAACATGCGAAAATGTTCATTTTGATAAATATGTTTACACATGCGATTTATGATATCATAACATGCGAAATCAGCATTTAGAAATGAACATCACATGCAAATTCACATAACAACACATGCGAACTTATACAATTTGCTTTCATATCAATTATCCTCTAAATGAACATTCAAATCCTTCAAATCAGTTATAATAATGCAAAATCATTACTATGGTTAAACGAAACACATCTACAAACAATTTAAAGATCTGAATTATCATAATTACCATTCAAACACTCATATACCCCACTTGTATTTGAATTTGGATTTGGATTTGCAGATTCCGGATTTAAAACATCGTCAATCGTAACTCTCTGATACGCAGATAATTGAACCTGATCACCGATCGATCGAGCGTCTTCACACTCAACATCTGTGTTTCGTCCGATGCTGCTCTGTGGATCCATTGAAAAAAACAATTGAATCAAACCCTAACGCAGAAGAACGAAAACTGCAATTTGAGAATTGTGAAAAATTTGAAACTGATTCGAATCATAATTACCGGGATAGTAGTGTAATGAACTTCTCGCTGATTGAATGAATAGACTAATTTGCCCTCAGCTGATTGAATGAATTGTCTGATTTAACCTTATGAGAGAAAAACGAATCAGGACACGTGTACGGCTAATAAACTCGCGTATGTAATGTAGGATAAGGGCATTTGTATCCTACACTTCCTCTCTCTCTCTCTCTCTACATATATATATATATATATATATATATATATATATATATATATATATATATATATATACATGTTATATATTATCATTTACTCTCATTATATATAAGGAAACTATATATATTATATTATGTGTTGTTCCCTTGGATTTGGTGCTGGTACATGTATCCTTGAGGTTTCCTTTGTGTTAAAGGCAGTATTGGTTGAGAAGTTATTTGAATAGGTTCTGAGTAAACATGTAGGTTTGAGTTTGTTTCTTTGGCTATCGGTTGAAACATATCATAGTTTGCTAATCTACGGTTGAGTTCTACCCACCGTTGTTTGGTTAACGGGATTCGAATGGTTCATTCGGATAAGGTTATGGTAACTACTGTGGTTTTCTGCAAATTTTCTCTTTTCTTATTATTTAAACTTTCCTCTTTTCTAAGGTGGAAAGGCTTCTTCAGATTCTTCTCTAAAAACAAAAGGGTTCCTTGAAATCGGCTACGTATCCGGATGCTAACTCGGATGGTCCTTTATCTATTGGAGAGTGGGACAGGTAATGATAAGCGTCGAATGTATTTTGATTACTCATACTGGGTATTCAAAAATTGTTAAAATAGCATAAAAATCATAATATATACATTAAGATGTATTTACATAGAATAACACATGAATTATTCTATATTGATTTCCTAACATTAATGTTTAAGTTTAGGTATTAAAAGAACACACCTAATGGCTTAAACCAGTGGCTCTGATACCACCTTCTGTCACAACCCCTGACCACACCCTGGGAGCTGGAGCCGTGAGCCAGTCAGATGGTATCGGTGTTTATTTATTATGCAGCGGAAGATTTTCATCAGGATCGTAGTTAGAAAATAATTTCAGAGTTTCAAAACACCAAACTTTTATAATAAAAAAATGGGATAAAACCCATAGTACATTCATAGTGTAATTATAGGGATAAACCCTTTTACTGAAAACATAGTTTCTTCTTTTTATTTAAGTAACTTATAGCCACTTTATTTAAGCCTTCAGTGCTCCATAGCTGGCTTCTAACAGCTTTCACATCAAGTTACCTGAAACGCGTTTTAAAAATATTTTATCAACAAGAAATAATGGCGAGTACATTCCAATTTATAAAAACATTAGTTGTTAAAACATTATAGTATTAAGGGTGATTACAATGTTTATATCTACCAATATACTCATTCAGTACTTGTCACTCGACCAGATCTGTGACTATGGTCATATCACACATTGCCTAACCCATTGTCCAATGGTGACGCTTGTCAAGTAGTGTATACAAAACCGCATAATACCGGCAGCAATTGTAGAATACAAAGACTTAATCACTGTAATTATAACTGATAAATATTTGGAGTTTTGAAACACATTTGAAATAATGGCTCACAAACGGTGAGAAAAGAGAATGAACTCACATTATAGACTTAGGTATTTTCTACGGGCTTACTGGTAATATTTCTTGATTAATTCTTGAGTTTATAGTAAAAACATACAATGCACATGTGTTAGTAATGTAACACCCCAACCCGGAACGGGCTGACGTGTCACTTTTACAGAGTCAGATCAAAAACATAATTCCATTAATACTTAAATGTATTACAAGGCTTTACCACTTAATGGAAATAAGATATCTAATCCAATACATTTGTTTCTACAGTCTTTTCCAAACACTCGAACACTCTTCATTATCCCGTCCCAGAAATCTTGATCACCTGACGTAAAGAAGGAAAACACAAAAACGTACGTCTGAGCAAAATTTGAAAGTTTTGCCCAGTGTGCGGATAGAGGGAAACAAAAAGTTTTATTTAATTTGAGAAAATGCAAAGTTCTTCAAAAAAAAAAACCTTTGTTTTAGCAAAAACGCTAAGTTTTCATAATTCAAAATACATTAAATAAGTATAACAAATATTATCAGAATATGATATACAGATTTACCCGAAGTCCAGAAGGTTCATTTTATTACAGAGGTTGATACAGGGTAGCTAGCCCATGTATCCAGACATGAATGGAGTGTGGGCAAATCACACCAACCATTCACCAGATATCGGACTTTATTTACTTTTTCCTAGGATCGATCCATACGCCTCTAAACAGAAGTCCGTAGACTAACAGAAGTCCGTAGACTGAAACAGAAGAGACGCCGTGAACTCAACTCACCGTCACGGATGGTGCCACATCATTTTATGCCACAATGATGGGTCTGTGGTCATCCTCACAGAAAAGGGACCGACTTGGGTAACATAATACATGTACATAATCTTAAACTTGTACATTTATAAACACATAAACTTTATAAACTCGTAAAATTTTTATAATATAAACTTATTGCATAATTTAAAAATCAGGACTCAGATGCCCGAAGGCCAAATGACATGTATTGAAGGAAGGGATTCTATCCGTACCTTTAAGAGATGATCACAATACTGAAATAATAGTCTACGGCTATATGATCACCAAATCCTACAATATTATTATAATCTTTTACTTAAAAGCATGATAAATTTTAATTGCCACTTTTTGTTCAGTTGGTTTCCGGCGACTTCATAGTATAGTTATAAAAGTATAAACCCTACATATTGGTTTCAAACACTTTCTTATAAAAAAAAAAACTTATATATATATATATTTTATTATAAAAAAATACTTAACAAATCATGTAACTTTAATAATATGTTTATATATATCTAAGTATATAACAGTTAGTTGGAAAAGACCAACATCATAATAATTAACGTATAAACGTTGTTTTATTAAATAAGTTACTAATAATTTGTATGTGTATATTTATTATTTACTAACATAATAAACATGTTAATCTTTATTAATATAAAAAGTTATGAAAATCGAAACTTTAACTTCTAAAATCAATTATACCAGTTCTGTTAACTTCTAAAAAGCAATTAAACCACTTCTTTTATATTTACCAATAAGTAATCTAATCTTCAATTTACTTCAGCCATCGTTTTTATAATAACATAATAATTGATTTTTTTTACTGTTAATACTATTAAATATGTCCTAGAAATAAATGATGGATCAACAAAAAGGTTTAAAGAAATAAAATAAATCCAAATATGGACTTCATGAACCCAGGTGAAAACCTCCATTTTTAACCAGTGAGTGTTACAGGTTCAAATTCAAAAGTTTAAGAAAAATATAATTATAAAACATTCATCATGTTATCAGTAACAAAACCACACTACACATGTGTCTAGATTTAGTTAACAATACTAAAACAAAAACAACAAAGTCATAGTTTTCTTTTAAGAACATATGTCGCCGGATTAGTTGTTTGATTTTATCGGTTCAACATGAATACTTAGAATCATTAAATAACTGAAACAAGTATAACATGTTTATACCTTATCTTGAGATGAAACGAGTCGATTAGAAGAGTTCTAATCCAAATCAAAGGCGGAATTCAGTGATTCGGACTTGATTACAGCTTGATTCACACTAGGATTCACTTTAACTGTCTTGTATATTGATTTGAAAGCTTTACAGACCACTTGACACTTCGGCAGCACATCTGCTCCGGAATCAGCAATGTTGCAAATGAATGACCAAGCTCATATATATAGTGATGGCCAGTTCTCATGAAACTGACATTATCAGTTCATGCGAAGTGCCACTTCGTATGAACTGGCTTTGCCAGTTCGTGTGAACTGGTCCAACACCTCTAAAACACTATAACCTAGCCTACCGAGCTCCATTCTATCCAATCTAGACACACAACTCGATACAAGACGAAGTCAACAGACATATGCACCAACAACTCAGAACGATAATTCTAAGGCAAGGCACGGCTCATTCGTCTAATAGACCCTAGTACATTGTAGGGAGTCGTGTTTGCTGAAGAGACTTAAGTTACGAGCACAGAAGACGCAAAACCGTGAGTTCATGTCCCCCTTTTCTTTTATCTGTTTTCAGTTTTATAACTTCGGGGGTGAAATACATGTTACAATTATTTACAAACGTTTTATGCATGGTATGGTTAGCTAAGGAGGGTTACTGCTTGATCATGTGAAAGGTGGGTATAACACTTAAGGCCATTAATCCTCGTCGTAGGACCGAGGGACATGAGTGATAGATCTATTTGGGTGTAGCGAGCCCACACCCATGAGGACGAGGGTGGCCCATGTGGTGACTATGTCCACATACAAATGTCGTGGCAAAATTCCGCTAGGTTTGAGTTTTCATGCACCATTTCACATGTACCATTGGCCTTGCAAACCATTGGTGATCTGTTTTTCCTTATTGCTACATACCAGGGACATACATACATACAGACATACTTTAAAGGTTTATTCATACACAAACACATGAACTCGCTCAACTTTTGTTGATGTTTTCAAATTACATGTATTTCAGGGAACTAAGTGGATCTGGCAGCTGTTGCATGTTTGTCAAGCTGCGTCATGAATAAAGGATGTCATCCAAGTCAGTAGGGTTTAGGAGATGTATCTTAATCCTGGACGAGATACATATTCCTAAACTCGGTTTTATTTAAGGTCTTTTGTTGAGTCTTTGTGAACTCATTTAAACATGTTGTGGTTTGTAACTTGAATTTGGTGTCAACGTTTCAGACAAGTATGTTATGTTGTTTTCGAACTTAATTAATGGATGAACATCTTATGGTTTTTATCATATAGCGTTGTTATGATTGAATGCTATGGTATTAAGAAAGTCACACCAATAACCACGCTTCCGCAAAAGTCAAGGTGTGACACTAATGTCCCCCTGTTCCTTGATTTGAATGGCTTTTTTGACTTCGAATAAATATCGTCAATAAACAATGGCTTATGTCCCTCTTTAGAACAAACAAATACTTAGTTTTGGTTATACCATGTGTACTTCACCACCTTTCCGAGTAGAAAACCCAGCTAACTTAGCATATGTTTGGTAAAACACGTATGCTTGTTCTATAGAGGTAAATTGCATTCCAACCACAGGTGTAGCTGATGGTTCAACCTCCAGAATATAAAGCCTTTCATCTACATAAATAAAAAAAACACATGCGATTTATAGGACTCGTAACATGCGATATATTGAAAACTCCATAATTTCATCATAAGAACAATTAAACGTGCGAATTGTTGGACTCATAACATGCGAAAATGTTCATTTTGATAAATATGTTTACACATGCGATTTATGATATCATAACATGCGAAATCAGCATTTAGAAATGAACATCACATGCAAATTCACATAACAACACATGCGAACTTATACAATTTGCTTTCATATCAATTATCCTCTAAATGAACATTCAAATCCTTCAAATCAGTTATAATAATGCAAAATCATTACTATGGTTAAACGAAACACATCTACAAACAATTTAAAGATCTGAATTATCATAATTACCATTCAAACACTCATATACCCCACTTGTATTTGAATTTGGATTTGGATTTGCAGATTCCGGATTTAAAACATCGTCAATCGTAACTCTCTGATACGCAGATAATTGAACCTGATCACCGATCGATCGAGCGTCTTCACACTCAACATCTGTGTTTCGTCCGATGCTGCTCTGTGGATCCATTGAAAAAAACAATTGAATCAAACCCTAACGCAGAAGAACGAAAACTGCAATTTGAGAATTGTGAAAAATTTGAAACTGATTCGAATCATAATTACCGGGATAGTAGTGTAATGAACTTCTCGCTGATTGAATGAATAGACTAATTTGCCCTCAGCTGATTGAATGAATTGTCTGATTTAACCTTATGAGAGAAAAACGAATCAGGACACGTGTACGGCTAATAAACTCGCGTATGTAATGTAGGATAAGGGCATTTGTATCCTACACTTCCTCTCTCTCTCTCTCTCTCTACATATATATATATATATATATATATATATATATATATACATGTTATATATTATCATTTACTCTCATTATATATAAGGAAACTATATATATTATATTATGTGTTGTTCCCTTGGATTTGGTGCTGGTACATGTATCCTTGAGGTTTCCTTTGTGTTAAAGGCAATATTGGTTGAGAAGTTATTTGAATAGGTTCTGAGTAAACATGTAGGTTTGAGTTTGTTTCTTTGGCTATCGGTTGAAACATATCATAGTTTGCTAATCTACGGTTGAGTTCTACCCACCGTTGTTTGGTTAACGGGATTCGAATGGTTCATTCGGATAAGGTTATGGTAACTACTGTGGTTTTCTGCAAATTTTCTCTTTTCTTATTATTTAAACTTTCCTCTTTTCTAAGGTGGAAAGGCTTCTTCAGATTCTTCTCTAAAAACAAAAGGGTTCCTTGAAATCGGCTACGTATCCGGATGCTAACTCGGATGGTCCTTTATCTATTGGAGAGTGGGACAGGTAATGATAAGCGTCGAATGTATTTTGATTACTCATACTGGGTATTCAAAAATTGTTAAAATAGCATAAAAATCATAATATATACATTAAGATGTATTTACATAGAATAACACATGAATTATTCTATATTGATTTCCTAACATTAATGTTTAAGTTTAGGTATTAAAAGAACACACCTAATGGCTTAAACCAGTGGCTCTGATACCACCTTCTGTCACAACCCCTGACCACACCCTGGGAGCTGGAGCCGTGAGCCAGTCAGATGGTATCGGTGTTTATTTATTATGCAGCGGAAGATTTTCATCAGGATCGTAGTTAGAAAATAATTTCAGAGTTTCAAAACACCAAACTTTTATAATAAAAAAATGGGATAAAACCCATAGTACATTCATAGTGTAATTATAGGGATAAACCCTTTTACTGAAAACATAGTTTCTTCTTTTTATTTAAGTAACTTATAGCCACTTTATTTAAGCCTTCAGTGCTCCATAGCTGGCTTCTAACAGCTTTCACATCAAGTTACCTGAAACGCGTTTTAAAAATATTTTATCAACAAGAAATAATGGCGAGTACATTCCAATTTATAAAAACATTAGTTGTTAAAACATTATAGTATTAAGGGTGATTACAATGTTTATATCTACCAATATACTCATTCAGTACTTGTCACTCGACCAGATCTGTGACTATGGTCATATCACACATTGCCTAACCCATTGTCCAATGGTGACGCTTGTCAAGTAGTGTATACAAAACCGCATAATACCGGCAGCAATTGTAGAATACAAAGACTTAATCACTGTAATTATAACTGATAAATATTTGGAGTTTTGAAACACATTTGAAATAATGGCTCACAAACGGTGAGAAAAGAGAATGAACTCACATTATAGACTTAGGTATTTTCTACGGGCTTACTGGTAATATTTCTTGATTAATTCTTGAGTTTATAGTAAAAACATACAATGCACATGTGTTAGTAATGTAACACCCCAACCCGGAACGGGCTGACGTGTCACTTTTACAGAGTCAGATCAAAAACATAATTCCATTAATACTTAAATGTATTATAAGGCTTTACCACTTAATGGAAATAAGATATCTAATCCAATACATTTGTTTCTACAGTCTTTTCCAAACACTCGAACACTCTTCATTATCCCGTCCCAGAAATCTTGATCACCTGACGTAAAGAAGGAAAACACAAAAACGTACGTCTGAGCAAAATTTGAAAGTTTTGCCCAGTGTGCGGATAGAGGGAAACAAAAAGTTTTATTTTATTTGAGAAAATGCAAAGTTCTTCAAAAAAAAAAAAACCTTTGTTTTAGCAAAAACGCTAAGTTTTCATAATTCAAAATATATTAAATAAGTATAACAAATATTATCAGAATATGATATACAGATTTACCCGAAGTCCAGAAGGTTCATTTTATTACAGAGGTTGATACAGGGTAGCTAGCCCATGTATCCAGACATGAATGGAGTGTGGGCAAATCACACCAACCATTCACCAGATATCGGACTTTATTTACTTTTTCCTAGGATCGATCCATACGCCTCTAAACAGAAGTCCGTAGACTAACAGAAGTCCGTAGACTGAAACAGAAGAGACGCCGTGAACTCAACTCACCGTCACGGATGGTGCCACATCATTTTATGCCACAATGATGGGTCTGTGGTCATCCTCACAGAAAAGGGACCGACTTGGGTAACATAATACATGTACATAATCTTAAACTTGTACATTTATAAACACATAAACTTTATAAACTCGTAATATTTTTATAATATAAACTTATTGCATAATTTAAAAATCAGGACTCAGATGCCCGAAGGCCAAATGACATGTATTGAAGGAAGGGATTCTATCCGTACCTTTAAGAGATGATCACAATACTGAAATAATAGTCTACGGCTATATGATCACCAAATCCTACAATATTATTATAATCTTTTACTTAAAAGCATGATAAATTTTAATTGCCACTTTTTGTTCAGTTGGTTTCCGGCGACTTCATAGTATAGTTATAAAAGTATAAACCCTATATATTGGTTTCAAACACTTTCTTATAAAAAAAACTTATATATATATATATTTTATTATAAAAAAATACTTAACAAATCATGTAACTTTAATTTAATAATATGTTTATATATATCTAAGTGTATAACAGTTAGTTGGAAAAGACCAACATCATAATAATTAACGTATAAACGTTGTTTTATTAAATAAGTTACTAATAATTTGTATGTGTATATTTATTATTTACTAACATAATAAACATGTTAATCTTTATTAATATAAAAAGTTATGAAAATCGAAACTTTAACTTCTAAAATCAATTATACCAGTTCTGTTAACTTCTAAAAAGCAATTAAACCACTTCTTTTATATTTACCAATAAGTAATCTAATCTTCAATTTACTTCAGCCATCGTTTTTATAATAACATAATAATTGATTTTTTTTACTGTTAATACTATTAAATATGTCCTAGAAATAAATGATGGATCAACAAAAAGGTTTAAAGAAATAAAATAAATCCAAATATGGACTTCATGAACCCAGGTGAAAACCTCCATTTTTAACCAGTGAGTGTTACATGTTCAAATTCAAAAGTTTAAGAAAAATATAATTATAAAACATTCATCATGTTATCAGTAACAAAACCACACTACACATGTGTCTAGATTTAGTTAACAATACTAAAACAAAAACAACAAAGTCATAGTTTTCTTTTAAGAACATATGTCGCCGGATTAGTTGTTTGATTTTATCGGTTCAACATGAATACTTAGAATCATTAAATAACTTAAACAAGTATAACATGTTTATACCTTATCTTGAGATGAAACGACACACCGGAGTAGTGAAAAAAAACCGGCGAAATCCCGATTTCGACTAAATATGGAACTGATTTTGATTAAAGCGAAACGCGATGAGATGGTGCACTAAGTGTGTAACTTGAACTTGGTATTTATAATTCAGTTTCCTTAAAAAAATTTGACACTTGTCGATAGAGTAATCGTGGTAGGGTGAGTCAATAAAGAACGGATACGTGTTTTGCGCAGGAAGGATGAACTAAAATGAGAAGTGGAGAACACGTTTCATCAGGAGGCAACGTGGCTCTTAACATCTAAATGTATATATTAATTTTCAAAGATACCCCTCTTCTTTAGTAATAGATACACATAAATCCTTTCCTTTTTATTGGATTTTTTTTTTAAATCTTATGTTTAAATACAAATTTTATGGTAATGTAATTACTTCTTAAAACTGACTTATAAATTCTGAATTTTGAAATAAATATCACATGTACATTCATCAAAATCCATTTGTTATAATATGATTTATTATTATTTAAAAATTTTTGGTTATTACAAATCTACCCCTCTTAAAAAAATTTCGTCCTCGAAATTGATACATATATATATATAGTCATAAATAATTAAAAAAAAACAACTGATTATTATTTCATATATGTCGCTGGTAACATGGTTTTATATCACATGTATTTTAAGAAAACATAACTTAGCATAAACTTAAACCAAATTTTCTAACGATATATACATATGATTAGATGATATAGTTATTTTTATAGATAACGGATGTGTAGTTTTCTAGGATAGGATTATACTTGTTGCCTTTTCAAAAGTGGCGGAGTGAAAACTTCTCGTCTTCTCTCAAGGTTCTCGACCAATCAATTCATGATGCTTAAGACGTTTCTTTGCTAGCTCCGCTTCCGTTGATGCAATGCCGGTGGTTAAAGCGAACACCCTTCCGCCAGTTGTGCGTGGTACAACGCTGGCGGGCTCAGCATAATTTCCGATAACATATCCTTGCGGCTTAGGGCAGTTTTTAACCATGTGATCAGATTGTCCACACCTGAAGCAATTACCCGTGGCCTTGAAACAAACACCTTTATGAAATTTCCCACAGGTGTTGCATAAAGGACTAGTGTGGTTTTGGTTTTGGTTTTGGTTTGGAGACTTGCGATTGGTTTGATAAGGATAATTAGAAGTTTTAGGGTTCTAATGTGTTTGTTGCCAGTTTTGGTGTTGGGTGTTACTGTTTTGATTGAAAGGGGGTTTGTGATCTTTCGTGGATGAGGTTTGGTTTTTCTTGTGAATCTCATCATATTTTAGCTTCATGTCTTTGTTTGCTATTTCCAAGTTTTGGACTGCATTTGCAACCTCCGTGATATCCTTGAACTCTTGGTTTACAATTAACCATTTGATCTTTTCACATACGGCCCACTTTAATTTGTCGGCTTGCATCAATGGGGTTCCGGCAGCGGGTCCCATGAAACTAGCCAATCTCGTGAATCTAGCCATAAACTCAACCATAGGCTCATCTTCCCTTTGTTTAATAGATGCGTACTCTCGCTCATATTCTCCTCTACGGGCAGAGGGGAAATATTGTTGATAAAACAAAGTTTTGAAATCATTCCACGAAAGTGTAGCCACATAAAAATCTCCTCCTCGTGCATGCTTGACAGTTCCCCACCAACTTTGGGCATCATCTTCTAACTTATATGTAGCTAGCCTTGCTTTGAACTCATCACCGACCCCCATAACTTCGAAAATCTTTTCGATATGGTTTATCCAGTTTTGTGCCTCTACCGGAACATTCGCAGAACTGAATGAACGTGGTTTTTGCTTTTGGAATCTTGCGAGCCAAGTGTAGATGTCGACAGACGGGGACATAGTCGTGTTGTTATACGATACATCATTTTTGGGTGGTGAGATGTGTGGTGGAAACGGTGGAGGTAACGGAGGAGGTGTGGGAGAACGTGGAGGCGGAGAAGGTGGAGGTGGAGGTGGAGGTAGTGGAGGTGTTACGTTATTCTCCCGATCATGAATATGTTGATCGAAAGTTTGTAGAATATTAGGAAGCATCTTTTCGAAAGCACGTTGAAATGCCTTGTCAAAGCTACGTCGTTTAGAAGACTTTGATTTCCGACGGGAGTGACTTAGACGAGACATCTGAGAGGAAAAGATACATAAGGATGATAATAATGATTTAGCGGAAGATTAGATTTCCTAGCCCAACTTCTACCCATAATCTCACAGGTCTTAACTTATGTTTTAAGTTTTCTACAGGAAAGAGCCTTTGCTCTGATACCATAACTGTAACACCCCAACCCGGAACGGGCTGACGTGTCACTTTTACAGAGTCAGATCAAAAACATAATTCCATTAATACTTAAATGTATTACAAGGCTTTACCACTTAATGGAAATAAGATATCTAATCCAATACATTTATTTCTACAGTCTTTTCCAAACACTCGAACACTCTTCCTTATCCCGTCCCATAAATCTTGATCACCTGACGTAAAGAAGGAAAACACAAAAACGTACGTCTGAGCAAAATTTGAAAGTTTTGCCCAGTGTGCGGATAGAGGGAAACAAAAAGTTTTATTTTATTTGAGAAAATGCAAAGTTCTTCAAAAAAAAAAAAAAAAAAAAAAAAAAACCTTTGTTTTATCAAAAACGCTAAGTTTTCATAATTCAAAATATATTAAATAAGTATAACAAATATTATCAGAATATGATATACAGATTTACCCGAAGTCCAGAAGGTTCATTTTATTACAGAGGTTGATACAGGGTAGCTAGCCCATGTATCCAGACATGAATGGAGTGTGGGCAAATCACACCAACCATTCACCAGATATCGGACTTTATTTACTTTTTCCTAGGATCGATCCATACGCCTCTAAACAGAAGTCCGTAGACTAACAGAAGTCCGTAGACTGAAACAGAAGAGACGCCGTGAACTCAACTCACCGTCACGGATGGTGCCACATCATTTTATGCCACAATGATGGGTCTGTGGTCATCCTCACAGAAAAGGGACCGACTTGGGTAACATAATACATGTACATAATCTTAAACTTGTACATTTATAAACACATAAACTTTATAAACTCGTAACATTTTTATAATATAAACTTATTGCATAATTTAAAAATCAGGACTCAGATGCCCGAAGGCCAAATGACATGTATTGAAGGAAGGGATTCTATCCGTACCTTTAAGAGATGATCACAATACTGAAATAATAGTCTACGGCTATATGATCACCAAATCCTACAATATTATTATAATCTTTTACTTAAAAGCATGATAAATTTTAATTGCCACTTTTTGTTCAGTTGGTTTCCGGCGACTTCATAGTATAGTTATAAAAGTATAAACCCTACATATTGGTTTCAAACACTTTCTTATAAAAAAAAACTTATATATATATATTTTATTATAAAAAAAATACTTAACAAATCATGTAACTTTAATAATATGTTTATATATATCTAAGTATATAACAGTTAGTTGGAAAAGACCAACATCATAATAATTAACGTATAAACGTTGTTTTATTAAATAAGTTACTAATAATTTGTATGTGTATATTTATTATTTACTAACATAATAAACATGTTAATCTTTATTAATATAAAAAGTTATGAAAATCGAAACTTTAACTTCTAAAATCAATTATACCAGTTCTGTTAACTTCTAAAAAGCAATTAAACCACTTCTTTTATATTTACCAATAAGTAATCTAATCTTCAATTTACTTCAGCCATCGTTTTTATAATAACATAATAATTGATTTTTTTTACTGTTAATACTATTAAATATGTCCTAGAAATAAATGATGGATCAACAAAAAGGTTTAAAGAAATAAAATAAATCCAAATATGGACTTCATGAACCCAGGTGAAAACCTCCATTTTTAACCAGTGAGTGTTACAGGTTCAAATTCAAAAGTTTAAGAAAAATATAATTATAAAACATTCATCATGTTATCAGTAACAAAAGCACACTACATATGTGTCTAGATTTAGTTAACAATACTAAAACAAAAACAACAAAGTCATAGTTTTCTTTTAAGAACATATGTCGCCGGATTAGTTGTTTGATTTTATCGGTTCAACATGAATACTTAGAATCATTAAATAACTGAAACAAGTATAACATGTTTATACCTTATCTTGAGATGAAACGAGTCGATTAGAAGAGTTCTAATCCAAATCAAAGGCGGAATTCAGTGATTCGGACTTGATTACAGCTTGATTCACACTAGGATTCACTTTAACTGTCTTGTATATTGATTTGAAAGCTTTACAGACCACTTGACACTTCGGCAGCACATCTGCTCCGGAATCAGCAATGTTGCAAATGAATGACCAAGCTCATATATATAGTGATGGCCAGTTCTCATGAAACTGACATTATTAGTTCATGCGAAGTGCCACTTCGTACGAACTGGCTTTGCCAGTTCGTGTGAACTGGTCCAACACCTCTAAAACACTATAACCTAGCCTACCGAGCTCCATTCTATCCAATCTAGACACACAACTCGATACAAGACGAAGTCAACAGACATATGCACCAACAACTCAGAACGATAATTCTAAGGCAAGGCACGGCTCATTCGTCTAATAGACCCTAGTACATTGTAGGGAGTCGTGTTTGCTGAAGAGACTTAAGTTACGAGCACAGAAGACGCAAAACCGTGAGTTCATGTCCCCCTTTTCTTTTAACTGTTTTCAGTTTTATAACTTCGGGGGTGAAATACATGTTACAATTATTTACAAACGTTTTATGCATGGTATGGTTAGCTAAGGAGGGTTACTGCTTGATCATGTGAAAGGTGGGTATAACACTTAAGGCCATTAATCCTCGTCGTAGGACCGAGGGACATGAGTGATAGATCTATTTGGGTGTAGCGAGCCCACACCCATGAGGACGAGGGTGGCCCATGTGGTGACTATGTCCACATACAAATGTCGTGGCAAAATTCCGCTAGGTTTGAGTTTTCATGCACCATTTCACATGTACCATTGGCCTTGCAAACCATTGGTGATCTGTTTTTCCTTATTGCTACATACCAGGGACATACATACAGACATACTTTAAAGGTTTATTCATACACAAACACATGAACTCGCTCAACTTTTGTTGATGTTTTCAAATTACATGTATTTCAGGGAACTAAGTGGATCTGGCAGCTGTTGCATGTTTGTCAAGCTGCGTCATGAATAAAGGATGTCATCCAAGTCAGTAGGGTTTAGGAGATGTATCTTAATCCTGGACGAGATACATATTCCTAAACTCGGTTTTATTTAAGGTCTTTTGTTGAGTCTTTGTGAACTCATTTAAACATGTTGTGGTTTGTAACTTGAATTTGGTGTCAACGTTTCAGACAAGTATGTTATGTTGTTTTCAAACTTAATTAATGGATGAACATCTTATGGTTTTTATCATATAGCGTTGTTATGGTTGAATGCTATGGTATTAAGAAAGTCACACCAATAACCACGCTTCCGCAAAAGTCAAGGTGTGACACTAATGTCCCCCTGTTCCTTGATTTGAATGGCTTTTTTGACTTCGAATAAATATCGTCAATAAACAATGGCTTATGTCCCTCTTTAGAACAAACAAAATACTTAGTTTTGGTTATACCATGTGTACTTCACCACCTTTCCGAGTAGAAAACCCAGCTAACTTAGCATATGTTTGGTAAAACACGTATGCTTGTTCTATAGAGGTAAATTGCATTCCAACCACAGGTGTAGCTGATGGTTCAACCTCCAGAATATAAAGCCTTTCATCTACATAAATAAAAAAAACACATGCGATTTTTAGGACTCGTAACATGCGATATATTGAAAACTCCATAATTTCATCATAAGAACAATTAAACGTGCGAATTGTTGGACTCATAACATGCGAAAATGTTCATTTTGATAAATATGTTTACACATGCGATTTATGATATCATAACATGCGAAATCAGCATTTAGAAATGAACATCACATGCAAATTCACATAACAACACATGCGAACTTATACAATTTGCTTTCACATCAATTATCCTCTAAATGAACATTCAAATCCTTCAAATCAGTTATAATAATGCAAATTCATTACTATGGTTAAACGAAACACATCTACAAACAATTTAAAGATCTGAATTATCATAATTACCATTCAAACACTCATATACCCCACTTGTATTTGAATTTGGATTTGGATTTGCAGATTCCGGATTTAAAACATCGTCAATCGTAACTCTCTGATACGCAGATAATTGAACCTGATCACCGATCGATCGAGCGTCTTCACACTCAACATCTGTGTTTCGTCCGATGCTGCTCTGTGGATCCATTGAAAAAAACAATTGAATCAAACCCTAACGCAGAAGAACGAAAACTGCAATTTGAGAATTGTGAAAAATTTGAAACTGATTCGAATCATAATTACCGGGATAGTAGTGTAATGAACTTCTCGCTGATTGAATGAATAGACTAATTTGCCCTCAGCTGATCGAATGAATTGTCTGATTTAACCTTATGAGAGAAAAACGAATCAGGACACGTGTACGGCTAATAAACTCGCGTATGTAATGTAGGATAAGGGCATTTGTATCCTACACTTCCTCTCTCTCTCTCTCTCTCTCTATATATATATATATATATATACATGTTATATATTCTCATTTACTCTCATTATATATAAGGAAACTATATATATTATATTATGTGTTGTTCCCTTGGATTTGGTGCTGGTACATGTATCCTTGAGGTTTCCTTTGTGTTAAAGGCAATATTGGTTGAGAAGTTATTTGAATAGGTTCTGAGTAAACATGTAGGTTTGAGTTTGTTTCTTTGGCTATCGGTTGAAACATATCATAGTTTGCTAATCTACGGTTGAGTTCTACCCACCGTTGTTTGGTTAACGGGATTCGAATGGTTCATTCGGATAAGGTTATGGTAACTACTGTGGTTTTCTGCAAATTTTCTCTTTTCTTATTATTTAAACTTTCCTCTTTTCTAAGGTGGAAAGGCTTCTTCAGATTCTTCTCTAAAAACAAAAGGGTTCCTTGAAATCGGCTACGTATCCGGATGCTAACTCGGATGGTCCTTTATCTATTGGAGAGTGGGACAGGTAATGATAAGCGTCGAATGTATTTTGATTACTCATACTGGGTATTCAAAAATTGTTAAAATAGCATAAAAATCATAATATATACATTAAGATGTATTTACATAGAATAACAAATGATTTATTCTATATTGATTTCCTAACATTAATGTTTAAGTTTAGGTATTAAAAGAACACACCTAATGGCTTAAACCAGTGGCTCTGATACCACCTTCTGTCACAACCCCTGACCACACCCTGGGAGCTGGAGCCGTGAGCCAGTCAGATGGTATCGGTGTTTATTTATTATGCAGCGGAAGATTTTCATCAGGATCGTAGTTAGAAAATAATTTCAGAGTTTCAAAACACCAAACTTTTATAATAAAAAAATGGGATAAAACCCATAGTACATTCATAGTGTAATTATAGGGATAAACCCTTTTACTGAAAACATAGTTTCTTCTTTTTATTTAGGTAACTTATAGCCACTTTATTTAAGCCTTCAGTGCTCCATAGTTGGCTTCTAACAGCTTTCACATCAAGTTACCTGAAACGCGTTTTAAAAATATTTTATCAACAAGAAATAATGGCGAGTACATTCCAATTTATAAAAACATTAGTTGTTAAAACATTATAGTATTAAGGGTGATTACAATGTTTATATCTACCAATATACTCATTCAGTACTTGTCACTCGACCAGATCTGTGACTATGGTCATATCACACATTGCCTAACCCATTGTCCAATGGTGACGCTTGTCAAGTAGTGTATACAAAACCGCATAATACCGGCAGCAATTGTAGAATACAAAGACTTAATCACTGTAATTATAACTGATAAATATTTGGAGTTTTGAAACACATTTGAAATAATGGCTCACAAACGGTGAGAAAAGAGAATGAACTCACATTATAGACTTAGGTATTTTCTACGGGCTTACTGGTAATATTTCTTGATTAATTCTTGAGTTTATAGTAAAAACATACAATGCACATGTGTTAGTAATGTAACACCCCAACCCGGAACGGGCTGACGTGTCACTTTTACATAGTCAGATCAAAAACATAATTCCATTAATACTTAAATGTATTACAAGGCTTTACCACTTAATGGAAATAAGATATCTAATCCAATACATTTGATTCTACAGTCTTTTCCAAACCCTCGAACACTCTTCATTATCCCGTCCCAGAAATCTTGATCACCTGACGTAAAGAAGGAAAACACAAAAACGTACGTCTGAGCAAAATTTGAAAGTTTTGCCCAGTGTGCGGATAGAGGGAAACAAAAAGTTTTATTTTATTTGAGAAAATGCAAAGTTCTTCAAAAAAAAACCTTTGTTTTAGCAAAAACGCTAAGTTTTCATAATTCAAAATATATTAAATAAGTATAACAAATATTATCAGAATATGATATACAGATTTACCCGAAGTCCAGAAGGTTCATTTTATTACAGAGGTTGATACAGGGTAGCTAGCCCATGTATCCAGACATGAATGGAGTGTGGGCAAATCACACCAACCATTCACCAGATATCGGACTTTATTTACTTTTTCCTAGGATCGATCCATACGCCTCTAAACAGAAGTCCGTAGACTAACAGAAGTCCGTAGACTGAAACAGAAGAGACGCCGTGAACTCAACTCACCGTCACGGATGGTGCCACATCATTTTATGCCACAATAATGGGTCTGTGGTCATCCTCACAGAAAAGGGACCGACTTGGGTAACATAATACATGTACATAATCTTAAACTTGTACATTTATAAACACATAAACTTTATAAACTCGTAATATTTCTATAATATAAACTTATTGCATAATTTAAAAATCAGGACTCAGATGCCCGAAGGCCAAATGACATGTATTGAAGGAAGGGATTCTATCCGTACCTTTAAGAGATGATCACAATACTGAAATAATAGTCTACGGCTATATGATCACCAAATCCTACAATATTATTATAATCTTTTACTTAAAAGCATGATAAATTTTAATTGCCACTTTTTGTTCAGTTGGTTTCCAGCGACTTCATAGTATAGTTATAAAAGTATAAACCCTACATATTGGTTTCAAACACTTTCTTATAAAAAAAAAACTTTTATATATATATATATTATTATAAAAAAATACTTAACAAATCATGTAACTTTAATAATATGTTTATATATATCTAAGTATATAACAGTTAGTTGGAAAAGACCAACATCATAATAATTAACGTATAAACGTTGTTTTATTAAATAAGTTACTAATAATTTGTATGTGTATATTTATTATTTACTAACATAATAAACATGTTAATCTTTATTAATATAAAAAGTTATGAAAATCGAAACTTTAACTTCTAAAATCAATTATACCAGTTCTGTTAACTTCTAAAAAGCAATTAAACCACTTCTTTTATATTTACCAATAAGTAATCTAATCTTCAATTTACTTCAGCCATCGTTTTTATAATAACATAATAATTGATTTTTTTTACTGTTAATACTATTAAATATGTCCTAGAAATAAATGATGGATCAACAAAAAGGTTTAAAGAAATAAAATAAATCCAAATATGGACTTCATGAACCCAGGTGAAAACCTCCATTTTTAACCAGTGAGTGTTACAGGTTCAAATTCAAAAGTTTAAGAAAAATATAATTATAAAACATTCATCATGTTATCAGTAACAAAACCACACTACACATGTGTCTAGATTTAGTTAACAATACTAAAACAAAAACAACAAAGTCATAGTTTTCTTTTAAGAACATATGTCGCCGAATTAGTTGTTTGATTTTATCGGTTCAACATGAATACTTAGAATCATTAAATAACTTAAACAAGTATAACATGTTTATACCTTATCTTGAGATGAAACGACACACCGGAGTAGTGAAAAAAAAACCGGCGAAATCCCGATTTCGACTAAATATGGAACTGATTTTGATTAAAGCGAAACGCGATGAGATGGTGCACTAAGTGTGTAACTTGAACTTGGTATTTATAATTCAGTTTCCTTAAAAAAAATTTGACACTTGTCGATAGAGTAATCGTGGTAGGGTGAGTCAATAAAGAACGGATACGTGTTTTGCGCAGGAAGGATGAACTAAAATGAGAAGTGGAGAACACGTTTCATCAGGAGGCAACGTGGCTCTTAACATCTAAATGTATATATTAATTTTCAAAGATACCCCTCTTCTTTAGTAATAAATACACATAAATCCTTTCCTTTTTATTGGATTTTTTTTTAAATCTTATGTTTAAATACAAATTTTATGGTAATGTAATTACTTCTTAAAACTGACTTATAAATTCTGAATTTTGAAATAAATATCACATGTACATTCATCAAAATCCATTTGTTATAATATGATTTATTATTATTTAAAAATTTTTGGTTATTACATATCTACCCCTCTTAAAAAAATTTCGTCCTCGAAATTGATACATATATATATATAGTCATAAAAAATTAAAAAAAACAACTGATTATTATTTCATATATGTCGCTGGTAACATGGTTTTATATCACATGTATTTTAAGAAAACATAACTTAGCATAAACTTAAACCAAATTTTCTAACGATATATACATATGATTAGATGATATAGTTATTTTTATAGATAACGGATGTGTAGTTTTCTAGGATAGGATTATACTTGTTGCCTTTTCAAAAGTGGCGGAGTGAAAACTTCTCGTCTTCTCTCAAGGTTCTCGACCAATCAATTCATGATGGTTAAGACGTTTCTTTGCTAGCTCCGCTTCCGTTGATGCAATGCCGGTGGTTAAAGCGAACACCCTTCCGCCAGTTGTGCGTGGTACAACGCTGGCGGGCTCAGCATAATTTCCGATAACATATCCTTGCGGCTTAGGGCAGTTTTTAACCATGTGATCAGATTGTCCACACCTGAAGCAATTACCCGTGGCCTTGAAACAAACACCTTTATGAAATTTCCCACAGGTGTTGCATAAAGGACTAGTGTGGTTTTGGTTTTGGTTTTGGTTTGGAGACTTGCGATTGGTTTGATAAGGATAATTAGAAGTTTTAGGGTTCTGATGTGTTTGTTGCCAGTTTTGGTGTTGGGTGTTACTGTTTTGATTGAAAGGGGGTTTGTGATCTTTCGTGGATGAGGTTTGGTTTTTCTTGTGAATCTCATCATATTTTAGCTTCATGTCTTTGTTTGCTATTTCCAAGTTTTGGACTGCATTTGCAACCTCCGTGATATCCTTGAACTCTTGGTTTACAATTAACCATTTGATCTTTTCACATACGGCCCACTTTAATTTGTCGGCTTGCATCAATGGGGTTCCGGCAGCGGGTCCCATGAAACTAGCCAATCTCGTGAATCTAGCCATAAACTCAACCATAGGCTCATCTTCCCTTTGTTTAATAGATGCGTACTCTCGCTCATATTCTCCTCTACGGGCAGAGGGGAAATATTGTTGATAAAACAAAGTTTTGAAATCATTCCACGAAAGTGTAGCCACATAAAAATCTCCTCCTCGTGCATGCTTGACAGTTCCCCACCTACTTTGGGCATCATCTTCTAACTTATATGTAGCTAGCCTTGCTTTGAACTCATCACCGACCCCCATAACTTCGAAAATCTTTTCGATATGGTTTATCCAGTTTTGTGCCTCTACCGGAACATTCGCAGAACTGAATGAACGTGGTTTTTGCTTTTGGAATCTTGCGAGCCAAGTGTAGATGTCGACAGACGGGGACATAGTCGTGTTGTTATACGATACATCATTTTTGGGTGGTGAGATGTGTGGTGGAAACGGTGGAGGTAACGGAGGAGGTGTGGGAGAACGTGGAGGCGGAGAAGGTGGAGGTGGAGGTGGTGGAGGTGTTACGTTATTCTCCCGATCATGAATATGTTGATCGAAAGTTTGTAGAATATTAGGAAGCATCTTTTCGAAAGCACGTTGAAATGCCTTGTCAAAGCTACGTCGTTTAGAAGACTTTGATTTCCGACGGGAGTGACTTAGACGAGACATCTGAGAGGAAAAGATACATAAGGATGATAATAATGATTTAGCGGAAGATTAGATTTCCTAGCCCAACTTCTACCCATAATCTCACAGGTCTTAACTTATGTTTTAAGTTTTCTACAGGAAAGAGCCTTTGCTCTAATACCATAACTGTAACACCCCAACCCGGAACGGGCTGACGTGTCACTTTTACAGAGTCAGATCAAAAACATAATTCCATTAATACTTAAATGTATTACAAGGCTTTACCACTTAATGGAAATAAGATATCTAATCCAATACATTTATTTCTACAGTCTTTTCCAAACACTCGAACACTCTTCCTTATCCCGTCCCAGAAATCTTGATCACCCGACGTAAAGAAGGAAAACACAAAAACGTACGTCTGAGCAAAATTTGAAAGTTTTGCCCAGTGTGCGGATAGAGGGAAACAAAAAGTTTTATTTTATTTGAGAAAATGCAAAGTTCTTCAAAAAAAAAAAAACCTTTTTTTAGCAAAAACGCTAAGTTTCATAATTCAAAATATATTAAATAAGTATAACAAATATTATCTGTAACGCCCCAAAAACCGGTTATCAATTAAAATAAATGAAAATGAACAAAAAGTAACCTAGTTAATGGGTTATGATAAGAAATAAGTTAAAAATTTGAATTAATGCTTAAATTAAATACTTATCAATTTAGAAGGGGGTTAATGTGTAAGATTTTAATAATTAGGGTTTCATAGTGGTAAACCCACAAACACACTCCTGTGTGCGTACCTGGGAGCGAACGAACAGAAGAAACAAGGGTGAAAACCCTTGTTCATGCTAATCTACTCAATTAATCAAGAAATTCAAGTCTAAATCAGTTGCATGTCTCAAGATTATCGATTATCTATGCATACATGGTGAAGTGGTAAGTTTAATTTTTGAAAAGATGAATTCTAGAATAAGGGTTTAAACCCAAATTCGATTTCTTGTATCTATTGTGGGAAATCTGAGTTAGAAATGCTTCCTAGGACAAGAATCATGTGTGATTTTAGGTTGCATGAAAGAATGTAGTGAAAACCCACTATGTGAAGTTTGTGTTATGAATATAAAGATTATAGGAGTGATGAATATATGTAATTTGGCAAGTAATTCAGTTTGTAGTATCCGAATGCTAGATAAATTGATATTGATTAAAGGAATTGTAAGAATTAGATTGAATAATGATGACATATATAGGATGAATTAGCAAATCGTGCTTTGGATGCTTGTACACTATGCCTTGTAGATGGTACGCACGCAATGTGTTCGATGAAATGCCTAAGTGAGTTTAGTTATGGTTTTTACATGAATACTTGTTAAGTCGATGTAACTTCTTTATGATAATGGCGTATGTGATTACTAGACACCATAATGAACTATAAGGAATGTAAAAGTAATGTTTTTGAAAGCTAAAGTATGGTTTGTGTTAATTTGATGATTAGAGGAGAAACCCGTTAGTTAGGGTGAAGATGATGACTAGAATCCCCACCTATGTTAAAGTCTTGTTGAAAAATTGATATATTATGTGGGTGTGATGAAATATTGTTAGATGAATTAGGAGAAATATGATGATGTTATGTTTAATGTTCATTTGGAATGATATATGATGATTAGTAGTAGGATTTGATGGGTTACGTATGAGTTTAGAAGATTTGTGTATGAATTAGTTGTACGTTATGCTTAAAAGGTGGTACACATACCAAGCGTATGATAAGATATATATAGTGTCGTCCGTATAGTCGATTATGATGTTACGGGTATATAATGATAAGTCGATAGTTAAGTATGGTTAATAGTTGACTCTTGAAAGTCAACTAAGTATAAGAAACATGATTTGACTCGTTGTCGTAAATGTAGGTTGATGGGAAGTCGTATGGTACATGTTATAGCAATCCGTGTTAAATGTAATGACATGATGAGTTACATGAGTTTAAACGTATACGGATATGATTATATGAGTTATGTTTGTTAGAAATGATTAATGAAGGTTAAGTGTGAAATATGTGATTGATATGATTGTTATCATGTACGAATGCATATGCTAATAGGAGTGTGATCTTGATGAAAAGAGAGTATAGGAATCATGTCAAGACGGACTCAAGCATGAAAGGATAACGGGTCAAGAAAAGGCGAGGAATCGGATACGAGCACGGACGCATAAGGTAAGTGATTCCGTAATCACTTCTTAGTTGTTCATGTAATGTTATATGCAATTTAATTATATGTGATAATTGAGGTGAAATAGGAATGAATTTTATGATGTCAATGAAGTATTAAACGGATCTTAGTTTTGATCCGAGCAAGGTAGGTGTGACTAAGAAATTGTAGCTAAGTAGTGGAATTGGTTTCTTATGTAAGGAAATCCTTTGTTATCAAGGGTAGAGCATAGTTGACTAAAATACCCTTGATAGGTATTTCGGGTAAACGACCTTAAAAGTCATTTGGAAGTGAGTTATTCGATTAGGGTAATGTCTTTGTCTATTATGAAAGTAAAGTATAGGGTTTTGTATGTTATAGACCTTTTAATGTATAAATACCCATAACGGGTCGAATAATTCATAAGTGAATAATAAGCCGATAGTGTAAGTTAAGAATTTCCTTAATCCGGATATGGGATTTTAAGTTCATATGATAGAATATGAATTTACAAGCATGTAGGAAGAAACGGGAGGTTAAACGGGTAAACGGTTCAAAAGTTATGCGCGTTTTAGTGCGTACGGACGACGAAACGGAGCTGCAGAAAAATGCAAAATCTAGAGGGCGTAGCCGATGGGCATGGGGGCGTCGCCGACGGGCTCTAGAAAATCAGTTTTTGTGCTGACGGGTTAATTACCTGTCTACGGGTTTTTGGGCTACGGGTAAATGCAAGGCCCGTCGCCGACGGCCCTAGGGGCGTCGGTGACGGCCTTCCCAAGTCCCAAAAGCTGAAATCTTGTTATTTAAGTTAATTTATGTACCGTGGGCTTCGGTTTGATATCCGTGGACTACGGCGGACCTTCCAAACATGATTTTGAAGGTTCCTTGGATGTTTATGGGCTATAAAGCTAAGACTAAGACCCACGTTAATAATGTATGATTATGTAAGAGGTACGCGTGATCTAGTACGTGTTCGTTAAAGTATGTACATATATAGATAAGCAAGATTGTGTGCTTGTATGTATTTGTATACGTATGTAGAAGTTATGTAAGCATGTATGTAGGCATACACGTATGTATGTTTATAACTCCAACTGTACGTATGTAGTAGGATATGTAGTTATGCTTAATGATATGTATGAGTGTATGTACGTATGTCTAGTTGTAGGAAGGATATGTAAGTATGTAGTTGTGTATGTAGGTATGTATAAGGGTATGTATGAGTGTATGTACGTATGTAGATGTATATGTATGTGGGTATGTAAGTACATATATGTGTATGATTTAGACACATTGAGGATTAACGTTATTAATGGTGTACCTTGAGAATGATAAGTAATGCAGGTACATTTATGAAGCTTCGCCAGGAAATGGATACGCGGATGAAATGCTTGAAGTTTGATAAAGAACGAGATGTGAAGTGTATGCGAATGATCTTGTTTATACATTGTGTGCTAATGTTTTTGAATGTATGTGGTGAATGCAGGTTGTGCGGGTCACGGAGGATCATCAAGGAATAAAGATCGAAGACCGAGTCACTTAAGGGATTGTACGGGGTTGTCTAAGGATGTAAATTTGTTGTACATAAGCTATGAATTATTCTATAATAGAGTCAGTTTGTTGTATTCGATATAAAAGAGTTATTTTAAAAGTGAACTTTCAAGTAAGACGTAAGGTTTATAATGAAAGAATTTTTATGGCATGAACTTCCGCTGCGACTTTCGCTAATTACGTGTTAGGGCGTAACATTATCAGAATATGATATACAGATTTACCCGAACTCCAGAAGGTTCATTTTATTACAGAGGTTGATACAGGGTAGCTAGCCCATGTATCCAGACATGAATGGAGTGTGGGCAAATCACACCAACCATACACCAGATATCGGACTTTATTTACTTTTTCCTAGGATCGATCCATACACCTCTAAACAGAAGTCCGTAAACTAACAGAAGTCCGTAGACTGAAACAGAAGAGACGCCGTGAACTCAACTCACCGTCACGGATGGTGCCACATCATTTTATGCCACAATGATGGGTCTGTGGTCATCCTCACAGAAAAGGGACCGACTTGGGTAACATAATACATGTACATAATCTTAAACTTGTACATTTATAAACACATAAACTTTATAAACTCGTAACACTTTTATAATATAAACTTATTGCATAATTTAAAAATCAGGACTCAGATGCCCGAAGGCCAAATGACATGTATTGAAGGAAGGGATTCTATCCGTACCTTTAAGAGATGATTACAATACTGAAAATAATAGTCTACGGCTATATGATCACCAAATCCTACAATATTATTATAATCTTTTACTTAAAAGCATGATAAATTTTAATTGCCACTTTTTGTTCAGTTGGTTTCCGGCGACTTCATAGTATAGTTATAAAAGTATAAACCCTACATATTGGTTTCAAACACTTTCTTATAAAAAAAACTTATATATATATATTTTATTATAAAAAAAATACTTAACAAATCATGTAACTTTAATAATATGTTTATATATATCTAAGTATATAACAGTTAGTTGGAAAAGACCAACATCATAATAATTAACGTATAAACGTTGTTTTATTAAATAAGTTACTAATAATTTGTATGTGTATATTTATTATTTACTAACATAATAAACATGTTAATCTTTATTAATATAAAAAGTTATGAAAATCGAAACTTTAACTTCTAAAATCAATTATACCAGTTCTTTTAACTTCTAAAAAGCAATTAAACCACTTCTTTTATATTTACCAATAAGTAATCTAATCTTCAATTTACTTCAGCCATCGTTTTTATAATAACATAATAATTGATTTTTTTTACTGTTAATACTATTAAATATGTCCTAGAAATAAATGATGGATCAACAAAAAGGTTTAAAGAAATAAAATAAATCCAAATATGGACTTCATGAACCCAGGTGAAAACCTCCATTTTTAACCAGTGAGTGTTACAGGTTCAAATTCAAAAGTTTAAGAAAAATATAATTATAAAACATTCATCATGTTATCAGTAACAAAACCACACTACACATGTGTCTAGATTTAGTTAACAATACTAAAACAAAAACAACAAAGTCATAGTTTTCTTTTAAGAACATATGTCGCCGGATTAGTTGTTTGATTTTATCGGTTCAACATGAATACTTAGAATCATTAAATAACTGAAACAAGTATAACATGTTTATACCTTATCTTGAGATGAAACGACAGACCGGAGTAGTGAAAAAAAAACCGGCGAAATCCCGATTTCGACTAAATATGGAACTGATTTTGATTAAAGCGAAACGCGATGAGATGGTGCACTAAGTGTGTAACTTGAACTTGGTATTTATAATTCAGTTTCCTTAAAAAAAATTTGACACTTGTCGATAGAGTAATCGTGGTAGGGTGAGTCAATAAAGAACGGATACGTGTTTTGCGCAGGAAGGATGAACTAAAATGAGAAGTGGAGAACACGTTTCATCAGGAGGCAACGTGGCTCTTAACATCTAAATGTATATATTAATTTTCAAAGATACCCCTCTTCTTTAGTAATAGATACACATAAATCCTTTCCTTTTTATTGGATTTTTTTTAAATCTTATGTTTAAATACAAATTTTATGGTAATGTAATTACTTCTTAAAACTAACTTATAAATTCTGAATTTTGAAATAAATATCACATGTACATTCATCAAAATCCATTTGTTATAATATGATTTATTATTATTTAAAAATTTTTGGTTATTACAAGTAAGATAACCCAAATCACATTAGCCATACAACACGAGACAGAACCCCAACGAACTTAGTCAGGCAGAGCCTCGACATGCGTTACGGGCCCTAGATCAATCGGATAGGGTAATAGATTAGTGATCGGGGCTAAAATACTTAAAACAGGGCAGAGCTTCGTGTTTTAAGGGTATTATACCGAGCTACTATTGGCTATAATAGAGACTGAGAGAGAAAGAGGATTTGAACGATTGAGAACTACAGGCTGAAGCTCAATTTATAGCTAATTCGTGCCTCCCTCGCGCCCCGCGACTTGCCTCGCTTCCTTTCTCGCGGCCCGCGAGGGCCTTAGCTAGGGCTTAGGGTTGGTGAGTCATGAAATATAGGTTTGACGCGTGTGGGACACGTGGCTAAAGGGGTGTCCGACAAGTAACGGTGTCTCGCGCCCCGCGAGACACAAGGATAACTCGTTCGCGGCCCGCGAGCGAGTAATAATTAAGATTTTGTTTGTTTTTAATTAAAATTAAAGTCATACGAGTTCGATTATCGTATACGGGGTGTATTAGTCGCGTTTTTCAAGGGTTATTATAAGCTGCTCTTCATGCACTAGGCCAAAGAATGAGCAGGCCTTTTGTTCTTTCTACATAGAAACTGTGACATCAAAGTGACTGGCCAATGAATGGCAGAACAGTTTGTAAAGGGAACAAGTCGCAACAGTTCAACCAATGCTAATGATGTCTAGTTTACTATGGAAGTCTTTGTTCTCGTTGATTGGTGTTTATATGTTTATCTGTTGTAAAGGTTTTAAATACTCGGGAGACCATGTTTGGTTATACAAAATTTGACAGTAAGATACTAACAATTCATAAGTTGGGATATTGATATCGATACTTTATGTAGATACAATTTATAGACTTTTTCTTATTTCATATTTGTCAAATGCCTAGCTGGAGTTATATCATGTTCATCCTCAACGTGACCCCTTTCTTAAATAGAAAATGCAAGCCATATTTTTTAGAAATGATGATTTTAGGTGGTAAGTGGTTGATTGATTTTATGTAATTTTTTATGGTTGTTTTGATCAATTGTAAAAGAAAATATAATCAAAATAATCTATATTATTGAGTTTATGTGGTTAACAAATTATGACGCAATTTCATAGCGCGATCAAATACAAATGAAGAACCGTTGTAATTCTATGATATTTTGTATTTTTAAAAAATTATTAATCATTCGGTACAGTCACTCAGAGCGCTAAACAAACAAATATATTTCATTCAGCAAAAAGTAGTTCAGAGGGGTAAAATCGTCATTCTCCACAGTCATTCAAAGGTCTAACAAAACAGCGTTTCACTGACTCAGCACTTACTGGTTCAGACCTTTTACTTTTTTTTGAACGGCAACAACACTATATATATATATATATATATATATATATATATATATATATATATATATATATATATATATATATATAGGCCAGCAAGAAACTGGGAGCAAAACAAAACACAACCCAAAGAAAAAACAAACAAAAAACCTGGACTTATACAATGCCCGCTACATCAAAATGGACCCGCTTCTCCCATATAGGAGATGTGATTTTCGCCCTATTGCACACCCAAAGAAACGTGTCTTCCTTAATCAACTCCATCGATCTAGCCACCGGAACAAAAGTGTCTTCGAAGACTTTAACATTCCGAGCAAGCCAAATCCTCACGTTGTTGCCATTACCAAATCCTCCATCGATCTACACGAGACGTTTCCAAACCTTACTGCCCGGGTTTTCGAGTAAGACATCCAAAATTTCCTTTAATGTAATATACTGATCCGGGGGTTTCAACCTGAGCCACACAAAAACATTCCACCACAAGCTCCTGGCCCAAATACACGAGGCGAAAATACGGTTCGGATTTTCATCCAACAAATGGTTCAGACCTTTTACTAGTTCAACATTTAACCACTTAACCGAGGTGCCTAACAGACTCTTATACATTTAGATAGCGTTCGTTTCATGGAATGGAATGGAATGGAATTAGGAAGTTTTTTTTTGTAAAATTGATCTTGGTTGGGGGAGGGAGGAATTTGAAATCCTTCACTTTAATGAAATTTGTGACTATTTCAACATTCCTTAGAAATCCTTCACTCTGATGAAGGAATGGAATGTTGAAATAGTCACAAATTTCATTGATTAAAGAAATTCATTGGATTTCAAATTCCTCCCTTCCCAAACCAAGATCAATTTTACAAAAAAAAAAAGCCTTTCCAATTCCATCTCATCCCATTCCATTAAACGAACGCTACCTAAAGAATTTGCCGAATAGCCCTTACTCATCATCCATGGCTGACACGTGCAAAATAGAGGTTTTATACGTAAACGACGCAAGCTCTCCTTTTAATGCAAAGTTTCCGTAAAACTGAAACGAACCAGAAGATATCGACAAATCACCACCTCCCGAGATCCAATAACAAACCGACGGTTATCTGCAACCGACTCACTGCACCACCGTCGACGTCAACCGCCTCCACATTTTATCCTCTCACCGCCTTAATTTGATCCGGTTCAATATTCCGGTGACATTACCGACGGTTGTTGTTTATTCGAACGTGTTGGAGGAGGTATGGAATCGATAATGGCTAGGGCACTGGAATACACTCTCAAATACTGGTTCAAATCCTTCACCCGAGATCAGTTCAAGTTGCAAGGACGCACTGTTCAGCTCTCCAATTTAGGTTTTCATCTTATTGTTTGTGTTATTAGTGATTACTTATTATGATGCTAAATGTGTTGAAATCGAAGAATTCTGTGCACTTTTGCTCTAATTTAGGTTTTGCGTTTACCGTTTATGTTATTAGTTGTTAGTTATTATGAGTTTATGAAGCTAAATGTGTTGAAATCGAAGAATTCCGTGCGATTTTGATACGTAATTTCGTTTTTGATAGATACAAGTGATAATGTCAGGCTTTCATTTGTTGTTTATGTTACTGGTGATTACTAATTATGAGTTTGTGACGCTAAATGTGTTGAAATTGAAGAATTCGATGCACTTTTGCTCTATATTAGATTATTCTTGTACTGTTTATGTTTATGTTATTAGTTGTTGTGAGTTTGTGAAGCTAAATGTGTTGAAGTTGAGGAATTCTGTGCGATTTTGATACGGAATTTCGTTTTTGAAGATATAAGTGGTAATGTTAGGTTTTCATTTACTGTGTATGTTATTAGTTATTACTTGTTATATGAGTTTGTGACGTTAAATGTGTTGAAATCGAAGAATTCGATGCACTTTCGGTCCAATTTAGGTTTTCATTTGTTGTTTATGTTATTAGTTATTACTTGTTGAGTTTGTGACGTTAAATATGTTGAAATCGAAGAACTCGATGGACTATCGCATTAGCTATTAGTTATTATGAGTTTATGATGCTAAATGTGTTGAAATTGAAGTTTCGCATGCACTTTCGCTCCAGTTTAGGTTTTTCATTTGCTGTTTATGTTATTAGTTATTACTTGTTATGTGTTTGTGACGCTGAATGTGTTCAAATCGAAGAACTCGATGCACTTTTGCTCAAATTAGGTATTTCATTCGCTGTTTATGTTATTAGTTATCAGTTATTATGAGTTTATGTCGCTAAATGTGTTGAAATTGAAGAATTCGATGCACTTTCGCTCTAATTAAGTTTTTTTCATTTACTGTTTATGTTATTACTTACTATGAGTTTGTGACCCTAAATGTGTTGGAATCGAAGATTTTGATGCGCTTTCGCTCCAATTTAGGTTTTTCATGTACTATTTATGTATTAGCTATTAGTTATTATGAGTTTATAACGCTAAATGTGATGAAATAGAAAAATTCTATGCAATTTCGCTCCAATATAGGTTTTGCATTTGCTGTTTATGATATTAGTCATTACTTGTTATGAGTTTATGATGCTAAATGGGTTGAAATCGTAGACTTCTATGCAATTTTGAATTTAGCTTATTAGTTGTTACTTATTATGAGTTTATGATGCTAAATGTGTTGAAATCGAAGAATTCTATGCAATTTCGCTCCAATTTAGGTTTTTCATCTATTGTTTATGTTATTATGAGTTTATGACGTTAAATGTGTTGAAAACTTGAAATCGAAGAATTCCGAACGATTTTGATGCGAAATTTCGTTTTTGATAGATATAAGTGGTGATGCATTGCATGCAAGCCTTGGATTGCCGCCAGCTTTGACTGTAAGCATGGCGAAATCTGGAAAGTTAGAGATTGTGGTGTGTAATTCAACTAATATCACTGAATTATCATCTGATTATTCATTCTTTTTAACATAATGCATTGATTCTGTATTTAAAGCTACCTTATTTGAGTAATGTACAAATCATGCCGATTGTTGTGCAAATTGATAAGCTCGACTTGGTGTTAGAGGAGAATGATGATGTGGATTCGCGTAGGAGCACAAGCAGGTGATTAGTACTTTAATTTTAGGGTTAGAGTAAGGGTAATTAATAATGTTATATTACTAACACATATCCATGTATTAGTGCACAAGCACCTTCTAATTCATCAAAAAGCAGTGGTTATGGATTTGCTGAGAAGGTTAGTTTATGTAAAATTGTAACCACGTGCCATCAGTTACTTGCTTGAAGTGCAACTTTTTCGACCTGATTCTTGAAACTGGATCACTGACTTTATTTTTTTATTTAGATAGCTGATGGAATGACATTACAAATACAAACTGTCAATCTGTTACTTGAAACTCATGGTGGTGGTAGACATCTTCGAGGAGTAACTTGGTAAGCTTATGTTAAATTTTGCGTGTTTCTAACTTTCTATTGCTTACTCAGTGTTATTGATCTTATTTATATGTTGCTATGCAGGGCATCACCAATGGCATCTATTACTATCCGCAATCTGGTGCTGTATACCACAAATGAGAACTGGCAGGTCATTTCCTAAATCTGTATCTAATTTAATAGCCATATATTTATATCAAAGAGTTTTTCTTGTAAAACAAACGGTTATTCAGCAATTATGTGTGACAGGTTGTAAACCTAAAGGCAGCAAGGGAATTCTCATGTGACAAAAACTTCATCTATGTGTTCAGAGTAATTCACTTGTGAATATCTTTCCCCAAATTATACTGATAAGAGTAAAGTACACGGATGGTCCCTGTGATTAACCAAAATTTTTGATTTAGTCCTTAGCTTTTTTAAAGTACACAGATGGTCCCTGCGGTTTGCACTTTTTAATGCATTTAGTCCTCAACTTTTGCCAAAAGTATATGGATGGTCCCTGTGGTATGCACTTTGTAACGCATTTAGTCACTAAACGTTGGGGACTAAATGTGTTACAAAGTACAAACCACAGGGACCATCCGTGTACTTTTGGTAAAAGTTGGGGATTAAATACGTTACGAAGTGCAAACCATAGGGACCATCCGTGTACTTTTGAAAAACTAGGGACGAAATCCACAGTTTTGGTTAACCACAGGAACCATCCGTGTACTTTACTAATAAAGTGCATTTTAGGTTCTATAGAAAGCAACTAATTTGTTGGTGGTCATTTAGGTTCTATAGTGTTGGTATGTTATGCGTGATGGTATCTGTTTACACAAATGCATGCATATGTATGATATTAAAGTGTTTTTTTTAAATAACCAGAAACTTGAATGGGAGCATCTATGTATCGATCTTCTGCCCCATCCCGATATGCTATCAGATGACTCGGAGGGAGCTTCTAACCGAAAGGATGATGATGGTGCAAAACGAGTATTCTTTGGTGGTGAACGGTTTATTGATGGAGTCTCTGGAGAGGCTTATGTAACACAATGTTAACCCTCTTTAAGACTTGATTTTCTGCAAACTTCCTGTGATGTTCATTTCGTGAAAAACATTGTCCTTAGTTATTGACAACTTCCCTTTGTTTTATAATCAGATTACTATACAAAGGACAGATCTTAATTGTCCACTAGGTCTTGAAGTTCAAGTGCATATTTCGGAAACAATCTGCCCAGCATTAAGTGAACCAGGTTAGTAGAAGATTACCAATTTATGCATTACTGTCAGATAATGTGTTTTTGGTTCGGCTTTGCAACTAAGATAAAATAATATGAACAGGGCTTCGAGCTCTTCTTCGCTTCTTCATGGGATTATATGTCTGTCTTAACAGAGATGATGTGAATCCAACTGTTCAAGAGGTTAAATCTTTCTTCCTGTATTTTTTCAGTTTTCAATGTTTATCGAGTGCATTAATTCGGTTGTCTAAAAGCAACTCTTTTCTTACAGCAATCAGCAGAAGCTGCAGGGCATACACTAGTCTCCTTTACGGTAGATCATATATTTCTTGGCATCAAAGATTCTGGTTTGTGATTTCTCATTACGGGAGTTTATCTATTTCCTTTACTGTTGTAGTTAATTATACATTTATATATTAACGGTACTTACGAAAGACTTTGGATGTTACTTTCAGGGTTCCAGCTAGAATTTCTGATGCAGTCACTTTTTTTCTCTCGGGTAACTTTCCACAACACTTAAAAACAAGAATACCAAAGTGCTACATGTTCATGTTTTTTTCTTAATCGTCATTATTGTAAATTGTTTTGTGTATCATATTCAAATTAGGTTGTATTTAATCTCGCAGGCAAGTGTGTCTGATGGCGAAATTGGCAAATGCTTAACTCAGTTCATGGTTGGTGGGCTGATTTTAAGGTACACCTGTATTAGTATAAAAACCTTCACATTCTTTTTTGAAGAGTAAAATGCCATTTTCGTCCCTGAGGTTTGGTCAGTTTTGCGACTTTCGTCCAAAGGTTTGTTTTTTTTCGCATCTGAATCCAAAAGGTATCTTGCCATTTTCATCTGGCTCGTTAACTTCTTTTTTCTTCGTTAAATCAGGGGTATTTCCATCTTTTTTGTTAACTTAAAGGGCAATTCTGTCAGGGGTATTTTAAATGCTTGTACATAAAGTGAAGTTAAAAAAAAAAAAAAACGAAAATACCCCTGCCTTAACGGAGAAAAATGGATGGAGTTAACGAGCTGGATGAAAATGGCAAGATTTTAAACCTTTTGGATCCAAATACCGAAAAACAAACCTTTGGATGAAAGTCACAAAACTGACCAAACCTCAGGGACGAAAATGGCATTTTACTCTTTTTCTGAATTTTGAATAACAAGTTACTAGATTTTCTAGGATAAATACACCAATACCTGCCACAGCCGAACTATGAAACCTACACTAAATATATAATGATCTAATTCAGGGATACGTTCTCCCGCCCTCCATGCCCACTAGTGCAACCGTCAATGCAAAATGCTGCAGAGGAAATTCTACAAGTTCCAGATTTTGGTATGAACTGATTGCATTTCTATATTCTGTTGCCCATTAATGTGTATACTACACTACCCCACTTAGAAAATTAACATTTTTCATTTTTTTTTACCAGGCAAAAATTTTTGTCCTCCGATATATCCACTAGGTGATCAGCAATGTAGACAAAACAACCCTTCATCACTCTTATCCATTCATTCCCTGCTATATATGCCCTCTCTTTCCCCACCTTCATTTTCATCACAAACTGTGATTGACTGCAAGCCCCTAACGGTACAACAAATGATATCATTATTAATAGGGTTAATTGCATAAAAAGTGAACAACTTTGTTAAAATTTCAGGCCATAAGCGCATTCACATTAGATTCTTCATCCTTATGTCTATAATTCAACTATCATGTAACTTTATCCTTAAAATTTGTTTATGCTTTAAAACTCTTCTACATCACATTCCCTTCTCCATCTCTATTCAGTTAAATAACTTTTTTTTTTCGTTATTAACTTTTCTCTTTCATGCACATAGAAAATTATGGGGAATGAACAGTGAATCCCTATTTTTAGGAATATAAGATGTGTATTTAATATTTGATCCTCATTTTAGGGATTGGGATGGAGTGCTAAATTATATGAAACCCTTAAAACTTTTCCTCATTCTAGGGATGGGGTTGATATGGGGAATGAGATGTGAATGCTCTAAGAACCATCTAAATCTTAATAACTTTAGGCGGTGGTTTTCTTGGTAATTACAATTTTTTATCCATTTCGGTAATTACAACTTTTTGAGCGATCTATTCTCTTAACTATAGGCAAAAAGATTATTTAAGTACCAGACATGAACAAAAAAAATTGAATTACCAAGAGGCCGTTCAAAAAACAAGACCAAAATGAATCTAAAAAAGTTATAATCAATTTATTGAAAACCGGACCGGCCGGTCGGACCGGGAATCGGGGGTTTGACAGGCCCGGTTCGCCCAAACAGACCCGTTTTGAGTCGAACAGTCCTGTTGGACCGAGAACCGGCGGTCAGACCAGAAAACCGGTAACCGGATTTTTATTAAAAATTTCAATGTTACCCTATTTATTTTTATAATATTTATGGCATCACACGGTTCTTACATCTGGTTTGACCGGCCCGACCAGTTGACCAGTAAGGAGACCGATCTGACGTCCGGTCCGGTTCTGAAAACATTGGTTATAATTACCAAAATGATCACCACCTAAAGTATATTTCTTTTCTTTGACGTTTGCCCTTCTTTGTGGAGGGTAACAAAAAGTTGGTCTCCTTTTTATGCAATTTGCCCTTATATAAACAGTCAAACGTGTGTATTTCACTATTTTGGTTGTGTGATATGCTGCCATTCATGCCAGATTCATCTTCAAGAAGAGTCATGTCTAAGAATATTATCCCTTTTAGTTGATGGAATTGTGGTTAATCCTGATGATATCGCATCAGATCCGTCCATCAGCTCCCTTCATTTAAATATCAAAGAATTAAACATTACCGTTCCACTCGAGGCTACGAAGCCTGATCATTTCACATATCACAACAACTCTAAATACAACCTGTTTAAAGGGGCAAGGCTTCGTATAGAAAATCTATACCTTTCTGAGTCACCTTCTATGAAGCTCGGGCTCCTTAATCTTGACATGGATGCTGCATGTTTCTGTATGTGGGAAGGCCAACCGATTGATTCCAGCATGAGAAAATGGACAGCTGGCGCTTCTGTTATCGGTTTGTCTCTCGACACATGTAACAACAACCCGATTGGAGGTTGTAACTCACAGCTAAACTCTTCGGAACCATGGAGATGTGTGGAGTTGCAAGGTGTTTGTGTACAGGCGGCAATGGTGACATCAGACGGAAGTCCATTACGAAACATTCCGCCACCTGGCGGAATCGTCAGAGTAGGAGTTGCTTGTGAGCAACTTGTGTCCAACACTTCGATTGAACAGTTATTTTACGTGTTAGATTTTTATACTTTTATTGATAATGTTAGTGGTAAAATGGCGATGACTGGAAAAGATAAATGGAGTGAGATGGTTAAAAAGGAATCTTCCGATTATAAAAGTTTTAGCCAAAAGGGTCCTGCGGGTCCTGCTGATACTGCTATCAGCTTAGCATCTAAGAACATGAAACTAAAGTTTCTAGAACCTTCTTCTCTAGATACTCAGGGAACACCTCTAGTTCAGTTCATTGGAGATAATTTATTACTGCAAGTTAGTCATAGAACATTGGGTGCTGCAATGGCAGTTTCGTCAACGTTACGCTGGGACAAAGTACAAGTGGACTGTGCAGCAAATGGTACGGTGTCACCTGGCTCTGAAACGAGAGCTGTATTTTGGGTGCAAAACAAGACGGATTTTAGATCAAGAAACAACACAGACTTGATTCCGTTTTTGAATTTAAGCGCAGTGCATGTAATCCCATACGATGCACAAGATAGAAACTGGCATAGTTTACGTGTGTCTGGTTGTATTGCGGGTGTACGCCTTGCTGGCGGGATGAATCACACTGAAGCTTTACTTCACCGTGTTGGGGTTTTAGGGCCAGATGGCAGGCCAGGGGCGGGACTCTCGAAAGGTCTAGACCGTTTATCTACAGGACCTTTGTCAAAACTATTCAAAGCGTCACCTCCATCTGCCAGTGAGGTGAGGGAGAGTCAAAGTAAGCTATTTATCCATGCACTTCTAAACAGGTCGGTTTGGGTTGTGTTTTTATTCTAAACAGATCAAATGAGAACACGCAAAAACATTAGGGAAAAGGGTAACACGTCGAATTGGTTGACAGTCGTCCAAGGTTTATTTTTATTCACAAACTTCCTAAATTGTTTTACTTGAAGGTTATATTATCATTATACTAATAACATTGTTTTTGTAATCATAAGTAACCCATTATTTGATAGTTTTTTCAATTGATAATGTATGTGGAGGCCACCTAGAGGTGTACAAAAAAAAACCGATTTTAGAACCGTAACCGGAAAAAAAACCGAAACCAGTTTTTTTAAAACCGGTTTTAGAACCGAGCCGAACCGGCGGTTTGTGACCGGTTAGTATTCTTGATCTGAAAACCGGTGAATAACCGAAACCGGTTTTTCCGGTTAAAAACCGGTCCCAACTGGTTACACCGGTTACTGTTTTGGACTTGAAAAAACGGTTAGTAACCGAAACCAGTTATTAAAGAAACCGGTTTTTGTTTTGGATGAAAAAAGCCGGTTCGGTTAAAAACCGGACCGGTTTTTCAAAAAAAAAAAAACCGATTTGTACACCTCTAAGGCCACCAATGTATTCAACTTTTATCATTAAGACTATAGCCATATTTGAAACTACTTTATAGGCCACACAAGTATGTATCCATTTCTACCAACTTCGGCTAATAAAATGTCTAATGGCGAAAACGCTCAATAGAATTCGAAAGTCAATATACCATTATATAGATCTCTCAAAAGGCATTTATTTGATGTAATAACACTTGGTTTTTTTTTTTTTTTTTTTTGGCATTTTACAATATTCTACTATGTTACTTAGTCGGATTTAGTACAAAACCGAATACATTCTTGTGTGGACTATAAAGCCGTTTAAATAAATGGGTGGCCTCCTTATATGTAATCCTTTTTTTTCAAAAAGGACAATTTTTTTTACGGGTCAACCCCATCTTGCAAAGTATTTAGTTTTTCAGTTATTCAGATTAAATAATACTCATTTCTCATTTAGATGAAAGTATAGGGGGCAAGAACAGTAGTTATGTGAACTTGGGTGCACCAGAGGATGTGAACGTATCACTAGAATTAAACGATTGGCTTTTTGCTCTGGAAAGCATGGAGGTAATGTCCGAACGGCTTATATTCAACGATCTTGAGGATTCTCAAAGAAAAGAAAGATCCTGGCACACGTGTTTCGAGAGTATTAAAGTTCAAGCAAATGGAAGCAAAAATGACACTGAAGCACACAAGTATCCTGTTGAACTAGTCAAGGTAGGTATTTAGCATTTGAATTTGTAAAGAGTTCGATAAAACTTTGAACTTCGTGCCGTTCTAGGTTCGGGTTGACAGCTGGAAGACCGTTAAACCTCAGCAAAAGGGAAATACACTTGCAAAAGTAGAGCCACATGACGGGATGGATCTTGAATTTGACCTAGCACTTTCTCAAGATAATGATGTCAATCGGACAATTAGTTGCGCATTGGAACATTTGAAAATTTCCTCAAAACAACCGGTGAGTACATTATACTTATTGATTTGCGAATTTTTATTACCCAACCCTGAACATGACCTGATTGCTCAGTTTCTTGAAAAGTTGAACCCTAATCCAGACATGTGATGCGACTCGAGTAACCCGGTTATATAGATGAGTTGACGGGTTACATAGGGTGCATAACGGTTGGTCAAGGTCAACGGGTTATACAAGTTGATCTTTGATGAAACACCAATTAACACTAAGGTTAACCGATGGGGGTTATTTCTTCTGTGGGTTCAACCTCTTTTCCTACTCGCGAGAATAGCTCGGATCCTGCAAAACAGCAACACCGTTAGTCTCGTTAAGAGGGGGAGATGGGGATTTTCCCTCTTAACCAGGCTCTGGCGTGAGAATAAGTACTGTTCTGAGAGAATAAAACAGCGTGTGTATTGAGTGAGTGAGGAGAGTAAGTTCTTTAACCTGAATGATGAAGGGTCCTATTTATAGCCGGAGGGTGAAGAAGGGAGGAGCAGCTATGCCAGCTGTGGTTGCACGCCAGCTGTCCGACCAAGGGGAATATCCTCTTGGTCTGCTCTGTCATAACCAGTGTAGTGGTACACGTGGCGCGCTTACGTTTGTCCATGCTGGAAACCTTGTACTGGCGTTGTCGGCTATGCCCCCTGATTTGTCGCAGGCCTACGTGTCGTCCTGCTACTGGTGACACGTGTTGTCCTTGTGGTCGGATGGAGCATCTTTGGTGCCACCTCGGCGTCTTCCAGAAGTTTCTGGAAGCTTCTGGATTGCTTTGCTGATGTGGGCGCCATGTATGCTCAAAAGATGGTGTGGTCCCTGCCATGTAGGCAGGGAATTGGGACCATACCTCTTCAAACACTCGTCAAAAACCAATCTCATCTCTTTTCTTTTCAAACACAATCCGACCCGTTATTAAACGGGAAAGTTGTGTTGACGTGCATTTTTCGGCAGCTTATCTGTTTTGTTCACTATCATAAACAAATTCTCGAAAGTCTCGTTAGACTCATTCACATTACCAGACAAACCTGTGTTTATCTGAAATGCTTCCGTGCATTTTTAAAATCGTCAGTTTATCCGCGCAATGTGGAAGAGCATCAAAAACAAATTAAAAGATAAATCTTTTTGTATTTTTGAAAGTTTATGCCAAAACATGCCTAAAATCTTTTTTTTTTTTTTTTGGTATTTTGTAAAACAGAAAAATACACAAAAATCTTTTGGGATTTTGCAAATATAATCACAAAAACTTTAAAATATTTACAACACATATTTGTGTGAGAAAACATGCAAGAGGATCATATCAGTTTTAATGAGATGTGTCAGCTACACCGTTGTTCTGGATTAGGTAACATTACAGTTTAGCAGTTATGATTTATCCCAATTTCGTGTCAGCTATGTGTTGTGTTTTCGTTTAGAAAACGAAGAATTAGGATCAAAATTACATGATCCTGGGAAGATACGGATGACCAAGATATTTTCAATAATATCCATTTTATGTTTCTCTGAGTTTCTGTTGTTCTCCGTATACAAACACACACTCATACATAATCACACACACACAAACACGAGTACGGAATGATTACGAAGATGACTTCCGCTGTCCGGATTTCCAACATAGTGGTATCAGAGCCACGGAAAGACATGATGCAGGAATGAAACCCACCAACACCGTAATGCCCTGCCAACACTGCATAGATGAAAAGAATGAAAGAAAACGACGATCACGACGAGAACGGCTGTGTTATTATTGTCACTTGCCCGGTCATCAGATTTACACTTGTAAATCCAAAGAAAATGACGAGGAATCACAACTCATACGGCAAGCAATCAACAACGGAATAAGAACCCAAAGAGAAGAAGTTCATTGCCGAGAAGAAATGATAGTCACGGGTACCGACGGCGGACAATGGAACGATATCTGGTATGTTAATCCAACGTTTTGTCATCATTTTGTGAACAACATAGATGTCTTTAAGAGAGTGAAACACATCATGGGGGTAGAAACACGATCCGGAATGAATAACTTCTTATTCATCCGAGGAGTGGGGATAGTCGAAGTAAAAATGGGGAATGAAACACTAAGCGTTCCTAGTGTTTTCTATTCACTGGACATCAACCGAAATGTTCTAAGTTTAGAACAATTAACGTTACAAGGTTTTACAGTCCGGAGAACCGGTGATACATGCAAGATATTCCCTATGTTCTCATCTCCGGTGATGAACTCTAAAAATGAAGTGACAGGGTTAACAAAAGAGGAAGAGTTAGGGATAAAGGAGAAAGAAAGGTTGCAAAACATGTGTGGGATAGATGATGAATTCAAAAACGACTATTTGAATTCATATTTCGAAACCCTCAATGTCTCGGATGAAACCGAGATTGATTGGAATCTAATGATCTTAAAATCATTGGAGTTTCATGAATTTAATGATTGTAAGGCTGTGATAAGTATGTTAGACGATCGCGAATACGTATTTAAGTACAAATATGAACTGAGTAAGAAGTTCGAAGAAATGGTTAAATGGTTTTTAACTGAATACTTGGGAATCACTCATAGACCATTCCCTCCTTGCACAAAAGACAATCATAAGATAGATCTACTGGATACATTAGTCGATAAGGATGGAGGATATCGTGAAGTGACAACAGAAAACTTATGGCCAATCATTGCTAAAGATATGGGGTTTGAATACAAAGATGGTGATTTCATTCGTATAGTTTATGCTATGTACTTAGACACCTTAGAATACTACTACAAATTCAAGAAGGTTCAACAGAGAGTGCATGATAAAAGGATGGTGAGTGAAGAGGATGAAGTCTCAAGAGGGGATCTCAAGAAGACAAACAGCCTGGGAAGCGGCCGACATGATGCTGCAGAAGAATTGCACAAAGAAATGGAACCAAAACAAGTAGCGTTTTATGCAGGTGTGAGGGACGACAACTGGAATCAAATGAAGAAACGAAAGAGATTCAATTTCAATCAAGCAAGATGGGCCGTTGAGGAAGCAAACCGAAGCGTGATCAAACAAGCTCATAAGCATAACCAAGTTTAGAGGGGTTATGTTAGAAATATAAACTTAATTATGCTTATTTTAGTTATGTAAATTATCGATAAGTGAACATGTTAGATATGATAAGTAAATTGTATGTAATAAGCGGGTGTTTAGCGGGAACCGGATTTCAAATAACTGCTCCAGCAGTTACCCGCCAAAACACAACCGCCATATCCTGTGGTATTTATGTAAACTGCCGGCAAATGTTGTTGGCATCAAGACAATTTCTGTTAATCAAATTGTCCACCCTTTTATCCTTTCTTTCGATCCACACCGTATTTTCTGCATTAACCATGTCTGCAAATCAAAACCATGTATCCGCTGCACTTGCAAGTTCATATGATCAAGACAAACTTGATCTGGATTTCCAACACCCCTAGCATTTGGGTGGTGTGTGTTTCCAAAGTGTGATTGTTTGATATTAGAAATTAGAATCACAATTCATAACCATTTGATATTTGCTATTCTGCAGATTGAGGTGGTTGTAAGTAAGGAAGAAATTCAGCGTGTTTCAGAATTATGCAAGATGGAAATCAATTCATTTGGGCGAATAGCTGTCGGGATCCTGCAATTGCTTAAGCTTGATGGGTCAGTTGGTCAGACAGCCCTGAACCGATTAAGCAACCTTGGTAATTTCTTTTTCATTATAATTTATAGAATTAACCGTGACATGCTATGAAAGAAATTTTAAAAAGCACATGACCCCCTGGATTTATTTTTGCATGATTTAGTCCCTTAGCTTATAAATAGCAGTGAAAATGATCGTTTACCAAAATTCAATGAAAGACCATTCCGATCAACTTTTTAAAGTCCAGGGAGAGTGCGAATTCAACTAAAATACATAGGGATTTTCAGACATTTTCTTAGGTAAAAGCGGAAGAAAACCAGATATAGATATCAGATCTACTTATTTTTGTGCTAAAAAAGAAGAATCTGAAATTTATTTAAGATATGAGAAATGATAATTTGTAGTTATTAAAGTTAATAGTTCTTCCATCAATCCAATCACAATTAGAGGATACTTTTGTTTCTGAAAACTCAGCCTATTGCTTTTATGTTGGTTATTAGCTCACGGGTCAGGTTGGGCCAACCCGCAAACATATATTTTTTCTTTTATTTCTAAATTTAATCAATAGTGAATGTGTGAAATCTTTTATCTTTTTTATTTTATTTTTATTCTTAAATCTACAGTACTACGGTTATAAATCCTGATTCTTTTCTTTAATGTGAATACAATTTTATTTTTCAATTTATATTTAAAATATAGCTTTGTTTTTCTCTAGTGACTTGTAATAATTAATATAAATTTTATATATTACAATATGAATTTTACTGAAACCGAGTTGTATTTAATATGAAGTGTCTTTTAGATATTACGAGACCAAAACACGGTTCCATTTTAGTTAGTTTAGTTTACCCATTGCAGGAAGTGATGGTGTTGAAAAGATATTTTCTCCAGGAAAGCAAATTACGGATGCTAAACCTTCTAGCTTTGACCATGGTCAAACTTCGGATTCACCTCCAGATAACCAGTGTTCTTCTTCTTCACTTGATTCAACTTTATCTTCACTCAACGCAGAATTGTTGGATTCCCAATCCGATTGTGCAACCCTCTGTGCCGAATTAAGCACTTCAGATTCTAGTAATCCCCGCGTACAACAACTTGCTCAAAGACTAGAGAGTATGCAAAGATTATTGACCAGGTTGCGGACTCAGGTATGAATACGTACCGATCATGTAAATTTTTATTCATTTTTTGTATACTAGTTATATGTATTATCATTAGGTAAATTGTTCGATATAGTCAAGCTTTACATATGTTGTCTGGAAATTTTGTACCAACTGCCCTTATTTGTGTAGTTGGTAGAGTTAGTGAAACTTAGTCTGGGTTACGGCTGGACCAACATACACGTGACACCGTTTTTAAAGTGTAATATATGTATCAGAATCTCGAGTGCGTTTCATCGCACACTTTCAAAAGGTAACTCCAATTGTTAACCGTCAAAATTTTATATTAGTATTGTTAACTTTTGTGTTAATATAATTCTTATTTATGTTTTGAGTTAAATGCCCGGATGGTCCCTGTGGTTTTGTAAAATAACACCTATAATCCCTAGCTTTTGGAAATTACACCGGTGGTGCTTGTAGTTTGACTGTTTGTTACTCGGATAGTCCCTGGAGTGGATGAGGGTTAGTTTTCTCCGTTAAGTCCATCTGAAATTACTTATTTACCCCTTGCTTTTATTAAAATATAAAAAAATCACACACTTACACACATATATAAACACTCACTCTATCTAAAACACACACACATACCGACTCTCTCTCTCTCTATCTCTCTCTTTGGAAAAGCCCCACCACCACCCTCACACCACCATCCAACCCCACCCACCCCCACACCACCGCCGCCACCACCCGCTTCAAATCCGGCAATCACCATCCCCGATGTAGTCATCACCACTACCAACACATATCTGGTAACCCCGCACCACTGGTTTGTCGAGATCTGAAACCAGGTTTGAATTATTGAATATGGGGGTTTAGGGCTTCAATTTTGGGTTTGAATTTGGGGGTTTGATACTTTGACTTCGAATTACAGCAATCAGAATTACTTTGGTATTTGTTTTTCGGAATTACATTGATATGGGTTTGAATTTGGGGGTTTGATACGGTGGTTGTGGTGGTCGAGTGAAGGCGTTGGTTGTGGTGGTCGAATGAAGGCGGTGGTGGTGGGGGTGTTTGCAGATGAATGTGGTGGTGGTGATTGGTGAGGGTGTTTGCAGGTGAAGACGAGGGAGATGACGGAGAAGAACGAGGTGGTTCTAGTGGTTGAGTGAAGACTGTGGTGGGTTTAGGTTGGAGGTGGTGGGTTCAAGGTGGAGGTGGGTAGCTATGGTGGTGGGAGTGGGTGGCTATGGTGATGGTGGCCGGTTGTTTACAAGGGAGGGGTGAATAAGGTGGGCCCCACACTTTTAATAATCTATATTGGTTTTTTTGTATAGGGAGGGGTAAATAAGTAATTTCAGACGGACTTAACGGAGAAAACTAACCCCCATCCACTCTAGGGATTATCCGAGTAACAAACTGTCAAACCACAGGAACCACCGGTGTAATTTTAAAAAATTAGAGACTATAGGTGTTATTTTACAAAACTACAGGGACCATCCGGGCATTTTACTCTTTTATGTTTTTAGTAAATGTTATCTTCAAATCAATTTTTGAAATGCATCTTAGTTATTATATTTATATTGACTAGCAATATACTTAACTAGTGTTTAACCCCCCGTGTGTTGTGGGTGCGGGGGTCGTAAAACCATACTAAGGGGGTGTTTGGGGTTGAGTTTTGAAAATAGATTATGCGTTTTGAATAATCAGAATCAGATAATTAGCTGTAACAAAACGTGCTGCAGAAAGATAGTGTTTGGATTTGATTATGTTGTTTGATATCACAATAATCAGATAATCAACATTGTTTGGATTTGATTATGTTGTTTGATATCACAATAATCAGATAATCAACTATTTGAGTGTTTGGCAAGTATATATATTTTAAAAAATAACTAAGTGAAAACGTAAAATATCAGTTTTTGGATTATCACGTTTTCCTGCAGCAAGGGGTGACCTACTTATGGATTATCACGTTTTGAACTCTACAAAACGTAAAAAATCACTTTTTATTAATTTTTTACCAAACACTCAAAATAGATTTTTTGCGATTTCAAAACACAATAATCAAATAATCAGGTTGAAAACGCAATCCCAAACACCCCCTAAGTAAAACAAAAAACGAGAATTTATACCATCACGTGATGTAAAACGCAGGCAAAGACAAATGTGAACTTACACCGTGTACTAACATAAAATGTAAACAAACTCAGATTTATGGCAAAAGCTTTAATTCAAAGACCCAAAAAAACATAACTTTCATATTCAAAATGAAGTATACAAATCTAAGGGGCTGTTTGTTTAGCTCTTAATGGGGCTCTTAATGGTTCATACCTCTTTCTGGTTCAGAACTTAATGGTTCAGACTATTTGTTTCGCTAGCAGATGTCTGAATGGTTCTCTGAATGGTTAAGCATTATACAAGGTCTAAATGATTAAGACCTCTAATCTGAAATGATCAGACATTTGCCTCTGAACGATTAAGCATTATACTGGCTCTTAATGGTTCAGACCTCTTATTGGTTCAGCACTTAATAGTTCAGACCTCTTATTGGTTCAGCACTTAATAGTTCATACCTCTTTCTGGTTCAGAACTTAATGGTTCAGACTATTTGTTTCGCGAGCAGATGTCTGAATGGTTCTCTGAATGGTTAAGCATTATACAAGGTCTAAATGATTAAGACCTCTAATCTGAAATGATCAGACATTTGCCTCTGAACGATTAAGCATTATACTGGCTCTTAATGGTTCAGACATCTTATTGGTTCAGCACTTAATAGTTCAGACCTCTTACTGGTTCAACACTTAAACATTCAGATGTTACCAAACAGCCTCTAAGTATATAAACCATACTATAAGACAAAAAAAAAAAACAAATAAGGACAAAAAAAGAAACAAATAAGGACAAAAAAGAAAAAAACAAAGTCATTCAATTGTTCCACTATTGTTGTGCGATGAAAAATTAGTTGGAAATTACAAGAATGGCACAAAGGGTTTTTTTGACTTAATGTAGACAAGATACTCTAATTGTATTATTTATCTGAAAAGTAAACTTTATTAGGAACCGCCAACCCACGAAACGGGTAGACACGCCGACACCATTACATAATTACGAAGTTACACCACTCAAACCAAGACAAAGACCTATATTTGGATCTACTACTGAACCACAAAAAAACCAACCGATTTAATTTCACTACAAATATCTTCTATCCGCGCCTGACTATTAGAAAATTTGACACCATTTCTGGCCCGTCATAAGCTCCAACAACAAACCATACCAATTATGTGGAAAATCTCTTTCGCAAGGCCTCGCAACCCAATATGTTCTTGAACATCTAACAGCTCCCTAACCGTGTTGACAGAGAAAGACACAACTTTACACCATTTAGAAACATAAAGCCATACTCTGCTTGCCACAATACAAGACGTGAAAAAATGATTGCTCGTTTCGTCGGTAGAGCCGCAAAGAGGGCACATTGTATCTTCAATCTCTATGTTTCTACTTCTTAACGCCATAAGGGTAGAGATTTTATCCATCTCAGCTCTCCGAGCGTGCACATTGCACTTTATAGAGATCCATTTGCTCCACTTCAACACGTAGTTACTGCTATGATCCATCCCTCTTTTTAGTGTTCTTCTAACTGCCCCCACCGAATAGTCTTCTGTTCCGATCTACGTCCACCTATCACTCTGATCTTCAATCTTCACCGAATCCAGGTCCCGGTTGATCCAATTTAATTCCGAGATGGAGAAGGTTCTTGGGCCGCTTTTCCAATTCTAGCTCATCCGGCAAGTGCCATCCTCGTTTCTAGAAAACCTTCTTTCCACATTCCATTTTTTATGTCTCAAGATTAAAAATATTAGGATAAATATCTTTCAATGGTTCGTTACAAAGGCAATGATCCAACTAGAACGACGTGTCACGACCATTACCGACGATACTTTTAAAAAAAATCCGTAATGGAATACCGTCCTCCATAGTTCGCACCACCATTTTATCCATGTTATGCCACACTCCTTTCAAATTCATTTTCACCGGAAGAAAATCCCAATTGCTCCTACTCGTATGGAGCTCGTCCACTACCTTCCTCCAAAGATGATTCTTCTCAGTCTTAAATCTCCATCCCTATTTGGATAGAAAGGTTAGCATTCGACCATTCTCCAAGAATAATAGCATCATCTGCATAAATAATATGCGAAATCAAAGAGCCATCATTAGGCTGTTGAATTCCTTGCATCGTTCCTCCTGTAACAGCTTTACCAAACAAATAAGACAACGTTTCCATAACAATAAGAAATAAGAAATAAGAAGGGAGAGAGAGGATCAACCTGTCTCATACCTTTACCGCATTGAAACTCGAACGTAGGAGCGCCGTTAACTAAAACCGAAGACCTCGCTGATGTCAAAACTCCTAAAATCCATTTACACCACAAGTTTGGAAACCCCATTTGGTTCATTATACTTGTCATAAGATTCCAATTTACGTTGTCATAGGCTTTCTCAAAATCAATCTTTAAAATGAAAATTTATTTTTTCTCTCTCTCCAAGATAAGATCTCATTTACCACTAAAGGCCCGTCCAAAATAAATTTCCCTTTTAGGAAAGCCGATTGAGACTCCGAGATAACACCCTCTAAAACCTTTTTAAGATGATTAGTAAGAATCTTCGAAATAACCTTACTAATAATCCCAACAAGATTTATAGGGCGGTAATCTTGGTTTTAAAAAAGCGAGAGGTGCACAAAAGCGACAAGGTCTAAAACTGAGGCGCGAAGCGCATAAGCGGTGGGCTTTTCGTACCCGAGGCGCAAGATATTTATATAATTTTTTTATATACATCCCATACATGCCATAGGTTTTTAGCTTCCTTTAACCAAAATATAGCTATAAGTAAGGCTTTTATACCATTTTAATTACATGTACAAGTCGAAAAACTCAAGGTACAACATTTTTATGGAGTAATACGCCTAAGTTACATGAGGCGCGCGCCTCAGGCCAAAAAGCCCACAAAAAACATCAAAAAATGTGCCTTTTGGTCGCTTCCTGTAATTACACAAGGCGAGAAGCAAAAAAGCCCCAGGCCCTGCGCCTTGTTGCGCCTAGGCGCGCCTAGGGCGCGCTTTTTAAAACCAAGGCGGTAATTGTTGAGCTCTACCAGGTCTTTTAACTTTAGGGATCAAAGTAATGAAAGACGAGCCACTACCACAACTGATATTCCCAGACTTAAGACCTCATAAAAGTCATTCTCAAACATGTGCCAAAAGTGTTTAATGAATTTCACATTTAGGCCATCGAGTCCCGGAGCCTTGTCGTCACCACATTCGAAAACCGCTTCTTTAATTGCATTTTTGTGGAACTTCTCGACAAGCGCCACTTTGAGATCATTCGATATTGTCTTTAAATTCGGACACTCTAAATCCGGCCGCAGGGGTATTTTCTATAAACCGATTCCTAAAACCAAAAATTTCTTTCTTGATCAAACTTGGTTTCGTCACCCAATCCCCACCTATATTCAGACCGTGTATAGAATTTTTAGCTTTCCTAGAATTAATGACCCCATGAAAAAACTTTGAATTTTCATCTCCTTCCAAAGACCACCTAGTCCTCGACCTTTGTTTAAGATCCGCATTCTTTTTTAACTCCGCTTCTTTAATCACTTTCTTACTTTCCAGAAGTACCCACTCTTCCTCTTCTGTAAGGTTTCGAGTTTTCATCTCTTCCTCAATTGTTCTAAATCTCTTCTGGCCTGATTCTCGCTTTCCCCTTTTTCATCCCTCCATTTCTTAAGAAAGACCGTTAGAACTTGAAATCAATTATGATTTGCGATGTATAACGCAATATAGTAACAAAATTATAATAAACTGGTAAAGCTATAATATATTGCTATATATATTTTTAATGTTGTTAAATATTAAAAAAAAAAAAAAGAGCGAAAAAAGATTAGTGGGTGGTATTAAACCGCTGAAATGGAGAAACAAGGCTTGTTCAATTCTCTTGTTGCTTCCATCTAGGGTGATCAAGGTTTTATTCGAACAAGTATGGAATTAACTTTATTAGGTGTGGCCTGTGTGGGGCAGGCATAGTATTAGGTGATATTGTGATACCCGCATGAAAACCCATAATATATTACTTATCCTAAAAAGTACAATAAATAGCAGGTTAAACTTTTAAGAAACAAAAAATAATTAAAATCAGATAATCGTTGAAGTATGGTTGAGTATTTAACATTCAAGTCGGATTAAGTGAGTTTAAGATCAGGTTTTGTGTAATGAATGCCTCAATTGTTAATTTTTAATCGCATAAGACCATAAACGTGTATACCTACATACCTGATGTGTATTGACTAATGGGTACTCGACGGGTATAATGTTGGGATTACCAGTACGCAGCCTTTTGTCATCCATTATATGAATGATGACATTGTTGCCAAAAGTAGGGGAGATTGTAGCGGAGAGATCGAGAGAAGAGGTGGAGGTGTTGCGAGATAAGAGAAAATGGAGATGATGGTGAGGTTTTTAGGGTTTTGAAGCTCGTGAATTGTATTTGATCACCGTAAGCTAATGTGAAAGAAGCAACTTTGAATGAGAGGATTGAATATGTCAACACGACTCATTTAAGTGTATAACACATTTACTAAATGTCTCAAAAGAGATGACATGTTTAAGTGTATAACCTATTTACCTAAACGTCTCAAAAGAGATGACATGTAAACAAGCTGTAAGTGTTTTGGAATTAACTTAAACTTTATTTATTTTTTTTTATTGTAAACGTGTAATCAATCTTTTAAAAGTAAATTACACTTTTTCTGAGTAATTTTATTATTTAAACTTTCTTTTCTTTTTTATTTCTTAATACAATTTATGGCATGAATACGACACTTATTTAAAGTTTAAACATAAATTTTTTATTTGTTTTATAGTTGTATCCAAAGTAAAATATTTTTAGCTTCATAATATATTCGACATTCCACAGTTTTGAATCCCGTAACGTCTATGATAAACAAATAGGAATTCAGATGATTGACGGTCCATTTAAAAGGTAACGCGAAATCAATACAAATAACTTAGAATGCTTGCATTGCTTATACTTTAAACTTATCAAGAGATACAAAAGAATCATTTTAGACACATATGTTACCAGAGCCAGAGTCCTGACCCGAGCATTGGACTCGATATTTCAACACTTTCAACTATCGAGAACGTGTGTAAAAATAGCGTACATACACTAATTAAAACAAATAACATGTAGCAGCTAGCAAGAACAGCCCAAAAATGGATCTAATTACTCACTTGTTTATAGTCCGAAGTTGCACATTTGCACGAATTCCATTTCACTATCGACGTATTTAGTCCATAACTCTTTGAACTGGTTCATAGCGATATCGAGCCACGGTTTCATATTCCCGTTATAATGAATGACAGCAGCTTTTTTAATCTCATCCATGCTTATGCTCGGGTTGTATCCTAATCCGAGAACATGCCATGATTTGTCTAGTGATTTCGTTGTTGAGTAGAATGTCATCAACCCCGGTGGTAACGTCCCCACTTTCCACAAACTCTGGTCTTCATTCTGATTCAAGATTCATAAAATATCAGTTTCTTGATGAGCTACTAATGACCAAAATCGAGCTTGACTTGTTAAAAGCTCGATTCACCGAGCTCGCGTGAAGCCAACCCAACCCACAACGGCCTCAAGCCCAAGCTTTCATATAGTGAGCTCGATTAGGCTCACAAACCTATTAGTTTTATGTATTTATAACGAATGAGCTGGGCTTGAGCCCGTAAAATTACTCACGAGTAGAGCTTGAGTAGTAGGACTCTTACGTTGAACAAGCCGGGCCCAAGCTCAAGCTCATTTACAACCGTAAAAAGTTATGTGGGACTATTACAAATCTTGCAACAATCATATTTAGAATAGCCATGCATGAGCATGACGTTTAAACACAAATTTGATTCAAGAAAAAGAACACTTTAAAATAGGGGTGTTCATAAACTGCTGAAACCGACAGAACCACCCAAACCGAGACAAGTTGGCCGGTTTGACTGTTTGAGATCCAAACGGTTCGGTTTGCGTGATTTGGCGGGTTTAACGGTTTGAAATTTGGTACCGGGCGCTTGACTTGTATTATTTATATATTTTCTTTTCATATATGTAGTTATGCATATGTATTATAAATTCATGATTTGAAAAAACTCATCGGTACAAACAGTTAAACCGGCCAGTCCGACCGACCCACCCAACCCAGCTTTTTTGTCAAAATTGGTCAAACCAAACCATGAACACCCTTGTTATGCAATGTTGAATTGATTAGAAGATCTTTTAAAAAGTAGCAACATATCGCATAAACATAGAAGACGTACCAGATCCTGCCAGTAATGGTACTGATCGGTTAATCTTTCACGCCTCCACGCATCAAGATCAAAAATATTCATGCCAAAAGCCCACGCACAAGCTTTGGGATTAAACTTATCCTTGATCAAGGGGTGTGAAAAATTCAAATAATGAGCATAACGATGAAACGACCCAAAACACGTCTCAACCGCTCCGTTAACCTTGTTGTCCAAGTCAACTTTCCACAACGCGGTCAAATCTTTCTGAACAACAACATCATCATCTAAAAACAATATCCGATGTAGCTTTGGATACATTTCAGGCAAGTAAAACTTAAGATGATTCAACATCGACAAATGTTTTGTGTCCGTGTTCCCGGATGATTTCATGTTTTTCTCATCTTGTGTTTCGTTATCAGCCTTGTTGTCCAAGTAAACCTTTTGTAAATTTGCGGACTCGAGTTGTCTGAGTACCGGAACGTATGAAGAATTCAAGAACGTAAACTCTTCAACCGCTTTCACCTCAACGTGGGCCCCACCTTTAACGGGTCTCATTTTGAACCATACTTTCATTGCGGCAAGATTCATCTTATCGGTAACGATGTGAAAAACATGTTTCCATGGTTCTTCCGCATTTTTCACAGCCGAATTCACCACAACCGAAACCGCAATCACGTTATCGGAAAATATAGCGTAATGGTACAACAACGGGTCCTCAAATTCAGGTTTCGGTTTCTCATCTCTATACTTTTCGGGATTTGCAATCCGCTCTCCCATTAACCGCATCGCAAGACAATGCAAGCTTTTCGGGGTCGATCTAGCAGCGATTAAGCTAGCAAACGCCCCGTTCTTCTTGGCTTTAACTAGCAACTCGTTAACTGCAAATATTGTGTCTTTTAACTTCTGAATTTTCAGCTGATTGTCGTACGATTCCTTATTTTCGGCAATCATTAATCTAGCAACCTTAATCTTGTCCTTAACCTCTTTTTCAAACTGTCTCAAGATTTCCTCATCTACGGGCTCGTCTGACTCGAACAATGCAGTTCGATACGTCGGTTTTAAGCCCAAATCTGAAAAGTTCTGTGCCATGTCATCAAACATCTTAAGCTGTTTTGATATCTCAAGCTTGAGCTTTCTTGCGTAAGAAGCATATGCGTTCACAAGCATGATATGATCACTTGCTTGCTTATGTATCAAATCCAGCCTCGTCTTCAGTGGATCCGATTTCAAAGCAAGAAATGTTCTGTGCATATATGCTCTCCCAGTTGTTTCAATTTCCTGTTGATAAGAAATTGAAAATCATTCTTATGATACCTTACATCTTAAGGAACTCAAAAAGTGTTTGATCATTATACAGTGGTAAGTGAAAGTATTCAAAAGAACTGAAAAATTATATTGGTGAATAATATTTGTGTGTCTTGAATAACTATAATCAGACACCGACACTGAATTTAAAACCGGAACAAAATTCAAACGAAGCAGAAGAATTATCCGAAGAAAGAGAGAATACATAAGAACCGAAAACTGTATTGGTGAATAACATTTCTGTGTTATGCCTAAAACCTTAAATAACTAACTCAGATAATAATAACTATAATAGATAATAAACTCAGCTAACAGTAAAAAGATGCTCCAATATTTAAATTTCATTACTAAAACCGGAACTAAAATCGATTTTGCAACGAAGTAACTTATGATCATAGTTATTAAAGGCACCAGGCGCACTTAAGGCGCATAGGCCTCGCCTGGGGCCTAAGCGCAAAGCGCAAAAAAAGCGAGGGCCTGAGAAAAATAAAGCGCATAATGAAAAAATTTTAAAAATATGTTATATATTAGAAAAAGAATATTATTCTTCAAATAAAATAAAGAGTTAAATGCCATTTTAGTCCCTGTGGTTTGGGCCATTTTTCCAGTTTAGTCCAAAGGTTTCATTTTTAACTTGTGGGTCCAAAAAGGTTTCACAGTTGCCATTTTAGTCCACTTGGTTAACTTCATCCATTTTTTCTGTTAACGAGAAGGCCAATTCGGTCATTTTGTATGTAATTATGTTAACTAAAAGGGCAATTCAGCCATATAAAATGACCGAATTGGCCTTCTTGTTAACAGAAAAAATGGATGAAGTTAACCCAGTGGACTAAAATGGCAACTGTGAAACCTTTTTGGACCCACAGGTTAAAAATGAAACCTTTGGACTAAACTGGCAAAATGGCCCAAACCACAGGGACTAAAATGGCATTTAACTCTAAAATAAACAAAGTCTATTATGTAACACTTTATATCATCTAAGTAGTACCAAAATATTAGTGTATAAAAGTAGTTTTCCTTGATTAAAAGTAGAAATTTGGCTAGAATCTTGTCGGAATTTAGCCGGAAACTCTCCGGAATCTAGGAATCTTGCCGGAATGTGCGCCTTAACCATCACCTAGAGAGTTAAAGCGCAACTGCCTCGCCTCGCCTGAAAATTGGGCCTAGGCGCAAGGCGATGGCTTTCAACAACTATGCTTATGATTTTAATCTTTTCTGCAAGAATCGAGCATCAATGGTACATAACTGGTCCTAATTTGCCACCAAAAGCTCCAAAACTACTATAACAAATAATAAACTCCGTTAACAGTAAGGATGCTCAGATATCTCAATTTCATTACTAGAACTGTAACTTAAACTGATATTGCAACGAAATTAATTTATAAACGTAATGTTTTCTGGAAGAATCGAGCTTCAAATCGTACATAGCTAAACCTAATTTGCCACCAAAAGCTCCAAAACTAACTACACAGTACACACTACATCACTTTCAAATCGAGAAATCTAACCTAACTCGGGATCTCATCTACTCAACAAAATCACACAGCATACGTCAAATTACAAACTAATTACATCAAAACTAACTACACGCTATATCAATTTCAAATCGAGAAACCTAACCTAACTCCGATCTCACCTACTCAACAAAATCACACAACATACATCATACTGCAAAGTAACTAATTACATCAAAACTAACTACACACTACATCAATTTCAAATTGAGAAACCTAAACCTGATCAGATCTCATCTACTCAACAAAATCACAAACTGCAATAACAATAATAACACATAGACAGTAAACGCATAAGGAAGACTTACAGAAGTATCATCAGACAAATGTGCAGGATGCGAGGAGAAGAGTACGGAAGCAGTTGCGAAGAAGAGAAGAGTAAACATAGCGGAGACGAAGATCCGGTAAGAGAAGAAGCTGCGTAGGGCGGAGGAAAACGGCGATCCGCCACCGCCTCTGCCGGCACGTGCTACGACCGCCATTGCAGCACTAGCTGGATCTAACTAAGTGATTGATTGATTTAGCAGAGCAGAGCAGTTGAGTGTGATCCAGAATGGTAGGGGTTTTGGTACAAGTGTTGTTTGAGAGTGTGTGAAATGAATGAGGTTGGTTTGGTGGGATCTGATCTGAAAAGTGGGTTGAATTTTGGGGAAGAACGTCATGGGCTCCACATCCCGCGTCGGTGCCTTATTTTTTCCTTTTTCTAATTAATATTAATAATTTTATTATTTACTTACTTTCAATGTTGTAGACAAGTGGCGGTGTTTAAAATTATCCGTATTTAAAACCTAATAATAATTCAAAATATCTGAAAATCTATTTTTGAAATATCTGAATTTTTGGATTCAGATGTGGATTTCTAAAATTTTCAGATAATTGAATCATTTGATATCCGAAAACTAATAATTTTTTTAAATATATAGAGTGGGTAAGGATAGTGTAAAAAGGGCCTAAAGTGTGAGAATTGTATTATAACACTATATATAACACTATATAACATCATATAAACACCGTATAACACTATGTAACACCATATAACACAATATAACACTATGTAACACTATATAATACTATATAACAATATATAACACTATACATCTATCAGAGACATGCTATCAGACAAATTATAGTGTTATATTTGTTATATAATGTTATATAGTGTTACATAACATTATATGGTATTATATGGTGTTACATATTGTTATACGGTGTTTATATGGTGTTATATAGTATTATATATAGTGTTATAATACACTTCTCACACTTTGTGCACTTTTTTCACACTTTGGGCACTTTTTAGAGGATCCTCTACCTATATAGTATATAGGTACTATGTTTAGTTTGAAATATAGTAAAAATAATAAATAATTGGATTCGGATATGGATTTATAAAAGTTCGTTGTTTTTAACTTTAAAAAATAATGATAAAGATATAAAATGTTTTATTTAGTTGATAAAAAGAGAGAAAATGTAGTGATTTTTAGTGAAATTATGAAAATGGAGATATTGGAAGGAATGTGAATGCTCTAAGGCTTTGTGTGGGTGGCGCATCTACCACCTTGCCACTTTTTAAAAAATCATAACATCATTTTCCTCTTTCGGCGTTAGCCCCTTGATGCCCTCACCACGCCACCTCACCCACTTTTGGGCTAATTTAGTTTTTATTTATTTAATATATATGTTATTTTTAATAGAATAAGTTAGTTAAATTGTAATGTGATAGTAAAAGGATGGGTTGATTAAATCTCATTGCTTGAATGCTAGTGATGTGACAAGACGTTATGCATTTTTTAATGGCAAATTGGATTTAAATAATCCCAACTCACTGTTATTGGCCAATAATAATCCCAACTCATTTAATCATCAATAATAATCCGAACTATTCACTTTTGTTTGTAAAATACTCCCAGTTAAAAAAACACTAACTAGGTTAAAAAATTGCTGATGTGGCTTGCCACGTGGCATATTTTGATGACGTGGCAGCTGACGTGGCAGTCTACGTGGCATATTTTGATGACGTGGCAGGTGATGTGGCAGTCTAGGTGGCATATTTTGATGACGTGGTAGCTGATGTGGCATGTGACGTGGCAAGCCACATCAGCAATTTTTTAACCTAGTTAGTGTTTTTTTAACTAAGAGTATTTTACAAACAAAAGTTAATAGTTCGGATTATTATTGGTGATTAAATGAGTTGGGATTATTATTGGCCAATAACAGTGAGTTGGGATTATTTAAATCCAATTTGCCTTTTTTAATTAAACCATAATATATATAGTCTAAGACTCCTTTCACTTGTCAGTTTACTCAAATTTTTATATATCACAACTAGATTCACATATCCCTAAAAATGTCTTTATGAAATTATATAGAACTAAAACTTTGGGGCTGGAGATATAAAACTAAACAAAATAGAATGTGGAGGAGAGTGATTTAGGGCTTGCATTAGTTATGTGGTGAGACTGAGGAATCTGTGGAGCACCTAATGATATCGTGTTATGTGGCGGCTATAGTCTGGCAAGGGGTTTCATCATGGTGTCATATTCCACAAATCTTCGCCTTCGCATTAGAAAATATCTTCAATATTCACAAGGGAGTGAACGGGTCGCAGATCAGGCAAAGTATGGTACAAAGTACAAACAATAATTCTCGTTGCATGTTGGTTAATTTGGAGAGAGCGGAACAAAGTCATCTTTAAATCCAAAAGACTGAAGGTTGAAGATATTTTGTGTCACACCCCAACCGATGGCGGAATCATCGGGGCATGGCACTGAGCGAAACAGATTGTCCAGAAGTTTCCACAACAACTATCATTACTATTTAGTTTAATTAATACGTCCCATACCGTATCCCAAATAGTAAAACAAATTATTACAGATAACAACTAGTCAAATATTCCGTTCCGACAACTCAGATTTAAATATAAATATAAAAAATGTTCAATTGCTTCTAGAGACTCGATCTGCAAGGTCTACAGACAACTATGCGCTAGACGCTTATTCTAAGCTCGCCTTCCTAGCAGATAAGCATCCTAATTGCCTGTCACATACGTTAAAATAAAGTCAATACATAAAATGTAAAGGTGAGCACACAAGTTTGATAATAGCATATAGAGTTCGAAATAGTTTACGCATAACCAGCACGTACACAGAGGAAAACGAAGCATGTTAATTATCGACATGGATCTATCGATACCAATGACTGCGGGTTGACTGTCCGAGACAGTTCGCAATACATGATTACCACCGTAATCCATGCAAGTAATTGTCCTTAACAACCCCCGTGTGAATGGGTGCTGAGTCCAAACTATAGTACTACGTTGTTAAGGCAGGTAGACAGCATTCCACGTGTAAACATAAAAACAAGCATTCATTTAGTCACGTAATACATGCAGAGCGGTTAGCGTTTAAATAATTGAGTAGTGTGTTCGTTTGTGCTTTTGGATAAGTAACGTATGTAACACCCAAAAATGCTAAAGCAAAAAGGGTTCGAGTATACTCACAGCGATTGATTGATGGATTGAAGGGAGCGCTAGAGAGTAGGGTTAGCCTGAATAGTTCGATAGCATAACGATGAGTAACGCGTTAAATGGAACAAGTGACGATGGGTCGAACAGCCTGGTAGATCGAACTGTAGGTTCGATCGAACGTGTTGTTCGTTCGGTTGGACAGTCCGTTCGGACAGCCTGTTCGATTGGCCGGTAGGCTCGATCGGTTGGACTGTTCGAGTGGATTGTTTCTTCCTTTGAGTAGTATGTGTTTGTGTATGATGGCTTGTCCTTTGGAAGTTTTCGTTGTAGTATTTGATAACATTGAAGTGTTCTTACCTTTCAGATCGATCGATCGAACGGGCTGTTCGATCGGCCGGCTTAACCGATCGATTAGACACTTCAGTAGTGAGTCCTCAGCAAGATGTCACCTGATCGAACAACATGTTCGATCGGGTGGCACTCCAATACATCGAACGAGTTGAAAATCGATTAAGTGTTGAAGCATAGTATCTCATGATCCGAAGAGTAATTCAACCCAAATCGTAGTTCGATCGAACAACACTTCGTTCAATACTAGACTTCATGAAATTGTTAAAGTGTGGGGCCATGTGCTAGCCGATCGGCTGGCCTGGTCGATCGGCTGACATGTCCGATCGGTTGGGCTGTTCGTCCGAACAGCCTGTTCGATCGGTCAGCATTCTGACCTAGTCGGCCTGTTCGTCTAACACTTGGCTGTTCTGGTTGTTTGACGTTATATCGAGGTATTTTGACAACAAGCTGAACCATGGCACCTTCCTTCTTACTTGTTTCCCCTGCTCGAACAGGAATCACCCAAGTCTGGCCGGTGAACGTTTCGGAACGGTAGTTTAACGTTTAACCCGAAATCGGTGAACCTCGTAGATAGAATCCGGATCTTGAACCACACAACCATTAGAATGATAAGTGAGTTGGCTCAAGCTCCGTTTCTACTAGTTTGAAGGCATTGAGTGTAAAAGAGTTGAAAGAAAGTTGGAAATCTTTCTTTCAATCTTTCAGATCATGTAAATGTTCAGATCTGTGATAGATCTTAGTTTGTTTATGTGGAAATCGGCTAGATCCAAGTGATTCTTGGTGGATTGAGGCCAAGACATGAAGTTCTTGAAGAACACCATGATGACATCATCCTAGAACACTTAGATCTTGATGATTTCACGGTTAGAAATCAAGATTTGAAAGATAGAAAGGTGAATAAGTGTGCATAGATCAAAATCGTACAAGATTTAGGAGGAAATCTTACCGGGATTGAGAGAAATCTGAGAAATAGTGAAGAACACGAGCTGGTCGGTCAGAGGGTTTCCAAAAGTGGAAAGAATGACAATGACAGGCCTATTTATAGGCTTCCAAAAGGGGAAAGAGCTGGCCGATCGGCCAGGCATCCCGATCGGACAGCCTGCTCGATCGGACAGTCCGTCCGATCGGCTGGGCTGTTCGATCGGCTAGGAGCCTGATCGATCTACAGCCTGCTTTGAGCGTTCGGTGCGACGATTTCTGATATTTCGATTTCGGTTGAAGACGATACGAATACGATAGAGTTTCCTATTCAAATTACTTTTAGTCCTAACCACTATATCTACATACAAGCATCTATATTTCACACTATCCTTTCGTTACCATTCATCATAATTCGATTTCGATTGAGTTCGATTGAGTTTCGAGTTTCGATTCGATTGATCACCACACATGACATAAAGTAAACACGCACAGGTAACACGTAAGGCACACACACACACGTAATATAACACCAAATTCGCATAGTTTGAGTTTCGAGTTCGATTGATGATTCAGTTAGCTTGATTATTGATTGATTGACTTTATCGCATTGTTACTTCCTACTATTCACAGTCGTAAAGCGTTTCGCGTCGGTTAAACATTCGATTCGTTCGATTATTTTGATTAACAACACTTACTCCACATAATACAAATAATAAAAAATAGAATAGACTAATTACAGTCAAAGAAGTCAAACTTGACTTGGACCTTGACTTTGACTTTGACTTTGACATTCGGTAACACAGGGTGTTATAGCCTCCCCTTGTTTAGGGAATTTCGTCCCGAAATTAGGCTGAAAGCTGCACAGCACCGTGAATGATCTTACCAATTTCTCGCTTTGGATCTTCATTTAAACAACTGTGGGTACTTAGCCTTCATGTCGCTTTCGAGTTCCCAAGTAAACTCTGTGCCTCGTTTGCCTTCCCATCGGACTTTCACGATAGGGATGCGCGAGCGTCTGAGTTGCTTGGTTTGGCGATCCATGATTTCGACAGGATTTCCCACGAAATGCAGCGTTTCGTTGACTTGAAGGTCGTTGAGAGGTACAATTAGATCATGATCAGCTAGGCATTTTCGAAGGTTTGACACATGGAAAGTCTGTGGACGTTACTAAGTTCCTCCGGTAGTTCGAGTCTGTAGGCGACTTTGCCGATCCTTTCCAGAATCTTAAAAGGTCCAACATATCGAGGCGCTAGTTTCCCTTTCTTTCCGAATCTGACCACACCCTTCCAAGGTGATACCTTTAGGAGTACGTAGGGTTGCTACCAGTGATAATGTCTTGTACCGAGTCAGGCAGGTCGTCGATGTACATTTCGATAGCCTTGTCGAGTGGGGTAACCATAGTCAGACAAAGCAGACTTAACTCCTCAAACCTATTAGTATATGCCCTGTGCTCGCCACTATCTTGCCTCAAATCATCAAACTCTTTCTCCAACGCTCGTTGTTCATGTCGAGGACAAAATTCCCTCATCATAAGGGCTCTAAGTTCAGCCCATGTCTGTGCTAGAGCGACATCTGCACCACGGTCTCTCATTACCCCATTCCACCATGTAAGAGCCCTCTTCTGAAACACGCTTGAAGAAAACTCGACCTTGCGATTATCCGGACATTGCACGTGGCGAAACGTATTCTTGATGCTCTCGAACCATTGAAGAAGCCCAGTTGCTCCCTCAGAACCACTAAACTTGAGTGGTTTAGCCGAGTTAAAGTTCTTGAAATTGCATGTACCATTGTGGTTGTTGTTGGCCTGGTTCCATTGAGCAAAGAGATTTGGGAATTGAGCAGCCATCTGCTGCGCAATAATTTCTGCCAGCTCGGTAGTAGCTATCTGGTTGTCGCGTCGAGGAGGCATTCTAGAAGAGGAAAACATGAAAGGAAACGAGTGAGATGATTGGATGAAGAGAATGAGATGAAACAAAATCAACAAAAGCAAAGATGGTGGTTATGCATCGCAAAGCAAACAAGCGACACACAATGTCTAATCAAAGTAAACGGGTCAAAAATAATGTATCGCGAAGACATGTTCGCCTATAAGTGAACACTCACCCCAAGAGTTCCCAGGTAAGAGTGACTGGTCCGATTATGTGGATTTGTACGAACACTCTAGCCTTAGACAGAAAACCCAGGGTACAGGCATTCACTCTTCCAGTTCGCACGTGTTCACACTATTTAGGACCCAAAACTTTGACGAGAGTTTTGAAAATTCAAAGGGGTTCAAAACCATATAACAGAGGGTTCAAAACCTTACAATAGAGGGTTCAAAACCTAGTAATCAATCATCCTAGAATAGATGATTAGTTTTCGAAGCGGTTTTGAAATTTATGTTCTTGTTGTGGTCGTCGCCTAAGGATAGGTGACGGTATTGTTTTATGACTAAACGCAAGTAAACTCGCGTTAGGATCCTAGGAAGGTTATAGACTAGGTCAAAGCATTACTAATAACCTAATTCCCTATAACCATTGGCTCTGATACCAACTCTTCTGTCACACCCCGGCCGCGTGTAACGTGCAACCGCGACGAAAACGCCGGGGAGTGTTGTGGACAGAATTAATTGTTTCATAACCATGGAAATTAAAGTTACATTTTATTTATTGTACATGAGTGTTACATCGTTCAAAACAGGAAATACAAAGTTCATAACATAATTAAACTAGTCTATCTTCATTTTTAATTTCTAAGGCACAGGTCCGCCCTAGTGTCACCATTGTCATCCTACACGATAGCTCCTGAAAACACATGTGAAAGTAGGTACGTCAGCATAAAAATGCCTGTGAGATACATAGGTTTTGTGAAATTGGGATTCATGACTTGAGTTTAAAGAAATATTTAATAACAGTCAGTCATGAACCTTGTAATTTGTCTTGCTTTGTAAACCATTTGAAAAACGATAATATCAGATGATATGTATAGATAAGTGTAAGGTTAAACGAGTAACCAAGTAAAATGAGTTGAATAAGATAAGTTGTTTGTAAAAAAAATAATGTCTTGTGAAGAGTATGTTATTTGTGTAAAATGTAATGTGTCTAAACTGAAATGACTTAGATAACGCTACGATATATAATATTATACAAACACTTATATATAGGAAGTACCAGCGGCGTATCCACCATGTTTGTATCATATTACATACGCCACGTTACTCCAACCATTTACCCAAACCAACCACCATGTAAATTGTTCATGTATAAATCAATTGTCAAGTGTTACTGTGTAAACTATATCGAAACGTCTATGTTCAATGTAAACCACCAAGTATGTATATCAATGTCAAAATGTTTATGTTTAATATAGACCATGTAATGTGTACCCAAAATATCTTGTATGGTAAGTGAGATGTATCAACTTAAACCATATGTAAAATGCACAAAACAAGGTGTTGAAGTAAAACATGGTTTAAATCAACGTTATGTTTTGTGGAACAATGCATGCTCTACTGATATAAACATTTATGCGGTATTGTTAAAATGCATACATTCAAGCCTTTGTGACTGTAGTGATAGTCCTTTAAACAAATTAAAGTTCTATATGTGTTATGTTCATCATATTCGGTCATTCCTTCCAATCCAAACAAACCCGAGATTTCAGGAATGGGAGTTGTCAAGTCCTATGGTACCATTACCTACTAACGGGCGGCATGATCGGTGTTAATGAATGTACATTGTATAATTTAAACGAACCAAATGTTTAACCAAATGTAAGCATGTTATGTGAAAGCAATGTACTAAGCATGCTAAGTAAACATACGAAGCAGAGATGTTCATGTAAATCAATGTGCCCATATGCTGAGTAAACATATGCAGTAGAAAATGTAATGTAAATCAATATGTCCATATGCTGAGTAAACATATGCAACAGAAATATAATGTAAATCAATGTGCTAGTATGCTCAGTCAACATACATAGCAGAAAATGTAACGTAAATCAAAGTACTAAGTATGCTAAGTAAACTTACATAGCGAAACAATGTAATGTAAATCATGTACTAATAGTGTACTAATGAGCATAGCAAGTATATGATGTGAAAATAGGAAAGCATGAAAGTAACAAGTAGGCACATGTGTTCCACCCCAATACAGTTTGGAAAACAGTAAAAGATGGGGTTCTATGTACTCACCTGAGATTGCTTTGAGTTCTTGTATAATAACCAAACAAAGCTAGATCACGGAATATCAAACGGCACCTAATAGGTAGCTATGTTAATATACCGGACCTAATTTGGAAGGATCGGATAGTATGCGGGTTCGTAAACCAAACGAGTATGGAGACTCGTGTAATATGGTTTAACAAAGCCTACATACTAAAATGGAACCTAACCTATGTGCTTACGATCCATTACGACCCGTTTAGGTAGCTTATGCCACCTTAACGCGTCGTTCGCATAGAACGCGTTTGGAACGCCTAACATCGTGACCACAAGGCATAACCTCGGAAGGTTATAGCTATGGTCACCTAATGCGTTTGGTCGGATCCTAATGATCGACCAAATGGGTCGGGTTCGAAAGTATAAGCGATGGTTTAGATCGCTTACCTTACGACCCTATATAAGCACTATACTAAAAGTGACGAGCTAAGCATGTTAGAACATGCTTAACTAAGTTTAGAAAACAGGTTTGGCATCAAAACAAAAGGCTTTGATGCTCACGAGTAGTTTGGTTACAAAACACGCAAAAATGCGCATTTTGGCCGAAACTACGACTCGTCACTGAGCCTAGATAACGTGGTAATCAGTAGGTATAGTCACTACGGACCATAACCTTCGTGATCACGCTCACGTTATGAACTTCGTGTCGACCATAGGCTGGTCACACGGAAAGTCAAACAAAACTTTGACTTTTGGACTCGAAAAGCGAATAAAAGAACGAAAGAATACTTACGGAGGGTCCCCGAGTGCTAATCTAGATCAAAGAGCTCAGGTATGAAGCAATGGCATCAACTTAGAGCATTTTTTGATCAGATTTGTGTGGGTTTTACATCAAAGGGGGGGTATTTATAGGAAAAGTAGAGCCGTTAGGATCGTTTCTTGAATATCGTGCCACGATCTAAAGCGTACACTTGTCAAATTGTTATGGTGACTCAAAATGGCCCTTAGCTGCTGGAATGGTGAAAGGGCATTGCCCTTTGGTGGGTTTGAAAGGCCAAGTTGCAAGAAAAAACAAAATTTTGTTACTGAAGGGGCCATGCGGCCCGCATCAGGATCTGACAAAACTCAGGCGGGCCGCCTGGCTATGTCTGATCTGCACAAAGTTTCAGAATTGGCAGTTTTGGTCCCTGTTGCGTGTTTAAGCCATTTCCGACACTTCTAAGGCCCGTAAAGCCAACTTTAAGGACCTAAAATGATGCCTAAACATTGTGGACATGAAACATGCTCAAAAATGTTCCGGATGTTGGTTCGTTTGGCCGTACGATCGCGATGTTCGGTTAATTACGACGGAATGCGCATAAGCGCGAAAAATGATCCAAATGATGCGACGAATGGATTTTTCTCATGCCAAACACTAAGGCATAATATTATAATGCTTACATAAATTTTTGGATGTCCGGATGTATTCAGAACGTAAGTTATGCGTGAAAGTGCAAACTTGTGCACTTTTTGACACTTTTAGTCCCTGAATGATCCAAAAGTTTATTTTAGCATACCAAACCCCTCAAAGCCTATTTCTAAGCTATGTAAAGGATATTTATGGTATGTTTAACTTATGGAAATGTTCCGGAATGTTCGTTACAGTTCAAATTGGCATACTTTCGCAGTTTGTCAAGTTTAGTCCCTGTAAGCGAATTAACTTGTTTTTGCAATACCAAAGCCTTCAAAACTTATTTCTAAGTTATGTAAAGGTTATTTAAGGTATGTTGAGTATATGTTGATGTTCCGGAGTATTTGTCGCATTAAACTGAGCACGTTTAAGCACCAGTTAGCGTATAACTCTCTAGAAAGCGATGTAGAGTTTGATTTTGAACAAAAGTCAAAACATGAAAAATGTAAAACACAACCAAACAAACATTGGGATCAAATAACATTGTTTTATTGATAATAGAACTGTTCACAATGATTACAAGCACAAATGTTACAGTCTCCCCTACTTGTGGAAATTTCGTCCCGAAATTTATTTAGAGGAAACTCGTGGAAAAAGATGCGGATATTTCGCCTTCATTTGATCTTCATGTTCCCAAGTAAACTCGGGTCCACGCTTAGATTCCCAACGAACCTTGACCAAAGGAATGCGCTTGCGTTTAAGCCACTTGACTTCACGTTCCATGATTTCTACCGGTTTCTCAACAAATTTCAGTGTTTTATCAACACGAATTTCGTCAAGCAGTATGTGGAGGTTTTCATCAGCTAAACACCTCTTGAGATTGGACACGTGAAAGGTTGGATGAACATTTCCAAGTTCAGGAGGTAACTCAAGTCTGTAGGCTACCTTACCGATTCTTTCGACGATCTTGAATGGTCCAACATATCTAGGTGCAAGTTTTCCTTTCTTTCCAAATCTGATCACACCTTTCCAAGGTGAGACCTTAAGTAATACACGATCACCGACTTGAAAATCCAAAGGCTTGCGTTTTAGGTCCGCGTAACTCTTTTGACGGCTTCTAGCTGTCTGAAGGTTATCACGTACTTACTTAACCTTATCTGTTGTCTCTAAAATGAGGGCAGGTCCAGTAAGTTGAGCCTCGCCGATCTCATTCCAGCAGACTGGTGAACGACATTTTCGACCATAGAGAGCCTCGAAAGGAGCCATGTTGATGCTGGAGTGATAACTGTTGTTGTAGGAGAATTCAATCAACGGAAGATGTGAATCCCAACTACCACCAAAATCGATCACGCAAGCTCTAAGCATATCCTCCAGTGTCTGGATTGTTCTTTCAGATTGACCATCCGTTTGCGGATGATAAGCTGTGCTCAGATTAAGTTGGGACCCCATAGCAGATTGCATGGTTCTCCAAAAATGAGAACTGAAACGAGCATCTCTGTCAGAAATGATGTTCAAAGGAACACCATGTCGTGCTACAATTTCATCCACATAGATTTGAGCAAGTTTGTCAGCCGAAAAATCCTCACGGATTGGCAAGAAATGCGCTGATTTGGTAAGACGATCAACGACTACCCAGATGGCATCGTGACCTTTCTTTGTGCGCGGGAGTTTAGTAATGAGATCCATAGTAATATTTTCCCATTTCCAAACTGGGATCTCTGGTTGCTCCAATAATCCGGAAGGACGCTGATGTTCAGCCTTAACCTTAAGACAAGTAAGGCATTTTGATACGTATAAGGCAATGTCTTTCTTCATACCAGGCCACCAATACTGAATACGAAGATCCTTATACATCTTATCTGAGCCAGGATGAATAGAATAACGAGACTTATGGGCTTCATCCATAAGCAAGGTACGAAGATTATCTTGGCTTGGGACCCACAAACGGTCCATGAAGTAATATGATCCATTGTCCTTCAGTTCCAGAGCAGGAGTTATGTGATAAGGAAATTCCTTATCCATCAAACCTTGTGAAACACAAGATTGTTGAGCCTGAGAAATACTGGCTTGGATATCGGTTTGAGCTTGGATAACAGATTGGACACGAACACAATGAAGCTTAGTACGTTCCTTGCGACTCAATGCATCGGCTACGACATTCGCCTTACCAGGATGGTAGCGAATCTCGCAGTCGTAGTCGTTTAGAAGTTCAACCCAACGTCTTTGCCTCATGTTGAGCTCTTTCTGATTGAAGATATGCTGAAGACTTTTGTGGTCCGTGAAAACCACACATTTTGTACCGTACAAATACTGTCTCCAAATCTTAAGAGCGAAGACAACTGCACCCAACTCAAGATCATGAGTGGTGTAGTTCTTCTCATGAATCTTCAACTGTCTCGATGCGTATGCTATGACTTTGTTTCTTTGCATCAGGACGCAGCCAAGACCTAATTTAGATGCGTCGCAATAAACGACGAAATCATCATTGCCCTCAGGCAATGTTAGAACAGGCGCGTCGCAAAGCTTTTGTTTTAAAGTCAGAAACGCTTCCTCTTATTTGAATCCCCAATCAAAGGGTTTGTTCTTCTGAGTTAGAGCAGTTAGAGGAACTGCAATCTTTGAGAAGTTCTCAATGAAGCGGCGGTAATAACCCGCTAGACCAAGAAAAGAACGAACCTCAGTAGGGGTAGTAGGCGTATCCCAATCCTTAATCGCACTGATCTTGGAGGGATCTACATGAATACCTTGTTCGTTGACAATATGTCCTAAGAATTGAACCTCTTTAAGCCAGAATTCACATTTGGAGAATTTGGCGAAAAGTTGCTCTTTCTTTAGGAGTTCCAAAGTAAGACGAAGATGTTGTTCATGATCAGTTCGCGTCTTAGAGTATATCAAGATGTCGTCAATAAAAACAATGACGAACTGATCCAAATAAGGTTTACAAACCCTATTCATTAAGTCCATGAAAACAGCAGGAGCATTAGTCAAACCGAATGGCATGACTGTGAACTCATAATGTCCATAACGAGTGCGGAATGCTGTTTTTGGAATATCTTCTTCATGCACACGGAGCTGATGATATCCAGATCGTAGATCAATCTTTGAAAAATAAGAAGCGCCTTGCAATTGATCAAAGAGATCATCAATGCGAGGTAGGGGATATCGATTTTTGATGGTAAGCTTGTTGAGCTCACGATAATCGATACACATCCTAAAAGATCCATCCTTCTTCTTTACAAAGAGAACGGGAGCACCCCAAGGTGAAAAGCTAGGATGGATAAAACCTTTGTCGGAGAGTTCCTGCAGCTGTTTAGACAACTCTTGCATCTCGGACGGTGCAAGACGATATGGAGCTCTGGCAATGGAATTTGCACCAGGTACGAGATCAATACGGAACTCGACTTGGCGTGCTGGAGGTAGACCAGGTAACTCTTCAGGAAAAACTTCAGAATAATCCCGAACGATAGGAATATCTAAAATAGACTTACCCTTGCCTTTATCTGCTGTAACATGTGCTAAAAAGGCCACATGGTTCTTCCGTAGATACTTCCGAGCTTTAAAACAAGACATGAGCTTGAGACCACCGGCAGGCTTCTCACCACGAACCTGTAGGATCTCGCCTGTCGACAGCGGCACACGAACAATCTTTTCAAAACAAACTATCTCTGCATGATACTTGGCTAACCAATCCATCCCTACAATAACGTCGAAGCTTCCAAGTTGCATAGGCGTAAGGTCAATAGGAAAAAGATGGTCGTTAAGGTTCAACTGGCAGTTGTGAAGAACAGATTCAAGAACGATGGGTTCACCATTAGCAACTTCTACTGTCAGTGGTTTACCTAGTTTCGTTCTAGACACTCGAAGCATTGGCTCAAAAGATAATGACACAAAACTCTTATCGGCACCCGAATCAAAAAGAACAGATGTTGGCTGATTATTAATAAAGAACGTACCGTTCACCACATTATCATCTGCTTGTGCCTCCTGTGCATTCATGTTGAAGACCCGACCTCGAGCCTGAGCCTGATTTTGGTTTGCATTCTGGTTGGCTAGCCTTGGGCACCGGTTTCTGTAGTGGGTCAGATCCCTACAATTGTAGCACGATCCAGGAGGAAAATGGGGTCGTGCAGCTTGACCTTGTTGTTGAGCAAGAGGCTGAGCTTGGTTCTGGTTAGCAGGAATGCGGCAGGTGGCAGCAAGATGACCATTTCTTCAACAGTTAGTGCATTGACGACACTGAACCTGTGGTGGGTGATGGCCGTTACACCTGTTGCACAAAGGTGCATTGCCAAGGTAAGGCTTCTTGGCTGGAGGCTGTGCGGGTTGGTTGGGAGCTGCCTGGTTAACCTGGGCAGTGACAGCAAAATTTTGGGAAGCCTTACGCTTCCTTGACCCCCTTGAGGAATCAGAGTCCTTTCCCTTCTTGTTCTGACCTTTCTTGCTATCTTCCTTGTCAGCCGACTGTTTCTTGCCCTTGTCACCCTTCCTGTGTAATTTATTCTTTCGAATCTGCGACTCAGTCAGTGTCGCTGATAACTCGATCGCCTGACGGAGTGTGGTAGGGTTGCTACCAGTGATAATGTCTTGTACCGAGTCAGGCAGGCCGTCGATGTACATTTCGATAGCCTTGTCGAGTGGGGTAACCATAGTCAGGCAAAGCAGACTTAACTCCTCAAACCTATTAGTATATGCCCTGTGCTCGCCACTATCTTGCCTCAAATCATCAAACTCTTCCTCCAACGCTCGTTGTTCATGTCGAGGACAAAATTCCCTCATCATAAGGGCTCTAAGTTCAGCCCATGTCTGTGCTAGAGCGACATCTGCACCACGGTCTCTCATTACCCCATTCCACCATGTAAGAGCCCTCTTCTGAAACACGCTTGAAGAAAACTCGACCTTGCGATTATCCGGACATTGCACGCGGCGAAACGTATTCTCGATGCTCTCGAACCATTGAAGAAGCCCAGTTGCTCCCTCAGAACCACTAAACTTGAGTGGTTTAGCCGAGTTAAAGTTCTTGAAATTGCATGTACCATTGTGGTTGTTGTTGGCCTGGTTCCATTGAGCAAAGAGATTTGGGAATTGAGCAGCCATCTGCTGCGCAATAATTTCTGCCAGCTCGGCAGTAGCTATCTGGTTGTCGCGTCGAGGAGGCATTCTAGAAGAGGAAAACATGAAAGGAAACGAGTGAGATGATTGGATGAAGAGAATGAGATGAAACAAAATCAACAAAATCAAAGATGGTGGTTATGCATCGCAAAGCAAACAAGCGACACACAATGTCTAATCAAAGTAAACGGGTCAAAAATAATGTATCGCGAAGACATGTTCGCCTATAAGTGAACACTCACCCCAAGAGTTCCCAGGTAAGAGTGACTGGTCCGATTATGTGGATTTGTACGAACACTCTAGCCTTAGACAGAAAACCCAGGGTACAGGCATTCACTCTTCCAGTTCGCACGTGTTCACACTATTTAGGACCCAAAACTTTGACGAGAGTTTTGAAAATTCAAAGGGGTTCAAAACCATATAACAGAGGGTTCAAAACCTTACAATAGAGGGTTCAAAACCTAGTAATCAATCATCCTAGAATAGATGATTAGTTTTCGAAGCGGTTTTGAAATTTATGTTCTTGTTGTGGTCGTCGCCTAAGGATAGGTGACGGTATTGTTTTATGACTAAACGCAAGTAAACTCGCGTTAGGATCCTAGGAAGGTTATAGACTAGGTCAAAGCATTACTAATAACCTAATTCCCTATAACCATTGGCTCTGATACCAACTCTTCTGTCACACCCCAGCCGCGTGTAACGTGCAACCGCGACGAAAACGCCGGGGAGTGTTGTGGACAGAATTAATTGTTTCATAACCATGGAAATTAAAGTTACATTTTATTTATTGTACATGAGTGTTACATCGTTCAAAACAGGAAATACAAAGTTCATAACATAATTAAACTAGTCTATCTTCATTTTTAATTTCTAAGGCACAGGTCCGCCCTAGTGTCACCATTGTCATCCTACACGATAGCTCCTGAAAACACATGTGAAAGTAGGTACGTCAGCATAAAAATGCCTGTGAGATACATAGGTTTTGTGAAATTGGGATTCATGACTTGAGTTTAAAGAAATATTTAATAACAGTCAGTCATGAACCTTGTAATTTGTCTTGCTTTGTAAACCATTTGAAAAACGATAATATCAGATGATATGTATAGATAAGTGTAAGGTTAAACGAGTAACCAAGTAAAATGAGTTGAATAAGATAAGTTGTTTGTAAAAAAATAATGTCTTGTGAAGAGTATGTTATTTGTGTAAAATGTAATGTGTCTAAACTGAAATGACTTAGATAACGCTACGATATATAATATTATACAAACACTTATATATAGGAAGTACCAGCGGCGTATCCACCATGTTTGTATCATATTACATACGCCACGTTACTCCAACCATTTACCCAAACCAACCACCATGTAAATTGTTCATGTATAAATCAATTGTCAAGTGTTATTGTGTAAACTATATCGAAACGCCTATGTTCAATGTAAACCACCAAGTATGTATATCAATGTCAAAATGTTTATGTTTAATATAGACCATGTAATGTGTACCCAAAATATCTTGTATGGTAAGTGAGATGTATCAACTTAAACCATATGTAAAATGCACAAAACAAGGTGTTGAAGTAAAACATGGTTTAAATCAACGTTATGTTTTGTGGAAGAATGCATGCTCTACTGATATAAACATTTATGCGGTATTGTTAAAATGCATAGATTCAAGCCTTTGTGACTGTAGTGATAGTCCTTTAAACAAATTAAAGTTCTATATGTGTTATGTTCATCATATTCGGTCATTCCTTCCAATCCAAACAAACCCGAGATTTCAGGAATGGGAGTTGTCAAGTCCTATGGTACCATTACCTACTAACGGGCGGCATGATCGGTGTTAATGAATGTACATTGTATAATTTAAACGAACCAAATGTTTAACCAAATGTAAGCATGTTATGTGAAAGCAATGTACTAAGTATGCTAAGTAAACATACGAAGCAGAGATGTTCATGTAAATCAATGTGCCCATATGCTGAGTAAACATATGCAGCAGAAAATGTAATGTAAATCAATATGTCCATATGCTGAGTAAACATATGCAACAGAAATATAATGTAAATCAATGTGCTAGTAGTGTACTAATGAGCATAGCAAGTATATGATGTGAAAATAGGAAAGCATGAAAGTAACAAGTAGGCACATGTGTTCCACCCCAATACAGTTTGGAAAACAGTAAAAGATGGGGTTCTATGTACTCACCTGAGATTGCTTTGAGTTCTTGTATAATAACCAAACAAAGCTAGATCACGGAATATCAAACGGCACCTAATAGGTAGCTATGTTAATATACCGGACCTAATTCGGAAGGATCGGATAGTATGCGGGTTCGTAAACCAAACGAGTATGGAGACTCGTGTAATATGGTTTAACAAAGCCTACATACTAAAATGGAACCTAACCTATGTGCTTACGATCCATTACGACCCGTTTAGGTAGCTTATGCTACCTTAACGCGTCGTTCGCGTAGAACGCGTTTGGAACGCATAACATCGTGACCACAAGGCATAACCTCGGAAGGTTATAGATATGGTCACCTAATGCGTTTGGTCGGATCCTAATGATCGACCAAATGGGTCGGGTTCGAAAGTATAAGCGATGGTTTAGATCGCTTACCTTACGACCCTATATAAGCACTATACTAAAAGTGACGAGCTAAGCATGTTAGAACATGCTTAACTAAGTTTAGAAAACAGGTTTGGCATCAAAACAAAAGGCCTTGATGCTCACGAGTAGTTTGGTTACAAAACACGCAAAAATGCGCATTTTGGCCGAAACTACGACTCGTCACTAAGCCTAGATAACGTGGTAATCAGTAGGTATAGTCACTACGGACCATAACCTTCGTGATCACGCTCACGTTATGAACTTCGTGTCGACCATAGGCTGGTCACACGGAAAGTCAAACGAAACTTTGACTTTCGGACTCAGGTATGAAGCAATGGCATCAACTTAGAGCATTTTGATCAGATTTGTGTAGGTTTTACATCAAGGGGGGTATTTATAGGAAAAGTAGAGCCGTTAGGATCGTTTCTTGAATATCGTGCCACGATCTTAAGCGTACACTTGTCAAATTGTTATGGTGACTCAAAATGGCCCTTAGCTGCTGGAATGGTGAAAGGGCATTGCCCTTTGGTGGGTTTGAAAGGCCAAGTTGCAAGAAAAAACAAAATTTTGTTACTGAAGGGGCCATGCGGCCCGCATCAGGATCTGACAAAACTCAGGCGGGCCGCCTGGCTATGTCTGATCTGCACAAAGTTTCAGAATTGGCAGTTTTGGTCCCTGTTGCGTGTTTAAGCCATTTCCGACACTTCTAAGGCCCGTAAAGCCAACTTTAAGGCCCTAAAATGATGCCTAAACATTGTGGACATGAAACATGCTCAAAAATGTTCCGGATGTTGGTTCGTTTGGCCGTACGATCGCGATGTTCGGTTAATTACGACGGAATGCGCATAAGCGCGAAAAATGATCCAAATGACGCGACGAATGGATTTTTCTCATGCCAAACACTAAGGCATAATATTATAATGCTTACATAAATTTTTGGATGTCCGGATGTATTCAGAATGTAAGTTATGTGCGAAAGTGCAAACTTGTGCACTTTTTGACACTTTTAGTCCCTGAATGATCCAAAAGTTTATTTTAGCATACCAAACCCCTCAAAGCCTATTTCTAAGCTATGTAAAGGATATTTATGGTATGTTTAACTTATGGACATGTTTCGGAATGTTCGTTACTGTAACGCCCTGCGTTTTCAAACTTCCTACATTTAGAAACCTTACGTGAAATTCTATCTTTGGAAATCTTGTGTTCTTATAACCATTCTTTCATCGTAATCGTTGTAAAATAAGGAACTTGCTTCGTAAATAAAACTTGTACATTACACTTTTTACCTAGTTAAATCATGTTTTATTTCATATTTTACCTTGTTACAAGTTAGGGGAAACATTGTTGCATATTATTACACAACTTAATTAACAAAATTACTCATTATAATGTTTTAAAAAAAATAAAAAAAATAAAGAAATATGGCAGCCCAATTCAGCAAAATTCAGCTCCATATAGTTGGGTTTTGTGGGCTAGTTTCAAGGTGTAACCCCTTCTAAACACTTCCAAAGCCCAACCCATTGAAACCCTAATCCTTCCCCCTATAAATACCACTTATAACCAGCCTCCCTACCACTTTTGCAACCCTAAAAACTCACAAAACATCCACCAAACCGTAGCTGAAAGCAAGGGTTCGAGTAGATTGACACCCCTTCACGAAAATGAGCATAACTCACTCAATTCTTATCCGATTCACTCGATTCTTTTTCCTACTTGCTTGTATAATCATGGGGTTCGATTCCTAGACTTCTCCTTGGAGAAATCAGACCTGGAAATGCCCCGAAATAGTCCATAAACTTTCTGTTTGTTTTTATGTTCATCAAAAACTTGTTTAAACCTATGCAACTTGTGTCTAACACATCTCATACCTATGTCCTAATGCTTACAACTTATCCCATGGTTGGTTAAGCTTAAAAACAAGGTTGAGACATTTAAAATCAGAGGAATCCTAACCTCATAAACTTGGTGTTTTGTTTAGGGTTTTTAACCCACAAGTCATGTCAAACTTTGTCTTTGATACATGAGTGATTATGGAACAACTTGGGTTGTCCAAACATACAATCCTCACATGATTTGATGATTTCTCTTAGTTAGTGTGTATATTTCTTATTCTTTATTGTATGTTCATGACCCTCCTTGGTTGTTTTTTTACATCAAGTGTAGTGGTGAACACATAGAGGTGCCTAAATGGAAGACTTGATCTTCCTACCTCCTACATGACTTCTATGACATTTAGAGGTACCAAAATGAAGATTTTAATCTTCTACCTCATGCTTGAACTATTGGACATATATTATATAACCTAAATATATTATTCGAATAATCGAATCTTTGATGATGAACTAGTGTTCATATGTCGGGGTACTAGATTACATCATCCTAGACTATGATAACTTGTCACGATTCTAATGGAACCTTGTTCCATGAAAACATCTAAACTCCTTCGAGTTTCCTAGTGTCAAGAACAAGCATCATATGTACTAAATGATTATTTTCCATGTTATTCTCATATCTTATTTTTATGTTGTTTTGAACACCGAATCTCGACTCTAAACATACTTGAACCTTAACCCTTATACATTCGGACTCTAAATCTCTACTCGTCAACAATTGGATAATCGGAAAACATATGCAAACTTTGTGAGTATACTCGTACTTTTCCCCTTTTTACTTTTACCACTTTTGGGGTGTAACATGTTTACCTATTGAAACTTACACATGAACTTTTGTCTAAACACATGAACATTCCTATAACATGCTTGTATATGTGATGGCTTGATACTTTAAATTTGGGTGATTCTTATGTGTTGAACTTATCATTAACTTCGTACGAGCCAAACCTTGACATATGTAGCGCTATAGGATTAACGACCCGCCTCTACTGAAACTTTGGTTATGTCATGAGCAAGTTGCGTTTTCTTGGTTTGATATGTTAGACACATGCCATATTTAATGTTTATCTTGAATCGCATGCTTGCTATGAGGAATTGTTCACACTTTTATCTTATGCTATGTATGTACCAAACTTGTATACTCGCCTTTGCTTTTGCATTGAACTTTATTTTAAACATGTTACAGGTTGAGGATGATGATGCTATGAAAAGAAGTAGCGTTGATGCCTAGATACGCATATAGACGTTTAGGTTTAATATGTTGTATCAATTTTGATTATGTTGTTATGTATTTCCTATGAACTTGTTGTTATTCGTATTTCTTGTATTGTTGACAATTTACTTATGAAATGAAACCGGTTTATTAAATATTGTCACAAATAGCGTTATGAAGTCTCTTGCAATCTTCACACTTCGTCTCATCCCGATGTTTCCGCCACTGGTTGGGGTGTGACAGATTGGTATCAGAGCCATAACTATAGGGAATTAGGAAAAGTAGGAATGCTTTAGCCTAGTCTATAGTTTTAGAGCCTTATTCTTATGTTTTACTTGAAACTACTTGCATGCTACCTTATTTGCTCTTATTTATTCTCTTTTGATCTTTTAAGCATATATGTCGCTTATGTGTTAACACTTGACATGCTATACTTGCTTTATTATGTGCTAATACATGTTTTATTGTCCCACTCATTATGTGCTATCCTTAATATGCTTCATTGTGAGTTTATATTTGTTGTTTATTCCTTTAACATACTATTTCCCTCATGCATTTTACTCGACTATTCTAAATCCGTAAACACTCGAGACGAATTCACCAAAATAGGCGTGAAACCCACAATTTGGTGAACGACTCTCAATCTACATATTTTTTTTTACACGAGATATCGCCATTAAGCTAGGAGTGAAATCCACATCTTAATGGTAAAACTCAAATTTCAAATTCTAGTGGACCCTCGTCAACATGTCGAAATTAAATTTTGACCCGACGAGTACCAACCACACTTAGGATACGAAATCGTCAAGTTAGGGGTGAAACCCGCACCTTGTCGACTAGTTCCACTCCTTGGTTTTTTTTTTTATGAATCCCGCCAAGTCTCGAAATTTCGATTGATTTGGGACATGTAGTAACCGGAAGGGTAAATACCGTTAACCGACTTGTCGGCGAGAGTATTTTACCTATTAGGCCAAAGCATGCTCCTCAAATTCAAAAGACTTTTCGACCACTTTGGTTAGTCAAAGTTCCGTTTTGGAACCATCCAAATTTTGATCAACATGTGTTTCTATTGTTCATTTTATACGATGCAATCTTTCAACCTCGAGTTTACCTTTGATTTCTCTTTTCACACGCACAACATATCGAACCTTTTCGATACATTTATATATGCATGATTTTCATATAATTTAAATTCATATTCCTTGTAACAACTAGTGGAGAGGTATCATCGAGATTGGAGTGACTTCCTTACCTTGACGATTGACTCCACCCCTCTTCCCTTAAAACGACCTCACCAACGAGTTAGGGGTGATTCCCTTACTTAGGTGGCCGTTACCCAAAACTTCTCTTTCAAAATATTTTATTATGCAAACCCGATCATGTTTTATACCTAAATCATTTATCATTATTCAAAATACCTACTTATACCGATTTCAAAATACATTGTTTATCAAACGTACTTCTTATTCTACCATCCATTTTCACTCAAATCATATACACGAGATTCTTAATCATGTCTTTACCGTTTTACTCCACGAATTTCCAAACCTTACGAAATGCTACCTATCAATTTAGTCGGTCTAATGAATCTCTTGCCCATGAACTTCACATCTGATTTATTAACTGAAACACGTTCACATTATATCATCATACTAGAGACTTCCACTCTTAATCGAAATGAAACTAACCTTTCTCAATTACTTATAAGGCCTCATAGATGTTATATGATCGTTTTACCAAATACTCTTTCCAACATCAATAAATCCTTTGTTAAAATTATTTTTAAACAATCACTAAGTTCTTTTACTAAATTTCTTTTCTAAGGGTCGACGTTTTCACAAGAACTTTCAAAGTTCAAAATTTCATGTTTTGATGCAAATGAAACAAACCCGTTATTAAAAAAAAAAAAACAAAACATTCTCTACAACGCTTAACTCGTCATCCAAATTTCAAAACACATGGGCTAGAAGACTTCATGGGGACCGACAATTTTCAACATACGTGAACTTCTTTTTTTTTTTTAAACAAAAGTAGCATTTCAATCATTACAAAATACGTTAAGCATGACCAATGAGTACTTTATGTTCCTTTACATATACAAACTATATCCTACCTTTCAAACCAAGCTCAATCTAATTTTGATTCGACAAACTCAACGTTTTGTTTAAACAACTATACATGCACATCATCATACACATTTTAGACGATATCTCGCGATAACATCATTTATATCGTTCGTATCTACATACTTAACTTTTTTTTCTCCGCAATGTCTCAACGTACACCATATACGCAATATTTATTTTTCATACCTACACCTATGTTCATACGTTTTATGCTTGTACTCATACACATACTACTTATACGTTTTACGCTTCTACTTGTACACATACAACTTACACGTTTTATGTTTATGCTCATACATACATGCGTATTCATACTTGAACTTATGCTCATACTTTCATCCTTACTCATGATTCGTACATTCGTACCTATACGCGAGCGTAATCCGAGGGATTCGCTTACGTGGGTCCCATACATGCTTAAACATAAACATGCTTACATACGACATTCTTCTACGTACACATTCTTATTTTCAAATTCATGTATACCTTGATTCATACATAACTAGTACAAGCTATGTGGATCATGCGACGATCCGTATAATCGCGGGTGCACACGGGATTATAGTGATAGGCGTATGAGAACCATAGAGTGTACTACTGTGTATGGTAAGACACGGAACGTAACATGACCCCGAGTAACGAAACGGACGTAATGTGGTTAAAACATGGTGGATACGCCGCTGGTACTTCCTATATATAAGTGTTTTCACCATGTTACCAAACTTTCGTAAAACGTGCCATGAGAAATTCAGTGTGTTGCAGACCTTTTGGACCTAATACAACTTCACGCAACTCACAAACGCATTATATCCGATTATTCATGACGAGACTTCATCCTTAACACACTATGTTCATCTATCCAACACTTATGCTATTCACATACTTGTACTCTTTAAGAGCCATTCGTTCATTCTATACTCGTATTATTTTATACAAAACTCGTTCGCAATCCAGCTTGTTTAAACATTTGAGTCCTAACTTACCTCATTACCTATAAAATAGCCTCCCTATTCTTGATTCTTGTGTAACTATACTTAGTATACCTCTATTGCTTTATTTAAAGTAACAAACCTTTTCGTTCCTCTCAATAAACAGGATTTACGAAAGTATGATTTTTTATACTATCCTTAAAAACTTCCCCTTGCAAATCTACCTTGATGTTCTCCAAAATTTGGTACTTTTCAAAACTTTCAAACTTCCCAAGTTTCAATTCTTAATGATCACCTTTATGCCAAAAACTCTTTCAAGCCTTCCTCTTGAATAAATTTCGGGACGAAATTTCCTAAAGGAGGGGAGACTGTAACGCCCTGCGTTTTCAAACTTCCTACATTTAGAAACCTTACGTGAAATTCTATCTTTGGAAATCTTGTGTTCTTATAACCATTCTTTCATCGTAATCGTTGTAAAATAAGGAACTTGCTTCGTAAATAAAACTTGTACATTACACTTTTTACCTAGTTAAATCATGTTTTATTTCATATTTTACCTTGTTACAAGTTAGGGGAAACATTGTTGCATATTATTACACAACTTAATTAACAAAATTACTCATTATAATGTTTTAAAAAAAATAAAAAAAAATAAAGAAATATGGCAGCCCAATTCAGCAAAATTCAGCCCCATATAGTTGGGTTTTGTGGGCTAGTTTCAAGGTGTAACCCCTTCTAAACACTTCCAAAGCCCAACCCATTGAAACCCTAATCCTTCCCCCTATAAATACCACTTATAACCAGCCTCCCTACCACTTTTGCAACCCTAAAAACTCACAAAACATCCACCAAACCGTAGCTGAAAGCAAGGGTTCGAGTAGATTGACACCCCTTCACGAAAATGAGCATAACTCACTCAATTCTTATCCGATTCACTCGATTCTTTTTCCTACTTGCTTGTATAATCATGGGGTTCGATTCCTAGACTTCTCCTTGGAGAAATCAGACCTGGAAATGCCCCGAAATAGTCCATAAACTTTCTGTTTGTTTTTATGTTCATCAAAAACTTGTTTAAACCTATGCAACTTGTGTCTAACACATCTCATACCTATGTCCTAATGCTTACAACTTATCCCATGGTTGGTTAAGCTTAAAAACAAGGTTGAGACATTTAAAATCAGAGGAATCCTAACCTCATAAACTTGGTGTTTTGTTTAGGGTTTTTAACCCACAAGTCATGTCAAACTTTGTCTTTGATACATGAGTGATTATGGAACAACTTGGGTTGTCCAAACATACAATCCTCACATGATTTGATGATTTCTCTTAGTTAGTGTGTATATTTCTTATTCTTTATTGTATGTTCATGACCCTCCTTGGTTGTTTTTTTACATCAAGTGTAGTGGTGAACACATAGAGGTGCCTAAATGGAAGACTTGATCTTCCTACCTCCTACATGACTTCTATGACATTTAGAGGTACCAAAATGAAGATTTTAATCTTCTACCTCATGCTTGAACTATTGGACATATATTATATAACCTAAATATATTATTCGAATAATCGAATCTTTGATGATGAACTAGTGTTCATATGTCGGGGTACTAGATTACATCATCCTAGACTATGATAACTTGTCACGATTCTAATGGAACCTTGTTCCATGAAAACATCTAAACTCCTTCGAGTTTCCTAGTGTCAAGAACAAGCATCATATGTACTAAATGATTATTTTCCATGTTATTCTCATATCTTATTTTTATGTTGTTTTGAACACCGAATCTCGACTCTAAACATACTTGAACCTTAACCCTTATACATTCGGACTCTAAATCTCTACTCGTCAACAATTGGATAATCGGAAAACATATGCAAACTTTGTGAGTATACTCGTACTTTTCCCCTTTTTACTTTTACCACTTTTGGGGTGTAACATGTTTACCTATTGAAACTTACACATGAACTTTTGTCTAAACACATGAACATTCCTATAACATGCTTGTATATGTGATGGCTTGATACTTTAAATTTGGGTGATTCTTATGTGTTGAACTTATCATTAACTTCGTACGAGCCAAACCTTGACATATGTAGCGCTATAGGATTAACGACCCGCCTCTACTGAAACTTTGGTTATGTCATGAGCAAGTTGCGTTTTCTTGGTTTGATATGTTAGACACATGCCATATTTAATGTTTATCTTGAATCGCATGCTTGCTATGAGGAATTGTTCACACTTTTATCTTATGCTATGTATGTACCAAACTTGTATACTCGCCTTTGCTTTTGCATTGAACTTTATTTTAAACATGTTACAGGTTGAGGATGATGATGCTATGAAAAGAAGTAGCGTTGATGCCTAGATACGCATATAGACGTTTAGGTTTAATATGTTGTATCAATTTTGATTATGTTGTTATGTATTTCCTATGAACTTGTTGTTATTCGTATTTCTTGTATTGTTGACAATTTACTTATGAAATGAAACCGGTTTATTAAATATTGTCACAAATAGCGTTATGAAGTCTCTTGCAATCTTCACACTTCGTCTCATCCCGATGTTTCCGCCACTGGTTGGGGTGTGACAGTTACAGTTCAAATTGGCATACTTTCGCAGTTTGTCAAGTTTAGTCCCTGTAAGCGAATTAACTTGTTTTTGCCATACCAAAGCCTTCAAAACTTATTTCTAAGTTATGTAAAGGTTATTTAAGGTATGTTGAGTATATGTTGATGTTCCGGAGTATTTGTCGCATTAAACTGAGCACGTTTAAGCACCAGTTAGCGTATAACTCTCCAGAAAGCGATGTAGAGTTTGATTTTGAACAAAAGTCAAAACATGAAAAATGTAAAACACAACCAAACAAACATTGGGATCAAATAACATTTTTTTATTGATAACAGAACTGTTCACAATGATTACAAGCACAAATGTTACAGTACCATACAGGTAGTGTCGCCAAATCTTCAATGCAAAAGCAACTGCGCCTAGCTCGAGATCATGGGTTGTATAGTTCTTCTCGTGGATTTTGAGCTGACGAGATGCATAAGCTATAACCTTGTCCTGTTGCATGAGAACACAGCCAAGATTAAGGTTGGAAGCATAGCAATAGACAACGAAATCGTTGTTTCCGTTGGGCAACGTGAGAACAGGAGCATTGCAAAGCATATGCTTGAGGGTTTGAAAAGCAGACTCTTGTTCGGTTCCCCAAACAAAAGGCCTGTCTTTATGAGTAAGGGCAGTAAGCGGCACAGCGATCTTAGAGAATTCTTCGATAAATCGTCGATAATAGCCCGCTAGTCCGAGAAAAGAACGAACTTTGGACGGGTTCTTAGGCGTAATCCAACTCTTAACTGCTTCGATCTTCGCGGGATCGACATGAATACCTTGATTATTAACGATGTGACCCAGAAATTGAACCTCCTCTAGCCAGAATTCGCACTTGGAGAACTTGGCATAAAGTTGATTCCCCTGAAGTAGCTCGAGAACCAAACGTAGATGTTGCACGTGTTCGGCTTTCGACTTGGAATAGATCAAGACATCGTCGATGAACACGATGATGAAACGGTCTAGAAATGGCTTACACACGCGATTCATCAGATCCATGAAAACCGCGGGTGCGTTGGTTAAACCAAAAGGCATAACAACGAATTCATAATGGTCGTATCGAGTTCGAAAAGCGGTTTAGGAATGTCTTCCTCTTGAATGCGCAATTGATGATAACCTGAACGTAGATCGATCTTCGAGAAACACTTAGCACCTTGCAGCTGATCAAATAAGTCATCGATTCAAGGCAAAGGGTAACGGTTCTTGATGGTTAACTTATTCAATTCCCGATAGTCGATGCACATCCTGAACGACCCATCCTTCTTTTTTTAACGAAAAGGACTGGTGCGCCCCAAGGAGAGGTGCTCGGGCGAATAAAGCCTTTTTCAAGTAACTCCTGGAGTTGGTTTGAAAGTTCCCGCATTTCGGTGGCGCGAGTCAATAAGGGGCTTTGGCTACGGGATTAGCTCCAGGAATGAGGTCGATACGAAAGTCGATATCACGACTTGGCGGTAGTCCAGGAAGATCATCAGGGAACACCTGAGGAAATTCACGAACCACTGGAACGTCCTTGATTTTAGCCTTCCTTTTCTTTTCCTTCTCGGCTACTACAATGTTGGCCAAGAAAGCTCTGTATTCCTTGCGGAGATACTTGCTAGCTTGGATACATGACATGAGCTTGAGACCTTTCGAAGCTGTTTCATCGTACACACATAATAGATCACCATTCGCGAGCGAGAATCGAATCATTTTATCAAAACACACAACTTCAGCATGGTTTTCGCGAAGAAAGTCCATGCCTACTATGACATCGAAGCTTCCGAGTTGCATAGGAATAAGGTCGATTGGGAAGACGTGACTGTTGATTTCGAGAGTACAATCACGGAGAACAGAGTTAACGACGACAGTTCTTCCAGTAGCGACTTCGACTTCGAATGATGAGGGGGGATAAGAGCGCTTACGACTAAGGAGCTTCTCGAATTCAAACGACACAAAGCAGTTATCGGCTCCAGTATCAAACAAACACGATGCATAAATACCATTCACAAGGAACGTACCATTAACCACGTTGTTGTCAGCCTGGGCTTGACGGGCATTGATGTTGAAGGTTCTGGCACGGGCTGCGTGTTGTTGCTACTGTTGCTGTTGGGGCTCTTGTTTCACCACCCTGTTCGGGCACATGTTTGAAAAATGGTTAGGATCACCACATGCAAAGCAGACTTGAGCATTGACCGCAGGTGCTTGAGCTGCGGGTTGGCCTTGAGGGGCTGGGAGTAGAGCTTGTTGAGCGGCGGCAGGAGCTGCGGTGTTACGGGGACCATAGCGAAAGTTCGCAGTGAAATGACCGTAGAGGTTGCAGTGAGCGCAGAAATGACAAGCGATTCCCACTGGATGATGATATGAGCCTGTCGGGCAGAGCGGGTGGGGGCCTGTGTAAGCACGCTTTGCTGGCGGTGCATTGGTCACTGGAGCTGGTCGGTGATAAGACTGCTGATACGCGCAAAATACAACATATAAATTATATCAATTTTGGCATAAAACTAACCCTTTTTTAGTACTAATGTTGGAAAAAGTGAGATTTTGTCTTCCTTTTGTATTTTCAGGATTAAATGAGCTCAAATTAACAAAAGAACCAAAAAGACAGCAAAATCTAACATAAATACAAGAAAAGGGACAAAAGTGGATTGCCCGACTCCTCGACAGCATCCTCCCAAGCAAAACAAAGAGGGCAGAAGACTGAACACGCCCCGTGCTCAGCGAGCACGGGGCCGTGCCCAAGAAGCAGCAGAAAAGACAAATTAATAGAAGCTTCTATTGCCCACCACGGGGCCGTGCCCAGTGGACACGGGGGCGTGGTCAGAGTACTGCAGGCGCATTTATTGTAATTGTGAATTACAATTAATGAAGAGAGAGAGTGTCAGACGGACACGGGGTCGTGCCCAGCGGGCACGGGGCCGTGCCCAGGCTTCTGTTCAGCCTATAAATAGGAGTGCTTGGAGCCATTTCAACTCATCCCTTGGCACACCACCTCTCTCACACTTCACCCACCACCATCACAACACCATCATCCACCACCATCATCCATCGTCCATCATAGAGTGTGTGAGTCGTCTCGGGATCCAAGATTGATCGTAAGAGTTCTTGACAACCAAAGGCCATGTTTGCCTAAGTCTCTTACATCACTTGGTGAAGACAAGTGTCTGGTGTAATACTTTTTATTTTTAATCTTTTGCACTTTTTATTTGGTTTTGTATTAATGACTTTAATAACTAGTTTCTTATTTTGAAGGTGATTCTTCCTTATCGTTTGTCCGTGGTGTCTTGACATTATTTTACTGTCTATATAAAATAAAAGATTTTCACCATTCATATCTCCATGGTCTATATGGAGGTATGTTGGCTACCTGGTCGGGGGATAAGGGAACGGTTTGGTAAGAGTCTTGCCCTTGTTCAGCGTTTAGAGGTCCTGCAAGGGACCTGGGTCAAATTTAGTAGGATCTCCTTCAATACCCAAAGGTATTGGCTGGCGGGGATCCAAACTCTTTGACCCCCTCATAAGTTAAACTACTATTAATACTATAACCCGGCTATTTAGGACTGTATCCCTGCTGACTCAGACTACTTAGTCGAGGGTAACATCACCTTCAAATGAGGGGCCTACCACAATTTGCATTAATAACTTAATTAATTATCTTTCAATAATCCGACCCTTTAGGATTGTATCCTTGCTGACTCAAACTACTGGGTTGAGGGTAATGTCACCTTCAAAAGAGGGGCCTACTACAATAACTAAGATAATCTCTTAAACAAGTGCAAAAGTGCGAAAATAATCAAAGGTTACACTATACACGAGTCGGATCCAAGTGATCCATCTTGTCTATCTGTTTTTATTTTTATTTTTATTATTGAGCATTTAGTTAGTTTTATTTTCTTAGTTTTAAAATCTTTTCTAACATTTTGATTTGATTAGACGTTGAGGATAAACCGGTACTAAAAGCTCTTGTGTCCTTGGACGACCTCGGTATCTTAACAACACTATACTACGTCCACGATGGGTGCACTTGCCCATATGTGTGATTAGTGTTAGTAAATATCGTGTTTTATAAATTTAAAACTTGGCTAAAAAGTGTAAAAAGGGCTTAAAATATATACCTAAAACATACACACACTAACACGCATCAACTGCTGCTAAGACGGTACGGCTTGCAGTGGGGCAGCAGTTGTTGCGACAACACAGTTCTTGTTGCTGGAGCTGCTGTTGTTGTGCTTCTTCTTTCGGAGTGATGACTTGGATGGCTGAGCAGTGGAGTCGGCGGTTGGTGCGGTAGTAGCTTGATGCAGAGACTTGGATGGCTTATCCCAGAAACCAGACTTTACCCGCTTGTCATTGATCTCAGCGGCAAGCAAGTAGGTCTCCTCAATTGATGATGTCTTGGCCGCGTGAACAAAGTCGGCAACACAGTCAGGTAGAGCTCAAATGTACTTCTTGATGGCCATGTCTGGCGTCTTGACTTGATCGGGGCAGATGATGCTAAGCTGCTTGAAGCGAGCAGTTAAAGCAGCGTTGTCTCTGTCCTTCTGCTTGATGTTCCAAAACTCGTCCTCCAGCTTTTGGCGTTCATGGGGAGGGCAGAATTCGTCCATCATGATGGCTTTCAACTCTTCCCAAGTCAGCTCATAAGCTACATCATTCCCGCGTTTGTTTCGTTCGGCCGTCCACCAGTCTAGAGCTCGGGACTGGAAAACGCCGGTTGCATTTAGGTTACGGAGATTTTCAGGACAGCCACTTTGGCGCCGAGTGACTTCAACCGAATCAAACCATTGGAACATGGCGGTAGGGCCATCTTCTCCGGTAAACTCTTTTGGTCCGCATGCCTTAAACTGTTTGAAGCTGAAAACGGTCTTGTTAGCATCTTTAGGATCATCGGTTCGCGACTCCTCAGATGATTTGCTGACGTTCTCATACACCTCGCTCACAGCTTTTGCCACTTGCTTGGCGATGATAGCAGCGAGACGCTTGTCTCTCATTTCTTGGCGAGTAAGAGGGGTTCGGTGTCCAGATGTCGACATGGTCTGCAACGGACATTGTCGTAGGTCTCAGACACAACAAATCGAATCTCACCTCACACGTCTACTACTTACTAAAGCTCAGGAACACGATAAGGCATGAATCACAGAAACACATAGGCACAAAACCACAGATTCACGTAATCACAGAAGCACAGGAGCACATAGGGCACAGAATCACAGAAGCATAGAAGCACATAAGCACATACGCATTTAAGCACAGATGTAGTCAGAATACAGAAACCTATCCTTCCAAGTTTGCGTGTTGTTCGAATATAGCGATCGCGAATAGCATGTTGAGTAGTATAGTATAGTCGTAGCATAATATTGTCTAAAATTGCAGCGACTTGTTAGCGTCTTGAGATAGAATAGCAATACGAGTCGTGTGTGTCGATCAAAGTAATGGAAAAAATCGAATAATTCTCATAATTAAGACACGTAAACAGACAAGTACACTTAAAACACATAAAATCAACGAGTTATCAGAGTTGGCAATTGCGAGCTTATAATCGAAACGCATAAAATCGAGGAATAGATTGTCTGCGGCTACTAGACATCGGCTACCCAAAGCGATTCGACTATCTGAAGAGTAATTCAACCCAAACCGTAGTTCGATCGAACAACACTTCGTTCAATACTAGACTTCATGAAATTGTTAAAGTGTGGGGCCATGTGCTAGCCGATCGGCTGGCCTGGTCGATCGGCTGACATGTCCGATCGGTTGGGCTGTTCGTTCGAACAGTCTGTTCGATCGGTCAGCATTCTGACCTGGTCGGCCTGTTCTTCTAACACTTGGCTGTTCTGATTGTTTGACGTTATATCGAGGTATTTTGACAACGAGCTGAACCATGGCACCTTCCTTCGTACTTGTTTCCCCTGCTCGAACAGGAATCACCCAAGTTCGGCCGGTGAACGTTTCGGAACGGTAGTTTAAAGTTTAACCCGAAATCGGTGAACCTCGTAGATAGAATCCGGATCTTGAACCACACAACCATTAGAATGATAAGTGAGTTGGCTCAAGCTCCGTTTCTACTAGTTTGAAGGCATTGAGTGTAAAAGAGTTGAAAAAAAGTTGGAAATCTTTCTTTCAATCTTTCACATCATGTAAATGTTCAGATCTGTGATAGATCTTAGTTTGTTTATGTGGAAATCGGCTAGATCCAAGTGATTCTTGGTGGATTGAGGCCAAGACATGAAGTTCTTGAAGAACACCATGATGACATCATCCTAGAACACTTAGATCTTGATGATTTCACGGTTAGAAATCAAGATTTGAAAGATAGAAAGGTGAAGAAGTGTGCATAGATCAAAATCGTACAAGATTTAGGAGGAAATCTTACCGGGATTGAGAGAAATCTGAGAAATAGTGAAGAACACGAGCTGGTCGGTCAGAGGGTTTCCAAAAGTGGAAAGAATGACAATGACAGACCTATTTATAGGCTTCCAAAAGGGGAAAGAGCTGGCCGATCGGCCAGGCATCCCGATCGGACAGCCTGCTCGATCGGACAGTCCGTCCGATCGGCTGGGCTGTTTGATCGGCTAGGAGCCTGATCGATCCACAGCCTGCTTTGAGCGTTCGGTGCGACGATTTTTGATATTTCGATTTCGATTAAAGACGATACGAATACGATAGAGTTTCCTATTCAAATTACTTTTAGTCCTAACCACTATATCTACATACAAGCATCTATATTTCACACTATCCTTTCGTTACCATTCATCATAATTCGATTTCGATTGAGTTCGATTGAGTTTCGAGTTTCGATTCGATTGATCACCACACATAACATAAAGTAAACACGACCAGGTAACATGTAAGGCACACACACACGTAATATAACACCAAATTCGCATAGTTCATGTTTCGAGTTCGATTGATGATTCGATTAGCTTGATTATTGATTGATTGACTTTATCGCATTGTTACTTCCTACTATTCAAAGTCGTAAAGCGTTTCGCGTCGGTTAAACATTCGATTCGTTCGATTACTTTGATTAACAACACTTACTCCACATAATACAAATAATAAAACATAGAATAGACTAATTACAGTCCAAGAAGTCAAACTTGACTTGGACCTTGACTTTGACTTTGACATTCGGTAACACGGGGTGTTACATTTTGGGAGAATTAAAAACACTTGGATTCTCGTGGGTGAAAAAGCGATCGAATATTGCACAATTAGATTGGAAAGAATGGTGTAAATGTAAATTTGGGATAAATCGTTTGATCTGTTGGTTTTCTTGTATGTGCCTAGGGTTTAATAAAAGGCAGCTTTTAAAAAAAATATATAGAACTAAATTTTTATACGTGAGCTTGTTGTCGCCTAAATCACAAGTAGATAAGTTATTACTATATATTATTACTATATATTACTAAACGAATTGAAATGAATAGTGATTTTAATATTATAATAATATATAGTTTTTTTAATACTTTTATTATTTTAATATTCTAATAATATTTATTTTCTTTACTTTTTAACTTTAATCCTTTTTTTAAATATCAGGGGTTTGGATAAGCTTGATGTCAACCGGTATCGAACCAGTACTGGTATCGAAAATACTCGGACTGTCATGTTCGGTATCAGTACATGAAGGTAAAAACCGGCACTAATACAGAAAACGCCAAAAGTTGGTGCCGAATTGATATTGGAAATCTTTTGGTTCGGGAAATTCAATTCTGCTACCCGGTACCATTTGCTCAGCTCTGATCACGGTTACCGTACGAACAACGGTATCATACAACGTTTTTTTGTTGATTTTCTTCAACTTTTAATTTTTTTCTTTTTTTAGTTTCATGGGTAGGGATGAGCTCGGTGCCAACCGATACAGAATCGGTACTGATACCGAAAATATCGGTTACGGTACCGGCAGTGGCGGAACTAGAACATTAACTCAGGGGTATCACAAAAACAAATTTTTCGTCGTACAATCATACAATATTAAAAAAATGACAATAAATAAATAAAGTAAAACAAATACCTAATAGATTTGTCTTCTTCTTTTTTTTTCATAGTTTGAAATCGTTCCATCACATCGTTGTCTTTTACTTCATGTAAAAAAATCTTTTTAGACCGCACAAACCATAGCATTGTTCAAAAATTCTGGGCCCATTCAATTGCTTAAATCCGTCTTGACAAGTTTCAATTTCGAAAAACATCTTTCAACGGTTGCGGTTGCAACCGGTAAAAGCAAAGCTAGCTTCACTAACAGATAAATTGAAGGACAACAACTATGTATTCCCGTTTCAACCATCACACGCGCAAGATCACTTATTCCATTCAAGTTTGCAAAATTATCATCATCGCTTATAGTGTGACGAAATGACTCAATATCACACAAAAGAGTCCATATTTCTTTTGTAGTAAAATCATCCGGGTACATATTAGCAAACGCCAATGTTTTCGATGGGTCAAACTTAGAAAAACCGTTACAAGGATTTAAACCCGACATAATTTTTATCAAACTAGTTGTTAACTCACTAAATCGATTTCCTAATTCTTGAATTTACATGTCCAAAACCTCATTAAAAATGTCAACTTCAAAATGATGTCGATTTGTAATGACATTCTTTCGGTTTCTTGGATTACCATAACTTTCCGTCATGTCCAACATTGTAATATTGTATTTTTTACAAAAGGAAGTCACTTTTTCCAACATCGGCTCAAACCCATTTTGTCTTAAAGCATTTAATGCTCGTTTTATACCATTTATCAAGTTGGCCGCTTCTAATAAATCTTTACATTATAACTGGTTTGGGCTAACATATAACATTATAATTGGGCTTTAATAACAATTGGTTGGGCCTATTATATACAATCTTCATTATTGAATGCTTACTCTAATTAACCGGGCTTCAATAAACTGATTTGGGCTTATTATTTACAATTGCAATTTGGGCTTACAATTTTTTAGGGGTGTCCTCATAGTTGTTTTGGGGTGTCCTTTGTATAAAAATAAAAAAAAATAAATTTTACACTACCGGTACAAAGTTGAGCCGTAGCCCGTGCTACGGCTAATTTACTACAGGTCCGCCCCTGGGTACCGGTATATGTGTCACACCCCCAAAATGCCACTTAGGGAGTGTCTCTGATAGGCGTGTGACGTACCAACCATGAGCCACTAATTACATAAAACCCATACATGTTTTTAAAATAAAGTTCTTGATTAATAATAAAACACCATCCAAGTTCAAAAGAAAACCAAAGTATTCAGCGGAAGCAAAACCAAACGAAGTTAAATAGTTTAAACCCAATATAAAGTATCAACAAATCAGAACACAAAACCCTCCAATCGACCCATGAGACTCCAGCTACTCCAGACAGCAAGTTACAATGCAAACAGCTAATGACCTACAAGCATGCAAACAAGTGTGTCAGACAACGCTGGTGAGTTCAAAGTTTTGTGACCGAGTTAGTTACCAGTTACGTGTATAAAACAGTTCAACAATTCGATTTGATGTTGTTATTAACTCGATTACCGAAATGGCTACAAGATGTGTTTGCCCAACCCCAATGTCTCTATCAAAACATTGGTCATGCTTTAAGGAAACTAGTTCACGCCCGACCTCCCTGAGACTGTGTGAGGGTGCCAAACCTAATAGCGCTATCAACTAATAACCTCGTTGCCTTCCCGGCAATTGTCGGTAGATGTAAGGGGTCTTATATGATAGAAACTGAGTAATAACCAACATCCCAATAACCTGCATTCCCCCTGGAACATTACCCAATATCCCTTCCCGGGATGCATGCTTGGAAAAGAGTAGTGAACTCACCTTAGTTTTGCTCGGTATGTTATCTACTTAATTACCAGTTGGTCAATCGCGTCCTATAATGGTTACCGGTAACGGTCAATTTCATGTGCACATAGATTGCATATCACATACACAATTAATTCTCATATTCCTTGTACACAAATTACACAACTACTGTACATATAGCACACATGTGAAGTTCAAGCCATAACAGTAAATCAATTAATCTCTAGCATACACTTGGCTCATAAGTCAATCCGTCACATAACCTCATATGCACCAATCATGCAGTAATTAATCCGTTGATACCAGAAAGCATGCAATATACAATTTAGACAACACAGTTCATGATCATATAAACAAACCCTTCTGATGTGCACCCTATAGATCGGCCCCATGTAAAACAAGGGTTGGCCCAATACGGCCCAATTAATAGATGTGTACAAATGATGGTTTGATCTCCTACTTGGGCTCGGCCCAAAGATAAAACATGTATGTATATCACAATTACTAATGTTGTGATGCATATTAGGTGATTCATAATAAATCGGTTGGTTCTTTGATTGCATGTGAAGTGATTTAGTAAGGCCACTATTATTGTTGAATCTATCAATTATCAGCCCATGTGATCATCAAACAAAGTGAAAGTTCCATTTAATGTTGTCAGTAACCTAGCATTTATGAGGGCCTAGCATGTGAGTGTATCTAATTTCAATTGGGCCGCTCCTCTAATGGGGATTGATAAGACTTTATTAGTTAACAAAATGACAAACTCAAATCACATACCATACAAATCAAATATGGCCGACAAGTACTGTTAAAGTATTCAAGTTATCATTGGACCAATTTGATTAATGGGCTGACAATTCATTGGGCCGATAAACTATACATATTGATTAATGAATCTAACTAATTCACGTGATACATTCTGGTAACACCAATTTTTCAATTCCCAATGGCCGACAACTGTTCATGCTTACATGTTATTGGACCGATTTGTGTACCAATTATACAGCCCTAGCAACATTGATTAGCATCGAAATTCTTGGTCAATAATTAATACATATTCATGAAACATCATACAATCCTCTTCATATCGAATCTCCTATCAAGTGCACATTAATCAACATACATACTTTGACAACAAGTATATCACAATAGTCAGTTTCATGCTAACAAATATTCATGCAACACATTTATGCAATCACATATTCATAACGCCGATAATCATAATTATTACGCAATGAATCAGTCAATCACAATTACATAAACGACACATTCATCACGTATCAACCACCTAATATACGTATCAAATAAGAGCACTGACCTAGAGATGAGTTGCCTCGACGGGTGGGGGTCTCTACTGAAATCGTATGATTACAGGGGAAAGGCTTTAGGGTTTTTAACTTGTGTTTAAAGCTTAATCTCATCAACAACCATGTTACGTATACATATATTTGCTTCAAGTTGGGGGCGGTTCCTTGTTGGCCGTGACCCTATATCTATACAACTAGAATTTGTAAACAACAAGGACTCATGGCCGGCCCTTAATTATTACCCACTTGGGCTCTACCAAGCCCAATCGTAAGCCTAGAGAATAGGGTGTTCGGTTTGTTTGGCCATTAATTGAGATTGGTCTTTTAGTTGAGTTTATGCATGTGCCGATCATGATTATAACAAACGTGGCCCAATTATAAACTAATCGTGTGTCAAGACGCGACCCAAAAAGAACGAGTTGTAATACTAGCGCGACGCATTCATTCACAACAGAGAGAGATGAATAATAAGAAACTAGAATCACGGAAATAAACAACACTGACCTCAGAAGTTCGGGTTGTCACATCATCCCCAACTTGAAAGAAATTTCGTCCCGAAATTTAATAAGTAAGCACAGAGGAGTAAAGTGAGAAATCAAGGTTGTTGCACGTTTTCCCCAGGTGCCACAATATGAAAGTAAAAAACGGTAGTGAACCGGTACCAGGAACGCCAAAAGTCGGTACCGAATTGGTACTTAAAATCTTTCGGTTCGGCAAATTTGGTACCGGTACCCAGAACAATTTGCTCATCTCTGACCACGGGTTTCATACGAACAACATCGTTACCATACAACTTTTTTGGTTGATTTTCTTTCGATTATCTAGTAGTGCTTTTTTCTATATTTTCTTTTTATTCTTGTCAGCAGTTCCGTTCGCAACACGCTCGTAGTGACTTCAAAACACATGTAAACGCAGACTAAATAACAAAAGAAATTCGCCGCAACACGACGAACTTCGTTAAACCTAGTTATTATTATGTGCTATAAATATACATCCCACATAAAAAAAAATGTTTATAGCATCCTTGCTGTTGTACCATAAATATTAATATATTCCATGTTTGTCAAAAGGAAAATTAAAATAACAAATAACCCACCACTTAACCTGTATCATGTTGCAATGAACCAAACCCACTCAATGTGACATCAATGAAAGGACGAAAATAATAATTCACAAGGAAACAAAAAATGATGGCTAAGATAACATAATAAAACAATGTAGTTAAGATAAAAATAATTAGAATAATAAAACATTTAATAGATTATGATGTAAACTTAATAGTAAAATTTATCGATGTTCCTTACAACCATTTCTTGTATTTTTTTGTTTTTTTTAAATAAATTTACTAAAAAGTAAAAAAAAATTATAAATAGTTAGAATCAACATCAAATATTAGTTATGGTTATACTGTATAACATAATATCTAGTTACGTTATATGGTATAAGTGTATAACACAATTTGTAATATATTTGTAATATCATATAATGTAACAAAATTCTACAGAATAAATGTATAAAACAAACATAAAAAAGTGATAAAAATAAAATGTTAGCTATAATATCTAGCATTTAATCCAAGCTAGGGGTGACAATTGTGTTGAGTTAGCATGTTGTATCATCGAACCCAAACACAACTTATAATGAAAAACATCAACCATAACATACGCACACCCGAATCTAACTATCTAAACCCATTTATCCATATGTATCAAAAGAATTGTCAGGTCGTAAACGTGTTATACTCAAGTTGTAAACACACTAAATGTCATAAATAGGTTAAAGAGTCATAAAGAGGCTTCCACCTTGACCTATTTAATTAATTAAACGAATTAACTGTCTGACTATTTAACTTTTTTTAACAGCAAAGAATCCTACGTGTAAACCCACACTGTTCAGGACTACGTCCAAGGTCAACTCCTTGACTGCCACGAGACCATACCCCATAATGCGAGGGAACCAAATAGAATCCGTAAACCCTCGTCTCAGCATCAAACCCGGGATTAAAGTTTATACGAGTTGTAAATTACTTGGCCATTTCCCCAACATTGCCAAGAGTTCTTCATGAAAACCCCCTACCCCTTGACTCAACAGTCAACAGTCAAAAGTCAAACACCCCCAAATAAATATCCCACACCCACACCCTCACCGGACCACCACCACTGAACCATGTCCGACTACAACCACCACGACGGCGGAAGCAGCTGTTTCCGGTGCTGCTTCAGCTTCACACTAACCCTAGGCCTGACCTCTTTGTTCATGTGGCTGAGCTTACGCACATCAAACCCAATATTATCCATCCAAGACATCTACATACCCGCCTTAAACAAAACCTTAAACTCAACAGATTACCAAAAAATCTACATAGATCTCAAATTTGACAACACTAACAAAGACAAAGGCATCTACTACCACCCAATCAACATCACTTTACATTACTACATCAACGGTTCGACTTCAATTTCAAGTTCAAAGATTCCGATATCGAATTATACGATAAGGGGTTTTTACCAAGGGCATAATAAGAAGGCTCGCCGGAAGGACTGGGTGGATACGTACGGAGTGCCGTGGGAGGCGGCGGTGGATGGCGGTGGCCTGGCGGTGTTTAGGGTGGATTTGACGACGGTGATTAGGTTTAAGATATTGGCGTGGAAGACGAAGAAGCATAGGTTGGTTGTTGGGACTGATTTTGAGGTGGATGGTGTGGGGAAGAAGGAGCGGAAGAAAGGTACGCGGTTGAGGTCCGGTGCACCGGAGTTGGGTTCCGGTCAGTTTCCGGTGGGGTTGGGATTGGTTGTTTTTAGTGGCTTATTATTGGTTTTCAATTAAATATTATTTATCTTTTTGTATTTATTGTATATTGTTTTTAGTAGTGATGATATAGTCTAATTTATGGGTTTCACTTAAATTTTTTAATTTTACATGTATAAACGCTATTTCTTTAATTTTAAGTGTCTAAGCATTCAACTAATACATATCCAACATTGGATTTATTATAACTAGGTCTGGTTTAGTTTCATCCGATTGATAACCTGAGAACACTTCAACGTTCAAGTCAGTATCATCTCGACAATTTTAATATACACACGAATATAAGCATAAACATATATTGTAATTTAGAAAGACGTGAAGGAATGAAGATTTAGGTAGAGAGGAGAATAACCTGTCTTCTATAGAGGAATGAGTTTCCTATTTATAGGAAGGTTCTTTAGTCGTAACCCTAACAGGCTTGACTTATTACTTTATCATGATTGGGCCCACTTGAGCCTGTTAAACATGTTGGGCCTTGGTCTGAGGGTAGCTTGACAAATACCCTTTAGTTGCTTTGAGTACTTAAGCGACCTTTACCGACCCTCAAACCTTTGTTTCACAATTATAGCACGTCAACAACAAACTATAGGTAAACAAGATTGGTGTATATAATAAAATAAAAAGTAAATTACAAGTTTTGTCATTTATGATTACATCAAATTGCAGACGCTGTCCTTTTGGCCAAAAGTTTACAGGCGGTGTCCTTATCCTTTCAAAATCTTGCACATTTTATCCTTTAGACCAAACCTGGTTAGAAATCTCAGTTAATTCTTGTCATGTGCAATGCCCATAAGTGTACAATGCTCTTTTCCCTCTCAACCCTATCTATTCCACGTTTATAACCCTCACCAACCTCAATTCATCTCTGTCATCAAACATGTATTTCGCGTCTCTTTATTCATTACCATCACCTTTATTATCCTTCATCACAACTTAAACATTCACTTCCAATGGCCCTGCTTTGCTTTCAGATCTCGTCAACCTTAACCTCACAGACTCCACCCCTAAAATCATTGTAGAATACATATGGCATTGTAACACCTCGCAAAATCATGTCCAATACAATGGTGACACGTGTCATAAACCTTGATAATGTTAAAAGATAACTGGAGGGATTAAAAGTGTCAACATGTTAATTATTACCTCTGAGTGACCTTTTAACGTTTCCAAACCTTTGAAAAACATTAATATGTTCTCATGAATATCTGATAAAGATTTCATAAGTATCCGGTTCAATCTTGTGATAAATAATCCAAATCTTCAAAGAAATGGGATCCTATGTGCAAACACGACAATTCTTCATTTCATGGCCTCTTTCAAAGACTCCAAAACTTTATTTTGCATGGCATTACTTCCAAGGACTTTTCAGAACTGATCAAATGGACCCTCTTGCTGAAAGTGACCTTAGATTCAAGTTGTAAAGATTGCATGGTCAAAATCTAAAAGTTCTCAAAAATTTGTCTTCTGATTGAAGGCTTACGGACCGCAAAGCATACACCTTACGGACCGTAAGGTGGCTTAACTGGGCGATAAAATTTGAAAAGCGGTTACAAACCATAAGGCCTAGGCTTACGGTCCGTAAGGACTGTAACTGGGCAGTAGAAATGGACAGCTGCGGGTTGTCATCTTCTACACCCCTTTTCTCGAATCAGCAACATGTTGATGGTATTGTAAAACCTCTAGGACACCTGTATGCATCAGATTTCACCTGAGGACACCTGCATTGATCCTAGAACTTTCAAAATCCTATATAAAGGCTCACACTCTTCACTTGTTCTTGCACAAATCATTTTATTCACTCTCAAACTCACTTCTCTGGAGCATCCTGACTTTGAAGGAAGCTCTCTTAGTGAAAATCTTCGTGCTAAGGACTATTGTAAGTGTTCTTAGCTTCTTTAGTTAAGTTTTCATTAGCTTAATGACCGAAAGTCAAAGTTAGCGTAATTACGCTTTGACTTGGTGATTAATCACAAACGGTCCAGCCATTATTCGAATTGAAAGTGGCTTTGTGTTGGTAATTATGTAGGTGTTAAACCCTTAAAAGGGCACCTCCTAATTATCACATTTACTTGGTCAATTGTCGGGTCAAACTACTTAATAGAAAAGTCAAACGGGTCAGTTTTTATAAAATAATTCATAACTGATAATGTAGAAGTTATGGAACATGTTTTAACACTTAAATAACTTGGTAAATAATATAAGAATGTGTTTAGGCATGTTCAACCCGACAATTCTGAGTTTAGGCTCGCTTCGCAACCGAAAGTCGCAAAAATAGACTTTTGCTTTGACTTTCAGTTCTGACCCGATTTAGCTTAGTTTAGTTATGCCTTGTAACACCCGTCTCAATTTTAACATAAATTTAATACTAAATACGCATTTTAGAAAAAAATGCGACCTTACAAAAATTTATCAAGTTAACTTCATACAAGTTTAAAACATTCCAAAATGTAGTGCTAAGTGTTTACAAGATTTACTTTTAACTAAAAGTAAATAGATCAATGCGGAAGCTTTGTTTGGTCGTGTGACAACTAGCACCAAACTGGTAATTTCCGTACAATTTAATTATTATTTAATGACTGCAATTATGTGCTTAAATGTCAACATTGTCTGATTACATACTAAACAGGTGAATTCATGCACGTTTTATACCACAAGAATTACTTTATGCATTAATGAACAGCGTTGCGTCAGAAATACTAGTAAACTCACCGGTAAGACACATTGTGTCAACAATTCTGCAGAAAGCAGTTAGACAATGGAATTGGAGCCTAGGTGTAGGTCCAACGACAAGAATACATTAAAACCCAAGAGTACATACAAGGGTTTATATATAGACTTTCAGGAAGCTAAAATACGCACTAAAAAGCACCCGAAATGCACTTTAAGTGCAGAATTTTACAGGATTCAACTATAATCAGCTTTTTAATACATAAATATTATGCAGAATTCATGTTTTATTATTCAGAATACCCTCCTAAGTGTTAGGAATTAAAAGGGTCACAAAAGGATACATAAAGGACACTAAACGGAGCAATTTAGCACTTTAACGAACCGGTATTTAACCGAACAACCAGACATTACCCGAAGCATAAAAATATTACCCGGAGCATTGTTTTAATGTTTCTGAACTAGTTATGGTACCCGAACACCATAACAACTCTTATAACATAATAACACATCAAGTCCCTAAAAATTACACATGAAAGCTAACTTGTTTATAAATTAGAGTTGAAAGTTACATTTTACCCCCCCCCCCCTATATTTTACGGTTGCAAAGGGGTGGCCCCCACCAAATATTTGCCAAAATCTTGCCCATATCTTATTTGATCTTTCTTAGATTTCCATTGATTCACTATATCTTTCTTGGATTCTATAAGATTTATAAAGATCTTGGAAGATATGAAATGAATATAAATATAATACTAGAGCTCCATCTTCACAAACACCATCAATCTCTTGCTCTCTCCCTCCTCCTCTCGGCCTTGGAAGTGGCGCCACCACCACCACCATACAACCACCATCCAATCCATTCCAAGTTAGTCACAAGGTGCAAGAAGGTGTTTAAGAAGGATTAGAGCTTGTGGATCTTGAAGAACCTTCTTCCTTTGCTTCTATCCAACCCATTTGTCATCTTTTTCTTCAAGTGTTCTTCCCTAGCCCTTGTGCTAGTAGTAAGCTCCTTGTAACTTGTTACTTCATATTTTGATGGTTAAAGGATGATGAATATTGTTAATCACAAAAACATAAAAGAACATGATCATGATACTTTAACATAAGCTTAAAAATATAAGAATACATGGTAAATATGTTGATTTGCTTCTTGTTAATTGATTATTACGGGCATCCGACGGTTTATTGAGAATTTCTCAAAGATAGCTCAACCGCTAACCACCCTCACGCAGAAAGACAAGAAGTACGACTAGGGTGATAAGCAGGAAGAAGCCTTCCAGCTACTTAAAAACAAGCTATGCGATGCACCAATACTATCCTTGCCCGAAGGCACTGAAGACTTCGTGGTATACTGCGACGCTTCACGTCAAGGCTTGGGTTGCGTACTCATGCAATGCAGAAAGTCATCGCTTATGCTTCTAGACAATTGAAGGTACATGAAAGAAACTATACCACTCACGACTTGGAACTCGGCGCGGTGGTATTCGCCTTGAAGATCTGGCGACACTATTTATATGGTACAGGATGTACAATCTTCACAGATCACAAAAGTCTACAACACATATTTGATCAGAAGGAATTAAACATGCGTCAGCGACGATGGGTCGAGCTACTAAACGATTATGACTGTGAGATTAAGTACCATCCTGGAAAGGAAAACGTTGTAGCAGACGCATTAAGCCGAAAAGAAAGGGTTAAGACCCTAAGGGTTCGAGCATTGGAAATGACTATCCAAACGAACCTCACTGCACGCATTCGTGATGCACAACAAGAAGCCCTTAAGAGAGAAAACCGTAAAGCTGAATACCTCCGAGGTATTTTGAAATATATGGTGCCAAATGAAGAGGGAGCCTTATACTTTAAGAAGCGTATTTGGGTTCCGCTCTATGGCGGTATACGAGAAATCATCCTTGATGAAGCGCACAAGTCAAGATACTCGATCCATCCAGGATCGAACAAAATGTATCAAGACTTAAAGGAATATTATTGGTGGCCGAGACTCAAAAGCGACGTTGCTGTTTATGTTGGAAAGTGCCTAACCTGTGCTAAGGTTAAGGCTGAATATCAAAAACCGTCTGGCCTACTACAACAACCAGAGATACCCACGTAGAAGTGGGAGCAAATCTCGATGGACTTCATAACAAAATTACCCAAGACCCCTAGAGGGCACGATATGATATGGGTGATAGTTGACCGATTGACGAAATCTACGCATTTCCTACCAATCCGAGAAAAGGATAGCACTGGAAAGCTTGCTGAGATATACTTAAAAGAAATTGTGGCACGTCATGGAGTGCCTATCTCAATTATTTCAGACAGAGACGGACGCTTTGTCTCAAGAATCTGGCAATCCTTCCAGGAAGCCTTTGGATCTCAATTAGATCTAAGCACGGCCTTCCATCCACAAACAGATGGTCAGAGCGAACGGACCATACAAACATTAGAAGATATGCTTCGCGCATGTGTCATGGACCTAGGCAGCAGCTGGGATACTCATCTACCTTTAGTTGAGTTTTCCTACAATAACAGTTATCATACAAGCATAAAAGCCGCACCGTTCGAAGCTCTGTATGGCCGCAAGTGCCGCTCGCCCTTATGTTGGGCAGATGCTGGAGATAAACGTATGGTTGGTCCTGAATTAGTACAAGAGACAACCGACAAAATCATGCAGATCCGAGAGCGCATTAAGGCGGCTCGAGTTCGACAAAAGAGCTACGCTGATCGAAGACGAAAACCATTAGAATTTGAGGTGGGAGACAAAGTGTTGTTAAAGGTCTCACCTTGGAAGGGCGTAGTAAGATTCGGAAAACGTGGGAAGCTGAATCCCCGATACATCGAACCATTCAAGATTTTGGAAAGAATTGGTACCATGGCATACAAGTTTGAATTACCGGAAGAAGTTAATGGAGTACATGATACGTTCCATGTATCCAACCTCAAGAAGAGTCCAACGCAAGAAAACGTGATCATCCCTGCGGATGAAGTGCATATTGATGACGCCCTCCGATTTACAGAACAACCCGTTGAGGTTACCGACTGGAAAGTCAACAAGACCAGGAGGAGCAATGTGAAGCTTGTTAAAGTACGTTGGAACTCTAAGCACGGACCCGAGTACACGTGGGAACGTGAAGACCAGTTTAAAGAAAAGTACCCCCACCTATTCAAGAAGACTCCTGCGAGAGTTAGTTCAGCCTAAATTTCGGGACGAAATTCTTTTGACGGGGGGAGACTGTGACAACTGGCACCAAACCGGTAATTTTCGTACACTTTAATTATAATTTAATGACTGCAATTATGTGCTTAAATGTCAACATTGTTTGATTACATACTAAACAAGTGAATTCATGCACGTTTTATACCACAAGAATTACTTTATGCATTAATGAACAGCGTTACGCCAGAAATACTAGTAAACTCACCGGTAAGACACATTGTGTCAACAATTCTGCAGAAAGCAGTTAGACAATGGAATTGGAGCCTAGGTGTAGGTCCAACGACAAGAATACATTAAAACCCAAGAGTACATACAAGGGTTTATATATAGACTTTCAGGAAGCTAAAATACGCACTAAAAAGCACCCGAAACACACTTTAAGTGCAGAATTTTACAGGATTCAGCTATAATTAGCTTTTTAATACATAATTATTATGCAGAATTCATGTTTTATTATTCAGAATACCCTCCTAAGTGTTGGGAATTAAAAGGGTCACAAAAGGATACATAAAGGACACTAAACGGAGCAATTTAGCACTTTAACGAACCGGTATTTAACCGAATAACCGGACATTACCCGGAACATAAAAATATTACCAGGAGCATTGTTTTAATGTTTCTGAACTAGTTATGGTCCCCGAACACCATAACACCTCTTATAACATAATAACACATCAAGTCCCAAAAAATTACACATGAAAGCTAACTTGTTTATAAATTAGAGTTGAAAGTTACATTTTACCCCCTCCCTATATTTTACGGTTGCAAAGGGGTGGCCCCCACCAAATATTTGCCAAAATCTTGCCCATATCTTATTTGATCTTTCTTAGATTTCCATTGATTCACTATATCTTTCTTGGATTCTATAAGATTTATAAAGATCTTGGAAGATATGAAATGAATATAAATATAACACTAGAGCTCCATCTTCACAAACACCATCACTCTCTTGCTCTCTCCCTCCTCCTCTAGGCCTTGGAAGTGCCTCCACCACCACCACCATACAACCACCATCTAATCCATTCCAAGTTAGTCACAAGGTGCAAGAAGGTGTTTAAGAAGGATTAGAGCTTGTGGATCTTGAACAACCTTCTTCCTTTGCTTCTATCCAACCCATTTGTCATCTTTTTCTTCAAGTGTTCTTCCCTAGCCCTTGTGCTAGTAGTAAGCTCCTTGTAACTTGTTACTTCATATTTTGATGGTTAAAGGATGATGAATATTGTTAATCACAAAAACATAAAAGAACATGATCATGACACTTTAACACAAGCTTAAAAATATAATAATACATGTTGAATATATTGATTTGCTTCTTGTTAATTGATTATTAGTGTTAGTGATGTTAGACATCATAAGAAACCTACTAGATTGTGATTAAACACATGATCTAGTAAGTTAAAGTGGTGATCTTGTGAAAGACCAAGATCTTCATGCTTTATGTCTTCATGAACTTGAATAATGAAATGGGTTTTCATATGAAAAGATGATTTAAACAAAATACAAATCTTGTAAATAGATGATTACAAAAATAATTTTCCCAAGAAACCAAGTTTATTTATGAGATTTACAAAGCTATGACTTCTAAATAAAATAGTCATATTTTTAGTGTTTAAACAAGACTAGAAACATATTTTAACAAGAAAAATACAAGAGAAATATTTTTAGAAAAATCATCTTACAAGTTGTAAATGACTAAATCTTTTAGTAAAGTGATATACAAACAAATAACCATGTTTTTAAGGGCAACTAAACCTACTAAATAACATGGTAAGTTGCTACAAGTTTTTACAAAGCTTCAAGTTCATGATGCAGTATAATTTACTTGATTTTGACACTCGGTAAGTGTTAAGTGAATTGATGATTGTCGTGATGATTTAAAAGAAAATAAACACATGTTTTGAAAACATGGGAAACCTCCATTTTTAGGAGAAACTCTGTCAAAATTTCTATAAATTTTGACACTTAGAAAAAATATAAGTTTTGGTGAAACTTGTTCCCTAAAAATATTTACCAAGGTTTCTCTAATTTTTATGTAAACTTCAAGATAAGAAATGATGATTTCTTCAAGATAAAAATTGATATTAAGTATGTATATTTTTGAGAAAAATATATATATTTATTGATCACCAAATTTTGTGCTAAGTGTATGTAGTATGTATTATATGGAATAGTGTGTTAAGACTTGAAAATACACTAAATACTCCTAAGGAGTGAAAATACAAGAATACTGTCACACCCCTAATTTCCACGTGTCACCGGTGGGCCCGGTGGGGGAGTATCGTGACGTAATTGATATCATCATAGTCAAACAACACAAATTATAATGCACAGCGGAAGCAAAAAGATAGATTTATTCCAACCAAATGATTATTGTAATATTTAAGTATCACAATGTAGTTGAAATAGATCCACAGGCGGATCAAAATAAAAAGGAGAATTGTTCAACAGATTTATTGCATCCAAGCTTGCGAGACTCTAAACGATGCTAAGGAGAGGCCAGCCTATTACGTGTAGAACCTGCACTTAATCTTTTTGGAGAAATACGTCAGTTTACACTGGTAAATATAATTTAACTAACTCATTTTGAAAACGTTTTAAAAATTGATTTGAATGCACATGACACAAAACTTTTTATAACTTGGGATAATTAATCAAATTTAAACTTGTAAAAGAATTACATGTTTGTTATGCGTTTAGTCGCCCGGTTCGTGCCGGGTTTAAGATTAATAGACACACCACTTAGTATAAATCCGCGGCGGGAAACCAACGGTTATACCTTAATAAATATGGACACATTGTCGGGTGTACGCCTACACTCGCGTGTCAAGGTCGTGGCCATTTCATGAATGATGCCAAGGATATCCGGGACATGGTCATTAAAATCCCAAAGGCGTAAAACAAACAAAACAATTTTTTTAAACGGGTCATCTTGATAATACTTAACCACTAATCGATTAAGGTCAAATGCCCGACCAAGCGGTATTTTATATACCGTACCCCAAGCCCGTATAAGGGAAAATAAGTTAAAAGTATTTACCTGAGCAAGTAAAAACCACAACAAGCAAGTGCAAGTTTCTTTTACTGGATCTCCTATTCTGGAACGAAGGTTTATAATAACCTATTAGAATCCTAACGGGTCTTTAATTTAGCCTAAGCTTAGACCGGTTAGTTTTCAAGGATGAATACGGTTCAATCGCATGAAAGGTGAAAACCGGTTTAGAATGTGGTGTTTGACCCGACAAGCTTGCATGCTTGTTTAATATGGGTAACATAATCACATTCTGGGTTTTGAGACAAAAAGATATGGTTTGACCCGTTTCGGCTAATATGTGTAAACTAGTTACATAAGCCGATCAGAACGCGAAAGTGCGTAACGAGTAACCATAATAATTATATACAAGTTTCCTGAGTTAATATGCACTAAATATGTTGTTATATCAGTAAGATAGGTCCTATTATGCCCAAAGTGGTTTTTAACTCAAACTATGCCCCGAAAGGGTATTTTAGTCATTTTAAAGGGTATAAAAGAGTTAAACTAGTAACCTGAGTTACATATCTGAATAAAACAGTAAATTTACTTAATTTATTATGTTATAACAGTAGGGTATCATATATATGTGAATTTTATTAATTATAACCATCCTATGCACCGAAAGGGCGTTTTGGTAATTTCACATAAGCCTAAAAGGTCAAAACTGGAAACCTGAGTTTAAAACCTTAGTTTATTGTTATAATATAAAAATTTACTGAATATATCAGTAGGTATCAACCTTTATACATATAAACTAGTTTTGAATACATACTATGTCGTAAAAATGCCTAAAAAGGCGATTTGGAGCCATTTCCGGGTTTTGTATAAAAAGCTGATATTTTTAATATTCCAGAAGGCTCAAAATAATTATTTTAACATAATAAATCAGTAGAAAAAGGTTTGAGGTCAAAAGGATTTATAAAACTCATTTTATAGCCAAAAAGGGTAAAACCGACAATAACCGAAATAAGCTTAAAACTCTAAGTTATGCTCCGCCTAAAAATAAATAAAAATCTCCAAAAATCCCAAAATATTATTATATATCAGTGGGTATAAAGTTTGATATTAAAATTTGGGTTTAGATAGGCTATATGCTAATTATGCTAATTACTTACTAATGAAGCTTCTAATTGCGCTAATGAGCATAACTCTTAATCTAGACCTCAAACTGATGTCAAATTTTGGGTATAAGTTTATAATTCAGTAACTAAGATATCTACTCTTTTACATTTTCAAAATTCATATTTTAAGGTCATTTGGGCATAATGGTCAACATATGAGCATTTAACGGAAACTTGCATAATAATTAGACAACTAGTGAACCAAGCCGTATAATCATAGAGGGTTATACTAACATGTAACTAGGTCCAAAAGAAGCTTTAAGGCAATCCTAAACTTGGCCTAAATGGGTCAGAACTGAAAGTCAAAGCGAAAGTCAAACTATGCGACTTTCGGTTCCAAACCGGGTCTAAACTGAAAATTGTCAAGTTGAACATGTTTAGACATGTTCTTACATTAATTACCAAGTTATATTAATGATCAAACAAGTTGCATATATCCTATATTGCTAATTATGTATTAATTTGAAATTAAGCATTCTGTTGACTTTTTAAAGTAAGCTTTGACTCGACAATTTGCATAGTTAGAGTGGGAATCTAGAAATACCCTATCAAGGGTTTGTTACCCACATAATTACCTACTTATAGGTATTTTTAATTCGAGATTTGACTGAGTAATTATTGTTTAATCTCGAAGTCAAACCTTAATTACGACGGTTTGACTTTTAGCTAATTAACTAAGCTAAAATGAATTAAAGAGGATTAGGAACACTTACAAGAGTCCTAAGTGAGATTAGGGACCTAAGGGAAATTTAGTTGCTGTCCAGAGAAGCTCCAAGATGCTTGAACAAAAATGCAAGTGAGCAAATACAAATGTTCACATCTACAAGCTCTTATATAGTGAACCTTATTGTCCAAGATCATGCCAAGATAGTCTAGGATGGTTACAAGATCATCCCAGGTGTCCCTAAGGTGCTATATACTACCTATCATGCCCCTGATTTCGAAAACCATGATAATAAGGCGGTGCAACAGGCTGAACAGGCAGCTGTCCAAAACCTGCTACCAGCGACAGGCTTACGGACCGTAAGCCTAAGCTCTTGCGGTCCGTATGCAGCTCTTACGGACCGTATGCTTGAACGGTTGCGGTCCGTAACCAACCCTTGCTGAAATCGCCCAGATAGGCACCTTACGGACCGTAAGCTTAAAGCCATACGGTCCGTAACCGATGGCCAGAAGCCAAAAATTTTTGCAAACATCCAACTTTGACCATGCAACACTAAAAGTCCGAAACTCATGTAGTTCCTTTCAGTTGTGGGACCATGTAGTCAGTCTTTGCATGCCTAGCCATGCACTTACACCTTTTGGCACTTTGTGGCAATTTAAAGTGACGGAAACTTTAAGAATCCTTGTTTGGACATGCATCATTTAAATTCAATTTTCTTAATCAAGAATCTAATTTCTTAATTGCAGTAGTAACATTGTAAGGAACCCATTTTCCATATAAGGATGGAATTTATTTATTTAGAAACAACCAGTTAACATATTTTATCATCATAATTTAAGGTCTTGGGATTTATGACTTGGGTCGTTCAGAGGTATTTTAATAACATGTCGCCCTTGGGTCGTTCAGAGGTATTTTAATAACATGACGCCCCTTATTAAATCCTACCGTACATCTTTATTTGATCCGGGTTCCTGACACGTTTGCCTCACATGCCACGTGTCTTTATTTTATTGGTCATGAATTTTCGAGGTGTTACATCCTCACCCCCTTAAAAGAAATCTCGACCTCGAGATTTACTGAAACAATTGAGGGTATTTTTCTTTCATTGTGGATTCTAACTCCCATGTATATTCGGGACCTCTGCGGGCATCCCATTTAACCTTGACAATAGGCACATGCTTCCTTCGAAGCTTCTTTACCTGTCGGTCCTCAATCGACACAGGTTTTTCCACAAACTTCAAGCTCTCATCTATGTGCACATCTGTGTGTGGTATGACTAGTGATTCATCAGCTAGACATTTCTTCAGATTGCAGACGTGGAACACATTGTGAATACCACTGAGCTCTTCCAGTAAGTTTAACTTATAAGCTACTGACCCTACACATTCGATGATCTCGAATGGTCCTATATACCTCGGGCTTAACTTACCTTTCTTGCCAAAATGCATCACCCCTTTCCAAGGTGATACTTTGAGCAAAACTTTATCACCAACCTCAAACTTGAGGGGTTTTTGCCTTTTATCAGCATAGCTCTTCTGCCTATCCCGGGCAGCTTTTAGGCGGTCACGGATCTGGACAATCTTGTCCGTTGCCTCATAGACTATATCGGGACCTGATAATTGAGTGTCTCCTACTTCTGCCCAACAGATGGGCGTCCTGCACTTTCTACCATATAATGCCTCGAAAGGCGCAGCCTGAATGCTGGTATTGTAGCTATTGTTGTAGGAGAACTCGACCAATGGTAGGTGCTTATCCCAGCTACCTCCTAAATCAATCACACATGCACGAAGCATGTCTTCCAAAGTTTAAATGGTACACTCACTCTGCCCATCCGTCTGAGGATGGTAAGCCGTACTGAAGTTTAAGCGCGTGCCCAAAGACTGTTGGAAACTTTTCCAAAAGTGCGACGTGTATCTGGTATCTCTGTCAGAGATAATAGCCACTGGTACTCCATGTAGAGACACAATCTTATCAACGTACGGTTGGGCTAACATGTCGGAGCTATAAGTTTCCTTAGTGGGTAGGAAATGTGCTGACTTAGTCAGTTTATCAACTATGACCCATATAGTATGATTCCCTTTCTTTGTCTTTGGCAATTTGGTGATGAAATCCATCGTCACAATTTCCCATTTCCAGGTGGGAATTTCTGGTTGTTGTAGCAAACCTGACGGCTTTTGATGCTCAGCCTTGACTTGAGCACACGTCAGACATTTAACTACATAGGCAGCTATAGACTTCTTCAAGCCTATCCACCAATAGTTTGCCTTCAAATCCTGGTACATCTTGTCAGCTCCAGGATGAACGGAATATTTGGAACTGTGGGCTTCCTAAAGGATGACGTCTCGAAGTCCTCCATAAACAGGAACCCATATTCTTCCATTTAATCTCAGGATTCCGTCCGTGCCATAGGAAAACTGTTCTTCAGTTACTCCTAGCTTTTCATTGGGATAGTTAGCTTCCAACATAGCTTCCTTTTGTGCAGCTAACAACCTTTCATTCAAACTGTTCTTGATCTCAATGCTCTTGGCATTAATTCTTATCGGCTTCACTCTTTCTTTTCTGCTCAAGGCATCTGCGACTACGTTGGCCTTGCCTGGATGGTATCTTATTTCACAATCATAATCATTTAAAGTTTCCATCCAACGTCGCTGCCTCATATTCAAATCCTTCCGATTGAACAGATGCTGAAGGCTCTTGTGATCGGAATAGATCACACACTTGGATCCATATAAATAATGCCTCCATAGTTTTAGTGCAAATACAACGGCATCCAACTCCAAATCATGGGTGGTGTAATTATTTTCATGCACTTTTAACTGTCGTGAAGCGTAGGCAATGACTTTGCCTTTCTGCATAAGCACACATCCCATACCGGTGTGTGATGCATCACAATAAACCACAAACTCATAAATTCCTTCAGGTAACGTCAACACTGGAGCGTTACTCAGCTTTTGCTTCAAAATATCGAATGACTCTTGCTGCTTAGGCCCCCAATCGAACTTGCTATTCTTGCGAGTCAGCAAAGTCAGGGGTGCTGCAATTCTTGAGAAGTTTTCAATAAATCTCCTGTAATATCCTGCTAGTCCTAAGAAACTGCGAATCTTCGTAGGCGTCTTCGGCTCCTGCCAATTCATGACAGCTTCCACCTTAGCGGGATCTACTTGGATACCATGCTCGCTTACAACATGTCCAAGAAATTGGACTTCTCGAAGCCAAAATTCACACTTGGAAAATTTGGCATAGAGCTTTTCCTGATGAAGCAGCTTAAGAATACATCGAAGATGCTTCTCGTGATCAGTTTGGTTCTTTGAGTAGATGAGAATGTCATCGATGAAGACAATGACAAATTTATCCAAATAGGGCTTGCAGATGCGATTCATGAGATCCATGAATGCGGCAGGTGCATTAGTGAGCCCAAAAGGCATCACTAGGAACTCGTAATGACCATAACGAGTCCTAAATGTAGTTTTGTGTCCATCTTCATCTTTAACTTTCAACTGATGGTAGCCTGACCTCAGATCAATCTTGGAAAAGTAGCTTGCTCCTTGTAGCTGATCGAACAAATCGTCGATCCTGGGCAAAGGATACCTATTCTTGATAGTGACCTTATTAAGTTCACGGTAATCAATGCACAAACGCATCGACACATCTTTCTTCTTGACAAATAAGATTGGTGCTCCCCATGGAGACGAGCTAGGTCTAATGAAACCTTTGGCTAGCAAGTCATCTAACTGCATCCTTAATTCCTTCATTTCTGTTGGTGCTAACCTATATGGTGCTCTTGCAATAGGCGCTGCTCCTGGAATGATGTCGATTCTGAACTCTACTTGTCTATCTGGTGGCAAACCAGGTAGTTCTTTCGGGAAAACTTCGGGGTATTCAGAAATAACTGGGATATCTTCAATCTTGGGCTTCTGCTCATCAATGGTCACCTGTGCCATATAAATGACACAACCCTTCTTAAAACATCTGGATGCCTTTAGCATAGTCACTTGCTCAAGCAATCCATGCTGAGTATCTCCTTGAATGGTAAGTGGTTCACCAGACGGGGTCTTGATCACCACTTGCCTCTTGTTGCACACAATCTGGGCTTGGTTATGCGATAACCAATCCATACCTATCACTACATCGAAACCGACTAACTTAAACGGAAGGAGGGACAAGGGAAAAGAGTGGTTCTTAATGGATATGACACATCCATCTAACACAATCGAAACTGTTTCCATGGTCCCATCAGCTAATTCCACCTCATAATTCACACTTAAGGTTTTAACAGGCAATCTTAGCAACTCACAAAACTTATTATCTACAAAGGATTTATCTGCTCCAGAATCAAACAATACTCTTGCGAAAACATCATTAATGAGAAACGTACCGGTTATAACATTGTTGTTCTGGATGGCCTCCTGAGCATTCATTTGAAAGACCCTGGCGTTGGACTTTTTCCCTTCCTCAGCTTTCTTTTCCAGTTTTGGGCAGTTGGTCTTGATATGCCCTTTTTCATTGCAACTATAGCAAGTTGCATCTTTCAGCTTTTTGCAATCAAGGGTTCTGTGCTCAGAGGACTTGCAAATTCCACATGCCTTCGGCTGGGATTGGGATTTCTGCTCATACCTGCACCTCCCAAAATGGTGCTTCATGCAAATCTTGCACTTGGGTCTATCACCCGATTGTTGATCACCTTTCTTAGATCCTGACCCCTTTTTGTGATCCTGATTTCCCTTATGCTTCTTGTTTGATCGGCGTGAATTATCATCATTTTGCTTTCTCTTCTCAGCGTCCGAGATCCTTAGCGATCTTTGCCTGACCGCGTCCAACGTAAGGGACAAGGAAATATCAGCTGCGGACCTGAACATAGCGGGCCGAGAGGCTTTCACGCTTGCTTTTATTTCTGGGGCCAAACCCCCAATGAAACGTGCAATTCTCTTGGGTTCTGGGGTCACTAGGTAAGGAACCAATCTTGACATAGTATTGAAACTTGTGAGATAAGCCTGGCAATCCAGGTTCTTCATGACCAGAGATAGAAAATCAGACTCTATCTTTTCAACCTCATGCTGAGGGCAATAATTTTCTTTGATAAGAGCAACAAATTGCTCCCAAGACATCTTGTACAATGGAACTTTTCCCGAAGCTTGAATCAATGATCTCCACCATACTAGGGCTTCACCCTTAAATGACTGAGATACAAACTTTACAATGTCCTTTTCAGCACAACCACTAATGTCCACAACAATGTCCATTTCATCCAGCCAAGTCATGCAATCCACAGCGCCATTCTCCCCAGTAAAATCTCGGGGCTTGCATGAAACAAAGTACTTGTACGTGCATCCTTTAGCGCGAGGTGCATTATCGAACACTATCTTCTTGGGGTGAACACTGTTCTCATTTGAAGAATGTCGATCATCATCTTTCTTAGGTTTAGGCTGGACAGAGGGTGGTTTGCTATGAGCCTCAGAATGGGTTTTAGGCTTGGAATGTGGTGTAGACAGGGTTCTACTTCGGGTCTCAGAGGACTCACTATTCTGCCTATCCAAAGCTTTTGTGATAGCATTATCTACTAGCGCTTGTAGCTCCGCACCAGTTAACTATATTCTAGCGTTATCGTGGTTTTCCACCGGATGACTATTGACTTCATCCGACCCAGCCATGTAGCTTCAATTGCTAAATATAGAAATAATGGGCAAGGTTTTATTTAGAAGCTTTTACAGTATTTTATATTCTATTAACCATGGTTTTAAATTGGCATTTTAGGTTAATTTGCTACAATTTTAGGATCTTTATTATTACCCTAAATTTTAAATTAATAATAGCACATAAGGCCTAGTCACAAGGACAATTTAATCTAATTATAAACCAGGATTTTACACTATCCAAGTATTTAGGTTTGAACCACAGTTCATCACCTTTTCTTGACAGGGAGTCGTAAGCTACCACTGTCCTTAATCCCAGAGGATATTTAATTATTGCCCACAGGCACTTCGTCCACAATGGGCGGTTATATAATTAAGGGAATTTAAATTAACCCTTTTTAAAGGATGGCCTGTGTGACTTTGACAATTCACAGTTTGCCAAGAATGCTAACATACTTACAGATGTTAATAAGAATTGGAATCTTTTGTGTGGTTTCTACCATCTTGGCCAGGTCTGCAACGACACATTGGCTAGGTTTTACCTCTAAGATTCTTTTAATAATTAACGCAGAGTAGTCCTAGATTGAGATGTTATTATGGATCTTAATCTAATTATGGAACTACCATCTTGGCCTTGTTTTATGATAACATATGGCTAGGTCTTGTCCTTTTTAGATTTTTACCATTTTATTATAATGATAGATCTTGTAATTATGTTCATTTATTTTATGTTTCATGCACATAATTAATACTAAATAAAATGAAAATTTAAATTAAACATCTCATAAATAATTTTTCAAACAAGTACATTTTGCCCTAAACGGGACTTCTACAAAAGACATGCCCACGCAGGGGCGAAATAAACAACAAACCCACGCAGGGGTCAACAAAAAAAACATGCCCACGCAGGGGCAGAGTACAAAAAGACAAGCCCACACAGGGGTTGAATACTGAAGCAAAAGTCCACGCAGGGACTTGATTACAACTAAATAAAATAAATAACAAAAAGTCTTCAATGACCCCTTCTCTTGGACTTCCCTTTGATCAAGTCTGACAACCCCTTGAAGAAGCCTCGAGTGTTACTGCGCTCGGTTTGAATCTCCCGTTCACATCGGTCCAATCTTTCAAGGACCTCTTGCTGGCGCTCTGGCGGGATCAATTGTGGCTGCGGCGGCTGATACAGAGGTTGAGGAGGTGGCGGACGCTGGTACCCATAAGTTAGGTAACCAGTGGTCCAAAGACCACCATAAGGTCCCTCTGGGTGACGAGCATTGTAGTCCCATGCCTCCTGGTATGGGTCCACATTGGCATAGTCGTAATGGGTATGAGCCGGCTGCTCAAAGGGGTTATACGCCGCTGAACCGGCGTAAGCAGGGATTGGGTTGTCAAAACCCAACGGTGGCGCCATAGGCGCAGAGTTGATCTCTGGGATGGGGTTTGATGGACCCCCCATCTGCGGGTCTTCTTCTTCTTGGAGTGGCGAATAATGACTGCCACTCGAGGGCTGAGGAGTGCTGATGCGGACTCCTCCTCGCACGGACATCCGTGCGTTTGACCTTCTCCGCCTCGGTGGCTCCGGAGGCGGTTGTTGTTCCACTGGTGGTGGTGGTGGCGGAGTGACTGCCACAAATCGAGGATCCTCGGAAGGATCCTGTTGCTGTTGTTGTTGCTGCTGCTGCTTGTATGGGGACGAGTGTTCAGATGGGGTAAAATACCAATCCCACTGGTTGAACCTCGCCTGATAGCTGTCCGGACCACGGTAAGGTGATCCGTGAAAAGATAACCCATCGGAGATTTCGATGGGGTGGTTCGGGGTCCCAGTGGCAGGCTCCACGGGATCCGTATCTTCATCCATGTCATTCTCACCTGAGAAGTGATCCTCGGGTCCTAGTGGGTTAAAAACCACGGGTTCTTGAATAAAATTAGCCGGGTTGAACCGGCTTTGGAAAGCAGGGGTAGGGTCACCAAAAGAATGGTGCGATTTCGACCGCTGCAATGGTATGAAGGAAGGCGGAGGGTGGTCAGGCTTATTTTCGGATTGCGGCCCGAAAGAATGCAAATAAGACGGTGGGGAACTTAAGGAGACTGATCGCCTCCAGGGTTCAACATAAACCCTCCACGGCTCCTGGGGGCTAGTGCTCATTGTGATAGATGGGGTACACCGGCGTGAAAGCCCGGCTTCATGGTCATGGCCCGTAACTGGGCCCTTGCCTCTTCCTCTCAAAAACCTTGGCGGCATTCTTACCTGTAAGCATGGTTAAGATAACAACCAACATATAAAGAAATAAAAGACCAAATAAAACAAAAACAAAACGGAGTTTGTCCTATGTTCTTTGTCTAGACTCGGAACTCGAGGAATGTGCAATTTGTGCACTGAGATTAAACACAAAAGGCTAGTGTTTAATTCACTCAGTGTTGGCTCTGATACCAACATGTCAAACCCCTAATTTCCACGTGTCACCGGTTGGCCCGATGGGGGAGTATCATGACGTAATTGATATCATCATAGTCAAACAACACAAATTATAATGCCCCAGCGGAAGCAAAAAGATAGATTTATTCCAACCAAATGATTATTGTAATATTTAAGTATCACAATGTAGTTGAAATAGATCCACAGGCGGATCAAAATAACAAGGAGAATTGTTCAACAGATTTATTGCATCCAAGCTTGCGAGACTCTAAACGATGCTAAGGAGAGGCCAGCCTATTACGTGTAGAACCTGCACTTAATCTTTTTGGGGAAAATACATCAGTTTACACTGGTAAATACAATTTAACTGACTCATTTTGAAAACGTTTTAAAAATTGATTTAAATGCACATGGCACAAAACTTTTTATAACTTGGGATAATTAATCAAATTTAAACTTGTAAAAGAATTACATGTTTGTTATGCGTTTAATCGCCCGGTTCATGCCGGGTTTAAGATTAATAGACACACCACTTAGTATAAATCCGCGGCGGGAAACCAACGGTTATACCTTAATAAATATGGACACATTGTCGGGTGTACGCCTACACCCGCGTGTCAAGGTCGTGGCCATTTCATGAATGATGCCAAGGATATCCGGGACATGGTCATTAAAATCCCAAAGGCGTAAAACAAACAAAACAATTTTTTTAAACGGATCATCTTGATAATACTTAACCACTAATCGATTAAGGTCAAATGCCCGACCAAGCGGTATTTTATATACCGTAACCCAAGCCTGTATAAGGGAAAATAAGTTAAAAGTATTTACCTGAGCAAGTACAAACCACAACAAGCAAGTGCAAGTTTCTTTTACTGGATCTCCTATTCTGGAACGAAGGTTTATAATAACCTATTAGAATCCTAACGGGTCTTTAATTTAGCCTAAGCTTAGACCGGTTAGTTTTCAAGGATGAATACGGTTCAATCGCATGAAAGGCGAAAACTGGTTTAGAATGTGGTTTTTGACCCGACAAGCTTGCATGCTTGTTTAATATGGGTAACATAATCACATTCTGGGTTTTGAGACAAAAAGATATGGTTTGACCCGTTTTGGCTAATATGTGTAAACTAGTTACATAAGCCGATCCGAACGCGAAAGTGCGTAACGAGTAACCATAATAATTATATACAAGTTTCCTGAGTTAATATGCACTAAATATGTTGTTATATCAGTGAGATAGGTCCAATTATGCCCAGAGTGGTTTTTAACTCAAACTATGCCCCGAAAGGGTATTTTAGTCATTTTAAAGGGTATAAAAGAGTTAAACTAGTAACCTGAGTTACATATCTAAATAAATCAGTAAATTTACTTAATTTATTATGTTATAACAGTAGGGTATCATATATATGTGAATTTTATTAATTATAACCATCCTATGCACCGAAAGGGCATTTTGGTAAATTCACATAAGCCTAAAAGGTCAAAACTGGAAACCTGAGTTTAAAACCTTAGTTTATTGTTATAATATAAAAATTTACTGAATATATCGGTAGGTATCAACCCTTATACATATAAACTAGTTTTGATACATACCATGTCGTAAAAATGCCTAAAAAGGCGATTTGGAGCCATTTCCGGGTTTTGTATAAAAGCTGATATTTTTAATATTCCAAAAAGCTCAAAATAATTATTTTAACATAATAAATCAGTAGAAAAAGGTTTGAGGTCAAAAGGATTTATAAAACTCATTTTATAGCAAAAAAGGGTAAAGCCGGCAATAACCGAAATAAGCTTAAAACTCTAAGTTATGCTCCGCCTAAAAATAAATAAAAATCTCCAAAAATCCCAAAATATTATTATATATCGGTGGGTATAAATTTTGATATTAAAATTTGGGTTTAGATAGGCTATATACTAATTATGCTAATTACTTACTAAGGAAGCTTCTAATTGCGCTAATGAGCATAACTCTTAATGTAGACCTCAAACTGATGTCAAATTTTGGGTATAAGTTTATAATTCAGTAACTAAGATATCTACTCTTTTACATTTTCAAAAATCATATTTTAAGGTCATTTGGGCATAATGGTCAACATATGAGCATTTAACGGAAACTTGCATAATAATTAGAAAACTAGTGAACCAAGCCGTATAATCACAGAGGGTTATACTAACATGTAACTAGGTCCAAAAAAAGCTTTAAGGCAATCCTAAACTTTGCCTAAACGGGTCAGAACTGAAAGTCAAAGCGAAAGTCAAACTATGCGACTTTCGGTTCCAAACCGGGTCTAAACTGAAAATTGTCGAGTTGAACATGTTTAGACATGTTCTTACATTAATTACCAAGTTATATTAATGATCAAACAAGTTGCATATATCCTACATTGCTAATTATGTATTAATTTGAAATTAAGCATTCTGTTGACTTTTTAAAGTAAGCTTTGACTCGACAATTTGCATAGTTAGAGTGGGAATCTAGAAATACCCTATCAAGGGTTTGTTACCCACATAATTACCTACTTATAGGTATTTTTAATTCGAGATTTGACTGAGTAATTATTGTTTAATCTCGAAGTCAAACCTTAATTACGACGGTTTGACTTTTAGCTAATTAACTAAGCTAAAATGAATTAAAGAGGATTAGGAACACTTACAAGAGTCCTAAGTGAGATTAAGGACCTAAGGGAAATTTAGTTGCTGTCCAGAGAAGCTCCAAGATGCTTGAACAAAAATGCAAGTGAGCAAGTACAAATGTTCACATCTACAAGCTCTTATATAGTGAACCTTATTGTCCAAGATCATGCCAAGATAGTCTAGGATGGTTACAAGATCATCCCAGGTGTCCTAAGGTGCTATATACTGCCTATCATGCCCCTGATTTCGAAAACCATGATAATAAGGCGGTGCAACAGGCTGAACAGGCAGCTGTCCAAAACCTGCTGCCAGCGACAGGCTTACGGACCGTAAGCCTAAGCTCTTGCGGTCCGTATGCAGTTCTTACGGACCGTATGCTTGAACGGTTGCGGTCCGTAACCAACCCTTGCTGAAATCGCCCGGATAGGCACCTTATGGACCGTAAGCTTAAATCCATACGGTCCGTAACCGATGGCCAGAAACCAAAAATTTTTGCAAACATCCAAGTTTGACCATGCAACACTACAAGTCCGAAACTCATGCAGTTCCTTTCAGTTGTGGGACCATGTAGTCAGTCTTTGCATGCCTAGCCATGCACTTACACCTTTGAGCACTTTGTGGCAATTTAAAGTGACGAAAACTTTAAGAATCCTTGTTTGGACATGCATCATTTAAATTCAATTTTCTTAATCAAGAATCTAATTTCTTAATTGCAGTAGTAACATTGTAAGGAACCCATTTTCCATATAAGGATGGAATTTATTTATTTAGAAACAACCGGTTAACATATTTTATCATCATGATCTAAGGTCTTAGGATTTATGACTTGGGTCGTTCAGAGGTATTTTAATAACATGTCGCCCGTGGGTCGTTCAGAGGTATTTTAATAACATGACGCCCCTTATTAAATCCTACCGTACATCTTTATTTGATCTGGGTTCCTGACACGTTTGCCTCACATGCCACGTGTCTTTATTTTATTGGTCATGAATTTTCGAGGTGTTACAAATACACATACAACATGCCAAGACAAAAACAAGAGAATATATTTATGAAAATATATTACTTGATAGATTAAATAACTTGGACAAGTTATGAACATGAAATGAAGTTTTGGACAAAATACATAACTCGGGTGAAAAATACAAGATACTTATATTTATTTTTGAAAAAATAAATAAAATAAGTAAGACACATAGTTAAAAATATAAATTATTTTTAACACAAGAATACATACACAAAAGATAGTGACTTGTACTTGTGCGTTACAAGTCTAGTGACTAACGTTAAAACACGTTTAGGTCACGACGCTAGATAAGCAAAAACCGGTGAAGTTTACGGCGCAAGGAACGCAAAGTTGTGAGTTCATGCTCCCCCTTTTCTTTTAACTGTTTTCAGTTTTATAACTTTGGGGGTGAAATACATGTTACAAATGTTACAATGTTTACAAATGGTATGATGGATACAAAAACAAGAAGCACTCTTGGTGATAACTAGTACCAAGTATGATGCGTTTTGAGGAATGATACGAGAAATCGTGTCACGAATAGGGTACCATAAGCACCATTAATCAACAATATACCTAGACCGCAGAACAAAAGGTTAGATCTAACGGGTTTTCGGGCAGCCACACTCTTGGTGAGAACGAGTACCGGGTAGTGCTTTTGTGTCTCAGTCGTGAATCGACGACTAGAAAAATGCCTATGGTTTGGATGCTTCTTATGTTGTGTCACATGTTAATGGCCTTGTAACCCATTAACAACCTAGATACATACAGAAATACTTGATTTATACAAGAATACTTTATTTATACAAGATACATACCATGTTTTTCATACAAGGTATACAAACGTTCAATACAAGAACTGCATGAATTCACACCAACATTATGTTGACGTTTTTCCAAAACTCACATGTATTTCAGGTAACTAAAGCGGATGTGTGCGCGGTCATACTCTTGCTCTTGGATGTTGTTTATGTTTATCTTGGAATAGAGTTGTAAACTTTTCAGACAATATGTCTTCATGTGTAAAACTATGATTTCAGTCATGTAATGTTTGGCATTTGAAGTTACTTTTATGAGCATGTAGTATGTTTACCTATCATATGCAATGAAAACCTTTCATGATCACACCTCGTGCTTCCGCCTTAGAAAGGGGTGTGACAGATTGGTATCAGAGCTGCGATTGTAGTGAACCAGGATTCCTTCTCGAGTCTAGACTACAATCTCTAGGATCCTTTCACGAAAACAATTTTTCAAAAAGTTTTCATTGCATAAAACTTCCGCGACATCCACTACCTGAAACTGTTTACAAGAGTCAAGAAAAGACACTATGAGACTTAGGGTGCACTGGAGTAGCACTTGTCTGTGATTAAGAATTAATTGCAATTATGTGTGATAATTGATATATATATATATATACTAGAAGTAGAATGTCACAGGTATACGTGACTTCGTCTGAAAACAAAGGCTTATCTGAAGGAAGAGATACGAGGATGAAACAAACTGTGCAGACTGTGCAAGGAGTTACGTAATTATGGATGCATACATAATTATGGAATTCAATGCACAGAAACCACAACAAGTCTTCTCACGTATAGGTTCCCTCAGTACAAGAAAAGGTCAAACATGAACACCTTTCCCCCAGACTATTAAATACTCTTTGGGAGTAATGACTTAGGGTATAAAGACAAGAACCGCCAATGTGAATATCTTATGACACAACAGTATTTATCTATTTATGCATGCTTGTTGCTGTATGAATTGATACGTTTGGCGGATTGTTTGATGTCACTTATGTGGTATATGCCTGTGTATATGTATACTACTACTGTCTCGTATGACGATATCAAACAAATGTCTAACCCTATTGTGTTGTGTTCTGTCAGAACATGGCACCCAGAAGAGCTATGAACGCTCGTGATCAACCTCCTCCTCCCCCACTGCCAAAAACTGCTGAAGAGCTGAACGCCCTACTGGAAGAAAGGATCTCCGCAGCTATCGCTCAGTACGAGGCGAACCGTACTGAACAAAGTGGAGGACCAAGCAATGCGAGACGCAATGGGAATGGAGATTCATCTGGAGGAAACGCAGCTCAGGGCTGCACTATCAAGCAGTTTCTCGACTACAAACCGCTGAACTACGACGACACTGGAGGTGCAGTGGCGTTCGTACGCTGGACGGAGAAAACGGAGGCTACTATCCGAATGAGCAAGTGTACCGCGGATCAACAAGTCACTTTTTCTACTGGGTTGTTTATTGATAAAGCTTTGACTTGGTGGAACTTGCAAGTCCAAACTCTGGGTGATGATGCCGCGTATGGCATGTCTTGGGATGAGCTAAAGGAGAAAATGAGAGAGAAGTATTGCTCTCGTGCTGAACTCCAACGGTTAGAGACCAAATTCTGGCATTTAACCATGGAAGGTGCTGACATTGCTGGGTATACCCGAAGGTTCCACGATCTGTCAAGGGTGATCCCCTACATGGTGACACCTGAATTTAATTGAGTTGAACGCTACATTTGGGGATTCTCCTCAGAGTTTCGCAGCATGGTAACTTCGGCCAAACCTCAAACGATCACTGAGGCTGTAACTCTGGCTGTCAGCCTTACTGAAGATGCTGTTCGAATGAAGAAGTTATCGTTGAACCCAACAGAAAAGACCGAGACGCATGCTGAGTCATCCGGTGACAAGAAAAGGAAACATGCAAACCTGAATCAAGCAACCCACAGCAACAACAAAGGTTCAAACAACAAGAAGCGTGACACTAACCCACCTAAGGAGGCAAGAACCTTTGCATCGGCAAATGATACTGCAGCCAAAGGATACCAAGGCACCCTGCCTAAAAGCCAAAAATGTAAGTATCATCATGAAGGAGCTTGTCGCATTCCAAGATGTGACAAATGTGGTAGATTGGGTCATCAAACAGAAAACTGTTGGGGAAAAGGAAGGAACGGAAATGGAAATCGCAACGGTGCTGGTAATAGGAATGGTGGAAATGGAAATGGCAATGGTAACCGGAAATGGCAATGATTCACTATATCTTTCTTAGATTTCCATTGATTCACTATATCTTTCTTGGATTCGAATCGAACACACTTTGTTAACAACCTTGAGCTCTGATTACCAACTTGTAACACCCGTCTCAATTTTAACATAAATTTAATACTAAATACGCATTTTAGATAAAAATACGACCTTACAAAAATTTATCAAGTTAACTTCATACAAGTTTAAAACATTCCAAAATGTAGTGTTAAGTGTTTACAAGATTTACTTTTAACTAAAAGTAAATAGATCAATGCGGAAGCTTTGTTTGGTCGTGTGTTCGATTCTTGATAACAGCTCGATCTTCATCCGGGATATCACCAACTTCACCTAATGTCAAAACCATTCCAAATGTTAGTTTTGACAACTAATAAATAAGTAAATTCAAGTTCCATTATCAAACAAATGAAAACAAAAACAAAATTCCGGAAACAGGTCTCTCGCGCCCCGCGAGAGGCTCATTTAAATCCTTCACGGGCCGCGAGCAGCCTCGCGTGTCGCGCCAGATCGATGTTTCCCCATCGCGTTCCACGGGGAAGTCATTTTTTCAGCAGGTCCATTCCCTGGACCTGCATATCTGCCAAGCTCTAATTTTTTACAAAAACACAACTTCAAATGACCATAACTTTTTATCTAGAGGTCCGTTTTAGGTGATTCTTTTTCCTACGCGTTTGTAATGAAAATACGCATCAAATTATCCTATTTTCCACATATGAGACCTGAATTATAGTTTATAATTTCTTGTTTCATTTATTCGACCCATTTGTTTTACACTTTGCAAATCATGTTAATCATTCAATTTTTTTTACTTCTAAGTGTACATACCCATTCCCTGGGTTTGTGAACTTCAACGTATTATTACCCTTCCATGGTATTACGCTTTCATATCTCTCAAGTATAGGGTGACGTTCACGTCACTTTAATATTACCAATTTACCCTTGTTTTGACCCGTTTGGTCATCTAATGGAAACCTCTATTATTATCATTATACTAACATATTCCAACAATTATTTTGTCTCAATGCCATGCCTAATGAACTTCGTCATTTCGGCATTATACCAATTTCACTATTAGACTAATTCAAGTTAACTAACTATATTCAATATTCAAACTGATGTAACGAAACCTAGTTACATCCTTGCATAATTCATCAACATTAGTTTCTTTCCATAATTACCCATTCCCGGGCTTGTCAACTTTAGCGTATCACTCCCATTTCATAGTTTACGCTTTTATAACTCAAATTTAACGAGTGACGTTTAAGTCACTTCGAACACTACCATTTCGACCATTATTTGACCCGTTTTCTATGATACACCCTACGATTTTAGCCATTCTTTTTAACCCGTTTGGCTTATTCCAACCATACTTAAACCATTTATTTCGACCCGTTTGGTTTGTCGAGTGAACTTCGTCACTTCTATGACTTACCAAACATACACCAATTATTCATTTTGACCCGTTTGGTAATGAGTGAGCTTCGTCACTTCTACGATACACCAAACATTCTCTAATCGTTCGCTTTAACTCGTTTGGTTGTCGAGTGAAAACCATCACCTCAATGACATGCCAAACTTATTCTAACCAATATTTTAACCCGTTTATTTATCTAGTGAACATCGTCACTTCAACTAGACATCCATATTCATATGCTATGCTAAATTCAAAGCCTACTAACAAAATACATAACAAACTTAACGTAACGAAACCGTGGTTACGTACCTGTAGAGCGTTCCCTTCAAGCGTGTGTCCGTTCCGGCTCGTCCGCTTGAAGACTCGATTCCTTTGCCTATAGAGTTCAATCAACGATTCGTTTAAAACTCTATTCATGTCATATAACGCATAATTCTCAATATCATTCGAATATGCGTTTTGTTCCGAATTTCAACATTTAGTTTTCTCTTAGGCGTTTTGACAAACACCTTATGGGCATCGTTTTATTAAATCCATTATCAAGTTCATGACTAAATATTTAGTCCAAAATTTAACAATTTTTGCAAGTTCATCATATCTAGTATGCATAATAGCATCTAGATTCACTTCATGTAAATCAATAACACTCGTTTTAAAAATCAAATTCCTAGTGTTCTTTATCATTCTACAAAACCCATTCTACACTTAGAAGGGTGACCATGAATTTCACACTTTTGAACATCAATTCAACAAGTATTTGACTAGGGTTTAATCCTAGACATGTTTTCATTACTAATTTCATCTGAACATCAATCATGCAAGTCTAATTTTTGATTTCATATATTCACCAAGAATTCAAGATGGAACTAAATAATGAAATTTGGCATACCTTATGATCCCTTCATGGAGGTGATCACTAATTTGAGCTTAGATTTCGATTTGGACTTAATTTGCCCCTTCAATTTGATGAAATTATGTTGATTAGGGTTTGAGTTCAAGAACCCCTTGTGCTCCTGTGGAAAACCTCGACCAGAACACACACTGAAGTGTGTGTTTTGGTGTTTTCTTTTTATTAAATAAAACCATTTTCAATTTTTTCAAGTTTAGTCCCCTCACTTGTTCAACTTTTTATAAAGAGTATTTTAACCAAGAATTTCGTATTATGTCAAGACTTATAATTAACTAGGTTATTTATTCCTAGTTATTCTATTTTGACCATAACCGACGTTTGATTATAATATAAAATTTATATTTTTGGGGTGTTATAAGTCGACCCCTCTTAAAAAGGTTTCGTCCTCGAAACCTTCTTTAACTAGTTCTTTGGTTTGGACCAAACTAACTTAGTTTTGTTTTTTAAGGCATTCTTTCTTTTAATCAAAAGTTATCCTTTGCCTCGACACATGCGTCTTCCACGTGTAGGTCCTCACGGACTGTAACTTGTGTCTTGTATTTCTTATCTTGTCGCCTATTTATCCCAATTGCCATTTGACCACTCAATAGTATTAGTTCGTCAATATGTTTATTCCATACTACCCTATATTGACAAGTGTTTTATAAAAGTCACAACACTATTTTGACTTTAGATGATCTTATCGGCTAGACTGATTAATTACCATCACCTCACGCCCCGTTAATTTGGGTCTACCCCTTTTGTCATATTCGGACTTAAGTGAGTTTTTGATTTCCTATCCCGTAACTTGCGCTACTACATGATTATATTCTATATCACTTTTTATGACCACGATTGCATCGCATCACGTCGTGTTTAAGTTCTTATAAACTTTTCATTATCAAAATCTTCTTTCTAACGTATCGTCTTGCACCTATCGGTGTTAAGACCTATATTCTTTATTATTACAATTTTCTATTTTGTCTCATAATATGCATATTTGTTAAACGTTGTTTCTCACTAAAACTGGATTTTCTAGTTTAACGTTTTTTCTCTTTAACTTATGTCAATTACTCTTATCTAGGAATTGATGACAAGAATTTATTCTTTTCCGCTCTTTTATTATGCAGGGAATCGTAACCACTTCCCATGCTTTACCCTAAGTGACTCGTATGTTCTTTTGCTTAACCTCGTAGGTTATTTCGTTAGCCTTTCACCCCGTTTTGGTTTATTTTCTTCTATTGCTGACGCGAGGTTCATTTAACCCTATAAACCCTTACTTTGTTTATAATCCCAAAGGTTATGATGATCCCGTAGATCATCCTTTGCCTGTGTCATTTCATATTCTTAGGAATGCTTTTTTTGGTGTCATGGCACCCTTTTTAGGCACGAAATTCGTTCATTTTCATTTTCAAATTTAATCTATTCGACCATAGTCTAAGGCTGACAACTCGAACTTTAGACCTATCGTTGTGTAACGTATGTGAACGTGTTATGATTATACGAGCTTTGATTTAAATGCACGTTATGTTATTATGTGCTTTGTGCTATATGTTATGTGATTGTATGTATGTATGTTGTAAACGATCCGACCGCACACCCACACTTGATCGCACAAGGCTAACCGGTCACACAAGCCCATTCGGGCCACACCTTGTACGCGGACCAATAGGGCAGCCCATGTAAGGGCCGGCCCACCCCTCTAAACCGTGTAAACACCCATAGTTGGGGATTAGTAATCTCATTTGTTACAAACACCATCACACACAAAACCCTAGACAACTTTTGCTCTCTCTCGTCTTGCTTGGAACCCGACGGCGAACAACTATCCTTCGGATCAAGGATCTCGGCTCACCTTCTCTTTGTTTCAATCCAATCGGTTAGTATATGTTTGATGGTGTTCATGTATGATTAGTGTGATAATAACCGAATGATAGGTTTCGCATGAATATTGTATGTTGATGTTGTTAATAACCGAGGATCCTTGTTCGCATGATTGCTTATGATAATAGTTAGTAATGTTTGTAAATCGGCTAACATGTACGGTTATGTTATATGCTCGGTTTATTCCATTGTTATGTTCGGCTGTGATATGATTCGGATTGCTGTAATCGGATATGATTGTTGTTGATGTTCATAAATCGGCTCACATGTTTGGTTAGGGTTCACATGTATGATGTTCTTCGGTTTGATTTGATGATGATCATATGATTAAGTGTTGTGAATGTTGTCATTGTTCATGTTGTCGTGAATTAGGGTTCATACGGATTTCGTGTTAAAAATCCTGTTTAATCGATGGTTTGCTAGTTGGATAATAAAGAATTGTGTTAATTGATAGAATGGTAATTTTGGTAACAATTGATAGATTGTAACCGAATGCATGATATCCGGGTGTTTAAACTGATCGCACAAGCAGCACACAACACGGGACCGAGGTTGCGAGTCCGGATTTCGACTCGAGACCACAACAGCACGAGCCGCAACCACGGTTGCGAGTCATGTTGCGACTCGTAACCAGACCATGACAAGCCGAAATCACCATTGCGACTCGCAATCTCCTGTTGCGACTCGTAATCTCCTGCTGTGACTCGTAATTCCCTGTTGCGACTCGAGATCGCCGGTTGCGACTCGAGACCAAGTATGCACGTACACTGTTTTGGGCCTACACTGTCACGAGCCAATCTATTGGGCCAAATAATTGGGCTTATGCATTTGACTGTTTTGTAATTGGGCTGATTGTCTTTTGGGCTTAGACATTAGAACGCAAGTTATGCTCTTGACTGCTAAGTGTTACCATGTTCTATAAGTGCTCGAAGCATGTTAACTTGTATGTTTTATACGTGCATTACGTGAAGTCAAAACCTGACTTGTATATGACCATGATAGGACGTGGTTGACCATTTACTTACTACCTGTACTCCTTGTGTGTCTGCCGAGCAAACCAAGGTGAGTTCACACAGCCAAGGCATGGGATTCCCGGGTTGGGAATTGGGTTGGAATGTTTGATGATTTCTCGTACTTACGCATTCACTAGACTATAGACCATCGTCCTCAGGATAGTCAGGACACGTTACGTAAAGCCTACGTAACCCAGTAATTGCCATTTGTCTCCCCGGGTCGGGAGGACACGTTACGTAAAGCCTACGTAACCCAATACCTTCTACTGTCTTCCGGGTCGGAAGGACACGCTGCGCAAATCCTGCGTAGCCCCACGCGTACCACTGTCCTCGGGAAAGGGCACGTTACGTAAAGCCTACGTGACCCAGTACGTATTCCTGTTCTCGGTTTAAGAAGAACACATGGTTGCACTAGTCTAGTAAGTACCATAATGGGAATCCCCCATTATAAAGGATAAACGTGAGAATCCCTCACCAGTAGTATATACATGAATGGGAAGCCCCCACTAGATGAACTTACGCTTTACTGTTATGAACGTACTTTCTGTGAACTCGCTCAACTAGTTGTTGATTATTTGCTGCATGCCTTGCAGGACCTTAGGTACATTATGGAGCTTGCACAGGGAGGAGCAGGTCGTTGTGGGATATGGATCTTGAACAATATCTGAACTTATAACTGTTTCGAGATTACATTACTATGCTTCCGCTACTTAAACAATGTTTGGTTTTGAAATATCAATCATGTCATGATGAACTACCTTAACTACTTTTATTATTATTAAATGCTATGTTTGATATGATTGATGGCTTGATCCTAGTCAGTCACGCTCCCAAGCGGTGATACTCCGCAGGTGGATTTTGGGGGTGTGACAGATTGGTATCAGAGCCATTGGTTATAGAGAACTTGGTTTTAATATGGGAAAACGTTTTTATTAAAACCAGACTATAACCAGAACAGTGCTCTCAACGATCCACAACGACGCTTCGCTCCACGTGCAAGACTCGACATACTAGGTAATAAGGTTTATGTTTATTGCCTGTTTGCTAGAACTGCTTAGAACTTTGCTCGCATTACGTTTAGATACACATGATACTATAGCATGAGAATCCCTACGTGCTTACACTTTTCTGTCATCGCCCTACTCGCGAACCACTCTCATTTACGTTACTTTTACTATGAAGATCATGTCTGGAAGAATCAACATGACACAAGCCCAGCTAGAGGCTCTCGTTCAAGCTCAAGTTGCTGCGGCACTTGCAGCTGCTCAAGCAGGTAGTATATCCTGTAGTCATAACTTACGCTAGGATCTTTAGATCCTACACTCCTAAACTAGCCCTTGTATTTAAACTCTGCCCTATGCGTACACAATAGGTCAACCAGCGCAGCAAGTTTGCACCTTTAAGAACTTCATGGACTGTCGTCCAAGTACCTTCAGCGGCACAGAGGGGGCAGTGGGACTCCTCCACTGGTTTGAAAAGCTAGAATCAGTATTCGAAATGTGCGAGTGCCCTGAGGCTCGCAAGGTCAAGTATGCAACTGGCACCTTGGAAGGAATAGCACTGACTTGGTGGAACGCCCAAGTTCAGATCTTAGGGTTGGCAGCTGCTAACGCCACACCCTGGAACGATTTTAAGGAACTTATTAAGAGGGAGTATTGTACACGGGAAGATATTCACAAGTTGGAAGACGAGCTGTATAATTTGAAAATGGTTGGATCAGAGATCGAAGCGTATACTAAACGGTCGAATGAGCTGGCCGTTCTGTGTCCAACTATGGTAGACCCTCCATACAAGCGCATTGAGATGTATCTCAAGGGATTGGCGCCAGAGATCCAGAGCCATGTTACCTCGGCTAATCTCGACAACATCCAGGAGATTCAGCGTCTCGCTCATCGCATCACCGACCAGGCGGTGGATCAGAATAAACTGCCTAAGCGTGTTAACGCTACTGCTACAGTCACTCCTTCAGCTACTCCTGCTACTACTAGTGACGGCAAAAGAAAGTGGGATGGAGATTCCAGTAAAGGTTCAGCATCCGTTCAGTCTCAAGCTCAGCAACAGAAGACTGACCACTACCAGAGTCCCAGTCAGCAATCCTCTGGTGGTCATAGACGGGGAAGATATCAGGGTTTTCACCCCAAGTGTCACAATTGCAACAGGCACCATAGCGGCCCATGCAACAAGGGTCGTTGCCAAAGGTGTCTCAAGATGGGGCACGAGGCTAAAGACTGTAGGAGCCCTCGTCCTGCAAATCAGAACCAGCAACCTCAACTACCAGCTCCGCAGAACCAGAACCAGCAACAGCAGCCACAGCGTGGAAACCAGGGATGTTTCCAGTGTGGGGCTGAAGGTCACTTCAAGCGGGATTGCCCTCAATTGAACCAGAATCAGAACCGCAACAACAATCAGGGCAACGGGAATAACAATAATGGCGGGAACAACAACAACAACAACAATGGCCACGAGGCTAGGGGACGCGCTTTTGTGCTAGGTCGAGGTGACGCAGTGAACGATCCCAATGTGGTTATGGGTAAGTTTCTCCTCGACAATATTTACGTTACTGTTTTGTTTGATTCGGGTGCGGATACAAGCTATATGTCTGTGAAAATGTGTCAACTGCTAAAACGTGCAGCAACACTTTTACCCACCAAACATGTAGTAGAGTTAGCTAACGGTAAAAGTCTAGAAGCCACGCACGTAGTTCAGGGTTGTGATCTTATCTTAGCTGGTCAAGCTTTCTCTATCGATCTCATTCCCATAGTTTTGGGTAGCTTCGACGTCGTGATTGGGATGGATTGGTTATCCCAACACCAGGCAGAAATCTTATGCAGCGAGAAGATTATTCGCATTCCTCGTTCTGGTCAGGAACCTCTTGAAGTCCAAGGCGACAAGAGTGGTGCTGTAGTTGGCATCATCTCTTTCTTGAAGGCTCAGAAATGCTTACGAAAGGGGCACACTGCCATTCTGGCACTCGTTACAGACGCATCAGCAAAAGAAAAGAAATTGGAGGATATTCCAATTGTACGCGATTACCCTCAGGTGTTTCCTGAAGACTTACCTGGCTTACCGCCTCATCGTCAGGTCGAATTTCAAATCGAGCTCGCTCCAGGAGCAGCACCCATAGCTCGCGCACCATATCGTCTAGCTCCATCAGAATTGGAAGAATTGTCAAAACAGCTGCAAGGGCTCTTGGAAAAGGGCTTCATTCGTCCAAGCTCTTCGCCATGGGGAGCTCCAGTACTTTTCGTGAAAAAGAAAGACTGTACGTTCAGAATGTGCATCGACTACCGTGAACTCAACAAGGTGACGGTGAAGAACCGTTATCCTCTTCCGCGCATCGATGACTTATTCGACCAGTTGCAAGGGTCGTGTTACTATTCGAAGATAGACTTGAGGTCTGGTTACCATCAGCTGAGAGTCCGGGATGAGGACGTCTCCAAAACCGCATTCAGAACTCGTTACGGTCACTACGAGTTCCTCGTCATGCCATTTGGGTTAACGAACGCGCCTGCCGTGTTTATGGACCTTATGAACAGGGTGTGCAAACCCTATCTCGACAAGTTCGTCATTGTTTTCATCGACGACATTTTGATCTACTCCAAGAGTCAGGAGGAACACGAGCAGCATCTTCGCCTTATTTTGGAACTCCTTCGGAAGGAACAGCTATACGCTAAGTTTTCGAAATGCGACTTCTGGCTTCGTGAGGTCCATTTCTTAGGCCACGTAGTAAACAAGGATGGGATCCATGTCGATCCATCCAAGGTAGACTCGATCAGGAACTGGCCTGCACCACGAACGCCAACGGAAATACGCCAATTCTTGGGTTTGGCAGGTTACTACAGACGGTTTATCAAGGATTTCTCGAAGATTGCTCAGCCGCTTACGCTACTGACACAGAAAGGTGTCACCTACCGTTGAGGCAACACGCAGGAAACTGCTTTTCAGTATCTAAAGGATAGGCTTTGCAGCGCACCTATTCTCTCACTGCCAGAGGGCACGGATGACTTCGTGGTATATTGTGACGCATCAATACAGGGTCTGGGTTGTGTATTGATGCAGCGGGATAAAGTTATTGCCTACGCCTCTCGTCAACTAAAGATTCATGAACGGAACTACACGACGCACGATTTAGAGCTGGGAGCTGTGGTTTTCGCGCTTAAGATATGGCGACACTACCTGTACGGTACCAGGTGCACGATTTACACCGATCACAGGAGTCTCGAGCATATTCTTAAGCAGAAGGATTTGAACATGCGTCAACGACGATGGGTCGAACTACTGAATGATTACGAATGCGCTATCAAGTACCATCCAGGCAAGACCAATGTTGTGGCTGACGCCCTCAGTCGGAAAGACACTTTACCTCGGCGCGTGCGAGCACTACAGCTTACGATTCAGTCTAGCCTTCCTGCACAGATACGAGATGCTCAGGTAGAAGCATTGAAACCCGAAAACGTCAAGGCTGAAGCCCTACGCGGCTCGCGACAGCAAATGGAACAGAAGGCAGACGGCGCCTACTATGTAACGGGGCGTATTTGGGTCCCACTTTATGGCGGTCTACGCGAACTTGTAATGGATGAAGCTCACAAGTCTCGCTACTCGGTACATCCAGGGTCGGACAAAATGTACCACGATATTAGCACTACTTATTGGTGGCCTAGTATGAAGGCCCACATTGCTACGTACGTTGGAAAGTGTTTGACCTGTGCGAGAGTCAAGGTCGAATATCAAAAACCAGCTGGCCTACTTCAGCAGCCTAAGATACCGCAATGGAAATGGGAAGAAATTTCCATGGATTTCGTCACAGGCCTACCTAGATCCCAGCGTGGGAATGATACCATATGGGTGATCGTGGATCGACTCACCAAGTCTGCACACTTCCTACCTATAAAGGAAACGGATAAGTTCTCCACTCTCGCAGACGTCTATCTTAAAGAAGTTGTTTCGAGGCACGGGGTGCCCACATCCATCATTTCGGATCGCGATGCACGATTCACGTCAGAACTTTGGCAAGCAATGCACAAATCTTTCGGCTCACGGTTAGACATGAGCACAGCATATCACCCTCAGACGGATGGGCAGTCTGAGCGGACGATTCAAACACTTGAAGACATGCTTCGGGCATGCGTCATCGATTTCGGCAACGGCTGGGAAAAGCATCTCCCTTTGGTGGAGTTCTCGTATAATAATAGTTATCACACCAGCATCCAAGCCGCTCCATTCGAGGCATTATACGGGCGTAAATGCCGGTCACCTCTCTGTTGGGCAGAGGTGGGGGATAGTCAGATTACGGGTCCAGAAATTGTAGTGGACGCCACGAAAAAGATTGCACAGATACGACAACGTATGGCGGCAGCACGCGACCGTCAGAAAGCCTACGCGGACAAGCGTAGAAAGCCATTGGAATTTCAGGTCGGGGACCGGGTTTTATTAAAAGTCTCACCCTGGAAGGGTGTGGTACGTTTTGGAAAACGGGGCAAACTGAATCCGCGATACGTCGGACCATTTGAAATCATAGAAAAGATTGGCAAGGTAGCATACAAGCTAAACCTACCAGCTGAACTCGGGGCAGTTCACAATGTCTTTCATGTATCGAACTTAAAGAAGTGCCTATCAGATGAAACCCTCATCATTCCTTTTAAGGAACTCACTATCGACGAGCGGTTGCAGTTCGTCGAGGAACCAGTAGAAATCATGGACCGGGATGTGAAGGTCCTCAAAAGCAAGAGAATCCCTCTTGTTCGAGTACGTTGGAACTCCAAACGTGGCCCAGAGTACACCTGGGAACGCGAAGACAGGATGACAGAAAAGTACCCCCAGTTATTCGAAACCAACGCAACCACTACTGAGACTGAAGCTACTACTTCGGAATTTCGGGACGAAATTCCAGATCAACGGGGGGAGGATGTGACACACCAGGAAAATTAGTGAAACAATACAGTTTACCTAGCTTCCTCAGTGTGTGCATACCAAATTTCGGGACGAAATTTCCAATTAGTTGGGGATAATGTGACAACTCGAACTTTAGACCTATCGTTGTGTAACGTATGTGAACGTGTTATGATTATACGAGCTTTGATTTAAATGCACGTTATGTTATTATGTGCTTTGTGCTATATGTTATGTGATTGTATGTATGTATGTTGTAAACGATCCGACCGCACACCCACACTTGATCGCACAAGGCTAACCGGTCACACAAGCCCATTCGGGCCACACCTTGTACGCGGACCAATAGGGCAGCCCATGTAAGGGCCGGCCCACCCCTCTAAACCGTGTAAACACCCATAGTTGGGGATTAGTAATCTCATTTGTTACAAACACCATCACACACAAAACCCTAGACAACTTTTGCTCTCTCTCGTCTTGCTTGGAACCCGACGGCGAACAACTATCCTTCGGATCAAGGATCTCGGCTCACCTTCTCTTTGTTTCAATCCAATCGGTTAGTATATGTTTGATGGTGTTCATGTATGATTAGTGTGATAATAACCGAATGATAGGTTTCGCATGAATATTGTATGTTGATGTTGTTAATAACCGAGGATCCTTGTTCGCATGATTGCTTATGATAATAGTTAGTAATGTTTGTAAATCGGCTAACATGTACGGTTATGTTATATGCTCGGTTTATTCCATTGTTATGTTCGGCTGTGATATGATTCGGATTGCTGTAATCGGATATGATTGTTGTTGATGTTCATAAATCGGCTCACATGTTTGGTTAGGGTTCACATGTATGATGTTCTTCGGTTTGATTTGATGATGATCATATGATTAAGTGTTGTGAATGTTGTCATTGTTCATGTTGTCGTGAATTAGGGTTCATACGGATTTCGTGTTAAAAATCCTGTTTAATCGATGGTTTGCTAGTTGGATAATAAAGAATTGTGTTAATTGATAGAATGGTAATTTTGGTAACAATTGATAGATTGTAACCGAATGCATGATATCCGGGTGTTTAAACTGATCGCACAAGCAGCACACAACACGGGACCGAGGTTGCGAGTCCGGATTTCGACTCGAGACCACAACAGCACGAGCCGCAACCACGGTTGCGAGTCATGTTGCGACTCGTAACCAGACCATGACAAGCCGAAATCACCATTGCGACTCGCAATCTCCTGTTGCGACTCGTAATCTCCTGCTGTGACTCGTAATTCCCTGTTGCGACTCGAGATCGCCGGTTGCGACTCGAGACCAAGTATGCACGTACACTGTTTTGGGCCTACACTGTCACGAGCCAATCTATTGGGCCAAATAATTGGGCTTATGCATTTGACTGTTTTGTAATTGGGCTGATTGTCTTTTGGGCTTAGACATTAGAACGCAAGTTATGCTCTTGACTGCTAAGTGTTACCATGTTCTATAAGTGCTCGAAGCATGTTAACTTGTATGTTTTATACGTGCATTACGTGAAGTCAAAACCTGACTTGTATATGACCATGATAGGACGTGGTTGACCATTTACTTACTACCTGTACTCCTTGTGTGTCTGCCGAGCAAACCAAGGTGAGTTCACACAGCCAAGGCATGGGATTCCCGGGTTGGGAATTGGGTTGGAATGTTTGATGATTTCTCGTACTTACGCATTCACTAGACTATAGACCATCGTCCTCAGGATAGTCAGGACACGTTACGTAAAGCCTACGTAACCCAGTAATTGCCATTTGTCTCCCCGGGTCGGGAGGACACGTTACGTAAAGCCTACGTAACCCAATACCTTCTACTGTCTTCCGGGTCGGAAGGACACGCTGCGCAAATCCTGCGTAGCCCCACGCGTACCACTGTCCTCGGGAAAGGGCACGTTACGTAAAGCCTACGTGACCCAGTACGTATTCCTGTTCTCGGTTTAAGAAGAACACATGGTTGCACTAGTCTAGTAAGTACCATAATGGGAATCCCCCATTATAAAGGATAAACGTGAGAATCCCTCACCAGTAGTATATACATGAATGGGAAGCCCCCACTAGATGAACTTACGCTTTACTGTTATGAACGTACTTTCTGTGAACTCGCTCAACTAGTTGTTGATTATTTGCTGCATGCCTTGCAGGACCTTAGGTACATTATGGAGCTTGCACAGGGAGGAGCAGGTCGTTGTGGGATATGGATCTTGAACAATATCTGAACTTATAACTGTTTCGAGATTACATTACTATGCTTCCGCTACTTAAACAATGTTTGGTTTTGAAATATCAATCATGTCATGATGAACTACCTTAACTACTTTTATTATTATTAAATGCTATGTTTGATATGATTGATGGCTTGATCCTGGTCAGTCACGCTCCCAAGCGGTGATACTCCGCAGGTGGATTTTGGGGGTGTGACAGATTGGTATCAGAGCCATTGGTTATAGAGAACTTGGTTTTAATATGGGAAAACGTTTTTATTAAAACCAGACTATAACCAGAACAGTGCTCTCAACGATCCACAACGACGCTTCGCTCCACGTGCAAGACTCGACATACTAGGTAATAAGGTTTATGTTTATTGCCTGTTTGCTAGAACTGCTTAGAACTTTGCTCGCATTACGTTTAGATACACATGATACTATAGCATGAGAATCCCTACGTGCTTACACTTTTCTGTCATCGCCCTACTCGCGAACCACTCTCATTTACGTTACTTTTACTATGAAGATCATGTCTGGAAGAATCAACATGACACAAGCCCAGCTAGAGGCTCTCGTTCAAGCTCAAGTTGCTGCGGCACTTGCAGCTGCTCAAGCAGGTAGTATATCCTGTAGTCATAACATACGCTAGGATCTTTAGATCCTACACTCCTAAACTAGCCCTTGTATTTAAACTCTGCCCTATGCGTACACAATAGGTCAACCAGCGCAGCAAGTTTGCACCTTTAAGAACTTCATGGACTGTCGTCCAAGTACCTTCAGCGGCACAGAGGGGGCAGTGGGACTCCTCCACTGGTTTGAAAAGCTAGAATCAGTATTCGAAATGTGCGAGTGCCCTGAGGCTCGCAAGGTCAAGTATGCAACTGGCACCTTGGAAGGAATAGCACTGACTTGGTGGAACGCCCAAGTTCAGATCTTAGGGTTGGCAGCTGCTAACGCCACACCCTGGAACGATTTTAAGGAACTTATTAAGAGGGAGTATTGTACACGGGAAGATATTCACAAGTTGGAAGACGAGCTGTATAATTTGAAAATGGTTGGATCAGAGATCGAAGCGTATACTAAACGGTCGAATGAGCTGGCCGTTCTGTGTCCAACTATGGTAGACCCTCCATACAAGCGCATTGAGATGTATCTCAAGGGATTGGCGCCAGAGATCCAGAGCCATGTTACCTCGGCTAATCTCGACAACATCCAGGAGATTCAGCGTCTCGCTCATCGCATCACCGACCAGGCGGTGGATCAGAATAAACTGCCTAAGCGTGTTAATGCTACTGCTACAGTCACTCCTTCAGCTACTCCTGCTACTACTAGTGACGGCAAAAGAAAGTGGGATGGAGATTCCAGTAAAGGTTCAGCATCCGTTCAGTCTCAAGCTCAGCAACAGAAGACTGACCACTACCAGAGTCCCAGACAGCAATCCTCTGGTGGTCATAGACGGGGAAGATATCAGGGTTTTCACCCCAAGTGTCACAATTGCAACAGGCACCATAGCGGCCCATGCAACAAGGGTCGTTGCCAAAGGTGTCTCAAGATGGGGCACGAGGCTAAAGACTGTAGGAGCCCTCGTCCTGCAAATCAGAACCAGCAACCTCAACTACCAGCTCCGCAGAACCAGAACCAGCAACAGCAGCCACAGCGTGGAAACCAGGGATGTTTCTAGTGTGGGGCTGAAGGTCACTTCAAGCGGGATTGCCCTCAATTGAACCAGAATCAGAACCGCAACAACAATCAGGGCAACGGGAATAACAATAATGGCGGGAACAACAACAACAACAACAACAATGGCCACGAGGCTAGGGGACGCGCTTTTGTGCTAGGTCGAGGTGACGCAGTGAACGATCCCAATGTGGTTATGGGTAAGTTTCTCCTCGACAATATTTACGTTACTGTTTTGTTTGATTCGGGTGCGGATACAAGCTATATGTCTGTGAAAATGTGTCAACTGCTAAAACGTGCAGCAACACTTTTACCCACCAAACATGTAGTAGAGTTAGCTAACGGTAAAAGTCTAGAAGCCACGCACGTAGTTCAGGGTTGTGATCTTATCTTAGCTGGTCAAGCTTTCTCTATCGATCCCATTCCCATAGTTTTGGGTAGCTTCGACGTCGTGATTGGGATGGATTGGTTATCCCAACACCAGGCAGAAATCTTATGCAGCGAGAAGATTATTCGCATTCATCTTGTTTGACTTGTTCGTGTGAATTTCATCACTCATGACAGTCAAACTTCATCCTTATGCCTTGACATTCTCAATTGACGGTTTATTTTCTTATATATATATATATATATATATATATATATATATATATATATATATATATATATATATATATATATATATATATATATATATATATATATATATATATATATATATATATATATATATTGTAACACCCCGTGTTTCGAAAGTCAAAGTCAAAGTCAAGATTGAAGTCAAAGGAAGAAAAGATCGCTAATTGCGATCTGTCACTCCTTGCTCAATTACTGTTTTGACTTCTGTGACTATCGCTAGTCTATTTTATGTTTTTACGTTAGTTGTATTATGTGGAGTAATTAGTTAAAATCGAAGTAATCAAATTGTTTATCGCTACGAACCGCTTTACGACTGTGAATAATAGGAAGTAACAATGCGATAAAGTTAATTAAACGCAAATCGAACTAATCCAATCAACATCGCGCTCGCAAACTCGAATTACGCAATTTTGGTAATATTATGTGTGTATGTGTCTCTTATGTGTGTCTTATGTGTTACTTGTGCATGTTTATTTATGTTAAATGTGGTAATCAATCGAATCGCAATCATAACGCAATCGAACTCAATCACAATTGAATCAAACTCGCAACCAAATATGAAACAAGGATGGTTATATATTGATATCTTATGATAATTAGTGGAGAAGAGACAACGCGCAATATGAGTAGTTGGGATTAAAAGTAATTTGAATAGGTAACTCTATTGCGAGCGATGCGCAATCGCAATCGAAATCGAAATATCAAAAATCGTTGCACTGAACACTCGAATCAGGCAACTGATCGATCAGGCTACCAGCCGATCAACCAGCCGGCCGATCGGACTGCTGTCTGATCGGACAGGCTATCCGATCGAGCTGCTTGACCGATCGGCCGACACTTTCCTCTTTTGGAACTCTATAAATACCCCTGTCATTGTCATCATTTCCACTTTTGGAAATCCTCCGACCAACCAGCTCGTGTTCTTCACCTTTTCTCAGATTTCTCGCGATTCCGGTAAGATTTCATCCTAAATCTTGTACTTTCTTGATCTACACGCACTCCTACACCTTTCTATCTTTTAAACCTTAACTTTTAACCGTGAAATCATCAAGATTCAAGTGTTCTAGGATGATGTCATCTTGGTGTTCTTGGAGAACTTCATGTTTTGGCCTCAATCCACCAAGAACAACTTAGATCTAACTGATTTCCACATAAACCACAAAGATCTTTCATAGATCTAAACACATTCACGGTGGAAAAGGATTGAGAGAATGTTTTTCTAACTTTCTTTCAACTCTTTCACACTCAATACCCTCAAAACCGATAGAAACGGAGCTTGTGCCGACTTACTAATCATTCCGGTGATTGTGTGGCCAAGATTCGGATTCTATCCACGAGGTTCACCGATTTCGGGTTAAACATGAAACACCGTCCCGAACCGTTCACTAATCAGATTTGGGTGATTCCTGTCCGATTAGGGGAACCAAGTAATGATGAGGTTCCTGTTGCTTGACTCGTATCAAAACACCTCGATAAAACAACAAACAATCAAAACAACCAAGTGTTAGACGAACAGGACGACTAGGACAAGGCACTGTCCGATCGGACTATTGTCCGAACGGACAGAGAGCCGAGCGACCGGCCAGCCGATCGGCTAGCACAAGGGTCCCACACTTAATCAACCTATTTAAAGTTTGAGTATTGAACGAATTGCTGTCCGATCGGACTACCATCCGATCGGATTACTCTTCGGATCATGAGATACTTGACTTTAAATACTTAATCAATTTTTCAACATGTTCAATGCACGGGAAATGCCACCCGATCGAACTACTGTCCGATCGAGTGACCTCTTGCGGAGGACATGTTCTTCACTGAAGTACCAGCCGATCGGGTCGCCGGCCGATCGAACGACCGTCCGATCGACCGACCTGAAAGGTAAAGATACTTCAATGTTTTCAAATACTACAACGAAAACTTCAAAAGTCAACCATCATATACAAACACATCCTACTCAAAGGAAGAAACAATCCACTCGAACAGCCATCCGATCGGACTCCCGTCCGACCGAACAACTGTCCGAATGGATTGTCAACCGCACGGTCAGCCGTCCGATCGGACTACCGTCCGATCGACCAACTGTTCGATCCATCGACACTTGTTTCCGTTTTACGCGTTGCTTATCGTTATACTATCGAACTGTTCAGGCTAACCTTACTATCAAGCGCTCCCTTCAATCCATTAACCGCTGTGAGTATATTCGATCCCTTTCTGCTTTAAGCACTTTTGGGTGTTACATACGTTACTTATACAAAATCACATCGAACACACTAAGAGGGGCGAAAGTAAAAATAATCCTTATCTCTCCCTTGAAAGCGCCCAACCAGATACTTTAGGAGAAATGCTTCTTGATGAACTATTTCAACTAGAAGACCTGATTCTTAATTGGTTAAAAGAACTTAGGATGGATTTTCTAAATTCATCTCAAGACAATAACCAAGAAGAAGTGTTGGGACCACATTCAAACAACCTCATTGCTCCCGATAATACCTTTGACTCTAGCAAAGACTTGGACGATAGTCGTCCCTGTGTCGATTGTGCCGTGAAGGACTCTCCATCGAATTCGTTCGATGCATACATAGACCTGAGCGATTCGGCATATACCTTCTTTAACGAGAGCCCGGAAAAGGGTTGGACTTGTCCACCTACATATAGCATAGGAATCACCCTCACCGACAACCTCTTGCGTTCTCGTCTTAACCTAGGTCAATTAAGGTATCTTAGGCACTTTGGGGTTGTTCCATCCAGTAAGGAACCACCCGATCCGGATAAGTTCCTTAAAACAATAGACAACCTTCTTAATCAGCCCTTCGACACGGGGCCGTGTCCGGCCAACACGCCCCCGTGTCCACCAAAAGATTCTTTTATGATTTTATCAGAATACGGACAAAAATGTGTCAGGATTCTGTCTGCACATGGGGTCGTGCCCAGCCGACACGGGGCCGTGTCCAACGTGCTGTCGTTTTCTATAAATGCAGCATGATTCCTGCTTATTTGGACCACTTCAAAAGACAGAGATTCCTGAGATCTTCACTCATACTATCCTAGGTATGTTCTAAAAGAAGGTTCTCAAGAACCCTCTTGTCCTTTCCACTTTTGTCCATTACCTTCTCCCTCAATTTTTAGTTAACACCTCCATTAGAGTTGGAAACTTCATGATTTCAACCTTTAATGAAGTGTTTGTAAGATCTTATTCAAGGAATCTTGTCTAAAATAAGTCATGCAAACTTTGTTTTAAATTATTTGTGCTTAAACTCTACATATAAATCAGTAAAATAATTTAAACTACAAAATTCCTTGATATGAAAACTTACAGACATCTAGACACGGGGCCGTGCCCGAGGGACTGTTTTACAAAAATTTGAGCTCCTTACGGTCTTTCCTCTCAGAATGGCAAGCAGAACAAGCGGAACGTCTGCACCACACGCAAGGAACAACCGAAACGGAAGGAGGTCGTCTACGGCGGAAGATTCTCTTGTAAACTATGTTTACGCCCTAAGAGAAGCTATAGATGAAATGACAGGGGTGGAAGAAGCCTTGGTCGACCGCATCAACCATCTAACGGTGGGATTGGAAGGGTGTCTTCGGTAAGTTAACCTCCTGCACCAGAGGTTGAACATTCTCGCATCGCCCCCTTTGGTACCTATAATAACTCAAAGGGCATGGAACGTGGTGCCTGAAGTTATCATACCAGCCGAGTGGTATGCCATGCACCCGGGGCCTCCTAGGGACATATTGCAAGGAGTTCCGGTTGGCGCTACTCCTCCTCCGCAAGATGAAAACGAGGCCACCTTCTTTCTCCCAAGAGAAATAGAAGAATGGCTTTAAAAAGAATCTAGGAAGATAACACTCGGCTAAGAAGTCCTACTACATTACCGAGAATGAATTCCCGGAATTTTGGTTCTTAACAAGGGAATAGGACTCCTTATGATAACTTTATGTTTCACTAAGTCTATCTAATTTAGGACTTTTTATTTCTTATCTATTTTTAATTTTTAGGACTATGTAATCCTCTCTTTGATTATTAATGAAATGATGGTTTGGATGGTGTTATAAGAAATAAAACACATTCTGGATGGTGAAGGATAACAAGGGAAACGAGAAACAAAACCCCATGCACTAAAACAGAGCAATCCGACAACAATCTCCCATTACAGTAGGCTCAGCACGGGCCATGTCCACCCGACACGGCCCCGTGCTGCACAATCTGCAGCAAATCGCCCAGTTCAGGTAACTGGACATGGGGTCGTGTTCACTGAACACGCCCCCGTGCCCAGGCTTCTGTTTCTTTTCTTAAATTTTTGTCACTGGCACCTGAACACGGGGCCGTGCCCGGCCCCCACGGGGCCGTGTCCAGACTGCCAGTAACATAAAATTATGCTTTTAACACCATTTTACACATTCAATCAACCTAAAAACTTATTTTTGGGACACATTGAGGGCAGTGTGTAATTTAAGTGTGGGGGGGATGCTAAAACCTTGAATTTTGCAAGTCCTAATAACAAGCCTTACACAAAACTCTATTGGAACCGCTAATCACCCAAAATTTTTTCAAAAAAAAAAATTCATTTTTTTACTTGTCTAAGTTTAAGTTGGGAATTCAAGTCTTAATAAGGTTATATTTTTACAAATTTACAACCGATAGCGTCGTGATAAAAAGAACCAACATAAGAAAATTATGAAAAGGCATGACAAACTTAGTTAAAATACGATTATATATACTTGATCACATAAAAACCCTTTTCCCACAAAAGTGAGTTTTGAGCCTTTAACGAGCATACAAATATATATATATCTTTACCTAAATGCTCATTTTTCGTTTCTTGTGTGAATAGCCGCTTGGTTCATACGACTCTAGAACTTGCCACAACAATACATTCCCGGTCCTCACCAACTTAAACCCGAGTAAGTAAATGATGGAGGCATTAGGACTAACCCTTTTTCATTCTACACCATTATTTTTCTTTTTTTTACCACCTACCCAAAATCCCCCTAGTTAACCCTTTTGAGCCTAAACCTTTTCATTTCTTAACCCAAAACAACCCTTTTTACCCACCTAAACCTTTTTATTTTATTTTTTAGTAACAACGTTCGGTTCTCTTATGACTTCCTTAAAATATATATATATATATATATATATATATATATATATATATATATATATATATATATATATATATATATATATATATATATATATATATATATATATATATATATATATATATATATAGGGTAAGGTTCATGCGAGAACCACCCTTATTGCGAGAACCAATGTGAACACAAAATAAAATCTAAAAGAAATCAAAAAAGCACTCAAAAATTTTTTTTATTTTTTTTAATATTTTTTAACAAAAAATCGCTATATTTCGTTACATAAAAAAAAAAAAATTTTTTCGAGTAACAGTTATCCATGCACATGTGCATATGTATCATTACTTCAACAAATTCGGTAATACATTATCAGGAATAGACAATTGCACTTTAATTTACAATACCATTAGTAATACACTACTTTTTACATTACCAATATTCAAAATGCACATGTGCATAATTAGGTATAACCATGATATAACGTGTTTTGGTACAAAAAGTTTGTGATTTTGAATGGAGAAGTAGACCCATATACATGTTTTTTGGTTAGTTATATCTAGTGGTTGATGGTTTGGTTATAGTTGTCAATTTTTTATGTAATATGTTGATTGGATGGTATAAATGGTGTTTACATACATGTAATAAAGTGAAAATATTGTTAATGGTATTGTATTATGGATGGTAGGAGGTAATGGTAGTGTATTATGGATGGTATGATAGATGAAAGGGAAAGTGTATTCAAAGTGGTGTACCAAAACACCTTATTTCATGTTGATACATATAATGCACATGTGCATTTCTAATATTGGTAATGTAAAAAGTAGTGTATTACATATGGTAGTGTAAATGAAAGTGCAATTGTCTAATATGTAATGAATTACGGAATTTGTCAAAGAAATGACAGAAATGCACATGTGCATGCTTGTGTATTATGGATGGAATGATAGATGAAAGAGAAAGTAGTGTACCAAAACACCTTATTTCCTGTTGATACATATAGATGCACATGTGCATTTCTAACATTGGTAATGTAAAAGATAGTGTATTACACGTAGTAGTGTAAATGAAAGTGCAATTGACTATTATTTGTAATGAATTACGGAATTTGACAAAGAAACGACACATATGCACATGTGCATGGATAACTGTTACTCGAAATTTTTTTTTTTGAATTTTTTTATATTTTTTTTATTAACAAAATATAGCGATTTTTTCAAAAAAAATAGTAAAAAAATAAAAAAAAAATTTTTGGGTGTTTTTTAGATTTTTTTAGGAATTACTGTTTGTGTTCACACTGGTTCTCGCAGTTCTCGCAATAAGGGGTGGTTCCTAACGGATCTTTGTCCTATATATATATATATATATATTTCGATGAAGCTAAAAAAAACAAAGTTTATCAAATATCTTTGTTTGAACAACCCATCGAAATAAAATAAAAATAGGAAAAATAAAAGGTCTTTCAAACCAACGTTTGTTACGCCTTTCGCCCTTTTTACTAACCACTAACCCAACCACCCACCTTTAGCCCAAGCCAAAAAACCCATAAAGTCCTCTTGATATTTACAAAGGTATATAGTTAAAAAGGAGGAGGATTGATTGCTTGGCAAGCTTATGGTAGAAGTAAGTTCCATGCCGCTCTCGAGTGATTCACTAAAAATACACCATCGGCCGAGTGTTGAGTGATCTCCCGTGAGGTATGTGAACTTGTATATATATGAGATTTAAAAAAAAGGTATGTTATGCCCAAATAAGTAATTTATCTTAAAGAATGTTCTTAATAAATCATGCCGAATAGGATTTTAAATAAATAAAAATAAAACCCCGATAAAGAATCTTGGAAATCCCGACACTCTATGACAAGCCCAAAAACCTTCTCTTCTACCCATTCCATTTGGGAGTGAATAAAGTCACATTATAAAGAGTTTCGCTTGAGGACAAGCAAAGATTCAAGTGTGGGGGTATTTGATATGTGCAAAATGCAACATATAAATTATATCAAATATGGCATAAAACTAACCCTTTTTAGTACTAATGTTGGAAAAAATGTGTTTTTGTCTTCCTTTTGTATTTTCAGGATTAAATGAGCTCAAATTAACAAAAGAAGCAAAAAGACAGCAAAATCTAACATAAATACAAGAAAAGGAACAAAAGTGGAATGCCCGACCCCTCAACAGCATCTTCCCAAGCAAAACCAAGGACACAGTAGACTGAACACGCTCCGTGCTCAGCGAGCACGGGGCCGTGCCCAAGAAGCAGCAGAAAAGACAAACCTTTAGAAGCTTCTATTGCCCACCACGGGGCCGTGCCCAGCGGACACGGAGACGTGGTTAGATTCATGCAGGCGCATTTATTGTAATTGCGAATTACAATTAATGAGGAGAGAGACAAGGATGGACACGAGGCCGTGCCCGAGCTTCTGTTCAGCCTATTAATAGGAGTGCTTGGAGACATTTCAACTCATCCCTTGGCACACCACCTCTCTCACACTTCACCCACCACCCACCACCACCATAACACCATCATCCACCACCATCATCCATTGTCCATCATAGAGTGTGTGAGTCGTCTCGAGATCCAAGATTGATCGTAAGAGTTCTTGACAATCAAAGGCCATGTTTCGATTCTGAGCCCGCAACTGCTGACTCTGATGATTCAATGATTTTATGTGTTTATATGTGTTTAACCGTTTACGTGTTTAAAATTTTGGAAGACTTATTCGATTTATGCTCTCACCACGATTCACACACACAACCCGCATTGCTTCGCTATATTTGAACAATCGCATGCTTTAAATGATAGGTTTCTGTATTCTGACTGCCTCTATGACTAAATGCGTATGTGCTTCTGTGCTTCTGTGCCCTACGTGCTTACGTGCTTATGTGCTTATGTGCTACTGTGTTTATATGAATCTGTGATTTCGTGCTTATGTGATTATGTAACTATGCGACTATGTTTCTAAGCTTTAGTAAGTACTAGATGTGTGAGGTGAGATTCGGCTATGACGTGTCTGAGACCTATGACAATGTCTATTGCAGACAATGTTAACTGGACCGTCATCAGGATCCCGTCGCCCATCACTTTCTCGCCAAGAAAAGAGAGACAAACGTCTTACTGCTATCATCGCCAAACAAGTAGCAAAAGCTGTGAGTGATGTCTATAAGAACGTCAGCAAATCATCTAAGGAGTCGAGAACCGAAGCTCCTAAAGCCTCCCCCCAAAGCTGCTTTCAGTTTCAAGCAGTTCAAAGCTTGTGGGCCAAAGGAATTCACTGGAGAGGAAGGCCCTACAGCGTTGTTCCAATGGTTTGATTCCATTGAGGTTACTCTACGACAGAGCGGTTGCCCCGACGATCTTCGCACTCTCAACGCGACTGGCGTCTTCCAGTCCCGCACACTAGACTGGTGGACGACGGAGAGAAACAAATGAGGAAATGATGCAGCCTACGGTCTATCGTGGGACGAACTCAAGGAGGTCATGCTGGAAGAATTCTGCCCTCCTCATGAATGCCAGAAGTTGGAAGATGAATTCTGGCACATAAAGCAAAAGGATGGCGAAAATGCTGCTCTAACTGCTCGATTCAAGCAGCTCAGCATTATCTGCCCTGATCAGGTGAAGACTTCTGACATGGCAATCAAGAAGTATATCTGAGCCCTGCCTGACTGTGTTGCAGATTTCGTGCAAGCGGCTGAGACTAAGACGATCGAGGAAACTTACTTACTGGCCGCTGAAATCAACGACAAGCGGGTCATGGCTGGTGTCTGGGATAAAACCTCGAAGCACCTACATCAAGCTACCGCCGCTCCAACTGCCGAAACCGCCGCTGCTCAACCGTCGAAGTCCTCACGTCGAAAGAAGAAGAACAACAACAGCAGCTCCAGCAACAAGAACTGCGCAGTCACTACCACTGCTGCTCCTCTCCAGGCCGTACCGGCCCAGCAGCAGCATCATCACCGTCCAGGTCCAACTACTTATGCACCACCAGCAAAGCGTGCATACACAGGCCCCCACCCGGTTTGCCCAACATGCTCATATCATCATCCGGTGGGTCTTGCTTGTCGTTTCTGCGCTCACTGCAACATGTACGGCCACTTCACTGCTATCACGACCCCCGACCACACCCTGGACCGGAGCCGCGAGCAGTCAAGTGGCACCGGTGGTTATTTTAAAAACATTGCAGCAGAAATGTTCATCAGGACCGTGAGTTAGGAAAAATATCAGAGTTTAGAAAACACCGGATTTTATTTATTAAATAGACGGGATAAAACCCATGTTTTACAAAGGTAGCTTCAATAAGGGATACACCCGAATATACGAAACCATGTTTGCTTAATTTAATTCAATTGATAAAATAAGCCACGTCTTTAAGCCTTTCGGTGCCGTATCATCACCCTTATTCCAGTCTACTGTAATTACCTGAAACGCGTTTTAAAAACATTTGGTCAGTAGGAAATACTGGTGAGTTCATTCATTTTTGTACAAAACGACGCATAGTTATAAATTACAGTATTAAGGGCGATTACAATGCTTATATCAACCAATTACCCCAAATCGGTATTTGTCACTCGACTCGTTTCTGTGACTATGGTCAGATCACCCATTGGCTAACCCGTTGTCCAATGGTAACGGGTATCAAGTAATGTATACAAAACCCCACATATCGGCAGTAATTGAAGACTACAAAGACTTAATCCCTGTAATTATAACTTTTAAAAATAAATAGGGTTTTGGAAACAATTTGGTAAAAAGAGAATGACTCAACTTGTTAGCATATAGTCTTGATTAAACAAGCATCTACTTTATAGTTCTGAATCCTCTGATGATTAAGCATCCATTTTGATTGTAAGTGTATGGGGTAGAGTTTCGAGTGGTTAAACATTTAGTTTAACAGAGTGGAATACGTATTAGTGTTATACCAAATCAAACCTAACGATTGTCACGAGATCAGAACCTTAACGATATTTACAAAGTATAGTCTTGTTTAGACAGCACTTTGGCATTCGTTTAACGAAATTTACAAAGTACAATACTTTGGCATTCGTTAGTTGGTTCTTGAATCGATCGGACAGAATATCGCATCGGTGATTATTGGTTAGAACACCAACGTATAGTGAGAAGAATAGAAGAAATGAGCAAAGAAAAATGAATCCTAAGCTTCCTATAGCCAAGGGATAAGTCTTACCCCTATATAAAATTTCCCTAGGTGTTATCTTCCTTAGTTGAACCTTCCCTAGATAAAACCATCGCTGGATAAAACCTTCCCTATATAATATCTTCCTTAGATAATTCCTACCCCATATCTATCTATTTTTCATGTATATCTATTTAGGTGTTTAATAAATCTTACTTAGCTGATTAATAAATCTTGCTTAGCTTAATTAATCTTGTTTAGCTTAATTAATCTTGTTTAGCTTAATTAATCTTGATTATCTTAATTAATCTTGCTTAGCTTAATTAATCTTACTTAACTGATTAATTAATCTTACTTAACTGATTAATTTTCCTTAACGATTTAATCAAGTAATTTACTTAGCCGATTAATTAGATAACGTAACTGGCTGATTAATTGACTTACTTAGCTTACTTAACTGCTAAGTTTCCTTAACAACTAAGTGTACGTAATTAGTAAGTTTACTAAGTTTATTTAATTGCTAAGTATTCTAGCAGCTCCCTGATTACGAGTTCTAATTTCTAGACACAATGGAACTCGTATTAGTGTATTAACTCAATTCAACTTTAATGATAATCACGAGATCGAAACCCTCACAATGAATGACAAAGTATAACCAGATATTGGCAGCACTTAAACATCCATTGGATCGGTTTTAATCGATCGGATAAAGTATCGTACCAGTGATTAGAGTTATTATCCTAATACGGGCAGAGTTTCAGGATTTAGAAGGTATAATCTCGAGCTACTATTTGCTACAATAAAAGCTGAAGGAAAGAAAAGAATTGAGTAGTTTGAAACGTAGCAGTGATCGAGTTAATACCCTGGATTCGTAGCAGCGTCTTGACACCGAAAAACTTGTTTTCAGCAGAATATGGACGTTTTGAGACTGAGATTTCGAACCCAGAAGCAAGTCCCATGCACAGGCTACTTATAGCAACATTTTAGGTTTTACACGGCCCGCGTAAACCTTAATAAGATCTTACGCGGCCCGCGAGGGCCATAAAGGCGGCAGTAGGGTTTGCTGAGTCATCGGGGGTCTTGACACGTGGAAGACACGTGTCCCTTAAGCTTATCCGGAGACTTTCAAGTTGTCGCGGCCCGCGTAGCCTTACCTTATGGCTTACGCGGCCCGCATGAAATCCAATTTTCTTGATTTCTTGATTTTTCATGCACATTAGGGTTTCAGGGGTCCGGGTTTTCACTTACGGGTTGATTTGGGACATTTTTGCAGGTCCTTACATTCTCCCCACCTTATTTAAAATCTCGTCCTCGAGATTTACTGAAATTTGGAGGAATATTCTTACTTCGTTGCTAATCTTAGTTTCCAAGTATACTCTGGTCCTTGCTTTTACTTGATCAGGACCATTTTCCATGGTTTGAGATTCTTATCCTTGACATGTAAGATCTTTCAATGGACTTGAAGTTTTCATTTACCTCTATATCTTGTAGAGGTACAAGTAAAAATTTATCAGCTAGGCGTTTCTTAAGTTGCATACATGAAACACATTATGTATTCATGTCATTGGCAACTCTTGCTGATAAGCTACTGATCCAATTTGCTTAATGATTCCAATTGGTTCAACAAGTTTTAGACTTACTTTTCTTTCTTGCCGAATCAGATTATTCCCGGAGAGACTTTTAGTTATCCTTTCTCTGATTTAAATTTCAATGGATTGCCGATCTCATGGCCTGATAGTTTCTTTTCTCATATGTATGTCTAACATACTGGATGATACTATCATCCATAAAGTGTTTTAAACGGTTAACACTAGTACTTGTAGATCGATTATTGGAGAATCTTATGAGTGATAAATGATAGTCCTATTTATCGCACATGCACTTGGCATGTCTTTCTATGTTTGCAGTGTTCCTTCATACTGCTCAAAATAAGTCGGGTTAAAATTTCCCAGAAATGAGAAGTAATGTGACTATCTTGATTTGATGCAATAGATAATGGGATTCTATGTAATGAGACTATTTCGTCCTCATATAACTTAACTAAGTGTCTTATACTAAAGGGTTTCCTTTATTGGTAGGGACTGAGCAGACTTGGTTAAGCGTTCCACAATCTCCCGGATTGTGTTGTTACATTTTCTTAGGTTGGGTAATTTGGTAACAATATCCATTTGTTATCAATCCCCTTTCCATACTGACACTTCTAATCATTGAAGTCAACCTAAAGGTTTCTAACGTTCGGCTTTAACTTGCTAACAGATTAAATACTTAAAGGCATAACTTGCTATCTATCAGTAATTCTTATAAAACTCTTGATACCTCATATCACTTACACGATGCAACAAATACTTAGTTTTATGAGCTCCTTCGAGAATTCCTTCTCATAGGTTTCCTTGATTAGTACCCAAATTCTTTTCTTATGGAATCTCCAAATTCCATTAGTTCCTTTTTCTGATTCCTTTGTAATCCTTCAGCATCTTTTTTGGTCGCTGTATTCTTGGGTACTCTTTAATTTATCCGCAAATTTAATCTAACACGCACTTGTTTCGGCTTCTTATGAAACTTATGACTTAAAGCATCAACTACTACCTTAGTCTTAACTTTGTGATATAACAAGCGGTGTTGTTCCTAGTTTCAGATGAATTCTAAGTTTCTTCTCACGATCGGGTGATAGTCTAAGTAGATCCTCTGGGAAACGTCAGTTGGAATTTCTTTTAGTTCCATGCCTCTAGTGTTAATGAACTCCGAGACCATATACACTATGTCTTACTTTCGTGCATAACTCGCAGCTTTCCTCACAGAGACGAACTTTGTCGGCTGGTCTGTCTTGCCTCCTTGTGGTCACTTCTCTGGTTGGCTTGCAAATCTAGACCTGCATAAGCAATTACCTCTGGAATCATCGTTTCCATGTTATTCCTTTTTATGAAGCAGACAGGATTTCCTTTCTGTCAGTTCCTTTCATTCTTTCCATTTCATGGCATATATCTTGATCCTGTGTTTCGAAGATCGGGTTTCACTATCTAAATGTCTAAATTTTGAAGCATACATTACTTCATTTTTCTTAACATATATACTAATGGTTAGGACAACTTTAGTCCTTTGAGCTCGCGTATTGTTGCAGCAATTCCTTTGTTACTGACAATCTTAGTGGGATTATAGGCGAAGGAAGTCTTTGTAAGTGCATCTAGTCGTAGTTACTGTTATCTTTTCAAGAGTTCTTAAAGAAAGCAGAATTACTCTCATTAGTGTAGGTTTTGAGATGTTTTGTACCTAGCATAACTTTTCCTAATGCGTTAATAATCTAAGGTAATGTAGAGGGAATTCTTATACTTTCAATGACGTCCCAACTTTAAGGGTTCACATCGTTCATCTTGTCGCACGAGTTACGAGACGGGTGGTCAAAGGGAATAGTTTTCGATGTCGGAATTATAGATGTATATGAGAGATTCCTAATAAAGAAATCTAGAATTATCATTGACACACATGCTCCTGCTTTATTCTAAAGTGTTAATCCTTATGGTTTTCAGATTTCCTTATAGATATACATATCTATACAATCATATATTTCACATATTGTAATATACAAACCTTGCATAAGGTTAATGTATTTAAAAGATTTATATTTCCAAAAACGAGTCAGATATCAGGTCATAATACTATTTAGGGAATTCTGTCACTTGTTTGACATATTATATATCCCATTTTATCCGGTTCTCGTCGGAGAGGTAACCCCATCTTACTCGGTTCTCGCCGGAGAGGTAATTTGTATTTCCCATAAATAGAATCTTCTCAATTCATGATTAAAAATGAATCTTTTATTAGAGCTTTTATCAAAGAACAAGGTAATTAGTATTCACATGATGGATCATATTCTAGAACCCAGTAGTACCAATAAACAAGAAATAACAGTGGCCAAGTGTTATCGCTTATTTACCATACTTGCAACGTTCTAGTCATCATCCTCATGGCATACTAACACCCATCACATTTTATCTATGCAAGTAATTAGCTTATCTCGAAGCTTGTACTAAGGCCTCTTTCTTAAGTTCAAGTCTAAAGACTATCCTTGTTGCTACCAGTTAATAACAATTTCCTAACTTTTTCGTTTAAGCTTAGGTATTATTACAACACCTAATTGCTTAAACTAGTGGCTTAGCTCTGATACCACCTTCTGTCACGACCCCCACCACACCCTGGACTGGAGCCAGGAGCAGTCAAGTGGTACCGGTGGTTATTTTAAAAACACTGCAGCGGAAATGTTCATCAGGACCGTGAGTTAGGAAAAATATCAGAGTTTAGAAAACACCGGATTTTATTTATTAAATAGACGGGATAAAACCCATATTTTACAAAGGTAGCTTCAATAAGGGATACACCCGAATATACGAAACCATGTTTGCTTAATTTAATTCAATTGATAAAATAAGCCACGTCTTTAAGCCTTTCAGTGCCATATCATCACTCTTATTCCAGTCTACTGTAATTACCTGAAACGCGTTTTAAAAACATTTGGTCAGCAGGAAATACTGGTGAGTTCATTCATTTTTGTACAAAACGACGCATAGTTATAAATTACACTATTAAGGGTGATTACAATGTTTATATCAACCAATTACCCCAAATCGGTATTTGTCACTCGACTCGTTTCTGTGACTATGGTCAGATCACCCATTGGCTAACCCGTTGTCCAATGGTGACGGGTATCAAGTAATGTATACAAAACCCCACATACCGGCAGTAATTGAAGACTACAAAGACTTAATACTTGTAATTATAACTTTTTAAAAATAAATAGGGTTTTGGAAACAATTTGGTAAAAAGAGAATGACTCACCTTGTTAGCATATAGTCTTGATTAAACAAGCATCTACTTTATAGCTCTGAATCCTCTGATGATTAAGCATCCATTTTGATTGTAAGTGTATGGGGTAGAGTTTCGAGTGGTTAAACATTTAGTTTAACAGAGTGGAATACGTATTAGTGTTATACCAAATCAAACCTAACGATTGTCACGAGATCAGAACCTTAACGACATTTACAAAGTATAGTCTTGTTTAGACAGCACTTTGGCATTCGTTTAACGAAATTCACAAAGTACAATACTTTGGCATTCGTTAGTTGGTTCCTGAATCGATCGGACAGAATATCGCATCGGTGATTATTGGTTAGAACACCAACGTATAGTGAGAAGAATAGAAGAAATGAGCAAAGAAAAATGAATCCTAAGCTTCCTATAGCCAAGGGATAAGTCTTACCCCTATATAGAATTTCCCTAGGTGTTATCTTCCTTAGTTGAACCTTCCCTAGATAAAACCATCGCTGGATAAAACCTTCCCTAGATAATATCTTCCTTAGATAATTCCTACCCCATATCTATCTACTTTTCATGTATATCTATTTAGGTGTTCAATAAATCTTACTTAGCTGATTAATAAATCTTGCTTAGCTTAATTAATCTTGCCTAGCTTAATTAATCTTGTTTAGCTTAATTAATCTTGATTATCTTAATTAATCTTGCTTAGCTTAATTAATCTTACTTAACTGATTAATTAATCTTACTTAACTGATTAATTTTCCTTAACGATTTAATCAAGTAATTCACTTAGCCCATTAATTAGATAACGTAACTGGCTGATTAATTGACTTACTTAGCTTACTTAACTGCTAAGTTTCCTTAACAACTAAGTGTATGTAATTAGTAAGTTTACTGAGTTTATTTAATTGCTAAGTATTCTAGCAGCTCCCTGATTACGAGTTCTAATTTCTAGACACAATGGAACTCGTATTAGTGTATTAACTCAATTCAACTTTAACGATAATCACGAGATCGAAACCCTCACAATGAATGACAAAGTATAGCCAGATATTGGCAGCACTTAAACATCCATTGGATCGGTTTTAATCGATCGGATAAAGTATCGAACCAGTGATTAGAGTTATTATCCTAATACGGGCAGAGTTTCGGGATTTAGAAGGTATAATCTCGAGCTACTATTTGCGATAATAAAAGCTGAAGGAAAGAAAAGAATTGAGCAGTTTGAAACGTAGCAGTGATCGAGTTAATACCCTGGATTCGTAGCATCGTCTTGACACCAAAAAACTTGTTTTCAGCAGAATATGGACGTTTTGAGACTGAGATTTCGAACCCAGAAGCAAGTCCCATGCACAGGCTACTTATAGCAACATTTTAGATTTTACGCAGCCCGCGTAAACCTTAATAAGATCTTACGCGGCCCGCGAGGGCCATAAAGGCGGCAGTAGGGTTTGCTGAGTCATCGGGGGTCTTGACACGTGGACGACACGTGTCCCTTAAGCTTATCCGGAGACTTTCAAGTTGTCGCGGCCCGCGTGAAATCGGGGGCCTTACTTAACTGATTAATTAAGCTAAGCAAGATTAATTAAGATAATCAAGATTAATCACGACACGTGTCCCTTAAGCTTATCCTGAGTCATCGGGGGCCTTACCATATGGCTTACGCGGCCCGCGTGAAATCCAATTTTCTTGATTTCTTGATTTTTCATGCACATTAGGGTTTCAGGGGTCCGGGTTTTCTCTTACGGGTTGATTTGGGACATTTTTGCAGGTCCTTACAACTGCCAACTGTCGTACTGGTCCCCGCAACACCCCAGCTCAAGCCACTGCTCATCAAGCTCTGCTCCCGGCTCCGCAAGGCCATCAAGCAACTCAGGCACCCGCGGTCAACGCCCGAGTTTGCTTCGCATGTGGTGACCCCAACCACTTTGCGAATATGTGCCCCAACAGGGTCGTGAAGCAAGAGCCCCAGCAACACCAGCAGCAGCAGCAACAAGCCGCACGCGCCAGAACCTTCAAGATCAACGCGCGTCAAGCCGAGAATGACAACAACGTGGTCAATGGTACGTTCCTTGTGAATGGTATTTATGCATCGTGTTTGTTTGATACTGGAGCCGATAATTGCTTTGTGTCGTTCGAATTTGAAAAGCTCCTCAGTCGTAAGCGCTCTTATCTGCCCTCGTCATTCGATGTTGAAGTCGCTACCGGAAGAACTGTCGTCGTCAATTCTGTTCTCTGTGATTGTACTCTTGAGCTCAACAATCACATCTTCCCGATCGACCTTATTCCGATGCAACTCGGAAGCTTCGACGTCATAGTAGGCATGGACTTTCTTCGCGAAAACCATGCTGAAGTTGTATGCTTCGACAAGATGATTCGATTCTCGCTCGCGAATGGTGACGTACTGTGTGTTTATGGCGAAACTACTTCAAAGGGTCTCAAACTCATGTCATGTGTTCAAGCTAGCAAGTATCTCTGCAAGGAATACAGAGCTTTCTTGGCCAACATCGTAGTAGCGGAGAAGGAAAAGAAAAGGAAGATAGAAGTAAAAGACGTTCCTGTGGTCCATGAATTTCCTCAGGTCTTCCCTGATGATCTTCCTGGACTACCGTCAAGTCGTGATATCGACCTCCGAATCGACCTCATTCCTGGAGCCAACCTTGTTGCCAAAGCTCCTTACCGACTCGCGCCGTCCGAAATGCGTGAACTCTCAAACCAGCTTCAGGAATTACTCGAGAAAGGATTCATTCGCCCGAGCACCTCTCCTTGGGGCGCGCCAGTCCTCTTCGTTAAAAAGAAGGATGGGTCGTTCCGGATGTGCATCGACTACCGGGAATTGAATAAGCTAACCATCAAGAACTGCTATCCCCTACCTCGCATCAACGATTTGTTTGACCAGCTGCAAGGTGCTACATGATTCTCAAAGATCGATCTCCGTTCAGGTTATCACCAGCTACGTATTCAAGAGGAAGATATACCCAAAACCGCTTTTCGCACCCGCTACGGTCACTACGAGTTCGTTGTTATGCCTTTTGGCTTAACCAACGCACCCGCGGTCTTCATGGATCTGATGAATCGCGTGTGTAAACCATATCTTGACCGTTTTGTCATCTTATTCATCGACGATGTCTTGATCTATTCCAAATCGAAAGTCGAACACGCGCAACATCTACGTTTGGTTCTCAAACTACTCCAGGGGAATCGACTTTATGCCAAGTTCTCAAAGTGTGAATTCTGGTTGGAGAAGGTTCAGTTTCTGGGTCACATTGTTAATAGTCAGGGTATTCACGTCGATCCTGCGAAGATTGAAGCAGTTAAGAGTTGGATTACACCAAAGAACCCGTTTGAAGTCCGTTCTTTTCTCGTACTAACGGGCTATTATCGACGATTTATCGAAGGATTCTCAAAGATCGCTGTGCCGCTTACCGCTCTAACGCATACAGACAGGTCTTTTGTTTGGGGAACTGAACAAGAGTCTGCTTTCCAAACCCTCAAGCATATGTTTTGCAATGCTCCTGTTCTCACATTGCCCGATGGAAACAACGGTTTCATTGTCTATTGTGATGCTTCCAACCTCGGTCTTGGTTGTGTTCTTATGCAACGAGACAAAGTTATAGCTTACGCTTCTCGTCAGCTCAAAATCCACGAGAAGAACTATACAACCCATGATCTCGAGCTAGGCGCGGTTGTTTTTGCATTAAAGATTTGGCGACACTACCTGTATGGTACAAAGTGTACGATCTTCACCGTCATAGGAGCCTACAACATATCTTTGATCAGAAGGAACTCAATACGCGTCAACACCGATGGGTAGAACTTCTCAACGATTACGACTGTGAGATTCGTTATCACCTAGGCAAAGCAAATATCGTTGCCGACGCTCTCAGCAGACGGAGTTATTTGCTCAGCATTCGCGATACCCAAGCCCAATACGATCTCGAAGCCCTCATCCGCGAAGCCCAGCATGCCTGTTTTAATGAACGCACTCTGAAGAGGGAACGAATCTATCATGATGGAGCCCAATTGGTGAATAAGTCAAATGGGATTTTCTATTTTCTGGACCGAAATTGGATCCCTAAGCGGACCGAACTGCGAAAGATTTTGATGGACGAAGCCCACAAATCCCGGTATTCTATTCATCCCGGTGCCGATAAAATGTAACAGGATCTTCGTTACAAGTACAGGTGGCCGGGCATGAAAAGGGATATCGCTCTCTACGTTGGGAAGTGCCTGACTTGTGCAAGGGTCAAGGCTGAACATCAAAGGCCCTCTGGCTTACTCGAGCAACCCCCAATCCCTATGTGGAAATGGGAGAGTATAGCTATGGACTACATAACAAAACTTCCGCACACGTCATCAGGTCACGACAGCATTTGGGTTGTTGTTGATCGTTTAACCAAATCAGCCCACTTTCTGCCAATATGAGAAGACTACAAGGTGGAACGATTAGCCCGAATCTACACCGACGAAATCATTTGTAATCATGGGACGCCTCGTGACATCATCTCTGATTGTGATGCTCGGTTTACCTCGCGATTGTGGGAAACGTTTCAAGCTGCTCTTGGTACTGCGCTTAACCTGAGTATCGCATTCCACCCTCAAACCGACGGCCAGACTGAGAGAACGATTCGTACTCTTGAAGACATGCTCCGTTCGTGTGTCATAGACTTTGGTGGTAATTGGGACAAATACCTGCCGTTAGTCGAATTCTCGTACAACAACAGTTATCATACCAGCATCCAAATGGCACCATTCGAGGCCTTATACGGAAGAAGATGTCGATCGCCTATTGTATGGCATGAGATCGGTCACTCGCAATTAACCGGTCCTGAGCTATTGCAAGAAACAACTGACAAAGTCCTCCAAATTCGAGACAACTTGTTGAAAGCTCGAAGTAGACAGAAAAGTTATGCCGATAGATGACGCAAGCCCCTTGAATTTGACGTTGGCGACTACGTACTCCTAAAGGTATCACCTTGAAAGGGTGTGGTCAGATTCGGCAAGAAAGGGAAACTAGCGCCTCGATATGTTGGACCTTTTAAGATTCTGGAAAGGATCGGAAAAGTCGCCTACAGACTCGAACTACCGGAGGAACTTAGTAACGTCCACCTGACTTTCCATGTGTCAAACCTCCGAAAGTGCCTGGCTGAGCACGATTTAATTGTACCTCTCGACGACCTTCAAATAAACGAAACACTACACTTCGTGGAGAAGCCTGTTGAAATCATGGATCGCCAAACCAAGCAGCTCAGACGCTCGCGCATTCCTATTGTGAAAGTCCGATGGGAAGGCAAACGAGGCGCAAATTCACTTGGGAACTCGAAAGCGATATGAAGGCGAAGTACCCGCAGTTGTTTGAAGGAACTTGTTCTAGAGAGTGAAAGTCTAGAAAGAGAAAGTTCTCCAAGGTGATTTACGGTGTTGTGCAACTTCCAGCTTAATTTCGGGAAGAAATTCCCTAAACAAGGGGAGGCTGTAACACCCCGTGTTTCGAAAGTCAAAGTCAAAGTCAAGATTGAAGTCAAAGGAAGAAAAGATCGCTAATTGCGATCTGTCACTCCTTGCTCAATTACTGTTTTGACTTCTTTGACTATCGCTAGTCTCTTTTATGTTTTTACATTAGTTGTATTATGTGGAGTAATTAGTTAAAATCGAAGTAATCAAATTGTTTATCGCTACGAACCGCTTTACGACTGTGAATAATAAGAAGTAACAATGCGATAAAGTTAATTAAACGCAAATCGAACTAATCCAATCAACATCGCGCTCGCAAACTCGAATTACGCAATTTTGGTGTTATTATGTGTGTATGTTTGTCTTATGTGTTACTTGTGCATGTTTATTTATGTTAAATGTGGTAATCAATCGAATCGCAATCATAACGCAATCGAACTCAATCGCAATCGAATCAAACTCGCAACCGAATACGATACACGGATGATTATATTTTGATATAGTATGATAATTAGTGGAGAAGAGACAACACGCGATATGAGTAGTTGGGATTAAAAGTAATTTGAATAGGTAACTCTATTGCGAGCGATGCGCAATCGCAATCGAAATCGAAATATCAAAAATTGTCGCATCGAACACTCGAATCAGGCAACTGATCGATCAGGCTACCAGCCGATCGACCAGCCGGCCGATCGGACTGCTGTCCGATCGGACAGGCTGTCCGATCGAGCTGCCTGGCCGATCGGCGAACACTTTCCTCTTTTGGAACTCTATAAATACCCCTGTCATTGTCATCATTTCTACTTTTGGAAATCCTCTGACCGACCAGCTCGTGTTCTTCACCTTTTCTCAGATTTCTCGCGATTCCTGTAAGATTTCATCCTAAATCTTGTACTTTCTTAATCTACACGCACTCCCACACCTTTCTATCTTTTAAATCTTAACTTTTAACTGTGAAATCATCAAGATTCAAGTGTTCTAGGAGAACTTCTCTATCTCAGTGCCATGCCCCGATGATTCCGCCATCGGTTGGGGTGTGATATATATATATATATATATATATATATATATATATATATATATATATATATATATATATATATATATATATATATATAGGGGGCTGCTAGAATGAAAACCACCCCGAGTTGTAAGAATCACGAGAACTACACCCCACGGAGCGCCGTTCGCCATGATTTTTTTTACAAGTAGATGTGTGTATTATAAACACAGCCGTAAAAAATCATGGCGAACGGCGCTCCGTGGGGTGTAGTTTTTTACACCACAAGTTTGGTGTTTTTTTATTTTTTTTTCTTTTTTCTTTTTTTGTCACCAAACTTGTGGTGTAAAAAACTACACCCCACGGAGCGCCGTTCGCCATGATTTTTTACGGCTGTGTTTATAATATACACATCTACTTGTAAAAAAAATCATGGCGAACGGCGCTCCGTGGGGTGTAGTTCTCGCGGTTCTTACAACTCGAGGTGGTTTTCATTCTAGCGGCTCCCTATATATATATATATATATATATATATATATATATATATATATATATATATATATTTCTTTTAAATAATTCATTCATTTCACTAATCATATATGCCCATATGCAACTATCGTTCATCATGTGAATTATTGCATTCTACTTGTCTTATCGTAATTTATAACGTGTACCTGAATGATACTCGCCCTGATGTACTCCGCTGTCTCAAGTCATCACTTGATTTAAGTTCTTTGCTAGCATGTTCTATGTCATGCTTCCGAACCTTCTCCATTTAGATTATTTATCTCTCGTCATCTCCAGATGCGGTCATCATATCATTCGAACATTTCCAATTTATTATTAATCTTGCTATTCTATGTTCCCCGTATTATTATACGAGGCATTCAAATATACTTATTTCGTAAGTACTATTTTATAATCAATCTATAGTTAGGATTTATACTACCTAATCATCTTTTATCAACACTAGACATCTCGAATCTGTAATGTTTATGTCAGTATTAAACATTTCATTTTATAACATATGCATCAATCGCTTTGGTTTAGCCAAGTTTACCACTTGCTTAAACCATTCATGTTTAGTGCATTTTCCGGGTTTGTGTGTGTTAACACGCTCTTCCCGTGCACATCAAATCAATTTCCTTTTTCTAATATTCAAATAAAATCTACTAAATGACTAATTCTTACCGGATGTTTGATCAAGCTTCAAACCGAACACACTTTGTTAACAACCTTGAGCTCTGATTACCAACTTGTAACACCCATCTCAATTTTAACATAAATTTAATACTAAATACGCATTTTAGATAAAAATACGACCTTACAAAAATTTATCAAGTTAACTTCATACAAGTTTAAAACATTCCAAAATGTAGTGTTAAGTGTTTACAAGATTTACTTTTAACTAAAAGTAAATTGATCAATGCGGAAGCTTTGTTTGGTCGTGTGTTCGATTCTTGATAACAGCTCGATCTTCATCCGGGATATCACCAACTTCACCTAATGTCAAAACCATTCCAAATGTTAGTTTTGACAACTAATAAATAAGTAAATTCAAGTTCCATTATCAAACAAATGAAAACAAAAACAAAATTCCGGAAACAGGTCTCTCGCGCCCCGCGAGAGGCTCATTTTGTGACAACTCGTATGTGAGACCCCTCTTTGTGTGCTTCGATATAACTTGTTTGAACTATACGTGACTAGTGGACGTGTTTGATTGTAATGTAATATTATGCATTATGTGCTACGTGATGATATGTGAATGTTATAAGTTTGGTTGCATAACACTTGTCCAGTCGCACAAGCCATTGGGCCGCACTTTAATCCTTTTCTCTCACACGCTACCCGGCCCACTATCACTATACTTGGCCGACTCGAGACTAAGGGCAGCCCATCAATGGGTTCGGCCCACTTCTTATATGCATACATGAACCTTTAGGGGGTGTAGTTTCTCATTAATTGCAAAACTCCAACACACACAAACCCTAAGCTCTATCCTTTTCTCTCCCTTGGAACTGGACGGCAGCCCCACTCGAAGCCTTTCTCCTTCGGTTCAATCCAACCCTCTCGAACATCACGGTTAGTGTTATTTTGTTGATGGTTGTTATGCGTCTGATGTGGTATTATTATATGACCAGTTAGGGTTTCATGCTAGTAGTTATGTAATAAATTTGTGATCATGAATGGGACATATGTGTTGATCTCGGTATGTATATGATGAAACTGTTTTCGTGTTAGCAAAACTATTAGAAGGGATTTCATGATGATCTAATGGATGGCTAGGGTTGCATGTTAGTATTAGAATCCGCTAGCCTAATGATCCGATTAAATGATTGAATGATGATGGTTGATAGGCTATGATTTGGGTTACATGATTAGTTCTTGAATTAGTTAATCAGATGATCCGATTGAGTGCTTGATGATTGTTCTTGATTTCGTGATGATTAAGATAGTATGATTGTGTATGAATTCCGAATTCAATGCTGTTTAATCTGTTGTGAAACTGCCAAACTTGTTAGCAATTGTTACGGAATTAAAGATGCTGTAAATAAGGAAGTTTGTTACATTCCTGAACGCGACATGGGTTGCGAGTCGAGAACCCTTAGTCTCGACTCGAGACCGTGCATCATCATCACACCGACAAGACTCGAGACCTCGGATGCGAGTACTGTTGCGACTCGAGACATGACTCGAGAACACCCACTCTCGAGTGACAAATGCATAACTCGAGACCTCTAGTTACGACTCGAGAACACCAAGACTTCAACCCGAGACCACACTGTCTCGACTCGGGATCTCTAGTCTCGACTCGAGACCATATACACGTGCACACTGTTTTGGACTTGCACACTGTTACGAGCCCAACCATTTGGGCTGCATACTTGGACTTCGTTTATTTACGTGACTGTACTGTTGAACTCGTACTGTGGTTGAACTGCCATGATCAATACTTGTATGCAACTAGATGGAATATGTGTAGAAAACATACTCACTACTGCCTCGGGTTGTGACAGGCACTTACGTAAATCCTACGTAAACCCCCGCGTACCACTCTCCTCGGGTTGAGAAGGACACTTACGTAAAACCTACGTAAACCTTGTATGTACTACTGTTCTCGGGTTAAGAAGAACACTTATGGTTACCTCTAGTCTAGTACATACACACATGGGAAGCCCCCACTAAATGAACATACAATTGACTTAGTTAATAACGCATGGTGATGCAACGTACCTACTATTACGAACTTACTTACTGTGAACTCGCTCAACTAGTTGTTGACTCTCTGTTACATGCCTTGCAGGACCATAGGTACTCATGGAGCTTGCACGGGAGGCGCGATCGTTGTGGGAATATGGACTGTTGAGTTCCATGTTAAACATTTACACTTTATGAGCTTTTACTCATGTTTGGGTTTTCACAATTATGCTTCCGCTATACTTTAACTATGTTTGGTTTTGACCACCTTTTATATTGATGGGTTGAATTTTATTTAATACTTGAAATGTTCAATATGATTGGTGGCTTGATCCTGGTCATGTCACGCCTCCATGCAGTGGTACTCCGCGTGTGGATTTTTGGGGGTGTGACAGATTGGTATCAAAGCCATTGGTTATAGAGAACTTGGTTTTAATAAGGGGAAAACGTTTTTATTAAAACCAGACTATAACCTGTACAGTGCTCAACGATCCACAACGACGCCTTGCTCCACGTGCAAAACTCAACATCCTAGGTAATATGGTTTATGTACTATTGCCTACTTGTTAGATTACATAGAACTTTGCTCATGGTATGCTTAGATACACATAACCCCTATTGCTTGAGAATACTTGTGTGCTTACCCTCTTCTGTCATCGCACTTCTCGCGAACCTCCCTCACTTATGTTCCCTTTGATATGAAGATCATGAGTGGACGCGTTAACATGACTCAAGCCCAGTTGACGGCTCTGATTAACGAACAAGTTGCTGCGGGACTTGCAGCCGCACAAGCAGGAGGTATACCCTGCAGTTGCAAACTCACTCTAGGATCATTAGATCCTACACACCTAAACGAACTCTTGTGTTTAACCTTGTCCTATTCTTATACACAATAGGTCAACACGTTCAGCAACCTGTTTGCACTTTCAAGAATTTCATGGACTGTCGTCCTAGCACGTTCAGTGGCACTGAAGGAGCAGTCGGACTCCTCCATTGGTTTGAAAAGCTCGAGTCCGTGTTTGAGATGTGTGAATGCCCTAAGGCTCGCAGGGTGAAGTACGCCACTGGTACTCTGGAAGGAATTGCGCTGACATGGTTGAATGCGCAAGTTCAGATTTTAGGGCTGGCAGCTGCTAACGCCACTCCTTGGAACGATTTCAAGGAACTCATCAAACGAGAATACTGCACACGTGATGACATCCACAAGCTAGAAGTGGAGCTTTTTCATCTGAAAATGACGGGGTCGGAAATTGAAGCTTATACGAAACGATCGAACGAGCTGGCCATCTTGTGTCCAACTATGGTAGACCCTCCAATCAAGCACATTGAGTTGTATCTCAAGGGTCTAGCGCCAGAAATTCAGAGCCATGTGACATCGGCTAACCTTGATAATATCCAGGATATTCAGCGTCTTGCCCATCGCCTCACAGATCAGGCAGTGGATCAGAACAGGCTGCCAAAACGCATCAGTGCAACTACTACCGCTACCACTTCAGCTACTCCTACTACTCCCAGTGACAACAAGCGAAAATGGGATGGGGATTCAAGCAAGGGTTCAGCTACAGTTCAGTCTCAGGTGCAGCAGCGAAAGACTGACAACTATCAGAGCCCTGGTCAACAATCTTCGGGCAATCAAAGACAGGGTGGATATCGCGGAAATCACCCAAGGTGCAACAATTGTAACAGACACCACAGTGGCCAGTGCAACAAGGGTTGTTGTCAGAGGTGTCTCAAGATGGGTCATGAGGCCAAGGATTGTAGGAGCCCACGGCCTGTAACTCAGGATCGCCAGCAGCAGCAGCAAACACCACAGAATCAGCAACAGGGCAACAAGGGATGTTTTCAGTGTGGCGCTGAAGATCACTTCAAGAGACACTGCCCCCAGTTAAACCAAAACCAGAACAACAACAACAACAATAATCAAGGCAATGGGAACAATGGGGGAAATAACAATGATGGGAACAACGGCGCTAGGGTCGTGCATTTGTGCTGGGGCAGGGTGACACAAGGAATGATCCTAACGTGGTTATAGGTAAGTTTCTTCTCGACGACTTTTATGTTACTATTTTGTTTGATTCGGGTGCGGATACCAGTTATGTGTCTCTAAAAGTTAGTCAAATGCTCAAACGTACACCCACACTTCTGAACACTAAGCATGTCATAGAGTTGGCTAACGGTAAAAGTCTAGAGGCCACACACATAGTTCAGGGTTGTAATCTTGTCCTCGCTGGTCAGACTTTCTCTATCGATCTTATCCCTATAGTTCTGGGTAGTTTCGACATCGTCATTGGGATGGATTGGTTATCTCAACAGCAAGCAGAGATCTTATGCAAGGAGAAGATTGTTTGTATTCCCCATTCTGGTAAAGAACCTCTCGAAGTTCAAGGCGACAAGAGTGGTGCAGTGGTTGGCATCATCTCCTTCCTGAAGGCTCAAAAATGTTTGCGAAAGGGTCACACTGCCATTCTGGCACTTGTTACTGATGCATCAACGACAGAGAAGAGATTAGAGGATATCCCAGTTGTGCGCGACTTTCCTCAGGTGTTTCCTGAAGATTTACCTGGGCTACCGCCTCATCGCCAGGTCGAATTCCAGATTGAACTAGCTCCAGGAGCAGCACCAATAGCTCGTGCACCGTATCGCTTAGCTCCAACTGAACTGGAAGAACTGTCTAAACAATTACAAGAACTCTTGGATAAGGGTTTCATTCGTCCTAGCTCTTCGCCTTGGGGAGCTCCAGTATTATTCGTGAAGAAGAAAGACGGTACTTTCAGGATGTGTATAGATTACCGCGAACTAAACAAGGTAACAGTGAAGAACCGTTATCCTCTTCCACGTATTAATGACTTATTCGACCAGCTGCAAGGGTCGAGCTACTACTCAAAGATAGACCTGAGGTCAGGCTACCATCAGCTGAGAGTCTGGGATGAGGACGTCTCCAAAACAGCATTTAGAACTCGCTACGGCCACTATGAGTTTCTTGTCATGCCATTCGGGCTAACGAATGCACCGGCAGTCTTCATGGATCTTATGAACAGGGTGTGCAAACCTTACCTGGACAAGTTTGTGATTGTTTTCATCGATGACATCCTGATCTACTCTAAGAGTCAGGAGGAACACGAACAGCACTTGCGACTCATTCTGAAGCTCCTTCGGACAGAACATTTGTACGCCAAGTTTTCAAAATGCGACTTCTGGCTTCGTGAAGTCCACTTTCTAGGCCGCATGGTAAACAAGGACGGGATTCATGTGGATCCATCCATGGTAGACTCGATCAGGAACTGGCCTGCACCACGTACACCAACAGAAATTCGCCAATTCTTGGGTTTGGCAGGTTATTACAGGAGGTTTATCAAGGATTTTTCCAAGATTGCACAGCCGCTTACACTACTGACACAGAAGGGTGTCACCTACCGTTGGGGTAGTACTCAGGAAACTGCTTTTCAGCACTTAAAAGATAGGCTCTGCAGTGCGCCTATTCTCTCATTGCTAGAGGGCACGGACGATTTTGTGGTTTATTGTGATGCATCCATTCAAGGTCTTGGATGTGTGTTAATGCAACGTGACAAGGTCATTGCTTATGCGTTACGTCAACTTAACGTTCATGAACGGAACTATACTACACACGATTTAGAGCTGGGAGCTGTTGTTTTTGCACTTAAGATATGGCGACACTACCCGTACGGTACCAAGTGCACTATCTACACCGATCACAGGAGTCTCGAGCATATCTTCAAGCAGCAGGAATTGAACATGCGTCAACGATGATGGGTCGAGCTACTTAATGATTACGAATGTGCCATCAAGTACCATCCGGGCAAAGCCAATGTTGTGGCTGACGCCCTCAGTCGAAAGGATACTACGCCTAGGCGCGTACGAGCACTACAACTTAATATTCAATCTGGTCTTCCTGCTCAGATACGAGATGCTCAGGTAGAAGCATTGAAACCAGAAAACGTCAGAGTTGAAGCCTTGCGTGGCTCAAGGCAACGGTTAGAACAGAAGGAAGACGGTGCCTACTACGTAACAGGACGCATTTGGGTCCCACTATATGGCAACTTACGCGAGCTTGTAATGGACGAAGCACATAAGTCTCGCTACTCAGTACATCCTGGTTCAGATAAGATATACCACGATCTCAGAACCACGTATTGGTGGCCTAGCATGAAAGCTCACATAGCAACATATGTTAGCAAATGTTTGACTTATGCGAGGGTCAAGTCGGAATACCAGAAACCATCAGGCCTACTTCAGCAACCAAAGATACCACAATGGAAATTGGAGGAAATTTCCATGGATTTTGTTACTGGCCTACCTAGATCTCAGCGTGGGAACGATACCATTTGGGTGATCGTGGATCGACTCACAAAGTCTGCACATTTCCTGGCTATTAAGGAAACGGATAAGTTCTCCACTCTAGCAGACGTATATCTTAAGGAAGTTGTCTCAAGGCACGGAGTGCCAACCTCCATTATCTCTGATCGAGATGCACGATTTACTTCAGAGCTGTGGCAAGCGATGCACAAATCTTTTGGCTCTCGGTTAGACATGAGCACAGCTTATCACCCTCGGACGGATGGGCAGTCTGAGCGCACAATTCAAACCCTAGAAGACATGCTTCGGGCATGTGTTATCGATTTCGGCAGCAGCTGGGAAAAACATCTCCCTTTAGTGGAATTTTCGTACAGTAACAGTTACCATACCAGCATCCAAGCCGCTCTATTCGAGGCATTGTATGGACGTAAATGCCGGTCACCTCACTGTTGGGCAGAGGTGGGGGATAGTCAAATCACAGGTCCAGAAATGGTAGTTGATGCTACTGAACGGATTGCACAGATACGACAACGCATGGCGGCGGCTCGTGACCGTCAGAAAAGTTACGCTGATAAGCGCAGGAAACCACTCGAGTTCCAAGTTGGGGATCGAGTGCTACTCAAAGTCTCACCCTGGAAGGGTGTGGTTCGCTTTGGCAAACGGGGTAAACTTAATCCACGGTATGTCGGACCGTTCGAAATCATAGAAAGAATAGGCAAAGTGGCCTACAAACTGAACCTACCAGCAGAACTCGGTGCAGTTCACAATGTATTCCACGTGTCAAATCTGAAGAAGTGTCTGTCAGATAAGACCCTCATAGTTCCTTTGAAGGAGCTCACTATCGACGAACAGTTGCGATTCGTCGAGGAACCAGTTGAAATCACAAACCGGGATGTCAAGGTCCTCAAGAACACTAGAATACCTCTTGTTCGAGTTCGTTGGAACTCCCGTCGTGGCCCAGAGTTCACCTGGGAGCGCGAAGATCAGATGAAACAAAAGTATCCCCAATTGTTCGCGAGCAGTACAACCACTACTGAGGCTGAAGCTACTACGGAATTTCGGGACGAAATTCCAAACCAACGGGGGGAGGATGTGACACCCTAGGAAAACCAGGAAAACCATGCAACTTAACTAGCTTCCTCAGTGAGTACGTACCAAATTTCGGGACGAAATTTCTTTCAAGTTGAGGATAATGTGACAACTCGTATGTGAGACCCCTCTTTGTGTGTTTCGATATAACTTGTTTGAACTATACGTGACTAGTGGACGTGTTTGATTGTATGTGCTATGTGATGATATGTGAATGTTATAAGTTTGGTTGCATAACACTTGTCCGGTCGCACAAGCCATTGGGCCGCACTTTAATCCTTTTCTCTCATACGCTACCCGGCCCACTATCACTATACTTGGCCGACTCGAGACTAAGGGCAGCCCATCAATGGGTTCGGCCCACTTCTTATACGGATACATGAACCTTTAGGGGGTGTAGTTTCTAATTACTTGCAAAACACCAACACACACAACCCTAAGCTCTCTCCTTTTCTCTCCCTTGGAACCGGACGGCAGCCCCACTCGAAGCCTTTCTCCTTCGGTTCAATCCAACCCTCTCGAACATCACGGTTAGTGTTATTTTGTTGATGGTTGTTATGCGTCTGATGTGGTATTGTTATATGATCAGTTAGGGTTTCATGCTAGTAGTTATGTAATAAATTTGTGATCATGAATGGGACATATGTGTTGATTTCGGTATGTATATGATGAAACTGTTTTCGTGTTAGCAAAACTATTAGAAGGGATTTCATGATGATCTAATGGATGGCTAGGGTTGCATGTTAGTATTAGAATCCGCTAGCCTAATGATCCGATTAAATGATTGAATGATGATGGTTGATAGGCTATGATTTGGGTTACATGATTAGTTCTGGAATTAATTAATCAGATGATCCGATTGAGTGCTTGATGATTGTTCTTGATTTCGTGATGATTAAGATAGTATGATTGTGTATGAATTCCGAATTCAATGCTGTTTAATCTGTTGTGAAACTGCCAAACTTGTTAGCAATTGTTACGGAATTAAAGATGCTGTAAATAAGGAAGTTTGTTACATTCCTGAACGCGACATGGGTTGCGAGTCGAGAACCCTTAGTCTCGACTCGAGACCGTGCATCATCATCACACCGACAAGACTCGAGACCTCGGATGCGAGTACTGTTGCGACTCGAGACATGACTCGAGAACACCCACTCTCGAGTGACAAATGCATAACTCGAGACCTCTAGTTACGACTCGAGAACACCAAGACTTCAACCCGAGACCACACTGTCTCGACTCGGGATCTCTAGTCTCGACTCGAGACCATATACACGTGCACACTGTTTTGGACTTGCACACTGTTACGAGCCCAACCATTTGGGCCGCATACTTGGACTTCGTTTATTTACGGGACTGTACTGTTGAACTCGTACTGTGGTTGAACTGCCATGATCAATACTTGTATGCAACTAGATGGAATATGTGTAGAAAACATACATGCACTACTTGAATACGAACCTGACTTGTATGGTAACTATGGTAGGACGTGGTTGACCACCAAATAGCTTGATTGACTTTTCTGTGTATCTGCCGAGCAAACCAAGGTGAGTTCACACTCTTACCAAGGCATGGGATTCACGGTGGGTAGGGAATGGGATTGAAGGAATGGGATTGAACAAATACTTGTACTTACACTGTTACTAGACTATCTACCATCGTCCTTGGATGTGAAGGACCCATACGTAAAACCTACGTATACTTGTACTCATCACAGTCCTCAGGTTGCGAGGGACACTTACGTAAAACCTACGTAAACTAATACTCACTACTGCCTCGGGTTGTGACAGGCACTTACGTAAATCCTACGTAAACCCCCGCGTACCACTCTCCTCGGGTTAAGAAGGACACTTACGTAAAACCTTGTACGTACTACTGTTCTCGGGTTAAGAAGAACACTTATGGTTACCTCTAGTCTAGTACATACACACATGGGAAGCCCCCACTAAATGAACATACAATTGACTTAGTTAATAACGCATGGTGATGCAACGTACCTACTATTACGAACTTACTTACTGTGAACTCGCTCAACTAGTTGTTGACTCTCTGTTACATGCCTTGCAGGACCATAGGTACTCATGGAGCTTGCACGGGAGGCGCGATCGTTGTGGGAATATGGACTGTTGAGTTCCATGTTAAACATTTACACTTTATGAACTTTTACTCATGTTTGGGTTTTCACAATTATGCTTCCGTTATACTTTAACTATGTTTGGTTTTGACCACCTTTTATATTGATGGGTTGAATTTTATTTAATACTTGCAATGTTCAATATGATTGGTGGCTTGATCCTGGTCATGTCACGCCTCCATGCGGTGGTACTCCGCGTGTGGATTTTTGGGGGTGTGACACATTTAAATCCTTCGCGGGCCGCGAGCTAGGGGTGTGCACGGTTCGGTTCGGTTCGGTTTTTGGGTAAAATCAAAACCGAAACCGAAATGTCGGTTTTTGGGTTTTAAAAACCGTTTGGTTTCGGTTTTTTTTCGGTTTTGGTTTTTCGGTTTTTACGTCGGTTCGATTCGGGTTTTCGGTTATTTCGGTTTTTGAAACAAAATTATGTAAGATTCAAAAAATAAAAAGTATAATTTATATTATAACAATCTTTTTATATGTTTATATTTAAGTTATTATAGTTAACCTCTTTAATTAATATTGTTTACATAAACCTAACCTTCTAATCTATTTTTATGTTTCTTCAAAGTTTTTATTAAATTTAATTTTTATATTAAATTTTGTTATATCCTATAGGTAATAATAAATCATTCAAGTTATAATGTTTTTATTATAAACACTTAACATTCAAGAATAAGATTAACATTTTCTATTAGCATTGGGTTAAACACTTAAACAATTTAAACTTAAACATAAAAATATATGGATTGTAAATTATCGGTTCGGTTTTTTTGGGTTATTGAAAAAGTTTATCCGAAAACCGAACCGAAATTTTCGGTTATTAAAAATCCGAAAACCGAACCGTCGGTTTTTGTTTCGGTTCGGTTTTTTTGGTTCGGTTATTTCGGTTATTCGGTTACGGTTCGGTTATTTCGGTTTTCTTGCTCACCCCTACCGCGAGCAGCCTCGCGTGTCACACCAGATCGATGTTGCCCCGTCGCGTGCCACGGGGAAGTCATTTTTCCAGAAGGTCCACTCCCTGGACCTGCATATCCGCCCAACTCTAATTTTTTACAAAAACACAACTTCAAATGACCATAACTTTTTATCTAGAGGTCCGTTTTAGGTGAATCTTTTTCCTATACGTTTGCAATGAAAATACGCATCAAATTATCCTATTTTCCACATATGAGACCTGAATTAGTAACGAATAGTTTATAATTTCTTGTTTCATTTATTCGACCCATTTGTTTTACACTTTGCAAATCATGTTAATCATTCATTTTTTTACTTCTAAGTGTACATACCCATTCCCTGGGTTTGTGAAATTCAGCGTATTATTACCATTCCATGGTATTACGCTTTCATATCTCTCAAGTATAGGGTGACGTTCACGTCACTTTAATATTACCAATTTACCCTTGTTTTGACCCGTTGGTCATCTAATGGAAACCTCCATTTTTATCATCATACTAACATATTCCAACAATTATTTTGTCTCAATGCCATGCCTAATGAACTTCGTCATTTCGGCATTATACCAATTTCACTATTAGACTAATTCAAGTTAACTAACTATATTCAATATTCAAACTGATGTAACGGAACCAAGTTACATACTTGCATAATTCATCAACATTAGTTTCTATCCATAATTACCCATTCCCGGGCTTATCAACTTTAGCGTATCACTCCCATTTCATAGTTTACGCTTTTATAACTCAAATTTAACGAGTGACGTTTAAGTCACTTCGAACACTACCATTTCGACCATTATTTGACCCGTTTTCTATGATACACCCTATGATTTTAGCCATTCTTTTTAACCCGTTTGGCTTATTCCAACCATACTTAAACTATTTATTTCGACCCGTTTGGTTTGTCGAGTGAACTTCGTCACTTCTATTACTTACCAAACATACACCAATTATTCATTTTGACCCGTTTGGTAACGAGTGAGCTTCGTCACTTCTACGATACACCAAACGTTCTCTAATCGTTCGCTTTAACTCGTTTGGTTGTCGAGTGAAAACCATCACCTCAATGACATGCCAATCTTATTCTAACCAATATTTTAACCCGTTTATTTATCTAGTGAACATCGTCACTTCAACTAGACATCCAAATTCATATGCTATGCTAAATTCAAAGTCTACTAACAAAATACATAACAAACTTAACGTAACGAAACCGTGGTTACGTACCTTTAGAGCGTTCCCTTCAAGCGCGTGTCCGTTCCGGCTCGTCCGCTTGAAGACTCGATTCCTTTGCCTATAGAGTTCAATCAACGATTCGTTTAAAACTCTATTCATGTCATATAACACATAATTCTCAACATCATTCGAATATGCGTTTTGTTCCGAATTTCAACATTTAGTTTTCTCTTAGGCATTTTAACAAACACCTTATGGGCATCGTTTTATTAAATCCATTATCAAGTTCATGACTAACTATTTAGTCCAAAATTTAACATTTTTTGCAAGTTCATCATATCTAGTATGCATAATAGCATCTAGATTCACTTCATGTAAATCAACAACACTCGTTTTAAAAATCAAATTCCTAGTGTTCTTTATCATTCTACAAAACCCATTCTACACTTAGATGGGAGACCATGAATTTCACACTTTTGAACATCAATTCAACAAGTATTTGACTAGGGTTTACTCCTAGACATGTTTTCATTACTAATTTCATCTGAACATCAATCATGCAAGTCTAATTTTTGATTTCATATATTCACCAAGAATTTAAGATGGAACTAAATAATGAAATTTGGCATACCTTATGATCCCTTCATGGAGGTGATCACTAATTTAAGCTTAGATTTCGATTTGGACTTAATTTGCCCCTTCAATTTGATGAAATTATGTTGATTAGGGTTTGAGTTCAAGAACCCCTTGTGCTCCTGTGGAAAAAATCGACCAGAACACACACTGAAGTGTGTGTTTTGGTGTTTTCTTTTTATTAGATAAAACCATTTTCAGTTTTGTCAAGTTTGGTCCCCTCACTTGTTCAACTTTTTATAAAGAGTATTTTAACCAAGAATTTCGTATTATGTCAAGACTTATAATTAACTAGGTTATTTATTCCTAGTTATTCTATTTTGACCATAACCGACATTTGATTATAATATAAAAATTTATATTTTTGGGGTGTTACAGGCCTTAGGGTTCCTTTGGGACCACATTATATGTTAGTATAACCCTCTAAGGTTATACTACATGGTTCCTTAGAAATCTGATTCATTTGCATGTTCCCGTTAAATGCTTAAAACGGAACATTATGCCCTTTTATCATTAAAACGAGATTTTTGAAAATGTGAGAGGACAAAAACCTTTATTACTGATATTTAAGTATGTCCTAAAAATTTGACATCAGTTTATGGTCTAAAAAGAAAGTTATGCAAGATATCGTAAAACGAAAACTTGTTGTTAATTAAATGGCATTTTTGGCATAAATCATATTTAAACCCGATTTTTGGCACCAAACTTTCTACCCACTGTTATAATATAATATTTAAGGATTTTTGGAAATTTTTGTCAAATTTTATACTGACCATAACATAGAGTTCTTGCATGGACTCAGTAATTGACGATAATGCCCTTTTCATTAATAAAATGAGTTTTATGCATCATTTGCATGTCAAACCTTTTTCTACTGATTTGATACATTAAATAAATTATTTTGAACAGTTGAGAGTGATCAAAATCTCAGATTTCCTTAAACAACCCGAATATCGTCGAATACCGACTTTTATGCGATTTAGGCGCATAGTATGGTTTAAAACCATATTTAGCACCTATGACTTGTTACCTACTAATTTTAAAAATAAATTTTTATACTTTAACAATAAGTATAAGTCTTGAACTCAGATTTCCAAATTTGACCCTTAAAGCATATGTGAAATGACCAAAATGCCCCTACGGTGCATAATCTGACCATAAATGATAAAATTCACATATGTATGATCTCTTACTGATGTAACTTGTTAAAATAAATATTTTTACTGATTGTTTTAGACCAGAACCTCAGATTGCTATTTAACCTCTTTTATAAACTTAAAAATGACCAAAATACCCTTACGGGGCTTAAATTGGTTTAAATTCGTTTTGGGCATGATGGAAGATATCCTACTGATATCATAACATATTTAAGGCATATTAACTTGTGGAACTTGTACATGACTCATTTGGTTACCCGTTATGCATATTCGCGTTCGGTACGGTTTTTGTAACTAGTTTACATAAATTGACCGAAACGGGTCAAACCTTATCAATCTTACTTCAAAATCCAGAATGTGTTTAGTTTACCCACTACATACAAGTCTTCATACTTGTCGGGTCTAAATCACATTCTATTCCGGTCTTTGCTTAATCTTGCGTTTTGAACCGTAAAACTTTCGTTAAAACTAACCGGTTCAAGTTAAAACTTAAATAAGACCCGTTAGGAATCTAATAGGTTTTTAAAACCTTCGTTCCAGATTTAGGAGCCCAGTAAAAGCTACTTGTACTTGCTGATTTGAAATACGACTGAGAATAAAGTAATTTTAGCTCAGGTAAATACTTTTAACTTATTTTCTGTTATACGGGCTTGGGATACAGTATTTAATAATACCGCTTGGTCGGGTATGAAATCTCTTAATCGGATTGTGATTAATAAATTTACATAGCCCGTTTTAATCTGTTTTCTTAAATATTTTCAAAAGAGTCGGTTAATTGTATTTACCAATGTAAACTGGCGTATTTTTCAAAAAGACTAAGTGCAGGTACTAAGCGTAATGGGCTGTGTCACGACCCCCGATCCACCCTGGATGGAATCGGGAGCCGCAAACAGCTCAGTGGTACCGGTGATTATTTTGAAAAACATTGCAGCGGAAATTTCATCAGGACCGTGAGTTAGGAAAAATATCAGAGTTTAGAAAACACCGGATTTTTATTTATTAAATAGATGGGGTAAACCCATGTTTTATAATGGTAGCTTTAATAAAGATAAATTTGATTTACATAAAGCAATATTTTTTAATTTGATTTAATTAATAAAATAAGCTACTTCTTGAAGTCTTTCAGTGTCGGATCCAATCCTTACTCCAATTTACTGTAATTACCTGAAACGCGTTTTAAAAAGGTTTTGTCAGCGGGAAATACTGAGTGAGTTCATTCATTTTTACTAAAATGACACATTGTTATAATTCACAGTATTAAGAGTGATTACAATGTCTCTAATATCAAACCAACTACCCACGGTATTTTATCACTCGACCCATTGGCCCTCTCATTGTCCAATGGTGTCTGTGATTATGGTCATATCACCCATTGGCTGCCCCAATGGTGAAGATTATCAAGTAATGTATACAAAACCCCACATACCGGCTGTAACTTGGTGATTACAAAGACTTAATCCCTGTAATTATAACTTTGGAAAATAATTTGGAGTTTTGTAAAACAGTTGATAAAAAGAGAATGACTCACGTTATAAGCATGCAGTATTGAATTAACAAGCTTCCTGATTCAATTTCTTCTGAGAATTAGCATCTACTTTGATTGTAAGTGTATGGGTAGAGTTTAGTCTACTGATAAGCCTGATAACCTAATTTAAACTATAATGCATACGAAAACTAGGTAATTAACTAATACAGCATTTACGATAAACTCACGAGATTAAAACCCTCACGACGAATGACAAAGTGTAATCACTTAAACATCCATCGGATTCACAACGAATGATATTTACATTGAGCCACTTTTTTAAGCTGGTAGTGCTTCACGGCGCTTTTCTTTGCTCACAACAGATCACCTGAAACATGTTTGAAAAAGGTTTCTCTGTGAAATCAGCTTAATGTAAATTATGGGATTATACCCCTAAATTAGGTAAACGTGCAGTTCGAAATATTGAAAAGATCCTGTTTTAAAAAGACTTCCGCTGTCGCCTAAATTAGATACCACAGGATTTCTGTCCCGCGGCTCCTGAAACGGGTAAAACCGGGTCGGGGGCCGTGACAGAAAAAAAGTAATGAATTCCCCGTTTTTCGAAATTAACTGAGAGTTTCAAGGAAGCGAATCTGGATATTTCAGAAGATGAGATGTTCAAATGAATGAGATGAAATGATATAATTTCCAAGGTGATTAGGTTCAAGCCAAAAGATATATGATCAATGGATATGGATATGAATGTTTGTGAATGATTTGCCAAAGGAAACTTATTTCGATTGTCAACTGAGAAAGAATCAGAATCAACAAGCTTGAATGAAATAAAAATACGAAAATGATTTGTCAACTAGGAAAAATCAATGGGTTGACATTTATTGAATTACAAGGATACACCGGAATATAAAAGAGTTTAGTGTATCTTTGTCTTAACACATAGTTGTATTAAGACTATTTTCAAGGATGAGTAAAGCGAAAGAAATACATGATTTTGGAATGATTTGTATGCTTATAACTAGCCCAAGCTACAAATTTATACCGACGCCACAAGGTGTCAGAGTGATTGAAATAATAATAGCGGGGATTGAATAAGTTCACCATGTTTGAAACCAAATGAAAGTTTAACGAAGTAAGTTCGAAAGTTTGTTTCAAACAATTGAATAAATGTTTTTCGATTGAAAATGAATAAGAAATAAAGATTACGAAATGCTCGATTGATGTTGTAAGAATCATTAAGAGATACACTGAAATATGACAAGAATTTGTGTATCATTATCTTAGCACACGATTGTGTTAAGATGGCTTTTATAGGATAAACCAACAAATCGGATTCAGTACAAATTAAATCCGTATATAATGTGTGAAAAGTATAAATAGTTCCGCATGAAATGATTGATAGTAATTTAGCACAATTTGCAAGTTCATATCAATACCACAATAAATAACTAAATAATTAAATCCGAGCATGATGTGAGCAACGTGATTAGCGCAAGCTTCAAACTTTGTGAAAATGTCACCACAAGATGATCGTGATCAAAGAAATGATTTGATGAATTTGAAGACTAAACAAGCATGTTATGGTTCAAGAGAATTGAAGTGCTTGTTGGGACTATTTTGAATATGATGGCTTCAATCCATCATATGGGACTTTGAATTGAATACGTAATGCGAGCAAGTTCAAACAATTGAACTTGGTGTAAACAAAATGAGTTCATGTATCAATAAGAAATTTTGGACATGGTCACAACAAAAACCATGTATGCCAAAGGAAATTGAGTTTTTTCAAGAAACTTACTGACTTGATATCAAAGAGTCATCGTTTTGCAATACACGTGGTTTATAAATGCAAAGATCAAGTATAGTGAAACGATATTTGAACTTTTGATAAAAACAACAGATTGGAATGAAGCCCTCCAGTGGTCTTCATAAATCAAACGAACCACATGCGCAACAAACAGTGCATGTGTAACGTGTGGTTTTACCAAGAAATGAAATAGATCAATATTTGTTATTATGAAAGAAATCCTCATGGTATGATGACCATTAGGGGAAGTAGAAACGCGAAAGTCAATTCATTATATGTAGAAGTCAAGATTTCCAACGAAAGAAATATAAGAACTTTACCTGGAATTCCGTGTGATAACTGGTGTTAAGTGATATTACTAGAGAATGTCGAATAAAATAAAAGTGGGGATTGTAAAGGTATATGCCTTCTTTTGCAGTGCCAATAGTTATGACTTTGATTAGACTGTGGTCATATCACTGTTGGGTCCGTTTGGGCGGCTTTCTTGTAGTAGTCATTGCGAACATCTCTCCTCTTCTCTTAGCGTGCACAGTTTACTTACGCCTTAGGCACATCTATCTTTCTTAGTTTCACGCTGGCCTAATGAATTGAATATGAATAAAAGTCAGTCTTTTAGTAAGCATATATAAGCAGCTGTTTAGTGTATAAGCAATTCTTTAGTGGTCGCACCGGTACAATGGAGGTTGCTTGAAGATGATGTTACGCGGCGTTCAGAACCAGTCTTGAAGTGAATGAATTAGCAAGAACGAAAAGCCACTTCTTGAAGTCTTTCAGTGCCGGATCCAATCCTTACTCCAATTTACTGTAATTACCTGAAACGCGTTTTAAAAAGGTTTTTTTAGCGGGAAATACTGAGTGAGTTCATTCATTTTTACTAAAACGACACATTGTTATAATTCACAGTATTAAGAGCGATTACAATGTCTCTAATATCAAACCAGCTACCCACCGTACTTTATCACTCGACCCACTGGCCCACCTGTCCAGTGGTGTCTGTGATTATGGTCATATCACCCATTGGCTGCCCCAATGTTGAAGATTATCAAGTAATGTATACAAAACCCCACATACCGGCTGTAACTTGGTGATTACAAAGACTTAATCCCTGTAATTATAACTTTGAAAATAACTTGGAGTTTTGTAAAACATTTGATAAAAAGAGAATGACTCACATTATAAGCATGCAGTATTTAACAAGCTTCCTGATTCAATTTCTTCTGAGAATTAGCATCTACTTTGATTGTAAGTGTATGGGGTAAGGTTTAGTCTACTGGTAAGACTAATAACCTAATTTAAGAAATGATGCACACGAAACTAGGTAAATAACTAATACAGCATTTACGACAATTCACGAGATTAAACCCTCACAACAATTAATAAAGTGCAATACTTAACAATTCAGCGGATTCACAACGAATGACAGAGTATAGTCCGAGTTTGGACAGCACTCAAACATTCAAGTCGAAATCATGATGAATAACAAAGTATAACCCTAATGTGGGCAGCACTTAAACATCTGTTGGATAGTTTCAATCGATCGGACATCGAATCATAGTAGCGATCGAGTTAATACCCTGTATCGTAGCAGAATTCGTGATTGTGGGTGTTTTATAGTAAAACGGCTATAACTCGGAGTGTAAGACGAGAATTAGCATCCTAAGCCATCGACCTACTCTCCCTTAAAACCCTCTATCGTGACTGCCTTTAATCATCTACGGAACCTTCATCACCTACTAAGTATCGTTGATGCCGGAGATATGGCAGCGGTGGCGGTGGCGGTGGCGGTGGTGATGCCGATAGAGGTGTGATGCGGAGGGATGGCTCTCTCTCATGTGCGTGAGTGTGGTGAGGTGAGACGTACATGTTTAAAACCCTATTTCTGGAATATAAAGCTTCTTTTGGAAGCTTACAACGCAAACAACATAAGAACGCCCGAGCATTTCAATTGACTACTCAGGAAGCCGAACTAATTCCTGACGTCATGGCCGGTACGTTTTTAGTTCACGACGTTTATGCAAAAGTATTATTTGACTCTGGTGCAAACCAAAGTTTTATCAATACTTCATTCTGCCAAGCTCTTAACTTACCCTTAACTACCCTTAGGCAGATCTTTACAGTCGAAACGGCAGACGGAAATTCTATTAACATAAATAAAGTTTTGCAAGAAGGAAAATTAGAACTTTTAGGCTATAAGTTTTCTGCAAACCTGTTACCTATGAAATTAGCCGGATTCGATGTGGTATTAGGAATGGATTGGTTAATAGCCAACCATGCTCGAATCCTTTGTGATAGGAATTCCGTAGAAATCCGTACTTCCACAGGAGAGGTAATTTTGGTTACAGGTGATAGACCTCGAAAGACACTGAAATTCATTTTAGTAATGAAGTTGGCTAGTTATTCAAGAAAACAAGAAATGGTGTATATGATTTCTGTAATCATTAACACTAAAAGTGCAGAACTCCAGTTTGTTGGGCGGAAATAGGAGAAAGTCAATTATCAGGTCCAGAGATTGTACAAGAAACCACAGACAAGATAACTCAAGAAATGTTTACCAGACGACTCCCTGGTAGTACCTCTTCAAGATGTGGAGGTCAATGAATCGGTTTCAATGGTCGGCGTGAGTGGTGGTATTTGGTTGGTTTGATTAGAAGCAAGAGTTGCTTCTAACCGGCTTGCTAGGTTTCTTCTTGCGACTCTTTCGATTTCCGGTTCGTAGACTAACGGTGAAGTCCTCCCGGAGTTCCGCGTATGCATGCACTACCTGTAACCTGCACAAGTAACACACCCGCGTAACAAGGAAAAAGACAAAGTGCAAAAAGAAAGCTAAACAATTTAAACAGTTAATCACACAAATTCAAACAATATCCAAACACAAAGCGCACGCACTCCCCGGCAACGGCGCCAAAATTTGATCGAAGTGTCGCGCTCCGGTCAAAGATAATATTTATATACCCTAATTACCCTTAACAAATAGCTAGTGGTAGTGAGGGGTCGAACCACGAAGAGTATGTGGTTTGTGTACGGATTTGATTGAATTATGAAGTTGTCACAATTATGAAGATTGCTAAGATATATTTTTGTGTTTTTGTTTGATTGGAAGATGTGAATTAGAATTACTAAAATGATTAATTAGACTAACAAATAGAGATTACTAAATGCAAGAATTGAAAATGATTGTTTGAACAATAATGAGAAAACAAGGTTCACACCCGGTTTCAACAATTGCAAGACTTAGGGTTACTATGTATTTTAATTAGTTTTACTTGAAATAGCTCATTAACGGGTCGCAATCACAAAGATTAGGTGTCAATCGCTATCAACGTCGTAAACAACGGACCATGATACACTTCGTTACTTTGGACTAGCAAATCCTATCGAAAGACAAGGCATAAATACGTGTATTCATTTCAGAAAGTCAAATTTAATCATTCACTCGACAGTTTGCAAATTCAATACCGACGTAGGACAATTGTCTAAGATTCAAATGCAATTCAAGTTGTCACAAAACAATTAACACACATAATAAACCCTAAACCTTACAAAAGTCTATACCGAGGTGAAACCTCCAAGGAATTAGCCGAGCATGATCGAAGAAACTTGATCACCGGATGTTGAAAGCTTGACTTGGATCATCGTGAAGCGTGAAGATGGATTGATGGATGAAGGTTAGGGTTTTAATTGAATGATGATGGTGAATGGATGCGTGGGTTGGTGGATTGGGGAATTGGTGAAGCTAGGGTTTTGGAATCAAGAAGATGATGATGAATTGTTCTTGATTCGGGTTGTAGGCAGGATGATTGGTGGAATGGGAGATGAAGAATTGGTAGATGATGGCTCCAAGAACAAAGTTCAAATCCCAAAAAGTGTGTAACTCCCGAATCATGTCCCCACAACCCTCTTTTACTCGATATTTTGACCCAAAATGAAAACAATCGCGCAACAACATCGACGAGCCGTCGCCGACGGCCTGATGCCCCGTCGGCGACGGTCCTTAATTATTGCGTTGGCTCCGACGGTTTATCTTGCTGTCTACAGACAAACCAGACGACGGAGATTTGTGCAAACCATCGGTGACGGCCCATATGGGCGTCGGCGACGGTGCCCAGATGTTGGGTTTTCTGTTTCGTCCATTTCTTGAGCCCGGTTGACCCGTTTCACATCCCGGTGGTTCCGTTTTCGCTTCGGTGACTCGTAATGCTCCCGAAAAGCTCTTTAAACTCTGTTAAACCTGCAAAACACATATCTAATCAAGAGTAGGCAATTCGAAACTAAAACTTGTGTAAAAACACCAAATTAAACATTTACAAACACCGGATTTCGACCACGTATCACATCCCCACACTTGTCTTTTGCTTGTCCTCAAGCAAATCTGTTTTTCACTTTCACGTGGGTCGAACAACGAATACACATCCCATTCCCGAGACAAAGGTCAAGGTCTAATGTCATACTAAAGTTCAAACTCTTTACAATATTCAACGTATTTAATGGTAATGTGATTTTAGTTACACCAATGGTTACCCAAGATTAACCCGCCCGTGAAACCAACAGTTCATGCACATCCCTCACAATGTTCTCTCCACTCGGCTTATAATTTGGCTAATATTTATAATGTATTAGCACTTCAAAGAATATGCACTCAAACCGATTAGAACATATACCCGTATAAGCTTGCAACTCAATCATTCTCCACTATTGATCACGAACACTAAGCACAAGTCATAAGGTCTTGTAAGGGTTGTAACGGGGCTAGGCTAAGGGTAGGAATTAGGATATTTTTAAAATGGCTCAGGTGATGAAAAATTCGATTTTTTATTAGAAACCACTAAACGAAACAAAACTAGATATAACTATCAACTATGAGGCAACAACTTTCGCCTTTTATTCAACGACTACTAACACATCTTTTTGTATTTTTTCTCAATGCCCTTTTTTTTTCTTTTTCATAACATTTTCTGATTTTGATGGATTTTTTTTTTATCAAAGCAACTATACAAACTTAAATTCCTAAAATCGAATTTTCATCACACGGGTTTAAAAAGAGAAGGCTTATGGTTACGGGCTATAGGTGGTCAAACGAAAGGTTTAGGCTCAAATTGGGCGACTAAGGGATTTAGTTGGGTAAGGATAGATAAATGGTTTTAAGAGAAAAGGTTTACCTAATGCCTTAATCATTCTCGTGCTTGTATTCGGTCTATAGTCTCAAACGTATCAAAAGTTGCAAGTTCTACAATATATGACTAATGGTCCACTCAAACAAAGAAATACAAACATGTAATCTATGATATAAAAGTGGCTCAAATTCTCACATATCTAGAAGGGTATGTTGTGTGACATGCATAAACTACTAGTTTCTTAGGCGGATTATTCCCAAATAACCACCCACTAAATACCTGTCATGCTATTAACTTGAACTTGACCATGACAAAAGACCAAATGGTTTGTGACATCCCTCGTTGACTTAGTTACTTGTGTTTTTACGATCGCTTTTGAAACAAGAATTTTTGAAAAATTTTTGAAATTTTTCCCCCATCCCCACACTTGAGGTAAACATTGTCCTCAATGTGTAGTGTTTAAATGAATGGGTCAAAATCGAAAACTTTTACTACTCCCCCATCCCCACACTTGAGGTGAACATTGTCCTCAATGTGTAAGAACTAGAGTTTTAAAAACGCACAAGGGATGTGACACGACTAATTCCCCCAAATTTTTCACCCCGGAAATAAAAATACAATATACAATCCACTTATTCCTAACTAACAATCAAAGTAAAAAGAAACCCATGCACCTGGTTTTTATCGGTTGATGTTCATATCCTTCGTCTCTTCATAAAAATGGTTGTCCCGCGAACGTGTTGTACCTACAAATTCTAATCCTTGTGTAGAAGCATGCTTCTCACAACCACCAAAATTTGTTAGTTACGTAGTTCTACCCTTTTTATGAACACATTACCAAGCCATGCATTATTTCACTTCGATTTTTTTTTTGTGGAAAAGATTTTACGACAACAACAATCCTAACTCACTTTCGTAGGAATCAAGGTTGCATTTAGCGTATGCAACACGCCCTTTTAAACCTCCCGATAGCTCGGGAGGACGAGTAGGTCTCGTGAGGGTTATATAGGGAACACACCCACAAAGTTCATTTAACTAGACATAAATTAAATAAAAACGACAAGAAATAAAGGAACAAAATATACAACAACAACAACATAAAACGTACCTCGCCTCTACCGCTGATATCTCTCATTAGGGTTCACTGGCGGGTTCGGCTGGTACGGATAACCAGTAAGGGCCTCAAACATATCCCTATAGTTATCCAGCGGGCTTGACTCTTGTTGAGGTGGCGGTTGGTACGGCATCGGAACGAAACTCGAACCGACTGCTTCGGGCCAATGAGGGGTTGGATCGGACGGCCCTTGCGGGTGAGGAAGGTTGGGGTAATCGGTCCACCCCGAATGTTCAGCATATGGGAGACCGGCTTGATAATCTCGTTGATGGCGTTCTTGGTCATGGAGCACCTTGAAATTATTAAGCGCCATCTGGTTGGAGAAAGCCATCGCCCCCCATCGGCGTTGGTCCAACTCTGCTTGTGCATTTCGGCGCCTAGCATCCTCTTCCTCCCATGCTTGTCTGCTGGCCCTTTCCTCTTCTTGCAGCTGTATCATGCGTTCCATTTGTGATTGTTGCAACGCATATTGCAGCTGCTGTTCCTCCAACTGCTTTTCCACCCTCTCGCGAAAAGACGATTGAAAACCCCATTGTTGTTGCGAGTACGCCCCTTGCGCCTCTTCCCGTTCCTTTCTACTAGCATGGTACTCTCTTGCTTCACCAATACCCGCCGACACTTTGTCGTAGATTGCTTGATCCCCACGGTTCCACAACCGATACGACGGTATTTGCCTTTGATTCACAAAATCTGCCACATTGGCAGAGATTTCCCTATGCTTCTTCCTGTACCTACGCCTCGGTCCCCGTGGACCAGAAGGATCAATGTCCTCCTCAACATCGGGCATCTCCTCATCGCCCCCTTCTTCATCACCTTCTTCATCACCCTCTTTGTCGTTGAACCGATAACTATCCCCTTGCTCATCTTCAACCGTGTGCAAATGCCCAAAAGCTTTCACGGTTATTCTCCAATGTCGCCTCATAGAAGCGAAGTTGAATTGATCGATGGGCTTGGACACCCACAGTGAGTCTTGAGGTAATGCATTTTGTTGGAGAATCATGGCGCTAATCAACCTTGGATAAGGAATTATTTTGCGTTTAAACGATTCCCGTGTATCCCATGTGTTAATCATAACAATTTGACGCCACGAGAGCTTGGGCGTCCCATATAACAATGCATGCACAACCCGACAGTCGGGTGCCTTCACCGTTCCACGGTCTCCGAACCGTATCATAATGTTCTCCAATGAGATACCTTGAAGTATCTTTCCCATCAGAGACAAATCGGCCCTTGCATCACCCGCACCCCCAGAACCCGGTAGGGTGTCCTCTAAAAGCCTTGCTGGGTCAGCATCGTTCTTCTTGTTGTCCAAAAACTGATCATACCCATAATAGTCATACGCATCGACCCTAAGCGAGTCAAACCTCGCTATAGCATTCATATGTTCGAAAGACATGACCATTTGACTTTTTCCAATGTTACCAACCAACTTCCACCTATGAGCCGGCCTATCAGAGTGTTCAAAACGAAGGGTGGATAGCCACTCACAAACTGCCCCCAAGTATACCCGAGTGGTGATGTCATCACACCAGTCAATCACCCTTTCCCAGCCAAGTTTCTCAAATCTTTGCACTATACCAATCTTCCTAAACTCTTCGACATCTACCATACGTTCACAAACCGCCCTGTCGGGTACGGGTTTTGAAATGCCCGTAACCATTTTCATCTTCCACATCTTAGCTTCCAACCTTTTATTATTGTATCGAGAAAGGGCCTTTGTTTTCTCTTCCTTCCATGCCGAGGCCGACCCACTGTTCTTAGCCTCTTCCCAATTCCAATCTTGTCTTTCAAGTTGCCCATCACCCTCTTCTACGTTACTAAGTTGTTCCCAACGTCTTTGATATACCCCGGAGCCCGAACCGGCTCCCGAAGATGAACCTTAACCGGAAGTCTTTGCTTTCTTGCCTCCTCGGAACATGGCTACAATCACAAGACAAAACAACAATTAGTGCACCCCAAACCTTCCAACAATCTCAAACTTTGAACATGGTATGCAATGTTGAACTTCAATCAAATTTTAGATGTAAAATCGCCTTTTTAAACTTCCAAAGTCGCTCATTTTATCATCTATATCAACTAGACATGTTTAATCTTAAGATTTTTCAAAAGAAAATCATGGTTTCAACAATGTTCAACATCACTACTATGTTCAATCATGCCAAATTTTTTAGTGTAATCATATCACCAAAACTAAAGCATGCTCAAATCCCACCCAAATCAAACAAACACCCTCAAATTTATGCTAACACATCCTACATTGTGATAAACAACCTACTCTTAAACAATAAGGTTAAAATTTCGGAAGAAATCACAACACATATGAAAATCATGCATAAATTAAGTGAAAGTTCATACCTTTAGTGAAGATTGACAAGAAGAACTAAAGAAAAGTGTAAATTAGGAAGCTTGGATGAACACTCTTCAAAGCCCTAAAACACACGTCCAGGAATCTTGCAAACGAGCAAGAATTGATGGGATTTGTTATGGGGGTTTTGTTCCTCTCTGAAAATCACTCAGGGTAGGCTCAAGAAGCAAGTGATTTGGTTGAGATTTGAGGAAGTTATGAAGAAGAGAAGATTTAGGGTTCTTGAGAGAAATTGGGGAAGATGAAGTTAGAATGCAAGAGAGAGAAAGAGAAAAACGTATGGACCTGAATTGGAAGTGATATTGGGTTGATTTCAGGTCAAAGGTTTGGTTAAAAGATGTTTCGGGTCAAGTTTGGGCACCCACTAGATGAATTAAGTCCGATTTAAAAGCCAAGAGACGATCAGCGTCGGAACGATATAGAGGGACCGTCGGCGACAGACAACCCTTCCGTCGGCGACGGTTAATGCAAATATGATCTGAGCCGACGGCTAATCTTGCTGTCTACGAACAATTTGTGGCTACGGTGATTTAGAGGGGCCGTGGGCGACGCACCATGCCACCGTCGGCGACGGTGCATGGATTTTCCATTTTAATAATTTTTTTTTATATGAGGAAAATTATGAGTTTTTAATAAAGGGACTATGTACATTAAAAAATCCTAAAAATTATTAAAAATCTTTTTGTGAATTTTTTATAAGTTAAAATTTTGAAATGCGAAAACCGTTAACGGCCCTACCACCCCCCGAAAAGTCGTGTATTGTCCCTAATACACACAAATAAGTCTATAAACATACCTTTTGTCTTCAAGACCCGTTTATGATGTCCGGACTTCACACAATTACAAAGGTTAGTAGGAAACGAAAACAATTCACACTCAAACAATGAAACCAAATGTACATAACTTTACAAAACTCGTTACCGATTCCTTCAGTTGACCTCATAAGTTGGCACACTTACCACGAAGTTTACCAACTCCACATTCTCATCCTTTTTCTCATTGTTACCATCAAGAAATGGTTTAAGGCGATGCCCGTTAACCGTTTGCTTCGACCCGTCCTTCGGATCCTTGATTGTAACATCTCCAAGCCTTCCGACCCGTGTAATCACATACGGGCCCATCCATTTACTCTTGAGCTTTCCGGGAAAGTATTTAAGCCTTGAATTGTAGAGCCAAACCTTTTGACCCACTTCAAACTCCTTTGGCTTCAACTTTGCGTCATGTGCCCTCTTCATGTCATCCTTGTACTTCGAGGCACACTCATACGCTTCTTCCCTAAGCTCCTCTAACTCGCAAAGCTTTAATTTCCGCTCTTTACCTGCATCATCGTATTTCATGTTAACTTCTTTAATAGCCCACCAAGCACGATGCACAAGCTCAACCGGCAAGTGACAATTCCGCCCATAAACTAAGCGATAAGGAGTGGTCCCAATAGGTGTTTTATGAGCCGTTCTATAAGCCCATAAAGCATCATTCAACTTCGTTGACCAATCCTTTCGGTCGAGTCGAACGGTCTTTTGCAAAAATTTCTTTTATTTGCCTATTGGAGACCTCAACTTGACCGCTTGTTTGTGGGTGGTAGGGAGTAGCAATTCGATGGTCAACACCATACCGTTTCAAGAGTTTGCCAAAATTAAAATTCTTGAAGTGAGATCCCCCATCACTAATGATCATCCGGGGAACCCCAAATCTAGAGATTATATTTGTTTGAACAAAATTGCAAACAACGGTATGGTCATTCGTTTTGGTGGCAATCGCTTCGACCCATTTGGATACATAATCGACCGCCACCAAAATGTATAAATTGCCATGCGAATTAGGGAATGGGCCCATGAAATCGATCCCCCACACATCTAAAATATCTACAATGAGGATCGGTTGCATGGGCATTTCATCCCTTTTTGATATACTCCCTAATTTTTGACACTCTATGCAATTTTTAGCGAAATTAAAAGCATCTTTGAAAATAGTCGGCCAATAAAGGCCGCTATTGAGCACTTTGTGCCCGGTTTTGTGACCACTAAAATGGCCCCCACAAGCAAATGAATGCAAGTGCATCAAAACACTAGGAATCTCCTCGTCGGGTATGCATCTTCGAACGACTTGATCCGGACAAAACTTGAATAAGTCCGGTTCTTCCAACGTGTAGTACTTGATTTGAGATAGGAAGTGCAACCTCTTCCTTCTATCCCAATGAGCCGGCAAGTCACCTGTAACCAAATAGTTGACAATATTAGCATACCATGGTAATATTCCAACTTTTAAAATTTGCTCATCGGGAAAATTCTCATTGATTTCTTCACGGGAAGAATCCTCCACACTCAACCGAGACAAATGGTCCGCAACCACATTTTCGCTTCCTTTCTTGTCTCGGATCTCCAAGTCAAACTCTTGTAACAAAAGAACCTATCGGATTAGTCTCGGCTTCGCATCCTTCTTGTCCATGAGATAGCTAACCGCAGAATGGTCAGAATAAACAATGAGCTTAGTACCCCATATATAAGCACGAAACTTGTCCAACGCATATACTACCGCAAGTAGCTCTTTCTCGGTAGTTGTGTAATTCAATTGTGCATCCGAGAGAGTCTTACTTGCGTAGTAAATGGCAACCGGTTTCTTATCTACCCTTTGACCCAACACGGCCCCCACCGCATAATCACTTGCATCACACATAATTTCGAATGGTAATGACCAATTCAGTGATTGCAAGATTGGGGCCTCAACCAACTTTTGTTTTAACACATTAAAGGCGTTTTGACATTCTTGGTTAAATTCAAACGGTTGATCCTTTAGCAATAATTTACAAAGAGGTTTGGTTATATCACTAAAGCCTTTTATAAATCTCCTATAAAACCCCGCGTGACCCAAAAATGATCGAATACCCTTAACATTCATGGGATAAGGTAAAGTAGAGATGACTTGCACTTTTGCACGGTCTACCTCTATCCCACGACTAGACACTACATACCCCAACACAATCCCTTCTTGAACCATGAAATGGCTCTTTTCCCAACTCAAAACAAGATTCTTTTCAACACATCTTTTCAAAACTTTTTCGAGTTGGTCAAGGCATGTATCAAATGATGATCCGAATATTGAGAAATCATCCATGAAGATTTCCAAAGACTCCCCCACCATATCTGAAAAGATACTCATCATACACCTTTGAAAGGTGGCGGGGGCGTTACAAAGTCCAAACGGCATTCGCCTAAATGCGAAAGTACCATAAGGACAAGTAAAGGTAGTCTTTGCTTGGTCTTCCGGATGTATGGCAATTTGATTGTATCCGGAATAACCATCCAGAAAACAATAAATTTTTTGTCCGGCCAACTTCTCAACTATTTGGTCAATAAATGGCAAAGGAAAATGATCTTTGGAAGTTGCAACATTTAACTTCCTATAATCAATACAAATACGCCACCCGGTTACCGGCCGAGTGGCGACCTCTTCACCTGCGTCATTTGTGACGACTTGAATACTCGCCTTTTTCGGAACTGTTTGTGTCGGGCTCACCCATTGGCTATCCGAGATAGGGTATATGATACCCGCATCTAGCCACTTTAATACCTCCTTCTTGACCACCTCTCGCATATTTGGATTTAATCTTCTTTGGGTGTCACGGGAAGGACTCATACCATCTTCTGTGATGATCTTGTGCATCACCACCGAGGGACTAATTCCCTTCAGATCCGCGATGGTCCATCCGATAGCAGCTCTATGGATGACCAATACCTTCATCAACTTCTCTTCTTGCTCCCCGGTTAAATTGGATGCAATAATTACCGAGAGCATGCTACCTTCACCCACATAAGCATATTTAAGATGCTTGGGTAGCACCTGCAACTCTAACACCGGAGGCTCTTCCAATGACGGCTTTAACTTTGTGTCGATGTTTTCCGGAAGACTCTCCACTTGATGTGTCCAAGTAGGTCTTCCTTCCCTTGCCGCCAAAACCTCCAATTCCTTCATTTCTTCATCCATGCTCCGATTTGTTTCTCCTTGCAACCTGTCAAACATGAAACACTCCTCTATTGTGTTTTCCTCTTCGACACTAGTGTCACATAGAGGTATACACTCGTTAACGATGTCCGCCATGTAACATTCATCGCCAACTAGAGGATCCGTTAATCTTGAAAAGACATTTAACCGCAACCGACGGTTACCAAAAGTCATGTCGATCGTGCCCGATTTGCAATTAATTTGGGCATTCGATGTTGCCAAAAATGGTCGACCAAGGATCACCGTTGGTTGCTTGGTTCGGTCCAAAGAAACATAATCTAACACAAGAAAGTCCACCGAATAGTAAAAGTCCCCGACCTTGACTATTACATCCGTGACTATCCCACGGGGTAGTTTAGGAGTCAAATCGGCTAGCACCACGGTGGTGTTAGACACTTGAAGTGGACCAAAATCGTATTGGTCATATAAACTACCCGGCAAGATACTCACACTTGCCCCAAGATCCAAAAGTGCCCTTGTCATTTTGAATTCACCCACTTGTATAGAAATAATGGGCATCCCCGGATCTTGAAGTTTTGGTGGAAGTGCACCCGAAAGAATTGAACTCACATTTTCAGTTAAATCAAGTTTCTTAGGAAACTTGTGAGTCCTCTTTTGGGTACATAAATCCTTCAAGTATTTAGCATATGAAGGTATTTGCTTAATAGCATCTAAGAGTGGTAAGTTGATTTTAACTTGTTTAAAAATTTCCCGCATCTCTTCTTGATGCGGACCTCTCTTGTTTACCACTTTCTTAGATCGTCCCAACAAAGCTTCGGGATAAGGGGCGGTATTAACCTCCACTCCTTTTTCCTTAGCCTTTGGGACAGGAACGGTCTCAACGGGGGTGTTAGTATTAATTTTTAGATCATTTTTCTTTTGACCCGTTTGCCCGTTTTTACCTTCATCATCACTCGCATCTTCCACCACCCCTTCAACAAACTTGGGTGATGGTGGCTCAACATCACTATCTATGACTCGACTACTACGCAAAGAAATTTGATTAATTGGTACCTCACGTGTGTTCCTCGAGCTTGACCCTTGGTGCTTGGGGTTCATCGTGGTATCACTTGGGAGTCCTCCTCCACTTCCACGCATTTGAGCCATCTCTTGAGAGAGTTGCCCTACTTGCTTCTCTAATGCCTTTTGAGATTTATCCTTCACTTCAAACTCTTTCTTCACTTCGGCTTTGAACTCTTGGTATGAATTGGTAAGAGCTTGTTGTGAGTTAGTAAGAGCTTGTTGTGAGTTGGTAAGATTACTCACGGCATTCATGATAGCATCAAACTTCGAACTTATCGACTCATCACCTTGGGAGTTTGATGCACCACCCCCATTTCCACTTTGGTTGTAACCCCGTTGATAGTTGCTTTCACGACTTTGATATCCTTGGTTACCCCCTTGATTGTAATTCCTTTGGTAACCCCCTTGGTTACCACCTTGGCGATTATTATACGAGGATCCACCTTGACCACCTTGATTACCCGGTTGAAAATTCGGGTTCATTTGATTCGAAGAATTACCATACCGGAAATTAGGGTGATTTCTCAAGCCCGGATGGTAAGTGTTGGAGTTCATGTCATATTGCTTTCGGTCCCCATACACTTGATTAACTTCTTCGGTGTAGTCACTCGACCCCGTTGGACATTGTTCCGCTCTATGCCCAATATCACCACAATCTTCACATACTTCAAATTGAACCGCGTTTACTTCTTTCTTCTTCATTCGAGCCATTTCCCGCTCTAATGTAGAAATCCGATCTTTAGAATCAAGATCGGGAAGTGACCGGGAAACAGGATGCTTCTTGGCTCGGTCGGCCGATTCTTTCTCTTTCGAGCGCTTGCTCATTCGTTCCAAAAACTCCCAATCATCATCTTCATGGTTGCTTAGAAGGGTCCCGTTGCTTGTGGATTCAAGTCGATTCCATGTATTGTCATCTAGACCCCGCACAAAGCATTTAACTAACTCCCACTTTTTGATTTGATGATGAGGGCATCTTCGCATCATTTCTCTAAATCTTGTAAAGGCCTCATGTAATGGTTCACCCGATAATTGGCGAAAAGACCTAATTTCGTCACGAGCATCATCGGTCTTCGCCATTGAGTAGTATTCATCAAGGAACGCTTGTTGCATTTCTCCCCAAGTGCGAATACTATTTGCCGGGAGTGTAAGAAACCACTGCTTCGCTTTATCCTTTAGTGAAAATTGGAATAAGCGAAGTTTGACTTCTTCTAGAGCAAAGTTATGTCCCCCAATAGTATTGCAAACCGAAGAAAATTCCGCAAGATGTGTGTAAGGCTCATCGTTAGACCTCCCATTGAAATGAGGAAGTATGTTGATGTAATGTGGTTTACAATCAAACATCCTTCGCTCACAAACAATAGGCGAATCGTTCTCGATGACGATCGGTCTGAAACGGTCATTTACCCCCCGTGGAGGTTGTTGACGACGATAAGGACCATTGACCTCTTGATCTCCCGGCCTTCGGTTACCTCTTCGATCACCACCCCTATCATCTCTTCTATCGTCTCTTCTTTCATCTCGCCTCTCATCCCTTCTCTCACCCCTTACTTGATTCCCACCTTGATTACCTCTTTGATTTCCACCTCCCACGAAATGAGGAATCCGGTTGGGGTTTTCATTATTATTGTTACTATAATACCCTTCATTTCGATTCCGTTGGTTGTTATTTCGTGGTTGGCGGTTACTCCCGTAACCGTCATTCCTTCTATTCCCGTAGCCATACTCTTCATCCCCAACGTAGTTGGCATTTTGATAGCCGAACTCTTCATCTTCGTACTCTCTTGCGTTGTAGACGTTACCCCTATTGATGTATCCCCAATCTTCATCATCGTTCATTCGATCATCATAGTAACCCCCATCATCCGAGTTTTCCGTATGAATGCTTACATGTTCCGGTGAGTGATAACCGGGAACACTGTAAGGTTCATCATCAGGGATTGCATTCCTCAAATCGTCGATATTGAAAAATGGGTCTTCATCCGCGGGATTGACGCGATCTCGATTACCTCTACGGTCGGAGTTGACATTCCGATCATCAAGGTTGATAGGTAACGACGCTTGTCGATGAAGGGTTTGTTGTTGGGGTGTTCGTTGGTTGTTGTTGGGATTTTGGTTTCGGAAAGGTGGAGTGGGTGGTCTAGCATTGGTATTACCACCCGGTTGTTCTTGAGGTATAGGTTGGGTGTTTTGAGCGGGATTAAAGTTGCTCCGGTATTGGAATTGGTTTTGGTTTTGATTGGAGTTTTGATTCGCCATTGAATCGGTTTCAATGGTCGGCGTGAGTGGTGGTATTTGGTTGGTTTGATTAGAAGCAAGAGTTGCTTCTAACCGGCTTGCTAGGTTTCTTCTTGCGACTCTTTCGATTTCCGGTTCGTAGACTAACAGTGAAGTCCTCCCGGAGTTCCGCGTATGCATGCACTACCTGTAACCTGCACAAGTAACACACCCGCGTAACAAGGAAAAAGACAAAGTGCAAAAAGAAAGCTAAACAATTTAAACAGTTAATCACACAAATTCAAACAATATCCAAACACAAAGCGCACGCACTCCCCGGCAACGGCGCCAAAATTTGATCGAAGTGTCGCGCTCCGGTCAAAGATAATATTTATATACCCTAATTACCCTTAACAAATAGCTAGTGGTAGTGAGGGGTCGAACCACGAAGAGTATGTGGTTTGTGTACGGATTTGATTGAATTATGAAGTTGTCACAATTATGAAGATTGCTAAGATATATTTTTGTGTTTTTGTTTGATTGGAAGATGTGAATTAGAATTACTAAAATGATTAATTAGACTAACAAATAGAGATTACTAAATGCAAGAATTGAAAATGATTGTTTGAACAATAATGAGAAAACAAGGTTCACACCCGGTTTCAACAATTGCAAGACTTAGGGTTACTATGTATTTTAATTAGTTTTACTTGAAATAGTTCATTAACGGGTCGCAATCACAAAGCTTAGGTGTCAATCGCTATCAACGTCGTAAACAACGGACCATGATAAACTTCGTTACTTTGGACTAGCAAATCCTATCGAAAGACAAGGCATAAATACGTGTATTCATTTCACAAAGTCAAATTTAATCATTCACTCGACAGTTTGCAAATTCAATACCGACGTAGGACAATTGTCTAAGATTCAAATGCAATTCAAGTTGTCACAAAACAATTAACACACATAATAAACCCTAAACCTTACAAAAGTCTATACCGGGGTGAAACCTCCAAGGAATTAGCCGAGCATGATCGAAGAAACTTGATCACCGGATGTTGAAAGCTTGACTTGGATCATCGTGAAGCGTGAAGATGGATTGATGGATGAAGGTTAGGGTTTTAATTGAATGATGATGGTGAATGGATGCGTGGGTTGGTGGATTGGGGAATTGGTGAAGCTAGGGTTTTGGAATCAAGAAGATGATGATGAATTGTTCTTGATTCGGGTTGTAGGCAGGATGATTGGTGGAATGGGAGATGAAGAATTGGTAGATGATGGCTCCAAGAACAAAGTTCAAATCCCAAAAAGTGTGTAACTCCCGAATCATGTCCCCACAACCCTCTTTTACTCGATATTTTGACCCAAAATGAAAACAATCGCGCAACAACATCGTTTGAGCCGTCGCCGACGGCCTGATGCCCCGTCGGCGACGGTCCTTAATTATTGCGTTGGCTCCGACGGTTTATCTTGCTGTCTACGGACAAACCAGACGACGGAGATTTGTGCAAACCGTCGGCGACGGTGCCCAGATGTTGGGTTTTCTGTTTCGTCCATTTCTTGAGCCCGGTTGACCCGTTTCACATCCCGGTGGTTCCGTTTTCGCTCTGGTGACTCGTAAAGCTCCCGAAAAGCTCTTTAAACTCTGTTAAACCTGCAAAACACATATCAAATCAAGAGTAGGCAATTCGAAACTAAAACTTGTGTAAAAACACCAAATTAAACATTTACAAACACCGGATTTCGACCACGTATCAGGTACCGGTGATTATTTTTGGAAAACATTGCAGCGGAAATTTCATCAGGACCGTGAGTTAGGAAAAATATCAGAGTTTAAAAACACCGGATTTTATTTATTAAATAGATGGGATAAACCCATGTTTTACAAAGGTAGCTTTAATAAAAATGATATTTCTTCATTTGATTTAATTAATAAAATAAGCCACTTCTTGACGTCCTTTAGTGCCGGATCCAATCCTTACTCCAATCTACTGTAATTACCTGAAACGCGTTTTAAAAAGGTTTTGTCAGCGGGAAATACTGAGTGAGTTCATTCAGGTTTTATGCAAAAACAGATTTGTTATAATTCACAGTATTAAGAGCGATTACAATGTCTCTAATATCAAACCAACTACCCACGGTACTTTATCACTCGACCCACTGGCCCACCTGTCCAGTGGTGTCTGTGATTATGGTCATATCACCCATTGGCTGCCCCAATGTTGAAGATTATCAAGTAATGTATACAAAACCCCACATACCGGCTGTAACTTGGTGATTACAAAGACTTAATCCCTGTAATTATAACTTTGAAAATAATTTGGAGTTTTGTAAAATAGTTGATAAAAAGAGAATGACTCACATTATAAGCATGCAGTATTGAATTAACAAGCTTCCTGATTCAATTTCTTCTGAGAATTAGCATCTACTTTGATTGTAAGTGTATGGGTAGAGTTTAGTCTACTGATAAGCCTGATAACCTAATTTAAACTATAATGCATACGAAAACTAGGTAATTAACTAATACAGCATTTACGATAAACTCACGAGATTAAAACCCTCACGACGAATGGCAAAGTGTAATCACTTAAACATCCATCGGATTCACAACGAATGACAGAGTCTACCCCGACTTTGGGCGGCACTCAAACATCCTGTCGGAATCACGACTAATGACAAAGGATAACACTTAAACATCATGTCGGATAGTTTCAGTCGATCGGATATTGAATCGTAACAGCGATCGAGTTAATACCCTGTATCGTAGCAGCGTTTCGGGGTTGTATGTGTTTGGTAGAAAAACGGTTATAACTTAGTGTATATAACGAATTTTATCGTCGAACTAAAGCAGAATGCCAAGTCCCAGACTCTACTATTTATAGCTGGAAAATCGACCCCCTCGCGTGTCGCGAGGGGTTGCCTGGGCGGCGTCGCGTGGCGCGACGGGTTATCTTTCACTATAGGGTTGCCACGTTCCTAGGTAGGCTTGCTGATTCGACGGAAACGAAAATTTTAATTTTGACAGCAAACTATATAGATAATTGTCGAGTAGGGAATACCCCCCCTGAGTTTTAGGGGCCCTGATCTTGATTTTGATTGTTATAAAAATTTTAGAGTCTGTGCAGAATTACTTGGGTGTCTCAACTAGGGTTTCCTATTGGGTAAAAATAATAGATATGACTTTTGATGAGAGTTGTTACAAAATAGAATAATAATAGTTTTGGGTAAATCATAAAAAGAGAATAAAACAGTGAGAAAAGAGAGTGGACCTACTGTGTAACTTTAGGGTTCAACTAGAAAGACTCCTGTTATAAATTTTGGGTATAACTTTTGGGCTATTAAAATATATAATGCACTCGTGTTAAGCATAGTACCCCTAAATAAACCTTGTCCCGAAGTCCCGAGATAGAATCCCAACAACTTAGTCGGGCAGAGCCCTGACATATGTTATGAGACTCAGATCAACCGGAAAGGATAGCGGTGATCGGGAGTTACAATACTTAAAACGAGCAGGGCTTTATTATTATTATGGGTGAAATAATAATAATAAAATATATCATAGAACGCATAGAGAGTGGGAAGGAAAAGTTAAAAGTTTGAACGATTTAGAATGGCTGAATGTATTGCCTATTTATACGAATTTTGTTAGTCTGTTACTTCAATAATTCAGCCACGTAAATTTTTATTAAATTCCTTTAATTCCTTTAACTTCCACGTAGTTTTCATGCATGACACCTTATATTCTTATCTTTCAAAAATTTAGCCACGTATATGTTTATGCATATTACAATTTAAGTTTTCATGCATGACCTTTAGACTTTTGATATCTTTAGTTTTTTGTCATATTATTTAATATATATATATATATAGATTATAATGAATTTAACTGCTTTACTTATTTGACGCGTATAACTTTTAAAATACAACGTTTTACAAAATAATGAATATGTCTTTAGAACGAGTATATTTTTGTCTACATTTGGGTCTAAGTTTCATTAAAATAGAGTAGGTTCAAAATACAACGTATTTTTATAATTTAATTATTATAGGGTTCCTAGGCCCGTCTACGAACTTCATATTTCTAACTTTTAACTTACCCGTAATATACCTGTCTAATAATATAACTTTTTATATACTTTTATTTTTATTAGACAGGTTACCCATACATAGTATAATATTTCAACCAATTATATAAAATAGTGTTTAAAACTATTTGGGTTGACTAATTATATTAATAATAAACGAGTTACTAGTTACTAGTGGTCAATAAATTTAACCAAACCTATAATTCTTATATGATAAAAATAGGAATGTTACATCCTCCCCACCTTGTTTTAAATCTCGTCCTCGAGATTTGGGCTACGATATTTCTTTTAGAGTTATGTCACTTTTTAGGCAATAAAAATAATATTAAGGTAAATGATACCAAATCACAATATTAAATTTTGTGAATATGAGTTGTACAATAAATAGGACTCAATGGTTCAACTGTTACTTCAATAATTCAGCCACGTAAATTTTTATTAAATTCCTTTAATTCCTTTAACTTCCACGTAGTTTTCATGCATGACACCTTATATTCTTATCTTTCAAAAATTTAGCCACGTATATGTTTATGCATATTACAATTTAAGTTTTCATGCATGACCTTTAGACTTTTGATATCTTTAGTTTTTTGTCATATTATTTAATATATATATATATATATATATATATAGATAGATTATAATTAATTTAACTGCTTCACTTATTTAGCGTGTATAACTTCTAAAATATGATGTTTTATAAAACAATGAATATGTCATTTGAACGAGAATATTTGTATCTACATTTTGAACCAAGTTTCATTAAAAATAGAGTAGGTTCAAATATAATGTATTTTTATAATTTAGTTATTAAACGGTTCATGGGTCCGTCTAAATACTTCATATTTCTAATTTTCAACTTACCCGCAATCTACCCTGTCTAATAATATAAGTTTTTATATACTTTTATTTTATTTAGAAAGGTCACCCATATACAGGCCAATTAATTATAATATTTTAACCAACTATATAAAATAGTGTTTAAGACTATTTAGGTTGAATATTTATATTTAAAAATAAACTAATTACTAGTTACTAGTGGTTAATAAATTTAACCAAGCCTATAATTCTTATAAAAATAGGAATGTTACATCCTCCCCACCTTGTTTTAAATCTCGTCCTCGAGATTTTGGGTTACGATATTTCTTTTAGACTTATGTCATATTTTAGTCAATAAAAATAATATTAAGGTAGATGACCCAGAATTAAATATCAAATTTGGTGAATACGAGTTGTACCATAAGTAGGATTCAATGGTTCAACTGAATTAGTTCAAGCAATCGATGATAAACGAGTGAGATGGAATGATATAATTTCCAAAATGACTAGGTTCAAACCAAAAGATATATGATCAAAAGATATTTTAAATTGGATGTGAAGGACTTTTAGAGTCAATAAAATTCTTTGTCAAAAGAAAGCTTACTTTGATTGGCAACTGAGGAAGACTTAGAATTTGACAGGTTAAAAATGAAATAAAAGCATGAAAAATGATTTGTCAAATATTTAGAAAAAAATTAAAGTGTTGAGATGAGTGAATTGCAAAGATACACCAAAAGACAATAGAATTAGTGTATCATTGTTTCGAGTTTCAAGTTGTTTCGGCATGACCAACCATTATATTATATTTGTAAGGCAAATGTAATATATATTATTTGTGTTCTTGTTTGAACTGTATCTTACATATCAAATATAAATACTATGTAATATATATTATTTGTTTCACATTTTTACTATATATAAATGGTTACTACTTTCAAATAAATATTATTTTAGTATTTTACTATACTATGTAAAATAATTTATATTTACTATGTAATATAAATTACAAAATACCACGGTGAAATTATTACATTTAGTATTATGATTTTGTAAAAGAACCGCTATTATTTATAACGTTAAATGAAAATTTGTAAATAAAGGTGTAAAAATATTTATTGTACAAAAGTATTTGTAAAATATTTTGTAAATATATAACACTTAATGGGTCGATTCTATGTGATTACTTATTTTTATTTTGAAACTATATAACGTTGTGAATGTATTTACAAATGTTGTAAATAAATGAAAACGGGGACTATTCTTTATATATTACAATGTTCTCCTAACTTGACGTAGTTAATGACTACTATATTATTCTTATATGGTTATTTTCTTGCCAGAGTGTTATGGTACATAGTTATCACAAAATATGTGATACATAATTATTTATATAATTTTATTCGTCCCTCTAATTCTTGTTTTGTTTTATGAAAATATGTTTTCTCTTTACAGTACAAAGTATATATATATATATATGTATATAATTAAAATTTACTAAATAAGTATGATGACTTAATTTATATATATTAAATAGTTATTATCATGGTTGGATATTGGTTAGTGCTGCCTTGTTTAAGCATAGGTGGCCAGTCCATGCCTAACTAAGGCTAGGCTATTCAATACATGCTGCTGATAATAACCCTAGTATTTTAAAATATTACTAACACTATTACTATTAGTATATTATTACTAATAATAAAACTAATATTAATTGCCAATAATAAATACATAAACTTAAATGAGAGTATACCTCAATATAATTGTATACATATATATAAAAATATAATTTCTTTACCTTAATGATTTAACAAGAATTTTAAATATAGGAATATTATATTGTAAGTTTCCATATATAATCAATTAAATTTATATAATGTTTTTCGATCAATGATAATAAAGTAAGATATATCACGAAAGGCTCGGTTGATGTTGTAAGGACTATTAAGAGATACACGGAAATAGGACATGAAATTGTGGATCATTATCTTAGCACACAATTGTGTTTTAAGATTGTTTTTATAAAATAAATTAACAAAGCGGATTCAATATAGATAAATAAATAAATAAATAAATCCGAAATTAGTGCAAGCTTCAGATTTTGTGAAAACGTCACCACAGGGTGATCGTTATCAAAAAAATAATTTAGTGAAGTCGAAGGCCAAGAAAGCATGTTATAGTTCAAAAGAATCGAAGTGCTTGTTGGGAATATTTTGAATATGATAGCTGCAATCCATCATATGGGACCTTGAATTGGATATGTAATGCGAGAAAGTTAACTGGGTTTGAATAAAACGAGTTTTAATAAAGAAATTTGGAAATGATCACAACAGAAACCATGTATACCCTTCAAAAGAAAATCGAGGCTTTTTTTCAAGAAATTTATTGATTCGATATTAAAGAGCCATCGCTTTGTAAAAACGTGGTTTACAATGCAAAGATCGAGTTATAGCGAAAATGATATTTGAACTTTTGATAAAACAACAAATTGGAATGATGCCCTCCAGTGGTCTTCATAATTAAAATGAACCATATGCGAAATGAACAGTGCATATGTAACGTGTGGATTTACCAAGAAATGAAATGGATCAATATCTGCTACTATGAAAGAAATCTTTATGGTATGATGACCATTAAAAGAAGTAGAAACACGGAAGTCAACTTATTTATAGGCAGAAGTCAGAATTGCAACGAAAGTAATATAAGAACTTTATCCTAACTTAACGTAGTTAATAACTACTATATTATTCTTATATGGTTATTTTCTTGCCAGAGTGTTATGGTACATAGTTATCACAAAATATGTGATACATAATTATTTATATAATTTTATTCGTCCCTCTAATTCTTGTTTTGTTTTATGAAAATATGTTTTCTCTTTACAGTACAAAGTATATATATATATATATATATATATATATATATATATATATATAGGATTAGGTTCAAACGTGAACAAAATTCCAAGAGTGAACTGCGTGAACTGATCTGGGCACTTGATTTTTATGATCTTGAGATTTAAATGAGTGGCATGATGGTAATTATGTGGTTAATTTTTTCCATTTAATTAAATACAAAAAGGGTATATTTGTAATTTCAATCTTAAATTGATTGCATAAATCTCTCACAAATCAAGTAATCAATTATCCTGTTCAATTTGTCAAAACCCTACCCCAAAATTAACCAGCTAACACCCTGCTCTCTCCCTCATTCTCTTCTCCGGCTTCGGCAACCGGAGCAACGCCGGCCACCTTCGTCACCCCGATATCCGGCCGCACTCCCACATACCCAAACCACCACCGATTTGATCTCATGAGATTCGAAGTGGTGAAGTTTGCAATTTTGATCTCATGCGTCGAACACCTTGTCTGCGCTGTTCAAATGGCTGTGGTCTTTAAAACCCGACACCAAAATCAGCACGGGTTTGTTCAGTTTCATCTTTTTTCTTGGCTTAAGTTTTAATCAGGATTTTTGAGGTGGTAATTTGATCTGGGTGGTTTGATTTACAGTTGTTTCTAGCAGGTCAATGGTGAAATATGAAGGTGGCTATTCATTTGAAATAGTTTTTGATGGAAGTAAACTTGGGATTGAGCCTTATTCTGTGGTGGTGACTCCATCTGAAGGAGGTTCTTGTGTTGGATTCTGAAAATAGTAATGTTTATAAAGTCTCAACACCCTTGTCAAAATGTAAGTGTAATTATCCTTATATATGTTATGCATAAGTATGTTTATATTCTGTTTATAAGATCAAAATTGGATGCTATTAAACATCTGTTTTTCACCGACCGACCACCAACCAGGTATGAAGTTTGCAATTTTTCATTGTTTTTGATGTTGAAAATTATTATTGTTTGATTGAGGTTCTGAAGATTGTTATGAGGTTCTGAAGATTGTTATTATTGTTAAGTTGTTTAGCGTTTTTTGGAGTTCAATTTCTTTATTTTGCTCTGTTTTTAATGCGATGTACACATATGTATTCTGATTTATTCTTTTTAATGCGATGTACACATGTGTATATTGTCTGTTTTTTGTGATATCTCAGTTTTTTTTTTTGCTCAATTTTTTGATTTTGCTCTGGTTTTAACGCGATGTACACATGTGTATTATGATTTTGCTCTGTTTTTAATGCGATGTACACATGTGTATTCTGATTTTAACGCGATGTACACATGTGTATAGCGTCTGTTTTTGTGATATCTCAGAATTTTTTGTGTATTGAATGTGTAAGGTTGTTAATGTACACTTGTGAATTATGCAAAGTATTAGTTGCTGAGTTTTTTGTGCTATTATAGGAGATGTCGTTAACGAGAAAAGTGGAGATGGAAGGTCGATAAGGATGATTCACGTATGAGGTCAATAAGGATGATTCACATATGTTTGTTTGCTTGGTTGATAAGGATGATTCAGCATACAACGTGGCGAATAGTTGTAAAAGATTATGTTTTTTTTTTGTTTTTTCGATTATGTTGGGTTTATTGTTTTTAAGAAACTTGAACTTGTAACTATATGTTTTTTGTGTGGTTTGGAAAACATTATGGAACTTGTAATTTGTTAAATATAAAATAGTTTTACAGGTATTGTTTCTATGTATGTATTATGTAGCTAATTACACATATGTATAATGCTGACTATACATGTGTACTGTTCTATTTATATCCAAGTACACATGTGTATACCGTTGAAATATGAAGGTTACGTAGATCTTAAAAATCAAAATTTGAATTCTGGTGATGGAATCTCAAATAAAAATTAAAATTGAAATCTGGTGATTTGTTGTTTGTTTTGATAATTATCTTATTAATAAATAAAACATAATGTGGATAATGAATTTAAAATAGGAAAGATGTAACTTAATTCAATTATTAAAATAATGATTTAAATCTAATTTTTTATATAATTACAATCCTACCCTTAACAATTAAAAAGGAAATCAAGGGTCCAGATCTATTCACGCAGTTCACTCTTGGGAGGTTGTTCACGCTGGAACCCTACCCTATATATATATATATATATATATATATATATATATATATATATATATATATATATATATTTGTATATAATTAAAATTTACTAAATAAGTATGATGACTTAATTTATATATATTAAATAGTTATTATCATGGTTGGATATTGGTTAGTGCTGCCTTGTTTAAGCATAGGTGGCCAGTCCATGCCTAACTAAGACTAGGCTATTCAATACATGCCGCTGATAATAACCCTAGTATTTTAAAATATTACTAACACTATTACTATTAATATATTATTACTAATAATAAAACTAATATTAATTGCAATAATATAGTAGTAATTAACTATTATATTATTCATGAACAAGACATATTATAAATAAATGTTCATCTTGATTAATATTTCACAACTATTAAATACTTATAGAAATATTCTTTTATAATATATATATATATATATATATATATATTAAAATATCAAATGTTATTTACGCAAGCCAATATTTAAGTATGCTTAATATTAAAATAAACATTTATTATTTTACTTTTATGATTTAAAATACCCTATTATAAAATCTTATAGTTAAACATACTTGATTTTAAAAATGATAATCGTGAGTTCTAGGATATTGGGTAAACCTATTTATAAAACATATATCATTATTTTGTCAAAATTACCACGGGTTTTGATATTTTAAACCTATCTATATTTATTTATTATTCTACTTTATGATAACATAAAAGGAAAAGGTATTTAATAAATCAAAATATCACCTATCTTTAATCAAACATTTGATTAAAATCATCTGAATACAATTATGTATTAGGACAAAAATACACTAACTTTATTGTCTTTTCGTGTATTCTTACAAATCACCCATCTCAATACATTAATTTTCTCATATCATAATTCAATATTTGACAAATTATTTTCATGTTCTCATTTCATTCTGAACCTGTCAATCTTAAGTCTTCCTTAGGTACCAATCAAGTAAGTTTTCTTCTGACAAAGAATTTTATTAATTCCAAAAAGTTCTTCATATTCATTTTAAAAATCTATTGATCATATATCTTTTGGCTTGAACACAATCACCTTGGAAATTATATCATTTCATCGGAATGTCTCATCTTTTGAAATATCTAGACTCGCTTCCTTGAAACTCTCAGTTAATTTCGAAAACGGTAAAGTTCTTTCAATCATAACAATACCTTGCAGTATCCATATACATTTGTAGCCTGTGCTAATAATAAACCCTATTCATACGTCATTTGTTTGATTTGTCATATTCGTGGTACAATTATGTACTCAGATTACGATACACTAAACTCTATTGTCCAGTACCATTTAAGTAAACGATATTGATTTTCGGATAATCATTAACAAAACATTTTCCATATTTCCATTCACAAATAGATATTTATCAATTCAGAATCTCCCTCAATTGATCAAAGTAAGTTCATTTCGGATATTGAATCCAATTGTTTCTATAAACCATTTTTATTTTTCATACCCCTCAAAATATCTTTTGATTCCATTTCACGATACACTGTTTCTCTTGATTAAAAGAAGAAACATAACCCCAAGAAAATATCATAGTCCAACTCTCGAGGACGAGATTTTTATTAAGGTGGGGAGGATGTAACAACTCTCACTAAAATTAATATTTAGTATGATAATTATCCAATAAGGAAACCCTAATTGAGACACCCAAGTATTCTGCATAAACCCTAAAATTTCCAGAACAATCGAAATCAGGATCAGGGCTCCTAAAACTCAAGGGGGGTAAACCCTAGTTAACGATTATCTAAATAACTCGTTAAATTTTAATTTGAAAATTTTGTCAACTCAGCTAGGCTAGTCCCGAACGTGGCTACCCTATAGTAAATAGGTATCCCTTACGGACCGTAAGGGAATAGTCTTACGGTCCGTAAGCATGTCCAAATTTCATGTATAAATAGCAGACATTGGCACTTGATTTCTGGCTCTGAAACGACGAACAAAGTCGTTATACACACTGAGATAAGCTCTATTTACCACAATTAACACACACGGATCACTAATCGACGCCGCGAAACAGGGTAATAACTCGATCGCTATTACGATTCAACGTCCGATCGATTATAACTATCCAACGATTGTTTGAGTGCTGCTCAAATTGAGTTATACTTTGTTATTCATCGTGATTTCGACTTGAATGTTTGAGTGCTGTCCGAACTCGGGCTATACTCTGTCATTCGTTGTGAATCCACTGAATTGTTAAGTATTGCACTTATAAATCGTTGTGAGGGTTTTATCTCGTGATTGTCATTAAAGTTGAATTGAGTTAGTACACTAATACGCGTTCCATTGTATTTAGAAATTAGAACTCGTAAGCAAGGAGCTGCTAGAGTACTTAATAGCTAAGTAAACTTAATAAGTTAAATAAACTTAGCAGTTAAGTTAGCTGAGTAGATTAATTAATTTGTTAATTAAGTTTAGTATGATTAATTAATCAGTTAATCAATATTAATTAAGCTAACAAGATTAATTAAGCTAAGTAAGATTTATTAAAAATAGATATATATGGGGTCGTATGAGAACGTTTAATATTAATAATTAAATATATTATTTTTTTACATTACTCCGTTTTTAATGAAACTTAGGTTAAAGCATAGATAAAAATATGCTCGTTCTAAAGACATATTCATCGTTTTATAAAACGTCATATTTTAAAAGTTATAAGAGAAAAACGAGTGAAGCAGCTGAATTAATATATATAAGCAAGCTAGCTAGCATGTCAAGCAGGTAGGTAGGCATGTCAATTTATCCCACATCAACCAGAAGATTTGTTGAGGTGCCTGCTTGTTTGCTATAAATAGGAACCTAGGATTTCATTCTTCGTTGCTCATTTCTTTTCTTCTTCTCTCTATACGTTGGTGTTCCAACCAATAATCACCAAAGCGATGTCCTGTCCGATCGATTCAGGAACCATCTAACGAATGCCGAAGTGCTGTGCTTTGTTGTCACACCCCCAAAACCCACCAGCGGAGTACTACCGCTTGGAGGCGTGACTGACCAGGATCCAGCCACCAATCATACTGAACAAGCATATAAACAGTTATAAAAGTTTAACCAATACGATTGGTGTTTCAAACAAACAAAGTTTAAGTTGCAAGCGGAAGCATAAGTTTAAAGTTATAACATAAGTTCAAATGTTTCTCAAATAGAACATGGCACGCAGCAATCTGTGTCCCACAACGACTCTCCTCCATGCAAGCTCCAGCTGAGTACCTATGGTCCTGCAAAGCATGTGGTAACGAGTCAACAACTAGTTGAGTGAGTTCACAGTTGGGTGTTCATTTTAGTTGTTTCGAAAACAGTTTCCTTTATCTGGCATCCTGCCGTGGGGGTTACCCCATAGTTTAAAAACGTGACTTGTTCATTCCCAGTTACTCCGGCACTCCAGCCGTGGGGGCTACCCCATGTTAGTTATCAGGCATTTCGGCCGTGGGGGCTACCCCATGCGTACACTAGACTCGTCACCATATCGACTGCTGACTGTAGTCATGTTTATGTGCCCTGAAAACCATCAATGTCTATCATCATTGACGTGCCCCAGATCCATTAGTTCACGCCCGTCCTCTGCGGCACGGTGTGAGGTTTGTCAGACCTAAATAGCGCTATCTAACTAATGACCCGCTCGCCATTGGCCCGGCGATTAAGTCGATACAAAAAGGAGGGACTTCGTGATAGAGTTTTAGTCTAGTATGAGTTATCCGTCCATCCGGACGAGGAATCACATTCCTGAACTACTGACGTCCTACCCAAGGAGGACGAGGAATCCACGTTCCTGAACCCCGTTCCCAACCCAGGGAATCCCATGCTTTGTAGAGGGTGTGAACTCACCTTGGTTTGCTCGGCAGTAACACAGAACAGTTAATCAAGTTTGCAGGTAATCAATTAGGTCCTATCACAGATATTATTCGTATCAGATTCAAGCCAAGCAGTGCACGAATGTTCAACACATATTGTACACGGGTATTGATCATGGCAAACACGTTTAACATTATCAGCTCACAGTTAACAATCACATACAACCCAAAGTCTAAGTGTGAGGCCCTAACAGTTGGGCTCGTGATAACAGGCCCGAACAATACGTCAACAGTAACAGAAATCCATAAGGCCGGCCCATTAACTAAGGCCCGTAACTAAGCAAGTCCAACCAGCGTGGTCTCGAGTCGCAACCGGACTCACAATCATGGTTTCGAGTCATGCTGTTTGTGTTGGTCATAGGTGGTTGCGAGTCGCAACCTATGTCGCAACCACGGTTTCGGCTCGTCATGCTAAGGTCTCGAGTCGCAACGGGACTCGCAACCTGTGGTCTCGGCTTGTCATGCTATGGTTGCGAGTCGTAACCAGGTGTTCTCGACTCGCAACTGGTGTCGCAACGTGGAGGTTTCGAGTCGCAACCAGGGGTTCCGACTCCCCAACAGTTGCTGATTCTGCGCAGATCGTACTATCCAATAGAATTCATGCAGAAATATGTACCAGCCACTAAACATGTTTTGTTGTCTAAAATTTACCCAAAATGGATCAAACAATGCAGGTTTCAAATATTCAAACCACATTCAAAGCATATTCAAGTAGTTCTTCATGTTCTTCAAACATTCAACAAGTTCTTCAAATATTCAAATCACACACAACCCTTATTCTAACACATTTTGCATCAATCCCCCAACATAGTCATGAATAACAAATCAACATATTTAACCGAACACTACAAACTCGGTTCTATACTAAGCCGACTCTATGACACATGTAAACCGGTTTCATGAACATCAACAACTAGTAGTTTTAAACTCCATTTAACACAAGATATCATAACCCATCATGCAATGTATCCGAAATCAAGACATATCAACCGATTATCAACATTGTACACATTAGAATCATATACAATAAGAACATCATGTGAACACTAATATCCAAACACAATAAGCATCATATCATTCATTTTATCATTTAGCATCACCAACATCAATCAATAAGCACCATAAATACTAACCGGTTGGTGAAGTGTGTGTGCCGATCCAAAGTCCAAATCCGAGAGTTCTTGTGCCAACCGATTGGATCCGAGAGCTTGGAGGTGTGTTTGTGTTTCTAGAGTTTTAGTGAGAGAGAAGATAGGAGAATGTGTGTAGAGGAGTATGTGTGGTGTCCAAAGAAATGGTGAGTGTGGCCATGAGTGTAGTATATATACTAGTCCTTCATGATTCACCCTAAAGGGCTTACTAGCCGGTTAAGGAGGTCACGGCCCAAAGGCCCAAATCGGTTACTATTCACTCGAGACCTCATGGCCTCGAGTCGGGTCCTTGTTGTCTCGAGTTGGGTTCTCGGCTCACATTTACGCATACATACATATATATCATACGTACAAGCAAGCACATAGCCACATAAAATGTTCACTTATGTTATCACATTAACAAGTTACTAGTCACGAAATGTTTCAAGCAAGTTACATCAAGATACAAGAAAGGTTCTAAATTTCGAGTTGTCACATCATCCCCAAGTTGAAAGAAATTTCGTCCCGAAATTTGATGGCACTCACTGAGGAAGCTAGTTAAGTTGTATGGTTTTCCCGGTTATCCTGGGGTGTCACATCCACCCCCCGTTGGTCTGGAATTTCGTCCCGAAATTCCGTAGCTTCAGCCTCAGTAGCGGTTGTACTGTTCTCAAACAGTTGGGGATACTTTTGTTTCATCCGATCTTCGCGCTCCCAGGTGAACTCTGGGCCGCGACGTGAGTTCCAACGAACTCGAACGAGAGGTATTCTAGTGCTCTTGAGGACCTTAACATCCCGGTCCGTGATTTCGACTGGTTCTTCGACGAATTTCAACTGTTCGTCGATCGTGAGTTCCTTCAGAGGAACTACGTGCATCTCATCTGACAGACACTTCTTCAGATTCGACACATGGAAAACGTTGTGAACTGCACCGAGTTCTGCTGGTAAGTTCAGTCTGTAGGCCACCTTGCCTATTTTCTCAATGATTTCAAAAGGTCGAACGTATCGTGGGTTGAGTTTGCCTCGTTTACCAAAATGAACCACACCCTTCCAGGGTGAAACTTTGAGTAATACCCGCTCCCCAACCTGGAGCTCAAGTGGTTTCCTGCCCTTATCGGCGTAGGCCTTCTGACGGTCTCGAGCGGCCGCCATGCGTTGTCGTATTTGAGCAATCCGCTCAGTAGTGTCTACCACATGTTCTGGACCAGTGATTTGACTATCCCCCACCTCTGCCCAACAGAGAGGTGACCGGCATTTACGTCCGTACAATGCCTCGAACGGAGCAGCTTTAATGCTGGTGTGGTAGCTGTTATTATACGAGAATTCCACGAGTGGCAGATGCCTTTCCCAGCTGTTGCCAAAGTCGATTACACAAGCGCGAAGCATGTCTTCTAAGGTCTGGATAGTGCGTTCGGACTGCCGGTCCGTCTGTGGGTGATACGCTGTGCTCATATCTAGACGTGAGCCAAAAGACTGGTGCATTGCTTGCCACAGTTCCGAAGTAAAACGTGCATCTCGATCAGAGATGATAGAGGTGGGCACCCCGTGCCTCGAAACAACTTCCTTGAGGTATATTTCCGCTAAAGTGGAGAATTTATCTGTTTCCTTAATTGCCAAGAAGTGCGCGGACTTTGTAAGTCGATCCACGATCACCCAGATAGTATCATTTCCGCGCTGTGATCTAGGTAGGCCAGTAACGAAATCCATGGAAATTTGCTCCCATTTCCATTGTGGTATCTCTGGTTGTTGGAGTAGGCCTGAGGGTTTCTGATATTCTGTCTTGACTCGCGCACAAGTCAAACACTTGCTGACGTAAGTTGCTATGTGGGCCTTCATGCTAGGCCACCAATACGTAGTTTTAATGTCGTGGTACATCTTGTCCGAACCAGGGTGTACCGAGTAGCGAGATTTGTGCGCTTCATCCATCACAAGTTCTCGTAAGTCGCCGTAGAGTGGGACCCAAATGCATCCTGTTACGTAGTAAGCACCGTCTTCCTTCTGTTCTAGGCGTTGCCTTGACCCGCGTAGGGCTTCAGCTCTAACGTTTCCTGGTTTCAGTGCTTCTATCTGAGCAGCTCGTATTTGCGAAGGTAGACTAGAATGTATAGTGAGTTGTAGAGCTCTTACGCGCTTAGGCGCAGTGTCCTTTCGACTGAGGGCGTCAGCCACGACATTGGCCTTGCCCGGGTGATACCTGATAGAGCACTCGTAGTCATTCAGCAGCTCGACCCATCGTCGCTGTCGCATATTCAGTTCCTTCTGCTTGAATATGTGCTCTAGGCTCCTGTGGTCGGTGTAGATGGCGCACTTGGTTCCGTACAGGTAATGCCGCCATAACTTAAGTGCGAAAACAACAGCTCCCAGCTCTAAATCATGCGTAGTGTAGTTCTTCTCGTGAACTTTGAGTTGTCGTGAGGCGTAGGCTATGACTTTATCTCGTTGCATTAATACACAACCAAGACCTTGAATTGATGCATCACAGTAAACCACAAAATCGTCTGTGCCCTCTGGCAATGAAAGGATAGGTGCACTACAAAGTCTATCCTTTAGATGCTGAAAAGCTAACTCTTGTGCATCTCCCCAATGATAGACAACGCCTTTCTGCGTTAGTAGGGTGAGAGGCTGCGCGATCTTAGAAAAATCCTTAATGAATCTTCTGTAGTAGCCCGCCAATCCCAAGAATTGGCGAATTTCCTTTGGTGTGCGAGGTGCAGGCCAGTTCTTGATGGAGTCTACCTTGGATGGATCAACGTGAATCCCATCCTTGTTCACCACATGCCCTAAGAAATGGACTTCGCGAAGCCAGAAGTCGCATTTCGAAAACTTTGCGTAAAGCTGTTCTGTTCGAAGGAGTTCCAAAATAAGTCGTAGATGCTGTTCGTGCTCCTCCTGACTCTTAGAATAGATCAGGATGTCGTCGATGAAGACTATAACGAATTTGTCCAGATACGGCTTGCAAACTCGGTTCATCAAGTCCATGAAAACTGCGGGTGCGTTTGTCAGCCCAAACGGCATGACCAAAAACTCATAGTGCCCATATCGAGTCCTAAAGGCTGTCTTAGAGACATCCTCTTCTCGAACTCTCAGCTGATGGTATCCCGATCTCAGATCGATCTTTGGATAGTAGCTCGACCCCTGCAACTGGTCGAACAAGTCGTCAATACGCGGTAGAGGATAACGGTTCTTCACCGTCACCTTGTTGAGTTCACGATAGTCGATACACATTCTGAAGGTACCGTCCTTCTTTTTCACGAATAGTACTGGAGCTCCCTAAGGCGATGAGCTAGGACGAATGAAACCCTTGTCCAAGAGTTCTTGTAGTTGCGTGGAGAGTTCTTCCAACTCTGATGGAGCTAATCGATAAGGTGCACGAGCTACAGGCGCAGCTCCAGGAGCTAGTTCAATCTGAAACTCGACTTGGCGATGGGGCGGAAGACCAGGTAATTCCTCAGGGAATACCTCAGGATAGTCACGTACAACTGGAAAATCTTCTAGCTTTTTCTCTTTCTCTGTGGTATCAGTAACTAGAGCCAAAATCGCTGTGTGGCCCTTTCGTAAGCACTTCTGGGCTTTAAGAAGAGAGATGATGTTCTCAACAGCACTTCTTTTGTCGCCACAAATCATGAGAGGTTCACTACCTAAACCAGGAATACGAACGATCTTCTCGTTGCAAAGAATCTCTGCTCGGTGTTGGGATAACCAATCCATCCCAATGACAACATCGAAACTACCCAAGACGATAGGAATAAGGTCAATAGAGAAGGTCTGGTTAGCGAGAATAAGTTGGCAACCTTTGACTACGTGTGAGGCCTCCAAACTCTTACCATTGGCTAGCTCTACAGTGTGCTTGGTGTTCAGGGGAGTTGGAATACGCTTAAGCATTTTACTAACTTCTAGTGACACATAGCTAGTATCGGCACCCGAATCAAATAAGACTGTAACATAAAAGTCGTCGAGAAGGAACTTACCCGTCACCACGTTGGGATCATTCCTTGCTTCACCTTGACCAATCACGAACACTCGTCCCCTAGCACCATTGTTGTTGTTCCCATTGTTACCATTCCCCTGATTGTTGTTGTTCTGGTTCAGTTGGGGACAATCCTTCTTGAAGTGGCCTTCAGCTCCACACTGAAAGCACCCTTTGTTGTTACCCTGCTGCTGTCGCTGGTTCTGCTGAGGTTGCTGACGATTCTGATTGGCGGGGTATGCGCTCCTGCAATCCTTTGCAACATGACCAGGCTTGTTGCACCGATGACAGTTGCCCCTGGTGCATGGCCCACTGTGGTGTAGGTTGCAACGATTGCATTTGGGGTGACTTCCCTTGTACCCACCATGACTTTGACCACCAGACGATTGCTGACTGGGGCTCTTGTGGTCGTCAGTCTTTCTCTGCTGAGACTGAGATTGCACAAAAGTTGAACCCTTGCTTGAAGTTCCATCCCATTTCCGTTTGTCCCCACTAGAAGTACCAGAAGTAGTTGCAGCACCTATACGCTTTGGTAACTTGTTCTGCTCCACCGCTTGGTCAGTAAGACGGTGAGCCAACTGAACAACCTGCTGGATAGTAGTCAAGTTTGCTGAAGTCACATGGCTTTGGATCTCTGGCACCAAGCCCTTGAGATAGAGTTCAATTCGCTTATACGGAGGGTCCACCATAGTAGGACACAACAAGGCTAGCTCATGCGATCTCTTAGTATACGCCTCAATCTCTGACCCCGTCATCTTGAGATTGTAGAACTCATCTTCCAGCTTATGAATGTCGTCACGACTGCAGTATTCCTCCCTGATCATTTCCTTGAAGTTTTCCCATGGGGTGGCGTTGGCAGCAACCAACCCCAGCATTTGCACTTGAGCATTCCACCACGTGAGAGCCAAACCCTCGAGAGTACCAGTAGCATACTTCACCCTGCGCGCTTCAGGGCATTCACACATTTCGAACACAGACTCTAGTTTCTCAAACCAGTGTAGGAGACCTACTGCTCCTTCAGTTCCGCTAAAAGTAGTGGGTCGACAGTCCATAAATGTCTTAAAAGTGCACACCGGTGCCTGAGCATATTGACCTAAGGTAGGTGAAAGAAAGACAGAGTTTAACACAAAGGTTGGTTCACGAGAGTAGGATCCTAAAGATCCTAGGATAAGTTCGGACTGCAGGATATACCTCCTGCGTTTGCAGCTGCAAGCGCTGCGGCAACTCGTTCGTTGATCAAAGCCGTCAACTGGGCTTGTGTCATGTTAACGCGTCCAGACATGATTCTTCATAACAAGAGTAACACGAGTGAGAGAGGTTCACGAAAGTACGATAGTAGGACAGAGTAAGCACGTACGTGTTCAAGCAACAGTAGTTATACTAATCAAGCATACCATGGGCAATGTACTATGTATCTAACAAGTAGGCAATATACACATATCATATCACCTAGAATGTCGAGCCTTGCATGTGGAGTGGAGCGTCGTTGTGGACCGTTGAGCACTGTACCGGTTATAGTCTGGTTTTAACAAAACGTTTCTCCTTTATTAAAACCTAGTTCACTATAACCAATGGCTCTGATACCAATCTGTCACACCCCCAAAACCCACCAGCGGAGTACTACCGCTTGGAGGCGTGACTGACCAGGATCCAGCCACCAATCATACTGAACAAGCATATAAACAGTTATAAAAGTTTAACCAATACGATTGGTGTTTCAAACAAACAAAGTTTAAGTTGCAAGCGGAAGCATAAGTTTAAAGTTATAACATAAGTTCAAATGTTTCTCAAATAGAACATGGCACGCAGCAATCTGTGTCCCACAACGACTCTCCTCCATGCAAGCTCCAGCTGAGTACCTATGGTCCTGCAAAGCATGTGGTAACGAGTCAACAACTAGTTGAGTGAGTTCACAGTTGGGTGTTTGTTTTAGTTGTTTCGAAAACAGTTTCCTTTATCTGGCATCCTGCCGTGGGGGTTACCCCATAGTTTAAAAACGTGACTTGTTCATTCCCAGTTACTCCGGCACTCCAGCCGTGGGGGCTACCCCATGTTAGTTATCAGGCATTTCGGCCGTGGGGGCTACCCCATGCGTACACTAGACTCGTCACCATATCGACTGCTGACTGTAGTCATGTTTATGTGCCCTGAAAACCATCAATGTCTATCATCATTGACGTGCCCCAGATCCATTAGTTCACGCCCGTCCTCTGCGGCACGGTGTGAGGTTTGTCAGACCTAAATAGCGCTATCTAACTAATGACCCGCTCGCCATTGGCCCGGCGATTAAGTCGATACAAAAAGGAGGGACTTCGTGATAGAGTTTTAGTCTAGTATGAGTTATCCGTCCATCCGGACGAGGAATCACATTCCTGAACTACTGACGTCCTACCCAAGGAGGACGAGGAATCCACGTTCCTGAACCCCGTTCCCAACCCAGGGAATCCCATGCTTTGTAGAGGGTGTGAACTCACCTTGGTTTGCTCGGCAGTAACACAGAACAGTTAATCAAGTTTGCAGGTAATCAATTAGGTCCTATCACAGATATTATTCGTATCAGATTCAAGCCAAGCAGTGCACGAATGTTCAACACATATTGTACACGGGTATTGATCATGGCAAACACGTTTAACATTATCAGCTCACAGTTAACAATCACATACAACCCAAAGTCTAAGTGTGAGGCCCTAACAGTTGGGCTCGTGATAACAGGCCCGAACAATACGTCAACAGTAACAGAAATCCATAAGGCCGGCCCATTAACTAAGGCCCGTAACTAAGCAAGTCCAACCAGCGTGGTCTCGAGTCGCAACCGGACTCGCAATCATGGTTTCGAGTCATGCTGTTTGTGTTGGTCATAGGTGGTTGCGAGTCGCAACCTATGTCACAACCACGGTTTCGGCTCGTCATGCTAAGGTCTCGAGTCGCAACGGGACTCGCAACCTGTGGTCTCGGCTTGTCATGCTATGGTTGCGAGTCGTAACCAGGTGTTCTCGACTCGCAACTGGTGTCGCAACGTGGAGGTTTCGAGTCGCAACCAGGGGTTCCGACTCCCCAACAGTTGCTGATTCTGCGCAGATCGTACTATCCAATAGAATTCATGCAGAAATATGTACCAGCCACTAAACATGTTTTGTTGTCTAAAATTTACCCAAAATGGATCAAACAATGCAGGTTTCAAATATTCAAACCACATTCAAAGCATATTCAAGTAGTTCTTCATGTTCTTCAAACATTCAACAAGTTCTTCAAATATTCAAATCACACACAACCCTTATTCTAACACATTTTGCATCAATCCCCCAACATAGTCATGAATAACAAATCAACATATTTAACCGAACACTACAAACTCGGTTCTATACTAAGCCGACTCTATGACACATGTAAACCGGTTTCATGAACATCAACAACTAGTAGTTTTAAACTCCATTTAACACAAGATATCATAACCCATCATGCAATGTATCCGAAATCAAGACATATCAACCGATTATCAACATTGTACACATTAGAATCATATACAATAAGAACATCATGTGAACACTAATATCCAAACACAATAAGCATCATATCATTCATTTTATCATTTAGCATCACCAACATCAATCAATAAGCACCATAAATACTAACCGGTTGGTGAAGTGTGTGTGCCGATCCAAAGTCCAAATCCGAGAGTTCTTGTGCCAACCGATTGGATCCGAGAGCTTGGAGGTGTGTTTGTGTTTCTAGAGTTTTAGTGAGAGAGAAGATAGGAGAATGTGTGTAGAGGAGTATGTGTGGTGTCCAAAGAAATGGTGAGTGTGGCCATGAGTGTAGTATATATACTAGTCCTTCATGATTCACCCTAAAGGGCTTACTAGCCGGTTAAGGAGGTCACGGCCCAAAGGCCCAAATCGGTTACTATTCACTCGAGACCTCATGGCCTCGAGTCGGGTCCTTGTTGTCTCGAGTTGGGTTCTCGGCTCACATTTACGCATACATACATATATATCATACGTACAAGCAAGCACATAGCCACATAAAATGTTCACTTATGTTATCACATTAACAAGTTACTAGTCACGAAATGTTTCAAGCAAGTTACATCAAGATACAAGAAAGGTTCTAAATTTCGAGTTGTCACATTTGTGAATTTCGTTAAACGGAATCCAAAGTACTATACTTTGTGAGTTCATTAAATGGATACCAAAGTACTGTCTGAATAAGACTATACTTTGTGAAATTCGTTAAGGTTCGAATCTCGTGACTACCGTTAAGGTTGATTTGGGTTTTACACAAATACGTATTCCATTCTATTAAACTATGTGTTTAACTACCAAGAATACTCCCAACTACACACTTACAATCAAACAAACTATTAAATCATCAGAAGATCCAGAATAATAAAGTGCATGCTTAATTATCGGAAGAAGTAGAATCAAGAAGTTTGTTAACTCAATCCTGCATGCTTATAAAGTGAGTCATTCTCTTTTTATCAACTGTTTTACAAAACTCCAAATTATTTTCAAAGTTATAACTACAGGGATTAAGTCTTTGTAATCACCAAGTTACAGCCGGTATGTGGGGTTTTGTATACATTACTTGATAATCTTCACCATTGGGGCAGCCAATGGGTGATATGACCATAATCACAGACACCATTGGACAGGTGGGCCAATGGGTCGAGTGATAAAGTACCGTGGGTAGTTGGTTGACATGTAGAAACATTGTAATCGCTCTTAATACTGTGAATTATAACAAATATGTTTTTGTGAAAACTGAATGAACTCACTCAGTATTTCCCCGCTGACAAAACCTTTTTAAAACGCGTTTCAGGTAATTACAGTAGATGGGAGTAAGAATTGGATCCGGCACTGAAAGACTTCAAGAAGTGGCTTATTGTATTAATTAAATTAAATTAAGAAATATTGTTTTTATTAAAAGCTACCTTTGTAAAAATGGAATTTATTCCATCTATTTAAATAAAATCCGGTGTTTCTAAACTCTGATATTTTTCCTAACTCACGGTCCTGATGAAATTTCCGCTGCAATGTTTTCAAACACCGGTACCGCTTGGCTGCTCGCGGCACCCGATTCCATCCAGGGTGGGTCGGGGGTCGTGACAGTAAAGGTGGTATCAGTGACCACCTTCTGTCACGCCTCCCGACCTCACCCTGGATGGAATCGGGAGCCGCGAGCAGCCCAGTGGTACCGGTGGTTTATTTTTGAAAAACGTTGCAGCGGAAATTTCATCAGGACCGTGAGTTAGGAAAAATATCAGAGTTTAGAAACACCGGATTTTATTTAAATAGATGGAATAAATCCATATTTTACAAAGGTAGCTTTAATAAGGGATAACCCAATTTCATAAAACAATATTTCTTAATTTGATTTACTTAATAAAATAAGCCACTTCTCGAAGCCTTTCAGTGCCGTATCCAACTCTTACTCCAATCTACTGTAATTACCTGAAACGTGTTTTAAAAAGGTTTTGTCAGCGGGAAATACTGAGTGAATCATTCATTTTACTGAAAATGACACATTTGCTATAATTCACAGTATTAAGAGAGATTACAATGTTTCTATGTCAACCAATTACCCACAGTATTTGTCACTCGACCGGATCTGTGACTGTGGTCATATCACTGTTGGGTCCTGTCACCCACACGTGACGTAAATCCCTATTTAGGTCCTGTCACCTAAAAGGGTATCATGATATAGGCTCGCCCACCTAATCTGATAAAAACACTAGTAATGTGCACAATACCCCACATACCGGCTGTAATTGAAGACTACATAAACTTAATCACTGTAATTATAACTTTTAAAATAATTTGGAGTATTGTAAAACAGTTGATAAAAAGAGAATGACTCAATGTATAAGCATGCAGTATTGATTTAACAAGCTTCTTGGTTCTACTCCTTCTGATAATTAAGCATATACTTTATTATTTTGGATAATCATTAACAAATCATTTTTCATACTTCCATTCACAAAATAGAGATTTATCAATTCAAAATCTCCCTCAATTGATCAAAGTAAGTTCTTTTCTGACATTAAATCCTATTGTTTCTGCAAATCATTTTCTTTCAAAATTTATGCTTATCAAATATCGTTTGATTCCATCCCATGATATATTGTTTCTATTAATTAAAAGAAGTAACATAACCCCAAGAAGATATCATAGTCCAAATCTCGAGGACGAGATTTAAAACAAGGTGGGAAGGATGTAACGACTCACCTAAAAATATCCTAAAAATACTCCGTAAGTGAAAACCCGGACCCCTGAAACCCTAATGTACATGAAAAACCAAGAAAACAAGAAATTTGGGTTTCAGGCGGGCCGCGTAAACCATAAGAGGAGTTTACGCGGGCCGTGTCAACTTAAAATCATTTCGGATAAGTATGAAGGCTTCACATGGGTGATGTGCAGAATATGGTCTAATAAAAACTACTAACCTAATCTAGACACCCTAGTTTTAAATTTATAAACTAAGACTCTCTAAATGCTAGACCACTGACAGGCAAGTGTACCTATCGTATGTAGTAAAGCCTAATGAAGTCCGAGTATCGAACCCACGAGACACTAGCGACGCTATACTAGACTCTGACTCAACTAATTACTTAACTGGTTTATTTGGTTTTGATTTGAGGTTTTAACTAATTAAAATAAAGGAATTAACTAAGACGAACTACACTACCTAGACGCAGGCTGAAGGCTAATAAGGTGAAATCAAGGATGAGAAAGTACTACCCAGGTTTGGAATCCTATTCGTGACTATCGGTTTTCTCTCGGCAATGGTAATTATCATGGAACCAGGTTCTAATAATATGGCACTCTAAGACTAAAGACAGGTTGAATCTCCTCCCGATCTCATCAACTTCTCCTAAGGTCTAAAGGACAAATAAAGCTCACTGGTATAGGTTGGATCACCTCCCGGTCTCTCCAACAATACTAAAGTACCCAAAGACTAGATCTCCTCTCGGTCTCACTAATCACAATACACCCTAGAGTGCACGGGGTAACCTAAAAACACTTGATAAGACTTAGGAAAACAAATAATACTAGGCCATTTAGACAGATCACCTCCCGGTCTCACTGCACCTAAATATCTAGCACCAAAGACAATCCTAACTATCTATCTCCTCCCGGTCTCAAGAATAGGTAGAACACTAAACTCCTCTAAATTATCAAACAATGTTCCTATGGAATACGTGCACCATAAACCATAAACTAGTTACAAACACAAAGTAGGTAACCTAACACGCATCTATACATGAAAGACATTCACAAAGACACATGAGGAACGTTTGAACGATAATAAAATAGAATAAAGTATGCACACACATCTAGTCAAAAATATTTAGGTCTCTTACTTTAATATTTATCCATCACAAAAATACCAAAAGCCGACAAATTACCAATTGACACGAATAATCATCACAAACCCGGGTAGAAAAATAACTAGCCAAGAATCATTGTCATAAACAATAAACAAGTCTGAGATAACAAAAACATCATGTTCACAAGTCTAAAAAAAACACAAAGTCTAATTAAAAACTGTAAAGCTAACTCGTTTGTGAACCGAGACTTGAATCTTGAACCGTGACTTCAAACTCAAACCAATCCCCTTCTCCTCTCTTGAATTCTCTTTTTCTTCTTTACTGTCGTGCGGTCTGATATGCAGCCGTCCAATATGAATTAACTTCTTTATGGACCCTTCACGTCACAATATATATGCATCCTTTTTTTCATTAGGGTTTTTAATATAATATCTAAAATATTTGTCAATATGCCCATTCTCATAATTCACGAAACATGTTGGACTTAAAGTCTTTGTTTGGTGGCCCAATACATAGCCTTCACAACATCAGCATGTAATTGATCGATGATGATTGTCTGCTGTCCACTAAAGTTTCAACAACATTGATTTTATCTTGTTTCAAAACCCAATATTACGATTTCATAAAACTCGCTGGGCTCTAAGCTTATGGCCCAACGAAACTTGTGACAGAACCCTTTTATAAAATATGGCCACCCATCTTATAACGTAGAGATAGCGGGCTTGGCCCACTCATAGAAAATAGCGGCGAATTTCCTTCGGTCACTTGCATTCTACTCTGCTCAACTGGTTGGTCATTTCCATATTACTCATTTTCGCTCCATTTGTACCAGGGCCTAGCAAAACACAAAATAATATAACAAAACACTAAAAACTAAATAAAAATAAATAAAACTATACAATAATTATATATTTTACACGGGGAAAATATGTATATTTTACCACATATCAAATATCCCCACACTTAAACCTTTTTCGTCCCTAAAAAAGAATCTATGCATACGGAATCAGAGATGAATAAATACTCGGGTCAAAAACTTATTTATACTTGTTAAGATCAAAACTTGTGTTAGCCGCGATTGCAACTATGTTTGTCCCTTTAAACCCAAACTCAGTTCTAAGCCCCTTATCATGCAAATTTAGTTCAAGTGCGGTTAATCTACCTAGGGTCTCACGCTAGAAGCTACGGTCTACCTAATCTCGCCTCAAGCTTATAGAACAAAAGGAACGATCATTGGACCAATTCCCAACCGTCTTATATTAAAACCAAGAGAATTTAAAATCAAATATTTTTTTTTCTTTTTTTTTTTTCAGCATTATTTCCTTTCTTTCTTTTCATTCTTTTTTTTTCTTTTAATGAGCGTAGACGTTGCTTTCCCTAGCCCAGAGGCATTCCGGTTGTAGAGTCGTTATCCCCAACTCGGATTACTTAGGCTTCGGTACTTTTTCATTTGCAAGTTCGATTTCACACATCCTAGAGGTATTCCGATTGTAGAGTCGCTATCCCCAACCAAGATTACATAGGCCTGCGCTACTTTCATTCAGTTTCTAGCTCATTTTTTTTTTCTATTTTTTTCATGATTACAAATTCTAACGGTTTTAACTTATAACGGTGTTCCTTATACTCTTATTGGCGGTTTCAGTTTCCCATATTTCCCTAGATGAAAACCCACAAGTAGACCGACAATTAAGGTAATATTAACTCAAAGGGACCTAAAACCAAACCGGGCCTATTCACATATCCCAAACTAGACACAAGCTCGACTTAATTAATCTCATATTATCATTATTTGAACCCGAACAAAAACCCATCTTTTCTATCATTTTCCGTATTAATTTTGCAAACTTCTTTATTCAAAAGACATTTTTTTGATTTTTTAATTTTTTTTTATTTTTTAAATTTTTATGACTCAAGACTCACTAACTAAGAACTAAACGATAGTTTCCCATCCCCACACTTAAACTCTACATTGCCCTCAATGTAGGAGGGAAACCGACTCGAAAGACTAAAAATAAATAAGAAATAAAAAGACTAAGGGCATAATTGGAAAGGACTTAGCTGGTTTTATATCGCGGAAGCTCCAAAACTCTCGTCCAATCCAGCTCGATCGTATAGCATTTCATTCGCGATCGGCTTTGACTTTAACTGGTATACTTGGAAAATGCCGGATATCTGATAAGCAGCTCCAAAATCACCCGAATGGAGATTGAGTACGGGTGGTACATATCCAAACCTGCATTAACAAAAACAAGCAAAACCAAAGCGGTACCGACTCTAAAAAATGACTCAAAACTACTAAATTAGACTCAGGGTACAAAATAAACAACTCAAAATACAAACTCTACAAACCTCCCCACACTTGAAGTTAATCAGGAGGTTTCTCCTTTATCCAACCTCGGTCCAACCCGTTCAATTCTAAATGTTCATCATTATTTATTAAAAAGTTAACGATGAAACTAGAAAATATTTTAGGATACTCAAACCGGTCAGACCACCAAAATTTAAATTTACCTGGACCAAACCTGATACGATGCATGTACTGAGGAAGATGGTTGTCGCTGCACTTCAGTTTCTCCTTATACTTCTGTTTGCACCATCTCTGAACCCTCATAATGTGTTGATCCAAGCTTCTTCTCGCCTTCTCCCGTGATTTCATTGGTGTGATTGGCAATCCAACTGCTAACTTTTCTACGAGCCAGCTATCCAATTCTTCAGCCACTTTCTCTTCTTCTACGTTTGGTATTTGTTTGATCTCCATGGTCGGCGTCTCTACAAGTAATGTCTCTAGATAGGCGAGATCACTAACCGGGTCAAATTCTCCATATTCAAGAGTTAGTAAACCCACCAACTCTTCACCAAACTCTTCCTCCCAAGATGGTATATGCATCTCTCTCTCATTCTCCATCTTGTCAAGTGGCTCTTTCACGTCTTCCCCACCATCATCATTCTAGAAGTGATCATCAATGGGTTCAGGACCGTAATACCATGGCGTGGAATACCAATTAGGCGTCACGTCCTGTTTAACTGTAGGTGGGACTGAATCGTCCGTTGTCGTCTCCAGTCCTATATCAGACAACTCTAGATTATTGGGAAGCTCTTCTTTAACCTGTTCTTCCTCAACTTCTTCTTCCTTCACCCCTTCATAGCTCTCAAAGTCAATATTATCAGCATAGTAATCATCCCATGTAAAGCGTATTGTACTTTGATTTTTCTTCTGATTCACGTAAATTGGACAATCTTTGTACCAGTGCGGTCCACCACAGTCCTCACACCTTGGATGTACGTGCTGATTCATGCTTTCCTTAATCATTTGACTCAATGTCTCGATCATTCGCTGAAGAATGGTGAACATTTCGGGAAACCTCGGATCTCCTTGGTCCTGTGCTGTTGTCGTTATCTGAGCGAATATTTGACATGATTCCACGAACTCCCAAACATAGGGAGGGTACTCGTTATGATAACCTGCCATGAAGAGAGTAGCAAAAACAGCACAAGTAGATAGAAGAAAGAAAAAAAAACAAATTATCTAATAAAAAATATTTACAAAAATAAAGACTCGACACATTACTACTAGACACAAACTCTAGAACTCAAACCCTAAGACTCAAATTACAAATAAGACCAATTAAACAAATAAGATCAGTCAAAGCTAATAACGCAATCGCCTAAGTGTCCCCGGCAACGGCGCCAAAAACTTGATGTGCAGAATATGGTCTAATAAAAACTACTAACCTAATCTAGACACCCTAGTTTTAAATTTATAAACTAAGACTCTCTAAATGCTAGACCACTGACAGGCAAGTGTACCTATCGTATGTAGTAAAGCCTAATGAAGTCCGAGTATCGAACCCACGAGACACTAGCGACGCTATACTAGACTCTGACTCAACTAATTACTTAACTGGTTTATTTGGTTTTGATTTGAGGTTTTAACTAATTAAAATAAAGGAATTAACTAAGACGAACTACACTACCTAGACGCAGGCTGAAGGCTAATAAGGTGAAATCAAGGATGAGAAAGTACTACCCAGGTTTGGAATCCTATTCGTGACTATCGGTTTTCTCTCGGCAATGGTAATTATCATGGAACCAGGTTCTAATAATATGGCATTCTAAGACTAAAGACAGGTTGAATCTCCTCCCGATCTCATCAACTTCTCCTAAGGTCTAAAGGTCAAATAAAGCTCACTGGTATAGGTTGGATCACCTCCCGGTCTCTCCAACAATACTAAAGTACCCAAAGACTAGATCTCCTCTCGGTCTCACTAATCACAATACACCTTAGAGTGCACGGGGTAACCTAAAAACACTTGATAAGACTTAGGAAAACAAATAATACTAGCCCATTTAGACAGATCACCTCCCGGTCTCACTGCACCTAAATATCTAGCACCAAAGACAATCCTAACTATCTATCTCCTCCCGGTCTCAAGAATAGGTAGAACACTAAACTCCTCTAAATTATCAAACAACGTTCCTATGGAATACGTGCACCATAAACCATAAACTAGTTACAAACACAAAGTAGGTAACCTAACACGTATCTATACATGAAAGACATTCACAAAGACACATGAGGAACGATTGAACGATAATAAATTAGAATAAAGTATGCACACACATCTAGTAAAAAATATTTAGGTCTCTTACTTTAATATTTATCCATCACAAAAATACCAAAAGCCGACAAATTACCAATTGACACGAATAATCATCACAAACCCGGGTAGAAAAATAACTAGCCAAGAATCATTGTCATAAACAATAAACAAGTCTGAGATAACAAAAACATCATGTTCACAAGTCTAAAAAAACACAAAGTCTAATTAAAAACTGTAAAGCTAACTCGTTTGTGAACCCAGACTTGAATCTTGAACCGTGACTTCAAACTCAAACCAATCCCCTTCTCCTCTCTTGAATTCTCTTTTTCTTCTTTCTTGCCGTGCGGTCTGATATGCAGCCGTCCAATATGAATTAACTTCTTTATGGACCCTTCACGTCATAATATATATATGCATCCTTTTTTTCATTAGGGTTTTTAATATAATATCTAAAATAATTGTCAATATGCCCATTCTCATAATTCACGGAACATGTTGGACTTAAAGTCTTTGTTTGGTGGCCCAATACATAGCCTTCACAACATCAGCATGTAATTGATCGATGATGATTGTCTGCTGTCCACTAAAGTTTCAACAACATTGATTTTATCTTGTTTCAAAACCCAATATTACGATTTCATAAAACTCGCTGGGCTCTAAGCTTATGGCCCAATGAAACTTGTGACAGAACCCTTTTATAAAATATGGCCACCCATCTTATAACGTAAAGATAGCGGGCTTGGCCCACTCATAGAAAATAGCGGCGAATTTCCTTCGGTCACTTACATTCTACTCTGCTCAACTGGTTGGTCATTTCCATATTACTCATTTTCGCTCCATTTATACCAGGGCCTAGCAAAACACAAAATAATATAACAAAACACTAAAAACTAAATAAAAATAAATAAAACTATACAATAGTTATATATTTTACACGGGGAAAATATGTATATTTTACCACATATCAATGGGCCGCGTAGGTATTCCTCCAAGTTCACGCGGGTCGCGACAACAAGTCAGATCTCCGGATAAGCTTAAGGGACACGCGTCGCGACCACCGGTGACTCAGCATGTTCCGATCTGATCCACACACCCACGCGGGCCGCGTAAGTCTTCCTTTGATTTTACGCGGGCCGCGAGGCACCCTGTTTCCAGCCTATAAATAACAGTCGATAGTTTCAGTTCAATTCGCTCAATTCTTTTCTTCTTTTAGCCTCTATTATAGCAAAGTAATAACTCGGGTATTATATTCTAAAATCCCGAAACTCTGCCTGCTATTAGGGTAATAACTCTAATCACTGGTACGATACCTTATCCGATCGATTGAAACTATCCGATGGATGTTTAAGTGCTGCTCAAACTTGGGTTATACTTTGTCATTCGTCGTGAATTCGATGGATGTTTAAGTATCGCACTTTGTCATTCGTTGTGAGGGTTTCTATCTCGTGATTATCGTTAAAATTGAATTGAGTTAATACACTAATACGAGTTCCATTGTATCCAGAAATTAGAACTCGTAAACAGAGAATCGCTAGAATACTTAATAGTTAAGTAAACTTAGTTGTTAAGGAAACTTAGCAGTTAAGCTAGTCAATTAATCTGCTAATTAAGTTAAGTAATCAACTAAGCAAATTATAAGAGTTAAGATAAATTAATTAGTTAAGTAGTTAATTAATTAATTAAGTTAAACAAGATTAATTAAGCTAAGCAGGAGTAATTAAGCTAAGCAGGATTAATTAAGCTAAGCTAAGCAAGATTAATTAAGCTGAGTAAGATTTATTAATCACCTAAATAGATATACATGAAAAATAAATATATATGGGGTCGAGTATATGAGAACGTTTACTATTAATAATTAAATATATTATTTTTGACCTTACTCCGTTTTTAATGAAACTTGGGTTAGAACATAGATAAAAATATGCTCGTTCTAAAGACATATTCGTCGTTTTATAAAACGTCATATTTTAAAAGTTATACGAGAAAAATGAGTGAAGCAGCTGAATTAATATGTACAAGCAAGCTAGCTAGTAGGTCAAGCAGGCAGGTAGGCATGTCAATTTATCCCACATCGACCAGAAAGATTGTTGAGGTGCTTGCTTGCTTTAAATAAGAACCTAGGATTTCATTCTTCCTTGCTCATTTCTTTTCTTATTCTCTCTATACGTTGGTGTTCTAACCAATAATCACCAAAGCGATGTTCTATCCGATCGATTCAGGAACCATCTAACGAATGCCAAAGTGTTGTGATTTGTGAATTTCGTTAAACGGTATCCAAAGTACTATACTTTGTGAGTTCATTAAATGGATACCAAAGTACTGTCTGAATAAGACTATACTTTGTGAAATTCGTTAAGGTTCGAATCTCGTGACTACCGTTAAGGTTTGATTTGGGTTTTACACAAATACGTATTCCATTCTAAACTAAATGTTTAACTACCCGAATACTCCCAATTACACACTTACAATTAAACAAGCTATTAAAACATCAGAAGATCCAGAACAATAAAGTATACGCTTAATTATCAGAAGGAATAGAATCCAGAAGCTTGTTAAATCAATACTGCATGCTTATAATGTGAGTCATTCAATTTTTATCAACTGTTTTACAAAACTCCAAATTGTTTTCAAAGTTATAATTACAGGGATTAAGTCTTTGTAATCACCAAGTTACAGCCGGTATGTGGGGTTTTGTATACATTACTTGATAATCTTCACCATTGGGGCAGCCAATGGGTGATATGACCATAATCACAGACACCATTGGACAATGAGAGGGCCAATGGTTCGAGTGACAAAGTACCGTGGGTAGTTGGTTTGATATCAGAAACATTGTAATCGCTCTTAATACTGTAAATTAAAACAAATATGTTTTTGTGCAAACTGAATGAACTCACTCAGTATTTCCCCGCTGACAAAACCTTTTTAAAACGCGATACAGGTAATTACAGTAGATTGGAGTAAGGATTGGATCCGGCACTAAAGGACTTCAAGAAGTGGCTTATTATATTAATTAAATCAATTTAAGAAATATTGTTTTTGGGTTTATCCCTTATTAAAAGCTACCTTTGTAAAACATGAATTATTTTACCTATTTAATAAATAAAAATCCGGTGTTTTTAAACTCTGATATTTTTCCTAACTCACGGTCCTGATGAAATTTCCGCTGCAATGTTTTTCAAAAATAACCACCGGTACCACTGGGCTGTTCGCGGCGCCCGATTCCGGCCAGATGCGGTCGGGGGTCGTGACAGTAAAGGTGGTAACTACCCACGGTATTTTATCACTCGACCCATTGGCCCTCTCATTGTCCAATGGTGTCTGTGATTATGGTCATATCACCCATTGGCTGCCCCAATGGTGAAGATTATCAAGTAATGTATACAAAACCCCACATACCGGCTGTAACTTGGTGATTACAAAGACTTAATCCCTGTAATTATAACTTTGGAAAATAATTTGGAGTTTTGTAAAATAGTTGATAAAAAGAGAATGACTCACGTTATAAGCATGCAGTATTGAATTAACAAGCTTCCTGATTCAATTTCTTCTGAGAATTAGCATCTACTTTGATTGTAAGTGTATGGGTAGAGTTTAGTCTACTGATAAGCCTGATAACCTAATTTAAACTATAATGCATACGAAAACTAGGTAATTAACTAATACAACATTTACGATAAACTCACGAGATTAAAACCCTCACGACGAATGGCAAAGTGAAATCACTTAAACATCCATCGGATTCACAACGAATGACAGAGTCTACCCCGAGTTTGGGCGGCACTCAAACATCCTGTCGGAATCACGACTAATGACAAAGGATAACACTTAAACATCCTGTCGGATAGTTTCAGTCGATCGGATATTGAATCGTAACAGCGATTGAGTTAATACCCTGTATCGTAGCAGCGTTTCGGGGTTGTATGTGTTTGGTAGAAAAACGGTTATAACTTAGTGTATATAACGAATTTTATCGTCGAACTAAAGCAGAATGCCAAGTCCCAGACTCTACTATTTATAGCTGGAAAATCGACCCCCTCGCGTGTCGCGAGTGGTTGCCTGGGCGGCGTCGCGTGGCGCGATGGGTTATCTTTCACTATAGGGTTGCCACGTTCCTGGGTAGGCTTGCTGATTCGACAGAAACGAAAATTTTAATTTTGACAGCAAACTATATAGATAATTGTCGAGTAGGGAATACCCCCCTGAGTTTAGTGCTTATAAAAACGGTAACAATGGCGCGGCCGTTGCAGAGATTTTTAGAGAGAGAATCAGCTGTTGAGAGAGAGAGAGAGAGAGAATGACAGCCTCACTTTTTTAGAGAGGGAGAGAAAAACGTACGTGAAGTTTATCCAACTCATCCAAGAACTAAGAACTCAACCCATGGTTTCAAGAAAAACCACTGTACCATAAAGGAAGCCAAGTTGCAAGTGAAAGTGTCAAAAGGTTCTAAATAAACTAACCTACCGGCTTATAAAAATTTTAGAGTCTGTGCAGAATTACTTGGGTGTCTCAACTAGGATTTCCTATTGGGTAAAAATAATAGATATGACTTTTGATGAGAGTTGTTTACAAAAAAGAATAATAATAGTTTTGAGTAAATCATAAAAAGAGAATAAAACAGTGAGAAAAGAGAGTGGACCCACTGTGTAACTTTAGGGTTCAACTAGAAAGACTCCTGGTATAAATTTTGGGCTATTAAAATATATAATGCACTCGTGTTAAGCATAGTACCCCTAAATCAACCTTGTCCCGAGATAGAATCCCAACAACTTAGTCGGGCAGAGCCCTGACATATGTTATGAGACTCAGATCAATCGGAAAGGGTAGCGGTGATCGGGAGTTACAATACTTAAAACGAGCAGGGCTTTATTATTATTATGGGTGAAATAATAATAATAAAATATATCATAGAACGCATAAAGAGTGGGAAGGAAAAGTTAAAAGTTTGAACGATTTAGAATGGCTGAATGTATCGCCTATTTATACGAATTTTGTTAGTCTGTTACTTCAATAATTCAGCCACGTAAATTTTTATTAAATTCCTTTAATTCCTTTAACTTCCACGTAGTTTTCATGCATGACACCTTATATTCTTATCTTTCAAAAATTTAGCCACGTATATGTTTATGCATATTACAATTTAAGTTTTCATGCATGACCTTTAGACTTTTGATATCTTTAGTTTTTTGTCATATTATTTAATATATATATATATATATATAGATTATAATTAATTTAACTGCTTCACTTATTTAGCGTGTATAACTTGTAAAATATGATGTTTTATAAAACAATGAATATGTCATTTGAACGAGAATATTTGTATCTACATTTTGAACCAAGTTTCATTAAAAATAGAGTAGGTTCAAATATAATGTATTTTTATAATTTAGTTATTAAACGGGTCATGGGTCCGTCTAAATACTTCATATTTCTAGTTTTCAACTTACCCGCAATCTACCCTGTCTAATAATATAAGTTTTTATATACTTTTATTTTATTTAGAAAGGTCACCCATATACAGGCCAATTAATTATAATATTTTAACCAACTATATAAAATAGTGTTTAAGACTATTTAGGTTGAATATTTATATTTAAAAATAAACTAATTACTAGTTACTAGTGGTTAATAAATTTAACCAAACCTATAATTCTTATAAAAATAGGAATGTTACATCCTCCCCACCTTGTTTTATATCTCGTCCTCGAGATTTTGGGTTACGATATTTCTTTTAGACTTATGTCATATTTTAGTCAATAAAAATAATATTAAGGTAGATGACCCAGAATTAAATATCAAATTTGGTGAATACGAGTTGTACCATAAGTAGGATTCAATGGTTCAACTGAATTAGTTCAAGCAATCGATGACAAACGAGTGAGATGGAATGATATAATTTCCAAAATGACTAGGTTCAAACCAAAAGATATATGATCAAAAGATATTTTAAAATGGATGTGAAGGACTTTTAGAGTCAATAAAATTCTTTGTCAAAAGAAAGCTTACTTTGATTGGCAACTGAGGAAGACTTAGAATTTGACAGGTTAAAAATGAAATAAAAGCATGAAAAATGATTTGTCAAATATTTAGAAAAAAATTAAAGTGTTGAGATGAGTGAATTGCAAAGATACACCAAAAGACAATAGAATTAGTGTATCATTGTTTCGAGTTTCAAGTTGTTTCGGCATGACCAACCATTATATTATATTTGTAAGGCAAATGTAATATATATTATTTGTGTTCTTGTTTGAACTGTATCTTACATATCAAATATAAATACTATGTAATATATATTATTTGTTTCACATTTTTACTATATATAAATGGTTACTACTTTCAAATAAATATTATTTTAGTATTTTACTATACTATGTAAAATAACTTATATTTACTATGTAATATAAATTACAAAATACCACGGTGAAATTATTACATTTAGTATTATGATTTTGTAAAAGAACCGCTATTATTTATAACGTTAAATGAAAATTTGTAAATAAAGGTGTAAAAATATTTATTGTACAAAAGTATTTGTAAAATATTTTGTAAATATATAACACTTAATGGGTCGATTCTATGTGATTACTTATTTTTATTTTGAAACTATATAACGTTGTGAATGTATTTACAAATGTTGTAAATAAATGAAAACGGGGACTATTCTTTATATATTACAATGTTCTCCTAACTTGACGTAGTTAATGACTACTATATTATTCTTATATGGTTATTTTTCTTGCCAGAGTGTTATGGTACATAGTTATCACAAAATATGTGATACATAATTATTTATATAATTTTATTCGTCCCTCTAATTCTTGTTTTGTTTTATGAAAATATGTTTTCTCTTTACAGTACAAAGTATATATATATATATATATGTATATAATTAAAATTTACTAAATAAGTATGATGACTTAATTTATATATATTAAATAGTTATTATCATGGTTGGATATTGGTTAGTGCTGCCTTGTTTAAGCATAGGTGGCCAGTCCATGCCTAACTAAGGCTAGGCTATTCAATACATGCCGCTGATAATAACCCTAGTATTTTAAAATATTACTAACACTATTACTATTAGTATATTATTACTAATAATAAAACTAATATTAATTGCCAATAATAAATACATAAACTTAAATGAGAGTATACCTCAATATAATTGTATACATATATATAAAAATATAATTTCTTTACCTTAATGGTTTAACAAGAATTTTAAAAATAGGAATATTATATTGTAAGTTTCCATATATAATCAATTAAATTTATATAATGTTTTTCGATCAATGATAATAAAGTAAGATATATCACGAAAGGCTCGGTTGATGTTGTAAGGACTATTAAGAGATACACGGAAATAGGACATGAAATTGTGGATCATTATCTTAGCACACAATTGTGTTTTAAGATTGTTTTTATAAAATAAATTAACAAAGCGGATTCAATATAGATAAATAAATAAATAAATAATTAAATCCGAAATTAGTGCAAGCTTCAGATTTTGTGAAAACGTCACCACAGGGTGATCGTTATCAAAAAAATAATTTAGTGAAGTCGAAGGCCAAGAAAGCATGTTATAGTTCAAAAGAATCGAAGTGCTTGTTGGGAATATTTTGAATATGATAGCTGCAATCCATCATATGGGACCTTGAATTGGATATGTAATGCGAGAAAGTTAACTGGGTTTGAATAAAACGAGTTTTAATAAAGAAATTTGGACATGATCACAACAGAAACCATGTATACCCTTCAAAAGAAAATCGAGTTTTTTTTTTCAAGAAATTTATTGATTCGATATTAAAGAGCAATCGCTTTGTAAAAACGTGGTTTACAATGCAAAGATCGAGTTATAGCGAAAATGATATTTGAACTTTTGATAAAACAACAAATTGGAATGATGCCCTCCAGTGGTCTTCATAATTAAAACGAACCATATGCGAAATGAACAGTGCATATGTAACGTGTGGATTTACCAAGAAATGAAATGGATCAATATCTGCTACTATGAAAGAAATCTTTATGGTATGATGACCATTAAAAGAAGTAGAAACACGAAAGTCAACTTATTTATAGGCAGAAGTCAGAATTGCAACGAAAGTAATATAAGAACTTTATCTGGAATTTTGTGTGATAATCAAAGAATGTCGAATGAAATGAAATAGGGGATTTTGTAAAGGTATGTGATTCTTTTTGCAGTGCTAATAATTATGACTCTGATTAGACTGTGCATTGATAGTTGTGAAATCTTGTTTCAACGTACCTCAGCGAGATTTAGGTCGTTTGTAGGATCACGTGGCAAAGTGCTTCTTTTTGATTAGTAGTTTTCTACTGACGGAATTAGCATTGGTGTCATCGTGCCTAATTTATATTTTTCAAAGGTCTTGCCTTGGAAGTCGTATGTGATATATTTTGACCTTTGTGGACGTATAATTTAGGGTTCATGTGTTTTCTTGTGTATTAGCACAACTTTACATGCTTCTTACTTGTGTTAATAGTTTATGGTAACGTATTGGAAATTCTTATACTTTCGATGATATCCCAACCTTAAAGGGTTCTCATTGTATGAGTTACGAGGTAATTGATCAAACGAAATAATGTTTGATATTGGAAAAGAGATTCCTGATAAAGAAATCTAGACACAGATGCTTGTGCTTTATTTCAAATTGTCAATCCTTATGGTTTTTGGATTTCCTTATAGACATACCTATCTATATAATCACATATTTCACATGCTGAAATAAACATACCATTTATCAGGTCCATGTATTTAACAGATTCATATTTCCAAAAACAAATCAGATATCAAATCATGATATTATTTAGGGAAATCTTGTCACTTGTTCGACATACTATGTACCCCGTTTTATCCGGTTCGCGCCGGAGAGGTAATCTCAGTATATCCGGACAAGCTGGAGAGTCTGTTACTCTATACCCAGTTTTGCCGGAGAAAATTTTCTATTTCCCATAAATAGTATCTTTTCAAGATAAATGCCTCTTTTATTAGGGCTTTATCCAGAATAAAGGAAATTTGTATTTCCATACATATCTTTATTCTGGACTAAGTAATATCAATAAACAAGAATAAATAGCAATTAAGTGCTATTACCTGCTAATCGTCGTTCTTATGGTATACCAATATCCATTACATTATACTTATATAAATAATTTTTTTACCTTGAAGCTTATATTAAGGCAAAATTCTTAAGTTCAAGTCTAAATATCATCCTGAGTGCTACCAGATAATATTAAGTTCCTAATTCTCCGTTTAAACTTAGGTATTATTATAACATCTAATTGCTGAAATAAGTGGCTTAGCTTATACTAAGGCATATTTTCTTATGTTCAAGTCTAAATGCTATCAGATGTGCTACCAGTAGCAATCTCCTAACTCTTTTATTTAAGCTTAAGTATTATTATCACAACACTTACAGGCTTAAAGCAGTGGCTCTAATACCACCTTTACTGTCATGACCCCCGATCCACCCTGGATGGAATCGGGAGCCGCAAACAGCCCAGTGGTACCGGTGATTATTTTGAAAAACATTGCAGCGGAAATTTCATCAGGACCGTGAGTTAGGAAAAATATCAGAGTTTAGAAAACACCGGATTTTTATTTATTAAATAGATGGGGTAAACCCATGTTTTATAATGGTAGCTTTAATAAAGATAAATTTGATTTACATAAAGCAATATTTTTTAATTTGATTTAATTAATAAAATAAGCCACTTCTTGAAGTCTTTCAGTGCCGGATCCAATCCTTACTCCAATTTACTGTAATTACCTGAAACGCGTTTTAAAAAGGTTTTGTCAGCGGGAAATACTGAGTGAGTTCATTCATTTTTACTAAAACGACACATTGTTATAATTCACAGTATTAAGAGCGATTATAATGTCTCTAATATCAAACCAACTACCCACAGTATTTTATCACTCGACCCATTGGCCCTCTCATTGTCCAATGGTGTCTGTGATTATGGTCATATCACCCATTGGCTGCCCCAATGGTGAAGATTATCAAGTAATGTATATAAAACCCCACATACCGGCTGTAACTTGGTGATTACAAAGACTTAATCCCTGTAATTATAACTTTGGAAAATAATTTGGAGTTTTGTAAAACAGTTGATAAAAAGAGAATGACTCACGTTATAAGCATGCAGTATTGAATTAACAAGCTTCCTGATTCAATTTCTTCTGAGAATTAGCATCTACTTTGATTGTAAGTGTATGGGTAGAGTTTAGTCTACAAATAAGCCTGATAACCTAATTTAAACTATAATGCATACGAAAACTAGGTAATTAACTAATACAACATTTACGATAAACTCACGAGATTAAAACCCTCACGAGGAATGACAAAGTGTAATCACTTAAACATCCATCGGATTCACAACGAATGACAGAGTCTACCCCGAGTTTGGGCGGCACTCAAACATCCTGTCGGAATCATGACTAATGACAAAGGATAACACTTAAACATCCTGTCGGATAGTTTCAGTCGATCGGATATTGAATCGTAACAGCGATCGAGTTAATACCCTGTATCATAGCAGCGTTTCGGGGTTGTATGTGTTTGGTAGAAAAACGGTTATAACTTAGTGTATATAACGAATTTTATCGTCGAACTAAAGCAGAATGCCAAGTCCCAGACTCTACTATTTATAGCTGGAAAATCGACCCTCTCGCGTGTCGCGAGGGGTTGCCTGGGCGGCGTCGCGTGGCGCGACGGGTTATCTTTCACTATAGGGTTGCCACGTTCCTGGGTAGGCTTGCTGATTCGACGGAAACGAAAATTTTAATTTTGACAGCAAACTATATAGATAATTGTCGAGTAGGGAATACCCCCCCTGAGTTTTAGGGGCCCTGATCTTGATTTTGATTGTTATAAAAATTTTAGAGTCTGTGCAGAATTACTTGGGTGTCTCAACTAGGGTTTCCTATTGGGTAAAAATAATAGATATGACTTTTGATGAGAGTTGTTTACAAAATAAAATAATAATAGTTTTGGGTAAATCATAAAAAGAGAATAAAACAGTGAGAAAAGAGAGTGGACCCACTGTGTAACTTTAGGGTTCAACTAGAAAGACTCCTGTTATAAATTTTGGGTATAACTTTTGGGCTATTAAAATATATAATGCACTCGTGTTAAGCATAGTACCCCTAAATCAACCTTGTCCCGAAGTCCCGAGATAGAATCCCAACAACTTAGTCGGGCAGAGCCCTGACATATGTTATGAGACTCAGATCAACCGAAAAAGGTAGCGGTGATCGGGAGTTACAATACTTAAAACGAGCAGGGCTTTATTATTATTATGGGTGAAATAATAATAATAAAATATATCATAGAACGCATAGAGAGTGGGAAGGAAAAGTTAAAAGTTTGAACGATTTAGAATGGCTGAATGTATTGCCTATTTATACGAATTTTGTTAGTCTGTTACTTCAATAATTCAGCCACGTAAATTTTTATTAAATTCCTTTAATTCCTTTAACTTCCACGTAGTTTTCATGCATGACACCTTATATTCTTATCTTTCAAAAATTTAGCCACGTATATATTTATGCATATTACAATTTAAGTTTTCATGCATGACCTTAAGACTTTTGATATCTTTAGTTTTTTGTCATATTATTTAATATATATATATATATATATAGATTATAATTAATTTAACTGCTTCACTTATTTAGCGTGTATAACTTCTAAAATATGATGTTTTATAAAACAATAAATATGTCATTTGAACGAGAATATTTGTATCTACATTTTGAACCAAGTTTCATTAAAAATAGAGTAGGTTCAAATATAATGTATTTTTATAATTTAGTTATTAAACGGTTCATGGGTCCGTCTAAATACTTCATATTTCTAATTTTCAACTTACCCGCAATCTACCCTGTCTAATAATATAAGTTTTTATATACTTTTATTTTATTTAGAAAGGTCACCCATATACAGGCCAATTAATTATAATATTTTAACCAACTATATAAAATAGTGTTTAAGACTATTTAGGTTGAATATTTATATTTAAAAATAAACTAATTACTAGTGGTTAATAAATTTAACCAAACTATAATTCTTATAAAAATAGGAATGTTACAGGCTGGAAAACTCATGAGTATTAAATAAAGAGTCTTGCAAGCTTTTGATACTTAAAGTCTGTTGAACAATATTTCTTTCTGTTTTAGATCCGCCTGTAGATCCATTTACAATCCGTTGTGTAATATTTTGTTATACTTTCAATTCGGTTTGTATAATTACTTTTAGACTTCTGCTGTGCATTAACTGTGATTAATTGACTTTGATGATATCAACTACGTCACGATACTCCCCACCGGTAATACGTGGAAATATCGGGGTGTGACAGGCATGGAAATCCCCTGTTTTCCTCCATCAAAATCTATGCTTCAATTCTTGTTTTCTGCTGTGAATCTCTCTTGTTCTATTTTGTATCTTGATTCATCACCATGTTGATCATTGAAAGGGATGAGATACTCGTATTGTGCTGAATATGTTCATATATATATATATATATATATATATATATATATATTGGTACTGTATTGTATATGTTTGGTTGATACCGTGATTTGCTACGGTGCTGTTAAAATTCCTGAGGTACTGTATCACATAGTACCGGTATCAAAATATAGCTAAAATCAAAGCTGATACCAAAACTTAGCTAATATCAAAACAAGATTCTGTATCATATATGCTAGTGGTAATTGGTATGGATATGAAATGGATGGATGGATTTACGAAAAAGATTGGTGTGAGTGGGGGGTTTCTTATCCTCTTCCCCTGTTTTTTTGATCTGCAAAAAAATAAAAAAATAAATAAATAAAAGTTTTGCCGAACCCAATTATATTACATGATTTATAGTTATATAAGTGATTTAACATCTAGATATTACTTTCTGTTGGTTACTAATTAAATATGTAAACAGGATTGGTGGGGATGTTGTAACCTTAATTTGATTACAGAGATGAACTAAGGGGTTGTTTGGTAGCATTTTAATCCATTCAGAGGCTATCTCTTAATCAAATCATTTGTGGCCCTTATGTCTGAATGAATAAGAGGTAATCTTATGTCTGACTGGATAAGAGGTAACATCTGAATGGTAAACCATCACATGTCACATTCTTCTACATTATCTTTGTTAAACTCTTAAATGATTTTATTAAGAGGTAGCCTCTTAATATCATTCAGATGCTACCAAACAGCCCCTAAGAGCATTCTCATCTAAACCATCAAAATATGTGAGGGGTAGTTTTTATATTATAAAGGGTATAAAAAATGGTTGTGAGTGGAGGAGAGAGAAAATGTTACTGTCATCTGTATATTTGGGGGACACTGTTCACCCAGTATAATTTTTTTAATATATATTGAAAGTGGTTGTGAGTGAAGGAGAGAGAAAAATGTAATGATAATATTATTTAATTGAAAAGGAGAGGGAAAAAGTATTTGTTTTTAGTGAAAATATATTGATATAGGAGTTGTTTTTTAGTGGAATGTATGTATAATTTGATGGATTGGGTGAGAATGCTCTAAGGGTTGGTGAGGGTTATAAATAGGGGAATAGAAAGGTTGAGAGGGAAAGTGCATTGCACATGACAAGAATTAACTAAGATTTCTAACCTGGTTTGGCCTAAGACCATGTGTAGTGGTAGTGGGTTATAATGCCCCCACCATGGGGCATTATCCGACACATGGCGTCCTAGTCAGCGATGGGGCATTATAGCAAAAGTGGTGTAGTGGGTATAATGCCCCACAATGCCTCTACCAATCATTAAATAAAAAAAAAAAAGAAAAGAGTTGATGCTGATTGGCTAGTCAAAAAGCCAACAGTACCATTGACCACAAGTCCAAATCTCATTGGCCACCACCTTCTCTCTTCAGCGTTTTAATATAAACGCCCACATGCAAATTTTCAAAAAATAACGCCTCATAACGCCTAGTGTAATGGGGTGGGGGGCGTTATAGGGCGTTTTTTTTTCAATTTGTTTTTAAAAATCACGCCCCACTACGTATGGTCTAAATGACAAAACGTGCAAAATTTTGAAAGATTAAGGACATCGCCTGTAAATTTTTGACCAAAAGACCAGCATCTGCAATTTGATATAAACATAAAGAACAAAACTTGTAATTTACTTTAAAATAAAATAAAATGTACTTTGCCTATTTATTTTCAACTTTTTTAACAACTGGTCTATGTCACATTCCAAAAAGTTTAAGCAAAAGTGTTAGTTTGTCAATAAGTTGTTTTATTATGAGTTAGTTATTTGAGCTCTATTAGTAATGCTAAAGCTCAACTCTCGAGTAATTTTTCAAGTTTGAACTCGGTTAGTTTATTTATTAATATTTTTCTAAAATATATATTTATAATTATATATAGATGCTTATATATATTTATAACTACCGTTAAAAAATATATATATTTATAATTATAACTTTTACGTACACCATAATATATATCATTTAGTCATTCTTATCAAAATTACAAAAAACAATATGTTTGTCTAGACTCGCAATCCTATTTGGACTAACTTATTAGACTAGAAGGAGTGGGGGCCGGCTGAGGCCCGGCTAGGACCGGCGCCGGTCCTCCACACCGCCCCCCTCCATCCCACCCGTCCTCACCAGCAAACCCAAGCCGGGCTCGCCAGGCCACCTTTGAAGCATATAGCCGTTAATAACGGCTAGTTTAAAAAAAAAAAAAAAAAACCTTTTTCAGTTTAAATATATACCCATTCTTTATACCATTTCTTCAATATTTCACCCATTCTTCTCCCATTCTCATCCATTTTTATAAAAAAACACTCCCATTTTTATACCAATCTTTTATAAAAAAAAATATATCTTCATCCACAATGGCATCTAATCCTTGGTGGTCCGGCTCTTCTTCGGATGAAGAGGAAATGTAAATTTTTTTTATGTTAAGAAATGAATTTATTTATGTTGTATTTGTGAATTTTTATAAAGTTTTTATTAAGTTAATAAAGTAAAACTTAGAAAATTATAAAATAATGAGGTGGGGTAGCCCCATCCTCCATCCCCCCTCAAAAAAAAAAAAAAAAAAAAAAAAAAAAAAAAATTAAAAATTATGAAGGAGGCCCATCCCTCACGAGCCGCCTACGTGGAGGCTCATCCCGTGAGGATGGGCCAAACCATACCCTTTAATCTTAAACAAACTTAGTTTTACGCTTAAGCTAACCTAACCCGAGCTCTATTCGAGTTATTAACAAGCCTACATAACACAACTCATGAGCGACATGACTTCGTATTTATCATTTTTTTTTTTCTATAAAATAATAATAGCCAACAAAACACAAAGAGTGGTGTTGTTTTGAATCATCCTCATCATCGAACACATGTAAAGAACCGATAAGATCAAATGCCACCCGATTTTGACATTAATTAATTTATGAAATGAAATGAAATGGGTTGGTTTTATACGCCTCTACAGTCCCAGAGTCCAACGCAACTACTCGCAGCACCATGTTCAAACCCACTTCTCTCACATACCTCATCGCTCATTCTCGTCGTCGTTCAATCGCATCTTGCAGACACGTAAGCACTCATCTTCTTACCCAATTGGGTCTTTTCATTCTTCACCCATTGATTGTTGAGTTTTGCTAGTCAACTTTGTTGATCTTGATTGTTGTTTCAAATATGCTCTAAATTTTAATATAATCCTGTCTTGTTAAAGATAAAAGGGGAACCTGCAATCTGGTTTATAATGTTGAATAATCGGTTTTGGTATTCAAAAAGGGGTTGCGGCTCAGCTTGTTGCCCGTTTACCGGCATGGGCGTATAATAGGGGCGGGAGGGGCGGCCGACCCCCGAATTTTTCGTTAAATAGTGGGGAGTATATAGTTTTCGTATAAAAATTTTTGGGTATATACGTTTTTGACCCCCTGGTTTTATAGAAATATTTTGGTATATACGTTTTCGACCCCCGGTCGGAAATCTCAAGCTTCGCCACACCGGTCACTTTATTGTAAGGGTTGGTTGTGGGTTTCTAAGATTTAATCATTATAATGTGAAAAACATTTTCTGCAAAAAAATAAAAAAATAATAATTGTATGGTGTAGATTCAAAGTGTTGTTCAAGATAAAAGGGTTGGGGGCATTGGAATGATTAATTTTGAGGTTTGAGGAATTTAAAAAGGAATTTGAAGTTATTTTGTGGGAGCATGTGATTTGATGTTTGTAAACTAAAGTTGGAATGTGTTTAGTTGAACTTACTGCAAGTTAATCGTAAGCCGAATATGACATGGTGTCAAACCTAAAGAAGTGTTATTTAAAGTTTTTAGTTTTATGATTCACCATCATCATACTCAGTAAATCCCACCAATAGCAAAGAAAAGGTAGGGTCTGAACAGGGTAAGATGTAGACAACCTTACCTCTACCCCATAGGAATAGAGAGGCTGGTTCCAGATGTGTGGAACTAAAAAATAACATGAAAAGTTAGGTGCTCTGTTGGTGAATGCAAAGGCTAATTAAGTAGGAAGTCTTAGAAACAGAGAGTGAGCATGAGCCTATATATCTTTGATCTTATGTTATTAGTGTTCTATGTAGTTAAATGAGATATCATCCTTATTTTATTTAAGCAACTTATGCTCATGCTTATAATCGGTTTATTAAAAACAACTTATATCATTCACATTGAAATCCCTAAATCATCCCCACCCCTATAATTTAAGGAAAAATTTAAGGTTTTCATCATTTTTGCACTCCATCCGATTTCCTAAAATAGGGAGTGAATAATGATTTAGGGAATCACTATTTACTCCGTATATTTTTTTTTTGAGAGGAAAAAAATAGGAAACATAATAAAGAAGTGTTATTTAGATGAATAGAGATAAATATGGGGAATCGGATGCGAGACGTTTTTTAAAGGGTGAACAGATTTTGGGGATAAAGGTGTTTTTTTAGCTAAATTATATGGATGAGGATTCCAATATGAATGCTCAACTTGTAATTTTGAATCCGTCGAGATTAATCGGTTTGAAAATAGCAATTTGGGAAAAATTCTTATTGAAATCAACTTATTACACCACCACTATAAAATAAACAGATTCACACCAACACTTTTCTTCGTCTGAAAACTAAGAAACGCAATAAGCAGATCAACTGTTTGAACAAGCAAAGAATCATGATTTCCTTTACGCTATTGAGAAAAAAATAAATAAAAGATCTTAAAGAGGCAATCTCCTCACTTTTTTGATATTTTCATTTGCATCCCTATTATTCATTTATTTATGATTTTTATACACTCTTGCTTCTTTTCGGTTTTTGTAATAGCTTGGAACATTAGTGATAGCAGAACATGAAGGTGGTTCACTCACTGCCAGTTCTTTAAGTTCAATTGAAGCTGCTGGAAAGTTGTTATCTAAAGACAGCTCTCTATCTTTGCTATTGGCTGGTGCGGGCCCCACTTTACAAGAGGCTGCTGCAAAGGCCGCTTCGTGTCATCCTTCAGTTTCTCAGGTACTTCATATAAGTAGGGAATTTTTTACCGTAATGTTCCACTTATTTGTTGATTTTATTTTGAGGTGGTGAGACGGTTGGGTAACGGGTCAAAACGGGTCAGGTTGAAAAGAATCGTATTTTAGTACTGGTTGAAACAGGTCGGTCTAGGTTAACCCACAAACACTTCTTTGTCCGTCTTCTCTAAATAATTATTGTGCTAATTTTGATCACATAAACAACAATATGTTTAGGGCAATTGCTGAAAAAAGTCATACCGGATTTTGCTAAATCTGCACGTAAGTCTATGGAAGTCATTATCGCAAGACTAAAAAACTTTAAAATTTAACGTAAAGTCTATGGATATTGTTTTTAGCAAACAACTGTTTCTTTGCATGATTAAATACTTTAACTTTTTTAAAAATAATAAAAATGTTATTTTTTTTGCATGATTAAGTCCCTTAACTTTATAAAAATTTATAAACAAATGTCATATAGCTATAATAATAATCCGAACGAACTTTTGAATAGAAACGATTTGGAGGTGTATTGCATATTACATCAAAAAATGAACTTTGGTGAGCTTAACCCATTTGACCCGTTCAACTCACTTGATTGTTTCTCTTTTAACTGAATATTTTGATTTGACCGAAACGAACCGACCCCCATACAAGAAGCGCTGCGCAGATTTTAGGGTTTATTGGGGCCTTTTGGCCTGAGGCGTTTTTATGCAGAAAAATGATGTACCTTGGGTTTTTTTGGCTTGTACATGTAGGTAAAATGGTATAAAAACCTTATTTGTAACTATATTTTGGGTAAAGGAAGCTAAAACCTATGGGATATACAAAAAAATTATATAATCACCTTGCGTCTCGGGTACGAAAAGCCCACCGCTTTTGCGCTTTGGGCCTCAATTTTAGCCCTCGTCGCTTTTGTGCGCCTATCGCTTTTTAAAACGAAGAATATGGCCCAAAACGATCAGATTATAAGTAAACGGGTCAAAATTGTCACCTCTAAATATTTTATTTAGATCAATATGATCATTTATAGTGTGATGTGGGAAATTCTTTTATTTTCACTTCACCCGAAGATGTGATGTTCTAAATTTTGTCGGTTACTTGTTCAGGTGCTAGTGGCCGATTCTGATAAATTTAAAAACCCTTTAGCAGAACCATGGGCCAAATTGGTCCATTTAGTGCAGCAAAAAGGCGAATACTCACATATAATTGCTGCTTCAAATTCTTTTGGGAAAAATATTTTACCTCGTGCCGCTGCCCTTCTTGACGTCTCACCAATTACTGATGTCATCGACATATCAGAATCTAATACGTTTGTGAGGTATTCATCACAACTTAGTTTGTAAATTAGTTCATTTTGGTTAAGCAGTTTGAATCTCATACGGGTCCAACAAAAAATAGCTAAATAGGGAACTGGTCAAACAGTTTCCACATGTGTATTTTTAACGCATACAAATCGCTTTTTCTTAAATAAATAGTGGGTTACGACTCACGCTCCACACGGGTTCGAAATGTAGATCAAAATAAGCAAATCTTGAGAGTTAAGGTTGTTTAATGTTTTAGTTAAGGGGCAAAACATGTCATTGTTAAAGTTGAGGGGCTAAACATGTCATGATTAAAGTTGAGGGGCTAAAGTTGTTTATTATTAAAGTTGAGGGGCTAAACATGTCATTCATTACCAAAGTTGAGGGGCTAAACATGTCATTATTAAAGTTGAGGGGCTAAAGTTGGTTAACGCCAAAGTTGGCTGATGTGACAAAATAGTATATTTATAGTATGTATAGTTTCGACTGTTATTGTATCATATTCAAAGCATTAAAATTTTATAAGAAATGAACAAAAAATGCGACTCCGAACTAAAAACTTGCTGTGATTCTTTACCCAACCCGCTTGAAGTAACATTAAAGGAATTTTGTTATGTGTTTTACGTTCCCTAATTACTAGTATGTTTTTCTTTTTTTTTTTAATTTTTTTCCGTGGCAGGCCAATATATGCTGGCAATGCTCTATCTACGATCCGTTACACTGGTTCAGATCCTTGCATGTTGACCGTTAGGTCAACCTCGTTTCCAGTGGGCTCAACTTCAGCGGATTCTAAAACCAATCCTGTGCCAATACACCAGGTTGATTTATCGACATTTAGTGAAGGTGTGTTAAGTAATTACCTTTAAATAGAGACATAGTAAAATATATTTAGTTGTAAGGATTATAACTCGCATTAAATGGGTCAGTTCCTGTTGTCTGTTTGTTGATAACGGGTCAAACATGTATAATATAACAAGTCTACTATAAAGGCAACGGGTTAAACAGATTGATATAATAACGTACTTTTTTAGACGGTCACACAGTATTGACCAAAATGGAATATATTCCTAAGTTTAATGACTAAATAGGTTTTTTTTGACCATACTGTGTAGGCCTATAAACGAACCGAACGTTCATGAACTGTTCGTGAACTTGTTCGGCGGGAAGTTAGTTTATGTTTGTTTATTTAATAAACGAACGAACATGAACAATTTTTTTGTTCATTTAGTTAAACGAACAAACATAAACACACCTTTTGTTCGTTCATTTAAGTTCATGAAGGTCTGTTTATGTTCGTTTAAATTTAATAAATATGTAAGTAATTATTTATATGATTATAAACATAAAACGGGCTTTCTAATTTTTTATACAAATATAATTGGGCTTTCCCATGAAATTTATCCTCATTGGTCACTAATTTATATAAAAACTACTTTATATACGTTTTTGATTGGTCAATTATGCTCATTTGTGTTCGTTTATTTTTGTTCAGTTATGTTTATCTGTGTTTGTTACATGATTTCATTTAAGTTTGTTTGTTTATGTTCGTTTACGTTCATGAACTGTTCGTTTAGGTTTAAACGAACGAACATAAAGGAACACGACATTCGGTTCATTTACAGTTGACATTATCACATTTAAGCATTAGTTATTTGTAATAAGCATTTAAAAAAGAAAAAGAAGTGTGATGGTTCGACCCGACCCACTTTGACCAGTTACCCAACCGCCTGTTTTGCGTCTCAACTCAATCAGAGTCTTTATGGGCGTTGCTAATAATATTATGTTGGTTATATGTTTTGATAGATTGGAATTCTAGACATGTGAAACAAACCACTCAAGATTCAGAACGCCCGGATCTTGGAAGTGCTCGTGTTGTTATTACAGGGGGGCGAGCTCTCAAAAGTGCTGAAAATTTTAAGTTAATTGAGAAACTCGCTGAAAAACTTGGTGCTGCAGGTTTATATTCTCGTTCATATTTCCATATCGTATATTGTAGTATTGTTGTAAATAATGTATGATTACAAGGAGTATTGTATATATAATAAACATAATTACACTCTAATATTATATATAATACACATATTGTCTAATACTTTACTACTGTTGTTTGTTTGTGTAGTTGGTGCTACTCGTGCTGCTGTTGATGCGGGATACGTGCCTAATGACCTCCAGGTAACGCTCAATAGTGTTTTTTTTATTCTTTTCTTTCCAAATATTGCAAGAGAATTTAGCTGAATAACTTTATGTCATGTTAATCTACATGGTAAGTAGGTGGCATTGTAACCCATATTGACTCTTATAGGTGAAATGGGTTGACTAAGAAAAAACTAGTTAAAAAGAAACATGTCCAATGGGTTGCACGGGGCAAAAGTCGACCGAAGTTATTTTTAATGCAACAACCTCGTAAATTGCTTATTTAAACTATTCGATATTTAACACGCTAATCACGTAAGTTAAATATTTAATGAAATGGTGTTTTGGGTCAATCCAACCTGGCTTATATAGTCCCGTATCAAAAATGTGTCTTTAATACATACAACCTCTTAAATCATTTATTTTAAATACTAGATATCTAACACAATAATCACTTGTATAGAAATTAAAATGGAGTAGATAAAGTGTTTTGGGTCAAACCCGCTTGACTTGTAGCAAAAGTGTTTCTTTATTACATACATACTACAAAATATAAGGTATTTAACATGCTAATTGTATAAGAGTTTTAAGGATTGTAGAAAAAGTTTTTAGGTCAACTTGACCTCACCCTTTTCAAACCCCTACCAAAAGTGTATCTTTGATGCGTACAATCTTCTAATTTTTTTATTCAATCTGTTAGACATTTAAAACACTATTCATTTATATGTTATTTTGAAAAAATAGACAATAAGTGTTTTGGGCCCAACCCGGTGTGGCACATTCGCCATATCCCAATTATGCATTTAAATGCCTATAGACTCCTAAATTGTCTATTTAGTATGCTAGATGTTTTATATTTATTATTTAACACCTAAATACTTAGGTGTTAAAGTTATTTTACTAATTTTGTGAAAATAACGTTAAAAGTTGAGGATGGTTAATCATGCACCATGTGGTGGCGTTGATAGCTGAAAGACAAAAGGGTACATGCACTAATCGGTCTGTCCCGATTGCTGAGTGTTATGTGCCTTATGTCCAAGACTTGATGCAAAACTACTATCGAGCCGGGGGTCTCATTGGAAGCAGCCTCTCTATTCCTACGGGGTAGAGTTAAGGCTGTCTACATTTTACCCTCCTCAGACCCTACCTTTGCTTTGCTATTGGTGGGATTTACTGAGTGTGATGATGATGATTTAACACCTAAATACTTGTATAAAAGTTTAAAACATTTGGACAAAGTTGTTTCAGTCAACCTGGCGCAACCTGTTTCAAACCGTACCAAACATTTTATCTCTAATGCAACAACCTTCTAGATTGTTAATAGAGTTAATTACGTTTTTCAGTCCATTAGTTTAAAAATTGCCAAAACAGTCCCTGTGGTTTCACTTTCGTAATTATTACAGCCCACCCACACTAACGTCAACCTGTTTGTCTGTTATGTTATTTGAAATGACCATAATGCCCCTGTTATTAAATGTAAAATTAAAATAAATAAAGAGTTAGTTATGTTTTTCGTCCCCGTGGTTTGTTAAAAAGTAATTACAGTCCATTAGTTCTAACAAATGCCAAAACAGTACCAGTGAGGGTGGATTGTAATAGTTACGAAAGTGAAGCCACAGGGATTGTTTTGGCAATTTTTAAACTAATTGACTGAAATAGTGATTTTTGACAAACCACAGGGACGAAAAACGTAATTAACTGTTTTTTTATTATATATTAGGTAATTAAATATCTTTTTTTTGAAAGGTGTGAATTATTTGCGAATGTCAGGAGGTCTAGCATACGTTGTCTTAACCGGGTCTGCGCTAGAGAGCCCCCTCGCACAATAGATCCCCGATTAAACCCCTCAATGAGAAACCCCTATCACCCAGATCGAACTTGAGACCTGGAGGGGAAAACTCACCCGGGCCCACCATAGGTGGAACTTAAGTACCCGTGGCCAAATCATTCATTTACAATATTAGATATATAACATACTATTTACTTATACAAAAAAAAAGAATTAAAATTCGGACAAAATAGGTCTCAGGTCAACACTCCCGTTTTTCCCCAAACGTGTTTTGTCTAGTTATCTTACCGACCCGTTTATGTCAGGTCGGTCAAACGGGCAAGATTGTTGCTCCAGAACTTTATATGGCTTTCGGCGTCTCTGGGGCCATCCAACACATAGCTGGCATGAGAGATTCAAAAGTTATTGTTGCAGTAAACAAAGATGCCGATGCACCAATTTTTCAGGTCATGATCTTAACCCTTCCTTTCATTCAATAATTATTCTTATTCTTGTGATTTCAATTCATATTTCGTTTTACAAATAATTTCATACATATGTACATATTAACTTTTTGAAAACATTAAAAATATGTAATTACCCATTTCATAGTAAGTTAAGTAAAATTAGTTACTTATAATGTGCTCTTCATTTATTTATTATTATACATTATGAAACGGGTCAATATGGTGTTTTTAGTCTTTTGAAAGGGTAACTACGATATTATGAAATTTAAAGGATATATATATATATATATATATGAAATCGACCCTTTGTTCTAATACACTCTTGAAATGCAGGTCGCAGATTATGGACTTGTAGGTGATCTTTTCGAAATAATCCCCGAGTTGTTAGAGAAGCTCCCGGAAAAAAAATAAGTCCGTTCAACATTCTAAATTGATTTTTATGACATACTGAAATACGTTTTATTCCAATTCTCTATAACCTAGTTTTGCATTGGATGCATGAACGAACGACCTGTATCTCTTCTTGCAATGAAAGTTGTCCCTTCTTTTCTATCATCGATAGGTCCACTTGTCTACACACGCGCTTGTTTATTGCCTTCGAATAAATTGGGTTGGTTTAGAGGTGGTAAAATAGACGGGTCTGAGTTCTGGGTCATGAAAAAGTCACATTGACGTTGTTAAGAAAAATGAAAGTGATATGATATGCAACATAACCCAACATTTGACGAAAGCTTAAACTGAGCTCAAGCTCGGCTCATTTAGAGCTCTATTTGTAAAGCTCAAATTCGACTCGGTGTAAAATAGAGCTTAAGCTGACTCATCAAACGCCACTAGATATAGAAAAAAGATGTGTGATGGTACAACATTAAAATGTGTGGCGCTTGAGTGGGAAAGCATATGGGGGCCAAAATGTGCATAGGGAACTTGTATATAGAGCATTAGTTACATGTATATTAATTAGGAGAATAAAGTTGTCGCACACGGACTGTCCAATTTCAATTGCATCCATGCGTCTTTTGGTAGTACTACATGCTTTCATGTTGGTTCTTTCATATTAGCTTTTATTGATACCAAATGGATGATTTTATTGACCAATAAAAACTAATATAAAAGAACTATTATGAGAACATGTAATATCAACAAAAGAAATATGAATGTAATTGAACAGTTCATGTATAAGACAACCTTATTCTCCTAATTTATATATAAGTAATTTTGTTCGTTTCAAGATCAACAAGATTATTTTATACCGTTTAACCCATTTAACACCTTTACTAAATATAATTCTTTTTTAATGCTTAACTCATACATCCTTTAAATCTACTGCTACTTCCCACACCAATATTGGTTGAGGTTTGAGTTCTTTGTGGAAAGTTATTTTTCTCGTTGGACTACTTGTCAGAATGCTATTTATCAATTTTTGATCTAGAGGTAAGAATACTATTTATTTTTATTACACTTTTTACACCTTCTTCTTCTTCTTCTTCTTTTTTTTTATAACTTTGTCGAAATATTTTTTATTTTTTACCATAACACTTTTCTATTTTCAACTTGGTCCCTTATACTTTTCATCTTTTACAATTTTGTCGTTTTATGTTTTGGTCTAAATTTTGAGAGTTAACACACTGCAACACACATGTGTGGTTCAATGTTTTACGTTTGTTTTTGACGTTTAACGGCCCCATCGCAATGCATGGGCCCTAAATCAACTTGGTTATTCTTATCTGTAAATTTTAAGTTTTGGTTTAATATTTGTGAGTTAACACGTTCCAACGCATATGTATAGTTCAACGTTTTTACATTTACTTTTCCTTTGGTTTAACGGTGTCGCCGCAAGACGTGGGTCCTAAATACTAGTTTTAACAAAAACCTAAATATGTATTTCCATTTTGCCTTTATCATTTAACTGGCTAGTTGGCTACATAGAATATATGTTATGTTGTGACTGCTATCATTTTTTCTGGTTCTTGACTTTTCTATCAAACTTATGAAACAAAAGCTGATTATATTAAGACCATGCGTACTAGAGCGTCATGGGGGCTCCATGTCGACGATCGCGCCCCATAGCATCGGGGAACACCGATAGACCTATTACGCTACTTCAAATTTATTGTAACGTAAGATTATTGCTCTACTTCAATTGTTAAGTAATAAGAATTACATTAGTTCAATTTTGTTGTAGCATAATTACACTATTTATAAAAATGTCATTGCATGTTGTTTTCTTTGCTTCGTACGCTTCACACAAATAAATCTATTTGTACCGGACCTCCACCCCTCCCCCATACACATATATACACACAAGCTATATATGTATATAAAGCTTCTAGATTGAGAGATAAGTGCTAAATATATTTAGCACAAATCCTTCATTTGTTGACTAGGATTCGGGACCAAGCATACATTTTTTTTAACACGTTCTTATAATTTTGTATTATTAAAAACAATGTTTTAAAAACCGGTTCAAACCGGCCGGTTGTACCGGTTGAACCATCCGGTAAAATCGGTTAAACCACCCGGTATCCCCGGTTGAACCGCCCGATACACCCGGTTAAACCGTTTTTTAGCGAAATCCGGTACGGTATAAAAACCGGGTTTTAAAACATTGATTAAAAAAGGTGAAGCTGGGAAGTTTTAAAAAGGAGAGGCTATTTTATAATACAGATTATTGATTTTAATATGACTTAAGATAATATAAAGTGTAAAATATTATGCATTCATATGATTTTTATCATGTGTTTATATATTATTGTCGATACATTTCTTCCTTTGATCATCGAAGTCAAAGTTGCCAATGTTTAATATTCTCTCATGGCCCCTTCTTCGCAAGCAACCTAAGACCACAGACTAAGTCAAGAAGAAAATGCTAATCTAGTTACATTGTAACTTCTAATCTCGGGTAAGCCTTTTATTACCATGACTCGATTGTCAAATCAATTTAATCAATGACTCATGTATCTCGTTTGTCTAAATGGGTTGACAAGTCAAAAAAGTGTGGGTAGGTTGTAACTCAGTTGTAAATGAGTTAAATGGTCGTAAATAAATTGACGGGTTACAAGCATGTTGTAACAAATTTGTTGCCAGGTTAACTCGTTGAACTTATAAATGATACATTTTTTATATTTTTAATTCTAAACGCATCAACTAGTCTATTTATATTAGTAAAGCGAAGATTACTCGTTATTTAATCAATTTAGACATGTTAATTAAAACACAACCTGTATTGTATTAACCGGGCTAGATTTTTTAACACCTTCTTGTTTACTAACTTTGTTATTGTAACTAAGGTAGAAAAGTTGATGAACCCTTGAGCAAGGTGAAGGGCTCTTACTTAATTGGTTAAAGGACATCCTTTGGAATATGTATCAAGAGTCTCACCCAACCAACCCTTCCCCACTCCAACATTGAAGAGTCACCATTGGCTCCTTTGATAATAATTGAAACTTGAATCCACTTGCTAAAGAATTTTACTTGTTCCTTTCTCTTTGTTGGTAGTGTATATTTATTTCATTTTTTCTACACTAAATCAATAAACACTTTTTGATATTTTGAGCTATTAGTTATGTATATATTTAATTGAAAACTGAGTCGTATCTAATATTAAAATAAGTAAATTGTTACGACTCATATTATGAAAAAAAAAAAAACTTGTATCAAAATGCAGATAAAAATAAATGCATCACAACGTCCTCTTAAAAATTAAATAGAACACTATATTTTAATTTTAAAAGTTACAAAAGGAAAATAAAATAATTTTAATTTTAAAAGTTACAAAAGAAAAATAAAATAATATTGTATTATAAATAAAACATGAGAAAAATAAAAGTTACGAAAGAAAAATAAAATAATATTATATTATAAATAAAAACATGAGAAAAGTATAATGTAAATATTCAAAGAAAATCCTTTATAAATTCTTGATCAAATTTCAAAATTCTTGTTCTTGTTCAAATAAAATAAAATAAAATAATATTGTCTGATAAATAAAAACATGAGAAAAATAAAAGTTAAGATAGAAAAATAAAATAATATTAACAAACTATAAATAAACAACATTTGTATGCATAAAGGCGTGTAACTAATGCTTAGGGTGGTTTTAAAAAAAAAACTGATTGTTTCATTTTTAATTTAAAGCTATTTGTTTTTCTACTTATAACAGAAAAAGTTTTCATCTCTTGCAATTCAACCTTACAATTTTTGTACTTTCAACTTTGGTCCCCACACTTTTCATATTTCGCTGATTTTTCGTTTTAAATTTTGCGAGTTAACACGGCGTAACGTGTGTGTGGTTCAACATTTTAACATTTCGTTTTACGCTTCGTACTAAATTTTGCGAGTTAACACGGCTCAACGTGTGTGTGTGGTTCAACGTTTTTACGTTGTCTATCATTTCCATGTTTGACAGGTTCGTTACAACCTGTGGGGTCCTAAATCGACTTAATTATTATTTTTTATGTTTTACGTTGCAGTCTAATTTCTTTACATTAATACATCGTAACTTCAGTATTGGTTGTCGCTGACGGTGGTGTGGTATTGGTGCTATTCGGCACGGTTTTACGCCCCGCCGTATTGCAACGGTAAATCTAGTTATATTATAAATAAAAACATGAGAAAAATAAATACATGAGAAAAGTATAATGTAAATATTCAAAGAAAACCCTTTATAAATTCTTGATCAAATTTCAAAATTATTATTATTCTTCAAGAAAAAGAACTGCAAAGTGCAAAGGAGTATCAAATTACATCAAATCGATTTGTTCTTTCACAAAAACCAATTTTGATATCATCATCATCATCATCACACATTCAAATATTCAATATGATCATCTCATTGAAGCAAGCAATTTCAACAACCCCTAAATGCAGTTCCAAAATCACCGATCACAGAACAAATTCTCCAACAAAATCCCTCATTTTTTCCACACCCAAAATCAAGAAACTCTCAATTGTTACAAATTCAAAACCTTTGCATGTTTCTTCACTTCAATCTTTTGGGCCATTGAGAAAGTTTGAATCTTGTAAGGCATATGAAGCTGGTGGGGATGTTGTGGAGAATACTGAAGCTGCAAAAAGGGTGAAAATTGGGTTTTATTTTGCAACATGGTGGTTCTTGAATGTGATTTTTAATATTTATAATAAGAAGGTTTTGAATGCTTTTCCTTACCCTTGGTTGACTTCTACTTTGTCTCTTGCTGCTGGATCAGCTATTATGTTGGTTTCTTGGGCTTCTAAAGTGGCTGAACCACCCAATACTGATGTTGAGTTCTGGAAAGCTTTGTTCCCTGTAAGCAAGTTTTGGTCTTTTTAGGGTTTATGATCTGGGTTTTGCTTATTTGTGAACAAATTGATATGGGTATTGTTTAATGTGCTGTATATAGGGTTTATGGCATAGGTTTTGTTTCTTATTTCCTAGCTTAATATTTTTTGTTCTTTGATTGTTTTTTTTTTTTTTTTTTTTTTTTAACTAAATGTGGTTTCTTTTATGATTATTTTAGGGTTTATGATCTGGGTTTTGCTTATTTGTTCACAGAGCTTTGTTCCCTGTAAGCAAGTTTTGGGCTTTTTAGGGTTTATGATGTGGGTTTTGGTTATTTGTGGATAAATTGATTTGGGTATTGTTTGTTTGTGTTGCATTTAGGGTTTATGACATGGGTTTTGTTTCTTAATTCCTAGCTCAATCTTTTTGTTCTTTAATTGTTTTTTCCCTAAATGTGGTTAATATTATTTGAGGGTTTATAATCTGGGTTTTGCTTATTTGTTCACATATTGCTTTGGGTTTTGCTTATTTGTGAACAAATTGCTATGGGTTTTGCTTTGTTGTTCACATATTAATATGGGTATTGTTTGTTGTGTTTTTTTTTTTTTTGAACGGCTAATTTCTTTAATTCCGTCGTCTGTGGGACTTGAACCCAAGACCTTCCCCTTCCCAACCTAGGTGTTTTTAAAAGCTTTGCCTTTCACATATGAATATGGGTATTGTTCTTTGTGTTACATTTAGGGTTTATGACATGGGTTTTGTTTCCTACTTCCTAGCTTAATCTTTTTATTCTTTAATTGTTTAATTCTTAAATGTGGCTTCTTTATTTGTGTTTCTATGATTTGGGTATGTCTCCTTGACTCATATGTTACTAAAATTTAGGTAATTATGATTATTTTAGGGTTTATGATCTGGGTTTTGTTTATTGGTTCATAATTTGATTTGATTATATTTTTTATATATATTTTACTTCTGGGATTTATTTTTCAAATTCTTATTTCCTACAAATTATTTTGGTTTTGCTTCATGATTCACATAACAATTTTGGTATTCTTTATTGTGTTACATTTAAGGTTTATGACATGGGTTTTGTTTCCTACTTCCTAGCTTAATCTTTTTATTCTTTAATTGTTGATTTCCTAAATGTGGGTCCCATTAACTTATAAGTAACTAAAATGCAGGAAATTTATGAGTATTTTAGGGTTTATGATCTGGGTTTTCCTTGATTGTTCATAATTTGATTTAGTTGCTTAAGTCCCTAAATAGGGTGTTTTTTTTATTTGTTTGTGTTGGATAATTAGTTGATATAAATATAACAGGTTGCATTGGCACATACAATTGGTCATGTAGCAGCAACTGTAAGCATGTCTAAAGTTGCAGTTTCTTTCACACACATAATCAAAAGTGGTGAGCCTGCTTTTAGTGTGTTGGTTTCAAGATTCATATTAGGTGAAACGTTCCCAACGTCGGTTTACCTGTCTCTTTTACCAATCATTGGTGGTTGTGGTCTTGCCGCCCTTACCGAACTCAATTTCAACATGACCGGTAAGTACATAACTTGAATTATTAAAGTAAAAAGTTCTTTATTTTGCATAAAATATTTACATACTTTTTTGTTTGTCTCGTTATAGTCTTAGTACTTTTTTTGTACGTCCGAGCCATTAAGTCTTAGGAGATGGTTTTGTGTACCTTTTGGGTCATTTTCTTAAGAGTAAAATGCCATTTTCGTCCCTGAGGTTTGGCCAGTTTTGCGACTTTCATCCAAAGGTTTGTTTTTCCGCATCTGGATCCAAAAGGTTTGAAATCTTGCCATTTTCATCCGGCCCGTTAAGTCAGGGCCCAGGGGTATTTACGTCTTTTTTGTTAACTTAAAGGGCAATTCGGTCTTCTTCATGGGTAGTCGGTCTTTTTACATAAAGTGAAAAAGACCGAATTGGCCTGTATGTTAACAACAAAGTCGTAAATACCCCTGACTTAACAGAGAAAAATGGATGGAGTTAACGAGCCGGATGAAAATGACAAGATTTCAAACCTGTTGGATCCAAATGACAAGAGAAAAATGGATGGGTATTCGGTCTTTTTACATAAAGTGAAAAAGAACGAATTGCCATGAGTATTTCATATAAAATATTATCAATTTTGACAGCCTTTACTTTGCATAAAAATGACACAAGCGTGTCACGGAATCATCTTAGATGTACAACAATGACTTAAACAGGACAAACGAAAAAAATGGTTTCTAATGTGTGGATGCTGATTTTTTCAGGTTTTATGGGGGCTATGATATCCAATTTGGCGTTTGTGTTTCGAAATATATTTTCTAAAAGAGGCATGAAGGGAAAATCTGTTAGTGGGATGAACTATTATGCTTGTTTATCAATGTTATCACTTTTGATCCTCACACCATTTGCAATTGCGGTTGAAGGCCCAAAAATGTGGGCCGCTGGATGGCAAAACGCTGTTACTGAAATCGGGCCCCATTTTATATGGTAACCTTTTATTTTTCTTACATGCAATTTAGCGTGTTTAAATGAGATGTGCTTTTGACTTAAACTCACATTAGTTGGTTTATATTGTTTAAATAAACAAATTTCACTTCAAATAAATCGAGTATTTAAAGGTAAATTTAAGCTAACCTGTTTACATTTGAACACTATTTTTACTACCCTTTATTATGCATAGTTGTTAATAGCGCTCATAGCAATCGCTATAGCGAATAGCGTAGTGAAGCGCTCGTTCCTCGCTATCTGATTTTGGCGCCTTCATAGAGAGTAAATGGCGGGATTACAGTTTTTTTTTTTTTTTTTGTTTTAATATAAATAGCGATAAAATATACATATATAATAGCTGGATTTTAGGTTTTTTTTTGTTTGTTAAATATATGTATAGAATTACCGTATTTGGATATAATATACGTATAAAATGTTTCTAAAATTTTCTTCTAGTTGCTTGTCGCTATCGTCTGCTATTCGCAGTTAACAGCTATGATTATTCAATATCATACAAAAGACATTCAAGAATACAAAAATTTCAAAATAGTTGCATTGAATGCAAAGTTAGAGTTAGGGGGCGATCGCGTCTGCTAGCCCTTGCTTGTTGTGTAATGAAAGATGATCTATTTGCTTCTTCATTCTTTCATGCTTGTTTTTATTTCTTAATAAATGGCTTAAAGACGTTTTTACGTGGCTAATATATGTCTATAAATTATGATAGGTGGGTGGCGGCCCAAAGTATCTTCTATCATTTATACAATCAAGTTTCATACATGTCACTTGATGAAATTTCTCCCTTGACATTTAGTATTGGGAATACGATGAAACGTATATCTGTTATTGTTTCATCTATCATCATTTTCCATACGCCTGTGCAACCGATTAATGCTCTTGGAGCTGCAATCGCTATTTTTGGAACTTTCTTGTATTCTCAGGTACCCTCTTGCTTTCATTCTCATTATTTTATATTTGGGTAAATTACACTTTTCGTCCTTTATGTTTGTAGCAGGTTGCAATGGATAACCTTTAACTTTAATAATTACAGTCACAGTCCCTTATTTGCAAAACCTGTTACACCTTAGGTCCTTTGACCCTAACCTGGTTAAAAATTTCAGTTAAGTTAGGTCATTTGCAACCCATGTGAGGGCAAAACAGTCATTTAATAAAAATTTTATAGAAGTTTTTAAATTTTGATATTCATTTTTTTGTATTAAATGACTGTTTTTCCCTCATATGGGTTGCACATGACCTCACTTAACTGAAAGTTTTAACCAGGTTAGGGTCAAAGGACCTAAGGTGTAACAGGTTTTGCAAATAAAGGAGTGTGACTGTAATTATTAAAGTTAAAGGTCATCCATTGCAACCCGCTACAAACATAAAGGACGAAAAGTGTAATTCACCCTTACTTATTATTTTTTATATTTTTCAACAATCTTAAAACTATAGTAAATTCGCTAGTTTGATAGTATTATGGCTCGGGTGGACTAGATTCACTTGAGAAATTTGACCTATGTACTTTATAAATGGGTTGATTCAGGTTATGTTAAACTCGAATAGATCAAACAGGTAAACGTTAAAGTGTCTAAAAAATTGTTGAAAGGTTGAAAATCACCCAGCGTGTATCTTAAAAATACAGAAAACCTCGTAAATCAGTTATCAAACATTAGATAGTCTTGTATACACATTTTTATGAAAGGGTTGATTTGGGTTATGTTTAGTCAAACACATAATATAAAAATAGATTAAAAGACTTAACCAGACATGTGTCTTAAGTGTTTAACAGATCGAAAATCGCCTTAAACGTATTTTTATGCATAAAACAAAAAAAAACAATAGATTTTTATTGCAATAATATATATTTTTGGTGATCATATATGACACTAGTTATCTATAAAATGTGACATATGAGTCCAACCCGATCCAGTAGATATTAAAAATACCCATAAGCGGATTGAGAATAATTATTTCAAACTGATAAGCATTCTTGACTGTTTGGGTGAAAAAGAGGTTTAAGTTTATCTGCTTATTTTAGGGTGAAATAAGTTGTTTTCAGTAAGCAGATCAAGATTGCTTATTTTAAATCGGTTATTCTCGGTAGGTTCAAAATTACAAGCATACCCCTATGGTAAAATAACGTTTAGAAATTGAATTTACAAAATAATAAGTAAATTAAGATTTTAGGCTAGATGTCATTTCATACCTGATATCAAACCCTTCGGGCATCTATAATCCTTTTGGTTTTCTTGTTTCTTGAAAAACCGTAAGAATTTAAAGATTCATAAATTTTCATCTAAGCGCCTTGAAATACCCGGTGCCGTGGAGGAAAAGTTATGATTTTTGAGATGCTTTTGGTGTTTATAGTTAAACTTTATTTTTCAAGAAGTGATTATTTATATCTTTTAGAATAAAAAATGGGAAAAAAAAAACAAAAGAAATCTTGGTTACAGTTCTGCACCACTACAATGTGATAAGGTATGAGCCTGGAATATGCTTAAGAGTGTGTGTGTGTGTGTCTATATATATATATATCATAGTGCAAAAAGTATATCAGCTGGTTGTTTGACCATGTTTCGAAAGAAGTTACATGGTTGACCAGAAAAGTCAAACTTTGTAGTTGGTAAAACGGGTGGGTTGGGAACGGCTAACGGGTCAAAACACTGCTTGGCGACCCTATACGCGAAAGGCCAAAAACATTCATTTACTCGTGTTATCATTCTGTCTTTTGATCTTATTATCTTTTTAACGTTTTTATGTATTTTTTTTTTTATAATTTCTTTTCCGTTTATTTTGAAAAAGTCGAAGCAGTGAAGATCAAAGATGAAAGATTGAAGAATACAAGGTTGTAGTGTTGATAGTGATATGATCTTCATCCATGATTGCAGAACAAGGTGAGATAGCAGCAGCTTGTAGATAATAAAAATGGATGGGTAGTTATTTATTATTTTGATTTTCTATAGAAAGGATTAGACTTTTTTGCCCCCAGGCTTTTGGGTGGTAAGTGAAGTGAGTTTTGGTATTCTTTTCAATAAACATCGGCTAATTTGGTATTATTTTTTTTTTTTTCATAATTACAGCTTCTGATTACTTGATTAGCCTTCACACAAACATTCCTAATGCAGGCCCATTTTACCACATACATAGCCCATGAATTGCAATTATGGCCCATTAAGATAAATAAAAGAAATATAGGCCATCTTTTATATAAAAAATGTGTATATATAAATGAAAAGGAGAACAAAATGAGAAGATAGCATTTCAATTAATGTTGTTAGAACATAAAATTTCAAATTTGAATTGAGACTTTATACACATGAAAGTGGTTGACAACTTGTATTTCTCTAAAAAAAAATTCTTATTATTTTTTCTATTTAAAAATGGTACTTTTATATATTTCTTAATATTACAATAAATATATCTAAGGTTTATGTAATATATAGAAACGGGTTCAGGAGAAAACGGCAAAAAGTGTGAGAACGGTGAGAACGCATCATGGCCTAACACGTGACGCGGGGCATGATCAGGGTCCGAGGGGTTTTTTTGTCTTTTTAGTATTTTTCTCCTTTCCCGATTTTCGCGTTTGACATGCTGCTTTATTTTTTGCGTGCAAGATAATTTTGACGTTATCTAGAATTATTAATTATTTGGCGTTTTACTGTTTTTCTCAGATTTCTTCTCGTTGAATTAATTGTTTTTGTGTCACATAGTTAATTTTTTGGCGTGATGGCTTTTTCCATGTCATTTTTTGGCGTTTTGTACCTTTTTGTTAATAATTGATTACCATAGATTAATATTTTATAAAATTACAATAATACGAAATCAAAATAAACTAATAGTCTTCTGTAGGTGGGATTACATTAGAGATGTACCCATCACTTTGTTCATCACTTTCTTCAGATTCTTCATCATCAAATTTCATATTTGCGTATAACGCCATTAGCTCGTCCATCTCTTCTTTGCTGCAGCCTATTCTTGAATATCACTGCATCCTTGGATTTTGGATCGTTTGAAGGTGCTAAATCACAGAGTTGTTCAATGATAGATAACAACCTTGTCTTCAACATTTCTTCCATTGGCCTTGAATATTGCACCTCATTTTTATAAGTCACTTCAAGCGTTCCTTCTTCCTCATACAATACCCAACTGCTAAGTTTTGGCATAGGAGTATCGTCAATATCGTCATCATTTTCTGCCGAAAATTTTCTCTTCGGTCTTTTTATTACAGTTCTGGTTTTTTCACAATCGTTGTCTATTGGAACCCCAAGGGCCATGATATCCTTCTGAACCTTTTCATTCATTCCAAGCATGACTTTGATTGTCTTTACCTTTACCCTTTTCCTATCAGAGAACTTTATGATGAATCATTGCTCTTTCCTTTCAAACCTCCATGCAATAACCTTAGCAATTTTTAAAGTTTTTGGCGTTTTGGACAATATGTGGCGTTTTAGTCAAATTTTTTGGCGTGTTTGAGCTTGTGTTCTCATGGTCTTCTTTTATATTGATTTTTTTTCCCGCGTATGACAGGTAATTGTAATTATGGCGTTTTGAAAAAGATAAATAAATTTAATTCCCCAAGAATTTTTGCTTTTAATATAATAAATGTTAGTAATTATGTTTTCCGTCGTTTCATTTTACTGTTTTTTGCAATTTACCGTGTTTTGTTTTCAGACTCAACTGTTTTTATGGTGTAACACGTCAAATCTTGACGGCTGTAATTATGGCGTTTTGTTTTCCAATGGCGGTTAGATAACAACTGGACTTCTTTTGTTTTATATTCTTTGCACATTGTTTCACGCTTTTTTTATAATAATAGTTGTTCAAAATAATTTTATTATAGTTTGGTAGTTTTTTGGGGGCGTTTTTATGGCGTGATGGCGTTTTACAAGCATTTGCTCATTTTGGCGTTTTATTATATTTTTCATTATAGTATTAATATTCTTTTTTTGTTTATTAACTGAAATTAGAAAACAGACAACAGTTAAAGAAAATTAAAGAAAAAAAACAAGTAGAAGAAATTTATGATTTAAATCTTCAGTGTCACCGGTCTCTTTTTTTCTTTTGAAACTGCAAGAACTTTAACAAATAAATGGCGTTTTGGGTTTGGCGTTGTTTATTTTCTTTGTTCATGTGTTGAAGTGTCTTTGTGGATGTTGGAGACATAGATCGACCCCGTGTGGGTGGATGCTATCTGCCCGTCGTCTTCATTATAATTATTGAGGCCAAAGTAGCATTTTCACTGGTATAGGTCTCTTCTTATCATCCAAACCTTCTTCAAGAACAAAGATGACAGTATGACATATTGGTGTCATCAGTCCCTCTTTTTCAATTTTGTCCATCTCATGCAGCAAAATCTTACTACACTCACATAATAAATCATTCAGCGAAACTTCATTGCAGAACATTACTGAGTATCAAAGAAAAGATGTTTGCCATAGTTGTATTTTTTGGCGTTTTACATTGAATTGTATTTTTTTTTAGCAACCATTGTGTTTTTTGCGTGTTTTTTTGGTGTGATACACAGAAGGTGGTGAGACGTTTCTATTTATAGATTTTTTTGCGCGTAGTTTAGGCGGGATATTATTTTTGTAACAAAAAATGTAATTAACATTTATCTGGATGTAAGGTTTGGCGTTATATATTATGGCGTTTCATATTTTGTGACATTTTTGTAGCCAGAGAGCTTAAATAAAAACACAGGAAAAAGTACGCAGTGATAAAATTGGCGTTTTGTATTTATTTGGCGTTTTATTTTTCAATGGCGTTTTATGTGAGAAATGGTGTTTTACCTTTTTTACCCTTAATGAAGCGCGTCCACGTAATAAAGGTGATGTTATTTACAAAAATGCCACCGCACCAATCTAGTCCATAGATTGTTTTGATCGAACGATCCATAAGCGTTCTCACACTTTCTACCGTTTTCTCTAAATCCCGACCCGTAATATATAAATGTTTTTAAATATAACTATGGTGTCGTGTGGTTTTTTAATCCAATTTGACCAGTAAACCAGTAGCGTGACTATTTGATAATCGATCTCGTTTTCTATTTGAATAACATTATGAAGTACGCAGAGTCGTTCCTATGTTTTCGGAGGCCGTAAGCAAACTACAAAGTGGAGGCCCAATTTCGTTATTGACTAACATTAGAGGTGCAAAAATCGGGTTTTTCTAATACCCAATTTCGGGAACCGAACCGTGTTTCGGTATGATCGGGTATTAGAAAATCTAGTTTTTAGATACCTAGACATTAATACCCTGTTTTCTATTTTTTACACAATATAAATCTATTTTATTTTTTAATTTGCTTTGTATTTGATAAAAATACTTGAAATAATTACAGTATCACAACTTTATTTAATTAATATATCTCAGTCTTTCGTTTAATGTCACTAGAATGATGCGCCAAAAGGAAAAAAATATATTGCTTATGAGTCTTTTGTTTAATGTCACCAGAAGGATGCGTCAAAAGGGAAAAAAAAATACTTTGCTTATGAGATTCGAGCTAGGGTCTTTACAAGACTAGGGCAGAACTAATACCACTACACTAGCAAAGTGAATAGATCTATAGGATCAAAACAATTATATATTATTTATCATTTTTATATTAAATGGAGGCCCTAAAAAATTGAAGGCCCTAGGCTCGAGCCTAGGTTTTGATAAGCATTGGGCCGGCCTGGAAGTACGAGAACAAAAGAAATCCATTGAAAAGAGTTAGCCTTTTTAACACTCGTTGATAACCTTTTCAATTCAACAAGTGTAGGAGTTAGAGTCGAGTCAAAATGGTCAAACCAAGTAGATCTATGTTGGGTTGAACCGTGGTTGCCTATTCTAGCTCCACCTGGTTCAAGTGTTTGGACCATTTACAAGTAAAAGACACCGAGTTTGCTAGTAAAGGTCTATAACGGGTTCCCCTATGTTTAGGTTAGGTTGAAGAGACCACGGTAAGTTGAAAAGTCTAGCCGTGATGAATTTGAAGATCTTGTTCACGTTAATATTGTGTGTCGCGCTTGAGAAAAATAGCGTCGCTTTCATTGCCTTTGCATATGCCCGTGCCTGCCACGTCATCAACGAGATTTTTATATGTATAATGCATTATTGAGGAAATCAAAAAAATTAAACAATTTCACAATGTCTTACTTGAGATGCAACAGTCCATTGTAGATCTGGTGGTAGCCTTACAAAATCATCAAACTTGGTTCCTATCAATATAGGAATTGCATTCTGCATGCAACAATTTAATTTTGAATACTGATACAAAATTTGAAAAGTAATATTATATCATTTTATTTTATTTTATTTTATATTTAATTTGATCGTTGTGGTTGATGCATTTTTTTTCTATTCGTCTTAAGGGCGAGTAAAGTTGCCCATGAACTACTCTATACCAGCTCGCTACAAACTCGAATTGAACTGAACTTAAACGAACTAGAGCCTAAATTAGAGCCTACTTAATAAACAAATTCGAGCCCAAGTTTGCTCACGACCTAAACGGGCCTGTATGTGTGTATAATGTTATATAATAAATAAATAGTTCACTACATGCCAAATCTTATATTTATGAAAACAAATAATAAATATTCATTATGTGCATAAAATTATAATCATAAACATATATAAAAAAATACGTATATATGCATCAACATCATATGTATTTTTTTTAGTTTTTCAGTTATAAAATTTCTAAAAAGTATATTTAGAAAATGACAAAAAAGAAAGTAGTGACACGTATATTCCCTAACCTGACGATGATGAACAATGGCCCAAGATGGTGAAATTATTCCCCTACACGTTTCTTTAATTTATTTTATATTATTATAAATAACATATAATAGTAAAAAAAAATTTCACACTTGAAATATGATCATATTCAGGGCCGGCTTTGGGCTCGGCAAACCCATACCGACGCCCGAGGCTCAAAATTTTAGAGGGCCCGAAAAGTCTTTATAAGCTTGTATATATTTATTAAATTATATATTTAGTATATTTATCCTTTTATTATGCAAAAAAGTATTGGTTGTGTAGTGGTAAAAACCATCTCAAAATAATGCAAAGGTCTCAAGTTCTAGTCTTTTCTCCATCACTAAGTTTTTATTTTTATAATTCATTTACCTTTAACCATAATTTTGGGCCCAATTCTTTTCGTCGCCCGAGGCCTTAATTTTTTCAAGAGTTTTCGGGGACGGCTCTGATCATATTATAATATAAAATCACATGTAACAATCTGAGTCACACTTGATAAAATCAAACAAGTAAAAAAGGGGAATTCTACAATATTTGTCTAGTAGTTTTTTTTTTTTTTTTTTTGCATAATTTTTTTTTTCCAATAGTAAAAATATGAATAATTTTTTTCATACCTTATTCCATTTTCTTGCTTGCATGTACCATCCTAGCACACTGAAAATGCAAGAAGATTAAACACAAATAATTGTTTAAAAACTTATTCCTAACAATTTAAATAAGTTTACATAAAATAAATATTTTACTTGTGTAGGGTGCATCGGCTCGTTAGATCGAACATAAACAGAATCGCCACCGCGTCTTTGCACGCTATAGGAACTTGATCGTTTGACCTTCGGTCGCCTACATTTATATATTTTTGTTTAACAAGAATTGGTCATTTAATATTTTTAAGAGATTCGAGAAAGTAATAAAGAATTAAACTAAATAACAAGGTGGGATAAATCTTATGGACCATTAGGTTTTGGGTTCGATTCCTACAAGTGGGTTTTTCCCAAATTTATTGGGTTTCCTCCTGAATTAGTGTATAGGCGTTATAGCTCAGTGGAGATGGATATGATCGAGTGGTTTCGCTGGTGACACGATAATACTTCAGTGGTCCGACAGTGATCCAAATTTATCGTTAAAAAAAGTAATAATAATAACAAGAATGTAAAATTAGTTACCTCCAACGTCCCAAATACTAAAAGCAATCCTTGCTCCACCAAACGACAACGTTTTGTCCATTAAATTTAAACCAGCCATCTCCAAGCTTTCATTCTCTTGTTCATCTCCAATGTATTTAATCTTGAAAATATGAAAATAGAAAAATGGCGATTTTAAAGATTAAATTTTGTAACTCAAAGATAAAAAACAACAACCAACTAATTCATTAATTTCTGTTTTTCATTAATAATCTTGAGAAAATACAAAAATATTTAAAATCATTTCTGCTTTTCATGTATAATCTCGAAAATATACAAAAAAAAGCTAAATTAAAATATTAATCTCTCCTCAAAATTGGATATTTCGTCAACCCCTTGGTTCGGACTTGGAGTCGGAGTCAGAGGAGGAGGATGATGTTATGGAGGAGCTAGAGGAAGGTGAAATTGGAATGAATGATGAAAATCCAGTTAATCGTCAGGAGGTGGCCGGAAAAAATGGCCGGCCGGAGGAGGAGACGATGAGTGGCGATCAGGCGGAGAAGTCAGACCAACCGGTGGAAACTGAGAAGACGGGAGATTTCCAAGAGTCTGGGGAAGCCCAAGGGGTGAACTCGTTCAACGAGAAGGGGGAAGAGATCAACGTGCATGGGGAAGTGGAGAAGGCGGCCAGTGGTAAGGAAGTCAACGAGGCCCAAGTGGAAAATATTGGGAGCCCAAATATGGTCTCTAGTGGTGGGCCAGCTTATGTTAATACACAGGAGTTGGGGATGGGGCCCAATGCAGGTATTAGGGAGGCTAAAACTGGGCCTAATGGAGCTATAGGTGGTACAGGCCAAGCCCAGTCCCAATCTCGTGGGAAAAGAAGTAGAGATATCCGTAGCCCTCCTTCAATTGGCTCTACTCAAGGCCCCTCTCAGAGATTGTTTAGTCAGTATAATAATCCTCACATTGATCCGATAGATCTGAATACGCCAGCAAGGGAGAAAGTAGGCAATTCGGTGGACGATGGTGCGGCTCATAGGGATCTTCCTATCCCTACTGCTAATCCACAGGTAATACAGGGGAGCGGAGGCGGTGACTTGACTGAAAGATCTGATGGTGTCGGTGCAATCGAGGTCGATGTGCAGAATGCTCTTATGGAAGAAGTTGAATCAACGGTCAGGGTTGGGGCGTTTATTGGGGTGGACCTCAATGGTTTCATTCCAGCAACCGAACAACTGATTATAGATGAAGGTGTGTCAATTGGTCAAAGATGAATTGTCTATCAATTAATTTACGGGGGGTGAGGAACTGCCGAAAGACGGATTGGATTCGGGGGTTGAAATTAAGCTATGGTGTCCATTTTATCGCAATTCAGGAAACGAAATTACAAGATGCGGAGTCCTTTAAGTTCAGTCAATTCTGGGGTAGAGCTGAATACAAACTAGCGGTGGAGAATTCACAAGGGAGATCTGGGGGGCTAGCATGTATATGGTGTCCGGCGGTTTTCAGAAGCGTGGATGTTATCCATAACAGGTACTTTATTGTTGTTTCTGGATTTTTGGTACAAACGGGCTGCAAAGTTAATTATATGAATATATATGCACCGAATGATCCACTTAGTAGGAGAGGGTTATGGGCAGAGATTTTAGAAGTTAAGAATTCTTTGGAAGGAATGTGGGTTTTAATGGGTGACTTCAACGAGGTTAGGGATGCAGGAGAGCGGTTAAATTCTGATTTCATAGAAGCCAATGCGGATGCATTTAATCATTTTATTCTCTCTGCCGGGTTGGTGGAGTATAATATGGGAGGGGGCAATTTCACATATATTTCTGATAATGGGGAGAAGTTAAGCAAACTAGACCGATTCCTGGTGTGTGTGGGCTTCAGGGAGAAATGGCCAAATGCTACGGTGCTTGCCTTGGATAGGGTAGCGTCGGACCATCGGCCTATAGTTCTATGTACTGCTCAATCAGATTTTGGGCATATTCCTTTCAGATTCTTTAATTCCTGGTTCGAGTTACCTGGATTCCTTGATTTTGTGTTACAAAGGTGTCGTGTTTTCACTTTTTCGGGCCCGGAAGACCTTGCTATGGCTATAAAATTGAGGTGGTTGAAAAATAAGATCAAAGAGTGGTTGAAAGTGGATAAAGAAAATAAAGAAGGTATGTATGATTCGAAAAAAAGAAGGTTGGCTATTATTGAAAATCAGGCAGAAGAGAGAATGTTAGTAGAAGAGGAGTTGGATGAGAGAGCGGAATGTAGGAATTTTATGGCTGAATTTGAAAGATTAAAACAATTAGACTTGAGGCAAAAATCCAGATCAAAGTGGGCGATAGATGGGGATGAAAATTCCGCTTTTTTCCATAATATAATCAATTCTAATATTAGTACAAATCGCTTAAATGGATTAATGGTGGATGGTGTTTGGATTACGGACCCTTTGGTTATCAAGGAATCCCTGTTTGGATTCTTCCGCCAACAGTTTTCGGAGCCTATGGATGCTAGACCGGAATTGGTATGTCCGAATCTGGCTACCATTTCGGATTCTGACGCTATGATGCTAGAAAGCCCCTTTACAGTGGACGAAATCAAAACAGCGGTGTGGGATTGTGATGGTGACCGTGCCCCTGGGCCGGACGGATTTAATTTCAAGTTCATTAAAAGGTGTTGGGACGTTTTTCGAGATGATCTAGTTAAGTTATTCGGAAAATTCTATGAGGAGGGTTCGCTGAATTCGTGTTGTACATCCTCCTTTATCGCATTAATCCCGAAAGTCAAGGATCCGACGAGTCCGAAAGACTTTAGACCTATAAGTCTTATAGGTGTTATCAACAAAGTCATATCGAAAGTACTGGTGAATAGACTTAAAGGCGTAGTGGGCGGTTTGATATCGGAGCAGCAGTCGGCATTTCTGGCAGGGAGGAATATCATGGATGGTCCACTAATTCTTAATGAAGTTCTTAGTTGGTTAAAAAAGGCTAAAAGGTCTGCTATGTACTTTAAAGCAGACTTAAATAAGGCATATGATTCAGTTAATTGGGCTTTCCTTGACTCGATTATGTCCCAGATGAAGTTTCCAAATCGATGGAGAGCCTGGATTATGGCGACTTTACGTACGGCCAGAGCGTCAGTCTTGGTGAATGGTTCGCCTACCCGAGAATTTGAATGTACAAGGGGACTTCGGCAAGGTGACCCGTTATCTCCTTTCTTATTTGTTATTGTAATGGAAGCACTTACCGGTATAATGAAAAAGGCAACCTCGGCTGGTCTGTTTAATGGGATAAAAGTAACGAATGAGGGGCCTTATTTGTCACACTTGATATACGCGGATGACGTCGTGTTCATTGGGGAGTGGTCTATAGTAAATGTAAATAATTTGAGGCGGATTCTGAGGTGTTTCTACTTAGCTTCAGGATTAAAAGTCAATCTCGACAAATGTAGTATATATGGCGTGGGGGTAAATGAGGGGGAAGTAGAAGCAATGGCACAAGTCTTGAAGTGTAGAAAAGGTACGTTCCCTTTTAAACACCTCGGTCTATTGGTAGGTGCTAATATGAACTTGGCGCGAAATTGGAAACCGGTGATTGATACTTTTAAAAATAGATTATCCTTATGGAAAGCGAAAACATTGTCATATGGGGGGCGTATTACATTGATAAAGTCCGTGCTTAATGCTTTACCAACATACTACTTATCCTTGTTCAAGGCGCCGGTTAAAGTAATAGACGCTTTGGATAGGATCCGTAGGGTCTTCTTTTGGGGAGGATCGGAAGAGAAAGCTAGAATGAATTGGGTTGCGTGGGATAGAACAATTGCACCAATTGAATACGGGGGGTTGGGCTTCGGATCGCTAAAGGATTCTAATTTAGCCATGTTAGCAAAATGGTGGTGGAGGTTTAGGTCGGAAAAAACGGGCTTATGGCGTAGGGTAGTGTGGGCTATTCATCATAACGCGAGGGTGTGGAAGAGTATCCCGGAGAAAATTTCTGTTGCTGGACCGTGGAAGAACATATATAATATCTGGCGACCTTTGTTAGAAGCTAACATTGATATAAAAAACGCATTTTCAGTAGTGGTGGGAAATGGTAACAATACGGAATTCTGGTTGGATAGTTGGATCGACCCGGAACCTCTATATATCAAGTACCCGGCCCTATTCAAGGAGGAGCAGGTTAAAAACTGTTTGGTTTCCGATCGCTGGTCCATTACAGGCGGTTACCCGGTATGGATCTGGGCCTGGTCTAGACCGGTTCTCGGCCCAGATGCTGCGGTTCAGTTTCAGCAGCTAACGGCATTGTTGAGAAACGTGACTTTGTCCGCGGCTGCAGATTATTGGAAATGGAGGTATGAAGATGCTGGCGTCTTTTCGGTTGCTGGCATTAAAAAACTGTTAAGTTCGGCTGGACGCGGCAGCCCCGGAGATGCATTCGAATGGAATAACTGGGTCCCTAAAAAAGTTAGTATAGTAGCTTGGCGGGCAGAAATGGAAAGGCTTCCAACTAAATGCGCGTTGGCAAGGAGGAACGTACCAGTTCAAGATCAAATGTGTGTGTTTTGCGGCGAGTACGGTGAATCGAGCGATCATGTTTTTGTATCGTGCCATTTCGCACAAATGGTTTGGCTGAACTTGGCGGGTTGGTTTAAGCTACAACCGGTTATAACGTTTGGAATAAAGGATCTTCTCATACTACATGATCTCAGCTCGGGCTTGCGGAAAAAGAAAGCCATTCATGCCGTAGTATTGGTGGCCTTTTGGTGTATTTGGAAGCTAAGGAACGAGATAGTTTTCAGACAGGCGGCCCCAAATCTCATAAGAACTCTGGATGAAATAAAGTCGGTGGCATATTTATGGATCAAAAATCGAGCTAAGGCACCAACATTAACATGGGAAGATTGGAGTCGGTTTAATCTAGGGCGTTTATGATGTAGTAGAGATATTGTGTTTTGGTTTGGCTTGAGTGTGTAATGTAATTTGGTGTACTTTTTTGGTGTGTAGCATCTTGCTACCGGGTAATAAAAATTTTTTCTGTCGGCCGTTCAAAAAAAAAAACAATAGCCGTATTTCTATAAAAATAGGTATTTGGCTTTTTGTTCATACTTAACCTTGAAAGAAACGATAATATACAAAAAATAAAAAAAAATCCCATGATTGTCATCTTTGTCAACTCCATAACAAAACTAAATTAAATATAATAATATACATAAAACCATATCGTATTTTTTTTAAATGGCCAACTAAAATATTGTATTAAAGCTATATCAATGTTTTAAAAACCGGCATTAAATCTATATCAATGTTTTAATGATCGGATCAAACGGTTTATTGCTTCATTACATCGGCTCTCTCATAAATCATCTGTAGTGACGGTTTTCCACCGGTTTTGTGACTTTTGTCCAATTCACTCAAAACTCATGCATGTTTATATCAAGACTATTAGCTAGGAACCGAATGGGTAACATCAGTCCGGTCTGGTTTTCAAAACACTAATTGTTGATCATAAGTCATAATTAATTTAAAACTAAAATTGAAAAATTCAACTAAACCCATATGAATGAACTAAATTAAATTACAAACAAAAAATGCCTTATCTAAATAATAAAAATAATTAAAAAAAAAGGTAAAAACTCACCATGAAACTTGTTTTTCCAATTTGACAATCACTCAATAAACTTATCTTGAGAGTAACTAAATCTGAATCTGTATCTATATCTTTATCATAGCTATTGCAACTGGTGGCAATGTTATCCACGTCATCACCGGATTCCGGTTCTTCCACCGGAAAAGATTGCCGGCGAGACAATCTCCGGTACCGGAGTGGTTTCCCTATAGAACAAGCAAGACATCTATCCCACATGAACTTTAAAAGTTGTCTAAAAACTGAAACCTTTTGGAGTAAAAGACTCCACCGGACATCCAACCGGACAATTTTCCGGCCAACTTGAGTTATATTTCCGGTAGCTTCATGAAAGTACAAAGTTCCATCTTGGTGTCTCATAGTGTGTGTGAATTTTTGTGTGTGTTTACGTGTAATTTATGGGTATGACTTGAAGGGGTACATGGTTGACATGGACTATTGTTTTTTTTAATGACAATATAGTCCAAAAGCCGGCTTCTTGTTTGAGAAGATGTGAGGGTATTTTGGTCATTTTAGTTAATAACATATTTAGTCTTTTAGTTTTCTTTGTTTGCTCATATGGTCATATCTTTCTGAAAGTAGCAAAAAAGCCCCCTTGACGTCTACGAAAGTAGATGTAGACGTAGACGTATGGTCTCTACATGAATGGTATCGTCAGTCGTATCATACGCCCTATTTAGTGGCGGATCCAAGAATTTTTTCCACCTAGTTCCTTTTGGTAGATTTTCACTAATTCTCACTATTTTTTTTAAATCATACAAAATTTCCACTTTTTCATTTTTCCAAACCGAGAGGTTCCCAGAAACCCCCAAAACACCCCTGGATCCACCACTGACCCTATTACAATGAGCTTGTTGAGGGTATGGAAATTGAAGGGTGTATGAGGTGAAAATGATTTACAATGAACACAATGACAATTATAGAGTTGTCTGATTGGATTGAATATGTGAGAGATATCTTTATCTTACGTGACGCAATCTTTTTCTTTTTTTAGTAGTTTGACTTTGGTTCCTTTATTTGATTATCTGAAGCGATCATGACTTCATCACTGACACACTAAACATGCATATGTTGTTAACATGATTTCATCGTATTAGTTGTGTGTTTTATTTCATGTCGTTTTATTGTATCTGATCGACTGAACTGATGCTTGTGAAGTCTTTGTTGTATTGAATTATTTTATTATCAATGAGAGAACTAAAGAAGCATACACGATTCATAAATGCCAAAAAAATATAGAAGTTGAATAATTGCAAAGAATGGGGCAAGTATTGTCAATTATAAAAGGCCAAAAAATATAGAAGTTGAATAATTGCAAAGAATGGGGCAAGTATTGTCAATAATAAAAGATGAAAAGATTGAAACAATGTAATATGTATAAAAACTATAAAGTATGAGATTTGTCAAGTGTCATGCCGTTAAAAAAGAAAATGTCCAAGTGTCAACAACTATTTGGTGGATCTGGATCCTATTAACAATGTAAATGAGTTTGTAAGTGGAGGGGGGTGGTTGACTAGTGATAGAATTTATTACACATAAGCACCAATCAAGTTCCGTCATGTCGTGAACCATTTTTTCATCGCTCACAACTTTTTTTAGTGGGGGGGTGGTCATCACTCACCACCACACCCAACAATTTCCCCCAAACCAACAATTACCCTCACAATTAAACACCATCACACCGTTGAAAATATCACGGAATCATCAAACCGTGATGATATAACGCATTTTCGTTATGGCGGCGGTGGGATGTTATCAAACTCCACGCGTGATATTTGTCTATCACGTTGCCACCCCGGGTCATCTAAAACACAATTGTCACAAAAATATATATGATATACATACAGCACATACATATTTCTTGTGCTAAATTGTTTTATATATTTCCCATCTTAATTTAATAACGATATTTGATGTTACCAGATTCATGATTAATGACATAAATTTATTGTAAAGAAGCATAGAAGATAAATGGAAAAAAATCATTTAAACAGCCTATTTTTTAATTACAGAAAATAATTTCTATATATGTTTTTTTTTGAATGGCAAATAATTTCTATATATGTACAAATTTTTAGTAACTCATTATTAAACCTATATAGTTAATTAACAATAAATCAAATTATAGTTAATTAACAAAGACACAAAGTCACGAAAACTTTTCACGATTGATAACTTTTTGTATGACACTCTTTGAATATATATTATTTAACTCACCTTTTGTACTTACTTTTAATTTTTCAAGATCATGGTACTTTAATTGAAATAGTATACTATTTAACGCATTTTCTAATCGAAATAGTATATTACATGATCCACTTTTGAATAACGCACATTTTTTAACGGCCAACACAATCAATTTTGAGGACTTTTGAGGCACCTATTCGACCAAACGGAGTACTCTGAGAGTAATTCATTTAGAGCTTGAATCAATCTCGAGCACTCTTGGAGCACCTACTGAACCAAACGGAGTACTCGAAAAGTAACTCGTTTAGAGCTTTTATTTCTTATATCACTTTCTGTCACATATATATGTTAGATGACTGCATACTTATATTTGAGTATTTGACACAATATATAGTGTGAACTTTTATATCATATAACTTATTATAATATAGGGGAAGGTTCAAATGAAAACCATTTTTTATTGTAAAAACTCGAAAACTAATTAAAAAAAGCCAAAAAAACATACAATTTTTTTTTTTTTTTTTGCAAACCAAATTTCGCAGGTTTTTTTATATATAAAAAAAATTTAAAAAAAAAAATTTGTGTAGTGCACATGTGTAATACTACACATGTGTATGTGTACTACACATGTGTATTATTACACATATGCACTACACAAATTTTTTTTTTTTTTGAAAAAAAGTTTTTTTATATATATAAAAACTAACGATTTTTATAAAAAAATTGAAAAAAAAAATTGTGTGTTTTTTTTAATTAGTTTTCGAGTTTTCACAATAAAAGTGGTTTTCATTTGAACCATCCCCTTATAATATATATACACATACATACTTGACAAATATATGATATAAAAATTAGAATTGTGTGAACTTTTATATCATATAACTTATTATAATATATTTACACATACATACTTGACAAATATATGATATAAAAAGAGTTAAATGTCATTTTAGTCCTTGTGGTTTGAGCCATTTGTCAGTTTAGTTCAAATGTTTCATTTTTCGTGTGTGGGCCCAAAAATGTACCAATCTTGCAATTTTAGTCCACTAAGTTAAGTTCATCCATTTTTTCTGTTAACGAGAAGAACAATTCGATCATTTTATATGTAATTCTGTTAACTAGAAGGGCAATTCGGCCATATAAAATGACCGAATTGTCCTTCTCATTAACATAAAAAATGGAAGAAGTTAACCCAGTGGACTGAAATGGTAACGGTGAAACCTTTTTAAACCCACAAATAAAAAATGAAACCTTAAAATAACTGACAAAATAACTCAAACCTACATACACTAAAATTACATTTAACTTTAAAAATTAGAATTGTATCTCTCCACTCACTCAATGAGTGGATCATGTGTTGAGACTTATCTTTATGATAGACAAAATTGCTTTTTAAGGTATAGAACAATATAAAAGTGAAAAAAGAACCTTATTCTCCATGATCACAAAAGTAAATTCCCTCAAGTGAGTGCACATCACTTGAGTTATGCTTTCTAGAATATATTATCTTTCACTAAATTAGATAATTATTCTATATGTTTGTTGAAAGAATTACGAGTTTTGACTTTACTTTCAAGTTATTGGTGATGTTCATCTTTTATATAAGATGAAAATGATACTCGTAATACTTATCATACATCTTTTCGAGCTACTTTTCATGTTTCTTTTAAATAAATATATAACAAAGAGTAAATTACGTTTTTGGCCCCTGTGGTTATATCAGTTTTACTATATTGGCCCAAAATAAGAATTTTTAACAGATCAGCCCCCATGGTCCCATTATCTAACCGTTTTAGCCCCTAAGTCTAACCAAACCCTAACCCTGGTTAATTTCTTGGTCACATGGGTTGCACATGATGGGTAAAATTGTAATTTCCCCTCCCCCTTTTATGACTTTGTAAATAAAACCCAAAATCATCATTTTCTTGAACAAATCAGATCATCATCTGCATCTCTCTTGAACAAAAACCCAGATCTGATTTCTTGAACAAATCATATCATCATCATCTGCGTGTCTTGAACAAATCATCATCTGCATCTCTTGAACAAAAACCCAGATCTGATTTCTTTAACAAATCAGATCATCATCATCTGCGTGTCTTGAACAAATAGTACGGTTGATTGATGGTATGGTGATGATGGTGGTGAAGAACGGTGACTGGAGAAGACGATTGATGTGGGTTACCAGTGATGATGAGAGGGTGGATCACGGTTGTAGGTGGTGGTTGTGGTGGACATCGGAGGTTGGTTCGACAGGGAAGACGATGGAGAAGAACGGCCGGTGGATATCAACTCCGTTCAAACATCCGGCGACGATTGACACAGCGACGATCGATTCCGTTCAAACATCCGGCGACGATTGAATCACCCAGGTCAGTCGGATTTGGGGGTTTCATTCGAACACACAAAACACTGAATTTGGGTTTTGTTTTTTATTTGTTCTTTGACAATTTTGTGTTAAGAATTTAGGGGGTGTTTGGATGTTGTTTATGTGGGGATGATGATGATGACGATGATCTGGGTTAGATGATGATTGTTCTTGAAGATTAGGGTTTGAAGATGATGATGTGCAGATGATGGGTTCTTGTTCTTGAATTTAGGTTTTGTTTTTTTTTATTTGTTCATGTTCATGTAGAGAGTGTTCTTGAAATCTGGGTAAGTTCATGTAGATGAAGAGTGTTTTTGAAATCTGATGAAGATCTGAAACTGATGTGCAGAAACTTTTGGTTTTTTTTTTTTTTTTTGTTCAAGTTCATGTAGATGAAGAGTGTTCTTAAAATCTGGGTAAATAGAAATTAGATTTAAAGGGGAAGAGAAATTACAAAAATACCCTTGCATGTGACAAATAATTAACCAGGGTAATGGATGGAGTTAGTCTCAGGGGCCAAAACGGTTAGATAATGGGACCATGGGGGCTGATCTATTAAAAATTCTTATTTTGGGCCAATATAGTAAAACTGATATAACCACAGGGGCCAAAAACGTAATTTACTCTATAACAAAATAACATTGTTTAATTTCTATCAAAGTAATAATTAATTTCGATGCCTAACATCATGTAATAGCCCAAGGAAACTGTGTCAAGATATTGTTCAATTTGCTCCCGATGGATTACCCATCAAGAAACGCATAGTTTTGTTTTTCACCCGATGGGTTGCTAACCCGGGCAAAACGCATCTTGTTAGAGAAGGTTCTCATCCCCCTTATAAGGAAGGTTTCGTTCTCCACCTCAACCAATGTGGGACTTACATCCCACCCCCCTTAGGGAGCACAACGTCCGAGCTGACACACTGGCCCGACTCTTTCTCTGATATCATTTGTAATGGCCCAAGTAAACCGTGCCAAGATATTGTCCACTTTGCTCCCGATGGGTCGCCCATCCAGGAACTCACGGTTTTGTTTCCATCCAACGAGTTGTTCACCCAGGCAAAACGCGTCTTGGTGGAGAAGTTTTTCACTCCCCTTATAAGGATGGTTTCGTTCTCCACCTCAACCGATGTGAAACTTACACATTCACTATTATTCTACACAAAATGTTGAAAGGCGTGATTGATACAAAGATTAGCAATTTACACCATACAAATTGCCATAGCATGACAAACACCTTGTTGTGTATTTTAGTTTATGCCTTTATTCCTCCCGTCCACAATTATCAACAATCTCCCTTCACGTTAACCACATCTTCAAATCAGTCTTTAAAACGGGGTAGCTATTTAAAATGGTTTCGAAGATGAAGGTTGCAAGAAGCTAATGAGTACGTCAAGATAAGTTGATAGCAAGTATAGAGGTAAGTCAGGTAATGAGGTGGTAGGTCACTAGAATGGTTGTTAGTTTGTATGAAAATACTTTTTGCTAATGGTTATTTTAAAGATAGATTGGTGGGAGTTTACAAGGTATGATTGTTGTGGTTTAAAAATAGATTCAAAACAAGATCATTTTATTATATTTGTTAAAAAGAAAGTCAATCGAGTAATTGTTCATTACTTATCCATGACATTATAGTCTAGTGATATCTTTACGGTGTGATAAGACTTAAGGATCATTAGGTCATAGGTTCACTTCTTACAAGGGGTTTTTATCAGATTCATTGGGTTTCTTCTGAATCGGTGTATAGATACTATAGCCTAGTGGAGATGGATATGATCGGGTGGCACGATGATACTCCAGTGGTCCACCATTGATTCAAATAAAAAAATAGTTAATTACTTTCTATATATGTAAATATGTAATGACCCTTGTGCCTTTTGTCACACCCCCAAAATCCCACACGCGGAGTACCACCGCTTGGAGGCGTGACATGACCAGGATCAAGCCATCAATCATATCAAACATAGTATTTAATAATCAAAAGTAGTTAATACAATTCATAAAGATATGACTGATATTTCAAAACCAAACATTATTTAAGTAGCGGAAGCATAGTAATAAAATTCTCAAATGTAGTTATGAGTTCAATTAACGTTCGCGATCCAATTCCCACAACGACCTGCTCCTTCCTTGTGCAAGCTCCAATATGTACCTAAGGTCCTGCAAGGCATGCAGCAGATAATCAACAAACTAGTTGAGCGAGTTCACAGTTAATAGTTTAGTTTGGGTAATAGTGCGTTTGTTCAATTAAGTTTCATATCGTATCAGTTCCATCGCGGCCTCACAGGCATGTGTGCGAAGATTAGGTTCGTTAGTTCGCGACCGTAGTCTTTACCGACCAGGGTGTGTGCGAAGGCAATTGATCAGTTCGCGACCATAGTCTTTACCGACCAGGGTGTGTGCGAAGGCAGTTGAGTAGTTCGTTCGCGACCATAGTCTTTACCGACCAGGGTGTGTGCGAAGGCAGTTCGACAAGTATCATTTAAGCATGCACAAACAATCATCCAACCCATTCCCACCCTGGGAACCCATGCCTTGGCTGTGTGAACTCACCTTGGTTTGCTCGGTATGCTAGGTTATGCACTCACAAGTAATTAATCACGTCCTATTGTATGCACGTATAACAAATCAGTTCATGTTCGCAATGATACGCATGCAATTTAATGTTCACATAACAGTCAGTTTGCATATCGGCACAACACGTATTGTTTCACATCAAATCATCAGCTAGTGTACACGAATACCAATGTTAACATTCATCACCAAGCATGGCATGCCAAATAAATCAAGCATACATTCAATCATTCAAAGTATGTTCATAACCATATATCTTTCGATCCACTCTTATCTTTCGACACATTAGTGATCTTTCGACAAACAGTTATCATAGTTATCTTTCGGACCGAATGTTATGTTTCGAACCAGTGTCATCTTTCGGTCAATGCTATCCTTCGGTCAACACTACTATGGTTCGGTCAAAGCTATCCTTCGGTCAACACTACTATGGTTCGAAGGACAAGTATCTTTCGGTCACAACTATGTTTCGAATAACTACATCTTTCGGTAAATATCAGTTACGTTTTCTCAAAGTTTCCAAGTTTTCCAAACTGATTATCAATCAATCAACACTATTCTAAGAAATATGATAATACAATAATCGATCAACCATGTATACTTTAAGTGTTTTTCTCAAGAACCCTAACTCCAAATCAAGTCTAACAATCAAACATAACAACTCGGTATTTATACAAGTCAGATACATCACAGCCGAAACATCCTTGATCAACCATACCATCTAAATTTCTGATTCATAATCATCCTGATAATCATGCAATTCTAATACGCAAACAAGGCATGAAAGCCGAATAATAACCACAATCACATACCCGAATGGCTAGAACATTAACACATGATCAATACTAAACACCATCGATTATCACATACTTAAATCATGCTATCAAAAATCTTAGATTATCATATCACACACAACATCATGTCATCAAACGATGATAGTGAAACACTAACCGGATTAGGGGATTGAAACTAGTGGGGTTTCGGGTGCACAAGAACTTTCAGCCGACTTCAAGACTTCGAGAGAGAGAGAAGGGTATTAGGGTTTTTGAAACTAACTGCCGGTTTACATGCATCACGTATATAAACGTATCACAGGAATGGGCCAAGCCCATTAGAAAGACTGGGCCGAAAGATGTCGAAGGATAGAGTCCTTGGTCGAAGGATATGTTTCGAGATCCTTCGAACCGAAAGGTGATCCTTCGAATCGAAGGATATGTTTCGAGATCCTTCGAACTGTATGTCATGTTTCGTGATCTAGACTAAGTGTTTATTCTAATATTATTTTCCACCACAGCAAGTAATCACATGTAGGCAAAACGACAATACGTTTCATTAAAACACAACGCGTACAATTTCAAGTCCACAATCCAAACAACTAAACAGTCAAAGTCAACGCGCATTTAATGCGAAAGTGAAAGTCAGAAACTCGAGTTGTCACATTATCCCCAACTTAAAAGAAATTTCGTCCCGAAATTTGGTACGCACTCACTGAGGAAGCTAGGTAAGTTACATCGTTCACTGGTTTTCCTGGGGTGTCACATCATCCCCCCGTTGATTTGGAATTTCGTCCCGAAATTCAGTAGTAGTAGCTTCAGCCTCAGAAGTGGATGCATTGGTTTCGAATAGCTGGGGGTACTTTTCTTTCATCTGATCTTCGCGTTCCCAGGTATACTCTGGACCACGCTGGGAGTTCCAACGAACTCGAACAAGAGGGATTCTCTTGTGTTTGAGGACCTTAACATCCCGGTCCGTGATTTCAACTGGTTCCTCGACGAACTGCAACCGCTCGTCGATAGTGAGTTCCTTAAAAGGAACTATAAGGGTCTCATCTGATAGGCATTTCTTCAGATTCGACACGTGAAATACATTGTGAACTGCACCGAGTTCAGCTGGTAGGTTTAATCTGTAGGCTACTTTGCCAATCTTTTCTAAGATTTCGAATGGTCCGACGTACCGCGGATTCAGTTTGCCTCTTTTACCAAATCGAACCACACCCTTCCAGGGTGAAACTTTCAATAAAACCCGGTCCCCGACCTGAAATTCCAATGGTTTTCTACGCTTATCCGCGTAGGCTTTCTGACGGTCGCGTGCTGCCGCCATGCGTTGTCGTATCTGCGCAATCTTTTCTGTGGCGTCCACTACAATCTCTGGACCCGTAATTTGACTATCCCCCACCTCTGCCCAACAGAGAGGTGACCGGCATTTACGTCCGTACAATGCCTCGAATGGAGCGGCTTGAATGCTGGTATGATAGCTGTTATTGTATGAAAACTCCACTAAAGGGAGGTGCCTTTCCCAGCCGTTGCCGAAATCGATAACGCACGCTCGAAGCATGTCTTCTAGAGTTTGGATAGTTCGCTCAGACTGCCCATCCGTCTGAGGATGATATGCTGTGCTCATGTCTAAACGTGAGCCGAAGGATTTATGCATTGCTTGCCATAGCTCTGACGTGAATCGTGCATCGCGATCCGAAATAATAGAGGTGGGCACTCCGTGCCTCGAAACAACTTCTTTAAGATAGACGTCTGCGAGAGTGGAGAACTTGTCCGTTTCCTTGATCGGCAGGAAGTGTGCAGACTTGGTGAGTCGATCAACTATGACCCATATTGTATCGTTCCCACGCTGAGATCTCGGTAGACCTGTAACGAAATCCATGGAAATTTCTTCCCATTTCCATTGCGGTATCTTGGGTTGTTGAAGTAGACCTGCTGGTTTCTGATATTCAACCTTGACTCTCGCACAGGTCAAGCACTTGCCAACATAAGTGGCGATGTGGGCTTTCATACTTGGCCACCAGTATGTTGTTTTGATATCGTGGTACATTTTATCCGCACCTGGATGTACCGAGTAGCGAGACTTGTGCGCTTCGTCCATCACAAGCTCTCGTAGACCGCCATAAAGTGGGACCCAAATACGCCCCGCTACATAGTAGGCGCCGTCTTCCTTTTGTTCCATTTGTTGCCTTGAACCGCGTAAGGCTTCAGCTGTGACGTTTTCGGGTTTCAGAGCTTCCATCTGAGCAGCTCGTATCTGTGCAGGAAGACTGGACTGAATAGTAAGCTGTAGCGCTCGCACGCGCTTAGGTAGAGTGTCTTTCCGGCTGAGGGCATCAGCCACAACATTGGCCTTGCCTGGATGATACTTGATGGCGCATTCATAGTCGTTTAGAAGTTCAACCCATCTCCGTTGACGCATATTCAAATCCTTTTGCTTAAGAATATGCTCGAGACTCCTGTGATCGGTGTAAATCGTGCACTTGGTACCGTACAGGTAGTGTCGCCATATCTTAAGCGCGAAAACAACAGCTCCCAGCTCTAAATCGTGCGTCGTGTAGTTCCGTTCATGAACCTTGAGTTGCCGAGAAGCGTAGGCTAGCACTTTATCACGTTGCATCAACACACATCCAAGACCCTGGATGGATGCATCACAGTATACCACGAAGTCATCTGTGCCCTCTGGCAATGAGAGAATAGGTGCGCTGCAAAGCCTATCCTTTAAGTACTGAAAAGCGGTCTCTTGCGTATTACCCCATCTGTAAACGACACCTTTCTGTGTTAGCATAGTAAGTGGTTGCGCGATCTTGGAGAAGTCTTTAATAAATCGCCTGTAGTAACCCGCCAAACCCAAGAATTGGCGTATTTCAGTCGGTGTACGCGGTGCTGGCCAGTTTCTGATCGAATCAACCTTGGATGGATCGACATGAATCCCATCCTTGTTCACCACATGGCCTAAGAAGTGGACTTCACGAAGCCAGAAGTCGCATTTTGAAAACTTTGCGTACAGTTGCTCCTTTCGAAGAAGTTCCAAGATAAGACGTAAGTGCTGCTCGTGTTCCTCCTGACTCTTGGAGTAAATCAAAATGTCGTCGATGAAAACGATAACAAACTTATCAAGATAAGGTTTGCACACCCTGTTCATAAGATCCATGAAGACTGCAGGTGCGTTCGTAAGCCCGAATGGCATGACAAGAAACTCGTAATGACCGTAGCGAGTTCTGAAAGCGGTTTTGGAGACGTCCTCATCCCGGACTCTCAGCTGATGATACCCTGACCTTAAATCAATCTTGGAATAGTAACACGACCCTTGCAACTGGTCGAATAGGTCATCTATGCGCGGAAGAGGATAACGGTTCTTCACTGTGACCTTGTTCAGCTCGCGATAATCGATGCACATTCTGAAAGTGCCATCCTTCTTTTTCACAAATAACACTGGAGCTCCCCAAGGCGAAGAGCTTGGACGAATAAAGCCCTTTTCCAAGAGCTCTTGTAGCTGCTTCGACAGTTCTTCCAGTTCGGTTGGAGCTAAACGATACGGTGCGCGGGCTATTGGTGCTGCTCCAGGAGCTAACTCAATCTGAAACTCGACTTGACGATGAGGAGGTAAACCAGGTAAATCTTCAGGAAACACTTGAGGAAAATCACGCACAACTGGTATATCCTCCAGCTTCTTTTCCTTTGCTGATGCGTCAGTGACAAGTGCCAGAATGGCAGTATGTCCCTTTCGTAAACATTTCTGCGCCTTTAAGAAAGAGATGATGCCAACCACAGCACCACTCTTGTCACCTTGTACCTCGAGAGGTTCTTGACTGGAGCGAGGAATACGAATAACTTTTTCTTTGCATAAGATCTCCGCATGATGTTGGGATAGCCAATCCATACCGATGACGACGTCGAAACTACCCAAAACTATGGGTATGAGATCAATCGAGAAAGTCTGACCCGCTAGAACAATACTACAACCCTTGACTACCTGTGCAGCTTCTACACTTTTACCATTGGCTAGTTCTACGACGTGTTTGGTGTCTAGGGGTGTTGGTGTACGTTTTAATAATTTACTCATTTTCAATGACATATAGCTTGTATCAGCACCCGAATCAAATAAGACAGTAACATAAATATCGTCGAGAAGAAACTTACCCATAACCACATTGGGATCATTCACTGCGTCACCCCGACCTAGCACAAAAGCACGTCCACGAGCTTCATTGCCGTTGTTGTTGTTTCCCCCGTTGTTCTGGTTATTGTTGTTATTTCCGTTGCCCTGGTTGTTGTTGTTGTTGCGATTCTGGTTCAACTGAGGGCAATCGCGTTTGTAATGACCTTCAGCCCCACACTGGAAACATCCCCGATTTCCACGCTGTGGCTGCTGCTGCTGATTCTGTGGAGCTGGCGGTGGAAGTTGCTGGTTCTGGTTTACTGGTCGCGCGCTTCTACAATCTTTGGCCTCATGGCCCATCTTGTGGCATCTTTGACAGCGATCTTTCCGACACCTTCCACTGTGGTGTTTGTTGCACCTGTTGCACCACGGATGATTTCCCTGATAACCACGTTGTCCCTGACTTCCCGATGATTGCTGACTCGGACTCTGGTAATCGTTGGTGCGACGTTGCTGAGTTTGGGACTGAACAGACACCGATCCCCTGCTGGAATCCCCATCCCATTTTCTCTTGTTGTCGCTGGGTGTAGCAGAAGTAGCAGCTGGAGTGACTGTAGCAGTAGCGCCGACACGCTTTGGCAGTTTATTCTGATCCACTGCCTGATCGGTGATACGATGAGCGAGACGCTGTATTTCCTGGATATTGTTGAGGTTAGCCGAGGTAACGTGGCTCTGTATTTCTGGCGCCAAACCTTTGAGATACAACTCAATACGCTTGTATGGAGGGTCCACCATAGTTGGACATAACACAGCCAACTCATTCGATCTCTTGGTGTAAGCTTCGATTTCCGAACCAACCATTTTCAAGTTATACAACTCGTCCTCCAACTTGTGAATGTCTTCTCTAGTGCAGTATTACCTCTTGATCAGTTCTTTGAAATCATTCCAGGGTGTGGCGTTAGCAGCTGCCAACCCTAAGATCTGCACTTGTGCGTTCCACCAAGTGAGCGCAATCCCTTCAAGTGTGCCAGTGGCGAACTTCACCCTGCGAGCCTCAGGGCATTCACACATTTCGAAAACCGACTCGAGCTTTTCAAACCAATGGAGGAGTCCAACTGCTCCCTCCGTGCCACTGAACGAGCTAGGACGACAATCCATGAAATTCTTGAAGGTGCACCCAGGTTGTTGCTGAGCGGGTTGACCTATTGTGTACGAATAGGGCAAAGTTAAGTACGAGAATTAATGTAGGATCTAAAGATCCTAGTGTCTATACTGCAGGGTATACTACCTGCTTGGGCGGCTGCAACTGCCGCAGCAACGAGAGCCTCTAGCTGGGCTTGAGTCATGGTAATTCGTGCGGCCATTGATCTTCACATCAAAGGCAACATAAGTGAGAAAGGTTCGCGAATAGTGCGATGACAGAAGAGTGTAAGCACATAAGTATTCTCATGCAGTGACAAGTTGTGAGCAAGGTAATGTAAGCATACTACGAGCAAAGTTCTATGCAAATTCTAGCATGTAGGCAATAAACATAAACCTTATTACCTAGGAAGTTGAGTCTTGCACGTGGAGCGAAGCGTCGTTGTGGATCGTTGAGAGCACTGTTCTGGTTATAGTCTGGTTTTAATAAAAACGTTTTTCCATATTAAAACCAAGTTCTCTATAACCAATGGCTCTGATACCAATCTGTCACACCCCCAAAATCCCACACGCGGAGTACCACCGCTTGGAGGCGTGACATGACCAGGATCAAGCCATCAATCATATCAAACATAGTATTTAATAATCAAAAGTAGTTAATACAATTCATAAAGATATGACTGATATTTCAAAACCAAACATTATTTAAGTAGCGGAAGCATAGTAATAAAATTCTCAAATGTAGTTATGAGTTCAATTAACGTTCGCGATCCAATTCCCACAACGACCTGCTCCTTCCTTGTGCAAGCTCCAATATGTACCTAAGGTCCTGCAAGGCATGCAGCAGATAATCAACAAACTAGTTGAGCGAGTTCACAGTTAATAGTTTAGTTTGGGTAATAGTGCGTTTGTTCAATTAAGTTTCATATCGTATCAGTTCCATCGCGGCCTCACAGGCATGTGTGCGAAGATTAGGTTCGTTAGTTCGCGACCGTAGTCTTTACCGACCAGGGTGTGTGCGAAGGCAATTGATCAGTTCGCGACCATAGTCTTTACCGACCAGGGTGTGTGCGAAGGCAGTTGAGTAGTTCGTTCGCGACCATAGTCTTTACCGACCAGGGTGTGTGCGAAGGCAGTTCGACAAGTATCATTTAAGCATGCACAAACAATCATCCAACCCATTCCCACCCTGGGAACCCATGCCTTGGCTGTGTGAACTCACCTTGGTTTGCTCGGTATGCTAGGTTATGCACTCACAAGTAATTAATCACGTCCTATTGTATGCACGTATAACAAATCAGTTCATGTTCGCAATGATACGCATGCAATTTAATGTTCACATAACAGTCAGTTTGCATATCGGCACAACACGTATTGTTTCACATCAAATCATCAGCTAGTGTACACGAATACCAATGTTAACATTCATCACCAAGCATGGCATGCCAAATAAATCAAGCATACATTCAATCATTCAAAGTATGTTCATAACCATATATCTTTCGATCCACTCTTATCTTTCGACACATTAGTGATCTTTCGACAAACAGTTATCATAGTTATCTTTCGGACCGAATGTTATGTTTCGAACCAGTGTCATCTTTCGGTCAATGCTATCCTTCGGTCAACACTACTATGGTTCGGTCAAAGCTATCCTTCGGTCAACACTACTATGGTTCGAAGGACAAGTATCTTTCGGTCACAACTATGTTTCGAATAACTACATCTTTCGGTAAATATCAGTTACGTTTTCTCAAAGTTTCCAAGTTTTCCAAACTGATTATCAATCAATCAACACTATTCTAAGAAATATGATAATACAATAATCGATCAACCATGTATACTTTAAGTGTTTTTCTCAAGAACCCTAACTCCAAATCAAGTCTAACAATCAAACATAACAACTCGGTATTTATACAAGTCAGATACATCACAGCCGAAACATCCTTGATCAACCATACCATCTAAATTTCTGATTCATAATCATCCTGATAATCATGCAATTCTAATACGCAAACAAGGCATGAAAGCCGAATAATAACCACAATCACATACCCGAATGGCTAGAACATTAACACATGATCAATACTAAACACCATCGATTATCACATACTTAAATCATGCTATCAAAAATCTTAGATTATCATATCACACACAACATCATGTCATCAAACGATGATAGTGAAACACTAACCGGATTAGGGGATTGAAACTAGTGGGGTTTCGGGTGCACAAGAACTTTCAGCCGACTTCAAGACTTCGAGAGAGAGAGAAGGGTATTAGGGTTTTTGAAACTAACTGCCGGTTTACATGCATCACGTATATAAACGTATCACAGGAATGGGCCAAGCCCATTAGAAAGACTGGGCCGAAAGATGTCGAAGGATAGAGTCCTTGGTCGAAGGATATGTTTCGAGATCCTTCGAACCGAAAGGTGATCCTTCGAATCGAAGGATATGTTTCGAGATCCTTCGAACTGTATGTCATGTTTCGTGATCTAGACTAAGTGTCTATTCTAATATTATTTTCCACCACAGCAAGTAATCACATGTAGGCAAAACGACAATACGTTTCATTAAAACACAACGCGTACAATTTCAAGTCCACAATCCAAACAACTAAACAGTCAAAGTCAACACGCATTTAATGCGAAAGTGAAAGTCAGAAACTCGAGTTGTCACACCTTTCATGTTTCATAAACACAACTTATACCATTATTATTATTTCACCATTTATTTAGTGGAACTATATTAACATTGTGTGATAGATACATAATTTTACATATTGATCATGGCTGGAATTTTGCTTGAAATTGGTTCGATTTTTAAATGAGTTGAGCCAACCTTGTAAAAAAGCCGAGCTTGAGTCAAGGCTGGCTTGTCTCTTGGCTGTCCGTTAGCTCGCTAAGTGAATTGACCCATAACAATGAGCCCAAACGTATGTTCGCCAATTGTCCGAGGGAACTTCGGCAATTATCCATATATGTGTAATCCCTTACCTGAAAGGCTTAGAAAACTTAAAAGATTAGCCAACTAAGGATTAATCCACCTCTTGAAAACTTTTATTTAAATTTAGGAAAATGGATTATACACTTGGCGTACTCGTACCCTCCATAATCTACTTGTACGCCAACCCCAAAATATCATTCTCATCATATTAAGGTCGTATTACAAAGAGCTTCTCTAAACGTCCATATTCTATCATAAAAATGGCATATGAGTACGCTCTTAATATACTAATACGCCGGTGACAACATAAATTTATCCTCCTTTTTACACTTGTAACACATTAAAATACATGAACCTTTCAAACAATAAATGAAAGCCTATTACAATTGCAACAACATATTTCATATAAGGCATATAAATCCACACGCGTACGTATTATTAGCAATCTTTAACTTGGTACACAAATTATGCTAACTACTTAGCTAGTGACACTATTTTTGGGAAGACCCGTATCTTTTCAAAATATGTGCAGACCAACTCATTCGACGATGCGCCCATGGTCATGAAACAAGACAAATTCTTCGCCATTGTCATAAAAGACCATGTGGAGGACATCATGGAATAGCAAGCACCGCACGAAAGGTGTATGATGCAGGATTTTACTGGCCAAGAATACACAAAGATGCCTATGTATTGGTCAAGACATATGATGGATGCCAGCGGACAAGCAACATCTCACGACATGTGATAGTGTTATATCGTGTTTTATAAATTTAAAGCTTGATAAACGAGTGAAAAGTGCTTAAAAATATATTAAAAATCATACACCCTCACCTCACGTCAACCACCCACAATAACTACCACTGACCACTACCACTCACTGCTGATTTTATTCATTCGTTTTTCTTGTCTACTAAAGAATACACAATAATAATCCTTTCCATTCCCACATGGTTATCAAACAAGACATGGAATGGTAATAATCCATTGCATTCACTCGTTCATTTCATTACCTCGCTCATTCCATTCCCCCCTCCATTCTATTAGCCCATACCAAACAGTCCCTAAAAGTATTAAATCTTTGTCAAAAAGGATTAAGAGGTAACACTCCTAAGAAATTAATCCCAAACGTAGGATCAAAAAAACTTTCTCAAGACAAAGTTTTTCTTTGATCCTCTTAAAATACACTCATAAATTTGTTACATTAGATCAGATATTAGTTCAATTCCATTATTTTGTCTCTTACAAGTTTTTTATGTGTTTTTATAACAAGTGCTGCTGCTGGACTTATTGGGGCGAAGAGTCTTGGGCTTGTAGATGTTGCTGGGCTGTTGCTGGGCTTCTGGGCTTTTGAGGACTGAAGATATGTTTGTTGGGTTGTTATAACAAGCCCCTAACAAACCGGGTATGAGAAGTCTGGGTCATATCAGGTCTATATATCAGTTCGGTAGAGATCCTTCCAGATTAGATCAGATATTTTGTTTCCCTTCTCGTTGCACTTTCTCTCTCTAGGGTTTCACGTTTGATCTTGTGTGTCTTGAATTGAAGTCTCATTCTTGTACGGATCAGTTGTGAGCGAGTCTGATCATCGTGTTGATGATCAGTGAGTGTATGTTGTGAAAGTTGTGTCTGATTTCATAGCTCTTGTTCTTTGATCGATAATAATGAAAGTGCTTTCTGTGATACATGTTTTTGACATGGTATCAGAGCTCTTCTAGAGTTCTTGGGTGAATCGGAGTGTTAGGGTTCCGATTGTACTTCCGCTGAGTTGGCTTAGGGTGTTCCTGTACAGATCTGTGAAGACTGTGTTAGGGTTCCAAGAAGGTCTGAGGAGTCTTGGTAGTTCAGGTGTATCTGCCGATTCCAGATCGTGTCTCTTGGGTTCTCGAGAAGTGTGCCGGTGCAGAAAAAGAAAAAACCCTAACTCTGGGGTTTGTGCAGACTGATTGGGAAAAAGATAATACTCGTTGGTCTCTGTGTTCTATACGAATACAGGGCAAACCAACAGTTCTTGTTGCTGTTATTCTCTTCTTACAGAATCTTGTAACCCTAAGTGAAGGCTACAAGACTGTATAGCTTGGAGTTAAACGCCTCAGGTTGTTTCTTTCCTTTCTTGTCTTTATTTTTCCTTGCATACTTAGGCATACTGTTGCCGGGGTAGTTTGGACCGGTTTGATTGATTGGGACACAGGACGGGTCATCTCCTGTTGCATTTACTCTGTGTTTTGGTTTCTTGTTGGTTACTTGTTTGTTGACTGGTACTTGGTGTTATCTGTGTTGATTTCTGATTTGGTTGAATCTTGCTTGTTTCCTGTTTTTCACTGTGGTTATTGTAGTTGTTTAGATTGATTTGAACAACAGCTTCTGTGCAAAGACTTGGGTAGGCACCTATTGAGTGACGATCCTACCATCTGGACACTGGCACAGTTTCGCTAAGTTTGTGATTGATTGTTTGATTTTTTGTTTGTATACTTGGTGTATAGAACTTGTTGTTGTCTTTTGTGTAGATTGTTTCATGGCTGAGATTGAAGGTAATCCTTTTGCAACATTGATTAGCAAACTTGAACCAAGTAATCCTTTATACTTACATCCTAGTGATACCACGAACTTAACTATAACAAGTATAAAACTAAAGGGTATAGAAAATTATACAGTTTGGGCTAATTCTTTAACGTTAGCTTTAAAAGTTAAAAATAAGTATGGTTTTATTGATGGTTCATGTGAAAAATCTTTAATAGATGAGGTTTTAGCTAATCAATGGGAAAGATGCAATTCGGTTGTGTTGACATGGATTCTTAAGTCTGTTTCAGAAGAACTTTTCTTAGGTCAAGTTTATTCCAAACTTGCATCTGAAGTTTGGAAGGATTTGAAAGAAACGTATAATAAAATTGACAGGTCTGTAGTGTTCGATCTATATCAGAGAATTAATTCATTTAGTCAAAATGGTCAATCTGTGTCTGAATACTATAACAAATTGAATGTTATGTGGAAACAATTAGATCAAATTCTACAACTGCCTTCTTGTACATGTCAAGCTGCAAATGAGTTTAATAACTTTAGTCATATGATTAAACTCATGCAGTTTCTTATGGGTCTTGATGACACTTATCAGTCGGTTAGGACCAATCTGTTAACTAAAGAAATTTTACCTTCTGTTAAGGAAGCTTTCTCAATAGTATCAAGGAAAGAATCACATAAAAATTCTTGTAACAACAGTATTAAAAAGAATCAAACAGTTGGTTTTGCATCTCAATCAAATCAAGGTTCTGATGTTAGTAAGAGATTCAATAAAAATTCAAATCAAAATTTGAAATGTACACATTGTAACAAAGTTGGTCATACAATTGATAAGTGTTTTGAGCTGATTGGATATCCCTCTTGGATGAAGCCACCAAGAGGGAATCAAGGTAGAAAGGTTGGTTCGAGTAATAATACATGTGTTAATGAGTCTAATGTTCCTATGACTTCTTTGACTTCTGATCAAGTAGCTAAATTGTTGAGTTTGTTAAAGGAAAAAACACCTGAAACAGCACAGAGCTGCAATGTTTCAGGTGAGTTTTTTTTGTTCTAATGTATTTGTCAAACCTATATATTCGTTTGGGACTAATTTTGGGGAAGGAACTGGTTGGATAGTTGATTCAGGGGCAAATAATCATATGGTAAAGTCTGAAAATGATTTGTCAGATTATGTGGGTGTGTCTTTATTGGGTATTCACATGAGAAAAAAGGGTATAAATTGTATAGTCTTGACACAAAAGTAATAATTTTTTCAAGAGACGTTAAGTTCTTTGAAACAATTTTTCCTTTCAAAGAAAAAACTGTATTTGAATCTTATGATTCCAACCCTTTTAAAGACATAAATTCTCTTAATTTCTTTGATTTGTATGATAACACAGAATTCAAACATTTACCACCTGTGGATGATCCCAATGATGATAGAAGGGTTCAAGGTGAGTCTGATGTGGAAACACATGAAGTTCAGCAGTCGGAGATACCTGACACACCCAATGTCACGGCTGATACTCAGCAGACAAGTGGGAGTCATGTATCACCTGACATGGCAGAACCTGTGGTTGCCATAGATGAAGCTCATCACACTTCTGAGGGTGACACAGAGAATTCTGATGTGTCTGTTTTACCGAGAAGGTCTTCTAGAACTTCAGTTTTCCAAGAAAACTTAATGATTTTGTTGTAGAAGGCAAAGTTAAGTTTGGTATTGAAAAAGTAGTAAATTTTTCTAAGTTGACTATCTTCGGGGTTATCTAAGAATCTTGAGCCCAGAAATTATAGAGAGGCTATTCAAGATCCCAATTGGATCAATGCAATGAATGAAGAAATTCATGCATTGCATAGAAATGATACTTGGGCTGTGGTAGATAAACCTCATAATAGAAGCATTGTAGGTTGTAAATGGATATATAAGATAAAGTATAAGTCAAACGGAGAAATAGAAAGATACAAAGCCAGATTAGTTGCGAAGGGGTTTAGCCAGAAAGAAGGAGTTGATTATGAAGAGACTTTCTCTCCAGTTGTCAAGATGGTTACTGTTAGGTGTATTGTGTCACTTGCTGTTCAAAACAATTGGAAATTATTTCAATTAGATGTTAATAATGCATTCTTATATGGTGACTTAAAAGAGGAAGTGTATATGAGTTTACCTGAGGGTTATGGCTCATTTGACTCATCTAAAGTTTGTAAATTAAAGAAATCACTGTATGGGCTTAAACAAGCTCCAAGAATGTGGAATGAAAAACTTGTTAGTGTGTTACTTGATTTTGGTTTTGTTCAAAGCAAATGTGATACCTCTTTGTTTGTAAAAAATAAAGGCAATGTGTTTATTGTGTTGCTTGTTTACGTAGACGATATAGTCATCACTGGTAACTCAGTAACGGACATTGAAAACGTTAAACAAAATCTGAAAACCAGGTTTTTAATAAAGGATCTCGGTTTGTTACAATATTTCTTAGGTATAGAAATATTGTCTTGTGAAAGTGGTATTTGTTTGTCACAAAGAAAGTATTGCACTGATTTGTTGTCTGAATATGGAATGCTCGGTTGTAAACCTGTTAGTGTTCCTATATATCAAAATCATGTTGTTAATAACTTGCTTGATAGTAATAATGGTCCTTTGCAAAACATAACTGGGTATCAACAACTTGTAGGAAAATTAATATACCTGTCTCACACTAGACCAGATATAGCATATGCAGTACATGTTTTAAGTCAATTTATGCATAGTCCTACCGAAGGTCATTTAAAACTTGCCTTTCATCTCTTGAGGTATCTTAAAAATGCTCCTGGTAGAGGGTTATTATTTAAAAAAGGTGACGCTTTTGATTTAACTGCCGTTGCTGACTCTGATTGGGCAAAATGTTTAGTGTCCAGAAAATCTGTCACTGGTTTTTGCATATTTCTTGGCAATTGCTTAGTGTCTTGGAAAAGCAAAAAACAAACAACAGTGTCTAGGTCTTCAGCAGAGGCTGAATATAGAGCTATGTGTGCTGCTACGTGTGAAGCTATTTGGTTGAAAAATTTGTTAAGTGAGCTTCAGGTTATTGTTAATATTCCTATCAGGTTGTTTTGTGATAATAATGCTGCTGTATCAATAGCAGCAAATCCAGTTTTTCACGACAGGACCAAACATTTCGAGTGAGACTTGTTTTTCTTAAGAGATTTAATTTCAAAAGGTGTTTTGAAATGTCTTGGTATTAATTCTGAAAACCAATTAGCTGACTTGTTTACAAAGGGTGTGTTAGTAAAAAGTCATCAACAATTGTGTAGCGAATTAAAGATGTTTGATATGTTCAAATAATGGAATTGTGGGGGGGGGGGGTGTTAAAATACACTCATAAATTTGTTACATTAGATCAGATATTAGTTCAATTCCATTATTTTGTCTCTTACAAGTTTTTTTATGTGTTTTTATAACAAGTGCTGCTGCTGGACTTATTGGGGCGAAGAGTCTTTGGCTTGTAGATGTTGCTGGGCTGTTGCTGGGCTTCTGGGCTTTTGAGGACTGAAGATATGTTTGTTGGGTTGTTATAACAAGCCCCTAACAAACCAGGTATGAGAAGTCTGGGTCATATCAGGTCTATATATCAGTTCGGTAGAGATCCTTCCAGATTAGATCAGATATTTTGTTTCACTTCTCGTTGCACTTTCTCTCTCTAGGGTTTCACATTTGATCTTGTGTGTCTTGAATTGAAGTCTCATTCTTGTACGGATCAGTTGTGAGCGAGTCTGATCATCGTGTTGATGATCAGTGAGTGTTTGTTGTGAAAGTTGTGTCTGATTTCATAGCTCTTGTTCTTTGATCGATAATAATGAAAGTGCTTTCTGTGATACATGTTTTTGACAGATCTGAACCCTCTAGAAAGAAAGTAACTTTCGGAATTTAGAGCTAAGAAAAACGTCATCATAACAATACGACCTTGTGAAGAGAACCTATAGTTAATGAGAAGGTTTACATCGAGTAAAACATCAAAAACCTATAATATTTAAAAGTCCCTTAAAAGTGTGACATAGTGCTATTTAGTATTTACAGCAACATTTGTGGTGTTATTTAAAATAAAAAAATATGTTTAAAGAACGGGATATGATAAATAGACACAAAATAAGGATTAATATACCAAATTAATCAAGTTAGTAATGATTAACTACTTTAATACATTGTTTTATTTTGAAGTCAAAAGTCATAATTATGTTTTTTATGTTATTTTATTTTATAATACTTTTGTTACTTTTTTTTTACTTTTTTTATATTTTGTTATACTTTTGTTAGTATTAATATCAATATTAATACATAAATAATCAAGACACTTTATTATAAACACGAAAGTGAAAAAGTTCATTATAAATAAATAAATAACGAGTCTCTAATAAAAAAGTAAATGTGTAAACATTAAAACAATTAATAACCTAGATCGACAAAACCACTTTCACGACAATAAAGTTGGGTATATAATTTTAGACGCCACCTATACATGGTCTCCCATCCAGCCGCAGACATGCTAATGTTGCGAAAATTCCAATAAGGCGTGATTGTAGGCATGGCAGCTCCGGTGAACGTGGCGGTTCTGGCGAACGTGGTGGTTCCGGTGAATGTGGCGGTTCCGGTGAAGACATAAGTGTCACCGGTAAACATGGTTGTTCCGGTGAAGACATAAGTGTCACCGGTAAACATGGCGGTTCCGGTGAAGACGGCAACTGAAGAACAAGAGGGGACGGCGGAATCGTTCGATTAGGGTTGCAAAAAAGGTAAGCTTGTTTTTATTACAGATCTATTTGTAAAAAGGTTGTTTTTTTATAGATCTGGTTGTAAAAAGCTTGTTTTTTTTTGGAGATCTGGCTGTAAAAAGTTTGTTCTCTTGAGTTTTTTTTTGTACCTAATTAGTGACAAATTTAGGTGTCCTCATAATAAAATCATCTTCTTCCATTGAGTTGTTTTCATGAGAAATCGACTTCTTCAAAAATAATAAAAGCTGGTGGTGGCCGAAGGTGTACGGTGGGTGGTGGTGGCCGGAGATGTAGTGTCAACTTATGTGGTGTATCTTTTAAGTATTAACTGTTTGAATATTAATTATCACTCTACTAACTGTGATGATCCTAACTGTATATTTTTTTTTTAAATTGTTTGCAATTGTAGATCTAGGAAAAAAAGTATTTAGATCTTAGAACAGGTGGGTGAAAATTAAAACATTTGTTTAAAAAAATTAAAAGGATGATATGGAAACTTGAAAAGTGCAGTGAGAGAAAATAAAGATATTATCAATTTATTCAACTTAAAAAGTGCACCAGGGAAAATAAGAAAAAAAAGTTGATTTGTGGGTTAATTTAACACAACCCTTAAACAACATTAAAAAACTAGAGCCGCTATTAGCAGGCATTAGAGCCGCTAGAAGCAAATTTGAAGCCGGCTTGTCAGCTCCGTAGCTGTTACAATGAGCTGTCTAAGGCAAGCGGGGTGAAGCGTCTTAGCCGAGACGCTATAGCCCAATAGTGGCACCTAAAACGGCTTCGAGACACCACGTGTCACGCCCTGATTGGTCCATCTTGAAAGGTTTTTAGAGACGCTACAGAAACTTTGTACAGCGTGAGGCGGCTCGGAAAGCCGTTTCAGTGGGCTAGTTTTGCAAATCTGACTGGTCAAAGGCCAGTTTCGTGATTTTCCCTTTACTTTGGTCCTCTGTTTCTGCACATTTACACACAGTGATACACTCTTACTTACCATTGATATGATGGATTTAAAGAGTGGGCACTAGGCTTCAAAGTTCAAATTTTGTTGTGGATTCCGTAAGTTGAAATTAGATGATTATTTGTTAGGGTTGTCCTGCAGAGAAAAAGTTTATATAGGCAATCTCAATTTCCAACATTCAATTTGTTGTCCTTGAGCTCTACCACATTGTGGTTCTAGCAACTTATAAGTTTTAACCTTATAGTGTAAATCTTAAATAAGCCATGTTTATGCCTATGGGTTTGTATTCTTTAATCGTTTTTTTTTGTTTCCATGCGCTACTAATTGCGATAAAGATTATGACGTTCGCACTTGATTACGTCGCTCTTAAGCATCGTTTGTACTTTTTTTCGTGTGAAAACCGGTTAAACTTTTGTGAACCTGACGGGTTGACGTAAAACATTTTGTCTACTTTTTAACACTTTTTAAAAAGTTTCAAGGTGCTAAATATGATTACAAAGCCATACAGTTACAATAAGAATCTAAATTCCTAGGTAAAACAATTTATATGATTGTATTTGATGACGGGGGTAGCCCAAATCTCAATAAAATGACTAATATACATAACAGCTTAAAAGGTTGAGAGGTTCAATACACGCGAACTCAGGTGAACAGTAAAAAGGACAAGCACAGTGTCCGGTCACATCAACACTTAACGTGTGAACCATTTCTGCACAGACAAAACATGTGCACAGAGAACACCCTTTTGTCCACAGGCAATGTTTTAAAAACCGGTTTTTAAATCGAACCGGATTAGGCTAAAAAATGGTTCAACCGGTTGAACCAGGTTGTACCGAGTGGTTGAACCGGCTTGATTAGCTAACTCTATAATTTCATAAATTACAACATCTACTCAAAAGTTAATCCAAAAATGCATGATTACATATTAAAAGATAATCCAAAAGTAAATCCATAATAAAAAATAATCCAAAAGATAATCGAAAATCATTCAATTTTCCAACAAACTCTTTTAAATGAAAGTGTACGATATGTTTAAGCCATTTGAGTGTTGAATACATCAAGTTCACGATCGCATAAAAGATGAAGTTCACTATTATCGTCATCCTCATCAACTAGAGGATACTTATTTTCGTTTCATACAATATTAAATAAGAACTTTTAGTTACGAATAATCATAATATATAAAAATTACATAAGATAAGTAACATATATAATAAAAATAAGTAACAACCCAAACTAAAATAACACTGGGCCGGTACCGGTATTACGTTTTAAACCGGTATACCGGATTTTACCGCCCGTACAAACCTTATGCCGTTTCACTTATTTACCGGGGTGTTTCGTACCGGTTTTACATCTGAAAACGGTAATACCGGTATAACCGGCTGGTATTTACCGGTTTTTAAAACAATGTCCGCAGGTCTAAACCCTTCAACCCCCAAATGGGCAAAGCCCTCACTGTAGCCAAGGATCACTGGTCAAAGGCTTCCTCTTATAGAAGATTCTTTCCCTATAAATAACAGCCACTTTCCATTCATTCCACCCATTCCAGATCAACTCAGATCACCCTTGATCTCTGATCTTACTTCTCCTCTCTAGAACTTGCTCCATGCTTGTTCTATTCTCGGCTCACTACAATATTATCTCACTTAACGTAGACATTCTGGGTTGAACCCTTCAATCCAGAAGTCAAAGTGAATAATAACAAAGTGATCCGCCTCCACGTGCTACAAACGTGGGGGGACCCCACGACCTGCGTTAGGCTAATCGAAACCTTGAACCCTTTTACCCCTGAGATATCGCTACAGGCCTTGGTCTTGTATTTGTTGTATCAACAGTATTCATTATAAATACATGTTGGGTGACTTTTGACATGTTAGAGTGGTTTCCTTTTGAGCTAAATGTGTTGTTTTTACCCATATGACCCGTTACAAACAAGCTTAACCCGAATTGACCCATTAACGAGTTCAAATTGCCACCTTTTCGGTGCTGATTTTGTGTAAAGTTGTTAACGTTCATGATGGTTTTCTTTATTTTTTCAATAATCATGATATTTTTACATGTCGCGTGATTACTACCTTTTTTTATATATGTAGCATAATAAAACTCGTCCCTCGAATGCAAGAATCGTGATCATAATCTATTATTGATTCCAACATTATTGATAAAACAAAGGTTCAAACACATGAAGATAGCAAGGGTCCATCAAAATAGGAACCACTCGTACAATTAGTCCCTTGACCATTGGTCTTATTCTACACAGCCACTTTAATACTTAAAATATCTACACCATAAGTACAAGTCTTAAAGCAAGAGTACAAGCAGACGAAGCAAGCCCGAGTAACACCAATACAAATGAACAAACCAGACCCGAAAAACCAAGTAACGTTAACCAAACCCGAATAAAAGAACATTAACTTACATAGTTGAAGTTGTGGATGCAAAGTGAAAAATGCCTAAAGATATTAATGGCTAAATTAAAAATCTTTTTGATTTCTTGTAACTTGACCCGGAAACTAATTTAGGCCCATGGGTGTTATCCACATCAATGGCTGAACAAATGCTTGGTATGAACTTATTCTTTCTTGCACTGCTTGTACGCGTTTGATTCGCTTCTAACCCGTGTACTTCGTGTTTGTTAAAGTACTTGATCTCTTGCTGTATAAGCGATCCAACGGTTCCTTTAGTACCGATATCAACAGGAGGTTCTGCGGTTGTTTTTTTGGATATGAATGAAGAAGATTGTGAATTTGTGGGAGAATTGGACATTTTTTTAATTTTTAGTTTTTGATTGGTGAAATGTTGATGAACATGAAATGTTTGCCTTATGATTTATATCCATGTGAAAGAATGGATCTTGTTTTTGTGAAGAAGATTGGGTGGTGATGTGTCATTGTCTTCTTCATGAATATGCATGGAGATGAACATTAAATTTTGGACCAACTCGGTTCAACTAATATAAATATCTTTTAACCATATATATAGATTTTAATCCATAAAATATAAATATTTTTTAACAAATATAAATTTGGACCAACTCGGCTCAACTAACATAAATATCTTTTCACCGACTTGACATTTTATATAATGTCTTCTATCTTGGTAACTAGTGGATTTTTTTTTTCATTCCTAGCTTTCCATATCTTCCGACATTGATAATCTCATGAAAGGCTTCTTTTTCTCGACCACCAAGCCCCACAAACCTATGTAGGGCCGTTCCAACCTTTTTGGAGACCTAAGACGAAATGAAATTTTGAGACCCTTTTTTCTTCTCTTGATTTTTATAAACGGTATTCCTTTATCCGTGTTTGGAACTTAGCAAAAATCTAACACAACTATATAACACAGAGTGATTTCCTTGTATAAGAAATCAAACAAATCTAAAACAGAAAATTTGCACTAATATTAATAGTTAACATATAAATTTCCTTTTAATTGGAGGCCCTAGGCCCAAGCCTGGGTTAATTATACTATAGGTCCGACTCTGAACCTATGCATCTCCACCAGACCGCTAACCAAGAAAGCGAACAAAGGAGGAACCAAACACCCAAGTTCACTGACAAACATCCAAGTGAGGCAACCAAACACCCGGAAAATACATGATCTGATGATTCCCACTCGGAGTCGCATAAAACACAAGTTCACTTGCAAATATCGACGATATTAAATCACGAACGTGTATAAAACAATTCTCAACACTCATTCTTCTTTTAACTTTGACATACATATTAGACACAATGTGGTATCAGTTCAATAAAAACATAGAAGACAGTTTGCAGTAGCAATGTGTAGATAAATTAAAAAACTGTTGTGCTTTGGAAGCCTTTCTCTAAGTATATCAGAGCCAGGTTTCGATCCTGGGACCTGTGGGTTATGGGCCCACCACGCTTCCGCTGCGCCACTCTGATTTGGTGCTCAATAAATCATAAACTTATAATATATTCAGTATTTTGTGAGTAACTGACAAATAAATAATTCGACAGCATGCAAAATTCCAGTTATGTAGACTTTGTTGGGTCCATAATATTTTTGGCGGTTTAATAATATTTCATTATTATAACATAAATCATATTAACAATGTCGTGGCGGATCTAGAAAATCCGTATAGGGGTAACGTTTCAAAAAAAGGGATAACGAAATCGAAAAAAACGTCAATTTTTTCAAAAATTTACACTACCGTTGGAGCGTCACCGGAGCATCAAGGGGCAACATGGATTACCCCTTGTAAACACTATAGGTCCGCCCCCGAATGTCATAATTCAACACGTAAAACATATAACAACTTCAAAATCCTAAAAATCTGATTATTCTTAAAATTGTGTTTATTGAAGTTGGACTAGGTTATTTCATATAACAACTTTAAAATCCTAAAAATCTAATTATTTTTTGTAATTGTGTTTATTGAAGTTGGACTATGTTATTCTTTCCAAGTGGGTATGGAGGTTTATGACGGAAGAAGAAGGCCTATGGAGAAGAGTTATTCGGGCTTGTCATGGGAAGAATAGGAGGGGGTTGGTGATGCCGGCCAAAGCTAATAGTACGGGAGTTTGGAAAAATATTTCGAGGTTGGAATCTAACTTCAAGGTTAATGGAAAAAGAATCCACAATTACATTAAAGGGGTTTTGGGTAATGGTAAGAGTATTCGGTTCTGGATTGATAGATGGATCGGGGACGTCCCGCTGAGGTATAAATGGCCCGCCTTGTATGAGCTTGATTCGCATAAAGTTAGCTGGTTTAGTGAGCGAATTTCAGTCGTGGACGGTACGGTCGTTCCGCAATGGAGTTGGTCGGCTCAGCCAAGTTCTCCGGGTGCCATGGCGGAGTTGGTGGACGCGGCTAGTGTGTTATCCGAAGTCAGGGTCTCGGAGGTCAAAGACAAATGGGCTTGGTCTTTGGAAGCCGATGGGAATTTTTCTACAACTTCGATCAAAGAGCTGGCAGCGAAGGATCAGGAGCTGGAAGGTATGTTTCCTTATAGTAAGTGTAATGCCCATAAATTTAAAATCATTTTTATAGAAATAAAAAGAATAATAGTAATTATTTATTAAGAAAACCCTAAATGAGACACCCAAGTAAATTGGCATGAACCCTAAAAATTTTTAGAACAATCGGAATCAGGATCAGGGCCCCTAAAACTCAGGGGGGGGGGGCAAAACCCTAGTTACGATTAGCTAAATAACTTGCTGGCCGTTTTGAATTTTACAATTTTATCAACTCAGCTAAGCTACTTAGACACGAAGCTACCTATAGAAAATAGGTGACCACTCGCGTAGCGCGACAAGTATAGGGGTTACCCCTCGCGCTACGCGACAGGGACAAATTTCGCCTAACATAAATTACCAATAGCGTAGCGCGACGCCTACAAGTGATACCCCTCGCGCTACGCGACGGTGTCAAAATTCGGGTATAAATAGAGGAGTCTGGGACTTGATTTCTGGCACAAAATCGACGGAAAAACTCACAATATACACAGAGTTATCGTCGTTTTACTTCAATTAACACACACACTATTATCGAGGTGCTGCCGCAATCAGGGTAATTACTCGATCGCTATTACGATTCATTGTCCGGAATCAATATATCCCAAAGAATATCTAAGTGCTGCCCATATTTGGGTTATGCTTCATCTATCATCGGTAATCCGATGACTGAGCCGAAGCAGTGTACTTTATCGTTGTCGATGATTCGATATACGAGCCGAAGTACTGTACTTTATCGTTTGTCATTTTGATAAATGAGCCGAAGTATTGCACTTGGACATTCATTGTCCAAATTGATCTCGGGGAATTATCGTAATCGTTGTATTGATCACTAACTCTGTTTTGTGTGCATTATTGTGAAATTAGGTTAAAAGATTAATCAGTAGTCTAAACTCTGCCCATATAAATTTAAAATATTAGCATAAGGTAGCTTCACTTTGGAGTTATTAAGGTACGGATCCTTACCCCACTCTTTATTGCTTCATATTCAAATTGTTATAAAACCACTAAATTACTATATCTGTTAAAAACTCCTCACGTCTTTGATTATCGATTCATTTGACAGTCCGTTCGATTCCTATCAATTGATTTAGTTTTCATGTCATGCGATAGTATTATGTTGTTACACTCATTATCGCATGTTCCGATATATGTTCCGTTTTGTTATGAAAATAAGTTTTATAAGTTATGTGAATAAGACCATTTGTACTCTGATACCCTGAGTATCGCTTCTCGTGGAGTGTCCCACGAGCATGTTGTTGTGGCATCAACATCATGTGCTCCATCCGTGACGGAGAGATTAGTTCACGGCGTCTCTTAAGTACAAGTGTGGTACATAAAGCTATTAGGAGGCGTATGGATCGATCCTAGAGTTTAAGTATAAGTATAAGGAGGTGGATAACGGGTATGCCAATTCGCCATCTCATGTGATAATTATGCAGGAGTAGCTACCTGTGTATTGTCACGTTTTAAGTTTGCTCATGGGTACATCCGTAAGATATGATTATGAAATTTTGTTCTTGCATCATATCATTTTCGCCTAAAGTTCCATCCGGATAAGATTTCATATGAAGCATTATTTGTTATTTGAGCCTAAAATTCCGTACTGAGCATTCGGCTCATTCCGTAAACTTTTTGTATATACAGGTCCACAGATTATTTTGGGAGGGGAAAAGAGAGAAGAATAAAGCCTAGGAATAAATCTGAAGATGTTAGTTAACTAAGATGAATGTCTCCGCTTGTATATTAATCTTAATTTTAATGGTCGTGTGGTTGTATCCTTATCAAATAAATAAATGGAATTATGACTTTTGTTTATGTTACCGTTATTGTGACACGTCAGCCCTTCCGGGTTGGGGTGTTACAGTAAGTGTAGTTGGGTGCCTGAGAAATGCAATATTTTTGTGTGGAGATCTTTGCTTGATCGGATCCCAACTAGACAAGCTCTAGTTAGGCGTAATATCCGTATTGATTCGGTCGATTGTGTTCTATGTGGGGAAGCGGTCGAATCGGTGGATCACTTGTTCACGGCTTGTGAGAAATCCATGAGGGTGTGGAATCGGTTAAGTGAGTGGGCGAATATTCCTTCCATCTATGCGTTTTCTTTTGGTGATATTGTGGAGCATCATAAGGATTGTCCAGGAAATAAGAACTATAAAGAGGTTATTCGGCGGCTCATCTTTGTTGCCTGTTGGTGCATTTGGAAAGCGAGGAATGCGAAGTTTTTTTCGAGTAAGGAGAGTAGTTGGGAAGAGATTTTTGGGGAGGTTAGGTCACTCGGTTTCTTTTGGTTAAAAAATAGATCGAAGCATTGTAATATTGAATGGATAGAATGGTGTAAATCCCCGTTGTATATGTTATAGTTTTGGGTGCGGTTCTGGTGGTTTTTGGTGCCAGGCTGCCTATTTATAAAATTTTACCTTTAAAAAAAATTGATTTCTCACAACACAGAATTTTGTGATTCTTGATTTATTGAATATTGATTATTGTACTTTAAACTTAATGATAATGATAATAATTGTTCAAAACTCTTATGATTTCTTGATTATTAACATTTGCTTATATACTAACATATTGTTAGAACAGGAAATCCAATTTCTATATTTTATCATAGTCATTATTAGTAAATAAGAAATCAATAAACTATATTATGTAACACATACATTTTAGTAAACCTTTTTTTAACTATTTTAGTCCAAAAATCTAATTTATAACAAATCCAGCCCCGAAGTTTGCATTTCTTAACGCTTTTCATCCCTAATGGTGCTTTTTCGTTTAATTATTAGGGATGAAAAGCGTTAAGAAATGCAAACCTTAGGGATGAAAAGCGTGAAGAAATACAAACCTTAGGGATGGTTTTGTTATAAGTCAGATTTTTGGACTAAACTAGTTAAAATGGACAAATCTTAGGGACGAAAACAGAAATTTACTCTTTGTTTTATATATAACTCTTTTACAATATTTTTCAATACACTCTCCAAAAAATCAAAATTTGAACACATGACGATTGTAATGTTCACAACATTACATAGACTTATAAAAAAGGTCTAACTTGATAACCCTTTTAGTTTAATACACACATGCGACCATATCAATAACTCAACTCTAATTAAACTTAGTTTGAATATTTGGTACCTATTTGACCACATCCCAACACCTAGAAATGAATTTAGGCATCTTTTTTTTAAACCGCCTCTATATGTATAAAACTTACTATTTGAAGTTCTATCACTTCCAGTTGCACTTTTTAAAACTTTCAACACATCTAAGTAAGTTCAAAATGATTAACTGAAACTAATACCGGCCACTTGGACTAATAAATTTACTCATTTGGCATTCTGAATCCAGTTGACTTAAATGGCCATTTTTACATAAAATATATTCACAACTTAACTAACATATTTTGATTTAAACCAACCCCAATAGTGACCCACCATAGAATATTTATTTTGAAAATATTAGAATTCCAAATATATAGGTTAGCTTCCGAACCAGTTGCTTCCAAGTTTATAGCTTGTGACTTTGAGATTATAGCTTCTAAGTTTATAGCTTCTGAGCCTATATCTTCAAGCTTGTGGCTTCCGAGCTTATAGCTCCAAGTTTGTAGCTTCCGAGCCTATAGATTCAAGCTTGTGGTTTTAGCTTATTGCTTGTTGTCTTCTTAGCTTCTTGGCTATTGGACTATACCAGAAGAAGCTGATATGTTGGATGCTTCGTTATTTTAACCAGGTTTGCGTACCTACTTTCGTTATTAGTCCTCGATCAAAGATGTTTATATCAAAGATGTTTATGGCAGAGTTATAGGTGCTTTTGGCTAAAGTTGTCGTGCTTCAAGTTTCTCACCTTATTGTTAACGCTACTTAAAGTAGTAGATGTCTTGTAAATAGTGTTGTAAAAATCGCGACTAGACGACGACTAGTCGGCGATTAATCGCTAGTCAGTCACTAACTGAGTAATTTTTCGTTAATCAGTCCATTAATTGCTAGTCGGACCTAGTCAGCCAGGCAAAAATCGGCGATTCCAGCAAAAAACCTGTATATTTTGGCCAAAACCTTTTGATTCCGGCCAGTTTCCAACCAAACCATGTGAATTCCAACGATTAATCTTGTATAGTTAAAAAAATGAGCTGAGTAAGAGTTAAAACCTAGCCACTTAAAATATTAACATATAAAAATGTGTATGCATACATAAAACTGAAAATTACAAATAAAAAACCCGATCCGATTAATCCCGAGTAGTCGCTAGTCTCCACCTCACCGGTAGGGAACGGGGATGATATTAGACGCATAGGGCCATATTGAACTAGCCTGAGTCTTTCTCCTCTGTTCAAAATTAACTTGGGGTTCCCGTGGGGTTGAAGGCGGATGTGACGGTGTGTAAGGGTGGTGGGTGTGACTATGTGACGGTGCAGGAGGCGGTGGATGTGGTGCCGGGTTGGGGGTACGGGCTTTGGATTTTTTATCGGAGGTGGAGAAGAAAATGGACGGAGAAGAGAGTGGGTGAGTGGGGAGGGTAATATAGTCATTTCTCATCAACTTAACTAGAAAAATTAACCACCATCTAGTCAGGGGACTATCCGAGTAACAACCGAGCAAACCACAGAGAGCATACATGCTATTTCAAAAGATGGGGACTAAACATGAAAAAAGTGAAACCACAGTGACCATCTGGGCAATTAAATCTTTAGAAAATTACTAGAGGATAAAGTGAGATTCACATGATTTAATTGTTCAATTTTAGAACCAAACTGATGTCATCCAAACCAAACCAAACCAAACCAAACCGGTACCGGTACCGTATTCATTTTACATGTGTTTCGACGTGGCGGTATAAGCTATAACGAGTACCGGCTCAGTAACAAATCGAAGAGATCCCGACGAAACAACATTGATATTAGTACCATTACCAATATTCGTTTTTTGTAGTTTCACATTAGTGTAAAACACATGTCTGTTGGGCATATCTCTTAATACATACACTAATACAAATCAAACTGATTATATAGCGAATCAAACCAATAGCGATTGAAAACAATCTAAAAAGTTTGGGAAATCCCACTTGTTAATCTACAAAACATGATAAAAAGGGTGTAACATCAAAGCAGAGGGGGTGCTAATGAAATTTGGTGTTTCTTCTGTTCAAGCAGTAGTTTAGCCCAAATGAAGTAGATTTCCATGGCGGCCGCCATTTCCGTGACGCCGTTGGTACCTTACAACCGTAAACGGCGTCCCAGCGCCGTGAAATTACGGTGTTATAACGGCGTGGAGGAAGATAGAAAGCAATGGGAAAAGTTCTACAAGCGCCATCAAAACAAGGTTTCGAAAATAGTTAATTTGAAATTGATTATTGAGTTTGGAACAAATATCATTTGTGCAAGTAAGTATTTCAGTCAGTTTATGATGTAATTGGTTGCAGTTTTTCAAGGATCGACATTACCTGGAGAAGGATTGGGGGCATTACTTTTGTCATCCAAAGGTCCTCTTAGAGGTTCCATTCATAATTCATTTCACCACTTAGATATATATTCATCTACCCTGTTGTTCAAGCTCGAAAAAATGTGCCCCTTATTGCCTTAACGATAAACATTGCAATTACTATAAATATAAATGGGTTCACTAGAACTAATGCCAATGGGCTAACTTCTAAACCATAAAAATTGATTTGTAAATGGGCTATATTGGAATTGGTATGGGTATAGTATTTAAAAAAAAACAAATATATGTTGGATTTTTTTTTTAAACGCATGCCCCCACGGGCCCTGTGCGGTGGTCCTCCCCATAGTTGTTAATAGCGACAAGGGACCTATATGCTAAATAGCGAATAACGACAAATAGCGGCCGCTATTTATAAAATAGCGATACACTAGAAAAAGAATTTTGAAAATTTTTATATGTATATTATATCGAAATACCCTGGTATATATATATGCTATTTTACATGTATATTTAACAAAAACCTATTATCCAGCTATTTTATAGCTATATCTAATTGCTATTTATATCAAAAAAATTTGTCGACATTCTCACTATCAGTCGCTATAACCCTAATAGCGACACTACATCGCTTCGCTATGTAGCGCGCGATAGCGATCGCTATGGCCGCTATTGACAACTATGGTCCTCTCCGCACACCGTAAAGGCCGCCCATGCTTATAGAAAGTATTCCGCGACTGTGCAGGCAGGTTGTGGAGCTGGCAACACAATATTTCCTCTTGCCAAGAAATATCCTCAACTTTATATTCATGCTTGTGATTTCTCACATCATGCTGTCACACTTGTTAAGGTATGTTGTTGTTCTCTCTGGAGGTGGCAGCAGTTGGAGTTGGTCTGTCCCTCAAAAACACTTTTTGTCCATCCTTTTAGAATTTAGAAAAATTAGTAATGTGTGTTAGTTATGATTACAGAAACTACACTATTCTCATTACAATATTATCTTTTTAAAAAGCGATAGGCGCACAAAAGCGACGAGGTCTAAAATTGAGGCGCGAAGCACAAAAGCAGTGGGCGTACCCGAGGCGCAAGGTGTTTATATAATTTTTTTATATATCCGATACATATCCCTTAGTTTTTAACTTCCTTTATCCTATATATAGCTATAAATAAGGCTTTTATACAATTTTACTTACATGTACAAGTCAAAAAACCCAAGGTACAACTTTTTTCTGCAGAAAAACGCCTCAGATATATAAGGCGCGCGCCTCAAGCCAAAAAGCCCCCCAAAAAACCCAAAAATCTGCGCCTTTTGGGCGCTTCTTGTAGTTACACAAGGCGCTGAGTGAAAAAGCCTCAGAAGCTGCGCCTTAGTGCGCCTCGCGCCTCAGGCACGCTTTTTAAAACCAAGAATATTATAAATATTTTAATAAAAACAACTTAACAGGTAGTAGTAATGCTGTATGTAGGTCGAGTTATATGGGTCAAAATCTCCTCCTCTAGATAAATTCTCACCATCAGAACTCAGAAGTTGGGGTGCAAACGAGCCGAGCCGAGCCCGAGCTTGACCAAGCTCAAGATCGAGCTCGATTAACTTATGAGGGCTTGAGCTCGGCTCGGTTTGAGCTTTGTTTTCAAAGCTCAAGCTTGGCTTATTGATAGTTTCTCAAGCTCGAGCTCGGCTCGTTTATTATATATTAAATAAAAATAATATGCATAATAGACTTCTTTAGGATCGTGGGCTCGATAAGTGAAGCTCGGGCTCATTTACTAAACAAGCTTATTTTTAGGTTCGAGCTCGGCTCGTAAACAAATTTAAATAAGCTCGGCTCGGCTCGTCTCGTTCAGTAGACAACTTTAAATAAACGGTAAATGTTATTAAATATTAATAAAAACTAATATTAAGCTAAAGCTCGATAAGGCTTGACGAGCCTAACGAGCTTCACATGCTAGGCTCGAGCTCGGGCTCGATAAATAAACGAGCTTTATTTAGGCTCATGCTTGGCTCGGGCTCGATAAGGCTCGGCTCGTTTCGAGCTTTTTCTCGAGCCGATCTCGAGTAGCTCGCGGGCCGCTCGGCTCGTTTACGCTCTTACTCAGAAGCAATATGAATCTGTTACTAACTTTGGATTTTATTCAAATGCAGTCACATCCAAATTTTCGCAAAGATCAAATTAATGTTTTTGTTTGCAATATTGCTGAAGAAAATCTTTGTGATCATATTATGCCTGCATCTGTCGATATTGTCACATTGGTAAGCATGGACCTTACAAGTTCAAGGTTTTTTTTTCTCTATTTTTATTATGGACTATTGAGAATTTTAGAAAATCTTGATAAGCACTTGAAAATTGTAAGCAGGTTTTCACATTATCTGCGGTTTCTCCAGAGAAGATGCCAATTATTATACAAAACCTTGGACTTGTATTAAAGGTCACTCTCACAAAACTTTTGTTGGCGTTTATGAACTCTTAAAACGGTTCGGTCCTTAGTTCGCTTTTGCTGGTCTAACCAGACTACGGTTTAGAAATTGTATATAAACTAACTATTTAGTTGAACCGGCCGCGATTTGCTTTGGTTAGTTACTCCCTCCGTCCTAAAATAGTTGTCCTCATTGATATTTATATGTATATATATATATATGTGTATATATGTGTGTGTGTGTGTGTGTGTGTGTATATATATAGAGGAAGGTTAACGTACATTACAGCTTAACGTACATCACGTACGACAAGTAATTACGCACGTTCATTTTAAAATCACGCACGTTATAACTCAAAAATCCAAAATCACGCATGTTGAAACACAATAATCACGCACATTGAAAACATTAATCACGCATGTTATAGAACAAATCACGCACGTTGTCGTACGTGAAGTACGTTAAGCCATAATGTACGATACACTTTTTCTATATATATATATATATATATATATATATATAGGGTAGGGCTATATAGAAAACCCTATATATATAAAAAACCCTAGAAAACCCAACCTCCCGACATTTTTTTTTTTGAAAAAAATAACACATGTAATATACATGTTTTTAAGAGTTTTGGGCCAAAAAAATCAAAAAAGCGCCGAAGGGATGATTTAAAAAAAAAAAATTTTCAGCAATTTCTGTCTTTTGTGCCTAACACATGTTAGGCAACCGGACATTGCTGAAATTTGTTTATTTTTTAAAAAAAAATCCCTTCAGCGCTTTTTTGTTTTTTTTTGCCCAAAACACTTTAAAACATGTATATTACATGTGTTATTTTTTTCAAAAAAAAAATGTCGGGAGGTTGGGTAAAAATGGGGGGAGATTTGAGTTTCCAGAGTTTTCTAAAAATTTAAGGGTTTTTTGTCTAGCATTACCCTATATATATATATAGAGAGAGAGAAAGTATAATGTACTTCAAGGCTTAACCTACATTAACATACATGACAAAAAATATAACGTGCGTTATTATCATAGAACGTGCGTGATTATAATCCCATGCGTGATTATGTGGTCCCATGCGTGATTATGTGGTCCCATGTGTAATTATGTGGTCCCATGCGTGATTATACCTCTGATCCAACGGTTACCATTGTCTCCTACGTGATGTATGATAAGGCTTTTTGTATGTTAACCTTACTCTATATATATATATATATATATATATATATATATATATATATATATATATATATATATATATATATATATAGGTAAAGGATCCTGTAAAAAGTCCATCTTTTGTAAGAAGTGTAAGAAATAATCTTGGAATGACAAGTGTCCCTCCTCTTAATTAATTCAAAAGGGTAGATTAGTAATTGTACATTTTTGTCATTTAATTGATTTACAATATAACTGAAAAAAAAAACTGGCGATGAGAATTTTTAGGGATTGATCGTTTCATCTCCATCTCCGATTCAGATCATCTTCTCCGACCATCTTGAATCATAGTCAATTTATCCGGTTATTTTAAAACACCACGCCATGAATCTGATTATACAATGTCTCCATATAAAACACCATGACTTGAATCATAGATGTTTAAAACACCACACCATGAACAATGTCTACAGATAAAACACCATGACTTGAATCATAGTAATGGTGTTTTAAAATCTGGGAATGTTTTTGTATTGATAAAACACCACGCCATGAACAATGTCTCCTGATAAAACACCATGACTTGAATCATAGATGTTTTAAAACACCACGCCATGAACAATGTCTCCAGATAAAACATCATGACTTGAATCATAGTCATGGTGTTTTAAAATCTGGGAATGTTTTCTATTGATAAAACACTACGTCATGAACAATGTCTCCAGATAAAACACCATGACTTGAATCATAAGCGTTTAAAACACCACGACATGAACAATGTCTCCGGATAAAACACCATGACCTGAATCATAGTCAATTTATCCAGTTGTTTTAAAACACCACGCCATGAATCTGATTATAGATCTATTTATGATAAAGTATGAAGAAATTCGTTGATTTTTTGGAGATTGATGACGGTTACCATATAATTCGCTAATCTTTAGGAAGTTGATGGGGGTTTTGAAACGGTTACCATATTTGAAACGTTGGAAAAGTCACTATTGCCCTTCAATTTTTACATAAGGTCCTTCTAATTAAAACACAATTTACATTTTATACCCTATTGATCTCAACCATTAGATCAAATATCCAATGGTTTAAAACACTTCTTACCCTTCTTACATTTTAGACACTTTTTACCATATCCCTATCCTACATATATATATATATATATATATATATATATAGAAAGTATAATGTACTTCAAGGCTTAACCTACATTAACATACATGACAAAAAATATAACGTGCGTTATTATCATAGAACGTGCGTCATTATAGTCCCATGCGTGATTATGTGGTCTCATGCGTGATTATGTGGTCCCATGCATGATTATACCCCTGATCCAACGGTTACCATTGTCTCCTACGTGATGTATGATAAGGCTTTTTGTATGTTAACCTTACTATATATATATATATATATATATATATATATATATATATATATAGGGTTAGGTTCATTTGTGAACAACCCCCTTGATTGTGCACACTAGTGAACTAATCCTAGCCCTTGATTATCAGTACACAAGTGTAAACACAAGTGTAAATCAATGGCTAGGATTTGATGATGTAAACCAATGGCCAGGATTTGTTCACTCAGTTCACAAATACAATAGTGTTCACTCTAGAACCCCACCCTATATATGTATAGGGTTAGGTTCATTTGTGAACAACCCCTTGATTGTGAACACTAGTGAACTAATCCTAGTCCTTGATTATCAATACACAAGTGTAAACACAAGTGTAAATCAATGGCCAGGATTTGATGATGAAAATACACTAGTGTATTTTACGATTTGATGATGTAAATCAATGGCCAGGATTTGTTCACTCAGTTGACAAATACACTAGTGTTCACTCTAGAACCTCACCCTATATATATATATATAGAGACTAATTTTCCCATTTTACTTATTATTGAAATTTACAAAATTTTTCAGTTCATTTGATATCATGAATGGATTGTGTGTTTATGTTTGTGGACAATTGTTATGCGACGTAGGTAGTACCTATCTTTACATTTTTCCTTTCTTTGTAATTCTAGTATATTTGTAACCCACATTCCTTATGTGTGGATGACATATATATGCAGCCAAACGGTCATGTTCTTTTTCGGGATTATGCTATTGGGGATTATGCTCAAGTGAGCTTCCAAGCTTCGTATAATTTCTTATTCGATTTTATATATCGTTCATATTACCATTTTAGTCGCCATCTTTATGACCGTTTTGCAGACAATGCTGATGAACAAAAATCAAGTTATCAGCGAGAACTTCTATTTTCGTGGAGATGGCACTGTAAGAATTCTGAGTTGTTGTATTCGTTTTCATTCTCATCATCAGCGCTCACTGAATCGTAACTGGACTGAACCAAAAAATAAAATGAAGTATATAATATTTTTGTATTATAGAAATAAAATTCCTAAATAAGGAGATCTCAACCTTCATATACGGCTTGAGTTCCAACTCATTTCTCTTTCGTTGAAATCCAAAAATATTTCACTAAATTCTCTCTTTTATCAACCAATTCGAACTTATTTTCAATTGTTATTGTCAAATACATATCTGCAGTGTTCGTACTACTTCTCTGAAGATTTTTTGTCAAGGTTATTCGAAAGAGCTGGATTTGTTGTAGTGGACGTGAATACATATAACAAAGAAATAATAAACAGAGCTCGAAATATTACCATGCAGAGGTATTTTCTTCTACTTTTTAACTATTTATGGGTGGATTAATTATATCTAGATCGCTATTTTTTTTTTCTATTTTAGGCGTTGGATACGAGCTGTTTTCAGACGACCCTGATGGTTTACGTGCACTTTGCTAAACATGATCCTCACACTGCATTAATGACACCAAAATGCGATTTTTCTGTTAATTGACAGCTTGGTTTCTAGTCCTGCGGGTCATCGGAAAGTTTATTTGATAACACATTGATTTGGGCTCTTCAGGGAGACAATGAAGGTCTGGACTGAATCTATTCTTGTGTCACATGTGAACTAAAACGTATTCATATCTATTATTTCATAGTAAATAAAAACCAAAGCTGTTAAAGACTATGATGGGCAAGCAGTTTTAGTGGCTTCTGACATGGGCTGCTTTTGTAGCTTCTAGCATAGGCTAACTTTGACTTTTTTTTTTTTTTTTGAACGGCAAATTTGGATCACTGACGGACCACTGGAGTATCATCGTGCCACCAGCAGAACCACCCGATCATATCCATCTCCACTAGGCAATAATGCTTATACACCAATTCAGGAGGAAACCCAATAAATCTGGGAAAAACCCCCCTTTGTGGGAATCGAACCTATGACCTAATGGTCATAAGCCTTATCCCACCACCAAGATACCACTAGGCTATAATGCCATGGGTAACTTTGACTTTTTTATTGATAGATGCTTAAAAATAAACGTGTCTTTATTTATAAAGCAAACATGTTTTGAGGTGTCTGAGGCACCCAATATGTAGTTCTCTGCCCAAGGAAGGCTTGGTCATATGTTCTATCTTTTTTGGGTACCTACTTATCTTCTTCAGGCTAGTCGCTTCCTGGCTTATAGGTTTTTGGCTTCAAGCTTCATAGCTTATAGCTTCCGAGCCAATACCTTCAAGCTTGTAGCTTCCGAACCTATAGCTTCCGAGTCTATACCTTCAAGCTTGTGACTTGAGCTTATAACTTCCAAGCTTATAGCTTCCGAGCCTATATCTTCAAGCTTGTGGCTTCCGAGCTTATAGCTCCAAGTTTGTGGCTTCCGAGCCTATAGCTTCAAGCTTGTGGCTTTGAGCTTGTAGCTTATTGCTTGTTGGCTTCTTAGCTTCTTGGCTATTGGACTATGCGAGTAGCTGATATGTTGGGATGCTTCGTTATTTTGACCAGGTCTGCGTACCTACTTCGTTATTAGTCCTCAATCAAAGATGTTTATGGTGGAGTTATAGGTGCTTCTGGCCGAACGTGTCGTGCTTCAAGTTTCTCACCTTATTGTAGCTTCCGGCTTAAGTTGCCTGTTGTACTTTTACAACTGTTAACGCTGCTTAAAGTATTGTAATAGGTGATGTAAATAGTAGACCCGTCTACTTTTTCTGACTTAACAAGTGACAAGATGTCTCTTTTGTGAAAGCACATGTCCATATCCTTATGTAAAGATCTTTCGACTTTTAGAAAATTACTAGAGGACAAAGTGAGATTCATATGATTTAATTGTTCAATTTTTACTTGGGAATATGGATCTACATCACAATCTAGATTTTTTTGCATTCCAATAGTTTTGAAAGAAAATTTGGCATATTTTGTATTTCCAATATAGAGAATCTATTGGCACACCCTCATGTCTATCTGTACACTTTGTTTTTGTCAATACGGGTCGTATAAACACAAAAGTCAAAAGTTAAATCTGCATATGTCGGTTCTTGTCTAGCGGCTGGCTGGACCTATACGGGTCGTATTGAATTGTTGCATACCATGCCCAACAAACATACTTCTCATCTTTGTTCAAAAACTCAGCAAAGCTATCACATAATCATGTAAGATTATGCGCACTTAGATTACCCCTTACATCTTGGCAACAAGAATTGAACGACAAATAGGATATATTAGCTCCTAAATATGAAGTAGGTTGAATTGCTCATTAAAGAGGCTAAACATTACAATTACGCCGAAGCATACATCGCTGCATCTAAGTGTGCATAATACTCTTACGTGTCAAATCACAAATCGGTATTTCCCGTGTACAAATCTTTATTTGATTGCATACCATGTCTTCACGCTGCTGCTGCTGCAGACCACATTATTATTTGGTACAAGTTCTCATATAAACAATGGGAAAATTTAAAAAGCAATCACATTACACCATACCATACCAGTGATGGACAGACACTTCCTAGAGATAAAATATTTATGAGTTATGGCTTATACAAGTTCTTTGCGCCATCAAGTAGGCCGAACCCAAAAACACACGCAAGACACTTTTCAGCTTATACAAGTATCAGTCACGCGACACACATGTAAAACGTAGTTTGACTAATTACGAGTCTTCATTTACGCCAGTGAACATCATATAACAGCAATGACACGGTATACTATCAATGGCACTGAACCAGACGTACATACACAGTGTGGCAACGGAAGTACTACTATTACCCGACGGCATTCATGGAGCAATGCACCACATCATTGAGCCACACATGATATAGAGCATTTTATTATTTATAACAAACGTTCATTCACGATAGGCACGAACAAAGCATTATATTGTTTAAAAAAAATGTTCATCCCCGCCATTTGGCATTTGAAACAAACAAATCTTACGCGAAATACTTTATAATTTGAAACGGTGTCCCATGTTTAGTGCACTATGTAAACGGAATAACGTTCTATTGTATCGCGCGGTCGGTGAGCCATTGTGACGCGCCGTCTTATCGTTGAGGTGCCGCCGTGACGCAGATGACCTCTATGGCGCGCCATCTCATCACGAGGTAACACCCTTCTTAACAAACGGTGATTGCCACCTTTTTCAAGCAAACACATTCACGCCGCCTAGTTTGCGTCACCGACCCTCCTGCCCCCCACCTTCGCGCAAAAGACCTTCACTCGGCATATACAACACTCACACCACCAGTCTTCACGCAAAAGAGAGGATTTTGATCGCGTCGGATCAGATAAGTTTTTAACTGCTATGACATATATAATTTAAAAGACATGGATTCCATTATGATTTGTTTAAGTAAATGTATGAACGGGGAAAGGTACGCCCCGGTTCATACAACACGAACCCGACTGTGAAATAGATTGTGCTCACATGGTAAGCTTGACATGAATCCAACTGCGAAATGAACCTAAACACAACACGAACATAGATGTTGTGTTAGACACCAAACCCAAACATGACTCGTGTATATTTGTGTTTGACACAACATACGACACTTCTAACACGAAATTTGCCAACTTTTTTTTTTCATGTTTTGCATTTTAGTACTCCGGAATCCCTTATTTGTAGGGTAAAAACACAATTATCTATTTTATAAACAACTGCTCTTTAACATTGAAGTTTTAAAGTAACATAACTAATTTAAGTTTCGAAGTAAAATACCTTTCAAAAAACTTATAAAAACAAATGGGTCAACCTAAGACGTACATGTTTAACTGAACATATTGAAAACTAACTTTAAAACCGGCAAGACTAAACCTGAGCGCACGAATCCTGTGTTCAGTTTGCATCGTGTCAAACATCTCTACACAGAGAAAAACTATAGGTGTATAACCAAAACGAAAGAGCAATGTCGAATTTTGCAAATAAAAATTGTTGCCTTGGAAGCCTTTCTCTAATTATATCAGAGCCAGGTTTCGATCCTGGGACCTGTGGGTTATGGGCCCACCACGCTTCCGCTGCGCCACTCTGATCTGGTGGTCTGTTTATTAATTTAATTTATAACATCTCATTTCCTGCAACTGCTGGATTTTTCATTTCTAGCTTTCCATATCTTCCGACATAAGACTACGATAATCTCATGAAAGGCTTCTTTTTCTGGGCCACCAAGCCCCACTATCTCCACCAGATCTCTAACCGAGAAAGCGAACAAAGGAGGAACCAAACACACCGGAGAATACATGATCTGATGATTCCCACTCCGAGTCGCATAAAACACAAGTTCACTTACAAACATCGATTGATATTCAATCACGTAAACAGAAAAGAACTGCAAACGTCTATAAAACAACTCTCAACGCTCGTTCTTCTTTTAACTTTTTGAGTTTGACATATATATTAAACGCAATGTGGTATCAGTTCAATAAAAACATAGAAGACAGTTTGCAGTAACAATAAATACAAAAAAATAAAAAACTGCTGCTTTGGAAGCCTTTCTCCAAGAATATCAGAGCCAGGTTTCGATCCTGGGACCTGTGGGTTATGGGCCCACCACGCTTCCGCTGCGCCACTCTGATTTGGTGATCTATAAATCATTAATGTGATTAATATTCTATCAATTCCTGCAATACGATATCTTTTCATTTTCTTTAATTCTTGATTTGATACAACAAGAACACCAATTTGTTCAACCCATCTTCACAACTTCAGACACCAAATTCGAAAAAGATTCGACCCCAGTTCGTAAATTTGGTTCACAGTTTATGAGTATGGGAAAAAAGGCTCGAGCTTTGCAGCCTGGTTGTGTTCAAGAACCCCTTTTTTGGTGTTTGTTTTTGTGTTGAAAGTTCTGTGCTTTATTTATTTTTTTTATTGAAAGTTTTAATTCCCAGTTATTATATTGTGGTTCTTGGAGCTGTAACTATTATATTTTGGGGAAAATTACAGTTTAGTTATAAATATTATTTCTTGGGTAGATGATACTTGAACATTAGGATGGTGTAGTAAAGATCTTTAGAAACGTATATTGCATGTTTGTATATTCATAAGTCAGATACAATTTGGCCACAATTTTTTAATATTCACAAGTTCACTTCAAGAAGGCTTGGTACTGGATTGAGCCAAATCATGGATTCGACATTGGGCCCAAGCCCAAGCTGCTCCTCCAAAGTGCATAGGCTCGGTACTGGACCAAAGGACCCACATGTTTGGTAAGTTCCAGTGGGCTTAGTTCTGATAAGCCCATTCTTAGGCCAACCCATTAGAGTTAAGGGGTGTCCCACGATAAGTACTTATTAGATCTAGAGATATATCAGTTATTCGGATAAGAACGAAGCCGTTGAGACTTGATGACCGGAGATAAGTTGGGAAAATATTTTCCGATGAGGTTAGGTTATCGCACTTGTGTGAGGAAATTGGCACGGTGGGTATTGGGTGTGTTAAACATTATATTTTTTAACTGCGATTTATAGAGTAAAACCAAACCCCTAAAGATTTGAAAACCTCTAACCTGAAAGTGTATCCAAGGATCACCTAACTTTTTTCTAAGAGGACTACAGGCCGGGTTGGTTACCGGAGAACCTTAATAAATATATAATTTGATCATTTGTTGGAAACTACCATCAAATTTTTTTTAAATGTACATCATAAAACGGGTCATATTATAGAAGATTAACTTGTGATCATAAAAGACCTTATGAAAGATCTTGGTTAGTCACTTATTAGATAACATGAACACATTCATGTCGATCTTATCACAGTAAATTTGAAAAACAAACATAAAAGTAACACGACTACAACCGTTACAACCACACATATACGCGGCGAGTGAAATAGCTGGCCGCAGGGTAGGTTTAACAATAGGGATCGGTACCCTCAACCACACCACAATCGTTAAGGACGGTGACAGGGATGCCGCCAGCCTGAAGCCCTTGACACACACACCAAATGCTTTCAACATGTGGATTCCAGAAGTTTGTGAGTTCTTTGAGGAGGTTGCAACAGGTTTCATCAGCTCCGTTGGAACATGGAGCTCCCACCCTCCAAGAAGTAAGTCATACATTGGCCTTGTACTAAAGGAGTTGTGACCAATGCGATCATTAACAACACACAAAACACAGCTTTCGCCATAATTGTTATTGTTTCTTCTTCACAATAACTTCACAAGCTTGTAGCTTTATTGTGCATGCATTTTTATATTATTAGAGTTAACTACACGTACAGTTTACTTAAAATAACACATTTGAGGTCTAAGGTTTTGGAGTTTGAAAGTTCAGATTATGTTATCTGGTTTCAATTTTGTAACACTTTAACATAATACTAAGACCAAAGGACATTCAAATGAAAAAACCAAAATACCGTTTTAGTTAAAAAGTAAAACTAATAGGGTTTCTGTTTGTAGTTTAAAGATTTACAAAAATTGTTTAGAACACAAACTGAACTTAATAGAAAGGTTAAAGTTCGTTGATCTTAGTACCCTCAACGTATTACAAAATTGAAAATACATAACCTGAAGTTGCAACTCTAAAACTTTAGACCTCAAAAATGTTATTACGTATAAACCAAAGGGAGTGCGTGTCAGTAACTCTATATATATATATAAAAGTCAACTTTATGGGCTGGCTAATTAATAATATAAAAGTCAACTTTATTGGCTGGCTAACTAATTTTTAAATCTCTCTCACAAATACCACCATTCCCAATTTGATTCATAGCTTCCCCAATTCGGCTATGTTTGTGTCTTAAACAGGTCGTGTTCGTGTCTTAAACAGGTCGTATGATACGTTGGTAATTTTTTCGTGTCTTAACAGGTCATTTCGTGTAACATGTTTATTAACAGGTCGGTGTTCGTGTTTCGAAAATCTGACATGATAAGATTTCGTGTCGTGTTCGTGTTTACGTGTTTCAGATTCGTGTCTTATCGTGTTCGTGTCTTAACAGATCGGGTTGACCCGTTATGCCAGCCCTAATTGAACATTTTAAATACCATGGCTATTCAAAAAAAATTTTAAAGATGTGAATTATTTGCGAATATCGGAAGATCTAGCATACGTTGTCTTAACCGGGTCTGCGTTAGAGAGTCCTCTCGCACAATAGATCCCTAATTTAAACCCTCAATGAGAAACCTCTATCACCCAGACTCGAACTTGAGACCTAGAGAGGAAAACTCACCCGAACCTACCATAGGTGAAACTTAAATACCTGTGACCACCAGTAAAGCACTGATAATGGTTACCATGGCTAATCAATTACTTGTTTTAATCTACTCTTGCGATTATCGGTAAAAGAAAATGTATATAACATATTAAATGTATAACATGCATCAGACACACCACAAGAAAACATGGGCTTCACGGACGATTCTATATTTTTTTTTAACGGAAAATTGCATTCATATTCATCACCAAAAATTACATAGTATATACATATGGTTATGGTTAATAAGTTACTAAGCCACCACCCAATACAAGTATAAAATCACCAAATTTATGCTACGAAAGATTCACTAGTACAATAAAATACAAGGATTTTAATTCCTCATGTCGAATCGCACCCATTTGCTCCATTCCAAGTTACTCCTTTTTGCTCTACCCTTAATCTATAAGAACGATATTGCTTGCATCTCCCAAAAAATTGCGTCTATGTTTGCTCTTTTCCCACTGAAAATAGTTTCATTTCTCGCCTTCTACACTCCCCTAACATGTTGCCATAATAATAAGTTGTATGTATTTCCTCTTCCAATCTTCAATCATCGGTTTTTGTGATATTCCAAAAGTTCTTTCATAGTGAATGCGAAGATTTGTTGTGTTTTGCACCAATTGCTTACCTTTTGCCATAAAATTGATACCACGAAACCGCCCGTAAATAGATGGTCCTCATCCTCTTCTTGTTCCCCACATAGTTTACAAATTGGATCGCTTTTTGGCAATGGGTCGGGTTCGGGTCGGTTATTGGTAACCTCATACCCATACTCGGTTGTAAAATCGTGTCCCATACCCGACCCAATACCCATCGGGTATCGGGTATACCAATTACTTTGTTAAAAGATATACGTTGGGATTTCCAAATATATTTCTTTACAATTATAATTATTATTTAATCTTATTTATACAACAACTATTATAAACAAAAAATGTCCACTACAAATATATAAGTTTTATCATAAATAAATAATAACTTTATGATACTTATACACTTAGTGGAGAGCTCAAATGAAAAGAATTTTTTTGTAAGAAAAAAAATAAGAAGTTTCAACCAATAACAATGCTTCATTTTACTTCATTTAATATTTGTATTTATTTTCAATATAAGGGTATATTTGTCGCAACCTCCGACCCCTGCCCCGGGAGGCGGGCGGTCGCGAGCTACTTAGAGCCGGTGGTATCGGTGTTTATTAATTTGGCAACGGAATTTACATCAGCACCGTAGTTAGGAAATAGTTTATCAGAGTAAAACACCACAATTTTATAATAATAAATACATGGGATAAACCTAAGTTTCCATTACAACATGTTTATAGGGATAAACCCTAATTTATTAAAATAAAACTTCTTCTTTATTTAGGTAACTTTTATAGCCACTTTTCCAAGCCTTCAGTGCTCTCCAGCTGGCTTCTATTTGACTTTCACATTTTGTTACCTGAAACACGTTTAAAAACATTTTATCAGCAAGAAATACTGGCGAGTGAATCCCAGTTTAATCAAAAAAAGTTTTATCATTTTACAACATTGAGGGCAACCCGCAGTTACATTTGTTTACATCTACTTTAATTACCACCCACGGTACTGTCATTCCTGACTTGTGGTAATGTTACTACTCATAATGTAGTAAAAAGTTATGTATACAAAACCCCAACATACCGACAATAATTGTAGATTTACAAATACTCAATCACTGTGAAATATAATTTAAAACATTTGAGGTTTTGTAAAAATAGTACACAAAAAGAAGGATTAACTCACATTGCTAATTTAGGTATTTCCTTGTGACTTCCTGGTTATAATCTATTAATTTAAACAATGCACACGTTAGTATAATAACCCAATTTACATTAGCTATACCCTCCCCGAGACAGAACTCCAACGACTGAGTCAGGCAGAGCCTTGACATGCATTATGGAGCACTAGATCGGGTATCGTAACTAATACGTAACCGGGGGTTATGATACTTACATCGAGGTAGAGTTTCGTTATTTAGTGGGTATAATGCCCGGGAATTACTTTAGCTCTTCAGAGAATTTAGAGATTTTGAGAAATTTTGAAAGATTTCAACTGAACGTCGAAATCTCTATTTATAGGGCTGGAACAGGGGGCTCTCGCGCCCCGCGAGAGAAACAGGAGAGGCCTTCGCGACCCGCGAGCAAGGTAGGGTAGGCCCTAGCCTCGGTTAGTCACCGGTAGGTTTGCCGGGTGTCACGCCACGTGGCGGGCTGGGGTACGGCCTGGTATCAAGGGGTCGCGGCCCGCGACAGACTTTCTTGTCTGTGTCGCGCCCTGCGAGCGGTTATATATATTGGTTTTTATTTAACTTTTGTAAAATAAAGGTACTTCGGGCCCACTTTTCGTATAGGGGTGTATTTTAGGATATATAGGGGTGTTTTAGGGATTTTTGGAGAGTTGTTATATCCTCCCCACCTTGTTTTAGAACTCGTCCTCGAGGTCTACTGGAATAGGTTTGGATATTTCCTCTGCATCTCTGATTCAAGCCCCCAAGTGTATTCTGGTCCTCTCTTGGAATCCCATTTTACTTTGACTAGAACCAATCTCTTGTGTTTGTGATTCTTGACCTTTCTGTCTTCAATCTGTAGGGATCTTTCTACAAATTTAAGTTTCTCATTTACCTCTATGTCGTTAAGAGGTACCACTAACGATTCATCTGCTAAGCACTTCTTGAGATTACATACATGAAATACATCATATATTCCTGCCATTTCCTCTGGCAGTTGTAGCTGGTAGGCTATTGGTCATATTTTTCTAATAATCTCAAAGGGTCCAACATACCTAGGGCTTAGCTTTCCCCTTTTGATGAATCTAACTATTCCTTCCCATGGCGAAACTTTTAATAATACCTTATCTCCTACTTGAAATTCCAACGGTTTTCACCTGGTATCGGCATAACTCTTTTGACGATTGCGTGCTACTTTTAGTCTTTCCTTGACTTGAATAATCTTGTCGGTCGTTTCTTGTACTATCTCTGGTCTAGATAGTTGCTTTTCTCCAATTTCTGCCCAACAGACTGGAGTTCGGCACTTTCGTCTATAAAGTGCTTCGAATGGTGCAGCATGGATACTGGTATGATAGCTGTTATTGTAGGAAAATTCTATTAATCATAGATGATCGTCCCAATTTCCCCCGAAATCAATTACACAAGCTCTAAGCATATCTTCATTGTCTGAATTGTCCTCTCGCTTTGTCCGTCCGTTTGAGGATGATAAGCTGTGCTTAGATTTAACTTGGTTCCCATTGCTTTTTGGAAGATAGTTAAAAAATGAGAAGTAAAACGGCTATCTCTATCAGACACAATAGATAAAGGAATTCCATGTATTGAAACTATTTCATTCACATATAACTTGGCTAACTGTTCCATACTGAAAGTTTCCTTCATCGGTAAGAAATGAGCAGACTTGGTTAGCCTGTCTACAATCACCCAGATTGTATCATTACCTTTTCATGTTTTGGGTAATTTGGTAACAAAGTCTATTGTTATCAATTCCCACTTCCATATTGGCATTTCTAGTTGCTGCAATAAACCCGAGGGTTTCTAATGTTCAGCTTTGACATGTGAACAGGTTAGACACTTGGCAACATAAGCTGCTATATCCTTTTTCATTCCTATCCACCAGAAATTCTTTCTTATGTCTTGATACATTTTATCACTTCCAGGATGTATCGTATACTTAGACTTATGGGCTTCTTCTAATATTCGGTGGCGTAGGTTTCCTTGTTTGGGTATCGAAATTCTTTTCTAATGGAATCTCCAAATTCCATATGTTCCTTGTTCTAATTCCTTCATCATCCCTTTCAATTTCTCAGTATCGTCCTTGATTACTGATTCCTGTATTTTTCTAATCTGTTCATTTAGATCTATCTACAGATTTAATTTGAGAGAGCGTACTTTTCTGGGTTTTCAAGATATTTTCGACTTAAAGCATCGGCTACTACATTAGTCTTTCCTGCATGATACTGGATACTACAATCATAATCACTAAGAATTTCCATCCAGCGTCTCTATCTCATATTTAACTCTTTTTGTCCGAAAACATATCTTAAACTCTTATGATTGGTGAAAATGGTAAACTTACTTCCATAAAGATAGTGTCTCCAAATTTTAAGGGCAAAAATTATGGCTCCTAATTCTAAATCATGGTTTGTATAGTTCTTTTCATGATTCTTAAGCTGTCTAGAGGCATAGGCTATAACCTTTTGACGTTGCATCAACACGCATCCATAACCTAATTTAGACGCGTCACAAAAGACTACAAAGTCTTCAGTTCCTTCTGGTAACGCTAGTATGGGTGCGTTGGTTAATCTTTGCTTAAGGATTCTAAAGGCTTCTTCCGGTTTTGGTCCCCATTCAAACTTAACAAATTTACAGGTTAGTTTTGTTAAGGGAATGGCTATTCTAGAGAAATCTCGGATAAACCGTCTATAATAACCTGCCAGTCCGAGAAAACTTCTCACCTCCGTCAGTGACTCAGGGACTTTCCATTTAGTAATTGCCTCGATCTTTGTGGGATCCACATGAATTCCTTCATGATTAACCAAATGTCCATGGAATTGTATTTCTTCTAACCAAAATTCACATTTTGGAAATTTAGCATAAAGCTTTTCTTTTCTCAGCAAATTTAGGAGTGCATTCAGATGCGCTGCATGTTCCTCTTTACTCTTAGAGTAAATGAGAATATCATCTATAAAGACAATTATGAATTTATCTAGATATGGTTTACATATTCTGTTCATCATGTCCATAAATGCGGCTGGGGCATTGGTTAGACCAAATGGCATGACGGTAAATTCATAGTGGCCATACCTTGTTCTTGTAAGACCCTTACAGTCACTTTATAATTTATACAATACATATTGCATTTATACTCCTTTCTTATAAAAACATCGAATTAACAACATTTATATAAGTTTCAAAACCTTCAAAATACGTTCACTAACGTTTCAAAACATATATATATATATATATATATATATATATATATATATATATATATATATATATATATATATATATATATATATATATATATATAGGAGAAGGATCCGTTAGGAACCACCCTTTATTGCGAGAACCGCGAGAACCAGTGTGAACACAAACAGTAATACCTAAAAAAATCTAAAAAACACCAATTTTTTTTACTATTTTTTTTGTAAAAATCGCTACATTTCGTTTACAATAAAAAAATTTCAAAAAAAAAAAATAAATTCCGAGTCACGGTTATCCATGCACATGTGCATTTGTATCATTTCTTTGACAAATTCCGTAATTCATTACAAATATTAGACAATTGCACTTTCATTTACACTACCACGTGTAATACACTACTTTTTACGTTAACAATATTAGAAATGCACATGTGCATCTATATGTATCAACATGAAATAAGGTGTTTTGGAACACTACTTTCTCTTTTATCTATCATTCCATCCATAATACACAAACATGCACATGTGCATTTTTGTCACTTCTTTGACAAATTCCGTAATTCATTACAACTATTAGACAATTGCACTTTCATTTACACTACCATGTGTAATACAATACTTTTTACATTACCAATATTAGAAATGCACATGTGCATCTATATGTATCAACATGAAATAAGGTGTTTTGGTACACTACTTTGCATACACTTTCCCTTTCATCTATCATACCATCCATAATACACTACCATAACCTCCTACCATCCATAATACAATACCATTATCTCCTACATCCATAATACAATACCATTACCAATATTGTCACTTTATTACATGTATGTAAACACCATTTATACCATCCAATCAACATATTACATCATAAATTGACAACTATAACCAAATCATCAACCACTAGATATAACTAACCAAAAAACATGTATATGGGCCTACTTCTCCATTCAAAATCACAAACTTTTTGTACCAAAACACGTTATATCATGGTTATACCTAATGATGCACATGTGCATTTTGAATATTGGTAATGTAAAAAGTAGTTGTCACACCCCGATTTCCACGTATATCACCGGTGGGCCCGGTGGGGGATTACCGTGACGTAGTTGGCAACAATACACAATTATATGAATGCACAGCGGAAGCATAAAGATAAATATAATTCAACCTTTGATTGTAATATCGAGTGTATTACAAAAGTCGAATGTATCCACAGGGGATCAAAATCATAATAAAATATTGTTCAACAGGTACAGCATCAAGCTTGCGAGACTTATCACGATGCTAGGGAGCTATTACCAGCCGATTACGTGTAGGTACCTGCACTTAATCTTTTTGGGAAAATACGTCAGTTTACACTGGTAAATACATTCAACCGACACATTTTGAAAAATGTTTATTAAAATTGATTTGAATGCACAAGGCACAAACTCTTTTATAACTTGGGAAAATTATTTAAAATTATAATCTTGTGAACGAATTACATGTTCCTTCTATACGTTCAGTAGCCCGGATCCTGTCCGGGTTAAAGATCAATAGACACACCACATTGCGTAAAACCGTGGTGGGTAAACCAACGGCTACGTCTTTTAATAATATCGACATAATTTTCCGGGTGTACGCCTACACCGGGATGTCGAGGTCGTGGCCATTACTTCGAATGATGCCAAGGATATCCGGGACATGGTCATTAACCCCCCAAAGGCTTTTAAGTAACAAGACTGTTTAAATGAGCCGATCAAACTATTCAATTAACCACCTAAACGATGGAATTATTTGATGCTCAATCAAGCGGTATTTTATATACCGTAACCCAAGCCCGTATAAGGGAAAATAAGTTAAAAGTATTTACCTTTGCAATGTATATTCCTTAATCAATTAAATCACCGATATCTTTTACTGGGGCTCCTTATTCTGGAACGAAGGTTTTCAAATAACCTATTAGAATCCTAACGGGTCTTTATATTAGCCGTAGCCTAGACCGGTTAGTTTCGAGGGATCGATACGGTTTAATCGCGTGAAAGGCGAAAACCGAGAATGGAGTGTGATTCTGACCCAACAAGTTCGGAGACTTGTTTTATATGGGTTTAATATTCACACTCTGGATTTTGGGGTCAAAATGATATGGTTTGACCCGTATCGGCTAAGTTATGTAAACTAGTTACATAAGCCGAACCGTGAGCGCAATAGGCGCAACGGGTAACCGTAGGAGTCCTACACTGTTTTCCTAAGTCAATATACTTTAAAGAGGTTGTGGTATCAGTAGGATACCTTCCATAATGCCCGTAACGAGTTTTAGTTCATTATACGCCCCGTAGGGGTTTTCCGGTCATTTTAAAGACTTTTAAAGGGATTTCTGAGTTCTATAGGAAACCTGAGTTTCCCGATCAGTTTGATAAGTCCAAAATATCTTATTTATTATTTAAAATCAGTAGCAACTGGAATCGGGTCAAAAGACCTTGTAGAACTCAAGTTTTGGCCGAAAAGGGCATATTCGGTATTTACCAAACCGTAGCCATAACCGCAGGTTATGAGCAAGGTAAAAATAATTAAAAATCTTTAAAAATCCCAAAATATTAATTTACAACAGTGGGTAAAAGTTTTGGTGACGAAATCTTGGTTTTAGATGGGCGTTATGCTAATTGCGCCGTTTATTACAAAAGTTTATTTAAATTGCGCTTTTTAACATAACTCCTTTTCTAGACCTCGGATTGGCTGAAACTTTAAGGACATGCTTAGAATTTAGTAAGCAAGGTCATGGTCCGTTCACGTGTCCGAAATACTCGTTTTATTTTAAAAAGGGCGCTACGGTCAACTTTTAAGCGATTAACGGAAACGCGTAAAAGACTCGGACAATTAAGGAACCGGTCACAGAGGCTTATACCATCATGTAACCTGGTCCTAAGAGTGTCCTAAGGCATATCTATACTTCACTAAAACGGGTCAGAACTGAAGTCAAAGCAAAAGTCAAACTTTTGCGACTTTCGGTTCCAAACCGGGTCAATATGGCAAATGGCCGAATCAAACGATTTTAGACAAGTTTATATACTTAATATCATGTTTTATAAGTGTTCAAACAGGTTCCATATCATTTATATTACAGATTATGTAAGAAATCGCAAAATGACTTTCTGTTGACTTTTTAGGCATACGTTTGACTCGACATTGGAGCTAGTTAGAGTGGTGATCAGAGGGAACCCTTTTAGGGGTTTATTACCCACATAAATACCAATACATAACTACTTTTGATCCGACAATTTACTGGACCATTAGTGATTTATCGCAAAGTCAATCGTTAGTTACGACGGATTGACTTTTGGCTAAAACTATGGAAAAACTAAACCACAAAAGGGTTAGGCAACTTACAGAAGCTTATGTACGGCTTAGGAAGTTAGAAGAACAGCTTGAGAGCTCTAGGAATGATCAGGAGATGTGTTTTGAGTTGTGATTCATTTGTGAACTTAACATGGCCTTTTATAGTAAAGTTTTCACCACAACTCTTAACACACAAGTCCCCCAACTAACCACAACCTTCCAACATGTGCTCCTAATGCTAAGGGGTTGTTTAGGGGTCAATTGGAAGGATTTAAATGCATCTCATGGCGTTTAGAAGGCTGAACAGCCAAGTCAAGCATGTTTCTGCATCTGGGCGCCCGACGCGGCCCGCGTGAAAGTTTTATGCCTCTTGTACGCGGGTCGCCTGAGTTCTCATAACAGAACGCGTAATTGCAGAAGGCTCGCGGCCCGCGTTAACTTATGCGCAACCTTTACGCGGCCCGCGTTAGATTTATTTTTCAAGATTTTTGAATCTTTTATAATCTTGACTAAATCTTGGTAATAAATAACAAAATCTTTAGTAATTAATAATGAAATCTTTAGTAATTATTAACTTGACCTTTCGGGTTTTGAAGGGGTAACTTTGCGATTTGGCCCTTGATTATTTACAACTAAGGGCCTCGAGTTATTTACCCATACTGTCAAGCCCCGGCTAGTTTAATTACTATCCGAAAAGCCTTAACTTTTATTGTTGACGCTTTTAACCCCTTTCATACGAATTTGATCATAACTTTCTCGTTTAAAAACGGAACTTCGCGAAATTTATATAATATATTCTAGTGAGCGTATTTTACTGTTACAAAGCCTCGGGTTCGTCAAAGGGTCACTCAGAGGTATAATTAAACATGTTGACACAATTAATCCCTGCAGCTTGTAATCTCTCACTTTCTTCCGCGTTTCGCTTCCGTACGATCCATGATTTATTCGTTCGAAGGTACGAGCGTCGTTTAAGGTTACTATGCCGTATATTTACCCTTCGTTGACATTTGTAACCCTCGAATTTACATACTTTCAAGGTTTGTCAACTTTAGTCCTTTATTTAATATTTAATGCCACGTGTAAACTTATGACACGTGTTAACACATTATTGGACCCAAAATTTCGAGGTGTTACAGTAGTGTATTACGAATGGTATTGTAAATTAAAGTGCAATTGTCTGTGCCTGATAAAGTATTACCGAATTTGTCGAAGTAATGATACATATGCACATGTGCATGGATAACTTTTACTCGAAAAAAAAGTTTTTTTATGGTAACAAAATATAGCGATTTTTTTAAGAAAAATATTTAAAAAAAATTGAGTGCTTTTTAGATTTTTTTTTAGATTTTATTTTGTGTTCACATTGGTTCTCGCGGTTCTCGCAATAAGGGTGGTTCTCGCATATATATATATATATATATATATATATATATATATATATATATATATATATATATATATATATATATATATTAAAACACAACTTACTTAGTTTTCTGTAAGGACTTTCAAAAATGTCCCTAAATAACTCGTAACTAAAACCCTAGACCCCTGAAACCCTAATCCATATCAAAAACCAAGAAATCTAGAAAATTGGTCTTCAGGCGGGCCGCGTAAAGGTTAAGTAAACCTTACGTGGGCCGCGTGAACTTGAAACTCATCCGGATAAGCATCCGGACCACGTATAACCCATCTGTCAACCCTAACCCATGACCCATGCAGCCTATACGTAGACTAGGCGGCCACGCGGGCCGCGTAAGTGTTACCCTTAGATTTACGCGGGCCGCGTAAAGCACAAATTCAGGCTATAAATAGCCTAGCTCAGGGGCTTTCATTCTGTGTCGACGAAATCTTTCATAAACAAATTCTCACTACTTAAAAGATATTATTTCATAATAGCGAGGTGCTGCTACGATACCGGGTATTAACTCGATCGCTGTTACGATTCAATGTCCGATCGATTAAAACTATCCGATGAATGTTTAAGTGCTGCTCAAATTAGGGTTTATACTTTGTCATTCGTCGTTAATTTGATGGATGTTTAAGTATTGCACTTTGTCATTTATCGTGAGGGTTTAATCTCGTGAGTTATCGTAAAATGTTGTATTAGTTACTGACCTGGTTTGTGTGCATTGTTATTTAAATTAGGTTATCAGGCTAATCAATAGGCTAAGCTCTGCCCGTATAAATCTGCAATGTGAGTCATTCTCTTTTTACCAAACTTGCTTTCAAAATCATGTTTGTTTTCAATGTTATAATTACAGGGATTAAGTCTTTGTAATCACCAAGTTACAGCCGGTATGTGGGGTTTTGTATACATTACTTGATAACCGTCACCATTGGACAACGGGTTAGCCAAGGGGTGATATGACCATAGTCACAAACACCAATTGGACAACGAGGTAGCCAATAGGTGGTCGAGTGACAAATACCGTGGGTATATGGTTGATAAACAGAAACATAGTAATCGCTCTTAATACTGTAAATTATAACAATATGCCGTTTTAACAGAAAGAATGATTCACTCAGTATTTCCCCGCTGACAAAACCTTTTTCAAACATGTTTCAGGTGATCTGTTGTGATCCAGGAAAAGTGCCGTGAAGCACTACAAGCTTAAGGAAGTGACTCAATATAAAATAAAGAAACATGTTTTGTAAAGATTTCCCAGCGAAATCACTATAATGTAAATTACGGGATTTATCCCAAATTATGAGATAAAATAAAACGGGCAGTTCAAGTTTTAAAAGATCCTGTTTGAAATCTTCCGCTGTCGCATTAAATAAATAAATACCACGGGTTCCTGTCCCGCGGCTCCGGACCGGGTCAAACCGGGGCTGGGGCCGTGACAGGAAAAGGTGGTATCAGAGCCACTGATTTAAGCCTATTAAGTATTTGAGAAATACTTAAAATTTCTGATTGCCATTCTGTGATTATGTGTTTTATTAACTGACTATTTGTTAGTTACAGTATGGGTAAACAAAGACTTTCGGCTATCTATCATAAATTAGATACTTCACCTAAAGAAAAAGGAACTTCCTCAAAATACCCATTTCCATTCAAGAGTTCTTATGTGTTTCCACGCTCCTTTGAGACCCCGAAAAATGGACAAATTCCAGCAGATATGGAGGAAGGAATATTTGTCCGTAAGGCACAGCTTGAGAAGCCACTTTCTCCTAATAAAAGAAGTTTGATTATTAGGAAAAGTCAGGAGAAAGGAAAGAAATCACAACCAAAAGAAGTAAGGGTTAATTGGGAAACCCAGGAAATAAGCAATAAACCACATTGAGAAGATAAGTTAGATGAAAAATGGGCAGATCTCTATATGTTAGCCACCGTAGCAGTAAATGCTAACCTTTAAAACTGCCAATACCTTGACCCAGTAATAGCACTCCTATCATCTACAATCTAGAAACCCTAAAGAAAGTATTATCCAGTAAATAAATAAATAAATCTTAGTGTATTTTAAATTTCAGTTATCCTTTGTGTAAAATTTGTCATACGGTATGTAATAAATACTTGAAAGGTTATCTGTGAATTTTATTATTATAAAATTTTAACTTAGCCTTTTATCTGCTAAACAGCATGAATGAGTTATCTGACGCCCTAGAGAATCTCAATCTCTATCCTGTGAAAGTAGAAGTTTCCAACGACTTTACTGGTTACTTTGCTGATATAGAGGAACCTATGGAATTTCAAGCTCCTCCTCCGGAGAAACCAAAACCTAAGAAAAGGAGAAGATTTGTAGGATGGAGACGTGTGCGCAGGAGGAAACCAGCGACTAGGAAAATTCCCAAGAAAGAAAATCCCATGGATAAAGGAAAAGGAATCGAAATCGGGGAAAATTCTAGGCAAGCAGGAATAGAAATTGGGGAGAGTTCTAAGCAACCTGAGGAATTACCATTACAAGAAGAATTAGATCGCATACTGGAAAGTTGTGATGTCATTAGACCTATCAACAACAACCTCTACCCTTACTCTGCTGAAACCCAACTTCCAATAAACTTGGAACCAGCTATACCAGAACCTTTAATCCACACCCGAACTTTAGGAGAAATGGACGAGTGGTGGACTAATGATTGGCAATTCTAAAACCTACTAAATAGCCCTTATACCTTTTTCCCTCAGTTCGACCCAGAACCTATACCCACCAATGAGCAATGAAAACCTAGCTGAAATCCGCCATTTTGGCGAGGAACTGGTGAGTGCCGGGAATAGGATCAGAGAAGTTGGAGAACAAATCCCCTGGAAGTACGACGAGAGGGAACGTCACTTCTAAAAAGCCAGTTGACAAGAAATAGTGTGGTTGGGAGGCTGTAGTTGCATAATATTAAAAATATAACTCTGTAAAATAACTTAAAAAAATAAAAAAATAGAACTTCTGTAAAATAAACAAGTGTGTACGGATGCCTAATATTATCTATAAAGATTGGAATCGAGAAATCGATAATTTTGGTTATATGTGTATTGAAAGAATTATGTGATTATGTGTAATTGTTTTGCTATATTTGGTTATGAATCATTATGCTAATTATTTCTATAAATTAAATTACCAGATGGAACCTGCTAATAATGAACCAGTTAATGAGATTAATCAATCTGAGCATAACAATGAGGATCACTTCCTCAATAGGCAAGATATCGAGAATATCGTTGCTCAAGGTATAGCCAATGCTATTCCAGCAATCCTGGCTGCTGCATAGAAACCTGTTGAACCTCAACAAATCATTCCTAGTAAACGTACTCAAGAAGATAACTTCAGTAACAGCATAAACGGAGGCGGCAATCATGATAATCACGATAATGATCCACGGCAGGCCCCACTCCTTAAGAAAATGAAAGTTGCAACGCCTGGTTGCACTTACAAAGAATTTCTTGCTTGTAAACCAGCTGAATTTGCAGGCAATGAAGGGGCGACTGCGACACTGCGTTGGTTGGAGAAAACCGAAGCAGTAATTATGATAAGTAAATGTGCTGAAGACGACAAGGTTATGTATGCGTCACATCTTTTTAAAGAAGAGGCGCTAGAGTGGTGGAATACAGTACTTCAAGCAAAAGGAAGAAATATGGCCTACGCCATGAATTGGGAATAATTTAAGCAGTTAATGGAAAGAAAATTTTGTCCCGAATATGAAAAAGAACAAATGGCAAATAAATTCCTAACCCATAGGATGGGGGTGTAGATTGTCGAGGATATACGTCGACCTTCTTCGAATATGCTAGAGTAGTACCAACACTGGCTTCGCCAGAACCGGTACTCATTTCTCGTTATATTTGGGGATTAATTGGCGAGATCTGTAATATCGTTAAAGCTGCGAGACCTCGCACTATTGACGATGCGGTAGAATTAGCTAACACCCTAACTGATGAGCTGGTACGCACAAGAGAAGAAAATCGGAAGAAAGAGTTAGCTCAGAAAATTACCCAAGGATTTCGTATGGGTAATAATAGCAAGTTTAAGAAGAGAGGAATCGGGCAATCTTCCATTCCGCCTTTCTGCAGGAATTGCAGAAAGAAACATTTTGGAAAATGCAATGAAACCTACAACTTTTGCAAAATTGTAGGACATCGTGAGGAAGATTGTAGGAAGAAGACCAGAATTTGTTATAACTGTGGAGAAGCTGGGCACTTCAAAACCGAATGCCCCAAATTAGTCAAACCAGCAGACAACAAAGCTAAAACGACCGATGGAGCTACTAAGAAGAATGCTAGAGCATTCCAGCTGACCACTCAAGAAGCAAAACTCATTCCAGATGTGATAGCCGGTACGTTCTTAGTGCATAACGTGTACGCAAAAGTATTATTTGACTCTGGTGCAAACCAAAGTTTTATCAATACTTCATTCTGCCAAGCTCTTAGTTTACCTTTAACCAACCTTAGGCATATTTTTACAGTCGAAACGGCAGATGGAAATTCTGTTAACATAGATAAAGTTTTGCAAGAAGGGAAGATAGAACTTTTAGGCCATAAATTTTCTGCAAACCTGTTACCCATGAAATTAGCCGGATTCGATGTCGTGTTAGGAATGGATTGGTTAGTAGCCAACCATGCTCGAATCCTTTGTGATAAGAATTCCGTAGAAATTCGTACCCCCACTGGAAAAGTAATTTTAATTACAGGAGATAGACCTCGAAAGCCACTGAAATTCATTTCAGTTATGAAGTTGGCCAGTTATTCAAGAAAACAAGGAATGGTGTATATGATTTCCGTAATCATTAATACTAAGAATAAGGAACTTCAGGAAATCCCAGTAGTCTCAGAATACTCCGATGTATTCCCACAAGAATTACCCGGGTTACCACCCGATAGGGAAGTAGAGTGTAGGATTCATCTAATTCCTAGAACTACACCAATAGCCAAAGCACCTTACCGGCTAGCACCCACTGAAATGCTAGAATTGAAAAAGCAGTTAGATGAATTGCTAAGTAAAAGATTCATACAACCTAGTTCATCCCCATGGGGAGCACCAGTGTTGTTTGTGAAAAAGAAAGATGGATCGATGAGAATGTGTATCATTTATAGGGAACTGAATAAGGTTACAATTAAGAATCGATATCCATTACCTAGGATTGATGATCTTTTTGATCAACTTCAAGGAGCTAGATATTTCTCTAAGATCGACTTACGCTCCGGATATCACCAATTGAAAGTACAAGAAGAAGACATACCTAAAACTGCTTTCAGAACTAGGTATGGTCATTACGAGTTTACAGTCATGCCCTTCGGACTAACAAATGCACCTGCAGCATTCATGGACATGATGAATAGAATCTGTAAACCATACTTGGATAAATTCGTAATTGTCTTCATTGACGATATACTTATTTATTCCAAAAGTCAGGACGAGCATTGTAAGCACCTGCATGCACTTTTAACATTATTAAGAAAGGAAAAGCTTTACGCCAAATTCTCAAAGTGCAAATTTTGGCTGCAAGAAGTGCAATTTTTAGGTCATATGGTGAATCACGAAGGTATTCATGTAGATCCTGCTAAAATAGAAGCAATCACCAAATGGAAAGTCCCGCAATCAGCCCTAGAAGTTAGAAGCTTTTTAGGATTAGCAGGATATTATAGGCGATTCATTAAAGATTTTTCTAAGATAGTCGTGCCATTGACTAAGCTAACCTGTAAAGCAGTTAAGTTTGAATGGGGACCCAGGCAAGAAGAGGCTTTTAAAATTCTGAAACAAAAGTTAACAAATGCTCCAATTCTGGCCTTGCCAGAAGGGACGGAAGATTTTGAAGTATACTGCGATGCTTCTAAGCTAGGATTAGGATGTGTATTAATGCAACGTAAAAAGGTAATTGCATATGCATCAAGGCAACTGAAGAAGCACGAAGAAAATTATACGACACATGATTTAGAATCAGGATCAATAATTTTTGCCCTTAAAGATTTGGAGACATTATCTGTACGGAAGTAAGTTTACTGTCTATACAAATCATAAAAGTTTAAGGTACATATTTGGGCAAAAAGAATAGAACATGAGGCAAAGAAGATGGATGGAAATCCTAAGTGACTACGACTGTGATATTCAATATCACGAAGGGAAAACAAGCATAGTGGCAAATGCCTTAAGTCGTAAGTACCATGAGAAGCAACGACGAGTTCGTACTCTCAGATTAAATCTACAATTAGATTTAATGGAACAATTAAAGAAAGTTCAAGAAACAGCAATCAAAGACGATGCTAAAGAAATGAAAGGACGAATAAAAGAATTAGAACAAGGAAATGATGGAATTTGGAGACTCCATAAGAACAGAATTTGGGTACCTAAACAAGGGAATTTAAGAGATAAAATATTAGAAAAAGCCCATAAATCTAGGTATACCATGCACCCAGGAAACAATAAGATGTACCAAGATTTAAGGAATAATTTCTGGTGGATAGGTATGAAAAAGGACATAGCTAGATATGTTTCTAAGTGTCTAACTTGTTCGCAAGTTAAGGCAGAACACCAGAAACCTTCAGGACTACTACAACAATTAGAAATGCCTGTATGGAAATGGGAACTCATAACAATGGATTTTGTTACTAAATTACCCAAAACCGGAAAAGGTAATGATGCAATTTGGGTAATTGTAGACCGACTAACTAAATCAGATCATTTTCTACCCATGAAAGAAACCTTTAGCATGGAAAGGTTAGCCAAGTTGTATGTAGACGAAGTAGTATCCTTACATGGAGTTCCACTCTTCATTGTATCAGATAGGGATAGTCGTTTCACTTCCCATTTCTGGACTAGTTTTCAGGAAGCAATGGGAACCCGACTAAATTTAAGTACTGCATATCATCCACAAACAGACGGACAAAGTGAAAGAACAATACAAACTTTGGAAGACATGCTCCGGGCATGTGTGATAGATTTTAGTGGTAACTGGGATAACCACCTACCCTTAATTGAATTCTCCTATAACAATAGTTATCATTCAAGCATTGAAGTTGCCCCATTTGAAGCACTATATGGACGTAAATGTAGAACTCCAGTTTGTTGGGCAGAAATAGGAGAAAGTCAATGATGTGCGTGAAGTGTGTTATATTTTTGATGTATATTTAAGCCCCTTTTACACTTTTAGCCAAGTTTTAAATTTATAAAACACGATATTTACTAACACTAAACACACATATGGGCAAGTGCACCCATCGTGGACGTAGTATAGTATTGGTAAGATACCGAGGTCGTCCAAGGACACAAGAGCTTTTAATACCGGTTTATCCTCAACGTCTAATCAAATCAAAAAGTGAGAAAAATGTTTTTAGCTAAGAAAATAAAAATTAACTAAATGCTGAAAAATAAAATAAAAACAGATAGACAAGATGAATCACTTGGATCCGACACGTGTATTAGTACAACCTTTGATTATTTTCGCACTTTTGCACTTGTTTAAGAGATTATCTTAGTTATTGTAGTAGGCCCCTCTTTTGAAGGTGACGTTACCCTCAACCCAGTAGTTTGAGTCAGCAAGGATACAATCCTAAAGGGTCGGATTATTGAAAGATAATGAATTAAGTTATTAATGCAAATTGTGGTAGGCCCCGCTTTCGACGGTGACGTTACCCTCGGCTAAGTAGTCTGAGTCAGCAGGGATACAGTCCTAAATAGCCGGGTTATAGTATTAATAGTAGTTAACTTATGAGGGGGTCAAAGAGTTTGGATCCCCGCCATCCAATACCTATGGGCATTGAAGGAGATCCTACTAAATTTGACCCAGGTCCCAAGCAGGACCTCTAAACGCTGAACAAGGGCAAGACCCTTACCAAACCGTTCCCTTAACCCCCGACCAGGTAGCCAACATACCTCCATATAGACCGTGGAGATATGAATGGTGAAAATCTTTTATTTTATATAGACAGTAAAATAATGCCAAGACACCACGGACAAACGACAACATAAGCAACTAGTTATTAAAGTCATTAATACAAAACCAAATAAAAAGTGCAAAAGATTAAAAATAAAAAGTATTATACTAAACACTTGTCTTCACCAAGTGATGTAAGAGACTTAGGCAAACATGGCCTTGATTGTCAAGAACTCTTACGATCAATCTTGGATCCCGAGACGACTCACACACTCTACGATGGACAATGGATGATGGTGGTGGATGATGGTGTTATGGTGGTGGTGGGTGGTGGATGAAGTGTGAGAGAGGTGGTGTGCCAAGGGATGAGATGGAATGAAACCAAGCACTCCTATTTATAGGCTGAACAGAAGGCTGGGCACGGCCCCGTGTCCGCTGGACACGCCCCCGTGCCCGTCTGACACTATCTCTCCTCATTAATTGTAATTCGCAATTACAATTAATGCGCCTGCTGTACTTTCACCACGCCCCCGTGCCCGCTGGACACGGCCCCGTGGTGGGCAATGGAAGCTTCTATAAGTTTGTCTTTTATGCTGCTTCTTGGGCACGGCCCCGTGCTGGCTGAGCACGGGGCGTGTTCAGACTTCTGCTTTCTCTTCTTTGCCTTGGAGGATGCCGTTGAGGGTCCGGGCAGTCTACTTTTATTCCTTTTCTTGTATTTATGCTAGAATTAGTTGTCTTTTTGCTTCTTTTGTGAATTTGAGCTCATTTCATCCTGAAAATACAAAAGGAAGACAAAAACACTCTTTTTCCAACATTAGTACTTAAAAAGGGTTAGTTTTATGCCTTAATTGATGTGATTTATATGTTGCATTTTACACACATCAAATACCCCCACACTTGAACTTTTGCTTGTCCTCAAGCAAAACTCTTTAAATGTAGCTTACACTCCCAAATGGAATAGGTAGAAGAGAAAGTTTTTGGCTTGTCATAGAGTGTCGGGAATCCAAGATCTTTGTAAGTTTTATTTTTATTTATTTACAATCATATTCGTTATGATTTATTTAGAACGTTTCACAAGATAAATTACTTATTCGGGCATAGCATGCCTTATTAAAATTCCATTTATATACAAGTTCACATACCTCACGGGAGATCACTCAACACTCGGCCGAAGGTGTAATTTTTTTAGTGAATCACTCGAGAGCGGCATGGAACTTACGCCTTCCATAGGCTTGCCAAGCAATCAATCCTCCTCCTTTTTAACTTTTTACCTTTGTAAATATCAAGAGGACTTTTTGGGTGAAGGGTTAGGCTTGGGTTAAAGGTGGGTGATTGGGTTAGTGGTTAGTAAAAGGGCGAAAATCGTAAAAAGCGTCGGTTTTCGTGATACACCTTGTTTTTAGTGACCTTTTATTTTGAAGTATTTCTCCAAACAAGCTTTTATATAGCTTTTGTTTGTTCTTGACTTCATCATTTTTTTTTTTTTTGATAAGTCACATAAAATAGCGAGCTTACGAAAAACCGAGCTTGTTACTAAAAAAAGCGTGAAAAATAAAAAAGGGTTTTTGGTGGGTAAAAAGGGTTTTAGGGTAATGAAATGAAAGGTTTAGACTCAAAGGGGCTAACTAGGGGGATTTTGGGTAGGTGGTAAAAAAAATGAAAAATAATGGTGTAGAAAGAAAAATATGGTTAGTCCTAGTGCCTCCATCACTTACTTACTTGGGTTTAAGTTGGTAAGGACCGGGAATGTATCGTCGTGGCAAGTTCTAGAGTTGTAAGAACCAAGCGGCTATTCACACAAGAAACGAAAAATGAGCATTTAGTCTAAAGATGTATATTTGTATGCTCAATAAAGGCTCAAAACTCACTTTTGTGGGAATGGGTTTTTAATGCGATCAAGTATATATAATCGAATTTTTAACTAGACTTGTTATGCCGTTTCGTAATTTTCTTATGTTGGTTCTTTGTTATCATGACGCTATCGGTTGTAAATTTGTAAAAATATAACCTTTTTAGAACTTGTTATTCCCAAATTAAACCAAGACAAGTAAAAAAAACGAAAAGTTTTTGAAAAAATTTGGGGTGTTTAGCGGTTCCAATAGAGTTTTGTGTAAGGCTTGTATTTAGGATTTGCAAAATTCAAGGTTTTAGCATCCCCCCACACTTAAATTACACATTGTCCTCAATGTGTCCCAAAAATAAGGTTTTCGGTTGATTAGAATGTGTAAAAGTGGGTTAAAAAACAAAGATTTATGTTACTGGCATCCTGGACACGGCCCCGTGGTGACCGGGCATGGCCCCGTGGTCAGGTGCCAGTAACAGAAATTAAAGAACTAAGACAGAAGCCTGGACACGGGGGCGTGTCCGCTGAACACGGCCCATGTCCAGTTACCTGAACTGGGCGTTTTTTCTGCAGGTGGCTCAGCACGGGGCCGTGTTGGTTGGGCACGGCCCGTGTTGAGCCTTCTGTGATGGAGATTTGTGTCGGGTTGCTCTGTTCTTTGTGCATGGGGCCATTTTTCTCGTTCCCTTTTTCATCCATTACCACCATGAGTGTGTTTTATTCATTAATAACCATCAATCTTAGAAACCATCATATCATTGCAAACATAGAGAATTACATATAGTTAGCTAAATAACTAGGGGATACATGAGGTTATCATAAAGGTTCTACTTATTTAGGAAAATTTCGGGAATAGCTTCCCGATGTAGTAACACCCTTTAGCCGACGGCTCCTCGGTTGTTGTTCAAAGCCACTCTTCTATCTCCCTTGGGAGGTAGTAGGTAGCTTCATTCTCTTCAGTAGCTTGAGGAGGAACACTCACCGGGACTCCTTGCACCACCCTTTGTTGAGGCATTTGGTGCATGGCGTGCCATTCGGCCGGAATGATGACCTCGGGCACTACATTCCACGCTCTTTGGGTTATCACGGGAACCAAAGGCGGGGAAGCGAGAAGGTTTAACCTCTGGTGCAGGAGGTTTACTTCTCGAAGACAGCCCTCCAATCCTACCGTCAGATGATTAATACGGTCCACTAATGCTTCTTCTACTCCCGTCATTTCGTCTATGACTTCCCTCAAGGCGTAAACGTAGTTTACTAGGGAATCTTCTGTTGTGGACGACCTTCTTCCATTTCGGTTATTTCGTGAAGATGATCCGCTATTCCTGCTCGCCATTTTCTGTGAAAGAAACCGAAGATAACTAAACTTTTGCAGAACAGTACCTCGAACACGGCCCCGTGCTCACTGAGCACGGCCCCGTGTTCAGTTGTCTGCAGGATTTTTGTCTAACGATTCTTGGGTTTTAAATTATTTTAACATCTTTTAACTGTGGTTTAAGCTTAGATAATTTAAAACAAAGTTATGGAACTAACTTTAAACAAGAATCCGCAGCCAATAATCTTACAAACTTCACATAGAAGATTGGAATCATGGGGTTCCCAAGCTTCTATAGAGGAGATGTTTGAAAAATTTTGAAAGAAGGAGAAATGAACAAAAGTAGAAAAGACAAGATGGTCCTTGGGAACCTTCTTTTAGCACTTACCTAGGATGGTATATGTGAAGATCCCAGGAATCTCTGTTTAGTGAATTGGTCAAAAATGAGCAGGAATCAGGCTGCATTTAAAGAAAACGACAGCACACTGGACACGGCCCCGTGTCCGCTGGGCACGGCCCCGTGTGCAGAGAAAATCCTGACACATTTTGTCCGTATTCTGACAAAATCAGTAGAGAATCTTCTAAGTGAGCACGGGGTCGTGTTGACCGGACACGGCCCCGTGTCGGGAGGCTGTTTTATGGAGTTTGTTGCTCCTAAGGAGCTTATTTATATCGGGTGGTTCTTGATTTGTTGGAACAACCCCAAAGTGCCTAAGATACCTTAATTGTCCTATACTAAGGCGAGAACGCAAGAGGTTATCGGTGAGGGTAATTCCTATTTTCATTCTAGGTGGACAAGTCCAACCCTTTTCTGGGCTCTCGTTAAAGAAGGTGTATGCCGAATCGCGCAGGTCTATGTATGCATCGAACGAAGTCGATGGGGAGTCCTTCACGGCACAATCGGCACAGGGACGACTATCGTCCAAGTCTTTTCTAGGTATGAAGGTATTTTCGGGAGCAACAAGGTTGTCGGAATGCGGTTCCAACATTTCCTCATGGTCATCATCTTGGGGCGGATCAATAAAATCCTTCCTAAGTTCTTTTGACCAATTGAGAATTAGTTCTTCTAGTTGAAATAACTCGTCAAGGAGCATTTCCCCTAGAATATCTGGCTGGGCGCATTCGAGGGAGAGATAGTGCTTATTTTTACTTTCGCCCCTCTTAAGGTATAAGGAATCGGTGGGTCTATATAGTGGGGCCTATAATTTAGAAAATAACATTTTAATTCTTCATGTTCGTCTCCACATAATCGACACCACATACCATAAGAGTGCCGAAAGTAAAAAGAATTACTATCACCCATGTTTGTGTCAGAAATTACCAACCGCCGGGATCTAACGGTTCTGTTTTCAGTAAGAGAATCTTGGGCACGGGGGCGTGTTGAGTGGACACGGCCCCGTGTTCAGCTTACTGTCTGACTTAAAACAGGATTGCCAGTTCCAATGATTGAGCACGGGGGCGTGTTCAGCAGGCACGGCCCCGTGCTGAGCTCTGGAGAAGCTGAAAAACTAAGAAAAATCCTAAAAATTAAAAAGAAAAATAAAAATATGATTAGGCCGTTGATTCCTAACTTTCTTAAAATCCTTGTGTCCCCGGCAGCGGCACCAAAAACTTGATGTGCGTGAAGTGTGTTATATTTTTGATGTATATTTAAGCCCCTTTTACACTTTTAGCCAAGTTTTAAATTTATAAAACACGATATTTACTAACACTAAACACACATATGGGCAAGTGCACCCATCGTGGACGTAGTATAGTGTTGGTAAGATACCGAGGTCGTCCAATGTCACACCCCAACCAATGGCGGAAACATCGGGATGAGACGAAGTGTGAAGATTGCTAGAGACATCATAACGCTATTTGTGACAATATTTAGAAATTCCAAATTTCATTTCATTTCATAACTTCAAATAGTCAACATTACAAGAAATTCAAATACAACAAGTTTAACATAACAACATGATAACATAACAAAATTTGATACAACATATTAAACCCTAACGTCTATATGTGTATCTAGGCATCAACGCTACTTCTTTTCTTAGCATCGTCCTCATCAACCTGTAACATGTTTAAAATAAAGTTCAATGCAAAAGCAAAGGCGAGTATACAAGTTTGATACGTACATAGCAAAAGATAAGTTTGAACAATTCCTCATAGCAAGCATGTGATTCAAGATAAACATTTAAACATGGCATGTGTCTAACATATCAAACCAAGAAAACGCAACTTGCTCACGACATAACCAAAGTTTCAGTAGAGGCGGGTCGTTAATCCTATAGCGCTACATATGTCAAGGTTTGGCTCGTACGAAGTTAATGATAAGTTCCACACATAAGAATCACCCAAATTTAAAGTATCAAGTCATCACATATACAAGCATGTTATAGGAATGTTCATGTGTTTAGACAAAAGTTCATGTGTAAGTTTCAATAGGTAATCATGTTACACCCCAAAAGTGGTAAAAGTAAAAAGGGGAAAAGTACGAGTATACTCACAAAGTTTGCATATGTTTTCCGATTATCCAATTGTTGACGAGTAGAGATTTAGAGTCCGAATGTATAAGGGTTAAGGTTCAAGTATGTTTAGAGTCGAGATTCGGTGTTTAAAACAACATAAAAATAAGATATGAGAATAACATGGAAAATAATCATTTAGTACATATGATGCTTGTTCTTGACACTAGGAAACTCGAAGGAGTTTAGATGTTTTCATGGAACAAGGTTCCATTAGAATCGTGACAAGTTATCATAGTCTAGGATGATGTAATCTAGTACCCCGACATATGAACACTAGTTCATCATCAAAGATTCGATTATTCGAATAATATATTTAGGTTATATAATATATGTCCAATAGTTCAAGCATGAGGTAGAAGATTAAATCTTCATTTTGGTACCTCTAAATGTCATAGAAGTCATGTAGGAGGTAGGAAGATCAAGTCTTCCATTTAGGCACCTCTATGTGTTCACCACTACACTTGATGTAAAAAAAACAACCAAGGAGGGTCATGAACATACAATAAAGAATAAGAAATATACACACTAACTAAAAGAAATCATCAAATCATGTGAGGATTGTATGTTTGGACAACCCAAGTTGTTCCATAATCACTCATGTATCAAAGACAAAGTTTGACATGACTTGTGGGTTAAAAACCCTAAACAAAACACCAAGTTTATGAGGTTTAATCCTCTGATTTTAAATGTCTCAACCTTGTTTTTAAGCTTAACCAACCATGGGATAAGTTGTAAGCATTAGGACATAGGTATGAGATGTGTTAGACACAAGTTGCATAGGTTTAAACAAGTTTTTGATGAACACAAAAAACAAACAGAAAGTTTATGGACTATTTCGGGGCATTTCTAGGTCTGATTTCTCTAAGGAGAAGTCTAGGAATCGAACCCCATGATTATACAAGCAAGTAGGAAAAAGAATCGAGTGAATCGGATAAGAATTGAGTGAGTTATGCTCATTTTCGTGAAGGGGTGTCAATCTACTCGAACCCTTGCTTTCAGCTACGGTTTGGTGGATGTTTTGTGAGTTTTTAGGGTTGCAAAAGTGGTAGGGAGGCTGGTTATAAGTGGTATTTATAGGGGGAAGGATTAGGGTTTCAATGGGTTGGGCTTTGGAAGTGTTTAGAAGGGGTTACACCTTGAAACTAGCCCACAAAACCCAACTATATGGGGCTGAATTTTGCTGAATTGGGCTGCCATATTTCTTTATTTTTTTATTTTTTAAAACATTATAATGAGTAATTTTGTTAATTAAGTTGTGTAATAATGTGCAACAATGTTTCCCCTAACTTGTAACAAGGTGAAATATGAAATAAAACATGATTTAACTAGGTAAAAAGTGTAATGTACAAGTTTTATTTACGTAGCAAGTTCCGTATTTTACAACGATTACAATGAAAGAATGGTTATAAGAACACAAGATTTCCAAAGTTAGAATTTCACGTAAGGTTTCTAAATGTAGGAAGTTTGAAAACGCAGGGCGTTACAGTCTCCCCTCCTTTAGGAAATTTCGTCCCGAAATTTATTCAAGAGGAAGGCTTGAAAGAGTTTTTGGCATAAAGGTGATCATTAAGAATTGAAACTTGGGAAGTTTGAAAGTTTTGAAAAGTACCAAATTTTGGAGAACGTCAAGGTAGATTTGCAAGGGGAAGTTCTTAAGGATAGTATAAAAAAAATCATACTTTCGTAAAACCTGTTTATTGAGAGGAACGAAAAGCTTTGTTACTTTAAATAAAGCAATAGAGGTATACTAAGTATAGTTTCACAAGAATCAAGAATAGGGAGGCTATTTTATAGGTAACGAGGTAAGTTAGGACTCAAATGTTTAAACAAGCTGGATTGCGAACGAGTTTTGTATAAAATAATACGAGTATAGAATGAACGAATGACTCTTAAAGAGTACAAGTATGTGAATAGCATAAGTGTTGGATAGATGAACGTAGTGTGTTAAGGATGAAGTCTCGTCATGAATAATCGGATATAATGCATTTGTGAGTTGCGTGAAGTTGTATTAGGTCCAAAAGGTCTGCAACACACTGAATTTCTCATGGCACGTTTTACGAAAGTTTGGTAACATGGTGAAAACACTTATATATAGGAAGTACCAGCGGCGTATCCACCATGTTTTAACCACATTACGTCCGTTTCGTTACTTGGGGTCATGTTACGTTCCGTGTCTTACCATACACAGTAGTACACTCTATGGTTCTCATACGCCTATCACTATAATCCCGTGTGCACCCGCGATTATACTGATTGTCGCATGATCCACATAGCTTGTACTAGTTATGTATGAATCAAGGTATACATGAATTTGAAAATAAGAATGTGTACGTAGAAGAATGTCGTATGTAAGCATGTTTATGTTTAAGCATGTATGGGACCCACGTAAGCGAATCCCTCGGATTACGCTCGCGTATAGGTACGAATGTACGAATCATGAGTAAGGATGAAAGTATGAGCATAAGTTTAAGTATGAATACGCATGTATGTATGAGCATAAACATAAAACGTGTAAGTAGTATGTGTATAAGCAGAAGCGTAAAACGTATAAGTAGTATGTGTATGAGTACAAGCATAAAACGTATGAACATAGGTGTAGGTATGAAAAATAAATATTGCGTATATGGTGTACGTTGAGACATTGTAGAGAAAAAAAAAGGTTAAGTATGTAGATACGAACGATATAAATGATGTTATCGCGAGATATCGACTAAAATGTGTATGATGATGTGCATGTATAGTTGTTTAAACAAAACGTTGAGTTTGTCGAATCAAAATTAGATTGAGCTTGGTTTGAAAGGTAGAATATAGTTTGTATATGCAAAGGAACATAAAGTACTCATTGGTCATGCTTAACGTATTTTGTAATGATTGAAATGCTACTTTTGTTTAAAAAAAAGGAGTTCACGTATGTTGAAAATTGTCGGTCCCCATGAAGTCTTCTAGCCCACGTGTTTTGAAATTTGGATGACGAGTTAAGCGTTGTAGAGAAGGGTTTTTTTTTTTTTTTTAAATAACGGGTTTGTTTCATTTGCATCAAAACATGAAAATTTTGGACTTTGAAAGTTCTTGTGAAAACGTCGACCCTTAGAAAAGAAAAGAAATTTAGTAAAAGAACTTAGTGATTGTTTAAAAATAATTTTAACAAAGGATTTATTGATGTTGGAAAGAGTATTTGGTAAACGGTCATATAACATCTATGAGGTCTTATAAGTAATTGAGAAAGGTTAGTTTGATTTCGATTAAGAGTGGAAGTCTCTAGTATGATGATATAATGTGAACGTGTTTCAGTTAATAAATCAGATGTGAAGTTCATGGGCAAGAGATTCATTAGACCGATTAAATTGATAGGTAGCATTTCGTAAGGTTTGGAAATTCATGTAGTAAAACGGTAAAGACATGATTAAGAATCTTGTGTATATGATTTGAGTGAAAATGGATGGTAGAATAAGAAGTACGTTTGATAAACAATGTATTTTGAAATCGGTATAAGTAGGTATTTTGAATAATGATAAATGATTTAGGTATAAAACATGATCGGGTTTGCATAATAAAATATTTTGAAAGAGAAGTTTTGGGTAACGGTCACCTAAGTAAGGGAATCACCCCTAACTCGTTGGTGAGGTCGTTTTAAGGGAAGAGGGGTGGAGTCAATCGTCAAGCTAAGGAAGTCACTCCAATCTCGATCATACCTCTCCACTAGTTGTTACAAGGAATATGAATTTAAATTATATGAAAATCATGCATATATAAATGTATCAAAAAGGTTCGATATGTTGTGCGTGTGAAAAGAGAAATCAAAGGTAAACTCGAGGTTGAAAGATTGCATCGTATAAAATGAACAATAGAAACACATGTTTGACCAAAGTTTGGAGTGTTCCAAAACGGAACTTTGACTAACCAAAGTGGTCGAAAAGTCTTTTGAATTTGAGGAGCATGTTTTGGCCTAATAGGTAAAATACTCTCGCCGACAAGTCGGTTAACGGTATTTACCCTTCCGGTTACTACATGTCCCAAATCAATCGAAATTTCGAGACTTGGCGGGATTTATGAAAAAAATGCCAAGGAGTGGAACTAGTCGACAAGGTGCGGGTTTCACCCCTAACTTGACGATTTCGTATCCTAAGTGTGGTTGGTACTCGTCGGGTCAAAATTTAATTTCGACGTGTTGACGAGGGTCCACTAGAACTTGAAATTTGAGATTTACCATTAAGATGTGGATTTCACTCCTAGCTTAATCGCAATATCTCGTGTAAAAAAAAAGAATAGGTAGATTGAGAGTCGTTCACCAAATTGTGGGTTTCACGCCTATTTTGGTGAATTCGTCTCATTTGTACAATATGAGTGTTGTCGGATTTAGAATAATCGAGTAAAATGCATGAGGGAAGTGTATGTCGAAGGAGATACACAAACAAGTATAAACACATAAGAAAGCATATCAAGGATGATACTTAAATAATGAAATAAAACAAGTATTAACACATAGAGAAATATGTCAAGAATAACACATAAAGAATCGAACAACGAAACAAGTGTTAACACATAATAAAACAAGCATTAATGCGTAAGAATAACATGTCGAATATTACACATGAGTAACATACATGTTTAAAAGAGCATAAATAAGTAACAAATAAAGTATCATGTAGTAGTCCAAGCAAAGCATACGAATAAGGTTCTAAAACTATAGACTAGGCCAAAGCATTCCTACTTTTCCTAATTCCCTATAGTTATGGCTCTGATACCAATCTGTCACACCCCAACCAATGGCGGAAACATCGGGATGAGACGAAGTGTGAAGATTGCTAGAGACATCATAACGCTATTTGTGACAATATTTAGAAATTCCAAATTTCATTTCATTTCATAACTTCAAATAGTCAACATTACAAGAAATTCAAATACAACAAGTTTAACATAACAACATGATAACATAACAAAATTTGATACAACATATTAAACCCTAACGTCTATATGTGTATCTAGGCATCAACGCTACTTCTTTTCTTAGCATCGTCCTCATCAACCTGTAACATGTTTAAAATAAAGTTCAATGCAAAAGCAAAGGCGAGTATACAAGTTTGATACGTACATAGCAAAAGATAAGTTTGAACAATTCCTCATAGCAAGCATGTGATTCAAGATAAACATTTAAACATGGCATGTGTCTAACATATCAAACCAAGAAAACGCAACTTGCTCATGACATAACCAAAGTTTCAGTAGAGGCGGGTCGTTAATCCTATAGCGCTACATATGTCAAGGTTTGGCTCGTACGAAGTTAATGATAAGTTCCACACATAAGAATCACCCAAATTTAAAGTATCAAGTCATCACATATACAAGCATGTTATAGGAATGTTCATGTGTTTAGACAAAAGTTCATGTGTAAGTTTCAATAGGTAAACATGTTACACCCCAAAAGTGGTAAAAGTAAAAAGGGGAAAAGTACGAGTATACTCACAAAGTTTGCATATGTTTTCCGATTATCCAATTGTTGACGAGTAGAGATTTAGAGTCCGAATGTATAAGGGTTAAGGTTCAAGTATGTTTAGAGTCGAGATTCGGTGTTTAAAACAACATAAAAATAAGATATGAGAATAACATGGAAAATAATCATTTAGTACATATGATGCTTGTTCTTGACACTAGGAAACTCGAAGGAGTTTAGATGTTTTCATGGAACAAGGTTCCATTAGAATCGTGACAAGTTATCATAGTCTAGGATGATGTAATCTAGTACCCCGACATATGAACACTAGTTCATCATCAAAGATTCGATTATTCGAATAATATATTTAGGTTATATAATATATGTCCAATAGTTCAAGCATGAGGTAGAAGATTAAAATCTTCATTTTGGTACCTCTAAATGTCATAGAAGTCATGTAGGAGGTAGGAAGATCAAGTCTTCCATTTAGGCACCTCTATGTGTTCACCACTACACTTGATGTAAAAAAACAACCAAGGAGGGTCATGAACATACAATAAAGAATAAGAAATATACACACTAACTAAGAGAAATCATCAAATCATGTGAGGATTGTATGTTTGGACAACCCAAGTTGTTCCATAATCACTCATGTATCAAAGACAAAGTTTGACATGACTTGTGGGTTAAAAACCCTAAACAAAACACCAAGTTTATGAGGTTTAATCCTCTGATTTTAAATGTCTCAACCTTGTTTTTAAGCTTAACCAACCATGGGATAAGTTGTAAGCATTAGGACATAGGTATGAGATGTGTTAGACACAAGTTGCATAGGTTTAAACAAGTTTTTGATGAACACAAAAAACAAACAGAAAGTTTATGGACTATTTCGGGGCATTTCCAGGTCTGATTTCTCTAAGGAGAAGTCTAGGAATCGAACCCCATGATTATACAAGCAAGTAGGAAAAAGAATCGAGTGAATCGGATAAGAATTGAGTGAGTTATGCTCATTTTCGTGAAGGGGTGTCAATCTACTCGAACCCTTGCTTTCAGCTACGGTTTGGTGGATGTTTTGTGAGTTTTTAGAGTTGCAAAAGTGGTAGGGAGGCTGGTTATAAGTGGTATTTATAGGGGGAAGGATTAGGGTTTCAATGGGTTGGGCTCTGAAAATGTTTAGAAGGGGTTACACCTTGAAACTAGCCCACAAAACCCAACTATATGGGGCTGAATTTTGCTGAATTGGGCTGCCATATTTCTTTATTTTTTTATTTTTTTAAAACATTATAATGAGTAATTTTGTTAATTAAGTTGTGTAATAATGTGCAACAATGTTTCCCCTAACTTGTAACAAGGTGAAATATGAAATAAAACATGATTTAACTAGGTAAAAAGTGTAATGTACAAGTTTTATTTACGTAGCAAGTTCCGTATTTTACAACGATTACAATGAAAGAATGGTTATAAGAACACAAGATTTCCAAAGTTAGAATTTCACGTAAGGTTTCTAAATGTAGGAAGTTTGAAAACGCAGGGCGTTACATCCAAGGACACAAGAGCTTTTAATACCGGTTTATCCTCAACGTCTAATCAAATCAAAAAGTGAGAAAAATGTTTTTAGCTAAGAAAATAAAAATTAACTAAATGCTGAAAAATAAAATAAAATAAAAACAGATAGACAAGATGAATCACTTGGATCCGACACGTGTATTAGTACAACCTTTGATTATTTTCGCACTTTTGCACTTGTTTAAGAGATTATCTTAGTTATTGTAGTAGGCCCCTCTTTTGAAGGTGACGTTACCCTCAACCCAGTAGTTTGAGTCAGCAAGGATACAATCCTAAAGGGTCGGATTATTGAAAGATAATGAATTAAGTTATTAATGCAAATTGTGGTAGGCCCCGCTTTCGGCGGTGACGTTACCCTCGGCTAAGTAGTCTGAGTCAGCAGGGATACAGTCCTAAATAGCCGGGTTATAGTATTAATAGTAGTTAACTTATGAGGGGGTCAAAGAGTTTGGATCCCCGCCATCCAATACCTATGGGCATTGAAGGAGATCCTACTAAATTTGACTCAGGTCCCAAGCAGGACCTCTAAACGCTGAACAAGGGCAAGACCCTTACCAAACCGTTCCCTTAACCCCCGACCAGGTAGCCAACATACCTCCATATAGACCGTGGAGATATGAATGGTGAAAATCTTTTATTTTATATAGACAGTAAAATAATGCCAAGACACCACGGACAAACGACAACATAAGCAACTAGTTATTAAAGTCATTAATACAAAACCAAATAAAAAGTGCAAAAGATTAAAAATAAAAAGTATTATACTAAACACTTGTCTTCACCAAGTGATGTAAGAGACGTAGGCAAACATGGCCTTGATTGTCAAGAACTCTTACGATCAATCTTGGATCCCGAGACGACTCACACACTCTACGATGGACAATGGATGATGGTGGTGGATGATGGTGTTATGGTGGTGGTGGGTGGTGGATGAAGTGTGAGAGAGGTGGTGTGCCAAGGGATGAGATGGAATGAAACCAAGCACTCCTATTTATAGGCTGAACAGAAGGCTGGGCACGGCCCCGTGTCCGCTGGACATGCCCCCGTGCCCGTCTGACACTCTCTCTCCTCATTAATTGTAATTCGCAATTACAATTAATGCGCCTGCTGTACTTTCACCACGCCCCCGTGCGCGCTGGACACGGCCCCGTGGTGGGCAATGGAAGCTTCTATAAGTTTGTCTTTTATGCTGCTTCTTGGGCACGGCCCCGTGCTGGCTGAGCACGGGGCGTGTTCAGACTTCTGCTTTCTCTTCTTTGCCTTGGAGGATGCCGTTGAGGGTCCGGGCAGTCTACTTTTATTCCTTTTCTTGTATTTATGCTAGAATTAGTTGTCTTTTTGCTTCTTTTGTGAATTTGAGCTCATTTCATCCTGAAAATACAAAAGGAAGACAAAAACACTCTTTTTCCAACATTAGTACTTAAAAAGGGTTAGTTTTATGCCTTAATTGATGTGATTTATATGTTGCATTTTACACACATCAGTCAATTATCGGGTCCTGAAATTGTGCAAGAAACCACTGACAAGATAACTCAAATCAAAGAAAGACTGAAAACGGCTCGAGATCGTCAGAAAAGCTATGCAGACAATCGACGCAAGCCATTAGAATTTCAAGTTGGAGATAAGGTACTCTTCAAAGTTTCCCCTTGGAAAGGAGTAGTACGATTCGGTAAGAAAGGAAAGCTGAGTCCAAGGTACGTGGGACCATTTTCCGTAATTCAACGAATAGAACCAGTTGCTTATCGTTTACAACTACCAGAAGAACTAGTTGGAGTACATGATGTGTTTTATGTATCCAATCTCAAGAAATGTCTATCAGACGAATCCCTGGTAATACCTCTTCAAGATGTAGAGGTAAATGAAAAGCTAAAATTTGTTGAGAAACCACTACAGATAGAGGACAGAAAAGTCAAGTTTCTCAAACACAAACGACTGGTACTAGTCAAAGTCAAGTGGGATTCAAAGAGAGGATCGGAGTACACTTGGGAGCTGGAATTGGAAATGAAGCGAAAGTATCCTCACTTATTCCAATAAATCTCGAGGACGAGATTTTAATTAAGGTGGGGAGGATGTAAGGACTTTCAAAAATGTCCCTAAATAACTCGTAACTAAAAACCTAGACCCCTGAAACCCTAATCCATATAAAAAACAAAGAAATCTAGAAAATTGGTCTTCAGGTGGGCCGCGTAAAGGTTAAGTAAACCTTACGCGGGCCGCGTGAACTTGAAACTCGTCCGGATAAGCATCCGGGCCACGTATAACCCATCTGTCACCCTAACCCATGACCCATGCAGCCTATACGTAGACTAGGCGGCTACGCGGGCCGCGTAAGTGTTACCCTTAGATTTACGCGGGCCGCGTAAAACACAAATTCAGGCTATAAATAGCCTAGCTCAGGGGCTTTCATTCTGTGTCGACGAAATCTTTCATAAATGAATTCTCACTACTTAAAAGATATAATTTCATAATAGCGAGGTGCTGCTACGATACCGGGTATTAACTCCATCGCTGTTACGATTCAATGCCCGATCGATTAAAACTATCCGATGAATGTTTAAGTGCTGCTCAAATTAGGGTTTATACTTTGTCATTCGTCGTTAATTCGATGGATGTTTAAGTATTGCACTTTGTCATTTATCGTGAGGGTTTAATCTCGTGAGTTATCGTAAAATGCTGTATTAGTTACTGACCTGGTTCGTGTGCATTGTTATTTAAATTAGGTTATCAGGCTAATCAATAGGCTAAGCTCTGCCCGTATAAATCTGCAATGTGAGTCATTCTCTTTTTACCAAACTTGCTTTCAAAATCATGTTTGTTTTCAAAGTTATAATTACAGGGATTAAGTCTTTGTAATCACCAAGTTACAGCCGGCATGTGGGGTTTTGTATACATTACTTGATAACCGTCACCATTGGACAACGGGTTAGCCAAGGGGTGATATGACCATAGTCACAGACACCAATTGGACAACGAGGTAGCCAATAGGTAGTCGAGTGACAAATACCGTGGGTATATGGTTGATAAACAGAAACATTGTAATCGCTCTTAATACTGTAAATTATAACAATATGCCGTTTTAACAAAAAGAATGATTCACTCAGTATTTCCCCGCTGACAAAACCTTTTTCAAACATGTTTCAGGTGATCTGTTGTGATCCAGGAAAAGTGTCGTGAAACACTACAAGCTTAAGGAAGTGGCTCAATATAAAATAAAGAAACATGTTTTGTAAAGATTTCCCAGCGAAATCACTATAATGTAAATTACGGGATTTATCCCAAATTATGAGATAAAATAAAACGGGCAGTTCAAGTTTTAAAAGATCCTGTTTGAAATCTTCCGCTGTCGCATTAAATAAATAAATACCACGGGGTTCCTGTCCCGCGGCTCTGGACCGGGTCAAACCGAGGCTGGGGCCGTGACATTTTCAAACCATACTAACCATATGTACAAAAGTATGATAACACAACTCTAAAATGGTCGTGACAAAAGTCTTGGTTTAGTTGCGGAAGCTTTGATTAAGTGTGTACTCGGTTCATTTTCTTGCTTGACCGTCATCCGTCTAGTAATTATGGTCACCTATAATCAAAAACACCAAAAATAGTTAGTTTAGGATGATTAAGACTTGATTAAATGAGTTCGGGAAGTTAAAACACACAACAGCAACACTATTGCAGACTTTTTGATCCCCCGCGGGGCGCGACACATACATGCCGAAGCCGTCGCGGGCCGCGACCACCCTCACGTGACGCAACGGGTTATTAGATCACTGTCGCATAGCGCGACACCTTTATTTTTAAAGCGAGTTCAGATTATAGACCTGCATATTTTCAACTAGAATGATTTTTACGAAATTGGACATAACTTGTCCATTATTGACCCGAATTAGGTCCCGTTTCTTCCTACATGATCGTAGTTTGACCCTCTATAACATAGAATTATAATCCCATATCATGATTCACAAAATTCTTAAATTTAAGCTATTGGCTTATAATAAATTCAATTTATTTTGACCCGTTTAGATTTCTATACTATAATTTGTCTTATTACTTTCAGTTTTTGTAAAGGCTTGATCTATATGATCATTTCTAAAATTCTGGGATGTTACCCATACGGTTTACACATCGTTATTTATGTGTTTGTCCTTTATTCAACCCGTTTAACTATTGACCAATTAAACAATTTAACACCAATCCTATATTTGGAATTCATGCATATTTAAGTCATACCCACAACTAAGTTTATGACTTATATTCGGCGTTATCATTTATCGGCTAACGACTAATATATATATTATTTCCAAATCCGGCATGGTTTCGACGTCTTTAATCATGTAACCTTCCCGATTTACATCAAGACATCATATTTGACCCGTTTAGCTTTCGTAGCGACATCCATCGCTTTATATCACAGGTGTTTTTCTACTTTGGTTATTTTACCCGTTTAGTTTGTTAGCGAAAACCATTGCTTTTATCAAACCAGATATCTATAATTAGAGTCATTTTTGACCTGTCATAGTGGAATCCACCACTTCTACGTTTTTACTTATCGCTATACTCTTGTTATTTCGATCGGTTAACACATATGGAATTCTCCGTTTTAGTATTAACCAAACTTCATAACGATTCAATTATCATTCAAGTAACTAAACATAAGATACTAGCGAAATTTTACGAAGCGTAGAGCCGCGTACCTTTAAAGCTTTCCCTTTTTCCAACTATCCGTTCCGTCTTGGTTTCTAGACGATCCTCCCAAATTACCTAAAAATCTAATTCGGACATATCGCTTAGTATCCATACTTCTACATTAAACTTCTAGTGTTTTCAACTAGTCAAATAAGTGATTATTTCATAATTCTCACTTATTTTAACTTCATTCAAGCATTTTATCAAACATCTTATGTGCGAAATTGTTATTCTAACACTAACAAGTTCATGATGAATATTTTTAACCATATTAATTCATCATATTCAAGATTTGATGTCTCATATCCAACAAGAACATCTAAAATTATACACTAACCCCTTAAACAACATCAATTTACCACCATCATCAAAGGATTCATCCTTTTTATTCAAAACCCATATACTACACATATGATGATTCATCAGTTCAAGTAATTATGATTGTAAATCATCAAATTCCTATCTGGGGCTTGTTCCTAGACATGTATTCACCTTAATTTAGCCATAACATACATCAATTCTTCAATAATTTCATTTATGAAATTTCAAGAATAATCAAGACATCACCAAAGATTAAAATTAAGCATACCTTGTGATCCCCTAAGTGTAATGATCACGAATTTAGCTTGAAATCGATTTCCTACTTGATTCCTTCTTTGATTTTGAGTAGAATTTGGTGAACTAGGGTTTCAAGAACAAGGATCTTGGCTGGGTGTTTTGGTCGAACTCAAAAACACACACAGAGTGTGTGTTTTGATATTATCAAGTGTTTTAAAACAACTTTCAATAATTAACCAACTGGTCCCTCTAGTTGAAAGGTTTATAAATAGGGTTAAAATCCCTTGTTTCTTTATCATTTGACATAGATACTAAACTAAATTAAATATCCTAGCTTTTATTTTTATTTTTTTTCACTATTTTTATTATCAATATTATAGCTCATACATGTAGACACACATATATAATTTAATATTTTAGGGGTGTTACAGTTCTAAAAGCAGTTTTAGGAATGTCCTCTTCCTGTACTTTCAATTGATGATATCCTGAGCGTACATCGACCTTAGAAAAGAATCGAGCTCCTTGCAATTAATCAAACGGATCATCGATTCTCAGTAATGGGTACTGATTTTTAATCATGACTTTGTTCAGTTCTCGGTAATCAATGCACATACGCATTGATCCGTCCTTTTTCTTGACAATCAAGATTGGTGCTCCCCATGGCGAAGAACTAGGCTGTATGAATCCTTCCTCCAAAAGTTCATCCAACTGTTTCTTTAGTTCCTGCATCTCTGTTGGTGCCAAATGGTACGGTGCCTTGGCAATTGGTGTTGTAACTGGTAGTAGGTGAATTCTGAATTCGACCTCCCTATCCGGCGACAGTCCCAGTAATTCTTCTGGGAAAACATCTGAGAATTGAGATACTACAGGAATATCTTTCAATTCTTTTCCTTTAGTGTTAATGATTATGGAAATCATACACACTAGTGACCCTTTCCTTGCATAGCTTGCTATTTTCATCACAGAGATGAATTTCGTGGATCTCGATGGCTTATCTCCTTTAATTGTGATCTTTTCACCTTTTGGTGAATTTACTTGTATTGACTTTTGATCACATAGAATACTGGCTTTATTGGCTACTAATCAATCCATTCCTAATACAATATCAAATCCAGCAAGATTCATTGGGTAGAGGTTAGCAATAAAATTATGGTTTAGAATTTCTATTCTTGCTCCCTGCAAGATTTCAGTAATCTTAATGGATTCCTCATTTGCCGTCTCTACCATACATTATTGTTGGAGTTTAGCTAACGGTTGGTTGAGAAGTTTGCAAAACGAAGTATTAATAAAACTTTGGTTCGCACCAGAGTCAAATAATACTTTCGCAAAAAAATCATTAACTAAAAACGTACTTGCAATCACGTCCGGAACCAGCTTGGCTTCTTCTGCAGTTAGAACAAATGTTCTAGAATTCTTGATAGTCTTGTTGTTCATGGCTGGAGCTAGTTTCGGACAGTTCGGTTTGATATGCCCCTTTTCTCCACAATTGAAGCATACTCCATTGCTGGGTTTCTTCCTACAATCTTCTTCCTTATGTCCCGGTATTTTGTAGAAGTTGCAGTATGTGGAACATCTCCCTGAATGCTTCTTCTTGCAGGACTTACAGTAAGGTGCAGAAGTAGAACCTATGTTTTTCCCACGGTTACCATAGCGAAATTCTTGGGTAAGCTTTTGGACTAGGTTCTTCCTCTGGTTCTCTTCTTGTGTACGTACCAATTCATCAGTCAAGGTATTTGCTAGTTCTACAGCTTCTTCTATGGTTTGTGGTCTAGCTACCTTGACTACGTGTCTAATCTCACTGATTAATCCACAGATGTAACGGGAGATTAATACTGGTTCTGGTGATGCTAGGGTTGGCACAATTATAGCATATTCGAAGAATACGGTAGTGTAGCCCTTGCAGTCTACTCTAGTCATTCTAAGGTTTAAGAACTTATTAGCTACTTGTTCTTTTTCGTTGGGAGGACAGAATTTTCTTTCGACCATGTTCTTAAACTCAGTCCATTCTATATTATAAACTATGTCACTTCCCCTAGACTGGAGAATAGTATTCCACCATTCTAGAGCTGCATCTTAAAAAGATTGGAAGGAAACATGATTTTATCTTCCTCTGCACATTTGCTTATTTTTAAGACAGCTTCAGTCTTTTCTATCCAACGTAGGGCTGCAATGGCTCTTTCATTGCCAGAGAATTCTATTGGTTTGCAAGACCAGAATTCTTTTGTAAGAACAACCATATGACATGTTCTTCTTCTTTTTGGAATAGGCAATTGAAGTAACGGTCCATTGTTTACGCTGTGACTGGGTTCGGTAGGTGGTCCTTTACTTCCACTGTTAGTTTTATTATTTTCCGCTTCCTTAACCGTTTTGATAATATAAGGCATAGCGTCTATGATTCCTTGTGCCACTATTTGTTGGATGACACTATTATCTAATTGGTTCCCATTGTTATCGTTATTCGGGTTTTCTTGATTCACTTCGTTGTCCATTTGGATTATAAACATTTACCAAGTATTAATATCACAGAACAAGATTTAATACCAACATTTGCACAAACAACACATTGGTCAAAACCGTCGATCATTGCGACATTTACTCTATTTCATACATATATCTATATCTATTACAAGCTGCAACTGGAATTTAAAATACATTACTAGTTACGCATCAGTAGATATTGGATTATCTATATTAGTTGATTTTTTTCAACTACACACACACACACACACACACACACACACACACACACACACACACACATATATATATATATATATATATATTATCGTAACTAGGGGTTCATCCAGTATTGCATATTTCGCTTGTCGTATTTCCAAACGAGTTTTTCCCCTATTTGTCTTATTCTTTCTCCCTCATCTACTAACTCCTCACCAAATGTGCGGAGTTCCTTCACGTTTTCGGTACTCATGGGTGGTGGTGGTGCGGGTATTGGGTCAGGGTACTGTGGTACGGGTTCTCCATATGGGTATGGGTTTTCTAGTATTTCCCGAACATACTGATCAGCATCCCAATATGGATCTAGGGGGTCAAGGTTGGGGTATGGTGCTATAGGGTTTGGTATGGGGTTCCTCCTGTGGGTAGAGTTCTCGATAATCCCTATGTTCATCCTCCCATGGGTCATAAGCAAGAGGATTAGGTACTGGGACTCTAGGGATTTCGTTTGGGTTGAATGCGGGTATGGGAACCTGGTCTCCTGGGTTAGGTTCTATTTCCATGGGTTGGGTTGGGAATAGTGGTAGTGGCTTTGGTGCAATGATTTGGTCTAAGTTTGGGTCTGTGGCAGTGGTAGCTAGTATGTGAAATTTGGCCAATCGCCTATTGACTATGTCTTGGGTCTGGGCATTCATCTCCCTATTTGCTGCTGCTAAAGCCCTTTGTTGCTGTAACTTCCTCATTCTCTTCCTACGCTCATGTGCTCCCCGAATGAACCATCCTCTCTTTATCATGGGGAATGGTTCTTCGAATTGCGCCTTAAATATGAAAATCCCCTTTTCTGTGTCAGCTGAATACCCCAAAGGAGTAGGCTGGGAGGAAGTTCCTTCCTCGCTAGGAGAACTAGACAAGTGACGATAGGCGTCGGATAGACCTTGATCACTCATACTGTAAACTAACAAATTGTCAAATAACACAAACGATAATATACAGATATGCACATAATCACATAGATTATTTCTTAACATAATGGATAAAATTTTGGTGTCAGCAGAACACTTCTATGGCTAAAATCAGTGGCTGTAGCTCTGATACCACCTTCTGTCGGAACCCCCGACCCCTGCCCCGGGAGGCGGGCGACCGCGAGCTACTCAGAGCCGGTGGTATCTGTGTTTATTAATTTGGCAGCGGAATTTACATCAGGACCGTAGTTAGGAAATAGTTTATCAGAGTAAAACACCACAATTTTATAATAATAAATACATGGGATAAACCCAAGTTTCCATTACAACAGGTTTATAGGGATAAACCCTAATTTATTAAAATAAAACTTTTTCTTTATTAAGGTAACTTTTATAGCCACTTTTCCAAGCCTTCAGTGCTCTCCAACTGGCTTCTATTTGGCTTTCACATTTTGTTACCTAAAATGCGTTTAAAACCATTTTATCAGCAAGATATACTGGCGAGTGAATCACAGTTTAATCAAGAAAAGTTTTATCATTTTACAGCATTGAGGGCAACCCGCAATTACATTTGTTTACATCTACTTTAATTACCATCCACGGTACTTTCAATCCTGACTTGTGGTAATGTTACTACTCACAAGGTAGTAACAAGTTATGTATACAAAACCCCAACATACCGACGATAATTGTAGATTTACAAATACTCAATCACTGTGAAATATAATTTAAAACATTTGAGGTTTTGTAAAAACAGTTCACAAAAAGAATGATTAACTCACATTGCTAATTTAGGTATTTCCTTGTGATTTCCTGGTTATAACCTATTAATTTATACAATGCACACGCGTTAGTATAATAACCCAATTTACATTAGCTATACCCTCCCCGAGACAGAACTCCAACGACTGAGTCAGGCAGAGCCTTGACATGCGTTACGGAGCACTAAATCAATCGGGCAGCGTAACTAATACGTAACCGGGGGTTATGATACTTACATCGAGGCAGAGCTTTGTTATTTAGTGGGTATAATGCCCGGGAATTACTTTAGCTATTCAGAGAATTTAGAGATTTTGAGAAATTTTGAACGATTTCAACTGAACGTCGAAATCTCTATTTATAGGGCTGGAACAGGGGGCTCTCGCCCCTGCGAGAGAAACATGAGAAGCCTTCGCGGCCCGCGAGCAAGGTAGGGTTGGCCCTAGCCTCGATTAGTCACCGGTATAGGTTTGTCGGGTGTCACGCCACGTGGCGGGCTGGGGTGCGGCCTGGTGTCAAGGGGTCGCGGCCCGCGACAGACTTTCTTGTCTGTGTCGCGCCCCGCGAGCGGCCATATATATTGGTTTTATTTAATTTTTGTAAAATAAAGGTAAGGGTGTATTTTAGGATATATAGGGGTGTTTTAGGGATTTTAGGAGAGTTGTTATAATATTGGTAAACTTACATAGATCATTAGTTTGTATTCCTCCCCTTTAATGACTAACTAAATCAAATTTGTAACTCTTTTTCAAAATATGTACTTTTTTCAAATTAAACAAACAACTTAATTTAGAGTGTATAATAAATTACTAATTGTGTAGGATAAATTATGAGTTGTGTAAGATATATTTTGAGATGTGTATGATAAAATTCTATAATGTATAGGGTATTTGTAGGAAAATTTTGATATGTGTAGGTTTTGTAGATTATATGTAGGATAATTAATGATTAGTTGACTAATTAATTGAAAAGAGAAAAATTAATGAGATAAGTTATAAATGAAATAGTATTTTACCAATATGTCATTTCTTCTTTTTCTTCTTTCAGTAATTTTCTTCTCATATGATCCTCTCCCTATACACTTATATGTATACATTTCACAACATACAAAATATAAATATTATTATCAAATACATATACTAAAAGAAAATTTAGTTTTTTCATATTTTGAAGATACTAAAATAAATCACTAATAGACAAAGGTTAATGAAAAATATAAATATAAATTAAAAAATTCGGGTATATGATTGGGTATATAGTTCGGGTATCACCTAATCCCGTACCCAACCCATGCCCACAAATTTTTTTAAAAATAATCTCATACCCGGCCGAATACCCAACGGGTATCGGGTAGACCGGTCCCATTTGTGTCGGGTTTCGGGTATACCCGTGTAACACCCCGAAAACAGGTTTGATAGTCAAACCACGTTAATATTAATGAACAGGTAAAATACCGTTACTGGTAAAATTAACCAGGTGAATATTAGGATTTAAACAAATAATCCTAATGTTAATTAAAAGGAGAATAAATGCTATGAAAAAAAGTAAGTTTATAAGCAGCATGAGTTAACGGGACTTAAAATAAAACGGGTTATAACTCCCGGGACCCACTAAGTAACTAGGAATATCAACCTAGTTAGTTAAGTGTTTTAAAATAATGAAGGAACTTGATATAGTAACCTTTTTATAACTTTTAGAAACTAGAGGGACTAAAAGGGTTAAGTGAGAAAATAATTATTATTAAAACAAAAATTAAAAACCCAAAACACACACCTGGTGTGTGTTTTGGTCATAGACAACACAGGGGGCGAACAAGCTTCCTTCAACCAAACCCTAACTAGTCAAAAATCAAGCAATTGGAAGGCCAAATCAGTCCCAAATCGAAATCCAAGCTTATTTTAGTGATCATCTAAGTGAAGGGATCACAAGGTATGTTAAATTTCATCTTTTGGTTACATCTTAGAATTTTGATGAACATGAGAAATCAAAATCTGAACTTGGTCGATTGATATTTAGATGAAATTAGTAATGAAAACATGTCTAGGAGTAAACCCTAGTCAATAACTTGTTGAATTAGTGATGAAAATTATGAAATTGATAATTACCCATACGTGCGTTAAGTGGGTGTTGTAATTATGTGATGAAAACTGAATTTCAATGTTGAAATAGCGTAGAATTGATGTTATGATACAAGTCTTGGTATTGTTTATGAATGGTAGCAATAAGGGTTTGATTTAATGATTGAAACTTGGTTAAAAAGATTAGCCATGAACTAAATAGAAGAGGTATAGAAACCGTGCCCGCTAGGTATTTGTTAAAATGCCTAATCGAATGTTTATATGTTGAAATTATGAAAGAAACACGTAATTGGCTAATTTGACTAATTTCGTGTGAGATGGAATAGTACGGGTTTTAGATATGATGGTGTATGAGAATCACCAAATAGAACTTGAATATATGTTAATTTTAGTTCTAGTTCTTAATTTGACAAAAATGAAGTTGAGAAGATGGTAAAATTAGGATTCATATGATGACTTCTTGAAATAGATGATGTTTTTGACATCTCTTAGCCTACAATCACTGTGTTATAGGTTCCTAACCATTACCAAGAGTTTAATAAGGGTTATAGCCATGGAAATGGGTTGCATTTAATGGTTTGGGTCGAATTTGAAAGGACCCTAAACATGATTTTCGTAGCCTTTTATATGGATTTTGACTAATTTAAAAAAAAAAATCATATAAAATCAACCATTTATCCAATTTGGGTGTTCTATACCTTTTCGGAAAGATTATGGAGTAAATTTTTACTGTTTTCAATCATAAGAAACAAATGTGGTTGTTAAATAGGTAAAAAAAGTGAATTAAAACTGTTGTTCAGAAACCTTGTAAGCTGATTGAAAAATGAAAATATAGTTGTTGTGGTGATTTTATAAAAATCATATAAAATCATAGAAAATTCGTTAGAAGGTGTACCTTATATGCTTGCGAAGGTATTGGAGTTTTCTACGATCCATATTTGAACATGTTAATCTAGTTTGGACTTTAAATGGGTCATAAAGGTCAATTACAGCAGCTGTATAGAAAATCGCTGCACATTAATAATGTTATTATTAATCCCGAATAGACATATGATTGCGTATACTTGATTTAGTCATGAAGTATTTATAGTTAGGGACAAATAACACTTTATATGACATGCTTAAAGTGTTCGAAATCACTTACTAACTAGTTTGTATGAGTAACTTGACTAACGGGTCAAACGATTAGTGAATGGAAAGAATTATGAAAAAAAAATAGTTGTTGAATAAATAGCATACTTTGATGAATAAGTGTGTGAATCCATAAGGTGTGATGGTCATGTTAATGTTTGACTAATCTAATCATCTTATGGATATGATATGGTAGTTTGACTCTGACAAGCTAGGTAGGAGCTTGGAAATGAACGGGCAAAATGTATACAAGTTCAAGTATGAAGCTCGCAAGGATGCAAAGTAAGTAAAGCTTAGACCCTTATCATAAGATATACATATTTATTTATAGATTATAAATGAGATTTTGACACGAAATGATACGGGTCGGAACGTGTCAAAAGATGAAAAACCATGTTTAATAGTAAAAATGGGTGAAATGGTAATTTGGTCATGAGATGACATAAATAAAAAGAGATTTTGAATGGCTACTTTCTAAGTAAGCCTAAACGAATAAAAAGGATAAAATGGTGATTTAGTCAAGAATAAATGGATTAAAGTTGAAGTTTAAAACGACACCAAGTGTCATGAGCCATGTTGGGCAAACGCGTAGGAAAAAGATTTAAGAGACCTAACTAATTGTAGAAAAATCCGAAATGAGTTACTTAATGAAATGGTAAATAAATACCATTCAAATAAATGCGCAAAATGTTAGGTCATTTAGACTAAACGGGTCAAATGGTAATGTTGATACCATTTGACAATTAATGACTAATAAGTGTTTGTGGAGTTTTTATGCATACAAGATAAAACGGCTTATGAATTAGCGATGCTATGAATTAGGAATTATCGAGACAAGGTATTAAAACGGGCCAATATGTTGATCCGAGCAAGGTACACATAAATAAGTTTATAGTTAAAATGGCAATTTTGGTCAAACATTTAGTGAAAGTCCTTCACCGTAAAATGAGGGACTAAAATGGACCAAAAAGCCCTTGAGGGAAAAAACCGGGTAAACGGCCCTTAGAGGTTGTTTAGGAATTTGTATCATGATTATGTAATCCTTAGATATGTAGGGAAGTTACAGGCATAAACATTCGTGGGTCGAATGCCTAAAATGGGTCATTTGCGCAAAATGACTAACCGAAAGGTAATGGGTTCATTATGTTAAATCCACCATAAAAATAGTTGTGGTGGATAATAAATAGCTATTTAGATACGGGAACGCAAAGTGTAAAAGGGGAAGAGCGTGTTAATGCTTAAATGCATAAAATCCCCTAAATGGGTCAAAATGGATTTATGCGCATTGCTTATGAATTAGACGCGTAATTCATAAAACAAAATTTTTGAACCCGAGCTATGAATTTTGAGTTAAATACATTGGTTTATGTAATTGCATTATTTAGAAACAAGTTGGTGGAGAAGTATCAAGCCGTCGCGCCCCGCCACAGATTGTGGCGCCTGGCGAAAGCCAAGGATAAGTCTGTCGCGACCCGCGACAGACTACAGAACTGGCAAATTGATTTTTATTGTTGTTTGATTGTTTAGAACTTGTTTTAGACTATTATTTAAGCATCAAAACTAACTTTTATGTTGGTTTTGATCACAGGTAAATATCATGGGTTCCCGGATGAAGATAAAGCTCAACGAAGAACCGAACACTATGCAGTTACAAGCTTCCGCACATAGTTTCGTCGTTATTTTTAAACAGCGAACTCAATTACATTACGTTGTATTGTTCTTAAATTGTAAAAGTTTTAATAAACCCGTATTTTTCAATATATGTGTATCCATAATTACATATTTATTTTCGTAAACCATACGAAAATTGTTAAATAATAGTATGGGTCTTACAACCTGTCAGGCTCGGGTATTTTTGTCATCCCTACCAAAAAGCATGCCTCTTTTTTTTAGACCATACAACATTTCCAACCGGTTTTGCACACCACGCCAACCAAAAATGTTAACTTTAAAAAAGAAAATACATAAACCTAAAACTAGTAAAATAAATTAAAACCATAAAAAATTAGACATAGCATGGCCAATTATATATATATATATATATATATATATATATATATATATATTTGCGATCTCGCGTTTTCGGGTCGGTGTGATTTCCAACATCTCTGGTGGAACATTGTCATGTGGCCTGTTAAACATCTTCAAGTCCTTATCACCTCGCATTGTTCATCCGCCAACGCCATATATTTTTCCTCCTGTTTCTTTTTAATGTCCACCAACTCCTGTTTCATAAATTTGTATTCTTCAAGCTTGTTGAACAAATCAATTGACCTTTTGGTCGTCGTTGTGGGTATACCACTAGTGAAATCGGTATTCGGTGTACCCGCTTGGTAGTTGCCCGAATCCGATGACTTTCTTTTTAGCCCCAAACTACTACTGTCTTCACCCAACAATTGTACCAGGGCCCATTTCTCATGTTTTCTAATCAGCTCCCACGCCTCAACATGAGGAAAGCCACCTCGAAGTCTATTTTGGTAATCTTTTAGCGCTTGTTTCATGACATAAGCATCGTCGCTCCCGCTAGGACGTAAACGATCCTATAATAAAGATAAAGATTATATTAAGGTAAAAAATAACAATATATAAAGGTAAAAAATAAAAAATTGTTATGAATGCATCATTTATAAGGTGACTTTCCATATACACAACTCCTATAACTCCCATGTCTTTAAGTTCTTTTGTATTAATGTATATGCCTATATATAGTGGCATTTGTATATGTTGTATATATCTCAATGAATAACAATTCTCTATTCTATCTTTCTCTCTATGTTCCTTTGATATTTACTCTTTAGTTCATATACTAGTCGCTAGAATTAATTCTCATAAATGAATTTAAGAACTCATTTTATAAATAATTCTAATAGAAAAGACGTTTAGGTTTTTTTCTTTTTTTAATACAAACTTATGCATTAGATACCACACTCATATCCACATTCTTATTCTAGTTTTAGTCGAATTCATTATTTGGTGACATTTTATAACATAATGAATTGTATAATCTAGTTTTATTTATACATTGTGTTTCACATGTTAGTGGTTTTGAAGATAACTACAAAATGATCATACTTGTGGTATATGATCATAAGTTATAAACATGGTGGTTGTTTCAAACTTTATATGTTCTTTAACAATCTTGCTACTTCAATAGTATATTTGAAATTTGGCAATACAAATTGTTTTATTCTACCCATATAAATAATCTTCTTATCATATAGCAATTTATGATTCATAATGCCTTTCATTTTATATCCATTATCTCCTTTATGGTAAAAATATTATATTGAAAAACATATATGACGCTGCCTAATGATGTCTAATGATTTTCATTTGGAGATTATCATTTATATAGATATTATTGAATAAGGCTAATAAATACCAAACTTGTGTATTATTGTCATTCCCATGAAAGTTTATAAGCATGCTTAAAAGACCCGTTTATTTGAAATAAATTGAAGTAAACACATGACATATGAAGTGTGGGTCTCACGTAAGCTCATTATAAATTTATGGAAGCTCGTAAGATTTTCGATCGACAAATTTTGTTGTCTTAGTCATATAACTACTTCTTGATTTACATATAAGAAGGTTGAAAAAAAATTCCACTTGTCAAACCTCAAATGCGCTCTAGATATATAAGGTTTGAAACAGTCACCATGAATGTTTTGTGACTCTAATCCATTCCTTGAAGTGAATGTGATGATATACTGATTAGTATAATGGTCGTGATTATGTACATGGTGAAGAAATTGTAATGATGCGACCATGAAAGTTACAATCCATTCCCTGAAGAGAATGTGATGAAGAAAATATCAATTTAAGGGTCATGATCATGTACATAAAAAAAAATGTTTAATGATGCCCATGTTGATAATGAGATTAAGCATGCTAATAATGAAACTGATAGCAAGAAGTAGCGCACTATCAGATTGAATATACGAGAATAAATGAAATGGGAAAAGATGTAAAACATAATAATGCATTATCCTCTCGTATTTAGTATTGTGTATTAAACAAACATGAGTGCATGTAAAGTATATATGATCATTTAATGATTGGCGTGACCGGCCAGACCATACCGAGTCATTAATGATGATGTGAAAAGTATTGAAGAACCAGAAGATTCGTCTTGATAAATATACATGTCATATTTGCTCTCAAGTGAAGTTAAGTATTGATCAACAAAAGTAGGGTGTGAATCCCCAAATATTCTAGAAATAATATGAAAATAATTATACAAACATGATACCATTTAGTGTTTTAAAATCGATGCATCGTCTAAATGGTTATTAAATCCACAACCTGAAGCTTGTGTGATTGTGGCTTAGCTAATGTGATAACAAGCATATTAATCCAGATTACTATTGGTTACAAAGCCAATGATCATGAGAGGAGCAAAAGTTCATTTTGGTACATGTAATTTTATATATAGTACCATCAATTCACATCAAGCCAATATGTTATAGTTCTCCCCATACAATTGGTTTTTTTTTTTTTTTTTTTTGTCAGAAACCAAAGATATCTAATCAAATATTTTGGTTGTGCGACATATATTGAAACTCATCCACCATACCGCACAAAGATGGGACTTCTAAAAAGTTTGAGAATATGTTGGGTATAAATATTCGTCTATGATTAAATACTTAAAGCCATTAGTAAGAAATTCGTTTATGTCTCATTAGTTTTCACTTTAGTGAATGAATGTTCCCAACATTAGGGGGAGATAACAAGCAGTTGGAAAGTGAAAAATAAAATGAATTATCATGTCATATTGATCCTCATAAACTAGAAGTTTAAAGTATAATTTATTTACCAATATTGAAGAACAAATTACCAGACAAATTCACTGACCTAAATAGAGTGACTAAGTAAGTCATATAATCAACTGCTTATGCTCCAGTTATATTTGTGTCCCAAGAGGACAACCACATATTTTTGTAATGAGTCTATTGCACGCCTAAAGCATGGTAGACTAGTTGATTCCAATAATAAAATTCCTTGAAAATTGGAGCAAGTAATTAAGATGGTCAAGTCGAGGTTATAGTAATAAGATCTCCTAAAGAGATAATAGACATGATGGTTCAAGAAGAACCTCAGGTACCTGAAAAATAAAGAGATCTCGATAAGTTGTATCATGTCTAAGATATGTATGGAATCTAAATAAAAATCGACGTCGTTATACTTTTGTATATAATGTAGCGCTTAAAATGATTAAATGATGAGGATCAAGATTTAAGATCTGCCTATGAATGAATATTAAGATATGATCGGCCAAAAAAAAATAGAAAGACGCAAATAAGGTAGAGTTTAGTTCTCTAATGAAATGGAAAGTTTCTGGACCAACAGTCCATACAACTGAAGTTGTAAAATATGCTGGATACAAAAGTGTCTTTTACGCGAATCATGTGAAAATCAAATTAAGTGATATAAGTCAAAATTGGTGGCACAAGAATTTGCACAAATACCTATGATTGATTAGGAGAAAACGTATTCTTCAGTGGTGGATGCATTGACTTTCCAATATCTTATTAGTCTGGTAATATATAAAAGAGAATTGACACACGTCTTATGAAAGTTATGTATCACTTGATATTAAGTCATATAAAATAAGTTCTCGAGAATATTATGATTATTATATAAATTCAGATCTGAATACATATACATGTTGTATATGTTTTTGAATTGAATTTAATTGGAACTCCTGATCGAGGTATTTTAGGGACACTTTAATCCATATTAAATATAATTAAAATGCATTCATATTAGTAGCTTAAAGTAAATTAAATGTGTTTAATTGTGGTTGAATGATTAAAAAACTTTACCATATGAATTCTATGAGTTTTTTCCCAAAAAGGTGTTGGTGGAAAACTTATTTACCAAAATGGGTGATTTGAAAAGTATTTACCAAAATAGGTGTTTTTTGAAAAAAAAAACACTTTTTCTCACTCCTTATTTTATTGGATAAAAACAATTTCTATTTTAAAATATTCTTATAAGAAGAAATTATAGTAAAATTAAAAAAAAAAGGATTTATTAACATTTCTATAACTTTAAAAAAATATTTAATAGAAACACTTTTATTTTTTCATGGGTACTTTTTTAATTTTTTAAAGTATTTCCATAAACGTTTTTGTTTTTAACTAATAATAAAGTCAGCTTAACCATATTTGTGGAAAGGTGTTTTGTGAAACCTAATTTAATTATCAATTAGAGATCAACGTAATATAATGTTATAAAGTATTTTACCATTTATGTGGGTTGGATGGTAAATAAATTCTATAGAAGTATGATTTTATGATAATTTGACGAATTATGTTTCATATACATATTAAGCAAATAACACAAAACTTTTATATAACGGTGTTTAAGTTTTGCACGTATGACATTGGATGAAGTTACAATTAGGTGATATTTGATTCAATCAATTTTCATAGAACCTAAAAAAGCTAATCAGTTTATTATTAAAAAGTGTATAACACAAATTATGTGAAAAAACAAAAATATAAGAACTATAAATATAACTGTATCATATGTTTTTGTAAGGCATATCATATGGATATATATATAATGGTGCATAAATATTTATATATTAATAAATACTTATTAGTCGTTTCATTAATGTAGATTATTAGCTTTAATAATACAAAATTTTTGATAACGAATGATATATCATATAATTTAAAACTTAGAAAATAATCACATATTATATTTAAACGTTTAAAAAATGCTATATATAAACGTTTCTATTAATAAATGTTTTAGAAAAAGTTAAACAAACCTTAAACCTTGATAACTGAATTAAAAGAAAATATTAACAAATTTGCCGTTCAAAAAAAATAATATTAAAACTTTTTTTTCTATATCTCGCGATCCATTTTTAGTTGTAGTGTACTTTTTTTTCTTACCACTTGTTAAGAAAATATCCTAATTATAAATGATTTTATCTATTAAAAATAGGAGTGAGAAAAAGTGGTTTTTAAAAAACACCTATTTTGGTAAATACTTTTCAAATCATCCATTTTGGTAAATAAGTTTTCCATCAACACCCTTTTAAGAAAAAACTCCGAATTCTATGAATGAGAATTAATTATATCAAATGTTGCAATAAATAATCATTTCACTTTTTGCCAACTCAATTCCATATCTAATTTAAAAAGTCTTTTGAATTGTGTACAGCTAAATCAAGACAAATATAGACTGAATCATAAAGTGGACTACCATTAACTTGTTGTGATGGGCTTCGATTTAATTGTTCTGATTGGGCTGGCTTGGTGGGCTTATGTGGTATATGAGAATTAGCTGAATTGGAAGGGCCCATACGAGGAATTGAGAGGCGGTGGAAATAAGGAATAAAAAGATTGGGGTGACGAAAGTTTTGAAAAAAAGACTATGCACGACACGGAAAAAGAAACGCAGCAACCTTTTTGCTGATTGGAACGAAAATCAAGAAGGTTACGACCACCATGACCGGCTAGGCTCTCCGTGGCTTCCTCTGAGCGGACGGTTCAATTTGGTTTTTACTTTATTCAGTTTAAACTCAGGTTTGGATGTATTTTTGACTTTGACAACGTTGTATGAGTACATTGATGTGTTGGTTTATTTGAACTATTTGCATGTGTTTAGAGTTCTTGCTTTACAACTTGTTCGGTTGATGACAAAACTTAGTAACTTGTTGGGTGACATAGGGTAGGTTGACTCACGCTAGTAAATAGGGTTAATCGAATTGTAAAAGATCTGATGACAAAGACCTATTTTTTATTATCATATTAAATTAACCAACTTTCCAACATCATGTCTATGTGATGGCCAATTAACTGAGTAAACTGAGTTTTGTGAAACCTAGAACCTGAAGTTTGGAGGAAGTTACGTTTTATAAATCTGATATCTTTTCTTATAGTTAGTTTATTAGTTTCTTTCAAATAAATCAAAACCCTCAATTCTAGATTAGTAGTAGTTAATTAAATAATTTAGCTAAACACTAACCACATATTCCCCGTGGATACGATACCCTACTTATGCTATCTACTTAGTTTAATTAGGTTTTTGCATGACTCTGACGACAGTCATCAACTCCCCATGAGTATCCTAAAGCATTTGAGTGCTTAAGAGTTTAATTGAAACACCTTATGGATGTAATTATAGCCCACCAATACTCCAATAAACATACATAGAAAATGTGTACCTGGTTATTATGGCATCTCAAAGTACACTGTGTACAAACATGGTACAATATGAATTTTGGAGATAAAAGCAAGTGTTCTTGATATTTTTGCATATGATATAGATATCTATGTGTTAAAAGGGCAAGTTTATATAGCAAAACTTTTAAGAGTGAAAGCACATGCATATTTGGATAAGATGGAAAGAATTCTCTCATGCATTGATAATGCTAGAAGCATTAATGATGTCAAAACCTCAAGAACGTACTATATCAAGTTCATAGAATATGTATGGAGTAAAATAGTTAGATCGAGTGTTATACAACTCGAGATATTTGCATAAAGAGGGATATAAGTTTGATTAAATTAGCCATGTTTTATTGACGTTCTACTTTTAAAAGTTCACTATAATCTCAGTTTACAGTGATGATGTCTTGGCATCATCGAGAGAAATTGTCGAGCTTTTAAAGGGAGAATTTTTGAATGACCTTGGCACGGTCTAATTATTACTCGAACTGCAGTTCTCATATATATGTAATTATATTTTACCAATCCCCCAAGTACATCTAGAAGATGATGTTTGGATATTTTAGTATGGACATATTTGAACCTTAAAGTACGTTAAAGGTTGTTAAATCATTTGTTATAAGAAATGTCTATTATCATCTCCTACCAAAGTAGAGATTCTCATTCTAAAAGTACCATCGTTAAATGCACAAGTGCATTAATATGTTTTGCTAGCTATGTATGGTTATAATAAATTTCACTTGAGCTTATTGTCATGATATAACCTTTGTCAAGCGAAGAGACATTGGAATGAGTTTAAAGAAATATTTCAGGTATAAACGATATTTGATTATATTTTACTAACCCATCAAAACAAGTTTGGTTAGTCTTGTAGATGCAGGAATGTAACGAAACACAGTCGTTGACGTATGATAATTTTTGGAAAGAGGCACCTAAAGTCTCGTTAGAAGATTATACAACATTGCTCAACATAAAGGATTGCACATTAAGGGATCAAGCAACAAATCATTCGCTACAAAGGCTTTATCCGACTTTCAAGGAAGATGGACATATGTCACTTAAAGGACACATGTTAAAATGAGGGGGAGACTTATTCAAGTTGCACTCTTTTTCCCTTGACTAAGTTTTGTCCCATTGGGTTTTCTTAGTAAGGTTTTTAATGAGGCAACATACCTGATCCAAAAGTATCAGGAGGAGAAAATACGCGCTGCACTCTTTTTCCCTTAGCTGAGGTTTTGTCTCACTGGGTTTTCCTAGCAAGGTTTTTAACGAGGCAGCATCACCAAGCGTATTAAAGGTATGTGGATAGTCAAGGGGGAGTGTTATGAATGCATCATTTATAAGGTGACTTTCCACATACACAACTCCTATAACTCTCATGTCTTTAAGTTCTTTTGTATTAATGTATACGCCTATATATAGTGGCATTTGTATATGTTGTATATATCTCAATGAATAACAATTCTCTATTCTATCTTTCTCTCTATGTTCCTTTGATATTTACTCTTTAGTTCATATACTAGTCGCTAGTAGGCCGTTGTTTCACAACAAAAATATGTAAACGTAAAAAAATACACCGCTTGATGCTAAACGTCGTTGAATAAGATCAACTTTCCTTGCATAGGTTTCCGTTTTTAACGGACTTGAAGAACGGTTCGGGTACTTCCTCCAACCATTGCATTGTAATGTTCGAGAACTTTTTTTTCCAAAACCATCTGATTTTTGTTGATTGTCTTTTGTCTTGTTTAAACTACAATGAACATATGCCTTGGCTAACGACTCTTCTTGTTTCTTCATCCAATTTTGACGATCTGCCTTACCCCCTTTCCTTTCGGGTCATCTTCGGCTTTTTCTTCGTCTTCAAGTTCTTATTCTTCTTCAACATAATCTTCATTTTCGTCTTCATCTAAGTTTTGAGTCTCGGGCACAAATTCTTCTTCTTCGTTATCATTGTATATCGGAAGCATGTGTTAAACATTATCTCTTGGTGATTGAGTCGGTGGACTCCGATAAGCAAACGGGTGAAAAGAGTTTTGGGCATCCATAGGATATTCATACCGACCGGGTGCAACTATCGTGGGACCTTGTGGGAGTCAAAATAATTGTGGTGGAAAATTGGGTTGGGGTTGGGTGTTGTAAAAACCCAGTTGTGTAGTTTGGGAGCTAAATATGGAGGTTGAGAGTGTGGGGAATAACCGAGTTGTGATTGAAATGGCACACTTGAACCACTCGATCCGCCTCGTCTATTTTGCGAGCCTCGCCCCCTCGCATTCGAATCGGAACCTGAAACTTTTTTCTTGTCATCACCCTTGTTTTGTCTATCCATAGTGTATGACAGGGGCAGAACTAATGCGGAACTAGCCGTAGCACGGGCTACGGCTCAACCCTGTATTCGTAGTGTATGTTTTTCGGTTTTATACATTAAGATACCCTAAACATATACTAGGATACCTCTAAAGAGAAAAATATGAAACTTGAAATTATTCGTTAAACCCAAAACATGTTAAATAATTAAGCCCAAATAATACATTTCATGATAATTAAGCCCAAATTATACTAAAGCCCAAATAAAATAATCCATTTATTATATTTTTCTAAATTGAAGCTTGGTAAGACGGATTTACGCAATCGAATGAGCCTGAAATATTTGAACAATGATATGGTTTGTGCGGTCGAAAAAGAAACCTTTGATAAAGTAAAAGACGACGATGTGATGGAACGATTTCGAGCTATGAAAAAAGAAGAGGGCAAATCTATTAGGTATTATCGTTTTTTTTATTATTGTATTTATTATCTTTTTTTTATTATTGTATGATTACACATTAAAGTTTTTTTGGGATAATCCTGAATTAAAGGGCTAGCTCCGCCACTGGTGTATGAGAAAATTGAGATTTAATGTGAGTATGTGAATTGGATGAAAAAATGAGATGGATAAATGGATTTTAAATAGAAAACAAACTAAAAAAAATAACATGTTAACGGCTATAAAGCCATTTGAAATTGAACCCCAACGCGGTAAACAATCACCGCATCATCCTCCCCTTGTGTGGTAAAGCTTATTGGCGGCCGTGTACACCGCGCGGTAAACTAACTCACCGCATTAGTTTACCGCTCCACCCCGTACACCCGCATTGGGGCGTGGCCCTTGGGGCTTGGGTTTGAAGCCAGACGTGGGGCGGGCTTGAGATCTGATGTGGCGGCCTCCTATTCGCTGTCCACCACCATGTCATAGCGGGTGTTTGAATTTTTTTTTTTTTTAATAAACTGCCAAGCCCCGCCCCCAACCCAAGCCCCGCCATACCCCACGGACACGTCACTCACCGGTGGGGGGCTCCAACTCCACGTGTCAACTCATGCCCCCAACCCAAGCGTCACTCACCGATGGGGGGGCTCCAACTCCACGTGTCAACTCATGCCCCCAACCCAAGCCCCACCATACCCCACGGTTTAAGGTTCCTTAGTATCGATATACACCTGTTCATCTTTTCTGTTCTTTTTTTGAGGCATACCTTCGGATTTAGGTCAATTCCGGCAGTTCAAATTGTCCCGCCTAATAAACAACCTTCAAAAAAAAATGGATTAAACCCTTCGATTAATCAGAGACCAACCCATTTGGTTTTTAAAAATGTTGTTTCGGAAGCCTTTCTCCAAGAATATCAGAGCCAGGTTTCGATCCTGGGACCTGTGGGTTATGGGCCCACCACGCTTCCGCTGCGCCACTCTGATTTGGTGATAAGTCATTAATTTACTTTATAACATCTCATTTTCTGCTATACCCCATATATCGTGATAAGTGATTTCCTTTAATTCTTACACGATTTCAACCCATCTTCGCAACTTTATAGACACCAAAAGATCGACCCCAGTTCGTAATTTTGGTTCACAGTTTATGGGTATGCGAAAAACTTTTTGGAGTTCTTTGCAATCAAACTTCAAGAATTGGGCCTAGTATTGGTTCAAGTTCGGTAAAAATGGTGTTGATGCTGCCATTTACTTCCCCTTTTTCTATTCTTTGTTTTTGTGTTGAAAGTTTTCGTCTTTTTTGGAGTTCTTGTTGGTCAATTTTTGCATATAAAATGAGCAAGTTCCCACCTGTAGTGGTTTCCGGATGGATGACCTTTTTTTAGGGGAGCTGTTTGTGACGAGATGTGATCGCGGGTGTGAGTGATCTTTTGTCAATGGGTGTATACAAATACCCAGGCTTTATTAGACGTTCAAAAAAAAGGAAAAGAAATGAGCAAGTTATGTACTTTATTCGTTTTTTGAATGGGTGTATACAGATGCCCAGGCTTTATTAGACGTTCAAAAAAAAAAAGGAAAAGAAATGAGCAAGTTATGTACTTTATTCGTTTTTTGAAATAAAATTTAACTCCCAGTTGGAATATTGTGGTTCTTCAAGCTAGAATAACTAAATTATGGGAAAACTTACAGTTTAGCTATAAATGTTGTTTCTTGGGTCAATGATACTTGAACTTTAGGATGCTGTGGTAAAATCTTTAGAAACCTATATGGCATGCTTGTATATTTAAAAGACAGATACAATTTGGCCCCAATTTGTGTTTAATTTTTTTTTTTTTTTTTGGTCAATTTTTGGATATTAAAGAACCAATTTTGCACTTTATTCATTGGTTTTTATTGAAACTTTTAATTCCCAGTTAGAATATTGTGGTTCAACGCTTAACGGTTATCTGAGTAATGAGTATCAAAAAAGGTGTTTTGTAGTGTAAAATTTGGTTTTAGAAAGTGTGCTTGAGGCGATCAGAAAAACGCCTCAGTGTCTTTTAAAACGAATAAAAACTGGTTCTTTTAGTGTGCAAGAAAAATGTTATGGTAATGTTGACCCTGATTGTGAAAATGTGTGTGTGTGTGGGGGGGGGGGCAGTTTCTTGAGTGTAAAATGTGTCCTGATAAGCTCTTTTCGGGTATCATATCCTAACAAACATAACAAGGTGGCCATTGGTTGTTAGATAACAATCAAAATGGGTATGGGTTTGATGGTTGAGTGGAATGTAAATGGGTGTTGATGACGGGGGTAGTCTAAGATCAAATAAAATGATTTAAGTACACACAACTCCGAAAGGTTAAATGGTTCGAAGGTTAAAAAGCTGCGAGGTGGGGAAAAGCAATACGGGAACAGTAACCAGTCACATCCCTGTATTGCTTCACCAACCCACCAGCCGTAAAAGCAATGCAGGTCAGCAGAACACATGCTATTATCTGGGGGACAAAAGGCTTCAACCCCCGAAAGGGTAAGCCCCTCACTGCAAGTGAGGTCACTAGTCAAAAGCACTCTTCTTTGGGAGACATCTTCTCCTATATAATTGACACTTCATTTACTGAGTTTGGACATTCCGGATCAGACTTGTTTCCTTAAACTCTGGTCCTTCACATCGTGTACTTGCTTCATGCAAGTTGCTCTCATTCACATCCAACTCACGCTTATTCTTTTTGCTTCTTCATCCTTTTCTGAACACACTGCAGAATAGGATCTTCAAACAACAAAAACAAACTAGTGAACCTCCTTCCACGTCTTGCAAACGTGGGGGGACCCCACGACCTGCATTAGGCAAGGTTAAACCCTTTAACCCTTCTGCCTAACCATCCTCGCTACTACGTTTGGTCTATTATTTGTTGCATCAACAAGTTGGCGCCCACCGTGGGGCTACGCCGCTATTTCTCCTCAAAAAGACCTAGTAGTGTAGCTCTTCTCTCTTGAAATCACCATGTCTGAAAGTGGATCCCCGGGTGAGGTAAATCAGGTTCCAAACACTTCAACCCCGGGTAGCAGCCAAGCTCATGTGGCTATACCAACCTCTTTCTCAACTCCGGGGAGCACACCCGAGTTTCTTACCTTTAACACTCCAACTCCTTCCAGATCTGGAGTTCCTTCCCCTAATGTTGGCGTCTCTGACACTCCAGCGCGTATTGAGCTTACCCCCGAGGGGGTTGCCAACAATTTCCTTGAGTTGAGGTCTCTCCTCAACCAATATGTGAACAAAGAGAAGGATAAGGGAGTGAGGATTCGCCTAGACTATGATGAACCTGAACCAACGCTGTCTCCCGGACCTCCCATTCCACCTTTTACAACCAGGAATGAGGCTGGCCCCAGTAATCCTCCAAATCCTGCTCCATATTTGTCTACAATGGAAAACCCCACAACACGTCCTCTCTTTTCATCTCAGCCAGTTATGAGTGGTGCTCCTCTGGGTCACGAGCTGACCCTAGATCAGCTCCTACAGTCCCCAGTAACAAGCTTTCCAGCTTCTACAACAACCTCATGGGAACAAGCCCTGTCCGTGCTTCCATTGGCACGGAGTGCAGTTATGAGCACCCCCCTTGGAGCTAGCTGCCCAGTTGTACCTGGAAGCTTTCAAGGCTTCAACCCTATGTCCCAGATGATGACTCAGATGATGGCCAACTTCCCGTGGCAACACTTCATCAATCAAGTGTTAGCCACTCAGGGGAACAACAGTGGTAATAACAATGTGGGTACAAGGGTCGAAGAAGACTTGGCCAAACCCTATAAGCCAAGTAACCTCTCATGCTTTTCACAACAGATAGCCGATTATGACTTCCAAACGAAGATCAAGATGCCGGCCCACATTAGAACATATGATGGGACGGAAGATCCTGAAGACCATCTTCAGATCTTTACCGGTGCAGCAAGAATCGAGAAATGGTCAAATACGGAATGTTGCTTAATGTTCATGCAAACCCTTGTGGGGTCAGCCAGAATCTGGTTCAATGACTTACCTGCTCGAAGCATTCGAAGCCTCGATGATCTTAGCAAGGGTTTTCTGGCCAACTTCTCCCAGCAAAGACGATATGTCAAAGATGCGACAGTCATTTTTCAAATAAAACAACGTGACAATGAAAGTCTTCGCGAGTTTATTGAACGATACAAGAAGGAAGGTCTGACCTATATAGGGGCAGATGAAAAAATGAGGGTAGCCGGTTTCATGAACGCTATCACCTCGAAATATCTCACAAGAGATTTCAACAAGTCCCTACCCAAGACCTTGGAAGAAGCTCTCAAAAGGGAAGAAACCCATATTCGGGGAGAGGAGGCAGTTGACATTAAAGAACAAAGGAAAAGAGGGTCTAGTTGGCGAAGTAATAGCCCAGTCAGAAAAAGAGGGAACCATAACTCCTATGACTAGGGGTGTGCAAAAAAATCCGAATCCGAATTATCCAAAATTCCGAATCCGAATTATCCGAAATATCGGATATCCGAAAATTCGGATATCCGAATTTCGGATATCCGAAAATTCGGATTCGGATAGTGATATTGAAAATTTTCGGATATTTCGGATATCCGATATCCGAAATATTAATTAATAATATTTTTGAATTATTAAATATATATAAAAAATGATGGTTGCCCTAAATTCTATCCATTCCTTTTCCAAGCCCCCACTGCAGATCGATTCAAATCTCCTCCTTTCCTTCGATCTAGAGATCAAATGTTTACAGAATCGTTCGTCAACAGGTTGTAATCATCGCCTGTCACTTTGTTCGATTACAGAATCCTCCGATCTAGCAAGCATCTAAATCAGTTATGTTTTAATCATCGTTTGAGATCATTTAAGTAATTATCGTCAGTAGCAAGCATCTAAATCAGTTATGTTTTAATTTCATTTTTTAGTAAACGATTTCTGATTTCTTTTTAGTTCTACTGCATGTCTCTTTAGTTTTAGTCTGGTTCTTTCACGATTTTAGTACTCTCATTGTTCCACTAATTTGGGCCAAGGAATTAATTTGTTGTAAAACTATCAAATCTCCGATCTTATCTGGTGTTATTTTCTATTTTTTTAATCAAATTTTCCTGAATGTGTGGTATATTGTAAATGCTGTTTGAATTTGATTGTGATATCGACATTTTAAGTTTTGATTGGCATATGGAATTCATAACTCATTTTGGTAAAAAAAAAATAGTTTTAAGAACTTCGGATATCCGTTTTACTATCCGAATCCGTATCCGAAATTTCGGATACGGATTCGGATAGTAAAAATTAACTATCTGAATTTTCGGATATCCGAAATTCGGATATCCGAATTTTCGGATATCCGGTTTTGAAGGATATCCGGTTTTGAACACCCCTACCTATGACAGACGACAGAAGGGTTCAGACCATCGAAGGTCTGAAGGCCGGAACCCTTCAACCAGGGAGAAAGGCATGAGCTTCACACCCCTCACAAAGACTCCTCAAGAAATCCTTGCAACAGAAGAAGTCAAGCAGAACTTTAGGCCTCCTAGGCCTCTCCCCAAAAGCAGGAAAAATGAGAACTCCACACAGTATTGTGAGTTCCATGAAGAAAAGGGTCACCACACCAATGATTGCTTCCAGCTCAAGAAAAGAATTGAAGAGGCTGTTAAGTCCGGGGAACTCGCTCATTTGGTAAAAGGGGTTCGGGACAAAATGGCTGAAGGAAAGGGAAAGGAAGTCAATATGGTGGACTCTGATGAAAGGGTTCCTCATAAAAGACAGCGGTTGGAAGCTTGGGAGCTTCAGTGTGTCTGCTTTCCCCCAACAGAAAGAGACCCTCTTTCAAGCCCTCTTGTTGTAGAAGCTACTGTGGGAACGTTGAAAACATATAGGGCATACATAGACACTGGAGCGCCGCTGAAATCATGTTCGAAAAGTTCTTCAACCGCTTGAGTAATGAAGAACGTTCAAGGCTTCAACCCTCTGGAACCTCCATAAAAGGTATAGCTGATATCCCCCTCAAGCCTTCAGGGTAGCTGACACTAAATGTTCGTTTTAACGAAGGACAGAAGGAAAGAATCCAGCCTCTCACCTTTGTGGTTATCAACATACCTTTAAACTATGATGTGATCATAGGAAGACCAGGACAGTGTGCCTTTTACATGTCCGTGTCTGTTGGACATGGCACAGTAAAATTTCCAACTGAGAAAGGGATAGCAACCCTTCAACCCTCTCAAGAGGCCTACCTGGTTGAAGGTGAAAATTCCAGAAGTGAAGAAGATAAGCAAAGGCTAATCATAAATCCTAAGTACCCTGAACAAAGAATAAGGGTCAATCCAAACCTTTCGCATGAAACCCTCTCTTACCTAGAAAAGTTGTTGACACATTACAGCGACGTCCTCGCTTGGTGTCCAGAAGACATGACAGGGATCCCCCGAAACATTGCTGAGCATGAGTTAAGAATACCGCCCGATGTTAAGCCCGTGGTCCAAAAGAAAAGAAAAGAAGCTTAGCACCCGAAAGAAGCCTTGCTGCTTGCCAGGAGGTTGAAAATCTCGTATCAGCCGACATTCTCCGAGAAGTCAAGTACTAATCATGGGTTGCAAACCCGGTTATGGTCAAAAAGCCAGAAAACTCTTGGAGGATGTGCATAGACTTCAAGGATCTCAACAAGGCTTGTCCTAAGGACTGCTATCCACTACCGGAAATCGATCTCAAGGTTGACTCACTCACCGGTTACCCTTTCAAATGCTTTCTTGATGCTTACAAAGGGTATCATCAAATACTCATGAAAGAAGAAGACGAAGAGAAGACGGCATTCCACACTGATAAAGGAATCTTCTGCTACAAGAAGATGCCCTTTGGACTCAAGAACGCTGGAGCAACCTACCAACGTCTGGTAGACAAAGCTTTTGCAAGCCAAATCGGTAAAAACATGGAAGCTTACGTCGATGACTTGGTAATCAAAAGCAAGACGGAGTATCAAATGCTTGACGACGTCCAAGAAACTTTCAAAAATCTTAGAAAGGTTAACATGAAACTTAACCCTGAAAAATGCTCATTTGGGTTCGAAGAAGGAAAATTCCTAGGTCACATTGTCGGAAAACAAAGCATCAGGGCCAACCCAAACAAAGTAAAAGTTGTCCTCGAAACCAACCCACCAAAAACCAAAAAGGAGGTTGAAAGCTTAAACGGGAAACGTGCTGCCTTGAAGCGTTTCACCTCCAAGCTGGCTGAAAGGTCCATACCCTTCTACAAAACACTCAAAAATTGTTCTGATAAGAAGGATTTCAAGTGGACTAATGAGGCTGAGGAAGCCTTCAACCAGATGAAACAACATCTTGCTTCCTTGCCAGACATTGCAGCTCCAGAAACGGGAGAGTTAATTTCAGTCTATCTGTCGGTTGCTGATGAGGCTATAAGTGCAGTCCTCACCATCGAACGAAACACGGCTCAGGTACCTGTTTATTTCTTCAGCAAAACTTTAAAATTGGCTGAGACCAAATATCCTCCCCTTGAAAAGCTTGCCCTAGCCCTAGTTCAAACAGCTAGAAGGCTTCGGAGGTACTTCCAAGCACATCCTATACAAGTGGTCACTGACCAACCTATTAAGAATGTGCTTGAAAAACCAGAGAACTCAGGAAGGTTGGCAAAATGGGCAGTGGAACTAGGTGAACACAACATCACCTACGTCCCACGAAAAGCTATCAAAGCCCAAGTCTTGGCTGACTTCATTGTGGAAGTCCCGAACCAAAAAATCAACGAAGTAAACATTACCACCACTGAACCCTCCAACCCCGAAACCTGGAAGCTCTTTACCGACGGAGCTTCAAGCGTTGAAGGGTCAGGGGCTGGGCTAATTTTAATCAACCCAGAAGGGTTGGAATTCACATATGCTCTTCGTTTTGATTTTCAGACCACCAATAACGAGGCTGAATACGAGGCACTGATCGCCGGTTTAAGGCTGGCCAAAGAGATGAAAGTCCAAAAGCTTGAAGTGTTCACAGATTCATTACTAGTCTCGAGCCAAGTCAACGATAGCTATGTTGCCAAAGAACCCAATATGAGAAGATATAAGGAAAAATCCAAGGAGTTGATGAATACCTTCCAAACATGCAGTATCAAACAGATTCCCAGATCCCAAAACAAAAAGGCTGATGCCTTAAGTAAGCTAGCATCTCTCACCTTTGCCCACCTCACCAAGAAGGTGTTGGTAGAAGTGTTGAAGGCTCCATCGATTGATGAATTGGAGGTTCAAGACATAGTCACCGAGGAAGGTCCAAACTGGATAACTCCCATCAAAAAATTCCTTCAAAATGGTGAACTACCCAATGATCAAGTAGAAGCTGAAAGGGTTAAAATCAAAGCAAGGCAATATGTGTTACAGGGAGAAACCCTTTACAAAAAGGGTTACCTTGCCCCCTTGCTAAGATGTGTTGGTCCCGAGCAAAGTAAGTATTTGATCAAAGAAATTCACGAAGGCGTATGTGGAGCTCATTTTGGAGCTAGGTCGGTGGTTGCAAAACTCATGAACCTTGGATATTTCTGGCCCTCGATGCATCGTGACACCACTGAGCAATTGAAGAAATGTGATGCTTGTCAGATTCATGCACCAATCCCAAAAAATCCCAAGCATGATCTTGTCCCAATAACCTCAGCATGGCCATTCCATAAGTGGGGAATGGACATTGTTGGACCATTCCCCCCAAGCAAAGGAGGAGTAAAATTCTTGCTAGTGGCAATAGATTATTTCACCAAGTGGCCCGAGGTTAAACCACTCGCAAAGATCACAGGCAAACAGGTCATTGACTTCGTTTGGGAAAACATCATCTGCCGTTATGGATTGCCGGGGGTGATTGTCACCGACAACGGGAAGCAATTTGCTGAAAAGCCTTTCAGCGTTTGGTGTAAAGAGTACAGGATCAACCAGATCTTCAGCTCAGTGGTTTACCCGCAATCAAATGGCCAGGTTGAAAGGGCAAATTGAAGCATAGTGGAAGGTATCAAGGCAAGATTAGGAAGATACGAAAGCAACTGGCTTGAAGAATTGCCTAGTGTTCTATGGGCAATTAGAACAACTGAAAAAACAAGCCACAAGAAAACACCTTATAGCTTGGTATTTGGATCCGAGGCTGTAATCCCTGCTGAAATAGGAGTTGTAACCCAACGAATTGTCAACATGGATCCCGAAACAAACCAAAAAGAGACCATGTTGAATTTACAACTCCTAGAGGAAGCTCGAGATCAAGCTGCAATTCAAGAAGCCAAATATAAGCAACAAATGGAAGCCTACTACAACAAGAAAGTCAAGAATGAACGATTCAAGCCAGGGGACCTAGTCCTCAGAAACAATGAAGCTAGCAAAAAAGAAAATCAAGGAAAGTTTGGCCCAAAATGGGAAGGTCCATATACCATCCTTGAAGCACACAAAGGTGGATCCTACAAGCTAGCAGATTCAGAAGGGAAAAGGCTTCCAAGGCATTGGAATGGCAAAACCCTGAGAAGGTTCCATGTTTAGACAGGAAAGTTTGGTTTGTATCAAAATGTATTTCGAACAACACTATGAATACCTTTTGTAAAAGCAAGTATTGCTTGAATGAATGAAGTTGTTTTATCAAACTTGTCTTTCTATCCTAAGGTCAGGTTGAGAACCTAGCAAAAAACTCCATGACAAGGGCCATGTAAGGGGATGAGCTCCCAAGCCACATCGCTCAATAGGTTCAAAGGTTGAATGAACCTGTATAAGGGGTGAGTTCCTAAATCAATACAACTCCATGAGACTTATTAAGCCAAAGCAAAATTGTCTCATAGACAGGTCTGAACAACCTACACCAACCGTTCCTTAAGCCTTAGAAATATAACCAACAAATAGGCTTACGAAGTCAAATAAATCACAAAGAAATAATAAAAAGGATAGGTGCTATGTCTACTTGTTAAAAAAACACCAAGGCTAAGTGTCTGCAGCACTGAACCCTTTAAGGTGTAAAAAACATAAAGGCAACACAAACTCGACAAAGACAAAGTTACAAGAAAATGAAAATTATCTAAGGAAAAATACAAGCAAAAAGAAAAATTCTTTGGCAAAAAATACAAACCAAATCAAGTCATAAAGAGCCGTCAAGGCTTCAAGCCACCTACGTGACAGCTCGAAACACCGAAGGCTTCAACCCATCTACGAGTAGCCAAAAGGCTTGAAGGGTTAAAACCAACCAAACTGCCTTAACAAAACAAACATAAATATAAAAACATGACACAAATAAAATAGTTAAACATCATACCATAGCAAAGAAAGCCCTAAAAGACTTTCCAACAAGAGTTAAGGCAAGTCCTAGTAACTTGCAAGTTTAGCTATTGTTCAAACGGCCATACAGGCCTAACACACAACCAACAGAAACCTTAAGGGTTCCTGCAAAACCTAATATTGTTCAAAGTTAATATTACAAACCACAAATTCTTTTGCTAAGAAAGCTATGAATAACCATTAAACAATGGCAGAAGGCTTGGAGACCCCAGAACCTTCAGCTTTGGCCTTCTTTGCCTTCTTGGACTTCTTAGCCTTTGCACCACCATCACCACCCACTGCTGAAGCCTCCAAGCTTGCATCCTTCGAAACATCCGGCACACTTGAAAGAGTGTCATCACTATCTCCTGAATAGGATCTTTTTTTCGAAAGTGAACCCAAGACTTCCGCACACACCTTTTCATTAAGGCCTTCCGGTTTCAAGTCCTGTAAAACAGAAAGAGGCTTACCAAAACAAGAGGAAACCTGATGAACATAAGGATAGGTCAGCCTCTCCATCTGTTCAACTGAGCCTTTAAAAACATCAGAAGCTTCGGGACGAAACAAAGGAGACTTTTCCAGAGGATGCCCAGCTTCATGCAACTTATAACCAGCAATGAGGCCTTGGTGTTTTCCCAAATTGAGCAACTTTGTATAAACCTCACCAAGAGCAGAGTTAAACTCAGCAGAATGAAGCAGATAAGTAACAACTTGTTGAAAGCCCTGCTCAATCAACCACTGGTTATCACTAGTAGCCCGGGAAACCAAAGCCTTCAAGCTTTCCTTCTCCTCATCAAAGGCTTTCTGAGCAACAGACAAAGCCTCCTTGCCTGCCTTTAGCTTCAACCGATCGGCCTCAAAACTCTTCTTAAAATCACTCATCTCAATCTCATGCTGCTTCGACAAATCTTCAACCTTTTTTGACCAAGCTTCCTCCTTCTCAGCAAAACCACTTATCTCCTTCTTCATTGGGCCATCGAAGATTTCATTTTGTCTTTCTTCTTAGAAAACTCTTCATATTCTTGCATCCTCTGACGAAAACAGGCAACGCCCTGAGGAAGCATGGCAGCAAGATTACAAGTGATTAGAATCATACGAGACAACATCACATCATCATCCATTTCGGAGATAGTATTATGAACCGAAGGAGGAGCAATATGACTCAAGGCATCTTCACAAACAGTAGCATCCTTAAAACTGTCATCAATCTTCACCGACCAACCTGACACATAAACCGCATCCGGATCCAACCCTTCAACATCCATGCTCGAAGAACCCTGAACAGGAGTAGCAACAACCTTTTTGGCTGAAGCCTTTTTGCCATGAACAACTAGCTTCTTCTCTTTTTCAGAACCCACTTCAACACCTTGATCCCCAGAAACTTCGATATCATCACTCAACTCCACCGGTTCAGTAGAGGTGGATTGAGGAACACCTTTTAAACGACGAGTAGATCGCCGGGTCGAAGTCTTGGGAGCAAGAGGCTTAGAAAAACCTTTCACGTTAGAAACACCGACATATCCAGTACCCTCAAACCTTTGTTCAGTACCTTTAACCACAGCATTCTCATCAGGGATAACGGGAACATCTTCAAAAACCACATCAGAAGTGTCGTCACTCTTAATGAAATCCAAGGCAGACATAACTGCAAACAACAAACAGATAGAACATAAGATATAAATTAAGAAAAACACAAGAAAAGTGGAGAAGAAAATGCATACCCAGGCCATTCCTCATCAGAACCGGATCCCGATTAGCCTTTTCCCATGACTTACTAACCCCTAACAAGACTAGCAAATGCTCAGGAAAGGGACGAACCCTTGAAGGGCATGCCCGGATGGCTTTCAGAAAAGCATCATTCAAATCAGATTCAAGGGGTTCCGGTTCATTGAGAACAGCATCCGGGTGCCTCCACACCATCTTGAAAGGGACAATAGAGTCAGAAACCTAGAAAAAACGGTCCTTCCAGGCACCAAGGGTGGTAACCATGGAAGAAATAAGGCAAGCATCGACCTTAGACGTTTCAAAGGTGAACCAGTCACCGTTCTTGGCTAATCGGAAAAATCGACGAAAAAGCAAAAACGAAGGATCGTAACCAAGAGCACGACACAAAACCTCGAAATGTAAAACCCTAGCCATACCCTTTGGATGAATCTGACCAAAGGAGACTCGATAATACTCCAATAAGTTCAATACAAACAGGGAAAACGGATGACGGAGGTTCGAAAACTCGAAGTGACGGCAATAAAGAGCGATAAAACCAACCGGACATTTGTCAATTGAAACATCACACGCAGGAGCAGTAGGTCAACCCCCGAAAGGGTAAGCCCCTCACTGCAAGTGAGGTCACTAGTCAAAAGCACTCTTCTTTGGGAGACATCTTCTCCTATATAATTGACACTTCATTTACTGAGTTCGGACATTCCGGATCAGACTTGTTTCCTTAAATTCTGGTCCTTCACATCGTGTACTTGCTTCATGCAAGTTGCTCTCATTCACATCCAACTCACAACTCACGCTTATTCTTTTTGTTTCTTCATCATTTTCTGAACACACTTCAGAATAGGATCTTCAAACAACAAAAACAAACTAGTGAACCTCCTTCCACGTCTTACAAACGTGGAGGGACCCCACGACCTGCGTTAGGCAAGGTTAAACCCTTTAACCCTTCTGCCTAACCATCCTCGCTACTACGTTTGGTCTATTATTTGTTGCATCAACAGGTGTCATTTTCCATGCTCTCCCCCTTACAGGTTTGGAGGATACCCGATTTCAAGGGTCGGCAATTTCGAGCCATTCTTGTTACTGGGATAGTCCGGGTTATGTTTTATCTCTTAACGGGTCAAATGTTGCCTTGTTCATTTTTAATGCATAAAACATGTTACCTCATTTTATTAAAAAAAAACTTAAGTTATTATGGAAAGATTATGATTTTGTAATATATTTGACACTAATTATTTATTAAAAGTTCAACTTTTAGACAGAAAGTGTTTAGGGCCAACCCGGCCCAAACCTGTACCAAAAATCCTGTTCTGGTTGCTGACCCGTTACCCAGCCTGTTGAACTGGCCCTTTTTGCCACCTCTTCATGTTCTTTTATAATTCTGTAATATCGACTCGTTACAAGAATCAAGAAAAGTCAAGATTATTTATCTTGATGAATAAATGAATCCTTTTTTACTTGATTTGTTGCAGTACTTCAATTACAGGGTATGCTTGTTGTCGAAGGCATTAAGCACATACGATAAAATGGAAGCTCTTTTATGCCAAAATATTCATCCCATCAATATTTTATTGATGATGGCTTCTTCTAAAGGAGATAGTAAGAGGAATTACTGAGATCAGGAGTTAATGTCACGACCCCTGACCCCATCCTGGCCGGAATCGGGAGCCGCGAGCAGTCCAGTGGTACCGGTGATTATTTTTGAAAAACATTGCAGCGGAAATTTCATCAGGACCGTGAGTTAGGAAAAATATCAGAGTTAAAAAAACACCGGATTTTTATTTAAATAGATGGAATAAAACCCATGTTTTACAATGGTAGCTTTAATATAAATAAATTTGATTTTATAAAACAACATTTCTTAATTTGATTCAATTAATAAAATAAGCCACTTCTTGAAGTCCTTCAGTGCCGGATCCAATCCTTACTCCAATCTACTGTAATTACCTGAAACGCGTTTTAAAAAGGTTTTGTCAGCGGGAAATACTGAGTGAGTTCATTCAGTTTTTATACAAAACAGATTTGTTATAATTCACAGTATTAAGAGCAATTACAATGTTTCTGATATCAAACCAACTACCCACAGTATTTGTCACTCGATCATCTATTGGCTAGCCCATTTGTCCAATGGTGTCTGTGACTGTGGTCAGATCACCCCTTGGCCACCCGTTTGTCCAAGTGTGACGGGAAACAAGTAATGTATACAAAACCCCACATACCGGCTGTAACTTGGTGATTACAAAGACTTAATCCCTGTAATTATAACTTTGGGAAAATAACTTGGAGTTTTGTAAAACAGTTGATAAAAAGAGAATGACTCACATTATAAGCATGCAGTATTTGAATTAACAAGCTTCATGATTCAGATCCTTCTGAGAATTAGCATCTACTTTGATTGTAAGTGTATGGGGGTAAAGATTAGTCTACTGGTAAGACTAATACCTAATTTAAGAAATGATGCACACGAAACTAGGTAAATAACTAATACAGCATTTACGACAATTCACGAGATTAAACCCTCACAACGATTAATAAAGTGCAATACTTAACAATTCAGCGGATTCACAACGAATGACAGAGTATAGTCCGAGTTCGGACAGCACTCAAACATTCAAGTTGAAATCACGATGAATAACAAAGTATAAACTCGATTTGAGCGGCACTCAAACAATCGCTGGATAGTTATAATCGATCGGACGTCGAATCGTAATAGCGATCGGGTTATTACCCTGTTTCTGCGGCAGCACCTCGGGAATTGTGTGTGTTTGAAGTAAAACGGTTATAACTTGACGTGCATAATGAATTTTGACGTCGTAGGAACAACAGAATGCAAGTGCCAACATCCCCTATTTATATCTGAAAAGTGGTCTCCCCCGTGTGTCGCGACAGGGACCACTGATCCTGTCGCGTGGCGCGACGGGTAACAAAAGTAGGGTAGGGTGGACACGTTTCGGGGTAGCTTTGCTGAGTTGATTGTACGATCAAATTCAATTTTAACAACGAATTTAGAAGATAAATATTGATTAGGGTTTATCCCCCTTGAGTTTTAGGGGCCCTGATCCTGATTCTGTTTATTCTGAAAATTTTAGGGATTGTGCAGAATTACTTGGGTGTCTCAACTAGGGTTTCCTATTGGGTAAATAAAATAATAGATATGACTTTTGACGAGATTTGTTTACAAAATAAATAATAGTTTTGGGTAAATCACAAAAAGGAAATAAAACGGTGAGAAAAGAGAATGGATCCACTTTGTAACTTGAGGGTTCAACTAGAAAACCTCCTGGTATAAATTTTGGGTATAACTTCCAAGCTATATAAAAATATATAATGCACTCGTGGTAAGTATAGTACCCCTAATTTAACCTTGTCCCGAAGTCCCGAGATAGAATCCCAACAACTTAGTCGAGCAGAGCCCTGACATAAATTATGAGACTCAGATCAATCGGAAAGGGTAGCGGTGATTGGGAGTTACAATACTTAAACGAGACAGGGCTTTATTATTATGATATATAGTGTAAATAATAAAAATAAGAATATACATATATATATATATATATGATGTCGAGTGAGTGGGTGTAAGAAATGGAAGAAGGTTGGACAATTGATTTGTTTGTAGAAGGGTCTATTTATATAGTTGAACTTGGGATCATGACTCACCATGAATCAAGAAGCAGAAGACACGTATTTCTTCTTAACTAACTTTTATTATTCTTTTATTCTATATGTAAGTTTAGTGATTATCCATATTATTTATTTTATTAATTTATTAAAATTAGGACACGAAATAAAAGGAGACACGACAGGTCTTTCAATTCAATTCATATGTATCCATTTATTTTATTATTATTATTATTATTTATTTTAATTACTTTGATTGGTCTTTTTATTTTAAGTGTACACGTACATTACATACATATTCTTAAATTGATAGGTTAATTTCTAGATAGGTATTATTATTTTAACGGCTTCACTTATTTGGCGCGTATAACTTCTAAAATATAACGTTTTACAAAATAATAAATATGTCTTTAGAACGAGTATATTTTTGTCTACATTTGGGTCTAAGTTTCGTTAAAATGGAGTAGGTTCAAATATAATGTATTTTTATAGTTTAATTATTAAATAGTTACTAGGCCCGTCTAAATACTTCATATTTCTTACAGTCAACTTACCCGTAATCTACCCGTTTAAATATATAAGTTTTTATATACTTTTATTTTATTTAGAAAGGTCACCTATATACAGACCAATTTAGTTAATATAATATTTCAACCAACTATATAAAATTGTGTTTAAAACTATTTGGGTTGAATATATATATATTAAAAATAAACTAGTTACTAGTGGTTAACCAAACCTATAATTCTTATATGACAAAAATAGGAATGTTACAGTTAAGTATAATGTTAAAGATGTAGATGAAAAAAACAGCACCTGATAAGGCATCAAGTGATTTTTATTCTAAGTTTTTCTTCCCAAAAGACATGCTTTTATCTTGAAAAAAAACTAAAGATTGTTATATTCTTGTTCTTTATGAGAAATCTACATATAAGATGTAATGTTATAGCTCTTTTTGAGGTATAGATTTGTCATTTGATGTTGATTTGGTTTTGAGCTATATGTTTTGTGTTTTTTAAATTGAGAATATACATTTGTTATTTGTGAAAAAAAAATGAAAATGTAATTGTTTATTTTCGTGTGTTAGTGGGCTCTCTAGTCTCAACTATGATGAGTCTTGTCAATACTTCATGCTTGCATTGATAAATTTTCAATTTATTTCTTAAAAAGTACAATCATTGAGAGATCTTTAGTTTATAAAGGGTCCTAATATTAATACATGGTAAAAACTTATTTACACATGGTGTATACGGGCCGTATACAGTTATACGGCCCCTATATAATATAATAAAACCAACAAAGTCTGTGCCTTCAGACTTTGTCAGTTTTTTTCATTCCATACGGGCCGTATAACTGTATACGGCCCGTATACACCATGTGTAAAGAATTTGCCTGGTCGTATATAATGGATACGAATAACATATACGGGCCATATAACTGTATACGGCCCGTATGAAAAGAAAATTAGATTTTACCCAAAGTATTTAATGGATTTAAGGTGTCAATCACACGAGACATTTTATAGTCGTTAGGTGGTCAAATCTTTCTAAAAGTAGAAAAAAATAAAACTTTAACAAGTAACAAAGATTGAAAAACAAAAAAACGTGTCGTATGACTGTAATAAAAAGGAAGGGTGAGGCATTTGATGAGAGTTGTAAGGAGAAGCATTTTAATCACTTGTTTTCAACGGGGATGTAATGCAATGATTCTGCTAGTGGTCGGGCTTCCAATGCTTACACAGGGTGATAAACAACGCTGATATGAACCCAAACCAACTGCTTTGTCTTGAGTCGTCAGGAAAACTTTTCCTCAGGGGAGGGTGAGTAGTATGAGTCTGAGTCCATTGTGGTTCGTGAATGTTTCGAATCATCATAGAAGACGTGTCGGGTTCTGCTAGAAGAGTATAAGGATTTTGTTGGTTTGTTTCCAAGTAGGGTTTAGAATGTTTGAAGTATTCTTGGTTCAATACCAACTCTTCTGAAAGACAAGAATACAACGTTCATGTATCACAAGGAATGACCGATCTAAGGCAGAGAACCTGATTTAGATACACAAATTCATCACCGGTTTCTACAGCACAAGCACATACACAGTTTGTGTAGAGATCTTTACGTACAAATTTGCATTATCATTACGGTTACAAATGAAGTATTAAAAGATGTTAGTTTCTTGACAATATGGTTTCTCGACAAATGAAGTATTATCTGTCCTTGCTGCCTCTTCGGTTGGTAAAAGACATAGGATGGTTTCTAATACAGGCTCTTTTAGAGAAGCGTTGGGATTCAAGGGTTTATGAGTAAAAGATGGTAGTTTATTGACAGTATGGTTTCTCGACAAATGAAGTATTTCAACTAAAAAAATACAATTGATTACTCGGTCGAATAACCGGTCCGTTAATGTTGAGCTTCCTGATGCAACTTTCACAGTGGTACCAATGTCCTAATACAATCCTTCCAACGCCTGATTCCGATACAACCCTCGATGTTGATGAGTGAAAGAGTTAACATTCTGATTCAGATTGAGAAAGCAGATGTTTATGAGTGAAAGAGTTAACATTCTGATTCAGTTAGTAATGCTAGATGTCATTTTGGCTGAACCACAACCTATTACCAATTTTTACCATGCGTATACGGGTCGTATACCGTTTATACAGCCGTATACGACTGGTAAAAAATATTTTTACCGATCGTATACTATGTATACGATGATTGTATACGGGTCGTATATTGTTATACGGCCCGTATACTATGGGTAAAAAAATGGTAAAAAATGGTTTATTCTCTTTAATCTATTAGAACGATCCTTGTCTTGAGAACCTGATTCTAATTTAAACAATTGAATTTGTGGATCAACAGAAATAACTGAAAATAACTCGCCATTCTCTTGCATCCGTATACGTTGATTGTGGATTTAAGTTGCAAGAATTGTGTCCGTCGCATGGACTCAGACTCATACTACTAGCAGAACCCGACACGTCTTCTGTGATGATTCGAAACATTCCGAATCACTATCGTGTGTTGTAATTTTAATGAAGCAATGGAGATTGAATATGCTGTCACAGTTATCAAGACTGTTTGTCGGGTTTCCAACGTTCTACAGCACAAGTTCATCACCGGTTTCTACAGCACAAGTTCATCATCGGTTTCTACAGCACAAGCACATACACAATTTGTTGGAAGAACCCGACACGTCTTCTGCTAGTTACTCTTTTATTCGATTTCAACAAATCTTTCAAGGTCTTAAGTGATGGACGATTTCAACAATACGTTCACGAACCACAATGGACTCAGACTCATACTATTAGCAGAATAACCCGACACGTCCGGTGATTGTTGATACATGGAAAAACAAGGACCATTCACCTCTTTCAACCTACCAAAACACCAAAATCCGTACCGGTGATTGTTTATCCATACTATTCTTCATAGCCATATTCCCACTCACAAGTTGTTGATACTGACCTTCCTGATACATATCGTTCGTAACAAACTTTTCGTGCACTGAACCTTCAGTTGTGTACTCTTCAATCTTTTTGAGTATTTTTCTAACTTTATGCTTGCATCCACCACAGTGAATATTAACTTTGAGTGAAAGAGTTTGGAAACCGGACGGTAAAAACGAAGTAACTGTTGGAATTTGTGGATTTCGGTTGGTTCAGAAACTTAACAAGAGAAGCAACTAAAAAAATACAATTGATTTCTCTTCATGTTACGGAGAATGTTCTAGAAATTGAAGGAAAAGGAAAAGATTTGTTGAAATCAAATTCAACAGAGATAACTTAATACAACCGGTCAAATCACACACTATATAAAGATTACAGAGGTTTTTACCATATGTATACGGGCCGTTTGATTATTTCTTGTTTTATTATCACGAAAGTACTGAACAACCAAGATAGGCACAATAACAACAATAGCTTTCCATGATATGGAGACTGATCGGAATCGAATCAGTGATTTTACTGGAAGCCGTTTGATTACTTGGATCTCGAAAGGCACGTTGTCTGACATCTTGATTTTGATTACCAACTCACCATATCAATTTCTAGGTAGTTAACAACGTTAATTACAAAAAAACGTGATTCATATACACAACGGTCTCTTTGCTTCGTCCACTAGAACTATTTGTGTATACATTCTTTTGGTAGTTAACAACGCTAATTAGAAAAAAATCTGTAAAATTAATCATATCGATTGCTATAACAGGATGGATGTGACACACACAGATAGATAAGCTGTCACAGTTGTCAAGACTGTTTGTCGGGTTTCCAATGCTCACACAGGGTGATAAACAACGCTGATACGAACACATGTGTTTCGAAATAGGCTTTGTTCTTGGTTTAATGAAGTTATATGTAACATCTACTTATATTCAGATTTAAACAATGCCCGCCTCAACTGAGATAACGGACATCCATCAAGCTCAAAAAGAAAACTTGTGTTTCCCATAGTCACAAAAGATTGCGGTTTGTATTTCGCATAGCCACCGTTTCCGTAGTAAAAAACGGTTGCGGTTTGTATTTCGCATAGCCACCGTTTCCGTAATAAAAAACGGTTGGGTTTGCACATTCAATCTTCAATACTTCATTAAAATACCACTAGTAGAAGAACCCGACACGTCTTCATGTTACGGAGAATGTTATAGAAATTGAAGGAAAAGGAAAAGATTTGTTGAAATCGAATTTGACAACTATGACAGCTTATTAAAAGTAGCAATCACCTCCAATCATTTTCTGGTCAAATCACACACTATAAAGTTTAAAGTTATCATGTGTTGTAGTTTGGAAAGATGACCGAATAGAGATCTGAATAACAAACTGTGGAGAACTTGTTTGTGTCGGGTTCTTCTGCTAGTTACTTGATCAACGGACTGATCGGTAACGTTACTCTACTTGTGCTCCGATTTAAGCGGAGTGTTCCGATCAACGTTTGTTTAAAGGTGATGAAGAGTTTAGAAACCCTAGAATGATGGTGTTTTTACGGGAAAAAACGTGATAATTGAAAAACATAAATCTATACGGCCCGTATACAGTTATACGGCCCGTATACATTTGGTAAACATAAAAACCTCATAAATAAATCCATTGAGCCGTATACTTTTTATAAATCGTATACACTTGTATACGGCTCGTATAACTATATACGGGCCGTATATAGTAAAATCAAAAAAAACATTCTCTGCGCATTTTCCTATTAAAAAACATTCTCTACGGGCCGTATATTTTGTATACGGCCCATATACACTAGGGATGTGAAAATAAGATATAAGAGGTGTGGGAATAAGGGGGTAGTTTATAAATTATGAAATGATGGATAGTTATTAACTTATTATACAACTATATTAAATGTATTAAATAAACGATCATTTGGTCTCGTAAGCTGCCCGATGTCGTTTACTAAGTGAGCTTCAATAATAGCTTCAAAGCTCTGTTTTTCGAGTTTGTAACTAGCCAGTCTCAAGTAGCCATGAGCGGCTCGGCTCGTTTACACCTCTGTCAAGGTACTCCGACAACTGACATTTTGTTTCGAGCTCAAAAATGCAACAAGATCATATAAATTAAACGTCAGTCTTACTAATGGAAATGCATTTAGAAGATTGCATGATTTAGAAGTTGTAAATGTTTGAATCAAAATTTGGCTAAATTTTACTGTTGTGCATTAGATAATATTTTTTTTTGAAAGGAGATCTTCATTAACACACACCGAGCCTGAAAATCGGGACGGCACCAAACACAAAGCACAACTTATATATTAACAAATTTACACCAATCTTCCCAAGCTAACGAACCTATCTTAGCCCTATTTGAGCCACAAAAAACTAGCCGATCTAACTTCACTAAAAACCTCTTCGACTCCGCTTCTTTTATCATTGAATCTACGCTCGTTCCTAGCCTTCCACAAAAACCAACAAGACACAAAAATGATTCCTTTCAGCGCCTCTTTCTTCGACGACCCCCTAGAACCATGCTCATGGATATGTAACAGATCACGGACAAAAAAAACAAAAAAAAAATCCTGACTCGACACCAAAAAGTGATATTTTCCCAAAGCCCCACTGCCAACGGACAAGCTGTGAAAATATGGGAAGCCGAGTCCGGGCCGGAGCCACAAAAGCTACACACATCATCGGCAATCACCACTCCCCTCCTGGCCAAAGCTTCCACCGTCGGAATTCTATCCATCTCCGCCCGCCACATCAAAATGTTACACTTAAGAGGAACCCACTTAGATAATACTTTTACTAACCTTATTGTCTTCATCAATAATTTGTCGAGGATTCATGTCGCTACCATCACCATATGATAAAAGCTTGATGAATCGTGAAGATCACATGTATTCTTTAAAAAGTCTAAAAACGCATCCTTAACCATTTTAACTTGTAAGAATTTTCACCGTAAAGTTTTCGACAACTAAACTCAACAAACAAGTGCTTATACCAAGGATTAAGCACCAAATCTGTAGCTAATAAAAGATTAAAATCAACCCAATACATGTTAAACTTAATCAACATTTTATTAGCTACCACCTTCACTTTCCAACCCTTTAACTAACTTTAAGGGGACGTTTGATTCGTGGACCATATGAAATTAGAATTGGATTGTTTTCTATTATAAATCATGTTTGGTCTGCATCACAAGAAAATTGAATTGAAATGTTTTCGTCCAAATTCCTTCAATCATGGGATTTCAACTTTCCTTCACTCCTGTAATGGAATTTCAAACTTTTGCTATGGAATGTTATATAATTACCAAATAACTCTCACATATTTAAATAAGGAAGGTTTATCAAGGATATTCGTGTCATTTAAAATTTTTAATACTCCATTAAGTTTTAGAAATTTGCAAACCAAACATAATATAAAAATACAAAGCAATTTATTCCTTTCTTGAATTCTCCTAAAAAAATTCCGCAAACCAATTGATACTAAGTGAATTTTTAAGTATGTTAGGAAAAATAAATTCGGAGTAAGACAAAGATATCCTGGAAATCAAGGTTTGCTTCATACAAAACTTTACCATTCTTCTCAACCTTTCCCATTCATTCCACTAGTGGGTTACTTAGAAATTTAATTCATACAAAACTTTACTATTCTTCTCGACTTTTCCCATTCATTCCACTAGTGGGTTACTTTGAAATTTAAAGTAACTTTACCACCCTATATGTAAAAAGATAGATTGCACTTGAAGGCATCTCGTACATGGGTTGCCACCTAAGACTAGTGGGTATGGTTCGGCTCATCTCCACGGGGATAAGCCTCCACGTAGGCGCCACGTAGACGGCTTGTGGGGGATGAGCCAAATGAAGGATGGAGGGGGATGGAGGATGGGGCCCCACCTCATTATTTTATAATTTCCTATTGTTTAATTTAATAACCAAGTTAATAAAAACTTTATAAAATTTAAAAAACACCACATAAAACAACATAAATAATTTTATTTCATAACATAAAAAAAATTACATTCCCTAAAAAAAAGGAAACCGAAAATAAAAAATAAAAAAAATTACATTTCCTAAAAAAAAAAGAAACCGAAAATAAAAAATAAAAAAAATTACGTTTCCTAAAATCTACGACGTCCATTTTTTTTTCACCTCTTCTTTCATCCTCCGATAAACCTCGCGTTCATCCTCCGGAACCGAGTCGAGATCCAACCGCATAATCCTAAAATCTTCCGCTCGAGCATAGTCGGACGACACGTTTTTCTTGTGAGAATACTTTTCGGCCGCGAACTCTTTGAACGAACGGAATTCGTTTATCAAGTCGTCCATTTTTGACGATGCCTTCTCGCCCCTACCTCCACTCGAGCCGCCACCTCCACTCGAGCCGGCCACTTTTCGCTTTCCGGCCGCTTCTTTTTTTGCTTTGTTCCTCCCGGGGGGACGTTCCGACTCGTGAACGGGCAAGACATCCTCGTCATCTTCCGGGTCGTCGTTTATGTCGATTTGACATCGAGCGGTGGAGCCTCCCGCACTATAACTTCCGGACTCGGAAGTTTTAGTGCGTTTGGCCGTTGCGACCTCATTTGGAATCGGCTTCCATTTTTGTTCTTTCCTTACAACGTTCCATGCTCGGAAGTGCGGGAAAGGCGTTGCATTTTGAGAGTCCCATTTGGCGATAGCAAGGTTAAGAATGTCCGCGTCGTTACTCCCGCTTGGAGGAGAAAGGTAAATTTGGTTATAAGTTTCGTTAAAAGCGTTGACGACCTTGATCATTTTTCGCCACTTGCCCGAGACGGATTCGACATCACGAGCCGGACCATGCTCCATAATCCCGTTAAATCTATCCGTTGTCTTCTTCCAAAAACTACTACCCGATTGGTTGTTTCCTAAATTTTAAAAAAATAGTGCATTAGTAAAAAAAAATTTAAATTTCCTAAAAAAAAAAGGAAACCGAAAACGGGTTCAACCTTCTTTCCCTTCCCCTTGTTTTTTTTGCGCGTGAGCTCTTGCGATGGTGATTCGGGGACGACTTCTTCATCATCATCTTCAAGTTGAACCGGGGGTTGCGATTGCGATTGGAGTTGTTCAAACGTGTTGCGTTGCATGATTTGTTGGAGCGCTTGATATTGTTGAACTTGTTGAAGTTGAGACATTTGTGAGAAGGCGTTGGGTGTTTGTTGGAAACCCGAAAACGGAAATTGCGAAGCCCCCCACGAAGGATCCATAGTCGGAGTGTAAGCGGGACTCGAAAAAAAATTAGGTTGGTTCGGATTGGGATTATTCGGGTTGGGGTTGTTTGGGTTGGGGTTGTTTGAGTTGAATGGATTCATGATTGGGAGAGAATGGTATAAAAATTATGGAGTGTTTTTATAAAAAAGGAAGAGAATTGGAGAAGAATGGGAGTAGAATGAGAGAAAATGGTATAAAAATGGATTAGATTGTGGTATTTATTTAAAAGGAAAATGAATTTTTTTTTTATTGAAAATGCCGTTAAAAAACGGCTATATTTTTGAATGGTGGAGCGGCGGACCCGGCTGTGGGTCGCCGGGTGAGATGGAAGCCGGGTGAGGGGGGCGGTGTGGGGGTCCGGCGCCGGGCCAAGCCGGGCATCAGCCGGCCCCCATACCTTCCAGTCTAATAGGAATATTTTGCTTTATTATAATATAGAAACTAGTATTACCATCCGCCGCAATGCGGCGGGGATTCATTAGTTATATATCATGTTAGATGAAGATGAAAGGCAAATGTTTCTCACATTACCACGAGCCTATGTGTAAAACCGAAAAAAAAAATTAATTGCACAATGCGACAGACCTATCAAAAGGGAAAAATAGACGCGCTGCGACGAACATATTAAACAGGAAAAAAATAGATGAAAAAACGTTGAACCCCACACGCACGTTGCGGCGTGTTAACTCGGAAATTTAGAACGACACGTTAAACGAAGAATTTAGAATTTATGAAAGATGAAAAGTATATAAGAGGCTAAAGTTGAAAGTGAAAAAAGTATTGAGATTAAATTGCAAAAGATGAAAAGCTTTGGGTTTGAAAGTAAAAAAAATAAAGGGGTTAAATTGGAAAAGATGAAAACTTTTGAATTAGAAGTGAAAAATCAAATTAATCAAAGGGGTTAAAATACCAAAGATTGAAACTTTAGACTTAAATTGCCAAAGATTGAAACTTTAGAGTTAAAAAAGCAATGAATTTCAGATTATGAAAATAAAAGTGATAAATAGATTTAGTTAAATTAAATTGATGTTAAATATTAGTATTATTATTTAATAAAAGAGATAAATAAAAAAAATAAGGGTGAGAAATTACTAGAGAATGACACGTGTCCAAAAAGGATTTTTGTTTATTAGTATAGAAAGATAGAAATTAGGAAAAGAGTTAATTACATAGTTAGTCCCTGTTGTTTGCACAAACTAACATACTTAGGTACTAATAGTTTAAACTCACATTCTAGGGTATTAACTTTTCATTTTGTAACGTTTGGAGGTATTAACGTTATTTGTAGGTTTAAAATTACATTCTATTAGTACCTAAGTATGTTATTTTGTGCAAACCACATGTACTAACTATGTTAATACCCTAGAAGTTAATACCTCCAAACGTTACAAAATGAAAAGTTAATACCCTAGAAGGTGATTTTAAACTATTAGTACCTAAGTATGTTATTTTGTGCAAACCACAGGGACTAACTATGTAATTAACTCTTTTTATTCGTCAAATTTTCTTCTACCCTTCCTTGGGAATTTATCGAAATATTTCACACATTTTCTAAGTTTTATTGGTCGATAATAATTTTTTGGATTTTTTAGAATTTTTTAGATTTTTTTTGATTTTTTATCATGCCCAAATCCATCTTAACAAAAACTCATTTTAACCTAAACCTATTCTAACTCATTTCTTAATAAATTCATCATAACCCAAACTCATCCTAACCCATACCCATCCTAACCCATTACTCAAACCTACCCAACCCACCAATTTTACCAGGTGAAATTTAGGATTATTAAAATTTAATATCTTTAAATTAAGGATATGAGCACAATGAAGTAGCTTATAGTCGTACAATTCAAAACTTGAAGAAGCATTATGCAAATAATAGAAAACAACTTCTTTTCCATAACTTAATTCTTGACCAAGCCATTATTTTTTTAGTAGATACGATTATGTGAAGGGGCATGTAAGAAAATAACATATTTCTCGAGTTACCTATATAGAAAGTGGGGCTTAATCTTAATCGATCGTGTGTCGTATTTGATCTTTGATTACCGATTGTATCCAACAGAAAGAACATGTATTTTTTGAATAAGGATCCTAACGTTATCGAGATGGTCGCGGATATCAAGACTTTGGGTTTTTTGTGGTATAAACATAGGTTCAAATAAGGGGTGGTGGATTGGGATAGGTGGTGTAGATTTGATTTAATGTAAGGTTTTTTTGTATTTGTGGTTTTCGGGGTCTATTTCCGCCTTGGAGATAGTTTTCCTTGTGTTTGTGGTTTAATAAAAGTTAACTTTCAAAAAAAAAAAATATATCAGTGACGGAACTAGCCCATTAAATCAGGGGTATCCCAAAAAAAATTACCATGCAATCATACAATATAAAAAACGACAATAAATAAATAAAATAAAACAAATATTCATTTTCAAATTGCCTTGAGGTTCTAAGGTACCTAAAATCTAGTCCTGGAAGTGGAATGTTGTTTAGGAAAGGTGATAGTCTTGGCTTGGTTTTGTTGATTCTGATTGGGCAAAATATTTGTCCACAAGGAAGTCTGTGACTGGGTTCTGTATTTACCTGGGCAATTCACTTGTTTCTTGGAAAAGTAAGAAACAAAGTACAGTGTCTAGATCCACGGGTGAGGCTGAGTATAGAGCTATGTGCTTAGCAACTTGTGAGATTATGTGGTTGTTGAATTTACTTAGAGAAGTTCAGGTTAAATGTGATATACCTGTGAAGTTATATTGTGACACTAAGGCTGCTATATTTATAGCAGCCAACCCTGTCTTTCATAAACGAACTAAACACTTTTAGGTAGATCTGCATTTTTTGCGAGAAAAAGTTCCAGCTGGGATTGTTGAAACTACTAAGGTTGACTCTGAAAGTCAACCAGCAGATGGATTCACAAAGGGTTTGAGTGTTACACAACATAGTTTGTTTTGTAAGAAGTTGAACCTTGTGAACTGATTTTCACATATGAATGCAGGGTGGTGTTAGAAGAATGAAATATTAATATCATGTAACACCCCGAAAATATAAAACTTTATATTAGAATTATAAAGTTTAAATAAATGAGAATTTATCAATTAGAACTTTGTAACTTAGTTAACTAACAAGTCTAAAATTTAACTTACATTGTGGTTAAAACAACAAAAGTTATGTTAGATAAGTAGAGGGACTAATACTGCCAAAACTTGAATTTTATTTACTAAATTAGTAAAAAACAAATCAAACCCCTCATTTGAGAGAGGCCTGATCGACCAAGGATACCCCAGGGCGACTGTCACACCCCAACCAATGGCGGAAACATCGGGATGAGACGAAGTGTGAAGATTGCTCGAGACATCATAACGCTAATAATTGTGACAAGTATTTAAATAATCATTTCATTTCATTTCTAAAGAATCAAGTACAAGGTTTTGAAACAAAGTACAACAACATGAATAATAAAATGATACAATACGAATACAATTCTTTCTAAGTGGGTATCTAAGCATCCTACTAGATTCCATGTATCGTCAACATCCACCTGTAACATGTTAAAATAAAGTTCAATGCAAAAGCAAAGGCGAGTATACAAGTTTGATACGTACATAGCAAAAGATAAGTTTTGAACAATTCCTCATAGCAAGCATGTGATTCAAGATAAGCCTTTAAATATGGTATGTGTCTAACATATCAAACCAAGGAAACGCAATATGCTCATGACATAACCGAGATAAAGGGGCGGGTCGTTAATCCTATAGCGCTACATATGTCACGGTTTGGCTCGTACGAAGTTAATGATAAATTCAACACATAAGATAAATCCAAGTTTAAAGCATCAAGCCATCACGTATACAAGCGTGTTATAGGAATGTTCATTTGTTTAAGCAAAATATTCATGTGTAAGTTTGTTGATAGGTAAACATGTTACACCCCAAAAGTGATAAAAGTAAAAAGGGGAAATACGAGTATACTCACAAAGTTTGCATATGCTTTCCAATTATCCAATTATTGACGAGTTGATGAGGTTAGAAGATTGAATGTGTAGGGTTAAAGTTCAAGTATGCTTAGAGTCGAGATTCGATATTCAAAACAACATAAAAAGTAAGATATGTGAATAGCATGTGAAAATAATCATCTTCAACACTTAACACTTGTATGACACTTGGTAACCACAAGGGTTATGATTAGGGGTGTTCAAAACCGGATATCCGAAAATTCGGATATCCGAATTTCGGATATCCGAAATTTTCGGATACTAGATTTCACTATCCGAATCCGTATCCGAAATTTCGGATATCCGAAATTCGGATATCCGAAATTTCGGATACGGATTCGGATAGTGAATCGGATATCCGAAAATTCAACTTTTTATTTAATTTTTATCTTTTTAATATTTTTTTTCATATTCGGAAACGGATATTCTGGATATTTTCGGATATCCGAATATAAATTTTCGGATATTTCGGATATTTTTCGGATACTTCGGATATTTTTCGGATATTTCGGATATATTTCGGATATTTTCGGATATTTTTCGGATATTTCGGATATTTTCGGATACTTCGGATATTCGGATATCCGAAAAAAATGAAAATTAAAATTTTCGGATATTTCGGATATCCGAAATATCCGAAAATTTTGAAAATCACTATCCGAATCCGAATCCGAAAAATTCGGATATCCGAATTTCGGATATCCGAAATTTCGGATATCCGATTTTTCGGATAGTTCGGATTCGGATATCGGATATTTCGGATCGGATTTTCGGATACGGATACTTTTGAACACCCCTAGTTATGATAATGTTTTCATGAGTTGAACACCCATAAGAATCACAACAAGGTTTAGGTCTTAGGTGATGTTCTACTACTTTAACATATAAACATGAGTTCAACATCAAAGGTTCGAATGAGTGTATATATATATCTAGGTTAAGTACTGCATATTATTTAGTCCAATAATTCAAGTAGGAGGTAGAAGATTAGAATCTTCATTTAGGCACCTCGTGTTATCATAGATGTCATGTATGGGGTAGGAAGGACATGCTTCCATTTAGGAACCCCTTGAATGTTCACCACTTCACTTGGTGTAACAACAACCAAGGAGGGTCACGAACTAGGATTTGCACAATAACATAAACAACCTAACTATAGAGAAATCATCAAATCACGTGAGGATTGTATGTAGGACAACCCAAGTTGTTCCCTAATCACTCATGTATCAAAGGCTATGTTTGATATGATTTGTGGGTTGAAACCCTAGACAAAACACCAAGTTTATGAGGTTTAATCCTCTGATTTTAAATGTCTCAACCTTGTTTTTAAGCTTAACCAACCATGGGATAAGTTGTAAGCATTAGGACATAGGTATGAGATGTGTTGAACACAAGTTACATAGGTATAAACAAGTTTTTGATGAACATATAAACAAACAGAAAGTTTATGGATGATTTCGGGGCATTTCCAGGTCTGATTTCTCCAAGGAGAAGTCTAGGAATCGAACCCCATGATTATCCAAGTAAGTAGGAAAAAGAATCAAGTGATTTCGTTAAGAAATGAGTGAGTTATGCTCATTTTCGTGAAGGGGTGTCAATCTGCTCGAACCTTTGCTTTCAGCTACGGTTTGGAGGATGTTTTGAGAGTTTTTAGTGTTGCAAAAGTGGTAGAGAGGCTGGTTATAAGTGGTATTTATAGGGGGAAGGATTAGGGTTTCAATGGGTTGGGCTTTGGAAGTGTTTAGAAGGGGTTACACCTTGAAACTAGCCCACAAAACCCAACTATATGGGGCTGAATTTTGCTGAATTGGGGCTGCCATATCTCTTTATTTTTTTATTTTTTTAAAACATTATAATGAGTAATTTTGTTAGTTAAGTTGTGTAATAATATGCAACAATGTTTCCCCTAACTTGTAACAAGGTGAAATATGAAATAAAACATGATTTAACTAGGTAAAAAGTGTAATGTACAAGTATGTAACATGTTTGTAAGTGACAAGTATATGTCACATATTAGATGATTAACCGTTGTATAAATAAGCATATTATTAGGGGTTTTTAGGTATCAACAATTTAAGGACAAGCATGGACATGCATCGTGAATAATATCGTATAAGTATGAATTATAAATAAGGATTCGATGTACAATGAATTCGAACGTATGAACATGTATGAATATGTAGATGGTGAATTTAAAGAAATACGAATTTTATTTATGATCCAAGTCTCGGATTTTACAACGAGAAGACGACTATAATAATACAAGATTTCCAAAAATAACATTACAAGGCGAGCTTTCTAATTATGGAAAGTACGTAGAAGCAGGGCGTTACAGCGACACCCACACTTTTCAAACCCTAGTTCACAAGAAAAACTGTAAATTGAAGGCCTAAATCAAGCAATAATCGAAATCTGAACATGGAATCGTGATCACCTCGTCAAGGGGATCATAAGGTATGTTGAATTAGGTCATTTTCATTCGATTCAAAGTTCATGTATGTGATCAAAAATCTAATGTAGAGCTTGATTATGTGTAGTAAACATGAAATTGGAAGTAATGTAAGGTTTAGGGACAAACCCTAGACGATTTCTTGTCAAATTCTTGCATGATAATTGTATAGATCCAAATCACCATAGTGGGTGATTAGTATGTTAGTAGAACTTGATGAACACTAGGATTAAAACTCTTGTTCTAGTGTAAACTGAAATTATGAGGAAAACTCTAAGTTGTTGATGTTAACATATAGACATGTAGTCAAATTGAAGTTAATTTGGGTGATAAACTCGAGTCATGAACTTGGTTTAGATCATGTAAAAATCTGACCCGTTAGGTGTTTGATAAAATGCCTAAAAGAGGGTTAAAATGTTAAAAGTTGGGCAAAACGCAGATTTGAATATGTTAAGAAATAATGCGTTAAAGCTTATGAAAGAGTTCTAATTTTTGTTATAAATTGAACTCTCTAGGCAAGGAATCCGGGACGTCAAGTGGACACGCCGGAAGTGATACCCGCGGAAAAGGTGTGCTTTAAAGGTACGTAACTTTAGTCTCGTTGCATTTATGTAATAACGTTTAGTTTTAATGTATAAATGATGTCGGATTGTAATTGATGCGTTGATGTATCGTTAAAGTGGCGAAGTTCACTAGATCATCAAACGGGTCAAAATAAACACTAGAAATTTGGTTTGGTATGATAATAAAGTGATGGTTTTCACTAGATAGCCAAACGGGTCAAAATGTTGCTTGAAAACGGATCACATGAGTAGAGATTTAAAAGTCTCATATTTTGCAAGGTGATAGATGGTAATGCATCAATAAATTGGTTATGACATTTTAAGCCATGAACCCGGTATATCGGGTCAAACAATAGAAGTTGATAGAAGGTGTCGTTTGAAACGGGATGCTTGAATTCCGAGAAAACAAGTGTTTAGTTCGGAGAAAACGCGAAGCCATGGTATGGCGCGTATACTCCAAGGTCATAAGCCCGGGAAGTTGGGTAACTATGTCTAATGTGTCATAGGGATGGAATTATGGGATCATGTATCTTGATAATGGGTTGTAGATATTGAAACAAAGAAATTATGAGCCGAACGTCGGTATCTCGGTTTTCGTGATGTATAATTTATATGGTTGGGTCCGTAATCTTATTACAGACTCGTAGGTGAAAGAATCGACGAAATCGGACTAACGAGTAAAAAGTTATAAACTTTTAAAGTTGAAAAATGGTTAAGAGGCAAGAATGCAGAACCCACCGTAACTTACGGCTCCACCGTAAGTTACGGTGGACATCAAAAGCATACGGTGTGAACCTCCTGATTTACGGTAGAACAAGGGACATTCCAGGTTCACCGTAACTTACGGTGACACCGTAAGTTACGGTGGAACCCAGGAAAATTATGTTTTGTTTGATGCCTTGTGTTGTTAAGTTTCGTTTATACGTAATGTATTATTGTCAAAACTAATATTTTAGTGTTTGACCTTAGGTATGGATGAGTTTCCCTCGGATGGTGATCAAGCATGTTGTCAAGAACCGAACACGCGTTTTGAAGCTTCCGCACTAAATATAACCATGTCTAGAACTTTATTATGTTGTAAACACTTTCGTTAATCATGTTTTAAACCCCTTAAACTAGTGATTAGTTACTAGTAAGGGTTAACTTTTAACTTGTTAAGCACTATTGTACAAGGTTTGGTAATTCAATGTGTTTGTATGGTCCTTAAAGGATAAAAAGTTTTTATAAACTCTTAATTATACCTTAACTAATATAATTATTAATTATATTCCGTCCAAATACTAAGGGTGTTACATATCATACATATGTTACATGTTTTTACAAGTTATATTTTTCATGTTAATGTTACTGGTCTATTGGTTTAGTGTGTAATATATCTGGAATATAACTTGGAGGGTTATTATGTAACTCTGGAGAGACTTTAGTGTAACATATTGTTAAGACGGTGCAATAAGAGAGAAGATGAAGGGTGCAAAGTGAAGGTATTAAAGATGCTGGTATAAAAGAGGAAACCTTAGTTTGCAGATCATTCTATCTGCTCATTCTCTCGCACTTGTTCTCTGTATTGTTCTATCTTGATTTGTGGCGATCAGATAGTGTTTGTATCTTGTTGATCATCTCGCCTGTGAGATTGTTTAGATCCGATTGTATTCTTTCTATGTATCCTTTTGTTTTATTGTACTGTGATCAACTGATTGAATAATCAATTGATCTGAACTCTATTGTTCATAAGATCTTACTACGTGTAAGATCTAGGGTTTTGGTTGGGAGCATTTTAGTTTGGTTTAATAATAAGATTTTATCATCGTTTTATCGTTATATTTGTGTTTGGACTTGTGAGTTGTTGATGCCATTAGTTTTTACAATTTTCGATCGATTCTTTATCAATAAAAAACCAAGGGACTTGAGCTCATGCATTGTTTTCGTTGGATTTACTCGTTTGCTGGAAAACACTAAGGCCATAGGGTGTGGCTTAACGCCACCCCACCACCTCAACATTTATGGCGCCCCATGGCGCTATCTACCATCCCGTCGGCTTTAAAAGGGGGGCGCTATAGGCCTTCCGCCACCGTGCTAACGAGCAAGATTGAAGGGATCGAGAGAATGTTGGTCAACTATCCGCTTATCAACAGTGACTTTTAAAAAAATTAATTTTAAATTTATAATTTGCCTATAAATACCCTACCCCTTTTCTATATTTTTCATCTCTTCTTCCTCTACTCTTTATCCAAAATCTTTACATTTTTTTTTCATAATCACACAATGTTTCCCAACAACCAAAACGTGTGGGATCCCAACCATCCGTTTTGCCAAAGTGCACCAAATAATCCCAACAACGAGCAAGAAGACCGTTATCGAAGAGACCCGCGCACGGGTGAGCTTGGATATTATCCGATGCCACCTAGCACCCCAACTTCCCCTCATCCGACCATGCCACCGATTCCGGGTTTTTACAAATATTATTCCCAACTCCTATTTTTTTCCCAAAACATAACCCAAACCCAAAACACACCCGAAACCGAAAACCGTACCCGAAACCCCAACCCACTTCCTCAAAAGGTGAACGATGGAGAAGGCATCGTAAGAAGGGTGAGAACGAAGCACGTGCTCCTAAGACGATCGAAAAGTGGACGCCTAGGGAAGAACTTACGTTGTCACAAGCATGGCTCGACGTGTCGGAAGATGAGATTGTTGGTGAATTTTCTCTCCATAAACTTTTTTTAAATACTTTTGTAAATATACTTTTATAATTATACATTTACATAGGAAACGACCAAGATGTAAAAGTATTTTGGAGGCGTATACGTGAAAAGTTTTTCGCCGCAATGGGTCGTGGTGAATATCGTATGGCCAACTCTTTTTTCAGGCAAGTGGACCGCAATGCGTACCAAGATTAGCAATTTCAACAACATATATAATAATTTCGTCAACAATCTTAGAAGAAGAAGCGGTTCGAGCGACGTGGACATTATGATCGCCGCCCACAACGACTATAGATTGTATCATGGGCATGCATTTACGATGATACCTTCGTGGGAGCTTCTTCGCAAATCTCCCAAGTGGCATCTTGTTCCGCCGTTTGACCCGACCGCCCATAGGTCAAAACGGTCCAAATCAACATCCGCTACCGAACCATCCGAGTCCGATGCTCGTACTACTATTAATCTAAACGACGACTTCGAGAAATTTGAACAATCGCAAGAGCTGCGACGACCAAAGGGTAGTGATAGAAGTAAGGCAGCAGCACGAGCACGAGTCACTTCTTCCTCAACGCCATCGGATGGCCCGTCAAGGTTGGATGAGTTCGATAATAGACTCAACAAGCTTCTCTCGATGAAGGAAAATGAACAAGAACTAAAAATGGAGAAATAAATCCAGAAAGATATGGAATTTCTCGTGAAAGACTTTTCACAACTAGCTGAGGAGGACCGAGTCATTTTGGAGGCTCGTAAAGCACAAATTCAAGCGAAATTTATGTAGTTTTTATTTTCTAGTACTTTATTTTTTAACTTTGCATTTTTTAGGACTCTGTAATGTTTTCTTTTATTTTAATGAAATTTTTTTTTATATTTTGTAGTTATTAAAATTGACATATAAATTAAAAAATAAAATATATAAATAAAAAATAATAATTAGGTAATGATGATGTGAGTTTTAAACCATTGCACGCAAGTTAAAGGAAGAGCTTTAAACAAGGTCGTCTTTGAGGGGGTGCGGGGTGGGCAACGGCACAGGGCCCAAACCCTCTAGGGGCCCAAATGTTTCTAATTTTGTATAGAATTTACGTTGTATAAGCTAAAATATATCTATACTGAATCGAAAGATGATACAAACAAGCTCTTGTCGGGGTGGTTATTGCCTTGCTTAAACAACAAGGAGACGCGGGTTCTAATCCCGATGTCTCCAAATTCTCTATTTTAGCTGCATATGACATTTAATGCCTAATTTTGTCAACTAAACATTTCCCTTTAATTAATAAATTACTAGCTAAACTTAGCTAAAAATAACTATTTAAATTACTTTCACATAAATTTTAGTGATTACATATTGATGAGTTCGCAATACCTGGAAAATTTGCGAAAAGGGTCCAAAATTTTTATCTCGCACGGGGTCAAATTTTTTTTTTGTGATTTTCGGAGATAGCCCTAGCTTTAAAGCCCCATGTGTAACGTGACGATGAGATAACGTGATAAAGCCCCTATAGGCTTTATACCACACCGTATATCCTAAATAAGTAACAAGCCATTCCCAAACAAACTTATTACTAAAAAGATACGTCACTACGATTAAAATAGTCCAGAATTATAATTTTAATAATTTTTAACACCATTTGTAAAAGATATAAAAAAATAGTAAGAACTCCAACATAACATTTTTAACTCCATCTAATTCTTTTTATCGTTTTACGTACTTTGTTTTTACATGTTAAAAGCACTTATAACATTCCAAAACTCACTTACTTGGTTTAGAAAACGTGAGACGATCCTAAAAATTACTTGGTTTAAAAAACGTGAGATCATCCTAAAAATTTTAGGTTTCGAAAGCTAACGAGTGAGGTTAGCGCTTCACGTACAACATTCGTTTAATATTACAAAATTACTGATAAGTAAGATGTTGAGTTGAATACACACAAAAAAGCTTTAGGGACGCCCAGAACCTTTATGTAGATATAACATATTCATTTTAAGTAACATGTTACCTTAAACTTGTGGGCGTTAAGGCCACTCGGTGTGCGGGTCGTCCAGGTCCGGCGACGCCCCCAAACACCATTTCGGGTGGCACGTCGTTGTCAATATCGCCCAGCCCCTCTCACACACACATATACATACACCACATATATATATATACACATATTTTAGGCCCATCGAGTAGCCTAATAAGAGACGAGATTCTTGTTCGACTCATGATAGAAACATTTAGTTGTCATTTTGATTCATTTGAATTTTCTACAAAAATACTATTTGTTTGTATAAAAAATAATACATTTTTATTAAAAAAAAGTTATTGTTCATATGAAAAACGTATATATATAAAAAAAAATAAAGGTTTTATTGAGGATGTCGGTTTGATGGGCGGATAATAACTTTGTAAAGTTGTATAATTGTAAGTGGGACAATAAATTGAAGAAATTGGGGGTACACATGATAATGTGGTGATAGACATAATAATATAAAGTTATGTCAAATGCATGTTAGCAGTTTTTGGGCGATCAATGATCGATAACCAAACAGTCAAACACAATAAATTAAAAATTAATTATATAAAAATTCTTAAATATGTGTGTTTTTTTTTATAAAACCTAATTAAAATGGAGCACCTTTAAATACGTAACTAATTTATATACTATTAATTTTTAATATTATGGTGCATTAGAAGTGGTACTCTAAGCATATATTATTAGACAATGGTTTTTTTTCACCAAATATACTATTAATTTTTAACATTATGGTGCATTAGAAGTGGTACTCTAAGCATATATTCTTGGACAATGGTTTTTTTTTTTTTTACAAAACAACTAGCTTGTGTGGATTATTTGTTTTGGCCAACTCTCTTTAATTGTATCGTTACCCACTTTCCCGTTTTTTCGGTACCGGTATCGGAACGGTATCGGTATTTACAGGTAAAACACCGGTAAATACTGGTACTGATACCGAACTCGTATATTCGGTACCAGTACCCACTTTTCCCGTTTTTCGGTACTGATACTTTGGCTACCGGTACCGGTTTGATACCGAACGGGTACCATGCTCATCCCTAATCAACATCAAATATTTGTATTTCCCTCCACAAGACATTTGGAAACACAATATGATCGTTTGGATATCTAACTTGATACAAAGATGTAGTAGTTAATCCTTAGGTTTGTGGTTTTAAAACGCGACGAGCGGGTCGATAGAGAAGTATAAAATAGATTCACTGCGCCGTAATTGTAAGGCCCTAGCAGTATAAAATAGATTCAGTGTGTCGTAATTTGTAAGGCCCTAGCCGCAACGCGGCGGATGTTACATCTAGTTTAAGTAGAATTACAAAAACCACATTAACGAATGTACATATTGCTATAGCTATATATGTATAAAATGATTAGACCAGTTGCAAATATATGTGGGAGTTCTTGGCTTGCTCTAGAAGTTTTCTTTATTTGAACCAGTCTTGAATAAACCGAAACTCCAATTGAACCAAATTCCAATTCGAATGATGAAGTTCTAGTTTTGTATATTCGATTCGAATAAAGTCCTTATATGAATTTTGAATCGAATCGGACGACCCTTATCCGAATTCGAGTTCTGAATCAAATTTGAATTTATGGTTTTCAAGCCGATTCGACCAAATATATAAACTTGAATCATACAAAATTTATCCTTTTGATAAAAAATACTTATATTTTTTATGTATTGTTTATTTTTTTTCATAATTCAGGTTATTCAAATTAACCCTAATTTGAATTCAAATCGATTTTCCCCGATTATAGTTTAATCTCATTTAAAAAATTAAAATACAAATAATCACATTCAAATAACTCGCAAACTAACCCACTGAACTTGTACATTTCGCCATTTGTGGACTCCACACAAACGACAATAAGTTTTTTTTGAACGTCAACTGCTTTATCAAACAACAAAGCACAACCAGAAGTTGGAGAACAAACAAGTTTTGGTTACAAAATAGAAACTATATTGGAATCTAGCCAATCCTCCACGACACCGACTTGATATCTCACCTATTTTTTAACCAAAGGAAAGTGTCTTCCTTAATTGAATCTACCACTCTAGAAACCGAAACCGTGTTGCCGTTGAATTCTCTATCATTGCGTGTCAACCACAATCTCCAAAAAGTTGCAACAGCCACTATCTGCACAACCTGATTCCATAATACGGTCCAAGATTTGGGTTGCTGCCTCGCAATCCACCAGAATCAGGATTTTGATCCACCAAAAAATATGCCACCAAACTACTCTTGTAAGGAGGCACGAGGCAAAGATATGGTCAGACGACTCCTCTTTTATCCCGCATCTGCAGCACACGACACACTGGATTGGCACTACTTTACCCATCTCTGCTCTCCAGACCATATAATTTACCTTCAAAGGAGCCCATGCGTTCCACCTAAACGATGCAACATCACCCTGAACCGAAGCTCTTGAACTCAGCTCTAGACGAAGCAACTTTGTCGAGAAAGTATCGACATCATCACTCTGCCATACCCATTCATCGTCCCTTTGCTGAATAATAATTAGTATGCTCTTATGATCTTTTCTTTTTCCTTTCTATCATTACATCATAAAAGTACTTCATTCATAGTTCATAGAAGTTAATAAGGGGCTGTTTGTTTACCTTTTAATGAGACTCTTAATGGTTCAGACCTCTTAATGATTCAGACCTATTACTGGTTCAGCACTTAAGGGTTCAGACTGTTTGTTTCACGAGTAGATGTCTGAATGGTTCAGACATTTGCCTCTGAATGGTTAAGATTTATACAGAGTCTGAATGGTTAAGACCTCTAATCTGAATTGGTCAGACATTTGCCTCTGAACGGTTAAACATTATACAGGCTCTTAATGGTTCAGACCTCTTACTGGTTCAGCACTTAATAGTTCAGACCTCTTACTAGTTTAACACTTAACCATTCAGATATTGCCAAACAGCTTCTAAGTGAGTCAGTGACTATGTGGTTGTGATAAAAAAATTAAAGTGTGTGCATTTAACCCCTTTTCAAAACATTAGGTATACCGTATACATATTAAATAATAACCCGTTGCGGGGCATGGAGCGTAAAATCATGCCAAGTAGCAATCAAAGACGACCAAGTCGAGAAAAACAATTAAAAACACGAATTTCTAACACTAAATGACTCGGGTTGCTGGTTTGTAGTGTATTGGGTTGGGTCGGGTCGACCCGGGTTGGTTGAATTTCGTCAGGTATGGTGGGGATTTTGGGTTTTCGGTGAACTGTGATGGTTTTTTCGAAGGATTTTTCACGTTTGAAGGTGAAAAAGAGTGAGATGAAGAAGATGATGATGACAATGGTGGCTCCGAAGAGAATTCCGAGAACAACCCAGAATTTTAAGCCGAAAATTGAGGTTTTACGAGAGAGCTGATCCTTAAAAAAGGCGGACATTTTTGTTGGTGTCGGTGGTGGTAACGATCTAGGACTTCATAGGAAGTAACTAAGAAGGGTTTACTGTATAGAAGTTGGAAGTGAAAGATTGTCAAGTTGGGGGACACAGATATGAAGGTGGTGGTAGAAACAGAGTAAAATGACAAAACCATTATGTCTTGAATAAAACGTAGGAGAAAATAAAAAAAAAAAACAAATTGCCGTGGTAAAAACTCAAAAGTCAGAAACATCACTGGCGCAAAAGGGTGATGGAAATTGATATATAAAATAATAATAATTATAAGGGCAGTTAGCGGTCTAAATTTCCAATTTCAAAATATAAGAGGTTCCTATATATCATTTTTAAAACCAAAACAATCTTAAACTTTTTTCTTCCAAAAACATCATTTTCCAGCTTTCATATTTCATTGTATTGCTTTCACGTTGCGTACACCACCCAAATTACAAAAAAGCAACCCCCTTTCACGCTCCTCCACCACCTCCACCACACCACCACCACAATGCCACCCAAAACCCACCACCAAAAACCCACAAAACCCCCACCCCCACCACCCCAATCCACCCACCTAGCAACAGTAGAACTCAAACAAACAATCTTAAACTCACTCTCCAAACTCACAGACAGAGACACCCACCACATCGCCATTCAAGATCTCCAAACCCTAATCAAAACCACCTCACCAGACTCAATCCCCACCATCCTCAACACCCTCTTTGAATCCACATCTGACACCACCATCAACAAACCCACCATCAAGAAACAAGCAATCAAACTCCTCTCATTCCTCTGTGCCTCCCACACCCAATCCACACACACCCACTTGCCCAAAATCATCACCCACATTGTCAAAAGGCTTAAAGACTCCGACTTTGGGGTTAAAGATTCTTGCTGTGACTCCATTGGCCATCTTTCTTGTATTTACTTGAAGGGTTTTGTTGGTGAGGGTGAGAAGAATGGTGGGTGTGTTGTTTCTTGGTTTGTGAAGCCGTTGTTTGAGGCGATGAGTGAGCCCAATAAGTGGGTGCAAGCTGGTGCTGCAATGTGTTTGGGTAGAGTGGTGGATATGGCTTCTGATCCACCTGTTTTGGGGTTTCAGAAACTTTGTGGGAGGATCTGCAAGTTTTTGAATAGTCCTAATTTTTTGGCTAATGCTGCTCTTTTGCCTGTTGTTTCAAGTCTTGCTCAGGTTAGGTCAAATAGTCACTGCTGGATAACTGTTCATTTATTCATGTGTAGATTATGTTGTTGGACTTAATCGTTTTGTTCATGTAACCTATGCAGTTAATGCGGTAAAATATCGGATATCGGTCAAGGACCGATATTAGAGATATAGGTGGGATATCGGTAATTTTAATATAATGCAGAATTTATATATATAGCAATTTAACACTAATAATTCAGGGATGTATTGGTTTTACCGGTCGAATATTGGTGATATATCGGTTATATCGGTCAAATATCGGTGATATATCGGTCAATGTTGCCGATATTATCGCTACCGATATTTGAGACCGATATTTTACCAAGGGACTGATATATCACCGATATTAACTGCTTAGCATGTAACCGAATGGTATTAGTGTCTTTATTGTTGATTTAATTTTTTTAAGGAGTTTTTAGTTATGGAGTCGTATTTTTAGAGTTTTGAGTCAAGATTGAATCTTTGTTTAGGTGGTCTAGGTTTCTTATTTTCCAAGAATGATGGCTAGAGTTATTGTAATCCATGTACAAAAAGAGTCGAGCCAATTCGTTCAATCTTGTGTTTTGGTGTTTGTGTTCTAATCGATATGGGCCATTAGATTATAGATTATGTCATGGTATATCGAATTATCAAAATTTACGAATAAAGATTTGATAATTCGTTTTTAGAGAAGTGATGAGCAAATGGTACCAGGTACCGGTACCGAACTGGTACCGCTACTGAATTTTCTGAACCGGTTTGATTTTCGGTACCGATGCTGTACCGACATTTTGAGCTACTGGTTTTTACCTTCAAATACCGGTACGAACCGTACCGTACCGGGTATTTTCTGTACCAGTACCCACTTTTTGGGATTTTCGGTGCCGGTTGGTATCGAGCTCATCCCTAGGTAATATTACTTCATATTATTCATTTTTAGCTTCTATGAAACTTCTTATCTTTTCCCTAAATGATCAAATACATTTGAAGCATAATCTTTTTATCCAAGCATTAGAAACTGGTTATTTAGATTTCAGATAAAAGTTCCAAACGCCCTTAGGCTTTTATTTGAATATCTTATGAGTCAATCCTATAAGGCTATAATCATATGATGTATTATGTGTAAAATTTATATACTTGTGGCAGGTTGGTGCTATTTCGCCACAATATTGGGAGCCACTGCTTCAAAGTATTCATGACTGTCTTAATAGTGTTGACTGGTCAACTCGAAAGGCAGCTGCTGACACGCTAAATGCGTTGGCTTTGCATTCAAGTAACTTAATAAGAGAAAAACCGACCGATACCATAACAGTACTCGAGGCATGCCGCTTCGATAAGGTTAGTTTTACGTCATTTAATTTACTAATTGGATCAAAATCACACCATATTCTATCCTACTACTGGTTTATTATATAAATTAACGAGTAAAATGCCATTTTCTTCCCCGAGGTTTGGCTAGTGTTGCGACTTTCTTCCAAAGGTTTACTTTTTCGCATCTGGATGCAAAAGGTTTGAAATCTTGCCATTTTCATCCGGCTCGTTAACTCCATTCATTTTTCTCCGTTAACTCAGGGGTATTTCCGTCTTTTTTTGCTAACTTAAAGGGCAATTCGGTCTTTTTCACTTTATGTAAAAAGACTGAATACCCCCTGAAAAAGACCGAATTGCCCTTTAAGTTAACAAAAAAGACGGAAATACCCCTGACTTAATGGAGAAAAATGGATGGAGTTAACGAGCCAGATGAAAATGGCAAGATTTCAAACCTTTTGGGTCCAGATGCGGAAAAACAAACCTTTGAACGAAAGTCGCAAAATTGGCCAAACCTCAGGGACGAAAATTGCATTTTACTCTAAATTAACCAGTATCAATATGTGGACTTGTGCAGATAAAACCTGTGAGAGATAGTATTACAGAGGCCCTGCAACTATGGAAGTTTATTGTAGGAGATCATGAAGATCAAAAAATGTCTGGTCAAAGTCAAGATTCTGAATCAGCCAAGTTGTCAAGAAAGGACCTTCCAAAGGTGGACGATAAAAGAGTTTTGACCCCAGTTCAGAACGGTCAAACCAAGGGTCAAAATACATCCAAAAAGTCAACTGTAACGAAAAAGAAGGGCCCACCTCTAAGTGACAAGGAACTGAACCCTGAATTCTTTCGTAGACTCTTAAGAACGGTTTCAGGTGACGTTGAAGTCGTTGTCAATGGTGAATCTGTTAATTTACCGAGTGAAGAGGTGTCAGAGGTCAATGATAATAATGATGCGGAAAAGTCAAAGTCAAACGAGCCAGATGGGCAGGTCAACTTGCAAAATTGTAGATTGGAAAGAGGACGCGGTGGCCCGGTTTTCAGAAGGCCCGAATCTGATAATAATGGGAATTTGTTGGGAATTCAGAGGCAGTTATTACACTTGGAAAGGCAGCAGGCTCGTCTTATGAACATGTTGCAGGTATGAACGGGTCAGTCGGTCGGTAATGGGTCAAAATGGTCTCGGGTAAAATCCGCGTTAATCTTGTGTGCCTTTATAATGTGATTTACAAGGTTGTAAGCATTAAAAATAGAGCTTTGGACAACTTTCAACCCGTTTTGACCCATTTCACGTGTTTAGGCATGTAAATGAACTGAGCATGTTCGTGTTCGTTCATTTGACTTTAACCGAACACAAACACAAACATATAAACAAACACGTTTTTTTGTTCATGTTTGTTTATCAAGATAATGGGCATGTTCGTGTTCGTTTATGTTCGTTCGTTTAAAACCTAAACGAACAGTTCACGAACGTAAACGAATATAAACAAACAAACAAACTTAAATGAACATAATTTAACAAACAATAAATAATACAAATAAACATAACTGAACAAAGATAAATGAACGCAAATGAACATAATTGACTAAACATAAACGAACATGAAGTAACTTTTTATATAAATTAGTGATTCATTACGATAAATTCCATTGGAAAACTCATTCTTATTACTAGAAAGCCCAATTACCAATTAGTTATATTTATATAAGTAGTTAGAAAGTTCCTTTTATGTTTAATATTTATATAAACATAACTACTTTCGTATTTAAATTGAAACAAACATAAATGAATATAAAGGAACGAACATAAATGAACGAACAAAACATGTGGTCGTGTTTGTTCGTTTATTTTAATGAACAAAAAATCGTGTTCATGTTCGTTCGTTTATGAAATAAACGAACTTCCTGCCGAACAAGTTCACGAACAGTTCATGAACGTTCAGTTCGTTTACAGGCCTAGACGTGTTCTTTTTTCGCAATTGTATTTATCTTTCTAATTGGCCCATTTGACCATTTTAAAAATAAAACACAACCCAAACCGACACGTGCTTAAGTAAATGGGTCAAAAATCCATAGTGGTGCTTATAAAATTGACCAATTTTATGTTTTTTACAGGCTTTTAAGGGTGGATCTCGTGACGGTATGGTAACTCTAGAGAATCGAGTGTGTGGCCTAGAGAGAATGGTTGATGACATGGCACGTAACTTGTCAGTATCCGTGAATACTTTACGAACTTGTTATAATAACGGCTTTCACGAATCTACCGAAAGACCGTTTGGCAAATACAACGGCTATTCTAACTATCATACACATGGTCCAAACACACAAATGGGCTCAAGACGAGCCGTAAACAATAGGTTACCTAACCGGTCCGGGCCCATTAGATTTGTAGACGGTCCATCCGCAAGAAGTGTTTGGAAAGCATCAAAAGATGAAGCCACATTGGAAGCAATTAGAGGGGGGCGGCCAGCACGTGTGATTGGAAACGAGAATATTGGACATGCTCGGGATATTAATATGACGTTTGGTGAAGTTTTGTCGAGTGGGGATGATTTTTCGCTTGTGAAACTAATGGATAAAACCGGACCCGTGATTGATTGGCTCTCAGATGATGTGGCAAACGAAGTTTTGTGTGCGGTTGCACAGTTTCTTCTTGAACCGAGTTTGTTTGACATCTGTTTATCTTGGATTCAACAGGTATAACATGTTATATTAAATATATGTATATCATCGTCATCGTCATCATCGGGTGTCTCAGGAATAGTACCTACCTAAGACACATCTATTGTTTATTGTTTTTCTTTGCCAAATTTACAACAATGCCAGCCAACCCATGGTTTTTTTTCCTTTTTCTGTATTCAACCCTTCAACTTTTAGCATTGCCACTTACAGCCCCTCAACTTTCTAAAAACTTTGCAAAATGTCATTTTGACTCCCCCCCTCAGGTTTTACGTGTGCTTATATTTATGTACGTGGGTCAGATATAATATGTTTTCATATTTATTTTTATGTACGTTTTTTATTGGTCTACGTTTTGTTTGGAAACGAGTGGGGTTAAATATAATACGTTTTCATTAGGCACTATAAATTCGAGTTACTTTACGTTTCGACTCCGCCGCAACGCGTGGTACCATTCTTTAACGTAAAAAACACTATTTATTTACGTGTTTATTTTTAACTACATTTCGTTATAAATCCAAGTTGATCTACGTTTCAACGTAAATTTTCTCGGTAATGAGTTAGGTCAAATATAATACGTTTTTGTGCTTATTTTCATGTGCGTTTTCAGTTGGTCTACGTTTTGACGTAATTTTGTTCGAAAACAAGTCGGGTCAAATGTTTGACGGTATAAGTTCAAGTTACCTTAAGTTTCGACGCCGCTGCAACGCACGGCGGATCAAAATACTAGTTATTTATAAATTACAACTTCAAGGAGCAGAAGCGTGTCCACAGCAATTTTATACGCCATTTTATTAACGCTGATTCTGATTAAATTTTTTTTATGTGATTATGTTTGCAGTTGCTTGATAAGATCATAGAAAACGGAAAAGATTATCTGGGAATCCCTGTGGAACTGAAAATGGAGATTTTGGCGAATTTGAGTGAAGCTTCATCATCTGTACATCCTCCGGAAAACTGGGAAGGTTTAATGCCGGATCAAGTTTTATTGCAGTTGGCATTAGCCTGGGACATTAATCTGCAACAGCTACAAAAACAATAACGCTTGTGCGTATTATACGATAAATTCTAAGAGAAAGTCACAAAAATAATCATTTTCTTGGGTGTGTTATACCTATACAGCAATGTGTCAAATTGTTCTGATATGATCATTAAGATTCAACATACTCGGAAAAATGGTCACTTTCGTGATTTTCTCTTATATATATAGTAGAGGTGTATTTGATACAGATTTTACTAGGTTTGACATCAAATTGGTATAGAAGAACCAAGGCTTATGAGAGTCACTCTAATATATTTTTCAAATTACAGAGTGGATTGGTTTTGTGTGGGTTTGTTTTTTTTTTTTTTTTTGGTGATACACAGTTGTTGTCCTGTATCTGTTTGGATTTTAGAATCAGGGGCAGAATTTTTTTTTTTTTTTTTTTTTTTTGTAATATTGAAAAGATTAAATATTGCTTTATTATTATTATTATTATGTGGTGTTTACTATTATGAGGTTTTACTGTTTAAATGAACACATTCAGCATTTGATCAATGCAATATCATACAGCAGCTGCCCCAATCCAAACATTATCTACAATCCATTTTATTACTTGTTAGCATGTGGGCCTAACTCAAAGTGGGAGAAGAATAAGCACCTTGGTGTCACATATTCATCCTGTAAGTGTCATGAGGCATTCTTAGAGTTTTTGAACACACACCCGTTTAAAATCTACTCCTAAAATTTATCGTTTTTATATTTTACATGTCAATACTGCCACATGAGTGTATGTAGGGTGCAATGAACTTCTCAGTTGTAAATGATATATACTTGAGAAATATCGTGGGAAAAAGTCGTCGGAGAATCCTCAGCCTCCGTTGAATCAGCGTTTGGTTGACTCAACGCCCACGGACGGAGACCAAGCTTGAAGAACAAAGATCATTTTCACCTCTTTTCAGAGTTTCAAAACTATCTACTAATTAAGAACAGACATAAATAGAACCCATCTTCAAGACCAATACCAATACATATTCAGTTCAACCCACCATTTCTTATTCATCGTCCATGACTTATGGCCTTATGCTTAATATTGCGACTCTTCCCATTTGTTCTCACTTGCTATTTATAGGAGGGATTTTGGGGCTAATGTCACTATCACGTAAGGTGGTCCCCTAAGGTGTGCATAACTGTCTTGACAGTGACATCTTTCATTCCATTGTTTGAGAGTGAACATTCCTTTTGTCATGATTGTACACTTTTTTCCGGACATCATAACCAACTAACTGGTGGTCCCACAAGAATGATTTCTTCTCTAATCTGGTCGGGTCTCGGACTCTACCTCTTCAATAACCATTATGGTATACCGCCTCAATGGAAAAATGGTAGCATATCTTGTACTTATAAGATGAACATCTTCATCCCACCCTGATTGCTTTTAAGAGTCGTTGTCGTGGTGTTGAAAGATGAAAAAAATAGCATGTTGTAAAAATGAGAAAATACCATGTTATAAAAAAAATCGCACGGTGAAAAATGAAGTTCGCATGTTGTATTTCAATCTCGTACGTTAATTGTACGTTAACTAACCCCTATCTATATATACACACACATAGATTTATTTATATTTACTTAAGTAAGAATCTTTTTAAAAATACGGGTTAAACGAGTTATGTTCAGTTTAACCTGAATATATCTATGCTTGTTAGGTTAAGATCTTAGACACGAATACTAATATGGATTGTGCTCGGATTGTACATTTCAACCCGCCAACTCATATAACCAATAACCCATGAATCTACCAACCCAATACAGACCCTAGAATTCTAGCAATTGCGTGAGATAGCAAAATCAATCGGCCACATTCCACATGACTCTTCTTACGTGCCAATTAATTCACCCCACAATCCATTCATATCATCGACCATGTCACTAAATTCCCAAATTTAATGATATAAAACAAAAACCCAAATCCAAATCCAAAATCAAAGAATCAGATACCCAAATCATCACCACTCTCCACTCTCCAGATCATCATGGCACCCTCCTCACCCCCACCACCATATTACGCCATAACGATCATCACCATCTTAACCTTGGCTTGTACCCGCAATCCAAAAGTAGAAGCAGCCTTTAAAGCACCAATTCTCCCACAAGACCTGCTTCCACTTTTACCCACACAAATCTCATGGCCCATTCTTAGAACCCTCAGGTCTGCCACTGATATCTTGCCCACCTTTGTGGGTGCAGCTTCTTTATCCAACAATTCTGATGTGAATTGGAAAGGGTCTTGCTTTTATGAGAACACTGCTTGGTTGGAACTTCATAATAAAACTGGTAGTGAGTTTGGTGGGGGCACTCTTCATATCAAGGTTTGTTTTTTTATGTTTTTTTTTTTTTTTTTGGTTTAGAGGTTAAAAGTTAGGATTTCTTGATGTATTTTACAGTTAAAGTTCACACCTTCAAGTCTTGGCTGGTTTCTTTTGTGTGTTTAGTCACATTTTCTTGATTAATTGATCATTTATCTTGACATTTGGAAATTTTTTAGTGTAGGTTTTTTTGTGGTTTAGAGGTTAAAATTATAGGATTTTAATTCATGTATGTTCTGGCATGTGGGTTATTGGTTTCTTGAATTGGTTGTGTGATGTTTATTTATTGATGATTTCTTGAACTATGTTATTGTAAAAGTTCAGAGCTTGATGGTTTTTTGTTTTCGGTTGTGTTTAATCACACTTTCTTGATTAATTGATCATTTGTTTTGACATGTGGTTTATTGGTTTCTTGATTCTTGAATTGCTGATATGAAGTTTTAGTGTAGTTTTTTTTTTGTTTTTTTGTTTTTTTTTTTTTTTTTTTCTGGTTTTGAGGTTAAGAATTAGGATTTCTTGATATATGTTACATTAGAAATTCACACCTTGATGGTTGTTTTCTTTTGTGTGTTTAATTTAATCACATTCGCTTGATTAACTAATCATTTATTTGACATGTGGAAGTTTTAGTGTAGTTTTTTTTTATGGTTCAGAGGTTAAAAATTATAGGATCTCTTGATGTATGTTACAACTGAAATTCACCCCCGGATGTTTCTTCTGTGTTTAATCACATTTTCTTGATTAATGATCATCTATTTTTGCATGTGGTTTATTGTTTTCTTGATTCTTGAATTGCTTCTACTAAAGTTGCTTGATCTAGGAGTTAAATGTTTAGGGTTTCTTGAGGTATGTTCATTTTTGCTTTCTTCTATGCTTTTAATCACATTTTCTTGATTAATATTTGTGTGATTTTGGTCTTATGATATGTTTGAGTTGTGTGTTATCGATTTCTTGAATCCTTAATCACATTATTATGATTAATTGATCTTTCATTTAGGATAAAGCTTGTATTTTGATATGTTTGAAAATTAGGTTATTGGTTTCTTGTTCTTTTAAGTATCATTTGATTCTTGAATTGCTGCTAATGTGGCTTTAAGAATAGTTTTTTTTTTTTTTTTTTTTTTTTTTTTTTTTTTTTTTTTTTTTTTTTTTTTGGTTCAGGGTTTTTAAGGGTTTCTTGAAGTGTGAACTTTAAATTTTTACACTTAATCACATCCACAACATCAAGAAACTAAAAAATGCACATGTTATTTGTGTGGTTAAACAATTTGCATACATCATATGTATTGATCACATAGTATGATTAGTGAATTCCGGCTAATCATGAAACATAAAGAAACATCCCTTTTATAGCCTAAAACTTACAAGATTCTTGACAACTAAACGGCAAAACAAGAAAACTGTCATCTTTAATTATTTTCAAGGGATGTTTGGAGTCAAATTTCAAACCAATTGTTGCAACGGTATTTAAGCAATCATACATGATATCTCAACGATAGCTCTTCTTACAACACTTTCTTCTTTTAGGTAAGCAACGCGCACAGTTGGACATGTATGGATCTATATATCTTCGCTACTCCATATCGCGTAAAATGGGACTACTATTTCTTATCCCGAGAGCATAAAGTCGAGTTTGACGAATGGGAAGGAAAAGCCGAATACGATTATGTAAGTTACTACAATTCATCAACATTTTCAATCCATTTACAATTAATAGAGTAAAGTACACGGATAGTCCCTGTGGTGTAACACGATTTTAGATATGATCCTTAGCTTTCCAAAAGTACACGAATGGTCCCTGTGGTTTGCACTTTGTAACGTACAGTCTCCAACCAACAAATCTAAAGGTTTTAGCAGGTCGGACTAAATGCGTTACAAATTGCAAACCATAGGGACCATCCATGTACTTTTTGAAAAAGTTGGGGACTAAATGTGTTACAAAGTGCAGACCACAAGGACCATCCATGTACTTTTGGAAAGCTAGGGATCAAATCCAAAATTTTGGTGAACCACAGGGACCATCCGTGTACTTTACTACTCCAGTTAATATTACCCTTTTATTTTCATACTTGAAGGTAAAAAACAAAGGTGTTGCTATTTTCCTCATGGAATCGGGAATGTTAGGAACCCTACAAGCATTGTGGGAAGTATTCCCGTTGTTTACGAATACGGGATGGGGCGAGAACGCGAACCTCGCTTTTCTTGAAAAGAATATGGGAGCTAAATTTGAAGAACGATCGGGGCCATGGGTTACAAATGTTACCATAGATGATATACAATCGGGTGACTTTCTTGCAATATCAAAGATCCGCGGGTTATGGGGCGGGTTTGAGACTCTTGAGAAATGGGCATCCGGGGCTTATGCGGGTCACTCTGCGGTTTGCTTACGAGACCCCGAAGGGAAGTTATGGGTCGGAGAATCAGGACATGAAGATGAAGAGGTAATACAATAATGAGTTAACTGCCATTTTTGTCCCGATGGTTTGTCCAATTATGCCAATCCAGGACAAATTTCAAATTTGTACCATTTCCGTCCTTGACATTCTTGAAACATGCCAGTTCCGTCCAAAAAACTAACGTCTGTTAAAACCTGCTATTTAATGAAGGGTAAAAACGTCATTTTCCTTTTTTCTTAAAAGGGGTGGGATTTTAATAGGGTTTAAAAAGGGGAAATAAAAGAAAAATGGAAGATGAAGTTTTTACCCTTCATTAAACAACATGTTTTAACAGGCGTTAGTTTTTTGGACGGAACTGACATTTTTCAAGAATGTCAGGGACGGAAATGGTACAAATTTGAAATTTGGCCTGGACTGGCATAATTGGACAAACCACGGGGACGAAAATGGCAGTTAACTCTACAATCATATATTCCAAAAAAGGCATGCTTTCGGTTAAGTTTACTTAATTTGATGAATTGAATTTGTTTGTGTTTTTGTTGTAGGGTAATAACCTTATTGTTCTATTACCATGGGACGAATGGTGGAGTTACGAGCTCACGAAAGATAATACGAATCCACATATTGCATTGCTTCCTTTGCATCCCGAACTCAGGGCTAAGTTTAATGAATCGGCTGCATGGGAGTACGCACAAAGCATGATAGGATTACCATACGGTTATCATAATTTGATATTTAGCTGGATCGACACTATCGATGGAAATTATCCACCGCCACTTGATGCTCATCTGGTATTGTCGTTGAAATCGTTTTCCATGTTCCCATTTTGGACAGTTGTTTAGAGGTGGTTAAAGCCTTGGTTTTGGATTGAAATGTGTTTGGGTAGGCCCACACACACTTTTCAGCACTTTAAACGATTTTCTATAAATAAATAACGCATTAGTTATGGTTAAAGTAACAATTTTACAATAATAATCCATGTCTGAACAAAAAAGATTTTGGAGATTGCATTGGCGGATCTTGAACTTAGTTTTCGGTAAAATCGCGGCCGGGGGGGGGGGGGGGGGGGGGGCACTCTCAAAATCCAATAATTTACACCACATAAAAAAAATTCGGAAATTTTCCGTTTTAGCTATTATTTATTTGACCCATTTGGCCATTTACACAACCCAAATCGACCCGTTGAAATATTTGAGGCAAGTGATATATGGTATCTAATTTGGCAAGTGTAAAGTATTTCGGATTATGGTATATAGGTTGCTTCTGTTATGACCGTATGGAACCAATTACAACCGGCATATGCAGCCAACATATGGAATGAAGCCCTGAACAAGCGACTTGGTACTCAGGTTTGTTTCGGGATTTTTTGAATTTGTTTTAAAATGTGTATTTGGTTTGGTTTTTAGGATCGATGATCCCACATGCACGTATAAGTCAAAACACACAATGGTTTAGAGTGTTTGGATGTGCGTTTAAGTTAATTATCGAACTTGAAGTATCTGACCCTTTCATTTTTCTAACTAAGTTATGTGATTTGACGGTTTTGACCCATTCGATCTGTTTGAGATAAAATAAAAAAATAAGAAAAAAAAAAACAAATCGACCTTCTCATTCGTTAATGATTTGGACTTGCTACCTATAAGTTTTCTGAGTATTTGATAAAAATTTTGATTCTGATTGGGCTTTTCGCATTACTTAAGGGGTGAAAATAATTAGATTTGTAAAAGTAAAAAAAAAAAAGATTATTGAGATTTGAGATAAATGTAACTATCTCTAAATTTAATCGGATATCTGATTTTTCAAGTAGCAAATACTTAACTATCCCAAATATTAGTGGTTAATAATAACAGTGTGTCTTATTTGCAGGATCTTGACCTTCCTGAAATCATGGTAGAGGTTGAAAGGCGTGGTTCGTCTTTTGCACAGTTATTAACGATTCCCGAGCAGGATGACTGGATATACGTTGACGGAAAATCGACTTCTTGTGTTGCTTTCATCCTTGAAATGTACAAAGAAGCAGGACTCTTTGGTGATCTCGCAAATGAGATTCAAGTTACCGAATTTACAGTAAGTTTTTCCAAGATTTGCGTATACCCATCTGGGTTTCAATAAAAAGTTACTGAATTTACAGTAGGATTTATTTCAAGATTTGCTAATAACCATCTGGGTTTCAAAAAAAAGTTGTTGAATTTAGCAACTTTTTTCAAGATTTACAAATGAGTAAAATGTCATTTTCGTCCTTGAGGTTTGTCCGTTTTGCGACTTTCGTCCAAAGGTTTGTTTTTCCACATCTGGACCCAATAGGTTTGAAATCTTCGCATTTTCATTCGGCTCGTTAACTCTTATCCATTTTTCTCCTTTAAGTCAGGGGTATTTCCGTCTTTTTTGTTAACTTAAAGGGCAATTCGGTCTTTTTCACTTAAAAGGCAATACTTTTACATTATGCTAAATGCTTGTACATAAAGTGAAAAGTACTGAATTACCCTTTAAGTTAACAAAAAAGACGGAAATACCCCTGACTTAACGGAGAAAAATGGATGGAATTAACGAGCCAGATAAACCTTTTGGATCCAGATGCAGAATAACAAACCTTTGGACAAAATTGGCCAAACCTCAGGGACGAAAATGGCATTTTACTCTTTACAAATATTTCGCTTAGTTATCTCTTCCAAGGCGGAAAAATGTGTGGGTCCAGCAGGCTGACACCTTTTTTCTCTTTTCTTGAGTTTTATAAATAATTATTTTGTTAAATATGATTAGAAAAATTATACTGATAATCTAGTTTTTGAAGCCAAATGATTTTATTATAATAACTGTACCTGCAATAACATAGCATAACCTGAATCGACCCGTTTGAAATACTATTATGAATCAACAACACCTATGCAGATAAAGGATGCATACACGCTCAACTTCTTTGAAAACAACATAACCCGCCTGCCAAAATGGTGCAATGACGGGGACACAGTAAAGCTTCCGTTTTGTCAACTTACTGGAAAGTATCGAATGGAATTACCTGGATACAATACTATAGAACCGTATGCGCATATGGCTGAAAATTGCCCGTCAATGCCCCCAGATTATCTGAGACCAAAATACTGCTGAATAGCAGTAGCAGTAGTAACTAGTAAGTAGTCTACTAATAATGTATTAGTACGTTGTGTATATGTATTTAATCGATTAGGGTCATGTGTAGTCTAGGGTTATATTTCAGTAAATGGGTTACATGATTGTTCATCGTGTGTGTTTTTAATTCACATTAAGTGTCTGATGCAAACATGTGTTTTAATAAATGAATTATGGTATATTTGTAAAGTTATTCATGTGTGTGCTTACTCTGCTCTGCTCTGGATCTTGAAGGAATCTTTTGTCAATTATTGCTGATAACTATAACTAAAGTTGTTACTGTTCTTCATTTTTCATAATATTCATCATAATCGACCAAACCAGACTGTATTGTTAATTGTTATCATTGGCTACTAAATTTTGAAGGTCCGAACAATGTGCAAATCGTTAGAAAGACATGGTTGGATTTGAAGCGTCATCTTATGTTAAGTCTAGAACATGGTAAACGAAATGAATACATGGGCACGAGATGCATGCTCAACTACAATAACAAAATAAGTCCCACATCATGTTATAACTTGACGTGGGACTTATGCTATAGTATATTTCAAATTCTGTCACCGAATTTTATAATGACATGTGCATGAGAAAAAGTCACGTGTCATATGTATTCGAGTCTACCCTATAAGAAAAAGTCTACACGCGAGTAAAAGTAGATACATGACCATGATTTCACGTATAATATAAGGGATTTTTTTTCTCCCAAAATAGCAATAGGGGGATAACATACTCATCAAACTGCTATGTTGGTGATTTTCTCTTTTGTTTATGCCCTAAATATGTTTGTTCAAATGCCAGCAAATGTAATTAGGTAAACCGAAAGAAATGTTGTCCAATTTTGGACCCATAAGCAATCCATTCTTCTCCATATACAAACCTCTGAAAAACATGTATGAGCACGCGATATATGCTTAAAATTAACAAAATAGGTGTTTGGCAAAAATATGGAAGGTAATTTGGAGGAATGTGAGTATTTTATGTTGGGGTCTGATGGATATGCATGGTGACAAAGTGTGATTTGAGGTCAAGTTGAACGTGTGGCTAGCACATAAGCCATCCACAGGTCGTGATCTCATCATATGACAAGTCAAGAGCACAAAAAATGAGCAGAAAGTAGGCCCCATCCTTTTATGACGTGCCATGAAAACCTAGAGCTACCACACCCGCCAATCATGCTCTCGTCATATAGTAAGGCAAGAACATAGCATATGAACGTCATGAAGCTCACAAGTCATTCACGGGGTAAGATATAGCAAGCCTTTTAATTAAACTCCAATGATAATTTAGTGCATTTCTTTCATTCTTTGTAATCGTGAGTGTGTGTCTAAATTATACTATTATTGACATGTATTACAACTTGATGTTCAACCTACTCTTGTGTATAAATTGAATTTTGTCAGCTAACTATTACTGAAGACGTGTGAATGAGAAAAAAGTCATGTATCATATATATTAGTCTGTACTGATGAGAAAAAGTCTGATACGCGAGTAAAAGTAGATACATAACTAAGATTTCACGTGTTATATTAGAGTGTTTTCTTTTTTTCTGACATGATACTAGGGTCATTACACATATAAAACCATTATATTTGTAATTCTATATTTTGTTTATCTTGTTTAAATGATTTAATCAACTTTAGGTGTCTAAGAGCCAACCAAATATACTTCTCAACACATATACCAAGAAAAATGGATCGAATTGTGTTTTAGGGTGTGTTTGGTTTGAGAGATTGGAATCAAAGAATAACCAACATATGCCTTGAAGATGTTTGTTTAAATGCCAAAATATCTAATTTGTTAAACCAAAAGAAATGCTGTCCACTTTTGGACCCATAAACCCCTTGTTCTCCATATTCAAACCTCTGAAAACCCCAACTCAAGCCCTAACCCTAACCCTAGCAATGGCGACCCTATCTGGTCCAGATAATCGAAGACCCACATGCCCATCTTGTTCCAAACCGACCCGAGTCTGTTTCTGCAACCGATTCAAGACCTCAGTTCTTGACAACTCCATAGCTGTCACACTTCTCCAACACCGTTTAGAGAAGAAACACCCCCTAAATTCAGCCAAGATTGCAACTTTAGGTCTCAAGAATGTCAATCTTGCTTATGTTTCAGATGTTGTTTCACAAGCCCACTTTGATATTCACTTTCTTGATTCAAATCTTGATATGGGTCATCAAGATTTAGTTGAAAATCACAAAAAGATTCAACCTTTAAACTTGTTTGATTCAAATCTTGATATGGGTCATCAAGATTCAGTTGAAATTCACAAAACGATTCAACCTTTACACTTGTTTGATTCAAATCTTGATATGGGTCATCAAGATTCAGTTGAAATTCCCAAAAAGATTCAACCTTTACACTTGTTTGATTCAAATCTTGATATGGGTCATCAAGATTCAGTTGAAATTCACAAAAAGATTCAACCTTTACACTTGTTTGATTCAAATCTTGATCTGGGTCATCAAGATTCACTTGAAAATCACAAAAAGATTCAATCTTTACGACCTGCTGATATCAGTTTCACTGTTAAAAGAAGGGGTGTCAGCAATCAAGATTTTGATGAGCTTTTGGTTGATCAGTCTTGTTTAAATAATGGGTTTGTTGTGACAAAGATTCAAAAAGAGATTGATGGAAACAATATTGAAGAATTCAAAATTGTGGTTCCTCCAGGATCGATGCTTTTGTTCCCAAGTGAGAAATCGATTGGGATCGAAGATGTCGATTTCGATGTGAAGAACTTGATTGTGTTGGATGGGACATGGGCTAAAGCACTTAGAATGTACAAAGAGAATCCATGGTTGAGATTGTTGCCACATGTGAAGTTGGAAGTTGATAAGTTGAGTTTGTATGGTGAAGTGAGGCGACAACCAAAAGCAAGATGTTTGTCATCCATTGAAAGCATTGTTTATGCACTCAAGGCAATTGGGAAAGATGATCATCAAGGTTTGGATAGTTTGTTGGATGTTTTTGAGTCTATGGTTGTAGATCAGAGGAGGTGCATGAATGAAAGATTGAATCTTGAAAGCAGCATTTGATCCATTTTAATTTGAGATTGTAGTTTATCATTCATAGTAGTGGTTCTTTTTAGCTTGGTGGTTTCTATGTTAAAAGAGTGAGTGCCTAACCTAAATTTCTTATTTAGCACAGATAAAATGTTGAAATACTCATTTATTTTTGAAAAATACGGTTAAGTACTTAACAAAGGAAAAAAAATACCTTCCTTTTTTTTCATATAATACTTGCTTTCTATTTGTATAAAGAGGTTGGATTGACGAATTGAACATTACCCATATATTAGGGAAAATTACGAAAATGGCCACTGCAACGCCGTTTTTTTAAATTTGGTCACCTGACACCCCTCGACGAGCCGTTTCAATATGCTGAAACGGCACAAGAATTTTGGTTAACGGCCACCCAGTCGTTGTTTGACACGTGTCCGACAAAGCCTGTAACAGCTTGAGAAGCATCCAGTTAACGCCACGTGTCCGACAGTGTGGAAAGATCTTAGCCAAGCCGTTACAATCGGCTCATGTTCAAAGATCTTAGCCAAGTTCCTTCAACGAGCCAAGCCGTGTTCTTACGAGGTAGCCGAGCCGTTACCGTACACGCATGGACCCCACTTCTGCCAGCCGAGCCGTTACAGCTGGGACCGAGCCGTTTCGCTTACCTGTTTGTGCCGTCTCAACTGCTCCGAGCCGTTTCAGCTGCTCCGAGCCGGTACAGCTGCTCCGGGCCGTTTCAATATACGGTTCGAGCCGTTTCCACTGCTCAGAGCTGTTTCAATCCTTTACTTTATATTTAGTGACCCTTATATATTTTTTCTATTTGTTTGTGCAACAGATTTATCTAAAGTTATAAAAACATTTAGCTTTTGTAGAAGGAAGTTTCCAACTTAAAATTATGAAGATTCGTTTGGTTGTATACAACGGCGGAAAGTGGGAAATCGTTAACGGAAAGTTGGAGTATGTTGCTGATGCTGATTCAAGTAGACGTGGTTTAGAAATTGAACCCAACCTTTCATACACTGCTCTTCTAAGTAAAGTGTCAAACATGTGTAGTTGTACAAACATTACGAAGTTATCGTATCGGTTGTCTTCCTTTAGTGATCCAATAGATATAATAAACGATGAAGATCTTGCAATTTTTTATATTTTTGCTATGGAAAATATTTTTGAAATTTATAAATTATATGTCGTTGAAGGGTTTTGTGCTGGATCATCTAGTTTTTCACCTCCAAAAAAATTTTTAGTTCCTGATTTAAATTTCTGTACTGATGAAGAAAATTATGATGTTGTAAACGACTACCAGCCAAATCCTGATAATTCATTTGAAAATTGTTTGCGATCTTCATCAATTACTTTTTGTCACACCCCAACCGATGGCGGAATCATCGGGGCGCGGCACTGAGCGAAACAGATTGTTCAGAAGTTTCCACAACAACTATCATACAATTCAGTTATATAACACGTCCCATACCGTGTCCCAAATAATAACAAGTTATCATAGAAATCAACTAAACAATATGGGAACTGTTCCGACAACTCAAATTCTTAATTATTACAGACCGAATTTAAATATTGTTTTAAGACTTCTAGACGGCTAACTGTAGATCTCACTGACTACAGGTGCCAGTACAAGATCTACAGATAATTATGACCCTGGAGCAGGTATGTGGACACTGTCCTAAGGTCACAGGCTCCTAGAAGCTTATTATTGCCTCGCTTCCCTAGCACGCTAGTAGCTTAAACACCTGTCACATACGTTAAAATAAAAGTCAATACATATAATGTAAAGGTGAGTACACAAGTTTGATATAGCATATAGAGTTCGAATAGTTTACGCATAACCAAGCACGTACACAAGGGCAAACGATGCATGTAAATTATCAACATGGGACCATCGATACCAACGACTTCAAGTTGACTGTCCGAGACAGTTCGCAATACATGATTACCACCGTAACCCATGCAAGTAATTGTCCTTAGCAACCCCCGTGTGAACGGGTGCTGAGTCCAAACTATAGTACTACGTTGCTAAAGCAGGCAGATAGCACTCCACGTGTAAACATAATAAACAGCAATCATTTAGACAAGTAATACATGCAAGTAGGTTAGCGTTCAAATAGTTTGTGTTGTTTGTGAATTTGATAGATTACGTATGTAACACCCAAAAGTGCTGAAAGCAAAAAGGGATCGAGTATACTCACAGTGGTTGGTTGTGGATTGAAAGGAGCACTGAGAATAGGTTAGCCTGAATAGTTCGATAACACAACGATGAGTAATGCGGAAAAAGTAAACAATGTACTTGGATCGAGTAGGCCATTCGATCGGACGGCAGTTCGATCGAGTGGGCTGTTCGATTGGTTTGAAAGTCCGTTCGAACATCCATTCGATCGGTCGGCTGGCTCGATCGGCTGGTTCCTTCAAGTGGATTGTTTCTTCCTTTGATGTGAAGGATGTGTTTGTGTATGATGGTTTGTGCTACCTTTCAGGTTGGCCGATCGAACAGCTGTTCGATCGGTTAGCCCAACCGATCGGCTAGCACTTCAATGTTTTCAAATATGCCACTCGATCGGTTGGCATGCTCGATCGGATGACATTCCAATGTTCGAAAAGTCTAAGTGTTTTGAAGTGTATAGTATCTCATGATTCGAGCAGTAATGATTACAATCGAGTGGCGTAGTCGATCGAACAGTACCTCGTCAATACTACACTTTGTGAGTTGGTGGGTCTAAGTGCTAGTCGATCGGTTAGCCTAGCCGATCGGCTGGCGTAGTCGTTCGGTTGGGCTGTTCGATCGAACAGCCTAGCCGTTCGGCCAGCTTCTCGATTCGGTTAACCTATCACTTAACACTTGGTTATTCCCGTTAATTGTTGATGTTTTAGAGATATTTTGACTACGAGTTGAACCACAAAACTGAAGTCCCCACTTAGCCTACTGGCTCGAGCAGGAATCACCCAAACTCGGTCAGAGACGGTTTGGAACCCAAGTTTAACGTTTAACCCGAAATCGGTATATCTCTCGGTAGAACCCGAATCTGGAACCATGTGTTTGTTTAGATTGATTTGTAAGTCGGTTCAAGTCTCGTTTTCACCTTTTTGAGTGTAAAAGAGTTGAAAGATAGATGAAAACCCATCTTCCAATCCTTTTCCACCGTGAAATGTTAAGATCTTTGGAAGATTTTAGGTTATTTATGTGGAAATCGGTTAGATCTAAGTTATTCATGGTGGAATGATGCCAAAACTTAGTGTTCTTGAAGAACACATGATGACATCACCCAAGAACACCTAGATCTTGGTGATTTCATGGATGAAATCCAAGTTTTGAAAGATAGAAAGGTGTAGAATCGATTAATGAACAAAAACGTACAAGGATTAGAGCGAAATACTTACCGGTTTGAGAGAAATCTGAGATTTAGTGAGAAGAAGAGGCTGGTCGGTCAGAGCTTTTCCAAAAGTGGAAAGTTTGACAAGGACAGCCCTATTTATAGGCTTCCAAAAGAGGAAAGGGTCAGCTGATCGAACAGCATCCCTGATCGAGCAGCTGCCCGATCGAACAGCCTGTTCGATCGGCTAGCCTGTTCGATCAGGTTGCCCTGTTCGATCGGCTAGCCTGTTCGATCAGGTTGCCCTGTTCGATCGGCTTGCCTGGTTTTGAGTGTTTCGCGACGATTTTTGATATTTCGACTTCGATGAACGATGATTTGAGAATGATAGAATTCCTAATCAAATTACTTTTAGTCCCAACTACTATATCTAACATACAAGCATCCTTACACCACGATTTGGATTCGATTTCGATTGAGTTTGATTCACCTTTGAGTCTCGATTTGATTTGATTGATTCACCACACACTTTAACATAAAGTAACATGCACAAGTAACACGTAAGGCACACACACACGTATAAAGCATTAAAATTATCCACACTTGAGTTTGATGATTGATTTGATTAGCTTGATTATTGATTGACTAGCTTTATTGCATTGTTACTTCCTATCATTCACAGTCGGTCGTTGATTCACAGTTCGATTATCGGTCAATTAGTTTGATTATACAACACTTACTCCAAATAATATGAAAATCAAAATGAAACTAAAATGAAATTAACCTTTATAAATCTTTAATTCCAATAACAGTCAACTCTTGACTTTGACTTTTGGGAAAACACGGGGTGTTACAGTCTCCCCTCCTTTAGGGAATTTCGTCCCGAAATTAGGCCGAGAACCGTACATCGCCGTGTGATTTTTACCAATTTGATGCTTCAGATCTATCTGAACAACTGCGGGTACTTGGCCTTCATGTCACTTTCGAGTTCCCAAGTGAACTCCGCGCCTCGTTTGCCTTCCCATCGTACTTTTACAATAGGAATGCGAGAGCGTCTGAGTTGCTTGGTCTGTCGGTCCATGATTTCAACAGGCTTTTCCACGAAGTGTAGCGTCTCATTAACCTGAAGATCGTCGAGTGGTATTATTGCGTCGTGGTCGGCTACGCATTTTCGAAGGTTTGAAATATGGAAAGTCGGGTGGACATTGCTGAGTTCCTCCGGTAATTCGAGTTTGTAGGCAACTTTACCGATCCTTTCCAGAATCTTAAAAGGTCCAACAAATCGAGGCGCAAGTTTCCCTCTTTTGCCGAATCGGACTACTCCCTTCCAAGGTGATACCTTTAGGAGTACGTAGTCGCCAACTGCAAATTCGCGGGGCCTGCGTCGTTTATCGGCGTACATCTTTTGTCTGTCCCGGGCCTTTACCAAATTTTCCCTTATCTGGTGGATCTTGTCAGTCGTTTCTTGCAGAATCTCGGGCCCAGTCAATTGTGAATGACCGACCTCGTGCCATACAATAGGCGAGCGACATCTCCTACCATACAAGGCTTCGAAAGGTGCCATTTCGATGCTGGAGTGATAGCTATTATTGTACGAAAATTCGACCAACGGTAGGTGTTTGCTCCAACTACCACCAAAATCGATAACACACGCACGGAGCATGTCTTCGATAGTACGAATCGTTCTTTCAGTCTGCCCGTCGGTTTGCGGGTGGAATGCGGTACTCAAATTCAGCGTCGTACCCAGAGCTGCTTGAAAAGTTTCCCACAATCTCGATGTAAACCGAGCGTCGCGATCAGAAATGATGTCTCGAGGCGTACCATGATTCTTAATGATCTCGTCGGTGTAGATTTGGGCTAGCTTGGCCACCTTATAGTCTTCTCGTATTGGCAGAAAGTGGGCTGATTTGGTTAGACGGTCGACTATAACCCAAATACTGTCGTGACCTGATGGCGTGGTCGGAAGCTTAGTTATGAAATCCATAGCTATGCTTTCCCACTTCCATACGGGTATCGGCGGTTGTTCGAGTAAGCCTGACGGTCTTTGGTGTTCAGCCTTGACTCTTGCACAAGTTAAACAGCTACCAACATACAGGGCAATATCCCTTTTCATCCCAGGCCACCAGTACTTGTAGCGAAGGTCCTGGTACATTTTGTCCGCACCGGGATGAATGGAATATCGGGATTTGTGGGCTTCGTTCATGATGATCTTTCGCAAATCTGTCCTCCTCGGAACCCAGATTCGGTCCAGATAATAGAATATCCCGTTGGCTTTGCTCACGAGCTGAGTTCCATCGTGATAGATTCGTTCTTTCTTCAACGTACGCTCGTTAAAGCAAGCGTGTTGTGCTTCGCGGATGAGAGCTTCGAGGTTATACTGAGCCTGGATGTTTCGAACACCTATCACGTAATTCTTTCTGCTGAGGGCGTCTGCAACTACATTCGCCTTGCCTGGGTGATAACGGATCTCACAGTCGTAATCGTTGAGAAGTTCTACCCAACGGCGTTGACGCATATTGAGTTCTCTCTGGTTAAAGATATGTTGTAGGCTCTTGTGATCGGTGAAGATCGTACATCTTGTACCATACAGGTAGTGTCGCCAAATCTTTAAGGCAAAGACAACTGCGCCTAGCTCGAGGTCATGGGTTGTATAGTTCTTCTCGTGGATTTTGAGCTGTCGAGATGCGTAAGCTATAACCTTGTCTCGTTGCATGAGAACACAGCCAAGTCCAAGGTTTGAAGCATCACAATAGACAACGAAGTCATCGCTTCCGTCCGGCAGTGTAAGAACTGGTGCATGGCACAGCATGTGTTTGAGGGTTTGGAAAGCAGTCTCCTGTGCGGTTCCCCACACAAAAGGCTTGTCTTTATGAGTAAGGGAGGTAAGCGGCACAGCAATCTTGGAGAACCCTTCGATGAATCGCCGGTAGTAACCAGCTAATCCGAGAAAAGAGCGAACTTCTGACGGATTCTTTGGCGTAACCCATCCCTTGACTGCCTCAATCTTTGCAGGATCAACGTGTATACCCCGACTATTCACAATGTGACCCAGAAATTGAACCTCCTCCAACCAGAACTCACACTTGGAAAACTTGGCGTAGAGTTGGTTTCCCTGAAGCAACTCGAGAACCAATCGCAAATGCTGCGCATGTTCGGCCCTCGATCTGGAATAGATCAGGACATCGTCGATAAATACAATGACGAAACGGTCTAAGAACGGTTTACACACGCGATTCATCAGATCCATAAAGACCGCGGGTGCGTTGGTCAAACCAAAAGGCATGACAACAAATTCGTAGTGGCCGTATCGGGTTCGAAAAGCGGTTTTGGGTATGTCTTCCTCTTGAATCCGCAACTGATGGTAGCCTGAACGTAGGTCAATCTTGGAGAAACACTGAGCACCTTGTAGTTGGTCAAACAAATCATCGATTCTTGGTAAGGGGTATCGGTTCTTGATGGTCAGCTTGTTCAATTCCCGGTAATCGATGCACATTCGGAACGACCCGTCCTTCTTTTTGACGAAAAGGACTGGTGCGCCCCATGGAGAAGTGCTCGGGCGAATGAAGCCTTTTTCAAGTAACTCTTGGAGTTGGTTTGAGAGTTCTCGCATCTCAGATGGAGCGAGTCGATACGGAGCTTTGGCCACTGGGTTGGCTCCTGGAATAAGGTCGATTCGAAAGTCGATATCACGACTTGGAGGTAATCCAGGAAGATCATCAGGGAACACCTGAGGAAATTCTCGGACAACGGGAACATCCTTGACTTCAACTTTCTTTTTCTTGTCCGTCTCTGCTACAACAATGTTGGCCAAGAAGGCTCGATATTCCTTGCGGAGATATTTGCGAGCTTGAAGACATGACATGAGCTTGAGATCTTTTGCAGTAGTTTCACCATAAACACATAGAATATCACCACTAGCTAGCACAAAACGAATCATCTTATCGGCACACACAACTTCAGCATGGTTTTCACGAAGAAAGTCCATGCCTACTATGACATCGAAACTTCCGAGCTGCATCGGAATGAGATTAATCGGGAATATATGATTGTTGAGCTCGAGAGTACAATCACGGAGCACAGAATTGACAGCAATGGTTCTTCCGGTAGCGACTTCTACTTCGAAGGGTGACGAAAGATAAGAGCGCTTACGTCTAAGAAGCTTCTCAAATTCAAATGACACAAAGCAGTTATCGGCTCCAGTATCAAACAAACATGATGCATATATACCATTCACAAGGAACGTACCATTGACCACGTTGTTGTCAGCTTGAGCCTGTCGTGCGTTGATGTTGAAGGTTCTGGCGTGAGCGGCTTGTTGTTGAGGCTGCTGTTGTTGTTGCTGGGGTTGTTGAGCTTCTTGTTTCACCACTCTGTTCGGGCACCGGTTTGCGAAGTGGTTAGGGTCACCACATGCAAAGCAGGTCCGAACATTGTTTGTCGGGGCCTGTGCAGCTTGAGGAGCTTGAGGAGCTTGTAGCAGGGCTTGGTTAACAGCGGCTTGAGCTTGCGTTTGACGAGGACCATAGCGGCAATTCGCAGTGAAATGCCCGTAAACGTTGCAGTGGACACAGAAACGGCAGGCCACACCCACCGGGTGATGATAAGAACATGTAGCACAGAGTGGGTGGGGGCCGGTGTACGCACGCTTAGCCGGCGGCGCATTGATCACTGGCGCAGTGCGCTGTGGTTGTTGCTGTTGTGGCGGTACTGACTGAAGAGGAGCAGCATTGGTTGCGGCGGCGCAACCCTTGTTCTTCTTTCTTCTTCTCGAGGACTTGGAGGCTTGAGCAGTAGGGTTGTCGGTTGATGCGGTAGTAACTTGATGCAACGACTTGGATGGCTTATCCCAGACACCAGCCTTAACTCGCTTGTCGTTAATCTCGGCAGCGAGTAGGTAGGTTTCCTCGATTGATGCGGGTTTGGCGGCGAACACATAATCTGCAACACAATCCGGAAGAGCACGGATGTATTTCTTGATGGTCATCTCGGGAGTCTTGACCTGGTCTGGACAGATAATGCTCAGTTGTTTGAAACGGGCGGTGAGACCAGCGTTGTCGCCCTCCTTCTGCTTGATGGTCCAGAACTCATCCTCCAACTTTTGGCGTTCGTGGGGAGGACAGAACTCGTCCAGCATGATAGCCTTCAGTTCCTCCCACGTCAGCTCGTAGGCAGCGTCGTTCCCGCGCTTATTCCTTTCGGCTGTCCACCAGTCCAACGCCCGCGACTGGAAGACACCGGTAGCATTGAGAGTTCGAAGATGATCCGGGCATCCGCTTTGACGAAGGGTAACTTCCACAGAGTCAAACCAGTGAAATAAGCCTGTAGGGCCCTCTTCACCGGTGAACTCCTTCGGTCCACATGCCTTAAATTGCTTGAAACTGAACGGAGCTTTGCTGGGTTCAGTGAGGGTTCGGGATTCTTCCGACGACTTGCTCGTGTTTTCGTACACCTCACTGACAGCTTTCGCTACAGACCTCGAGATGAGCTTGGCGAGACGTCGGTCTCTCTTTTCCTGACGGGAAAGGTTTTGGCGAGTTCTTGATGATGACGACATGGTCTGCAATAGACATCGCCATAGGGCTCAACACAACGAATTCGAATCTCGCACGTCTTAGTTTACTAAAGCTTAGAATCACGTCGCATCTCACGTCACGTAACACATATAAACACATAATCATAGAGGCACATAAGCACAGAAGCAATTAGAGCACATAAGCAAGTAAGCAAATAGAGCACTTAATTTCCTAAACACGTATGAAATTTTATCACAGAGGCGGTCAGAAAACAGAAACCTATAACTACGAGTCGAGTATCGTTCGTTTTGCATATCGGATAGCATCACACTGTATCGTCTAACTTAGTCGTATAGCGTAGCATAGCACACTGGTTTCGTTTAGATCACATCAACAGGGGTTCGAATCGAGATAGGATAGCAACAGAAGTCACGCAGATCGATAAACAATGGAGCAATCAACGAATCTTTAAAACACATAAACAGGTAAATCATATAAAATCAACGAAGCAACACTCAAAATCGGAAAATGGATTGTCTGCGGCTACTAGACTTTGACTAACCATGGCAATTTAACTATTCACAGTTGACTTGTCGTCACTTTCGACTCTAGGGGACATGTTTCTGCCTCGATTCTTGGGCATTATGCATGCGCATTCTAGGCCATACTCGTGAGTTCAGGTCGTTGGAGTCCGTCAATTGCCTTGGCGAGATAAAATAAAGTCGAAATAACTGCCAAGGTTAGGGTTTCACCCCTAGCTCAGCAATTTCTTCCTTGTTTTAAGAAAATTTAGAGGAAAGTTCTTATCAAATTACGGGTTTCAGCCCTAATTTGGTATAATTCTCCCCTGTTTGTTGATAGAAATTCACACAAAATAATTGGCAAAAAGTTGTAATTTAGGCAGGAATTCGCGGGTTTCACTCCTAATCCCGTCCAAATTACAAAATTTGGCTCGGAGTTCGGATGTAATGATAGAATAGAAGGAAACAACATAAAATAAGCACATAAACTTGGTCTCTTGGTTCCTTAGCTATAGTCTAGGTCTCTAAGACAGCGATCCGGACTAGATCGTGTCTAACCTAATTCCCTATAGTTATGGCTCTGATACCAATCTGTCACACCCCAACCGATGGCGGAATCATCGGGGCGCGGCACTGAGCGAAACAGATTGTTCAGAAGTTTCCACAACAACTATCATACAATTCAGTTATATAACACGTCCCATACCGTGTCCCAAATAATAACAAGTTATCATAGAAATCAACTAAACAATATGGGAACTGTTCCGACAACTCAAATTCTTAATTATTACAGACCGAATTTAAATATTGTTTTAAGACTTCTAGACGGCTAACTGTAGATCTCACTGACTACAGGTGCCAGTACAAGATCTACAGATAATTATGACCCTGGAGCAGGTATGTGGACACTGTCCTAAGGTCACAGGCTCCTAGAAGCTTATTATTGCCTCGCTTCCCTAGCACGCTAGTAGCTTAAACACCTGTCACATACGTTAAAATAAAAGTCAATACATATAATGTAAAGGTGAGTACACAAGTTTGATATAGCATATAGAGTTCGAATAGTTTACGCATAACCAAGCACGTACACAAGGGCAAACGATGCATGTAAATTATCAACATGGGACCATCGATACCAACGACTTCAAGTTGACTGTCCGAGACAGTTCGCAATACATGATTACCACCGTAACCCATGCAAGTAATTGTCCTTAGCAACCCCCGTGTGAACGGGTGCTGAGTCCAAACTATAGTACTACGTTGCTAAAGCAGGCAGATAGCACTCCACGTGTAAACATAATAAACAGCAATCATTTAGACAAGTAATACATGCAAGTAGGTTAGCGTTCAAATAGTTTGTGTTGTTTGTGAATTTGATAGATTACGTATGTAACACCCAAAAGTGCTGAAAGCAAAAAGGGATCGAGTATACTCACAGTGGTTGGTTGTGGATTGAAAGGAGCACTGAGAATAGGTTAGCCTGAATAGTTCGATAACACAACGATGAGTAATGCGGAAAAAGTAAACAATGTACTTGGATCGAGTAGGCCATTCGATCGGACGGCAGTTCGATCGAGTGGGCTGTTCGATTGGTTTGAAAGTCCGTTCGAACATCCATTCGATCGGTCGGCTGGCTCGATCGGCTGGTTCCTTCAAGTGGATTGTTTCTTCCTTTGATGTGAAGGATGTGTTTGTGTATGATGGTTTGTGCTACCTTTCAGGTTGGCCGATCGAACAGCTGTTCGATCGGTTAGCCCAACCGATCAGCTAGCACTTCAATGTTTTCAAATATGCCACTCGATCGGTTGGCATGCTCGATCGGATGACATTCCAATGTTCGAAAAGTCTAAGTGTTTTGAAGTGTATAGTATCTCATGATTCGAGCAGTAATGATTACAATCGAGTGGCGTAGTCGATCGAACAGTACCTCGTCAATACTACACTTTGTGAGTTGGTGGGTCTAAGTGCTAGTCGATCGGTTAGCCTAGCCGATCGGCTGGCGTAGTCGTTCGGTTGGGCTGTTCGATCGAACAGCCTAGCCGTTCGGCCAGCTTCTCGATTCGGTTAACCTATCACTTAACACTTGGTTATTCCCATTAATTGTTGATGTTTTAGAGATATTTTGACTACGAGTTGAACCACAAAACTGAAGTCCCCACTTAGCCTACTGGCTCGAGCAGGAATCACCCAAACTCGGTCAGAGACGGTTTGGAACCCAAGTTTAACGTTTAACCCGAAATCGGTATATCTCTCGGTAGAACCCGAATCTGGAACCATGTGTTTGTTTAGATTGATTTGTAAGTCGGTTCAAGTCTCGTTTTCACCTTTTTGAGTGTAAAAGAGTTGAAAGATAGATGAAAACCCATCTTCCAATCCTTTTCCACCGTGAAATGTTAAGATCTTTGGAAGATTTTAGGTTATTTATGTGGAAATCGGTTAGATCTAAGTTATTCATGGTGGAATGATGCCAAAACTTAGTGTTCTTGAAGAACACATGATGACATCACCCAAGAACACCTAGATCTTGGTGATTTCATGGATGAAATCCAAGTTTTGAAAGATAGAAAGGTGTAGAATCGATTAATGAACAAAAACGTACAAGGATTAGAGCGAAATACTTACCGGTTTGAGAGAAATCTGAGATTTAGTGAGAAGAAGAGGCTGGTCGGTCAGAGCTTTTCCAAAAGTGGAAAGTTTGACAAGGACAGCCCTATTTATAGGCTTCCAAAAGAGGAAAGGGTCAGCTGATCGAACAGCATCCCTGATCGAGCAGCTGCCCGATCGAACAGCCTGTTCGATCGGCTAGCCTGTTCGATCAGGTTGCCCTGTTCGATCGGCTAGCCTGTTCGATCAGGTTGCCCTGTTCGATCGGCTTGCCTGGTTTTGAGTGTTTCGCGACGATTTTTGATATTTCGACTTCGATGAACGATGATTTGAGAATGATAGAATTCCTAATCAAATTACTTTTAGTCCCAACTACTATATCTAACATACAAGCATCCTTACACCACGATTTGGATTCGATTTCGATTGAGTTTGATTCACCTTTGAGTCTCGATTTGATTTGATTGATTCACCACACACTTTAACATAAAGTAACATGCACAAGTAACACGTAAGGCACACACACACACGTATAAAGCATTAAAATTATCCACACTTGAGTTTGATGATTGATTTGATTAGCTTGATTATTGATTGACTAGCTTTATTGCATTGTTACTTCCTATCATTCACAGTCGGTCGTTGATTCACAGTTCGATTATCGGTCGATTAGTTTGATTATACAACACTTACTCCAAATAATATGAAAATCAAAATGAAACTAAAATGAAATTAACCTTTATAAATCTTTAATTCCAATAACAGTCAACTCTTGACTTTGACTTTTGGGAAAACACGGGGTGTTACACTTTTGAACCAGGTCACGTATTTAATAACAAAGAAGACATGAAACTTGAGTTGGGAAAAAAATGTTTGTTAGAACACTTTGAGTTTAAAGTAGATAGATCCTCTAAAACTCGGTACCAAGTGTCATGTTTGGTGGACGGTTGCGTTTGGCGTTTTCGTGCAAGGAGTTTTGGAGATAGTGGGGTGTTTTTTGTTAAGAGTTTTAACGATAAACACATGTGCTCGAAGACGCTAACGTACCCACATGTTCGTCAGGCAAACCCAAATGTTGTTGCTCATTATTTAAAAGAACCTTTAAAAGACAGTATATTGAAACGGCTCGAAACGGCTCGAACCGTATATTGAAACGGCCCGGAGCAGCTGTACCGGCTCGGAGCAGCTGAAACGGCTCGGAGCAGTTGAGACGGCACAAACAGGTAAGCGAAACGGCTCGGACCCAGCTGTAACGGCTCGGCTGGCAGAAGTGGGGTCCATGCGTGTACGGTAACGGCTCGGCTACATCGTAAGAACACGGCTTGGCTCGTTGAAGGAACTTGGCTAAGATCTTTGAACATGAGCCGATTGTAACGGCTTGGCTAAGATCTTTCCACACTGTCGGACACGTGGCGTTAACTGGATGCTTCTCAAGTCGTTACAGGCTTTGTCGGACACGTGTCAAACAACGATTGGGTGGCCGTTAACCAAAATTCTTGTGCCGTTTCAGCATATTGAAACGGCTCGTCAAGGGGTGTCAGGTGGCCAAATTTAAAAAAACGGCGTTGCAGTGGCCATTTTCGTGATTTTCCCCGTATATTATTTCGTATAAAAGTTAACAATCTTAACAAACACGCTTAAAATCGTGTAACCGAATATTTGCGCTCATGTTACACATTTTCTATATGAATAAAACACGTTGACGGGTTTTGGGCGCGTTGACAGGCTTAATCAAGTTGTAATTTTGGGCGCGTTGACAGGTTTAATCAAGTTGTAATGATGTTAAAGTTTCATAAACGGTTTGGCTTGTTGTAAACACATTGTGGTAACAAATTGACGGTAGGCAATCTTATAAAACATATTTTTATGTTACAATTAAAATGGTTGATAGCCGTCATATTTAATTAAATGGGTGAAACAAGTTAGTTTGAACTTAGACTATCATTAAAAGGCCGTCACACAGGTCGTGTGAGTTACCGGTCTATACTAAATTAATTGGCTAAATGAGGCAACCCGGAACTCATTGCGTTGACGAAAACACAATCCATTTAGCTGTAATGTTTGTAGGGGTCCGACTAGAAAATAACTACAACCCATTTAGACTAAACCCAAATCCACCCGTTTAGAGTTTAGACAAAACCAGAATCCACGCTTGCGGCTTGTTTTCATGTCTTCCTTCATATGTTCAAGCCATAAATATAGCCATAAGGCTTGATTTTGCTGGGGTTTAGGTCGTCTTGAGTTCTTGCCGAGTTGCCGGAAATGCTAAAACTTATTTCACGGCGGCGCCACCACAAACAACCACCAATCACCTTCATCATTTCCCGCCAATTAACAAAATCCCATTTTGAAGACGACCCCCCTTTCTCCCCAATCCCCAAAAAACCCCAAAATCAGCAACCCCACAAACAAGATTCACCAAACAACAAACCCCAAAACAATTATCCTCTAAAGTCCAACTTACCCTTTGATTTCAGGTACTCATACTCTGAAACAAACCTATCTGTTGACCCAATTGGGTACCGGGAAACACCCAAGTTCTCACCTTTCGGGCCGGGTCGGCTTGACCGGAAATGGACCGGCACGGCGGCGCCGTTGCAGGAGGTGGTGGATGTGATGAAAGTTGAAGAAGAGAGGAGGAAGATTGTTGGGGAACCGTTGGATGAGGAGGAAGTGTTGGAGCTTGTTGAACGGTATCGGCATAGTGATTGCTCTAGACAAATCAATTTGGGTAAAATCTTAAATCTTTAGTACTCAGCAGTTTTGTTACATGTTTTTTTGTAGAAATGCAATGTTTGATCAGGTTATAGATGGTGAATTTCTGTTACTATGTGTTATGGGAGCTTGGTTGAGAAAAAAGTGCTTATAGGCGCACTTTTTATTTTAGCCTAAAATCCCCTAAAGGTGTGTAGTGGAGGGAGCTTGGTTGGCGATTGAGGTGGCGAGATATGGTTGGGTGTGTATATATTTAATGTTAAGAAAAAAAAACCTTAAGCACCTTGCTCACGCCGTGGTTTGCCCTCCCACATCACCCGACGCCCTCAACCGCGCCGCCCTGTGGCGGTGTACGGTGTACCCACCCCACGACCCTGACGTGGCACCTCCGGAGCCCACACGATGTTTTGATAGCACATAGCCGTATAGACATTGATATATCTTGGTGCATTCGGGTCATCTCAAATTAGTCAACTGGTCAAATGGGCAACAATTATAAAACTTGTTAACTTTTAAAACTTCTTAATTTTGTACAGGTTCATTTGGACCCTTTTTAAGCTAACAAGTTTTATAATAGTTGCTTGTTTTGACCTGTTGACTAATTTGGGTTAGAGTAGACCCAATTTTTTTACTAATCTCGTGAAAATAACGTTAAAAGCAGCGGATGGTTAATCATGCATCATGTAGTGACGTTGATAGCTGAAAGACACGGGGGTACATGCACCAATCAGTCTCTGTCTCGATTGTTTGAGTGTTATGTCTCTTAGGTCCAAGGCTTGATACAAAACTACAATCGAGTCGGGGGTCTCACTGGAAGCAGCTTCTCTATTCCTACGGGGTAGAGGTAAGGCTATCTACATCTACCCTCCTCAGACCTTACCTTAACTTTGCTATTGGTGGGATTTACTGAGTATGATGATGATGATGTAGACCCAAATTCATCTGTTGACTAGTTTGAGGTGACCCAAATGAACTCATATACAATTTATTTTTCCTAAATCAACCCGTTCTTTGAAGAATGGGTCATGGTTGCCACCTATACTTCTACCTACGTAAACAAATTAAGAGCTTAGAGGTGTTTAGGTCTTGAAGCCAAGGCATGAGCTTCACTTATGCGAGTGTTGGTTAAGGTCCAACCAAATAAGAATTATGTACTACCAAAAGCTTCATCCTCATCCTTATCACCTTTTTTTACGTATGTCAGCCAGTAAACCATTCATAATCTCTTCATCACTTGGTTGTTCTTACTTAAAAGCCTCCTGCTACATACCCCAGTTTTGACCAATTTTGACCCACATGTGCAAGAAATGCCGACCCTGAGGCGTTGCCTCGTGCCTACATGTGAGGTGCGCTTTCTAAAACCATGTGCAAATCTAGTCATTAACAGTTTTTACCGTAAGAAATCATAATCAATTAATCATAGTCATTATGACTTTTGCCAAACACTATGAAGTTATCTAGGGTACTTCAGATTGTGATAATCACTTTATTTACCATGTTGGGTCTTGTTTGGGTTACACCACTACTCTTAAGAGATATTGATTCTTGGCTCTCGAGATAAGCGAACGTTAGGGTTTGTTTGTTGAAGCTAAAGAAGGGGACATTTGATTATATCTTAACTTTTGATTATCTAATAACATGTGATTACTGAAACATATGTTGTGTTAGGAAAGGGCGGGGTCACTCACAACATGATCGATGACATCCATAACCATTGGAAAAAAGCCGAAGCTGTGAGGATCAAATGCTTAGGCGTCCCAACTCTTGACATGGACAACGTGTGTTTCCATCTCGAGGTTTGAATTAGTCTTCCTTTTACTTTGAGGTGAACCCCTTTTAAATGGGTAAAATAGGTAAACGGGTCAAAAGTTGTTCAAAGTGTATTGTTAATCCATACAACCTACTAAATTGTATTATTATTTAAAAAGTTTGATTGTTACTACATTATTATTATTCTAGTAATGTAGATTTTCTTTATCATAGTTTTTTTTACTAGAAGTGTCATTTTCAACCGCCACACACTTATATAAGGGTTGACTTGCTTTAGCGGGTCAAATTGGTCGAAAGTCGTCCAAAGCATATTGTTATTTGTTAATGCATACAACATACTAAAATGTGTTTAAAAAAATGATTATTATTGTAGTAGTGTATTTTAATTGCCGCATTTTTTTTCATAAAACCTACTAAATCGTCTTTTTTTTTTTTTAAATTGATTGTTATTCTAATAGTGTATCTTAATTTTAGCTCTTTTATTTCATAAAACCTACAAAATCGTGTTATTTTCTATCCCGATGGGTCAAAAGTCACCTAAATTTCATTGTAAATGCATACAAGTATACTACCTACTAAATCATGTTTTGTTTTAAAACCAGATTAATCGTAATAGTTTCTTTTTTAGTAATAATATCTTAAACAGAAATAATACAAATTAATTATGGTCAAAAGGTGTTTCAGGTCAACCCGACCCGTTACTCAACTTGTCCATTTAGCATATGCTCTTTTACGTGCTCAGATCTTCTAAAAAAGCTCTTGGCTGACTGGTTTGTAGAAATTTGCAGGATAAATCTGGTGGGAAGATTATATACCGACAAATTAATATCTTGCTATTGTATCGGGGACGACACTATAACCCTAAAGATAGGCCCGTTATTCCCTTAATGCTGTGGAAGCCGTATCCACCGATTTATCCCAAGCTTATAAAGAATGTTGCTGATGGGTTGACGTTTGAAGAAACGAAGGAAATGAGGAACCGAGGACTTAATTCTCCACCCGCCATGAAACTAAGTATGTGATTTCATTGTTCGTTCTGTTGGTTTGGTTAACAAATGTATTATTAAGGGGCAATTTCATATATACCCCTGCAAACTTGTAAAATATCATATATATACCTTTTTAAAATTATAAATATCATATATTATAATACCCTTATAAAGTAGTTAAAATATCAGATATACCCAATTCATTAAAAACAATTTAATAAATGACAAATTTACCCTTGTTTTTCTAAAACTTTGAAATCTCCTATATGATCTTTAACTTCAAATATTATATATACTCATTTATAGCTTTAATATTATATATGGAGAATACTATTGTTTATGGGAAAAAATAAAAATAAAAAATGGGTAAAAATAAATTTAAGCTTAAAATGTCTTATATAAAAAATATGAAGTTAAAAGATGAGCATATATGAAAACTTGAAGTTAAAAAAATAAGGGTAAAAGTTTATTTGTTAGATTGTTTTTAATAAATTGGATATACTTGATATTTAACTATTTTGTAAGGGCATATATGATATTTTTAGTTTTGATTGGGTATATATATATATGAAAATTTTCAAGTTTGTAAGGGTATATATGAAATAAATCAATGTTTTAAATACCCTTTAAATGTCATAATATTCTGGTTGACTGGAGTTTGACGTAGTGTGTTACGTTCCTTGCACAGCAAGAAACGGCGTGTATGTTAATGTGGTAGAGAAAGTGAGAGAGGCCTTTGAATCCAAAGAAGTTTTAAGGATTGATTGTACCCATGTGGGTATGAGTGACTGCAAAAGGATTGCTGTGAAGTTAAGGGTATGTGTTTTCCACTTTACATACAAAACTTGCGACAAAAGTTTTGATTTTTATGTTTCTTGGAAGACAAGTTTTATGGTATTTGTGTCTTGTTGCACAGGATTTGGTGCCTTGTGTCCCTATCTTGTATAAAGATGAACAAATCATCATTTGGAGGGGGAACAAAAACCTTGTAGATGTTGTAAAGTAAAAGCGCGGTATCATAGTGTTTCATCGTTAAGATAAACGTAATTGGCTTAAGTTCGATTAGGGAAGGCTGAGGTTGCCCAAAGAAGCATTTGATCGAACAGTTGGAGGGCTTTGTGTACGTTGGTGACTATGGGAGGACCAAGAGTAGGGGTGAACATGGGTCGGTTTGTTTGTTGTTGATCAAAACCGCCTCGATAACTAATGTTTTGCTTTTTAGATTTTATAAGAGATCGGTTTCGGTTACAAGTTCTTTGTAAATTTTATTTTTGAATGTCAAGTAATTTATGAAAAAAATGGTGTATAAAAGGCTCAAACATATAATAAAAAATTAACAAAAACATTCAGGCTCAAAAATTTCAATCCTAAATGGAAAAATTGATATCCTAAAACAAAATGGTTTTTAAAAACCATAAAACTGAATTTTCGATTTTGTTTGGTTTTGGCTTGAAACCGACCCAAACCAAAACATGCATTACTCAATGGTTTTTTAAACCAAGGTGACTATAACTTTTCATCTCACTGATGTATTAAAAGTGATGGGTTAAGTTATTCTACAAAGTACTCCTAATTATAAGAAGTGTAATAAAAATTTATAGAGTGACAAGTGTTCAAAGATTATTTTATCTTAATCCTAAAAGTGATAATTAGTGAAAATGTGTTTAATGTTGTTTACAATTAAGCTAACAAATAATATAGCTTTTCCATCAAGAACTTGAATTTGTATCTTAGGAATATGAGATGTCATTTTAGAATAGGTGTGTTACTTTTTAGTGTACTTTTTGCTTTGGAAGAGATAAGTGTTAAATGTGTAGTCAATGCATTGGATTAGAAGAAAAGCAAAGAATAAAGCCTAAAAGTGAAAACCGAATTCGATGATTGATCCTCAATCTGTTGGCGGTTTTGTAACTTTGTTTTTTGAAATTCATTTGTTCGCATATAAATAAATAAACAAATTTACACTTATAGGAAAAACTACTTATACAATATGAAAAGGATGAGACGAGAGACGAGAACAAACATTTTCTATGCCCAAGAGGATAGAAAGTATGGTCTCCCCCAACTATATGCTTTAAAAAACCCTCCAACTACACAACCGAAAATTTACGGTCTTAAACTAACAAGGGGTGTAAACAAGCCTAAAGGCTCAAGAGCTACTCCTGATCCGCTTGATTAAAAGTTCGAATGAGCCGAGCCTTAATGAGCCAAAGCCTGAGCTCAAGCTTGAAATAGAGCTCGTTTAGTTAACGAGCTTGAGTTCGAGCCTGAAATACAAAACTCGTTTAGACTCACGAGTCTAAACGAAACCAAACAAAATCCGGTAGGGCATCTCCTCTTTGACTCCTCTGATCTTGTACCTAAGGACTATGCTTTACTTTTCCATTAACTTCCTCATATCACGTCTTACTGATATCTTATAGGTAATAGAGTCTCAAAGCAGGGTCCCCCCAATGACAGCCTTCTTGTCTACTCACTTTTGATACTAGTACACCTTTGCGTGGTTTCTGTTTCTTTAGTCTCTTTACCTGCGAGCATGAATTCCTGAACCCAATACTAGGAAAGAGCTTCATACCCTATAGAACTGACAGATCGGCAATTTTTTTATATATAATAAATAATAATAATAATGATGATAACATTGGCGAGCCGCGCACGAGCCAAGCTTTGGCTCGTTTAAGTGATATTGAAGCGAGCTTGACCCGATCTTTTAACTCGTTTGAGGTTATTCTTAAAATAGCTCGAGCCGAGCTCGAACTTTGAGTTTTACTCTCAAGCCAAGCTTGAGCTCAAATAAGTAGGCACGTACCGAGTCAAGCTCTAGCTTCATAAAAACATGATGAGCCGAGCTCGAGCCTAGTCGGGATCAGGCTTGGCCCGACTAGTTTACACCGCTAACCTTAACTTTAGTTTCAAATGAGTCAATATTAATTTAAAATTATAATACATGTGGGAGACCAAGTAAATAATTTTATACTTTTACAGTGTATATTAATACGTTATACTTTTACAGTGTATATTAATACGGTACTCAATATACTTTAAGTTATTTTATAAAAATCTTTAAAGGAGTTTAATTTGTTTTATCATATACTAGGTTATAACCCCGTGTATTACACGGGTATAAAAATCCTTAAAGGAGTTTAATTTGTTTTATCATATACTAGGTTATAACCCCGTGTATTATACGGGTTAAATAAATGTAATTTTATATACCAATTAATAAAAAATATATCTTTAAAAATCTAGTTTATTACACAAGTTGAATAAATGTAATTTTATATACCAAATAATAAAACAATATATATTTAAAAATCTCGTTTATTACATGGGTTAAATAAACGTAATTTTATATATTAAATAATAAAAAAAGTTATATTTTTAAGAACCCCGTGTATTGTACGGGTTGAATAAATTTAATTTTATATATCAAATAATGAAAAAGTTAAATGTAAGTTTTAGCTTATGTATATATTAATAAATAGTAATAATTATCTTTGATATATCAGCATCTCAAATTGTGTAAATTTATTTTTTTCTTCAAATTTTAAAGAAATTAACATTTTTCTGATTATGAGTGGTCTTAAGCATTTTTTTTATGTTATTTATCATCTTTTACTTACGTGAGATATTTTTTTATTTAACCCGTGTAACACACGGGGTCCATAACCTAGTAAATGAATAATTGAATATTTATCTTAATAAGACTTTAGAAAAATAATCAATATTTTTCAAACACTAACACCTCAGATAACTTTACATGAACGCACTATTCAAATAACAAGAAAATGAAAGTCTTTACATGATAAATATTTTAAAATACTATATTACTAGGTTAGAACTCCGTGTATTACACGGATTGAATAAATGTATTTTTATATAACAAATAATATAAAAAATATATATCTTTAAAAATCTTGTTTATTATACGGGTTAAATAAATATAATTTTATTTATCAAATAATAAAACAATATATAATTAAAAATCCCGTTTATTATATAGGTTGAATAAATGTAATTTTATATATTAAATAATAAAAAAATATTGTATTTTAAAAAACCCCGTGTATTGTACGGGTTGAGCAAATTTAATTTTATATATTAAATAATGAAAAAAGTTACATATTTAAGAATCTCATGTGTTATACGGGTTGAGCACATGTAATTTTATATATCGAACAATAAAAAGTTATATCTTTATAAACTCTATATATTATATGGATTGAATAAATCTAATTTTATATACTACATAATAAAAAAACTTATATTTTTAAAAACCCCGTGTATTACACGAGTTGCATAAATGTAATTTTGTATGGTAAAAAATAAAAATGTTATATCTTTAAAAAACCGCGTTTATTACACAAGTTAAATAAATTTAATAAAAAAATATATCTGGTGGCTACTTTTCTTGGTGTACGCAATCATTTTTCACATGATTTGCCTCCTAGGATTTTTTTGACTCGTTAACATTAATTAATTTTACCTAAGTTATTTCTGATCTCTATATTCTTAATGATATTTCCCTAACAACTTATCCATCTTTCTTCTGTCTATAACTCCGTTTTAATCTCCAAAATAACATCTTTAATTTTACTAAATTATTTTATAATATTACCCACTCATTTAGAGAAATTATTATTATTATTATTATTATTATTATTATTATTATTATTATTAAATCAGATAAATATTTTAAAATATTAGATTATCTCCTATACGAATTGTTTAAATTTATATTAAATTTAATTTTATAATTATCTTTTAATTGATGGCTTCAATGAATGACATGTGTCCCTTTATTGGTTTCTTTTATTATATACTCCGTTTTAATCTCCAAAATAACATCTTTAATTTTACTAAATTATTTTATAATATTACCCACTCATTTAGAGAAATTATTATTATTATTATTATTATTATTATTATTATTATTATTAAATCGGATAAATATTTTAAAATATTAGATTATCTCCTATACGAATTGTTTAAATTTATATTAAATTTAACTTTATAATTATCTTTTAATTGATGGCTTCAATGAATGACATGTGTCCCTTTATTGGTTTCTTTTATTATATAGTATAGATCTCCTATACGAATTGTTTAAATTTATATTAAATTTAATTCTATAATTATCTTTTAATTATATTAATTAACTATAAAAAATAGATGCACATGTGTCCTTTCATTGGTTTCTTTTATTATATGGTATAGATTTTGATTTTATAAAACTTGTTTAGTGATCATTAATTATTCTTAACATATTTCATTTCTTTTCAATAATCGAGCGCTTGTCAATATCGTAATTAAACGGGTCGGTTTTATTCGGTGCTCAGGTCTCTCTTAACTCGAGGCTACATTCTTATTTTGGGTTTGGTCACGAAATAATGATAACTTAACGAAATAATGTGTTTAATCAAATCCAGTACTCCTTTTTCTTTTCTTTTTTACTTTGCGTCTCACGTGCAACGTGTGTAGATTGACCTTAAGTTCGTTTAAAAATCTCAGGGCCGGTCGAAAAATCGTAATATAAGTTTCACATGAAAATAATAAATTGAGAGGTCGGTGGACGTTGTATACTAGTCCTGCCTACGTCCATCTTGTAGTTGACTTTATAAATTTTGTTATTTAGACTTTGTATTATATTATTTGTTTTATCGATATGATATTTGATCATGTATGATTGGAAAGGTTGTTTTATGATTATCAATATACATATAGTTTTATATATTTTTGCATGTCATTATCTTCTATTAGTTTATTGTAGAATAGTAATATTTTAAGTTATTTGCCCCAATACAAAATCTTGGGTCGTATGGTCGACATTTGCACAAATTAAAAAATATATATATATATATCATAAGTATCTTACTATAGGTATTTACATTACTCAAAACATACATAGAACTCAAAACACTGAATCCGAACAAGCACAACTTAATTACAGTAAACCCGTTTTCGCGTTTGACTCGTTTAGATAAATATGTTACATTACACGACTTTAACTTTAAAAGAGTAATGTGTTGAGGCCGATGTTGTGGACACAAGTAAATGTGGGTTTGTGTCCCTTCATCAATTTAAAGTTCAAACCCGTCTCCTGCCAACCCATCAAACCAACACGATTACCACCTATTTGGCGTCAAACCAAAAACTTACAATCTCGTGATTAAACACGCAAAAGATATTTGACATTTTGAACTTCAACACACCCAAACTAACCAAAACTAGAGCTTGATGGTCCTCGAACCTCAAGCTTCATAACAAAGGCCCGGCTATGAGGCCGGGCCAAGCTAGTTTCGGGTTAGCTGGTAACTCGTAACGGGCTTCGGTTCAAATGTAAATATGTACATGAGTACATCTAAACCTCAATTAACAAAAAAAAGTATGTGCAATAACTAAACCTCACTTAATTTGCTAAACCAAAAAAAAAACAAAAAACAAAACAAAACAAAAAAAGAAAACCTTAAAACTTGCTAAACATACATGCGCATGTAGAGGATCACTCAGGGATACTACGAAGCTCCGGTCTCCATGACCGTTGATGAAGGTCAAACACTCCATCACCACCCTTAATCAGCTGAGTCAACACCTGTTCCATCGTAAGCCCCTGCACCTCCTTCATACACAATAACTCCTTCAACTGTTTCTTAGTTATCTTTATCTTCACCTCCGTCACCGGCCGGTCACCGGAACTTTCACCGTCTTCTGCCACTTCACTTTTCCGGCGAGTTTCGCGGGAAATCAAGGCATTTTCCGGTGAAGCCACCGGAGATCCCCAGTAATCACCACCCCATTGGTAGCCGGAATCTTTTCTCACACAATTTCCCATTTGTTTTTCTTTTTTTTTTAGTTTCTGAATTTTTGTGATGATTCTTTTTTTTTAGAAATTTGGATGAAGAAATCAGAGGTTATTTGGGAAGGGGAAAGGTTGGTTTTGCAAATAATATTATTTATATAAGTTGTGATGGGTATATATAGATATAGAAAAGGTGTATGTATAGGTTGTGGGTTGACACGTAGGATGAGGAAAGGGTGTGTCCTACATGGCATGTGCAAGGGTGGAATTGGCTTGACCTTATCCAACACACCAACTAACAAATTCAATATGATGTTTATGTTTAGTTCATTATTATTATTTAAATTAAATTGTTGATAGGTATTGTATTGAGTTAGGTTAAAAGTTGTTGGATTTCCTTATATGGTGATATGGTTGTGGAAAGCTTGCATGATATTTTTGGTCTTTTGTCTCTTGGTTTTGTATGTAGATGGAATGTTACTCTATTGATTTAATGTTTTATAGTATGATGTGTGTCATTAATTAACATGCGTAATGATCAAAAGGTGTTTGGGGCGGGTGAATTTAGTGGGTATTTATTCGATTAAACTACCTGGAAACCAGAAATGGAGAATGGTTCTCGAGGTCTGCTAACACTTACATAAGACGAGAAGAGAGGAAATTGAGGGGGGGGGGGGGAAGGGTAGGTTTAAGGCTCATGACTTTTAAAAGTACATACATATGTAGCATAGTTTTGTTACGAGCCTGGATTCTTTTACACGTTTATTATGTGATTGTCTTTATGTGTTTACCACTATATGTTATCTTATGATGTTATAGATGTCTCTATTTATATCATATTACGTTACTCTTTCACTTTTTTTTGTTATTTAGTAGTTTCTATCTCTATAGTGTTAGGATGCATGCACGTATCATCCCAAAGGCAATGAGATGGCTTCAGGAAGTACTCACCAATCGGGATGAGTACTGTGGCACCCGAGCGATGTTCCTATTAGTAGCAACCCAAAGGTGTTCTCGTCCCCCAACTTCTTTGCACCATATCGATTGTGAATGCCTTTATAAATTGTGAATGCCTTTATGTGTGTGCATTACATCATCTTTTCATAGCCATATAATGATATTGACCACCAAAAAAATGTTGTAATTATTACAATCGAGCCTATTGTCATTAGGCCACATGTAGTCGACCCTTGACCACCATCAAGCCCCAATCCCCATAGCGTCGGGGTACACCACCCCCCGGGCGCTATGGGAAAAAAAATTCTCTCCGTAATACGCATAGCCTCATAAAATCTAACTTCTTAATATAATTTTGAAAAATAGACTTTGTTTTGCTTGAAGCAAAAACAAAGTCACGAACTACCAGTGGACAAAACATATAACATGAATTGATATGAGGGTCATATCTCATGATATATATAGAAATTGTTACTTAAAAGTAATTTAAGTTGTAAACTTTTAGCAAATAAAATGATAACATTAGTTTGAACAAGCTACCTAAAACTAAATAAAATAAAGTTATGAGCTTTTAACGAATAAAGTGATAATATTGGTTTGTACAAGTAACCTAAAAATACGCCTCTAGCTCTCCCCCTTTTGGAAAGATTTTAAATGAAATATTGCTTTACTTTAAACAAACAAATGCATGAGATATTTCTTGATTAAAAAGATTTTTGAATTCATTATTTGCTATTGGAAATAAGTATCCGCACTTTAGTTGAGGTGCTATGGGATAAAGTTTTGATCATGCAAAACATAAACACAAAACATGGGTGGTGGGTCCTACTTATGTTTTGATTAAGCTCCCAATAGCTTGATAAAAGTGATCATTTATCTAACAAAGCCCGTTTACAAAAATAATCCACATAATATTTTATTAAACTACATGTTAAATTACAAGACAAACTAAACTTTGAATACATTAAAATACATGTTAAATTTGAATACATTAAAATACATGTTAAATTAGACACTATTCCTAACTTATTACTTTACTCATACACAATGTATTAATCAAACATTAAAGTTGATTATCATAAGTTTAAGTCAAAATAATCATATAAATATATAATTATTAGTTTTAAAATTACAAAGCCCGGCCTAACGGTAGAACCGGTTTCTTTTGTAGGTGTGAAAAGGGGATAAGAATCGGATCTATCAAGTGTGAACACAAATATGGTGATTTGATTCTTTCTATAGGGTGTCTAGTGCACCTCCAACGTGAGATGGTTGTTGGTATGTAACTAACAAAACCAAACATGTTTTTTTTTTTTTTTTTTTGCAAATTATTTAAATACATGTATTGTAAACGTATTCTTTTTGTTCGAGTTTATTAAGATTAAATAACCATTTGAAATAAGTCTTCTTAATTTTCTAATGAAAAGTTATGGATAAAATAAGACAACCAGGGGCGGATCCAAGTCCCCCTTAAAGAAATATTTTTAGTGTATTTTATACACAAAAATTTCGACCGGGCCCCTTGAAAATTTGGTTGAGTCCTTCATTTGCACTCCCAGAAGATAATTCCTCAGTCTGCTGCCACTGAAGACAAGATGTAAAACATAAATAAAATTATCTTATAAAGTAAAAAAAAACAATGTTTTACTTGTATGTGTTCTTTAATTAGCAATTGGGATTCCGTCATATGTTGCAACAGGAAATCGTTCGATATCGGTTATGTTTATTAGGGTATCAGTACGTATTAGCACTCGAAATCGCAACCAAAAGATAAATCCAAAAAAAGATCGTGACATGCTCAAAGGATATTAGCATAGATTTTACATCGATCGAAAATAAAAGATGAATATTAGTAAAAGTACTTGTTATTCAAACAACAACAACAACAACAACAACAACAACAACAACAACAACAACAACAACAACAACAACAACAACAACAACAACAACAACAACAACAACAACAACAACAACAACAACAATAATAATAATAATAAATAAAAGAAAAGTAGTAGATGCCACATAGCAGCAACAATCGACTAGATTAGTGTATACAGGGCTGCAAACGAAACGAACAAACACGAACAATGCATTGTTCATATTCGTTCATTAAGAAAATAAATGTGTTCATGAACTGTTTATGAACACTTACCGAACGAGATTTTATGTTCGTGTTCGTTCATTAAGGAAATGAACGTGTTCATTTGTGTTCATTTGTTAATTTTAGGTAAAGAACACAAACAAACGCAAACGAACACAAATGAACGTTCATAACACAAATTTACGAACGTTCATGAACTGTAAGACCCTAAGCCATTTTAAAGGAAAAGTATGCAGTGGAAATGCGAACAAAAAAATTTATTTTCTTTATAAACATTTTAACATAATTCAAACCAATGAAATAATCCTTTTTACAATTATTGCGTCCTCCATTCTTATTTGAAAGATAAAACATAATCTACGTTTACAACTACATGACCTCGCTTTCGTACAATCCACGTTCTTTGACTCGATCTTCAACCGTTTACACTTCATGATGATGATTCGTCACCCTGTGCGACCTACAGTCACCACATACATTCACATCGTTAGTATTTGGTGACATCATACATAATTAAATGTTCACGTCGCGTCCTATTCTCGTGTACATTCCATTCTGTTCTCCTTCGAAATTCAAACATTTGCATCTCGGTGTCTACCCTTCAATGAGCCAATTATAACGTACATACACTTTGTTTCATTCTAAAAAGCAACCCGGATTAGCATCGTGAATACTCATAGGTATTAACACCACATATATATACAAGTCTCGCTCATTCATATACTCATAGTTCTAAACATGCATACATATTATCTAATCTAAACTTTTACATACCTCTTACATCCTAACGCCATCCAACTACAAAACCTAGCCATAAACATCCACCCATACAAAGCCCATTCGTATATCCTAAACGCGTATTCGTTTCTACTCATACCCATACATGGTTTTAATCTACTATCATACCATTAAAGCCATACGTACATGCTTACAATACGCCCATGCATACATACATATATATATATATTGAATCCCAATACGTGCATACATATATGTACCCACCTACAAACATACAGATGACTCGTTTGATTATCTCTAAGGAGTCAACTGACTCTTTAAGCCAAAACCCTGACTCATTTAAATATCCCTAAAGAGTCAGTTGGCTCTTTAAGCCAAAACCCAGACTCGTTAACTTGTCATATAAACTACCATAATGTTGGTCGACGCCATTTGGCCCTCAACTTCTCGTTTTTCCCATTAAGTATAGTTATACTACGCTTAATTCGTCACTACATTCCACACCCTGATTCCATTATTATATACTCATTCTTCCATGATTCCCATACATATTGCATATATTTATATATCCACATTCATTAACATACATGGGGTTAAAGTCGGGAATCACTTACCTCGAGCGTCAGTGTTCGTGCTTGATTCCTTACCTCCTCTTGACACGTTAGCCTTCCATTCTCGAGTCTATGTTAATGTTGTCCCTATTCTTTCATGCCATCATGTCCATATCATGGTTAATATGCATGTTCATTCATATCACATTCATTTTTTACTCTTAGTTACATTGACTTTCATTAGTCAACATTTAACATGCATAAGACATATTGACAATCACATTGTTCAACATCCACGCAACTCAACTCCTCATCATACATAACACATCATGTCACACCCCAACCGATGGCGGAAACATCGGAGTGAGACGAAATAGATTGCTCGAGACATCATAACACTAGTATTTGTGACAAGTATTTAAATAATAAATTTTATTTCATTTCCAAAGAGTCAAATTACAAAGACTGAATTCACATACAATACAAGGATCAATTACAACAACTTGAAACAAAGAAATACATTACAATAAGTATACAAATTTAAAAGATGTGTATCTAGGCATCCTACTATGTTCCATGCATCATCAACATCATCAATAACCTGCAACATGTTTAAAAAGCGTAGTTCAATACAAAAGTATTAGCGAGTATACAAGTTTGGTGTAGTAGCATATAAGTATAAAAATGGTAATGAACAATCCACATGGCAAACCTAGTTATCAAGAATAACGTATAAACTGGCATGCGAACAAACAAGTCAAACCAAAGATTACCGCAAGTATGAATGAATAACTTAACATGACCTCAAGAATATGGGCGGTGCGTTACTCCTATAGCGCTATACATGTTAAGGGAGGCTTGATCGAAGTTAATGACAAGTTTATCACATAAGAATCACCCAGAAAACACGAATCAAACATAATAAATAGTAAGCATATATTGGATTGTTATTTGTATAATTGCATAAGAATATGAGTGCTAAGTGTGTTTTGTATAAATAACATGTTACACCCAAAAAGTGTGAAAACGGTAAAATGAGTCAAGTATACTCACAGAATTGCATATGCTTTCCGATTATCCAAGTGTTAACGAGTAATGGGATTAGGAGATTGAATGTGTAAGTTGGATTTGGGATCGTACAGAGTTAAAGGATAAAATATAAGTAAAATAGCAGTGGAAAACAGAAGCATTTCCTGACTAACAGCGATGAATAACACTGAGTCAGAATACGAAGCGGAAATCTCAAACAGTTCATAAACAGTGCGTTCGTACAAACGCAGAAGGGTGGGTTCGTATGAAGGTAGAGAGCTGGGTTCGTACGAAGGCAGTATGGTGGGTTCGTACGAAGGGAGTACCTTCGTACGAACTGACTGTCCGTCGATCAACTTCTGTTCTGAATCTTTTAACTATCTGTTAGTTATGTTCGAGGGCTCTGTTAGTCTGTTATGGAAGGCATACGTATATTAATAGTCATAAGTATCACAGAAGTCATGCATGGAGGGTATTTCACCTCGTCATTCAACACCAAAGCACAAATCAGTGGAACTGATCGGTTGGTCATGTTTACAGGAAAGAAATTTACAAAAATATAAAGGTTAGTTGTGTCCAGAGTTAACAAGATCAAATGTATCAACAGTTGATGATGAAAATCGTCGGAAATTGTTTGGAATCAGTAGCTTCGTACGAAGACAGGGGCTTCGTACGAAGTGGTGGCTTCGTACGAACGCACTGTTCTTGAGGTAAAACAACTCGGTTTTGCTCGATCTGGACCTCTAATCGACTGAAATCAGTCCTAACATGATTCCACAGCTACTGTCTCAGCTACGAACTCAGTGGAGCTCGGTTTCGGTTCTGTTTATGTTAAAAAGTTTGAGAAGAGAAGGTTTTAGGATGGATAATCTACACTATGTTGGTCCTCAATCTAGTTGAGAGTTTGTATCAGCTGCCAAGGCGAGGCTGATGTACCAACGAATTTGTAAGACTTCCAGGTTTGATAAAAGTTTACAAAAATTAAGGGAATGGAGAAGAAGATGGAAGAGATTCTCACTTTGGAAGAGTTGGAAGTGAGCTCTTGAAGTAGCAGCAACTAGAGGGAGTGAAATGAGAGTGGAAGGTTGAAAGTGAGGGGAAGGGGCTGTATTTATAGGAGAGAATTAGGGTTTTAGGGCAAAATGGGCTGAAAGTGGGCTGGGCTTGTTCGAATGGGCCTTCGTACGAAGGCACTAGGCCGGCTTCGTACGAAGCCACTAGGCTTTGGCCCAAATGTTGCAAGTTTTGGTATTTAGCTGATTTTAATCCATTTCAAGCGTGTTTATGCAATGTACAAGTGTCGTGCAAGTATAAAAGAGTGTATTAACGTATTTTGTATGTAAAATAAGTATAAAGACGTATGTATTTGCATAGAGTCAAGTATTAAGTATGTATGAAGTATGATTAAACACCAAGTATTTATGATTAAAGCATAACATAAGCATTTAAAATATTACGTTTTCCATCATGATTTAAGTCTCGGATGTAACACCCCAAAAATATAAACCCTTATATTATAAAGTTCAAAGAATTAATAAACAAGAAATTACCAATTAAGAACTTAACCTAGTTAAATTTTAGTCTTGAAATAACTCGTACTATGGTTAAAACACTTGAAGTTAGAGAAAATGGTAGTCAAGGGACTAAACTTGTCAAAAATCGAAAGTTTACTACTAATTGTAACAAAACCAAACCAAACACACCAAAATTGGTGTGTCTGGTCGATCAAGGAGAAGAGGGGCGAACAGGAGCTCTCCAAATCCTAATTTCACAACTAAAATCTGCAAATTGAAGCCTCAATCTCGTTCCAAATCAAGTTCTAAACACGAATTAGCAAACCCCTTGTTGTAAGGATCAAAGAGGTATGTAAAATCTTGGCATTTTGATCCATCACAATTCTAGGTTAACTTTGAAAAACTGAAATTTAGCCTAGATATGTAATGCATGGATGAATCTTGAAGTAATTTAATGTCTAGGATTAAACCCTATGTGATTTCTTGTCAAAACTTTGCATCATGTTTGTAAGGTTTGGGGATTTACATGTGGGGAACAAATGGACTTGAGGGAAACTTGGTGAATACTAGAGATTTGACTCTTGTTCTAACAAAATCTGAATTTGTGAAATGATTCAGAAATATAGATGACAAGATGTATGTAAAAACTTGTTAAATAAAGTGAAATTAGATGTTAAATTTCATGCCACGAACTTGGTAACGATTGTAGGAAAATCTGACCCGCTAGGTGTTTGTTGAAATGCCTAAGTGAGGACTTAAATGTTAAAATTTGGATAAAAACGCAGATTTGATAATGGTCCATAATGATGTGATTATGGTCATGAAAAGAGTTCTAAACATGTTGTGAAAACTGAATTTTCTAGGCAAAGAGTCCGGTTCATCTATGTGACAACTCGAAATCTAGAACCCTTCGTTGTAACTTGCTTGTATGTTATGTGATTAGTTGGCCGATTGAACTTAATGATAAACGTGAACCTTTTTACATGATATGTGCTTGTTATGTGTGCATTGTATATATTCATATGTATTATAAGTGAACCGAGAACCCGACACGAAACAACAAGGAACCCGACTCGAGACCATGAGGTCTCGAGTGAATAGTAATCGGTTTTGGGCCTTGGGCCGAGAACCTTTGGCCGGTTGGGCCTTTGGGCCGTGAACCCCCACTCGAAACCCACTAAGGGTGCACCATTTGGAACTTGACTATAAATACACCACCCCTAGTTACTTGTTACCACTTTGTTGAACATTAGAACACACACACACTTCTATCTTCTCTCCCACTAGAACTCTAGCACACAAACACATCTCCAAGACTCTCGGATCCACTCGGTTGACACAAGAAACTCTCGGATTTGGACTTTGGATCGGCACACACACACACAACACCAACCGGTTAGTATTTTTATGGTTAATTTTTGTTGTGTTTGTGCTTGAATGGATGTATGCATAAGATGATGTCTATAGTTAGAGATTACATGATGTTCTTGATGTTTATGATGATTCTAATATGCACCATGTTGATAACCGGTTAACATATATTATATGGCAAGATGTGATATGTTGTGTCTAAATGAAGTTTGAACCACTTATGTTGATGAACATGAAATCGGGTTACATATGTCATGAAATCGGACTTGTATGAAAATCGGGTTATGTGTTATGCTTAGTGTTTTGATGCTTGTTCATAGTGTTGATTGAATAAGTGGTTAAAATGTTATGAACTTGATGAAGATGGGTTTGAATATTTGAAGAACATTTTGAATGATAGTTAAGAATATGAAAACCCTTGTGATTTTGATCCATCTTTGACTAGTAGCCTGATTAGGAAATATGTTAGTGAAATTCTATTGGTCATTTCCGGATTTGGGCCTGATTATATTGTACTATTTGGCTGATTACACCTGCATCAACACGTGAACGTGAAAATGACAGCTTACCGACTCGCAATCACCCGTTGCGACTCGCAACCACAGCGTGATGACTCGAGACCACGCGGTTGCGACTCGCAACCATAACAGGACAAGCCGAAACCACAGGTTACGAGTCCGGTTGCGACTCGAGACCTTAGCATGATGAACCGAGACTACGGTTGCGACACCGGTTGCGACTCGCAACCATCCATGATCAACACACAGCATGACTCGAGACCATGCTTGCGAGTCCGGTTGCGACTCGAGACCACACTTTTGGGCCTTAGTTAATGGGCCAGACTGATGGGCTTCTGTGTTAACTGCTTTTACGTGTTTGGGCCTAAGTAGTTGGGCTGAACTTGTGAACCGTATGTGCTACTGTTGACTGTTAACTGTTACTACTAAACGTGCTTGCCAAACGTGTTGAACATTTGTGCACTACTTGGTTCGAATCTGATTATATGTGATATCCGTGTTAGGACGTTATTGACTACTTGCGACTTGATTGACTTTCTGTGTTTGACTGCCGAGCAAACCAAGGTGAGTTCACACCCTTTACAAAGCATGGGATTCCCTGGGTTGGGAATGGGATTCAGGAACATGGGTTCCTCGTCTACCATTGGGTAGGACGTCAGTGGTTCAGGAATGTGATTCCTCGTCCGGATGGACGGATAAACGTACTAGACTAAAACTCTATCACGAAGTCCCTCCTTTTTGTATCGACTAATCGCCGGGCCAATGGCGAGCGGGTCATTAGTTAGATAGCGCTATTTAGGTCTGACAAGCCTCACACCGTGCCGCAGAGGACGGGCGTGAACTAATGGATCTGGGGCACGTCAATGATGATAGACATTGATGTTTTCAGGGCACATAAACATGACTACAGTCAGCAATCGATACGGTAACGAGTCTAGTATACACATGGGGTAGCCCCCACGGCTGGAGAGCCAGATGATGTACATGGGGTAGCCCCCACGGCCGAAATGCCTGATAACTACATGGGGTAGCCCCCACGGCCGGAGTGCCGGAGTAACTGGGAACGAACTGGTCACGTTTTTTTTAAACTATGGGGTAACCCCCACGGCAGGATGCCAGATAATGTAAACTGTTTTCGAAACAACTAAAACGAACGCCCACCCGTGAACTCACTCAACTAGTTGTTGACTCGTTACTACATGCTTTGCAGGACCATAGGTACTCAGCTGGAGCTTGCATGGAGGAGGATCGTTGTGGGACAGGGATTGCTACAAGACTATGTTAAACTTGAAACTTTTGGAACTTATGTTATAACTTTAAACTTATGCTTCCGCTTGCAACTTAAACTTATTTGTTTTGGAACACCAATCGTGATGGTTAAACTTTTATAACTACTTATATGCTTGTTCAGTATGATTGGTGGCTGGATCCTGGTCAGTCACGCCTCCATGCGGTAGTACTCCGCAGGTGGGATTTTGGGGGTGTGACAGATTGGTATCAGAGCCATTGGTTATAGTGAACTTGGTTTTAATAAAGGAGAAACGATTTTGTTAAAACCAGACTATAACCGGTTTAGTGCTCAACGGTCCACAACGACACTTCGCTCCTCATGCAAGGCTCGACGTTCTAGGTAATATGATGTATGTATATTGCCTACTTGTTAGTTGCGTAGTACATTGCTCATGGTATGCTTGATTAGTATAGCTACTGTTGTTTGAACACGTGCGTGCTTACTCTGTCTTACTATCGTGCTTTCGCGAACCTCTCTCACACGTATTGCTTTTATTATGAAGAACCATGTCTGGACGCGTTAACATGACACAAGCCCAGTTGACGGCTTTGATCAACGAGCGAATTGACGCAGCGCTCGCAGCTGCACGCGCAGGAGGTATATCCTGCAGTCCGAAATTGTTCTAGGATCGTTTGGATCCTACTCTCGTGAACCAACCTTTGTGTTAAACTCTGTCTTTTCTTCCACCTACCTTAGGTCAGTATGCTCAGGCACCGGTGTGCACTTTTAAGACCTTTATGGACTGTCGACCCACGACTTTTAGCGGCACTGAAGGAGCAGTAGGTCTCCTACACTGGTTTGAGAAACTGGAGTCTGTGTTCGAAATGTGCGAATGCCCTGAAGCGCGCAGGGTGAAGTATGCTACTGGTACTCTCGAGGGTTTGGCTCTCACGTGGTGGAATGCTCAGGTGCAGATGTTAGGGTTGGTTGCTGCCAACGCCACCCCATGGGAAACTTTCAAGGAAATGATCAGGGAGGAATACTGCAGTCGTGACGACATTCACAAACTGGAAGATGAGTTCTACAATCTTAAGATGTCGGGGTCAGAAATTGAGGCATACACTAAGAGATCGCATGAGCTTGCTTTGTTGTGTCCTACCATGGTGGATCCTCCCTACAAGCGAATTGAACTCTATCTCAAGGGCTTGGTGCCAGAGATCCAAAGTCATGTGACTTCAGCGAGGTTGACTACTATCCAGCAGGTTGTACAGTTGGCTCACCGTCTCACTGACCAAGCGGTGGAGCAGAACAAGTTACCGAAGCGTATAGGTGCTGCAACTACTTCTGGTGCTTCTAGTGGGGATAAACGAAAATGGGATGGAACTTCAAGCAGGGGTTCAACTTCAGTGCAAACTCAGTCTCAGCAGAGAAAGACGGACGATCACAAGAGCCCCAGTCAGCAGTCGTCTGGTGGTCAAAGTCATGGTGGATACAAGGGGAATCACCCCAAATGCAATCGCTGCAGCCTACACCACAGTGGGCCATGCACCAGGGGCAACTGTCATCGATGCAACAAGCCTGGTCATGTTGCAAAGGATTGCAGAAGCGCATACCCCGTCAACCAGAATCGTCAGCAACCTCAGCAGAACCAGCGACAGCAGCAGGGTAACAACAAAGGGTGCTTTCAGTGCGGAGCTGAAGGCCACTTCAAGAAGGATTGTCCCCAACTGAACCAGAACAACAACAATCAGGGGAATGGTAACAATGGGGACAACAACAACAATGGTGCTAGGGGACGTGTGTTCGTGATTGGTCAAGGTGAAGCGAGGAATGATCCCAACGTGGTGACGGGTAAGTTCCTTCTCGACGACTTTTATGTTACAGTCTTATTTGATTCGGGTGCCGATACTAGCTATGTGTCACTAGAAGTTAGTAAGATGCTTAAGCGTATTCCTACACCCCTGAGCGACAAGCACACTGTCACACCCCCAAAATCCCACCTGCGGAGTACTACCGCTTGGAGGCGTGACTGACCAGGATCCAGCCACCAATCATACTGAACAAGCATATAAGTAATTATAAAAGTTTAACCAATACGATTGGTGTTCCAAAACAAATAAGTTTAAGTTGTAAGCGGAAGCATAAGTTTAAAGTTGTAACATAAGTTCCAAAAGTTTCAAGTTTAACATCGTCTTGTAGCAATCCCTGTCCCACAACGATCCTCCTCCATGCAAGCTCCCACTGAGTACCTATGGTCCTGCAAAGCATGTAGTAACGAGTCAACAACTAGTTGAGTGAGTTCACGGGTGGGCGTTCGTTTTAGTTGTTTCGAAAACAGTTTACTTTATCTGGCATCCTGCCGTGGGGGTTACCCCATAGTTTTAAAAACGTGACCAGTTCGTTCCCAGTTACTCCGGCACTCCGGCCGTGGGGGCTACCCCATGTAGTTATCAGGCATTTCGGCCGTGGGGGCTACCCCATGTACATCATCTGGCTCTCCAGCCGTGGGGGCTACCCCATGTGTATACTAGACTCGTTACCGTATCGATTGCTGACTGTAGTCATGTTTATGTGCCCTGAAAACATCAATGTCTATCATCATTGACGTGCCCCAGATCCATTAGTTCACGCCCGTCCTCTGCGGCACGGTGTGAGGCTTGTCAGACCTAAATAGCGCTATCTAACTAATGACCCGCTCGCCATTGGCCCGGCGATTAGTCGATACAAAAAGGAGGGACTTCGTGATAGAGTTTTAGTCTAGTACGTTTATCCGTCCATCCGGACGAGGAATCACATTCCTGAACCACTGACGTCCTGCCCAAGGAGGACGAGGAACCCACGTTCCTTAACCCAGTTCCCAACCCAGGGAATCCCATGCTTTGTAGAGGGTGTGAACTCACCTCGGTTTGCTCGGCAGTTAATCACAGAAAGTCAATCAAGTCGCAAGTAGTCAATAACGTCCTATCACGGTTATCACGTATAATCAGATTCGAACCAAGTAGTGCACAAATGTTCAACACGTATGGCAGACACGTTTAATCAGTAGCAGTTCATAGGTAACAGTTAATCACATGTTCAAAGTCCAAACAGTTGGGCTCGTGATAACAGGCCCAAATAACTCATCAACAGTAGCACAGAAGTTCATAAGTCCGGCCCACTAACTAAGGCCCAAAGTGTGGTCTCGAGTCGCAACCGGACTCGCAAGCATGGTCTCGAGTCATGCTGTGTGTTGATCATGGATGGTTGCGAGTCGCAACCGGTGTCGCAACCGTAGTCTCGGTTCATCATGCTAAGGTCTCGAGTCGCAACGGGACTCGTAACCTGTGGTTTCGGCTTGTCCTGCTATGGTTGCGAGTCGCAACCGCGTGGTCTCGAGTCATCACGCTGTGGTTGCGAGTCGCAACTGCGTGATTGCGAGTCGGTAGCAGTCGTTTTCAAGTTCACGTGTTGATGCAGATGTAGTCAGATTAGTGGTACAATATAATCAGGCCCAAATCCGGAAATAACCAATAGCATTCCACTAACAGTTTTCCTAATCAGGTTATTGGTCAAAGATGGATCAAAATCACAAGGGTTTTCAATCTTCAACTATCATTCAAAGTGTTCTTCACATATTCAAACATGTGTTCATCAAGTTCATAACATATTAATCACTTATTCAACCAACACTATGAACAACAATCAAAATACAATTTACTATCATGCATCCTATATGACAAACATGTTCATTAGCCGATTTGTTTAGTATAAACACCCAACTTTTCGGATCCAAATCCAAGTGCAACCAATATCATCATTCACCTTTTAACATACAATGAACCCATTTTTACATTAAGCATTTATGCATAGTTCCACACATAACAAGAACATTCATGAACCGATTTCTTTTCAAAACATCATGCATAACTAAGTTAACTACCATATTATCACATAATCTCATCATACAAACATAACATGAACATACTAACACTAAGCATTCAACCATAATCTTTAAAAACACTAACCGGTTAATGGGTTTCGAGGGTGTGTGTAAAGCTTCCAACCGGGTGTGTGTGTGTGAGCCGATCCAAGTCCAAAGATCCAAGAATGATGAAGTGTTTGTGTTCTTAGGTTTAGAGAGAGAAGTAGGAGGGTGTGTGTGTGTTCTAATGTTCAACAAATGGTAAAAACTAACTAAGGTGGTGTATATATAGTCAAGTTCCAAGTGTGCACCCTTAGTGGGTTTCGAGTGGGGGTTCACGGCCCAAAGGCCCAACCGGCCACTAGGTTCTCGGCCCAAGTCCACTCGAGACCTCATGGTCTCGAGTCGGGTTCTTTGTTCTCGGGTTGGGTTCTCGGTTCACATAAAACACGTACACATATATATACAAATGCACACATAACAAAGCACTTATCACATAAAAAGGTTCACGTTATCATTTTAACTAGTCACATAACGTACAAGCAAGTTACAACGAAAGGTTCTAGATTTCGAGTTGTCACATCATCCCCAAGTTGAAAGAAATTTCGTCCCGAAATTTGACGGCACTCACTGAGGAAGCTAGTCAAGTTGTAAGGTTTTCCCGGTTTTCCTGGGGTGTCACATCCACCCCCCGTTGATCTGGAATTTCGTCCCGAAATTCCGTAGCTTCAGCCTCAGTAGCGTTTGTACTGTTCTCAAACAGTTGGGGATACTTTTGTTTCATCCGATCTTCGCGCTCCCAGGTAAACTCTGGGCCGCGACGTGAGTTCCAACGAACTCGAACAAGAGGTATTCTAGTGCTCTTGAGGACCTTAACATCCCGGTCCGTGATCTCGACAGGTTCTTCGACGAATTTCAACTGTTCGTCGATCGTGAGTTCCTTCAGAGGAACTACGTGCGTCTCATCTGACAGACACTTCTTCAGATTTGACACATGAAAAACGTTGTGAACTGCACCGAGTTCTGCTGGTAATTTCAGTCTGTAGGCCACCTTGCCTATTTTCTCGATGATTTCAAAAGGTCCAACGTACCGTGGGTTGAGTTTCCCTCGTTTACCAAAACGAACCACACCCTTCCAGGGTGAAACTTTGAGTAATACCCGCTCCCCAACCTGGAGCTCAAGTGGTTTCCTGCCCTTATCGGCGTATGCCTTCTGACGGTCACGAGCGGCCGCCATGCGTTGTCGTATTTGAGCAATCCGCTCAGTAGTGTCTACCACATGTTCTGGACCAGTGATCTGACTATCCCCCACCTCTGCCCAACAGAGGGGTGACCGGCATTTACGTCCGTACAATGCCTCAAACGGAGCAGCTTTAATGCTGGTGTGGTAGCTGTTATTATACGAGAATTCCACGAGTGGCAGATGCCTTTCCCAGCTGTTGCCAAAGTCGATTACACAAGCGCGAAGCATGTCTTCTAATGTCTGAATAGTTCGCTCGGACTGCCCGTCCGTCTGTGGGTGATACGCTGTGCTCATATCTAAACGTGAGCCAAAAGACTTGTGCATTGCCTGCCACAGTTCCGAAGTAAAACGTGCATCTCGATCAGAGATAATAGAAGTGGGCACCCCGTGCCTCGAAACAACTTCCTTGAGGTATATTTCCGCTAGAGTGGAGAATTTATCTGTTTCTTTGATTGCCAAGAAGTGTGCGGATTTTGTGAGTCGATCCACGATCACCCAGATAGTATCGTTCCCGCGCTGTGATCTAGGTAAGCCAGTAACGAAATCCATGGAAATTTGCTCCCATTTCCATTGTGGTATCTCTGGTTGCTGAAGTAGGCCTGAAGGTTTCTGATATTCTGTCTTGACTCGCGCACAAGTCAAACACTTGCTGACGTAGGTTGCTATGTGGGCCTTCATGCTAGGCCACCAATACGTAGTTTTAATATCGTGGTACATCTTGTCCGAACCAGGGTGTACCGAGTAGCGAGATTTGTGCGCTTCATCCATCACAAGTTCTCGTAAGTCGCCATAGTGTGGGACCCAAATGCGTCCTGTTACATAATAAGCACCGTCTTCCTTCCGTTCTAAGCGTTGCCTTGACCCGCGTAGAGCTTCTGCTCTAATGTTTTCTGGTTTCAGTGCTTCTATCTGAGCAGCTCGTATTTGCGAAGGTAGACTAGAATGTATCGTGAGTTGTAAAGCTCTTACGCGCTTAGGCGTAGTGTCCTTCCGACTCAGGGCGTCTGCCACAACATTGGCCTTGCCCGGGTGATACCTGATAGAGCACTCGTAGTCATTCAGCAGCTCGACCCATCGTCGCTGCCGCATATTCAGTTCCTTCTGCTTGAATATGTGTTCTAAACTTCTGTGGTCGGTGTAGATGGCGCACTTGGTTCCGTACAGGTAATGCCGCCATAACTTAAGTGCAAAAACAACAGCTCCCAGCTCTAAATCATGCGTAGTGTAGTTCTTCTCGTGAACTTTAAGTTGTCGTGAGGCGTAAGCTATGACTTTATCTCGTTGCATCAATACACAACCAAGACCTTGAATTGATGCATCACAGTAAACCACAAAATCTTCTGTGCCCTCTGGCAGTGAAAGGATAGGTGCACTACAAAGTCTATCCTTTAGATGCTGAAAAGCTAACTCTTGTGCATTTCCCCAATGATAAACAACGCCTTTCTGCGTTAGTAAGGTGAGAGGCTGCGCGATCTTAGAAAAATCCTTAATGAATCTCCTGTAATATCCTGCCAATCCCAAAAATTGGCGAATTTCCTTTGGTGTGCGAGGCGCAGGCCAGTTCTTAATAGATTCCACTTTGGATGGATCAACGTGAATCCCATCCTTGTTCACCACATGCCCTAGGAAATGGACCTCTCGAAGCCAGAAGTCGCATTTCGAGAATTTCGCGTAAAGCTGTTCCTTCCGAAGGAGTTCCAGAATAAGTCGTAGATGTTGTTCGTGCTCTTCCTTGCTCTTAGAATAGATCAGGATGTCGTCGATGAAGACTATAACAAACTTGTCCAGATACGGTTTGCACACTCGATTCATCAAATCCATAAAAACTGCCGGTGCGTTCGTCAGCCCAAACGGCATGACCAGAAACTCATAGTGCCCATATCGAGTCCTAAAGGCCGTCTTAGAGACATCCTCTTCCCGAACTCTCAGCTGGTGATATCCCGATCTCAGATCGATCTTTGAATAGTAGCTCGACCCCTGCAACTGGTCGAACAAGTCGTCAATACGCGGTAGAGGATAACGATTCTTCACAGTCACTTTGTTGAGTTCGCGATAGTCGATACACATTCTGAAGGTACCATCCTTCTTCTTCACAAATAACACTGGAGCTCCCCAAGGCGATGAGCTAGGACGAATGAAACCCTTATCCAAGAGTTCTTGTAGTTGCGTGGAGAGTTCTTCCAACTCTGATGGCGCTAAACGATAAGGTGCACGGGCTACAGGCGCGGCTCCAGGAGCTAAATCAATCTGAAACTCGACTTGGCGATGGGGCGGAAGACCAGGTAATTCCTCAGGGAATACCTCAGGTGAGCCAACTGTACAACCTGCTGGATAGTAGTCAACCTCGCTGAAGTCACATGACTTTGGATCTCTGGCACCAAGCCCTTGAGATAGAGTTCAATTCGCTTGTAGGGAGGATCCACCATAGTAGGACACAACAAGGCAAGCTCATGCGATCTCTTAGTGTATGCCTCAATCTCCGACCCCGACATCTTGAGATTGTAGAACTCATCTTCCAGTTTGTGAATGTCGTCACGACTGCAGTATTCTTCCCTGATCATTTCCTTGAAGTTTTCCCATGGGGTGGCGTTGGCAGCAACCAGCCCTAACATCTGCACTTGGGCATTCCACCACGTGAGAGCCAAACCCTCGAGAGTACCAGTAGCATACTTCACCCTGCGCGCTTCAGGGCATTCACACATTTCGAACACAGACTCCAGTTTCTCAAACCAGTGTAGGAGACCTACCGCTCCCTCAGTTCCGCTAAAAGTAGTGGGTCGACAGTCCATAAAGGTCTTAAAAGTGCACACCGGTGCCTGAGCATACTGACCTAAGGTAGGTGAAAGAAAAGACAGAGTTTAACACAAAGGTTGGTTCACGAGAGTAGGATCCAAACGATCCTAGAACAATTTCGGACTGCAGGATATACCTCCTGCGCGTGCAGCTGCGAGCGCTGCGTCAATTCGCTCGTTGATCAAAGCCGTCAACTGGGCTTGTGTCATGTTAACGCGTCCAGACATGGTTCTTCATAATAAAAGCAATACGTGTGAGAGAGGTTCGCGAAAGCACGATAGTAAGACAGAGTAAGCACGCACGTGTTCAAACAACAGTAGTTATACTAATCAAGCATACCATGAGCAATGTACTACGCAACTAACAAGTAGGCAATATACATACATCATATTACCTAGAACGTCGAGCCTTGCATGAGGAGCGAAGTGTCGTTGTGGACCGTTGAGCACTAAACCGGTTATAGTCTGGTTTTAACAAAAACGTTTCTCCTTTATTAAAACCAAGTTCACTATAACCAATGGCTCTGATACCAATCTGTCACACCCCCAAAATCCCACCTGCGGAGTACTACCGCTTGGAGGCGTGACTGACCAGGATCCAGCCACCAATCATACTGAACAAGCATATAAGTAATTATAAAAGTTTAACCAATACGATTGGTGTTCCAAAACAAATAAGTTTAAGTTGTAAGCGGAAGCATAAGTTTAAAGTTGTAACATAAGTTCCAAAAGTTTCAAGTTTAACATCGTCTTGTAGCAATCCCTGTCCCACAACGATCCTCCTCCATGCAAGCTCCCACTGAGTACCTATGGTCCTGCAAAGCATGTAGTAACGAGTCAACAACTAGTTGAGTGAGTTCACGGGTGGGCGTTCGTTTTAGTTGTTTCGAAAACAGTTTACTTTATCTGGCATCCTGCCGTGGGGGTTACCCCATAGTTTTAAAAACGTGACCAGTTCGTTCCCAGTTACTCCGGCACTCCGGCCGTGGGGGCTACCCCATGTAGTTATCAGGCATTTCGGCCGTGGGGGCTACCCCATGTACATCATCTGGCTCTCCAGCCGTGGGGGCTACCCCATGTGTATACTAGACTCGTTACCGTATCGATTGCTGACTGTAGTCATGTTTATGTGCCCTGAAAACATCAATGTCTATCATCATTGACGTGCCCCAGATCCATTAGTTCACGCCCGTCCTCTGCGGCACGGTGTGAGGCTTGTCAGACCTAAATAGCGCTATCTAACTAATGACCCGCTCGCCATTGGCCCGGCGATTAGTCGATACAAAAAGGAGGGACTTCGTGATAGAGTTTTAGTCTAGTACGTTTATCCGTCCATCCGGACGAGGAATCACATTCCTGAACCACTGACGTCCTGCCCAAGGAGGACGAGGAACCCACGTTCCTTAACCCAGTTCCCAACCCAGGGAATCCCATGCTTTGTAGAGGGTGTGAACTCACCTCGGTTTGCTCGGCAGTTAATCACAGAAAGTCAATCAAGTCGCAAGTAGTCAATAACGTCCTATCACGGTTATCACGTATAATCAGATTCGAACCAAGTAGTGCACAAATGTTCAACACGTATGGCAGACACGTTTAATCAGTAGCAGTTCATAGGTAACAGTTAATCACATGTTCAAAGTCCAAACAGTTGGGCTCGTGATAACAGGCCCAAATAACTCATCAACAGTAGCACAGAAGTTCATAAGTCCGGCCCACTAACTAAGGCCCAAAGTGTGGTCTCGAGTCGCAACCGGACTCGCAAGCATGGTCTCGAGTCATGCTGTGTGTTGATCATGGATGGTTGCGAGTCGCAACCGGTGTCGCAACCGTAGTCTCGGTTCATCATGCTAAGGTCTCGAGTCGCAACGGGACTCGTAACCTGTGGTTTCGGCTTGTCCTGCTATGGTTGCGAGTCGCAACCGCGTGGTCTCGAGTCATCACGCTGTGGTTGCGAGTCGCAACTGCGTGATTGCGAGTCGGTAGCAGTCGTTTTCAAGTTCACGTGTTGATGCAGATGTAGTCAGATTAGTGGTACAATATAATCAGGCCCAAATCCGGAAATAACCAATAGCATTCCACTAACAGTTTTCCTAATCAGGTTATTGGTCAAAGATGGATCAAAATCACAAGGGTTTTCAATCTTCAACTATCATTCAAAGTGTTCTTCACATATTCAAACATGTGTTCATCAAGTTCATAACATATTAATCACTTATTCAACCAACACTATGAACAACAATCAAAATACAATTTACTATCATGCATCCTATATGACAAACATGTTCATTAGCCGATTTGTTTAGTATAAACACCCAACTTTTCGGATCCAAATCCAAGTGCAACCAATATCATCATTCACCTTTTAACATACAATGAACCCATTTTTACATTAAGCATTTATGCATAGTTCCACACATAACAAGAACATTCATGAACCGATTTCTTTTCAAAACATCATGCATAACTAAGTTAACTACCATATTATCACATAATCTCATCATACAAACATAACATGAACATACTAACACTAAGCATTCAACCATAATCTTTAAAAACACTAACCGGTTAATGGGTTTCGAGGGTGTGTGTAAAGCTTCCAACCGGGTGTGTGTGTGTGAGCCGATCCAAGTCCAAAGATCCAAGAATGATGAAGTGTTTGTGTTCTTAGGTTTAGAGAGAGAAGTAGGAGGGTGTGTGTGTGTTCTAATGTTCAACAAATGGTAAAAACTAACTAAGGTGGTGTATATATAGTCAAGTTCCAAGTGTGCACCCTTAGTGGGTTTCGAGTGGGGGTTCACGGCCCAAAGGCCCAACCGGCCACTAGGTTCTCGGCCCAAGTCCACTCGAGACCTCATGGTCTCGAGTCGGGTTCTTTGTTCTCGGGTTGGGTTCTCGGTTCACATAAAACACGTACACATATATATACAAATGCACACATAACAAAGCACTTATCACATAAAAAGGTTCACGTTATCATTTTAACTAGTCACATAACGTACAAGCAAGTTACAACGAAAGGTTCTAGATTTCGAGTTGTCACATCATCCCCAAGTTGAAAGAAATTTCGTCCCGAAATTTGACGGCACTCACTGAGGAAGCTAGTCAAGTTGTAAGGTTTTCCCGGTTTTCCTGGGGTGTCACACACACTGTCGAGCTAGCTAATGGTAAGAGTTTGGAAGCCTCACACGTAGTCAAGGGTTGCCAGCTTATTCTCGCTAACCAGACTTTCTCTATCGATCTTATTCCTATTGTCTTGGGTAGTTTCGACGTTGTCATTGGGATGGATTGGCTATCCCAACACCGAGCAGAGATTCTTTGCAACGAGAAGATCGTTCGTGTTCCTGGTTTAGGTGGTGAACCTCTCATGATTCGTGGCGACAAGAGAAGTGCTGTTGAGAACATCATCTCTCTCCTTAAAGCCCAGAAATGCTTACGAAAGGGCCACACTGCGATTTTGGCTTTAGTTACTGATACCACAGAAAAGGAGAAGAAGTTAGAAGATTTTCCCGTTGTACGCGACTATCCTGAGGTATTCCCTGAGGAATTACCTGGTCTTCCGCCCCATCGCCAAGTCGAGTTTCAGATTGATTTAGCTCCTGGAGCCGCGCCTGTAGCCCGTGCACCTTATCGTTTAGCGCCATCAGAGTTGGAAGAACTCTCCACGCAACTACAAGAACTCTTGGATAAGGGTTTTATTCGTCCTAGCTCATCGCCTTGGGGAGCTCCAGTGCTTTTTGTGAAGAAGAAGGATGGTACCTTCAGAATGTGTATCGACTATCGCAAACTCAACAAGGTGACTGTGAAGAATCGTTATCCTCTACCGCGCATTGACGACTTGTTCGACCAGTTGCAGGGGTCGAGCTACTATTCAAAGATCGATCTGAGATCGGGATATCACCAGCTGAGAGTTCGGGAAGAGGATGTCTCTAAGACGGCCTTTAGGACTCGATATGGGCACTATGAGTTTTTGGTCATGCCGTTTGGGCTGACGAACGCACCGGCAGTTTTTATGGATTTGATGAATCGAGTGTGCAAACCGTATCTGGACAAGTTTGTTATAGTCTTCATCGACGACATCCTGATCTATTCTAAGAGCAAGGAAGAGCACGAACAACATCTACGACTTATTTTGGAACTCCTTCGGAAGGAACAGCTTTACGCAAAATTCTCGAAATGCGACTTCCGGCTTCGTGAAGTCCATTTCCTAGGGCATGTGGTGAACAAGGATGGGATTCACGTTGATCCATCCAAAGTGGAATCTATTAAGAACTGGCCTGCGCCTCGCACACCAAAGGAAATTCGCCAATTTTTGGGATTGGCAGGATATTACAGGAGATTCATTAAGGATTTCTCTAAGATCGCGCAGCCTCTCACCCTACTAACGCAGAAAGGCGTTGTTTACCATTGGGGAAATGCACAAGAGTTAGCTTTTCAGCATCTAAAGGATAGACTTTGTAGTGCACCTATTCTTTCACTGCCAGAGGGCACAGAAGATTTTGTGGTTTACTGTGATGCATCAATTCAAGGTCTTGGTTGTGTATTGATGCAACGAGATAAAGTCATAGCTTACGCCTCACGACAACTTAAAGTTCACGAGAAGAACTACACGACACATGATTTAGAGCTGGGAGCTGTTGTTTTTGCACTTAAACTATGGCGGCATTACCTGTACGGAACCAAGTGCGCCATCTACACCGACCACAGAAGTTTAGAACACATATTCAAACAGAAGGAACTGAATATGCGGCAGCGACGATGGGTCGAGCTGCTGAATGATTACGAGTGCTCTATCAGGTATCACCCGGGCAAGGCCAATGTTGTGGCAGACGCCCTCAGTCGAAAGGACACTACGCCTAAGCGTGTAAGAGCTTTACAACTCACGATACATTCTAGTCTACCTTCGCAAATACGAGCTGCTCAGATAGAAGCACTGAAACCAGAAAACGTTAGAGCAGAAGCTCTACGCGGGTCAAGGCAACGCTTAGAACAGAAGGAAGACGGTGCTTATTATGTAACAGGACGCATTTGGGTCCCACTCTATGGCAAATTACGAGAACTTGTGATGGATGAAGCGCACAAATCTCGCTACTCGGTACACCCTGGTTCGGACAAAATGTACCACGATATTAAAACCACGTATTGGTGGCCTAGCATGAAGGCCCACATAGCAACGTATGTCAGCAAGTGTTTGACTTGTGCGCGAGTCAAGACGGAATATCAGAAACCCTCAGGCCTACTTCAGCAACCAGAGATACCACAATGGAAATGGGAGCAAATTTCCATGGATTTCGTTACTGGCCTACCTAGATCCCAGCGCGGAAACGATACTATCTGGGTGATCGTGGATCGACTCACAAAATCCGCACACTTTTTGGCAATCAAGGAGACGGATAAGTTCTCCACTCTGGCGGAAATATACCTCAAGGAAGTTGTTTCGAGGCACGGGGTGCCCACTTCTATTATCTCTGATCGAGATGCACGTTTTACTTCGGAACTGTGGCAGGCAATGCACAAGTCTTTTGGCTCACGTTTAGATATGAGCACAGCGTATCACCCGCAGACGGACGGGCAGTCCGAGCGCACTATCCAGACATTAGAAGACATGCTTCGCGCTTGTGTAATCGACTTTGGCAACAGCTGGGAAAGGCATCTGCCACTCGTGGAATTTTCGTATAATAACAGCTACCACACCAGCATTAAAGCTGCTCCGTTTGAGGCATTGTACGGACGTAAATGCCGGTCACCCCTCTGTTGGGCAGAGGTGGGGGATAGTCAGATCACTGGTCCAGAACATGTGGTAGACACTACTGAGCGGATTGCTCAAATACGACAACGCATGGCGGCCGCTCGTGACCGTCAGAAGGCATACGCCGATAAGGGCAGGAAACCACTTGAGCTCCAGGTTGGGGAGCGGGTATTACTCAAAGTTTCACCCTGGAAGGGTGTGGTTCGTTTTGGTAAACGAGGGAAACTCAACCCACGGTACGTTGGACCTTTTGAAATCATCGAGAAAATAGGCAAGGTGGCCTACAGACTGAAATTACCAGCAGAACTCGGTGCAGTTCACAACGTTTTCCATGTGTCAAATCTGAAGAAGTGTCTGTCAGATGAGACGCACGTAGTTCCTCTGAAGGAACTCACGATCGACGAACAGTTGAAATTCGTCGAAGAACCTGTCGAGATCACGGACCGGGATGTTAAGGTCCTCAAGAGCACTAGAATACCTCTTGTTCGAGTTCGTTGGAACTCACGTCGCGGCCCAGAGTTTACCTGGGAGCGCGAAGATCGGATGAAACAAAAGTATCCCCAACTGTTTGAGAACAGTACTAACGCTACTGAGGCTGAAGCTACGGAATTTCGGGACGAAATTCCAGATCAACGGGGGGTGGATGTGACACCCCAGGAAAACCGGGAAAACCTTGCAACCTAACTAGCTTCCTCAGTGAGTGCTATCAAATTTCGGGACGAAATTTCTTTCAACTTGGGGATGATGTGACAACTCGAAATCTAGAACCCTTCGTTGTAACTTGCTTGTATGTTATGTGATTAGTTGGCCGATTGAACTTAATGATAAACGTGAACCTTTTTACATGATATGTGCTTGTTATGTGTGCATTGTATATATTCATATGTATTATAAGTGAACCGAGAACCCGACACGAAACAACAAGGAACCCGACTCGAGACCATGAGGTCTCGAGTGAATAGTAATCGGTTTTGGGCCTTGGGCCGAGAACCTTTGGCCGGTTGGGCCTTTGGGCCGTGAACCCCCACTCGAAACCCACTAAGGGTGCACCATTTGGAACTTGACTATAAATACACCACCCCTAGTTACTTGTTACCACTTTGTTGAACATTAGAACACACACACACTTCTATCTTCTCTCCCACTAGAACTCTAGCACACAAACACATCTCCAAGACTCTCGGATCCACTCGGTTGACACAAGAAACTCTCGGATTTGGACTTTGGATCGGCACACACACACACAACACCAACCGGTTAGTATTTTTATGGTTAATTTTTGTTGTGTTTGTGCTTGAATGGATGTATGCATAAGATGATGTCTATAGTTAGAGATTACATGATGTTCTTGATGTTTATGATGATTCTAATATGCACCATGTTGATAACCGGTTAACATATATTATATGGCAAGATGTGATATGTTGTGTCTAAATGAAGTTTGAACCACTTATGTTGATGAACATGAAATCGGGTTACATATGTCATGAAATCGGACTTGTATGAAAACCGGGTTATGTGTTATGCTTAGTGTTTTGATGCTTGTTCATAGTGTTGATTGAATAAGTGGTTAAAATGTTATGAACTTGATGAAGATGGGTTTGAATATTTGAAGAACATTTTGAATGATAGTTAAGAATATGAAAACCCTTGTGATTTTGATCCATCTTTGACTAGTAGCCTGATTAGGAAATATGTTAGTGAAATTCTATTGGTCATTTCCGGATTTGGGCCTGATTATATTGTACTATTTGGCTGATTACACCTGCATCAACACGTGAACGTGAAAATGACAGCTTACCGACTCGCAATCACCCGTTGCGACTCGCAACCACAGCGTGATGACTCGAGACCACGCGGTTGCGACTCGCAACCATAACAGGACAAGCCGAAACCACAGGTTACGAGTCCGGTTGCGACTCGAGACCTTAGCATGATGAACCGAGACTACGGTTGCGACACCGGTTGCGACTCGCAACCATCCATGATCAACACACAGCATGACTCGAGACCATGCTTGCGAGTCCGGTTGCGACTCGAGACCACACTTTTGGGCCTTAGTTAATGGGCCAGACTGATGGGCTTCTGTGTTAACTGCTTTTACGTGTTTGGGCCTAAGTAGTTGGGCTGAACTTGTGAACCGTATGTGCTACTGTTGACTGTTAACTGTTACTACTAAACGTGCTTGCCAAACGTGTTGAACATTTGTGCACTACTTGGTTCGAATCTGATTATATGTGATATCCGTGTTAGGACGTTATTGACTACTTGCGACTTGATTGACTTTCTGTGTTTGACTGCCGAGCAAACCAAGGTGAGTTCACACCCTTTACAAAGCATGGGATTCCCTGGGTTGGGAATGGGATTCAGGAACATGGGTTCCTCGTCTACCATTGGGTAGGACGTCAGTGGTTCAGGAATGTGATTCCTCGTCCGGATGGACGGATAAACGTACTAGACTAAAACTCTATCACGAAGTCCCTCCTTTTTGTATCGACTAATCGCCGGGCCAATGGCGAGCGGGTCATTAGTTAGATAGCGCTATTTAGGTCTGACAAGCCTCACACCGTGCCGCAGAGGACGGGCGTGAACTAATGGATCTGGGGCACGTCAATGATGATAGACATTGATGTTTTCAGGGCACATAAACATGACTACAGTCAGCAATCGATACGGTAACGAGTCTAGTATACACATGGGGTAGCCCCCACGGCTGGAGAGCCAGATGATGTACATGGGGTAGCCCCCACGGCCGAAATGCCTGATAACTACATGGGGTAGCCCCCACGGCCGGAGTGCCGGAGTAACTGGGAACGAACTGGTCACGTTTTTTTTTAAACTATGGGGTAACCCCCACGGCAGGATGCCAGATAATGTAAACTGTTTTCGAAACAACTAAAACGAACGCCCACCCGTGAACTCACTCAACTAGTTGTTGACTCGTTACTACATGCTTTGCAGGACCATAGGTACTCAGCTGGAGCTTGCATGGAGGAGGATCGTTGTGGGACAGGGATTGCTACAAGACTATGTTAAACTTGAAACTTTTGGAACTTATGTTATAACTTTAAACTTATGCTTCCGCTTGCAACTTAAACTTATTTGTTTTGGAACACCAATCGTGATGGTTAAACTTTTATAACTACTTATATGCTTGTTCAGTATGATTGGTGGCTGGATCCTGGTCAGTCACGCCTCCATGCGGTAGTACTCCGCAGGTGGGATTTTGGGGGTGTGACAATCTAGCGAACAAGCCGAGGGGAATTCACGAGGAAAAGGCGCGCTCTAAAGGTACGAAATTTATTGTTTCGTTACATTATACCTTATTGTTAGTTTTATGTAGTCAATTTTGAAACACGACAACCAAGATTTACCAATACGTCACGAATATGACTAGTGTCTTAAACAAGTAAATGGGTCAAAACAAGTGAAAATGCATGAAATCTTACTTATCCGTAATGGTGTGTAAGTTTAACACCCAAACGGGTCAAACAAGTTTTGGTAATAAGCACGAAGCATGACACTATTAAATAATGCGTGAATTACATGATGAGTATGCCGTGTAACGAACACCATACCCAAATTAAGAAACCATGTTCTTGATATAGGAGCTAAGGTGCAGATCCGATGCATGAAAATAGTATAAACAATTAAATAATAAGTCTTGTAATCTAGTGTGTAAGTCGATTTCGTAAGCATGCCCGCTCAAGAATAGTTGAGTAATGTTACAAACAAAACACAAGTATGAAGTACTAGCCCAGCCGCTCAGCAATTTATGCGAATTGGTGCTGTTTCGACTTATAACGAATCAGCAAGAAAACTGCATTTTAAACAAGGGAGTGATGTGCAGGGTCTACCGTAAATTACGGTAGTACCGTAATTTACGGTGGCCTGCAATTCTTTACGGTGAATTTCTACTGAGTTACGGTAGGCCCCAAATGTCCAGAAGCCCCCGTAATTTACGGTGACACCGTAAATTACGGTGGAGCCCTGTTTGACAAAATTTGTTTGATCATTTTCTCGAACCAGTGTTCGGACCTGATTTCGAATACGTAAATTTCCAAGAGTGATAGTACTAATGCTTGTTTAAAATGTTAGTTCTCAGGTACCCAAGTAAAGGATGAAGATCAAGCAATCGATTCGAACCGAACACCTAACGTTACGCTTCCGCACTTGATCCATGTTTTGTTATATCGTAAACACTAGTAGTTTAATTTGGAACATTGTTAGTAGGTTAAACAAGTATATATTTTGTTAATGACCTTCGAATATTGAAAGTTTTTGTAAAGACTACTTTTAGCATATTATGTAAAGCTTATTTGCTGTTAAGAACGAGTATTTTAAACTGGGTCTTACAAGTTGGTAATCAGAGCTTAAGGTTGCCAATAAGTGTTCGGTTCGAGCTTGATCAACATCCGGTAAGAGTAATTGCTTAAGTAAAATTTAAGGAGTATAGAAATAATTCACGAACAAATATGCATGGAAAAGAGTGTGTAAGCACACTCAAACACAAGAAAAGCATGAAACAAGAATAATAGAATCAAGAGTGTGTAAGCACACTCAAACACAAGAAAAGCATGAAACAAGAATAATAGAATCAAGAGTGTGTAAGCACACTCAAACACAAGAAAGGCATGAAACAAGAATGATTGAGTCAAGTTACGAACTTGATCAATTCAAAACAAGTAAAGCATGTATTATAAATGAAATGTTTAACAATGTATGTAAACATTTCAGTATCAAAGATGGCAAGCGGAGGTGATGGTGATGCGGTGCCAAGAGTCACCGAACAAATGAGAATAGTGATTGCTGAAGAGGTTGGAAAGGCGATCGAAAACAGTTTGTCGAACTTCATTGATAAAATCCAAAATACGGTTTTATCAGTGGTAGAAGAGAGAATCAAGAAGCTAGAAGATAATTCAAATCTAGCAAAGGAAAAATCTGGGGAACGAAAACCTTGTTCATACAAGGAATTCATAGCTTGTAAACCACCTATATATAATGGGGAGGTTGATCCAATCGTGTGTCAGCGATGGATAGGCGATATCGAGGGAGTATTCGAGAGAACCCACTGTGATGAGAATGACTACGTAGCTTATGGCACGGGTCAGTTAAGAGGTCAAGCGAAAGACTGGTGGGATAATAAAAAGAAGGAGATTGGAAGCGAAGCGGCCAAGGCCATGACATGGGAGGAGTTTAAGACACCGTTTCTTAAACACCACAGCCCCAAAGCGGTCATAAACAAGATCAAGGAAGAGTTCATGCAACTCAGACACAAGGGTGAATCCATAGACAAGATCACGGGGATGTTTATGGACAAAATGAAGTTCTGTGATGATTTGATAACGAACGAAGAGCAGAAGGTTTATTACTATCATAACATGCTAAGCGCAGAATATAGGGAGTTCATAACCCCTTCAAAGTATGAGACCCTTACCGAGATTGTCAATGCCGCTCGGGAAAGGGAGATTGAGCTGAAAAAGAGTATAGAGCGGGGTGAACGAAGGGCACAAGACATAAACCCAAGCCTTACCAAGAAAGCAAGAACGAATGAAACGACGAAGAAATCAGATACAAAGGGCGGTACATCAAATTGCAAAATCTGCGGCAAGAATCACAAGGGTGAATGTCGCTTCAAAGATAAGCCTTGTCCCATATGTCGAAAAACGGGACATATGGCTATATCATACCCGGAAAAAGTGACCGTTTGTTACAACTGTTACCGAACGGGTCACAAAAGATCGGAGTGCCCAGAACTAGCAGGAAAGAAAGAAGGGCAAGACTCGAGAGGTGAAGCCCCAAAAGCCAAAGCAAGATCTTTCCAATTGACCGCTGCTGAAGCAAAGGTCGAACCTGACGTGGTCTCAGGTATATTCACTGTAAATTCAATTCCTGCACGTGTGTTATTTGATACTGGTGCGAATAAATCCTTTGTTTCATATGGGTTTATTCGGCACCCTTCATTTGTTCTAACAAAGTTACCTATGCCTTTAGAAGTAGAGATAGGTAATAACAAAAGCTTTATTGTTTGCGATGTATGTGAAAACTGTACGATAAACATTGATGACGAGGAATATGCAATAGACTTGATCCCGATGTCGATGGGAGAATTTCAAGTGGTAGTAGGAATGGATTGGCTATCCCGTTACCACGCAAAAGTGGTTTGTTTCCGAAAGGAAATAAAACTAACGTCTCCTAGCGGAAAGCAAGTTACGATATATGGAGAAAAGGGAGGTAACCCGGTGATATGCACAATGCTAGAAGCTCGCAAACTCATGAAACATGGATGCAAGGCCTTTATGGTATATGCGAGCGAAACGGAAAAGGAACTCCTAAAAATTGGGGATGTACCAGTCGTGCGAGATTATGAAGACGTGTTCCCGGAAGAACTACCGGGGATACCGCCAGAACGGGAGGTAGAGTTCGGAATCGAATTGATTCCGGGCGCAAAACCCGTGGCCAAGGCGCCATACCGGCTTGCACCGTCGGAGTTACAAGAATTGATGTCTCAAATTCAGGAATTCCTTGACAAGGGGTTTATCCGACCGAGTGTGTCTCCGTGGGGCGCACCAGTCTTATTCGTGAAGAAGAAGGATGGCAGTATGCGTATGTGTATCGATTACCGAGAGTTAAACAAACTCACGGTGAAGAATCGATACCCGCTCCCAAGAATTGATGATTTATTTGACCAACTACAAGGAGCAAGTTAGTTTTCCAAAATTGATCTCCGATCCGGTTATCACCAATTGAAAGTCAAGGAGGAGGACGTACCCAAGACAGCTTTCCGTACGAGGTACGGGCATTATGAATTCCTCGTAATGCCTTTCGGATTGACCAATGCGCCCGCGGCTTTCATGGACCTCATGAACCGGGTTTGCAAACCCATGCTAGATAAGTCGGTAATTGTATTTATCGACGACATTTTGGTATATTCAAGGAGTGAAGCCGAGCACGTGTGTCATTTGCGGGAAATATTAGACACACTCAGACGAGAGAAGTTGTATGCAAAATTCACGAAGTGTGCCTTCTGGCTACGGGAGGTACAGTTTCTTGGGCATCTTATTAGTGCTGATGGAGTACTAGTAGACCCGTCCAAGATAGAAGCTGTGTCGAAATGGAGCCCTCCAAGAAATCCCTCGGAAATCCGAAGCTTTTTAGGGCTTGCGGGATATTATCGGAGATTCATACAGGATTTCTCCAAAATTGCCTTACCATTGACCAAATTAACTCGTAAGGAGGAAAAGTTCGTGTGGGGCATTAAGCAAGAGGAAGCTTTCCAAACACTCAAGGAAAAGTTGACCCACGCTCAGGTACTGACTTTACCGGAAGGGACTGAAGACATGGAGGTTTACTCGGACGCTTCTCAATTGGGGCTCGGGTGTGTATTAATGCAACGAGGCAAGGTCATCATCGCCTATGCCTCGAGGCAATTGAAGATTCATGAAAATAAATATCCGGTTCACGACTTAGAATTAGCGGCGGTGGTTTTTGCCTTAAAGATATGGAGACATTACTTGTACGGAGTAAAGTTTACCATCTTTACCGACCATAAAAGTTTGAAATATTTCTTCGACCAGAAGGAATTAAACATGCGGCAAAGACGGTGGTTGGAAACCGTCAAGGACTTTGATTGCGAAATACATTACCACCCCGGTAAGGCCAATGTAGTGGCCGATGCGCTGAGCCGCAAAACAGATTATACCCCGATACGGGTACGATCAATGCAACTGGTTGTGACTTCAAGTTTACTAGAACGAATTCGAGAAGCACAGAATGAAGCTGTAAAGGCGGAAAACTGGAAAAAGGAAAGAATTATCGGCCAAGTGAAGGACCTTGAGGTGGGCAGTCACGGCCTAAAGACTCGTTTTAATAGAATCTGGGTTCCTAACACATGTGGGGTTAAGAAGCTTCTACTTGATGAAGCTCATAAATCCCGTTATTCCATTCACCCGGGAGCGACCAAAATGTATCATGACTTGAAGCAAAACTATTGGTGGCCCGGAATGAAGCGAGACACTGTGAAATACGTGGAAAAATGCTTGACATGCCTACAAGTCAAGGCGGAACATCAAAAGCCGTATGGTAAACTCCAACCGTTAGAAATTCCGGTTTGGAAATGGGAGCAAATTACGATGGACCTATTGACCAAACTGCCTAAAACAAGTCGTGGTTTTGATGCTATTTGGGTAGTCGTGGATAGGTTAACTAAAAGTGCTCACTTTATTCCCATTCGTGAGACTTATACTTCTGAGAAAATGTCGGAGGTTTACACCAATGAAATCATAGCAAGGCATGGGGTACCGATATCCATCGTGTCAGACAGAGATACTCGGTTTACTTCGAAATTCTGGCGTGAATTCCAAGAACAGATGGGAACTAAATTGTTCCTTAGCACTGCTTACCATCCACAAACGGATGGGCAGAGCGAAAGGACAATACAAACGTTGGGAGATATGCTCCGGGCTTGCATTATTGACTTTGGAGGTAGTTGGGATGTCCATTTACCCTTGGTCGAATTTGCATATAACAATAGCTATCACGCGAGTATTAAAATGGCTCCGTATGAGCTATTATATGGCAGAAAATGTCGGACCCCAGTATGTTGGGGAGAAGTGGGTCCTCGGGGGATAGCACCTGCCGATATAATCCGAACTACAAACGCGAAAATCAACATAGTTCGGGCACACCTGAAAGCGGCTCAAGACCGGCAAAAGGCATATGCGGATAAAAGGAATAGGCCAATTGAATTTCAGGTTGGCGATATGGCATGCTAAAAGTCTCCCCATGGAAGGGCATTATTAGATTCAGAAAAAGAGGAAAGTTAAGCCCAAGATTCATTGGGCCATTTAGAATCGTTGAACGGGTTGGTAAAGTGGCTTATCAACTTGAATTACCCGAAGAGTTGAGTGGAATTCATAGCACATTCCACGTATCACATCTTCGAAAGTGTTTGGCCGACGAAACTGCTCATATCCACTACGACGATATCGAAGTGGATAACAGCCTCAACTATGCAGTAAAACCAATTGCGATTTTAGATCGTAAGGAGAAAAGTTTGAGGAACAAAATGATAACCCAAGTCAAGGTCAAATGGGAGCACAGAAAAGGGTCAGACACTACTTGGGAATCCGAAGAGGAGATGCGGCGTCTCTACCCTACATTATTTGGTACGTAATTCGGTTTCGGGGACGAAACCCTTTTAAGGGGGGTGGACTTGTAACACCCCAAAAATATAAACCCTTATATTATAAAGTTCAAAGAATTAATAAACAAGAAATTACCAATTAAGAACTTAACCTAGTTAAATTTTAGTCTTGAAATAACTCGTACTATGGTTAAAACACTTGAAGTTAGAGAAAATGGTAGTCAAGGGACTAAACTTGTCAAAAATCGAAAGTTTACTACTAATTGTAACAAAACCAAACCAAACACACCAAAATTGGTGTGTCTGGTCGATCAAGGAGAAGAGGGGCGAACAGGAGCTCTCCAAACCCTAATTTCACAACTAAAATCTGCAAATTGAAGCCTCAATCTCGTTCCAAATCAAGTTCTAAACATGAATTAGCAAACCCCTTGTTGTAAGGATCAAAGAGGTATGTAAAATCTTGGCATTTTGATCCATCACAATTCTAGGTTAACTTTGAAAAACTGAAATTTAGCCTAGATATGTAATGCATGGATGAATCTTGAAGTAATTTGATGTCTAGGATTAAACCCTATGTGATTTCTTGTCAAAACTTTGCATCATGTTTGTAAGGTTTGGGGATTTACATGTGGGGAACAAATGGACTTGAGGGAAACTTGGTGAATACTAGAGATTTGACTCTTGTTCTAACAAAATCTGAATTTGTGAAATGATTCAGAAATATAGATGACAAGATGTATGTAAAAACTTGTTAAATAAAGTGAAATTAGATGTTAAATTTCATGCCACGAACTTGGTAACGATTGTAGGAAAATCTGACCCGCTAGGTGTTTGTTGAAATGCCTAAGTGAGGACTTAAATGTTAAAATTTGGATAAAAACGCAGATTTGATAATGGTCCATAATGATGTGATTATGGTCATGAAAAGAGTTCTAAACATGTTGTGAAAACTGAATTTTCTAGGCAAAGAGTCCGGTTCATCTAGCGGACAAGCCGAGGGGAATTCACGAGGAAAAGGCGCGCTCTAAAGGTACGAAATTTATTGTTTCGTTACATTATACCTTATTGTTAGTTTTATGTAGTCAATTTTGAAACACGACAACCAAGATTTACCAATACGTCACGAATATGACTAGTGTCTTAAACAAGTAAATGGGTCAAAACAAGTGAAAATGCATGAAATCTTACTTATCCGTAATGGTGTGTAAGTTTAACACCCAAACGGGTCAAACAAGTTTTGGTAATAAGCACGAAGCATGACACTATTAAATAATGCGTGAATTACATGATGAGTATGCCGTGTAACGAACACCATACCCAAATTAAGAAACCTTGTTCTTGATATAGGAGTTAAGGTGCAGATCCGATGCATGAAAATAGTATAAACAATTAAATAATAAGTCTTGTAATCTAGTGTGTAAGTCGATTTCGTAAGCATGCCCGCTCAAGAATAGTTGAGTAATGTTACAAACAAAACACAAGTATGAAGTACTAGCCCAGCCGCTCAGCAATTTATGCGAATTGGTGCTGTTTCGACTTATAACGAATCAGCAAGAAAACTGCATTTTAAACAAGGGAGTGATGTGCAGGGTCTACCGTAAATTACGGTAGTACCGTAATTTACGGTGGCCTGCAATTCTTTACGGTGAATTTCTACTGAGTTACGGTAGGCCCCAAATGTCCAGAAGCCACCGTAATTTACGGTGACACCGTAAATTACGGTGGAGCCCTGTTTGACAAAATTTGTTTGATCATTTTCTCGAACCAGTGTTCGGACCTGATTTCGAATACGTAAATTTCCAAGAGTGATAGTACTAATGCTTGTTTAAAATGTTAGTTCTCAGGTACCCAAGTAAAGGATGAAGATCAAGCAATCGATTCGAACCGAACACCTAACGTTACGCTTCCGCACTTGATCCATGTTTTGTTATATCGTAAACACTAGTAGTTTAATTTGGAACATTGTTAGTAGGTTAAACAAGTATATATTTTGTTAATGACCTTCGAATATTGAAAGTTTTTGTAAAGACTACTTTTAGCATATTATGTAAAGCTTATTTGCTGTTAAGAACGAGTATTTTAAACTGGGTCTTACATCGGATTACAACGTATGAGATGGAATACGGATACAAAGGATCACATGTTTCTATAAAAGGAAAGTACAAGGGACTTGCTAAATAAATAAAGTTACAAAAGCGAGGCGTTACACATCATTGGTCTAACATTATCACGCGATTATTCCTTAATCTTACAATCTTATTTATAAGTCAAACCATGCTATTCACATATTCCTTGACTTTTTAGAAAGTCAACGGTCAAGCATACAAACTTCCAACTTAGGAACATATGTCCATATTGATGTAATAGACCATACTAATGACACCATATACATTTCATACTCATTTTTTAAGATACAAACTACCATATGATCACCTAGATTACAAGTACGCACATAAACAACTTTCATTCATACTAGTATTTTCATAATCCTACATGTAGCACCATAACTGATGATTAGCTAACCCAACTCATCATTCTAACATTGCTCCTTTCTAATATATTCACATTCTTCGCAATTGCTTCAAAATCACATCTAAGAAATCAAAGAACATGGTGTACATTGCATCATCCAAGCATCAGGTACCGCTCCTAAAGCATACTTCTATCACATCATACTAACAAATCAAATCTTCTACATAAACTATATCTAAAATACACTTCTTATGTTAGTTTACTAGTCAAATACATCATTATCACTTTATATACATATTTACCCATTACTTGCATACAATTTCACATATTATTGTCATTTAGACATTTTATCGAACACTTGGTGTGCGTACTACTATCTAAGCATAATATACATGTATTTCATTCTTTACTTCCTACTTCCTTCTCTCGTTCATCAATAACAACTAAAATCATATTACTTCCATACCATACACACTCTAACTAAAAAGAATCAATTACATATAACATAACACATCAAGATTTGAAAAAGGATTTGACTTGGCTGACACACCCATGGTGCCACGTTCACCACTTCAAGTGGGTTTCGCGTTCAAACATAAAATTACTTAAAATTATTCATAATCCAAGTTATATTTGGCGATTCCATCACATACTCATGCTTATTTTCATACAAGATCAAAGATTGATCACACACCCATTTTTTTTTTACCAAAATCATTAAATCAATTTCTATAACTTACCACATGTTGCAAGAGCTAGATGATGCAAATTCTTCGTTCATGCATAAATTTGCCTTCAGTTTTACCATCAATTTCTTGGATTCAAGGTTGTTTGAGGGTTTCCCCTCCATTTTCTTCTTGTGTGTCAACACACACACACTCACCACACACACATAAACATCTTGAAGTTTCTATTTTGTAGAAACTTTAACCCGATTCTCCATTTTCAGTCCCTCTAGTTGTTACTTGTTCACATTTGTCACAACTTTCATTCCTTATTTGTTTGACTAAGTATTTAACTAGGTTAAATAGCCTAGTTATTTTATTTCAGGCTATAACATATGGAAACATACTAGCAAATTTAAAAATTCAAGTTTTGGGGCGTTACATGAACAAAAACGACAACAAACGGACACACATAAAATAAAATCGGCATCCTTAATCACAAACACTATGTAGATCCACCCAAAAATATACCAACCTAAATAACTTCGCATTGAATCTACGGTTTCTAATCAACAAAAAACATATAGCTAGCAACAAAAGTTCATATTTATCGATCAATAATTAATTGGATGAAATATCGATGATGAGATTTTTTAAGGTTGTTATTTGCGAAGATTTTGAACCCTAATTTGTTAAAAGGTATATAGTATACAATACACTAATATTTATTAAAATTTTGTTAGTGAGAATTTTGAAGTATTTAAGAAAACATAAAAATTAAAAACCCTAATGAACTATCGAACATTAATGAACATGTTACCGAACAATTTGGTATCCACATTCTACTAGAAAATTGTGGAACATGTCACAAATGATAATGTTATCACTAATGAGAAAGAAATGGGCTTAATGCCAAGTCATCTACTCATTAAGGTAATGATGAAGGCGTAACACTGATTATCTAGCAAAGCTATGTGTCAATTGTTCATTGGATCTAGACATTTTATGGCTGTTTGTTAACCTCTGCGTCAGTATATGTTGAACCATTAAGAGGTCTGATTGGGTAAGAGATTCTGAACCAGTAAAAAGGCCTGACTTGGCTCGATCTGGCTAGTTATAAGTAATCATTACTTTGCTTTTCATTCTCAATTATAAATTAACATGCTTGTTGCATTTTATTTGACTCAAAATATAATTCGATTTATTAATTGACACGGGCTTGAAATGACCCACACACAAAAACGGTGATAATCGAATTAGCTGAACCGACTCGTGTTTGCTCTAAACGAGAACATACATGATATCAGTGGCGGACTTACAATGTTAGTAGGGGTAGCACGGGCTACCCCTCAACCCCGTCTCCGTAGTGTAAAAAAAATACCCCTTAACTCCGTTTCCGTAGTGTAAAAATACCCCGCAACTTCGTCTCCGTTATACAAAGGATACCCACTGGTCTAAAAAATAAAAAATTTAGATACCCCTAAATTTTTGGCCTAGTTCCATTGCTCATGATATGGTGGTGGGATAAACTCACGTCCCATATATTTTAATTATTTGTCCACTCGGTAAAGAGTTCAATGTGGGGATTCCTAGACACTCATGCTAATATGGGGCACTACCAATTAAATTGTGTAATATGTGCCTTGACTAGGTCACACTAGTATGGAGTCAAGGCTGACCCCTAATGAGTTCAAACAGAATGAAAGCTAGTTAACTCCGATTATACACTAGAGAAGGATCCTAGTTGACGTCATACAACGCTCATAAGAGGTGTTTATGGTCCAGTTTTTACAACTTTTAGTTCAAACGTGAGCCAAACTGTTAGTAACGGTTTTTTATCATCAAGAACGAAACCGAACCGTTGAAAAATGAAACCGACCATTACTAACAATTTGGTTCCGGTTTGGTTTCACGGTTTAGGATATGTTTATAATGTGTTCAATTCATTTTCCTTAATCTTTCAATTTCAAGAATTAGACAAATAAATCTAACATATACTAACATTTACATAACTATAAACAGGAAAAAAATATGAAACACAAATCTCAGGTTGAAATTTAGGTAACACATCCATGAAATATAATCCAGAAATACAAAGGAGAAGCGGTTGGTTAAGAATAAACGGGTCAATAATATCAATTAACTAGTGGGCCTTAATTCATATTAATTGGCCCATTTGAATAAATTACTGTTAATAGTTAACTTATATGAATATATATATACACACATACATATACATGAAATATTTTCAAATCTTACGGGCTGGTCTGATTTTGTCAGAGGCGTCTTCGAAAATTCACATACCCTGTTCGAGTTTGAAAAAATATGCCCTTCCGGCTTCCGTACAGCGGCGAAACTTGAGATGTCCGACCAGGGGTCGAAAACGTATATACCTAATAAAATTATAAAACCGGAGGGCCGAAAACGTATATACCTAAAAAATTCTATACGGAAACTAAATACCGAACACTATTGAGCAAAAAGTTCGAGGGGTCGGGCGCCCCCTCCCTACAAAGTTGCGCCCCTATTTCCATAATATTTTATTATTAATTAAAACAAACCTAATGCCAAGTGAGCTAAATTCTAAACCATAAAAAATTGTTTGTAAATGGGTCTATATTGGAATTGGTATGTGTTTACTATTTTAAAAAAATAACATATATTGATATACATATGAATTTTTTTTTTAAATCGCGTGCCCCTCAAAATCACGGGCCTTGTGCGGAGGTCCTCCCCGCACACCATCAAAGCCGGCACTGGATTTTGTGGCTGGTTTTGATAAAAACAACAAATTAAACTGTCCGTTACACTTTGAATATTTTGAGACCGACAGACCGAACCTAAAAAAACCCAACAGTGAAACCAACCCGATGATCAGTTTGTACGGTTTCACGGTTTTAAACCAAACCTGAACACCCCTAACGCTCATAAGGATGTCAAAAAAAAAAAAAAAAAAAAACACCTGAAACTCAAGTGGTTTGTTTATCACATTAGTACAACTAAAGATTTTAAGCAATAATTTTAACTTTTATTATAAAATAAATTGTAATGTTTTAATCATTTGAATATACATTTCATATAAATTTTGACACCTTTCATCAATTTAACTCAACATATTCCTTATAGTTAATTTTCATGATATACTTTTGACGTTTTCTATATAGAATTGTGGGTGTCACTATGTTATTTGTTTCTAACTTTTCATGTTAGCGATTATTTGGCAGATTTTAGAAGGAAAAAAGAGAATAGTTTGAAAATATAAGCAAGCAAGCCCCCACCAAATTTCCACTACATTTTCCAATTAGTTTGTCGCCCAATTTCACTGCATCATGCACATGAATAGTTGACTTCCTTATTTCAGTTTTCACCGATTCCTAACGAAGAATGTGAAAGGTGATGAGGTGTGCGTCAATCGGTGAAAATATTATGTGCTAAGAAACTCGTAGTTTATTGTATAGATAATCAAATAGTGTGAACGCATTTCTTATATCGTGTAGACTGTAGAGAAATCATGTCTTATAACTAATATTCTAGGGCCTGGATTACTCGTAATTAACTTTGAACTAATAAAACACTAAACAACATTTACGTGTAAGACAACAGCTTAAGCAAATTCACAGAAATTGTTAAAATGATCGTTAGTTCTAAGACTATCCGTAGTGGGGCAGTATTAACGCCCCACCACGCCCAGACACCACCCCCAAGGGCGTTTTTTTTGCCCAAATTGCTTTTGGCGTTGCTTTTTCGACGCCCAGCTTCATTCCTTTTCTCCAATCACCTTGATCTTCCTTTTTGTTTGTCCGATGAGATTATTTGATTTTTTTTATTTAATTTTAATGCCCCACAATGCCACATCCCCGCTACACCTATTTTAGAAAACACCCCATCATGCGTCATTGCTGACTGGGCTGTCACATGGCGCAAAACACCCAAAACTAGGGGCATTACCACTACACATGGTGTAAGTAATTGTACTAGAGAACTATTATCTTTTTTTCCAAGATCAATAAACATTATCTATAATTGAACTAATATACCTGTTTATGAAACGTTGAAAATCTTCAATAAAAATTGGTTATATTATTTTAAAAGTTAAATATCATTTATACAAATTTTATCAAAGTCTTATCAGATTATTCTAAAATTATAGTAAGTAATCAAAAGATAAGTGCTAACTTAGATTTTTGTGTACCCTAACTTATATTTCATTTTGAATTTTTGATCATAAAACTTCTATCAACCCAAAAAAAAATTATGTGGCCATATTTTAAAAATTAATTTAAGTTTAGATAAGAATATATTATTCATCTTCAACCAATTGGGGTGTCCCAGTTGGCCAGTCCCACCCTTTCTCTCTCCAGAGACCCGGGTTCGACTCCAAGGAAGGTCACCAGCCTCCCACCTCTTCCATGGGGAAACGGATCGACTCGGTATAGGGTATTAACCCCCAGGTGGCTATGGGACTAAGCTAACCTGCGGAGTGTCACACTCCGGCGGTTGGGAGGACCGTGGAATATCCCTCCCCCCCCCCCCCCCCATATTATTCATCTTCTAACTTATCTTGTAACTCAAAACGAACCAGACAGTGTGATTCTTACAACATTCTACGACCGTGATTCTCAAACAGTCCACAAACCATCTGTGATTCACCAAATCGACCTTGAGGCTTTAACGTTCATGAGTATATGTTATCGTGTCCCTTAAAAGTCGTATCTTGTAACCTATTTCGAAACAGATTTGTATTCGTGTATAGAAAAAATGACACGGTTAGCTATTATGTCTTGTTCGTGTCTAGTACCTCAGACAATCATATCTTATTTTGTTGTGTCTTATCGTGTCATATCTAACGTGTTAACCCAACACTACATATAACACGTCTTTATAAAACCCAGTACCACTTCCTCAACTATGTAGTCTTGTAGGTGTCATTGTTACAAGCGAAAGCCCAATTCACACTATATGCACTGCCTATAATCCTATACTGTTGTTGACAACTGTTTTATACTATTTTATTTTAATATTCTAAAACATATTGTTTACCATCTATCTATCTATATTAAAATATACCAACATTACACCAGCATTATAGCTCACCACATATCAAACCGTTTTTGGGTTACTTAAATTATTCGAATTGTTTTTGGGTTATTTTATCAAATCTCTATTTTTTAGTGTCGCCAACCATTAATGTAATCTTACTAATATAATAAATCAAACCTTCTAAATCCAATGTGTCAACACCACATGCCTTCTCATTTTCTCTCTCCTAGGTGTCAACTTGTGAAGCCCCTTCCCTAATTATATCCTATGTGTCATTTTGTTAGAATTTTGATTTTTTTTTATAAAACCTAAAGGGAATGGGCGGCAATTGACATAAGTAGCGGAACTTTTAAAATTTGAATGACACTGCAAAAATTTATTGTCTGCATTCCCCTAGATGATCAGAGCTTCTCCTCTCAAAACTCATCTCTCTCTCTCTAATCTTCACTATTCTTTCTGGGTAAACATCAACGAGAAGCACCAAATTTCTCCATTGTTATTCTTGCAACTTATCTGGATTCCAAAATGTTGAGCAACCGTCATCAATAAAGGATTGTCAGCAGCGGCATTATCTCCGGCAGAGGTGTAACCACCGGTTTTCATACAGATCCGGTGGTTGTCACTAGATTGATGAGGTTTTGGTTGGGATTCGCGACTTGGTGAGATGTACAGGTTATAAGGTAAACATATTTCTGTTTGTGTAATGTGATACGAGCCCTAATTTCCCCTTTTCATTCTCCCCCTCTTTGTTCTCTGATTTGGATGAAACCCCAAAACTTGCTTCTGTATCCCCAAATCAACATCAAGCGAAAACCCTAATCTCGCAATCTGGTCACGTTGGTGCTTGAAACATGAGGGTTTGTTTCTTTTTGTTCGAACCTTTGTTGATTGTGTTAATCAACTTGTGGATCTGGTGTGTTTGATGTTTGATTCTTGAATTGGTTAGCTAAAGTTTGTTACTTTTATATAATTTCAAAAGAAGAAAAAGATAGTGATTTGTGTTGTGTATATACATTTCTAAAAATTGAGATGTTATATGATTTCAAGATGGCCTTTTTGTTGCTTTCTTGAATCTTTTTCATCCATAGAAGAAAACCCAAGTTGCATTTTTTATTACAGTTTTTGGGTTCTATAGTTTTTCAGTTTATTAGTTTCTTGACATAGGATATGTTATATAGGTTATATAACAAGAATTGGGTTTTGATATGTGATGGGAGTGTCTGATAATATTTTTGTAATCATATATGACACACCAATAGTTTATATCATCTAAACTATTGGACAAAAAAACTTTTGGGTCAATCCCACCTGTTTCGATCCACACCAATGGACAAAAAACTTTTGGGTCACTTCCATAGAGCACAAAGGTATATGATGCTTGATGAACATGTTCTCTTGCACACTAGGTGTTCGACAAAATGACAAAAAGAGATTTAGTATCATGGAAAGTGATAAATTTGAGTGTATATTATTTTGATAGTTGACACTTTATAGTGAAACTGGTTTTGTTATTTAATTCTTTAGTTAAACCGCGTGATTTTATTACAAGTTATTATTAGTATGTTTAAAGTTCAGCCGTTCAAGTTTCTATCAATATGATTTGTCATGTTGTTTAAAAAAATAAACAAATCCTCCAAGATGACCCATTTTGCTTTGGAATAAATATGAACGTGTATGATAATCTCAACGTAAATGAATTCTATTACAAGTCTCGGCATTTTAAATAGATCTTGAATAGAGTCTGTAGAGGTATGGCTAGATTTAGGCATGTGGAGGAATGTTCAACCACCAAAAATCTCCACTTTGTATGGTCTAAAATTCTTAATTTGGTATAATATATCTGATACAATAAGATTAAAGTAAAAGAAGTTATAGATAGTTTATTAATGTATACATAACTAGATAGACTTCTAAGTTTTGATATTATTCTATTGGACGATTTGGTGGTTGGAAACTTGAACTGTAGCGAGGCTAGGTATCAAGCTTGATGCGAACAGAGACCAATCAAAGTGTGATATTTAATGTGTTTTTGTGTTTCTGTATATAAGGTTGGTGACCAAGATGAAAAGCTGGCAGAAGGTATCAAGCTTTAGCTGGGGTGTTCGAGAGATTTACCGAGAGACCAATCAAAGTGGTGATATTGTTGATAGTTCGGGTTCGGTTACGGATGTGTCGTTTTCGAATAGTACGAAAAGGGTGTTTGAAGTTGCGGTTGAGTATTCAAGAACTATGGGGTATAAGTTTATTGCTCCTGAACATATTGCTATTGGTTTGTTGACTGTTGATGATGGTAGTGCTGGCTGTGTTCTTCAAAAGCGAGTTGATCATGTTTAGATTATAGAGAATGAGATGCATTAGAGTTTTATTTGAAATATTTGATAATATAGTTCGAATTCGGTTTTCGAACGTACATGCTGGATGGTTTTATTGAGAGATACTTTTAAAATTATTTAAATTCATGTTTTAGAACTGTTTATTACAAATTATGTAGGTTGGTTAACTGTTTCTTGATTTTGAACAGGAAAATAAATAAGAAGAGTGCAGGACTGGGGATGAAACATTTCGATCTTAATTAAGTGGGAGAAGTAGAGTTGCCGCGGTTCATAACCAGTTTGAACAGGCCAATTGTTTGTAAGTTTGTAATAAAGAGGTACTAAATTGGAAATTTTAAATGTGATCTTATACGATATATCATTATTCTAGAGATCAATGAACTGTAAGTCTATAACCCTTGCATTTCTTCCATATAAACTATTAAGTTGGGTTGAATTTGTTCTTAGTTTTACATGATAAACTATTCTTGCTTTTAACTGGTTTCATAGATTGACTTGTAATCAAAATCACTAATATGGCTTTATTTATATTCAGTTGATTTTAGTATGTGGTTTTTAAACAAATAGATTTTCAAGAGAACAGGTTTGTTGACCTATGGTTTGTTATGTTTAAGGATGTGTTAATGTATAATGTACTATATTTATGGAATCTTCGGCACCGGTTTTGATGTGAATAAGGATCTATTGACTGAATTAAATCGCAACTGACCACCAAATTTTACGGCTTTATGATTATTTTTATTTTCATGTAAGTAGTTGGAAGTAATCTGATGGTTGATGCAATATATGTGCTTTTTCTATTAATTTATTAATTAATTTCTTTAAAATTTTACAGGAACGCATCTTCATCCTTAGTGAACTGGTTCGTGTTATCTTATATAAATTTCAAATATACAATAAATAATCTGGTAGGTAGCCTTATTTTACCATGGCCAGGCAACATGTTTGTTTATTAGCACCATTAGCAGTTGGCACAAAGGGTTTGGGGCCAGGTTGGGTAAAAGGTTCGATACCATTTACTTATAGACATGTATGTTGATTCTATGGGTCATGTTTTATCTCTAGCGCCAAATGGGTTAATGGGGTTGAAAGTCTCGTGTAGAATGTTTTTAAGCATACAACCTACTAATTCGTTTTATAAAAAAATAAATTATTGTTGAGTAATAACAGAAAGAACAAGGACACAATTTTCTTTATTCCATTAAAATGGAAGGTTTGGCCTTTTTAGTTTATAAATATTGCTCAATTTGTACTTCAAACGTTACAGAATTAATCAGCCAAATTAAATTGTGTTACAACTTAAAGTACAATATTTGACTTTATAAAGTCAAATTCACTTTATTTTCTGTGTTAATGTCAAAATGCAGCTAAGAAATCCAGTTTTGGAGTATGATGAGGATACTCATGTTAATTATACAACCACAAAGTATTGAGGTTGACTTTACAAAGTCAACTCATTCGGCTGGCTCAACCATTTTGGTGGCGTAAAGCAAATTCAAAAACTCGAGGCCTTTTTCCAAAAAAAAAAAACCACTATTTGAGAAAAAAACCTCTTTTACCCGGGCTTGGGACCGACAAAATAAACTAAAAGGTTTATTGTTGGCGAAGTTAACTTAATCTTTTTGTATTTTTATATATTTTTTGTATGTGTAAAGATAAGTTCAGCCCAATCCAAATATCATATATAATTTTTTTCAAGTTGGAGGCCCTATTGATTTGGAGGCCTAAAGCCCAAGCCTCAAAATACTTGGGCTTGGGCCGGCCCTAATTCTAATGCATGTCATATTTTTCTTTCTTGATGTCAAAATGCAGTTAGGAAAACCAGTTTTGGAGTATGCAACTGATTTAAACTCGTGGGCCGAGTTCTTTTGGTCTCATGGACTTATATCGGATTCGACATATAAATTGTTCACTTCTGTATGTAATTATTCGCTATGTGAGTGAATATTATAGAGATTCGGTCTCTCCAATATGCGCAAAAGTTTATAGTGAAGTAAGCCGCGAAACCAGTAGATTTGTGGACAAATATGATGTCACTCTCGATGTTTGTATTCCGTCGGCACTCTCACAGTCCAAGATCATTGTTCCTCAGGTACATATTGTTTAGTAACAAATTGTATATCAATAACACAATTAAAAAATGTTTTTTTTTCATAAAAATGGCCACTTGATTCTTAAAAAATGTAGACACCCATATAGAGCATTATAAAAGTCTTGATGTTATGTTGTGTTTGCAGCAAGTAACCGAGAGGGTCGATGTTTGTGTGGAAGATGAAACCGTTAACTATCTTAACCGACGCGATGTCCGTAGAGCGCTGCATACGCGTTTGGTTGGTGTACGGAAAATGGGATGTTTGTAGCAAGTAAGTTTCTGTATATCGCTTTGCAGACCCGTTTCACTTATAAATATCTCATTCTATACCTATTACTAATCTTTTTGACCCGTAAACAGCATCCTAGACTATGAACTGCTCAACATCGATTTGATTAGGATTTATTTTTATTTAGATTTCGTTTTTTTTTATGAATTAGTTTCAGTTAGGGCTTTCGACCCTCAGATTTATTACATTGATTTGTTCAGACTAAGGTTTGTTTTTGATCAAATGTTTTCATTGATTTGATTTTATCCATCGCATAGTGCTAAACTATTCGACACGATATTGGGTTAGTTGCTGTCTAGGATTGCGACTTTAGAGTTGAAGTCGCCATCTTATATGACGACTTTACTTTGTAAGATCCAAAATGAAGAAAAGTAATTTTTATATTTTCGCTGCCAAAGTCACGACCTTAGTTGGTCGACGTCACTCTGGATGATATAGTTTTTGTTGCACATACAACAGAGATGATGCAGTTAATGGAATGGCATGGATGAGAGGTGAAACCAGGGACCGAGGACTCAATTCTCTAAATTATTAATCAGCTGGCATTCTTCCTTGGAGAAAACAAAGACTCGATCCGTTGTTCCGTCCTCCTTTCAATTGTATTTCCATTTTGAATTGTTTATTTAAAGGTACTCAACTATTTTTAAATTGTATTTCTACTTTATCACCAATTTATGTAACAATATGCATAACTGGACATCAAATGAAGATCTTTGTTGCACAAGAATATCTTGGAAGCATACATTCATAAGCACTAACGCACTACATCACTATTAGTCACATACATTTTTATTTTTTCTTTCCTTTCTAAATTGTAAACTAAAGAATTAGTTTGATGTGTATGAGTTTATATAATATTTTTATTATGTGATTAACTTTACCCGACCCGAATTGTTAATTTGACTCGATTTTGATCCTTAAAATTAAAAAAATACATTGAATTTAGAAGATTGGAACACATATCCGGTCTTATCAATTGTATTCTTTTAATGATTCAGTTTGCGACTTATCTAAATTAAATTGATATAGAAACAATAGGTATGGTTTCTTTATACATATAACTTTTGAAAACATGTCTTTTTATTTTATTTAACGACATAATTTGATTAATGTAAATTAATTTTTCCTACCCGGGAATTTATCGGGTGGCGCTGACTCAGGCGCTAAGAGGGTGTGACTAATTTGTTTGCTTTATTTGTAAGATTTGAAACACAAGTATAGACTCCAGCAGCTGCCCCATCTTCTCTTCTGAAGATATGTATGTAATATGCAATGTGAAATGATTTATTAAGAAACTATAGAACCGATGAATCGCAAATTAAAGACACCATTGTATACTGAACAAGCATAAGAATGATTACTTTAAATTTCCATTTCCTAATTAGATTTAAGTAAAACTATCATACTGTTAGTGTCTATTTTCAAAGTGATAATTTTTCAGTTGCCGTTTACACATGTATATCCTGCACCTATAGCTACTCTGATCAATGAATAATGTACTTGACGAAACGAAAACTGTTTTTAAGAAGTAATTATTCCTCTTGATGGCATCCCTCATGCTTTTTTATTCTAAAGATCAATACTCAGTTGCCATTTACACATGTATATCCTGCACCATGTAGCAGTCATGTTAGCAAGGCGGCGTGGTAAGAAAAACACGTGGTAGAAAGGACGTTAAAGTGGTGTTTAAAAAAACGGAAACCAATAAAATGTTAGTATGAAGAGGTTATCCAATTACAAGAAATCATATATATAAAATTCTTTTATAAATAAATTTTTTTATAAAACAACTCATAACCCGTGAAGCTCACGGGTATATAACCTAGTAGAGTTATAAGAATGTATAATCACTGTAATAATAAACTAACTAGTATCAAGCCCCTGCGTTGCAGCGGTTGTCATAAAACTTTGTTAAGTAGTAACAATACTATACCATTGTCAGTGACCACCAACACCGGAAAAACTCGTAAAAACAAAATAAATAAAAACGGGAAAAAATAATACCGAGCGAAAAGCAGACGTAAAATCTTTGAATCACGCATGCTCGTTGCTGAGAAATTAAACCGAAACGTAAAATATAGGAAAAAAAATAACTAAGTCCATCCAGGACCCGCGTGTTGAACGAACTTGCCAAACGCAGAAAAATAGATGTGATGCGACGGGCCAGTCAAACGGGAAAAAAATATACGGAAAAATGTTGAACCCCACACGCACGTTGCGGTGCGTTAACTCATAAATTTTAGAACAAAACGAAAAACTTGGTAAAGATGAAAAGTATGGTGGAACAAAATTGAAAATAAAAAAGAGTTGGGATTAAATTGCAAAAGATGAAAAACTTTGGGTTAAAAGTAAAAAAACAAAGGGTCTAAATTGCAAAATTGAAGTTATTTATTAATTTTAGATAAAGATAACAATAAAAATAAGTGATATCTATCTAGGGGATGGTTCAAATGAAAACCACTTTTCTTGTGAAAACTCGAAAACTAACTAAAAAAACCTAAAAAACACACAAAAATTTTTTTTTCAATTTTTTTTTATAAAAATCGCAGGTTTTTATATATAAAAAAAATTTCAAAAAATTTTTTTGTATTACACATGTGTAATAATACACATGTGTAGTACACATACACATGTGTAGTACACATACACATGTGTAGTATTACACATGTGCACTACACAAAAAAAAAATCAATTTTTTTATATATATAAAAACCTGCGAAAATTGGTTTGCAAAAAAAAAATGGTATTTTTTTTGGCTTTTTTAATTAGTTTTCGAGCTTTCACAATAAATAGTGGTTTTCATTTGAACCTTCCCCTATATTAGTTATTAATTAATATTAATAGAAATTTATTAAACAAATATAAATAAAATTTATGAGGTTGAAGGAGAGAATGACAAGTGTTATTATTCGGAGTCTTTTATTATAAGTTAGATTAGATTATATTTTAATACAGGAAAGAAATAATTAAGTTTCTGAAGTGTTTGAATGAAGTCATCCAAACTTACTTTTTCTCTTTAAAGTTTAATAATGTTCTAATAGTGTGGGATTACTAGATCACCATGTTACCATTTTTCCTTTTTATTATATACATTAGATGGATTATATAAAATTAAAACATATTTTTAGAAAAAGTATAATCTTATGATTTATGCTCAGGTGATTCTGTTGGTGGTACGGTGATGCTCAAATGGCCCGTCAATAATCCAAAATTGTTGTTCAAAAAAATAATTAGGGTGCATGATGAATATATAAATGAAAAATCCTTGAATATGTGTTTAGAAAAGCATTACACTACTTATTAAGTTATTATGAAAAATCAATTATTGGTCCGCCATAAGCTTGCAATACCTCCATCGTAAGCATACAATGACCATTTCAAGTGTAAACTAAACGTACGTAAACTTAAAATTCAAAGTTCACCATAGCGCTACAACATGTTTTCTGCACTTATTGTTTTTCATAACTTTTTTTTAAGTGACAAATTTCCAAACAATTATGTTTTATAGCTTATTTATAAATAAAAAAAAGAAAATAACATAGTAAGTGAAGAATACGGGAAATTACATATTGTTATATATGTGGATGATTTAAAAACTTGTTATTAAAATTCATTGAAGGGTTGTATATGAGACACATAACGGATTAACCGGTAAATTGCACATTCAATGAAATAGAATGGATAATAAATAATATCACCAATTAAAATAGGAAAAAATAAATAAAAAGAAAATAAAAATTCCATTAATCCAAGTAGAAAAAAACATTCACAAAGATTTCTTAATTAAATAACATATGAATATTGAACTTCTCTTAATATTTGTTTGAATGACAAACGGTAATAAAAACATATGTGGGCCGTAACCCGTACAGTCATTCATTTGGGCTTTAAAACCTACAATTAAAAGCATTAAAATCTTGCATTGACTGCCAGCGCCTCATTGAATGGGCTTAAGGCCAACTTGGGCTACTAAAAGTATTCACATTGGTCAAAGATGTTGATATGCATATTAAAAAATATTTATCTTAAAAAGTTAAATATAATTATTTATAAATTATAGAATAAAAAAGTGATTTTTGAATTTTTAATTGAAAATTTTATGTCATTATTTAAATTTTTCACATCATATTAATTTTTTTTTTTAATAAAACCTAACACATCATCATTGGTAACATGATAACATGATAATTGTATCGTCAATAATTACCTTGAAGAGATAAAAAAAAGTTTAAGTAACTTAATTGAAACAGTTAACTTGGTTATATTTATACAAAGTTTAGTTTCCCTTTTAATATAATGATTAGAATATTGTTAGTGTTTGGGAAAAACCTTCCTTGTGGGTATCGAACCCAAGACCAATTTTGCTAATTGTAGATGTTTTAATATTCCTTTTCATTGTATGTAATTTTCTGTTACCTCTAAGTCGATTTCTTAATCGGGCATGTTAATAAAATTCTTCTGCCATTCTAAAAGAAAATACTAAGCTGGGCGTTAATTTAACAAACACAACAAAACAAAATTATAACATAAACCATGTTAACATGTTTTATGTTGAGACCCACCTATATCTTTGGATCTTAATCAAAAATAAAAATATAAACTGCTTAGTGATATATATTAACCAATGTCATCTTATTACAGTAATATTTTAATAATTTCCTCTTAAGATCTGTTTATAATATAATAATTTATGAAAATGGAGTTTGATTATATTGATTGATAAAAGAGGAATGTGGGAAGTGAAAAGTGCCTAGGATTCATCAAAATCTAAATAAACAAAAAAATCTTAAATCACAATGTCTTGTTTTCTAATCATGAAAAGAGTATCCAAGGGAACACAACATGGCTGCATGTTCCAGATGTACACGTGGCACCACACTCGTGGGGCCTGTGCCATGTATCTTCATGTACCGACGTTACTCTTTGTCCTTTTTTTCTTTGTTTTTATTTATTTATTTTAACCCCCCAAAAAAGTTTAAAATGATTTGAGATGTTTGATGATTTAAGTTTATGAATATTGAAAACCAACTATTTTTTGTTTAAGATGTTTGATGTTTAATAACTAACTGATTTTTTATGATAACTTTAATGGTATGTTGATCAATCAACCACTTACTATACAATTAATTTACACATTCGTATTCGTATGATCTACTTCACGTCACAACGCGACTCAAACCCAAAACCTATACTGGGCAAGTGGTCCATTAACTAATAACTAAACCAACAACACCAGTAGTTATCAGCTTAATTGGGTGAATCCACTTGATCCAATTTGATTTCTAAAACATTGATCTATGTAAAAGGAAATTTTGAAGTTGATAATTTCCAATAAAAGGGTGATAAAAATTGTAATAAATATGGTTTAATCATTTTGCCACATAATTTCAAATCTTAATATATATCTGATCTTGACCCTTAGACTATAATATAATATAATTAGGGTTTAACCCCTCTCACAGTGCAGTTTTATGGTGTGAAGACGTGATAAGTTTTTTTTTTTTTTTTTTTTTTTTTCTGAACGGCAAATTTAGATTATTGATCGATTACTGGAGTATCATCGTGTCACCAGCGAAATTACCCGATCATATTCATCTCCACTAGTCAATAATATATATACACCAATTCACGAAGGAAATCCAATAAATCTAGGAAAACCCCCTTGTGAGAATCGAATCCAAGAGTTAATCGTCCCTAAGACTTATCCCACCCCTAAGATGTCACTAGACTATAATGTCATGGGCATCTGATTAGTTAACTTGATAAACATTTACATACTAAATAAGCTAATTATATAAAAGAGATAGTAGCATCATAATTCATAAGTACATCTAAATCTGGATCTTGAAAAAAAAACAATAATAACTGAAAAAGTAAGTTGGTCTAGTGGTAGTCACTTGGTTTATTTATTTGAGGTCCCAAGTTCAACTCCCACTAGAATCACTTTGAAGGACATTGGTGATGGTAATGAAGTTTATAATTGGGCCTCTCTGGAGGTTGCCAGTTTGAAACCATGCCGAACCGGGTTTTACCATGGTGGGCCTTCGGGCGGGCGGGTTTTCCCCGTAACTGGTGGCTCGGGTAGGCATTCAACTCCAACCGTTATAGAGGAGGGGATACATTTGTTCGATTGAGGGCATCCCATGATACTTATCCAGTAATTTAGTTGGCCGTTCAAAAAAAAATAATAATAACTGAAAAAAGAAAAGATAAATTAACTCTAGTTGCAACATATTTGTTGGTTCTTGAAATTGATCATGTCGGTAATTGAAAATTGAATTTGTTAATTATAAAACTGATACGAGTGTTAGTTATAATAGTTATGCGTTTTTTAACGCTTAATCTGAATCACTGACGGAGTACTGGGGTATCATCGTGCCATCAGCGGAACTATCCGATCATCATGGCCGGCTCTGAGGGTGGGCGGGGAGGACCACCGGTCAGGTCCCGATATTTCGAAGGGCACGTTATTCTAAAAAAAACCTGATATGCATATGTAAAAAATAAATAAATTAAGGTGAATTGGAAATAAATAATCCCACCGAACTCACTTTGGTAGATAATAATCCCAAGTCAGTTATTGGCCGATAATAATCCGAACTGGTCAATTTTTTTTTGTAAAATAGTCCGCCGTTAAAATAGCTTAACGAAGTTAAGTTTTTTTCCGAATTACAAACCGATGTTTTAGGGCTTTTGATCAAAACGAGGACACGACTCGATTAATGTAAAACTTACCTCAAAATACTGCCCCAACCCACGAAAACGGTGCTTCAATTCGGGTGTTTAAACTTCAAATTAACAAAAATCAAGCCATTTCGAGCACAATTTCGAGGTAAGTTTTACATCAATCGACTCGTATCCTCGTTTTGATCAAAAGCCCTAAAACATCGGTTTGTAATTCGGAAAAAAACTTAACTCCGTTAAGCTATTTTAACGGCGGACTATTTCACAAAAAAAAAAAAAATTGACTAGGTCGGATTATTATTGGCCAATAACTGACTTAGGATTATTATTGGCCAAATTGAGTTAGGTGGGATTATTTATTTCCATTTCCCCATAAATTAATAAGGTATACCCATACAAACACCAACATGGGCACACTTACAAAACTATTTTATGGTTTATATTAGTTATAATCCCATTGACATAAGGTTTAAATCTTTAATGAGCCTAATACTCAATTTCGTTAAGGGGTAAGGGCACGTTTTTTCGAGCTCGAACAGGGTACACGAATTCTTAGGGCCGACCCTGCCGATCATATCCATCTTCACTAGACATAATGTATATACACCAAATTAGGAGAACACCCAATAAATATGGGAAAAACCTCCCTTGTGAAAATCGAACCCAGGACCTATTGATTTCAAAGTGTTATCCCACCCCGTAATTTACTACATCTACATTCTCAAAATGCGGTAATAGTGCTTTTCAATGATTGGGTGAAATGGGTGGCAAAGGGAATAGTGCCAGGCAGCTGCCTGGCACTCCCCTATTGGCCCAACAAATTTACGATTTTATGCCGCTTTAAAATTACGATTTTGCCATTACTTCAAAATTATGTTTTTACCCCAACTTAAAATTAAATTCACGCTTTTGCTCCCAGCTAAAAATTTCAATTTTGCCCTTGGTTCAAAATTACGATTTTGTCCCGTTTAAATTTACACTTTTGCCATTAGTTTTTTTCCTTAAAATTACGATTTTGCCATCAGTTCAAAATTATGTTTTTACCCCCACTTATAAATAACTCCCAGCTAAAAATTTCATTTTTCCCTCGGTTCAAAATTATGATTTTGCCCCATTTAAATTTACAGTTTTGTCATTAGTTTTTTTTCCTCACAGTCAAGTTACGATTTTGCCCTCAACTTAAATTTACATTTTCTCCATCGTTTTTGTTTGTTTTCCCGGTTAAATTACAATTTTGCCCCCAGTGTAAAATTATAGTCATGCCGGCAGCTGCTTGGCACTCCCCCATTGGTCCATTTAATTTACGATTTTATCCCTGAATTGAAATTATGATTTCCCCCTCAGTTCAAAATTACGTTTTTCCCATCGTTTTAGTTTTTTTAGCAAAACTATAAAAGTTTTTTGTTTTTATTGGTTGACTCTATTTGATTTTTTTTTTGTGTGTGTCAATGAGCTGCGTAACACTCGCTCATTAGTCGTGAAAAATTAAAGTTTTGCCGTGGGCCGAAAATTACGGTCTTATCATCGTTTTAGTTTTTTTCCTAGCAAAATTATAGTAGTGTTTTTTTAATTGATTGAAAATTATTCAGCTATCGCTCCGCAACATAGGCGGGGCATCAACTAGTAGTTATACATTTGATAGGTGATTTTATAGACTATACATGTATTGTTGTATATTTGTATACATAATATATTCTTTTTAAATCATTTATATTATATATTCCCCTCATATAATCAATACCGTAAGTATATGTCTTGATGGCAAGGTTAATCATAAGCTAGAATTTATATGTTTATGGTTATACCGATTTCAATACCAAACTATTTTACTTGAAATATTCGTTATATAGAGTTAATTGTTCGGATAGTCTATGTGGTTTGTCATTTTTTCACCTTTAGTCCTCACTTTTAAAAATAGTATGTTTGTTACCTGTGATTTACTCACTTGTTACTCAAGGAGTCCCTAAAATGGATGAAGGTTAATTTACTTAGTTAAATTGGTGTGAAATTACTAAATTGCCTAAACTCATTTATTAAAAGAAATATAATAAAATTAAGTCATTTTAGTGGGGGCCACACCCACCACTATCCAATCTCTTCTTCCACCCAAACCCACACATGTTCACCCACCACCGTTCACCATCCTTCACCCACTACTGAACCAGTGGCGGACCCAGAAATTTTTTCATGGGGTGCGGAACATTTTTAAAAATTTTAGGCCCCTAGGTATATAAGTAAAAAAATCGGTTCGTATCGGGTCGTGTAGGGTCATGTAAAACAAACGAACATCAAACTAAATTTATATAATCATCAAAAACATGTCAAACCTTGTTACAAACATAATTAAAACGTCGACGCCCTACGGGTTTTCATTTTTTGAAATCTATCCAAAACATCATCTAAAGCTAATTTCTTAAGCAATTCTTTCTCTATATAACATAAGTTCATCACTCCATAACATAATGTTTCAATTTTAATTTTAATTTTCAACTATTCAAGCCCTTGAAATCATAACGTAAGTTGTAATCACCATAAAAATATATAAACAACATAATCACCCTAAAAATAATCTAAACAACCATAAACAACGTCAAAACACACAAAATTTCAAACCTATTTAACAACTTTATTACCCTTTTTTTCTCCTATAATATCAACCAAAATCATCAAAATAACAAAGAAACTTACCCGTGTTTGGATTCCGGTTAGATTTGGTCGCCGGCTGCTGGACTGTTGTCGGTGGGTGATGTTGTTCACTTGTTCGTTGGCAGTGCAGGGACGCAAGAGAGAGAGAGAGAGAGAGAGAGAGAGAGAGAGAGAGAGAGAGAGAGAGAGAGAGAGAGAGAGAGAGAGCGGGAGAGAATTTTTAAAGGTTTTGGGCTTTAATTATTTTAATATAGTTTGAAATATTGTAGGGTTTGGTTAATGGGCTAAGACTTAGTGGGCTAGCTAGTTAGGAATTATAAGTGGGTAAAGGTATAGGTATTTGGGTTTAGTTAGGTATTAAAAGTTATATAATTTAGGTAGTATTTTTTTTTTAAATAAGAGTTTACTAAAAAATTAAAATATAAATTGATAATACTTTTTACCTAAAGGGTGCGGACGAAAACTTTCAAGTGTGCGGTCGAAAAATTCCATGGGGTGCGGACGAAAAATTTCAAGAGGTGCGGACGGAATTTTCGACGGAACTTAGCACTAAATTTTTTTTTCCGCGGGGGTGCGCCCGCCCACCTTGAACTATGCTTGGGTCCGCCCTTGACCGGAACCGTCGTACACCACAGCTGGCCGATTTGCCTCTTGTACAGACTATTGTGGTAGCAATTCTCTACCGGAATCTGATTCAAATCTCGTTACTCTACCGACCGAAACAACAAGATCGAAATCGAGATCTGACAGAGCCGACCAGGTGAAGAAATCAGAAACCGAAAGGTTGTAAGCAGTTGTGATTCATGATTCTTGTTTCATGTATGTAACTGTACTTGTTTTTGTATTCTATTTAATGCATTGTTAGTTACAGATTTAGCTTATTAATCGATATAATCGTGTGTTTATGTATTGATGAACAGATGATAATCACTTCAGAAATTCAAATTTGGTTGTTTTTCATGTGCCGACCAGAAAACGGTGCCGGTGGGAGGGTCTGGTGGGTTTTGTACTGTGGGTGATGGGTGGTTTGGGGGGTTTTTGTATGAGGGGTGGGTCCCACATTATCTCTTAATTATATTTTTGTTTTGTTAATATATGTATAAAGGGTAGTTAAGTAATTTCACACTAATTTAACTGAGTTAACTAACCTTCATCTATTTTATGGACTATCCGAGTAACAGGTGAGCAAACCATAAAGAACAAACATGGCTATTTTAAAAAGGTGGAGAGTAAGGGTGAAAAAATAATATACCACATAGACCATCCGGACAATTAACTCTTGTTATTCATTATGTTTTTAGACTTGATTGGTATGAATGTAGTATATACGTGTGTAGATGGCACAGAAATTGTTTTTATATGAATTTGTGTAATAAGTTGAATAATTAGTTGCTATAGAGTACTTTCCCCATAAACTTTTTTATATAATTTCAAATAACTACACAATACTTAGCTCAAATAAAAAGGGAGAAAGGGGATAGAGAGAGGGGAAGAGATCAGAGGAGATCGGGAGTGAAGGGGTATAGTCCCAGATCTCGCGTCAGCATCGACCGCGAGTGACCATTACCCTTATCAAAACCCCCACTAGCTAACAACCTACTTGTGCCCATGCGGGAACGCGTCGACACAAGGGTTGAATCCAATCTATCTAGTAACAAAGGAGGACTTACATGGAACATGAGAACGGTAGAGTGATGCGACATAGCATCACATCTGGTGTACGAAAACGGAAGTATTCACAGCGACGCGGCATCGCACCGCGTCCAGTGAACACTTCTATCAATACAGGAAAGCCTTACCTTAGGCATAGAAGAAGATGAACGTAGCGGTACGGCTGACACCGCACCATACGGACATTTTCGTCACGACAAGGGATGCAGGCAAGACGACGATGCGGCTAGCACCGCATCTCGCGTATTCCTTGATCACAAGTAGGAGACGCGGTAACTTCAGATGTTACCGCACGTAGCGATGCGGCTTGCACCGCATCCTATGTACTCAAGCAAGTGGTACTGACACCACAGTGCAAGTGGCACCAATGGCAGTTACCTGTCAGAGCTACGTAAGCAATGGACTGACGTGGCGTAACCTCCATAACCGACGAGCCTGACACACCTGAAAAGGGGCAGCACGTCGTCAGTCCATCCATCATCATCCTCCTTCACTCCTCGGCTATAAATACCAACCCCAAACCAGGTTTGAGGTATCTTCTCACAACTCTCTCACTACTACGACTATCTTACTTTGCTTCCCAAGCAAACTACTGATTCTCACGCCGGAGAGTGGTAACAAGGAGCACCCTGTGACACTCGAGGTTTTTCCGAACGAACACCTTGTAATATTTTGTGTATATAAATATTATTAAATGGAAACGTGATCTTTATTTGCTTAATGTGTGTTGGATGTACGTATTATATATAAATGTACGTGAGTCGAGACCATGACTCGCAACCGGGCGGTTGCGAGTGGGCCTTTGGGCCGTAACCGGTTTGGGCCGAAACCCCAAGCCCAACCCGAAACATCCCTTGGTATATATACCCCATCTTTCCCCACTTTCCCTCATTTCATACACAACACACAAACACACTTCTACTATTTTTCTCTCAACTAGAAACCCTCAACAACACACCCCAATCCCTTTCAATTTTCGGTTCAAGCAAGGATCCCGGACAAGGACTCGGTCAAGACCACTAACTCGGACACTCCATCTTCTCGGTTCTTTTCCTTGTTTACGGCTTCTTCTTCTCAAACCGGTTAGTGTTCTATTTTGTGTGTAGAAATTATGTGTGATAAATGAACTAGAAATGTTTGGTTAGAAACAAGATGCATGATTCTTAGGTTGGTTTGTAAAGCTTGACAATATGTGGTAACATGTTTAAAAATGGTTAGAAAATGGTAGTCTAAGAGTATTCATGGCTAACCAATCTATGCTTCATTGTCCTTGCAAAATGATGTTGTTAAATATGAGATTTCGGCTACAAACATGTGTGTTTCTTGTTCTTGCATGATGATCTTGCTAGAAATATGTGATTTTCGGTTCATAAATGTGTGTTTATGTTGGCATGAAAACCCTAGAAAATGATGAACATAAGATGAACTTGTTTGAATATGACTTGAAGATGTAAAAATGGCAAAGTTTGATCTATTTTCATTGCTGGTCAGTTTAGGAAAAGTGTTAGTGAAACCTTATTGGTTGTTTCCTAATCTGGGTCTGAATACATGGTACAATTTCGGACTGTTGCATCTGCATCATCACGTGTACGTGAAAGGGACAGCTTACGACTCGCAACCGCGTCGTTGCGACTCGTAACCAAGGCAAGACAACTCGAGACCACGTAGTTGCGACTCGCAACCACAGCATGACTACTCGAAACCACGAGATTGCGACTCGAAATCACGCCGTTGCGACTCGCAACCAAAACATGATGACTCGAGACCACGGTTACGACTCGTAACCACAGCGTGACAAGCCGAGACCACCTGGTTGCGACTCGAGACCAGCTGGTTGCGAGTGGGCTGTCCATTCTGGTTATTGGGCCATTCTGTGTTAACTTGGGCTATCTGTTAAATGAACTATGTGTTGCTGTTGACTGCTTAATTATTTAGGCCGGCCCATTAACCCACTGTTTACTTATATGCTTGATACATGTTAGTTATGTGTAAGTTTTACGTGAATACTTGTATACCGAACCTGACCTATACCGGTAACCATGTTAGGACGTGGTGACCAACGTGATTGACAAGTAACCTAAACCTACCGAGCAACCCAAGGTGAGTTCACAACTTAAAAGCATGCGTCCCGGTGGTTTGGGACACGAGACCAACAACCCTATCCCCTGGTAAAAGGGGATACCATTTACATACTTTCCCTGGTTATTGGGAACAAAACTTACTTTTCCTTCCCTGGTATTGGGAAACCTTTTGGACAATCCTACCCCCTGGTAAAAGGGGATACCATTTACATACTTTCCCTAGTTATTGGGAACAAAACTTACTTTTCCTTCCCGGGTATTGGGAAACCTTTTGGTTAATTACAGTTTATACGGATTGCAACTAACGGCACTAAACGAAACTCTATCACTCAAGTCCCTACTACAAATACCGATTAGTCGCCGGGTTAGGCGAGCGGGTTATTAGTTGATAGCGCTATTTAGGTGTTTACCAGCCTCACACCGTGCCCTGGTTTGGGACGGGCGTGAACTAATAGACTCAGAAATCCGTCAATGATGATAGAACATTGACATCGGGGCATCCTGCGGATACGCAACGGTTATCTAGTGTTCGGTATTGGAAAAACAGTTTAGTCGCTAACTTTTGGGGTAGCTCCCCAGGGCATGTATAAACGGATAAATTAACCGGTGAAACAAGTTTTTGGTAATTAAAACTGGACAACTAGTGAACTCACTCAGCATTATTGTTGACTCCTTACTGCATGCTTTGCAGGTAACCAATGATTCAGGAGCTGCTACTTGGGGAAGTGTAGTGTTCGTCAAACCCGTGTGTTGGGATAACTGTTTTGATCAATGAACTGTCTTTAAAACTATTTTGGTTTATGCTTCCGCTGTTTTGTTAAACTAATTACCGAATCTAAACTCTAATGTTGTTAATTACTTCGGATTTTAAATATTTCTACTATTAATTAAATGCTCAGTATAATTGGTGGCTGGATCCTGGTCAGTCACGCCCTCGAAGCGGGTGTTATCCGCAGGTGGATTTTGGGGGTGTGACAGATTGGTATCAGAGCCATTGGTTATAGTGAACTTGGTTTTAAAAAGGGGTAAATCTTTTTGGAGAAAACCAGACTATAACCCGTGACTCGTGACGACACTACACTCCAAGTGCAAGGCTCAACACTTTTGACCTCATAGCTCGGACCAGTGTTTACTTGTTTGCTTACTTTATGTTTCCTGTTTCGCTATACGTACTAGTATGCCTAACTAGTGAAAGCCCACATACGATATTGCATGTGATTGCACGTTAGCACACCAACATGAATTTATGTACACTTTCTCGTATCATGTGATTGATAGGGTGGTAATTCCCTAAACCTCCATGACTTACACTACTTGATACTCTTTGAAATCTACTCGAGTGTGGGGAACCATTTGACATGAGTTAAGAGGAGCTGAGATGAACATGCAAATCACAATATTATTGTGGGTGCACACATAATAATATAGTGGGGTGGATGTGAGTCCCAGTGAGGCTTAACAAGTGAAAAAGGGGTTCCGTTTCGTTATCTGTATGATGAGAGACACAACAGTTCATAGGAGCCGTAGCAATGATTGCCTCCTACTCGAACACGATCTTTTCACTTCTCCCTGCACCCCTTTCGAACCTCGATGCTATCGAGTAGTACCTGAACACCCATATGAACGCCTAGCAAACTGTGTAGAACATTAGGTGCCTGTACGAACATCCCCGGGATGGGTGTTGAAACGACAACGATTGGTCTATATCCTTCTCACCTTTCTTCGCTTACTGGAACTTAACGTGTTGACGTCTTAAATCCCGAAGTGCGATCACTTCTGCAACACTATCTCAACATACCGTGTATTACTCAGTCAAGAGGGTAGACGTAGTACCTTACTGGCTTCAGCATTTGAACGACCCTAGTCACCGACAACGAGCATCAGCGAATTGACTCCAATCGAACCCTTAACCCTAGTCAGCGGCTCATAGGAGCCAGCTCTTACGAATCAGTCGGGCCATAAGCGATGACAATTGACAATGGTGCGGAAATGCGTAACGGCCAGCTCAATAAGTACACCTTGGGACGCGGCACGGAAACGTGACAAGGTGGACTTGTCGGTGAAGGATCGTAGCGCACCATTTCAAGCAACGACATCAGAAACAACAGTCGCGACAACATCAAGGTCAACAACCAGGGAATGATGATAGTAATGGAAATCCTCGCAACCGTAACAACAACATTGGAAATGATGCTCGTGGAAGGGCATTTAGGATTGGCGCCGGCGACGCCAGGCATAGTAGCAACATGGTAGCTGGTATGGGTAGTTGTTTGCTTCATCTCTGTTCTGCTTGACCCTGATACTTCTTGAAACTGAACCAGATGTGGAATCGACTGATGGCAAGTCAAATAGAATCTCAAGAGTTCGTCAGGATGTAAACACGACCTTGTGGGACGAGTGTCCGATGTCGACCTTCCTTCTACCACACTCGATGGTTACAACGCAGTAGTTAGTGTGAATTGGTTACCCAGGAATCACGCGAATATACCCAGTGAGGAGAAAACTTTGTGTGGAGAATCGGCATTTGTTCTAAAGCGTCAGAGTAGTTCAATAGTTAGCGCCATTTCAGCTGTGAAGGCCAGAAGCGTCTACAGAGGGATTACTCCGCTGTGTTAGCAACCGCTACGGATGTTAAGGCTAAGGAAAAGTGGATCGAGGATCCACCAGTTGTTCGTTGTTTCTCTCGGCGTGCTATCCGAGGAACATTCAGTTTTTCTTCCGAAAATTTGTTAGGCGGAATCTCAGTTTGATCTCACGTCTGAGGCAGCCCTGATTACTTGTACTTTTTACCATTTTGCGCCAGGAAGGTCGCAAGGCCTATCAAAGCAACTACAGGAACCGTTGGACAGGAGTTTTGTAGAGTCTAGTTCTTCGCTTTGGGGGAGCCTCACTTATCCTAGGGAAGATGGGCCTTTTCTTGTGTATACTGACTATTAAGAACTCATCAAGGTGACAGCCCATAACCGTTTGTCTCGATCCTGTATTGACAACCTGTTGACCAGTTACATGGGTCATGCTCCAATGTGAAGATTGAGTAGCGAACGAACTAACATCAGATGGAAGTCCAGAGGGAGGATGTTCCTAAAACGGCATAGTGAACGCAATAAGGCCATTTCCAGGAGACACCGGATGAATTATTCCATGACCTTTTGGGGTGAACAACCCACCAGCTGCTTTATGGATCACACTGCAACTGTGTTTATCTAGTACGTTTTGAATCACTTCTAGGAGAAAGGGGCACCTTGAACAACACTTGTATTCCATTATAGAGCTTCTAGGGGAGGAGCGTCTACGTGCGAAGTCTACCTAAGTATGACTTCAGGATTCGGGAAGTACACATTTTCTTTTTATCAAACAACGAAGTGGGAATACACATGGATCTCGCTAAGATCCATTTTGTTAGGAACTGATCAACATCAAAGATCCCTTCGAGGATACAGGAGTTTCTTGGTCCCACTAGATACTATCGCAGCTTAATCACAAGATTTTCGAAGGTCGCACAGCTTAAGTCTCGTTGGCACAGCAGGGTGTTGTGTTCGTGAAAGACCAAAACAGGAGGACGTCTTTTCAGCTTTCGAATCCCAACTTTGTAATGCACTGAGCATCATCTTCACCCTAGGGTACGGGTGATCTAGCGGTATACCATGATGCTTCGAATCAGGATCCCAGTTACACACGGATGCAACGCGAGAAGGTTATTGCTTACGCCCCTCGACAACCTAGGACGCACGAAAGGAACTACACAACGCTTGATTTGGAACTGGGAGCAGTGATCTTCGCACTTAAGTTATGACGGCATTACCTATACGGAACCAAGTGCGCCGTCTACACCGACCGCGGAAGTTTAGAACACATATTCAAGCAGAAGGAACTGAATATGCGACAGCGACGATGGGTCGGACTGCTGAATGATTACGAGTGCTCTATCAGGTATCACCCGGGCAAGGCCAATGTAGTGGCAGACGCCCTCAGTCGGAAGGACACTACGCCTAAACGCGTAAGAGCTTTACAACTCACGATCCATTCTAGTCTACCTTCGCAAATACGAGCTGCTCAGATAGAAGCACTGAAACCAGAGAACGTTAGAGCTGAAGCCCTACGCGGGTCAAGGCAACGCTTAGAACAGAAGGAAGACGGTGCTTATTATGTAACAGGACGCATTTGGGTCCCACTCTATGGCGACTTACGGGAACTTGCGATGAAAGAAGCGCACAAATCTCGCTACTCAGTACACCCTGGTTCGGATAAGATGTACCACGATATTAAGACTACGTATTGGTGGCCTAGCATGAAGGCCCACATAGCAACTTACGTCAGCAAGTGTTTGACTTGTGCGCGAGTCAAGACGGAATATCAGAAACCCTCAGGCCTACTCTAACAACCAGAGATACCACAATGGAAATGGGAGCAAATTTCCATGGATTTCGTTACTGGCCTACCTAGATCACAGCGCGGAAACGACACTATCTGGGTGATCGTGGATCGACTCACGAAATCCGCACACTTCTTGGCAATCGAAGACAACAGATGAATTCTCCACTCTGGCGAAGATATACCTCAAGGAAGTGGTTTCGAGGCACGGGGTGCCCACCTCTATCATCTCTGATCGAGATGCACGTTTTACTTCGGAACTGTGGCAAGCAATGCACAAGTCTTTTGGCTCACGTTTAGTTATGAGCACAGCATATCTATATCACCCACAGACGGACGGGCAGTCCGAACGCACTATTCAAACATTAGAAGACATGCTTCGCGCTTGTGTAAACGACTTTGGCAACAGCTGGGAAAGGCATCTGCCACTCGTGGAATTCTCGTATAATAACAGCTACCACACCAGCATTAGAGCTGCTCCGTTTGAGGCATTGTACGGACGTAAATGCCGGTCACCTCTTTATTGGGCAGAGGTGGGGGATAGTCAAATCACTGGTCCAGAACATGTGATAGACACTACTGAGCGGATTGCTCAAATACGACAACGCAGAAGGCCTACGCCGATAAGGGCAGGAAACCACTTGAGCTCCAGGTTGGGGAGCGGGTATCACTCAAAGTTTCACCCTGGAAGGGTGTGGTTCGTTTTGGTAAACGAGGCAAACTCAACCCACGGTACGTTGGACCTTTCGAAATCCTTGAGAAAATAGGCAGGGTGGCCTACAGACTGAACTTACCAGCAGAACTCGGTGCAGTTCACAACGTTTTCCATGTGTCGAATCTGAAGAAGTGTCTGTCAGATGAGACGCACGTAGTTCCTCTGAAGGAACTCACGATCGACGAACAGTTGAAATTCGTCGAAGAACCTGTCGAAATCACGGACCGGGATGTTAAGGTCCTCAAGAGCACTAGAATACCTCTTGTTCGAGTTCGTTGGAACTCACGTCGCGGCCCAGAGCTTACCTGGGAGCGGGAGGACCAGATGAAGTCCAAGTATCCCCAGTTATTCCCAAACGAAAACCCCAGCACTGAAGCTACAACCGAATTTCGGGACGAAATTCCAAACTAACGGGGGGATGATGTGACACCCCGTTAAAACACGCTAGCTTGGCAGTGGCTGCTTCAACTTTCGGGACGAAAGTTCTTAAAACTTGGGGATAATGTGACACTCGAGGTTTTTCCGAACGAACACCTTGTAATATTTTGTGTATATAAATATTATTAAATGGAAACGTGATCTTTATTTGCTTAATGTGTGTTGAATGTACGTATTATATATAAATGTACGTGAGTCGAGACCATGACTCGCAACCGGGCGGTTGCGAGTGGGCCTTTGGGCCGTAACCGGTTTGGGCCGAAACCCCAAGCCCAACCCGAAACATCCCTTGGTATATATACCCCATCTTTCCCCACTTTCCCTCATTTCATACACAACACACAAACACACTTCTACTATTTTTCTCTCAACTAGAAACCCTCAACAACACACCCCAATCCCTTTCAATTTTCGGTTCAAGCAAGGATCCCGGACAAGGACTCGGTCAAGACCACTAACTCGGACACTCCATCTTCTCGGTTCTTTTCCTTGTTTACGGCTTCTTCTTCTCAAACCGGTTAGTGTTCTATTTTGTGTGTAGAAATTATGTGTGATAAATGAACTAGAAATGTTTGGTTAGAAACAAGATGCATGATTCTTAGGTTGGTTTGTAAAGCTTGACAATATGTGGTAACATGTTTAAAAATGGTTAGAAAATGGTAGTCTAAGAGTATTCATGGCTAACCAATCTATGCTTCATTGTCCTTGCAAAATGATGTTGTTAAATATGAGATTTCGGCTACAAACATGTGTGTTTCTTGTTCTTGCATGATGATCTTGCTAGAAATATGTGATTTTCGGTTCATAAATGTGTGTTTATGTTGGCATGAAAACCCTAGAAAATGATGAACATAAGATGAACTTGTTTGAATATGACTTGAAGATGTAAAAATGGCAAAGTTTGATCTATTTTCATTGCTGGTCAGTTTAGGAAAAGTGTTAGTGAAACCTTATTGGTTGTTTCCTAATCTGGGTCTGAATACATGGTACAATTTCGGACTGTTGCATCTGCATCATCACGTGTACGTGAAAGGGACAGCTTACGACTCGCAACCGCGTCGTTGCGACTCGCAACCAAGGCAAGACAACTCGAGACCACGTAGTTGCGACTCGCAACCACAGCATGACTACTCGAAACCACGAGATTGCGACTCGAAATCACGCCGTTGCGACTCGCAACCAAAACATGATGACTCGAGACCACGGTTACGACTCGTAACCACAGCGTGACAAGCCGAGACCACCTGGTTGCGACTCGAGACCAGCTGGTTGCGAGTGGGCTGTCCATTCTGGTTATTGGGCCATTCTGTGTTAACTTGGGCTATCTGTTAAATGAACTATGTGTTGCTGTTGACTGCTTAATTATTTAGGCCGGCCCATTAACCCACTGTTTACTTATATGCTTGATACATGTTAGTTATGTGTAAGTTTTACGTGAATACTTGTATACCGAACCTGACCTATACCGGTAACCATGTTAGGACGTGGTGACCAACGTGATTGACAAGTAACCTAAACCTACCGAGCAACCCAAGGTGAGTTCACAACTTAAAAGCATGCGTCCCGGTGGTTTGGGACACGAGACCAACAACCCTATCCCCTGGTAAAAGGGGATACCATTTACATACTTTCCCTGGTTATTGGGAACAAAACTTACTTTTCCTTCCCTGGTATTGGGAAACCTTTTGGACAATCCTACCCCCTGGTAAAAGGGGATACCATTTACATACTTTCCCTAGTTATTGGGAACAAAACTTACTTTTCCTTCCCGGGTATTGGGAAACCTTTTGGTTAATTACAGTTTATACGGATTGCAACTAACGGCACTAAACGAAACTCTATCACTCAAGTCCCTACTACAAATACCGATTAGTCGCCGGGTTAGGCGAGCGGGTTATTAGTTGATAGCGCTATTTAGGTGTTTACCAGCCTCACACCGTGCCCTGGTTTGGGACGGGCGTGAACTAATAGACTCAGAAATCCGTCAATGATGATAGAACATTGACATCGGGGCATCCTGCGGATACGCAACGGTTATCTAGTGTTCGGTATTGGAAAAACAGTTTAGTCGCTAACTTTTGGGGTAGCTCCCCAGGGCATGTATAAACGGATAAATTAACCGGTGAAACAAGTTTTTGGTAATTAAAACTGGACAACTAGTGAACTCACTCAGCATTATTGTTGACTCCTTACTGCATGCTTTGCAGGTAACCAATGATTCAGGAGCTGCTACTTGGGGAAGTGTAGTGTTCGTCAAACCCGTGTGTTGGGATAACTGTTTTGATCAATGAACTGTCTTTAAAACTATTTTGGTTTATGCTTCCGCTGTTTTGTTAAACTAATTACCGAATCTAAACTCTAATGTTGTTAATTACTTCGGATTTTAAATATTTCTACTATTAATTAAATGCTCAGTATAATTGGTGGCTGGATCCTGGTCAGTCACGCCCTCGAAGCGGGTGTTATCCGCAGGTGGATTTTGGGGGTGTGACACACCCCCCACCCCATCCTCCTTGTTACGAGTCACGGCTTGTTTCCTTGTGCAGGAGATCAACCACCGGTGATCCAGCCAGCGATCCTCGAGAGGAAGGGATTAACCCTTCTTGACGAGACCAGTGAGTTAACCCTGCCCGGTTAACCATTGTTTCATCAGGGAGTTTGGCCACGAGAGCCCCGCAAAATCACAGGACCAGGGAGCTGGGTAGGGGAGACGGCGCGTTGTTCCCCGCCCCTCCAGCTAAGCATACTCGGGACAATCACAAGAGTATAACGCCTAGCCTAACAAGAGTCTAAAAGTCGAGGACAACTAGGAGTTGATCTATCGATATCTATGTGTTGGGACGGCCCCTGACTATTGAGTTAGGGAGCATGGACTTAAATGGTCTATTGCAAGATATGGTAAAATGTCACATACAGACCGAAGTGAGCCATATTCACTTTCACACCCACGTTCATTTATGTCCATTGATGAAAAAGACTAAGATGTATTCTTTGGGGTATCAATATGGCATTTTTATGAAAGAAAAATACCAATTAAGATGTACAAAGAAAACATTAAATGTTACACATAGTAATATAATTCAATACTAGTGCTAATACCCGCGAATTTCGCGGTGTTGAGAAATGATATGTTTTTTTTTTTTTTTTTTTTTGAAAATAATACGATTATACTGATCATAAAGAAACTGTATGCATGAACGTACTATTGAAATTTGAAGTTGATACGATTTGATTTTCTGGTTATAATGGCAATTTGAATTTAAAATAAATAAAATAACAAACGCATTGTACCGGAAACGTATATAAAGGGTGATCGAAAAGTTATTGTACGGTAATTGTTTTTTCGGATTTTAAATAAAAAGTGAAAGCCTATTACTATAGCACTTATGCTTGCTTGAGTTTCGTAACCAATAACTTGGAATTCGATTTCGACCAGTTGAAGAAACAATCGTCACCTAAGGAAATATGTTCAGCTTCAATTATATCATGCCACCCAACAACACCGTACCTATGTTAGATAAAATATGAAAAAAAATGTTACTAATTCATATACAAATACGGTGAAAGTTAAATAATAATATATAATAAATAAGATAATAAATTGATTGACAAACCTTATTTGACCATCAATATTGTGTGTACGAAGATTCTTAACCCAAGTATTTCCTTTAACAACTTTGATGTTTACTTCAGAAAACTCATTTAAACCACTTATGTCAGTAATCAATTTGGGAAGGATCTACATTTTGTAAGCACATTACAAATATGTTAATGTTATTAAATGAAAAAAACTAAAAATAAAAAAAAAAATTAAACATAAAAAAGCATAGTAGAATACCAATTCAGTAGATACTGTCATTGCAAAAAAAGGATAGTTAGGATCGTCACTAACTTGTCGATAACCTTCAACATTGGTAATATGTTCATATTCTTGCTCAATCAAAGGAGTGTTGTTTAACAAAACTTGACGACCGTGCTTATTGAATATGGTAATATTAAAATCTTTCACGTCGTTTATTTTAAAACACAAAATATCGCCTGGATTTAACCTGAGATCTTCAATAAATTTAAACCAACCATCAGCAAAACAATAATTTGGACCAATCTTTCTAATACGGACTTCCCATTTATGAATCTCGGATACGTTAAGTATAACCTTGTTATCCGGTAAAGGATAATCAAAATGTTCTGAAAGAAAAGTATCTGGTATAACCTGTAAAGAAATTAATTATTATAAAATGTATGAGTATTATGTTTTACATAAATCTAGAAAAAAACAATATAAATCTATAATAAAAGTACGTACCATTGGAGTTTGTAAAGGATTTTGAATAATTTTACAAAACGGTTTCCCCCACTTTTGATTTGGATCATGAAAGAAAAGCTTGAACTTAAAAGTACGATCACCAAGATAGTTGAAAATACTAAAGAAATATCCATGGCCAAAGTAATTTAAAACCTCAGACCATCCATCAGTGAAGTAGAATACATCTTCTATTAATTGGATGCGAACACGCCATGAATGCTTTTCATCAAATTTAAGGCTAACAGTTGAGGATTGTAACTTATTCGTCCATATAAATCTACTCATACATATAGGTATAGCCTGAAAACCAAAAAAAAAATATATGAAAAATTTCTTTAGAATAAATATCAAACATCAAACAATACTAATAAATAGTTTATAAAAACAATAATGAAAGTTATGTACCTGTTGAAGAGATAGTGGATCAAGTAGAGTTATGATGAAATACGGACCATGACGATACATATTCACCCGAACACGACAGTTGAGGAAGAATACTAACAATCGAATACTAATAGCAACACATAGAATGAAAGAAAAAAATATCAGCATGTATTTATATGAGAAAATTGGAAATAAAATTTAAGAAACTATAGAATCAACAATTCTTATAACTATTTATGTAAATAATTAATAAACTCAATATTGTACAAAAATATATAAATTAATGTAATTATTGTAAATGTGTTTTAAAAATAGCAAAAGATTTACAAAATATTGCTAGTAATAAAAATATTACATAATAAAAGGTTTTCCGAAATATTAGTACTAATTAGTGAATATATATTTTTGTATGATATTCAAATACATAATGGGTAAAATAAAAAACATTAGTTTAATATTATTACATAAATAACGGATATATGTTAAAAATAAAAATCGATACTTAAATTAAAAATAAAATATAAATTATAATCATCACATATCATATCAAAGACTAAAGATGCTGCAACACTCCATCACCTTCAATCAACAATCACTTGGCTCAAGAAACATAAACCGACGGTGAAGAAGAAATTTGGTAAAGTAAGTTTACCTCCATTATTTCCGACCATTTTATCGGAAATCTCCTCTTTGATTCACACACTTATTATCATCTGAGTTGAACGCCAAATTCCGGGTTAAGTGACTTCACCGAAGTATTTCCGGCGAATGTTTACGGTTTACACATGAAATCAGGTTTTTCAGTTTTATGAAATTAAATGTTGTGTATCTTATGTGTATCTAAAATAAATTAGATCGTATTGCATGTGTTTAAAAATATATAATTTCTGTTAATAACATGATTTGGTTGATATATTTAGTGCATCTTATTGTGAAAATTAAAAATTCTTGATTGACATTGTATTTTGGATCATTGATTAGGTTATAACATTAAAAAAGTTGAATAACAATGTTATTTATTGTGTACCTTATGTTATCTAAAACGGATTACATTTAATTGTTTGTCTTTGAAAGTATAAAATTTAGGTTACTATACTTATTTGGTTGATTTAGTTTGTGAATGTCATTGTGAAAAAAATTATGGTTAGATGATGAGATAACAGTTGCTTTGTTATTGTTTATATGTATATTGTATATTGTATTATTGTATATTGTAAACAAATATATACATCATTGTTTACAGGTATATAAAGATGAGTTCCTCATGCATAACTGTGTTAGATGATGATTACTCGATGAAACTGGTATGTTACAATTGTTAGAAAATAAAATAACTCTAATTTGTGTTAGATAATATCTTTAACATAAATTTAACAACAGGTACTGCCAATTGAGTTTGTTAAGAGTGTATACGGTGATTATTGGCAAAGAACTAAAGTAATGATACATCATCAAAGTGAAAGAAGTTGGACAGCTTATTTGAGAAGTATAAGCGGGGAATCGGTTATAACTGATGGTTGGAAAAATGTCGTAAGGGATCTTCAGTTGAAAAAACAGACATTGTTGCGCTTAAGGATATTGAAAGATAAAGATATTCACATTGATTGTTTCGTCAACAACATATGTGGTGAATCTTTCGTAACAGTAAACCGTTACGGCATTTTAAAGATAATAGTAAGTATACATTTATATATTAATCTGTTTTTCTTTATAGTTGTAAAATAAATGATATACATATATATTTGAGAGTAAAATGCTACTAAACTTTTCAGGTGATTCCCGAAGCTTATGTTACAAAATGTTACTCTCACACGCCAGTCAACGATTATTATAACATATGTGCAGCAGGTCAGATTTGGAAAGTTGAGACGGAGAAAATAAATGATAATTATGTTTTTACGAAAGGTTGTCCGAAACTATTTGATGATCTTGGGATAGAAGATGATGATATAATGTTGTTGACGAATACGGAAAGCAAAAAATTTGAGATAAAGATTTATCGTCGAGGAGTTGAAGTTGTTTTGAATAAAAAAGAAGAAAGTGATGATGAGTCTCTGATGGAGATAGCTAAAGACACATACTACAAAACCGTCAACTTTGTAAGTATTATCAACTTAAAGTATAACAGTTTAGTAATAATTACGTCTCTTTTGCTAATATCTTATTGTATAACAGAGCTTCGGTGATGATGATGATGACTCCACAGATGAGATGATTTCTGAGGTAATAACCTTATATTTATGTAGATTAAAACACATTACAATCAGATGTTGTAATTTTATTAAATATGATACACAGATTCATGAAATTAGTAAAAAACAGGAAGTGATTAAGAACATTGCTGGAAAAGAAAACTCAAAGGTAGAATTTGAAATGGAAAATGTCTCAACATGTAGAGGAAAACATGTAGAGGCATATTGTCTTAATAGTTTTTTTTGTTTTATCTTAATAGGTTACGAAGAAAGGTAAACATGTAGAGGCATATTGTCATGCGGAGGTCAGTAAGGAGCTGATATGCAGGACAGAATTTGAAATGGAAAAGGTCTCAACAGATGGAGAGATAACTCGGAAACGGATGGTACGTTTATCATAAATAAACAATATGTAGTGATCAACATTTAGTATTAACTTAGATTTTATTCTAAATATAATGTATGTGTTCAAAAAAAAGGTAAAGGAAAAAAGAAAGAGGGATGATCATGGATTAAAGATAGCGGAGGTTGAAGGAAAAGTTGTTGCAAAAACAACTACTGTTGAGAAAATTGGAAAGTATGATTTCACAATGAAAGGAGAAAACCGCATGGTATGTATTTTTGACATAAAAATGATAGACTGAAATATTTTAACATGAATATGGCTGAATGAGTTCTTAAATACGGATTTGCATGCAGAGAATGCCTGCTAATGTTGTAAGAGCAGCCGGATTCCGAAATAAATCTCATAAGTTAAACGTGAGGAACATGAAGGGAAAAACAATCAAAATGAATGTTAGGCGCCAAAAGAATGGAAATGCTGTAAGGTATGCAATCGAAGGTTGGCCGATGTTCATGAAGGAGAATGGACTTTGTTTGGGTGATAGACTGCATTTCACATTTGTAAGTTCATCAAATCTCCTGATCTTATCAAATGTGGATGGGGTTAATGCATGTTAACAGGTAATCTAATGATGAAGGTGTTTGTGTTGAACAAATGATAACTGTTTTGTGATCATGTTATTTGGTTTACTCTTTTTTGGACAAAGTTTCTATGGTTATGATGTTTTATTTTGTTAGTAGGTAGTTTATGGTTAAAGATGTGACAACCCGAATTCTCACGGTTAGTGTCGTTTAACTTCGCGATCATAAATTCTCGTTATTTCCTTATGAATTAGACTCGTTAAATGTGTATGTGCGGGGATTGATTGTTGTGGACCGCGAGTAATTGGGCCACGTCTTCCCAAAGCCCAAAGGCCAAATGGGACCAAGATTCATGTAACACCTCGAAAAATTTCGTCCAATAATGTCTTGACACGTGTCATAAGGTTCCGTTATGTGAAAACATACTTTAGAGGGACTAAAAGTGACAAACAGTGAAAACTATGGAACGTAAGGGTCCAAAGTGTCAACAATGGATAAATAGACTCTATGATAACCCTACATAATGTTCATAACCTTTAACGGATGGTTCATGGATCATACGACGTGGAAATTGCACAAAAGTGAAGTATTTCAAACTATAGGGGTCAAAAGTGTCAACATGTTTAATTTATACCTCTGAGTGAACTTTTGGCAGACCCGAAGCTTTGTATAGCTAAAATATACTCACTAGAATATGTGGTTAAAATTTCATGAAGTTTCGTCAACGTATGAGAAAGTTATGGCCAAAACCGTACTTAAGGGACTAAAAGCGTCAACGTCGAATTTCATGGCTTTTCGGTTGAGCGCAAAGTTATCCGAGGACATTACCATGTTGGTAAAAGTCCTAAGGTTCTTAAAAACCAAGTTTGGGGGTTTACGGGTCGAGAAAAGTGGCCGAAACATCGCGTACAAGCTCAGGGACCATTTCTGCCAAAACTGAAGCAAGTTTGGCTGAACCAGGGTCAGGCGACCCGCCTGGTAAAGCCCAAGCGGGCCGCGTGGGGCTGCCAGCGACAGGAAGTTCGGATTTGGGTCGAATTGGGTCCGATTTTGAGTGGAATCCAGTTGTTTCTTGCCTCCAAATGCTCCAATTAGAAGCCATGCATGGCTATGACTACAGTAAACCTCAAATTACAGCTTTAAATCCGAATTCATCTCATTCTTGAGCATTTACAATTGTGAACAAGAACTCTCAAGACTTGCAAAGGTTCTCAAGACTTCCTGGAGCTAATCTGATCATCAAGGCCGATTTCTAGTGTTCACTAATCACCTATAGGACCTTTGTAAGCTTTCAATTCGTTCTTTAATCCGTTCTTGTTGTGATTATTGCTAAAAGTCAAACTGGGTGTTCATAAGCTTTGACTTTCTGATTAAACGGATTTCTTTCAGTCATTTCTCGAATTGAAACCTGTTATAGATTGGTATTTATGTGGGAAACAAACCCTCTAAAGGGCACTATCTGAATCCCACTATATGCATGCTAATTGTCGAGTCAAACATGGTTCTAAAAAGTCAACAGAATTGATTTTCGCAAAAATAAGCTTGAATGTTAATATATTAGACATGCAATCTGATTGATCATCATAAATAACTTGTAATACATATAAGAATGTGTTTTAATCATCATCAACTCGACAATCTATAGTATAGACGCGAATCGGAACCGAAAGTCTTGTAAAACGATTATTTCGTAGACTATCGATTCGGATTCGTACATGCATGTTCGAGATCTGTATTGGAAAGTATTTTTGACTATTTTTATTTTAGTTAAACTTTCTGGAATTTTCCTTGATTGAGTCTATGCTTAGCCGATTCGAATGCATGTTTCCTATTTATGCATAAAGTTGACTATTTTGCCCTTTTTGATATAAAACGTGATTTTTGGAAAAATGAAAGGATAGAAATCTTTATTTCTAATATATGAACTTGCACCGAAAATTTCGGATCAGTTGGTGGTCCAGATTGTGAGTTATGGCCATTAGCGTAAAACTATATTATAAATTTACATAAACGGTCCTTTTCGCGTAGAACCCGTTTCTGGCCACGTTTTGATACGAAACTCTTTACCAACAGAAGTAATATAATATTCTGGGAATTTTGATGATTTTTAATTAATTTTTGGCTGAACGGATCCTAGATCGCCTAGTCATTTCGGCTTATGTCGGTTTTGACCGTTTTAGCCATAAAATGAGTTTTACACATCCTTTTGACCCGAAACCTTTTTCTACTGATTTTATATGATGAATAAATTATTTTAAGTATTCTGGAAACATAAAAGTCTCAGATTTAATTTGAAAACCCGAAAACGCCCTTAAATCGCATATTTAGCGTTTTAAGCGCATAGTGAGCGTTATACTTGTTTTAAACATATAAGACCTATACCTACTGATGTGTTTAACATATTTTCATATAAAAACAGTAAGTATAAGTATGTGAACTCAGACTTCCAGTTTTGGCACTTTTAGCCCTTGTGAAATTACTAAAATACCCCTACGGTGCATAGTTTGTTTTAAAATGATAAATTTGATATATGGGTCATACCCTACTGATATAATATGTTATATTAAGTATATTTACTGTATGAACCAGACCCGAAACTCAGATTTCTAATTTTACTCTTTTATGATCTTTTAAATGACCAAAATGCCCTTCTAAGGCATAAATTGAGTTTAAAAGTATTCCGGGCAATATAGAACATAACTTACTGATATAATATCATATTTTAAGCATATTATCTCAGGGAACTTGCATTTGAATCATTGGTCTACCCGTATCGCCCTTTTTACGTTCGGTTCGATTTACGTAACTAGTTTGCGTAAATTGACCGAAACGGGCCAAACGATATCATTTTTATTTCAAAATCCAGAATGTATTTAGTATACCCATATTATACAAGTATTCAAACTTGTCGGGTCTAAATCACATTCTATCCGGTCTTTCGCTTAATCGTGCGTAAACCGTATCATTCTTAAAACTAACCGGTCCAAGCTTAGGCTTAAATAAAAGGCCGTTAGGAATCTAATAGGTTAATTATAAACCTTGTTCCAGATTAGGAGGCCCGGTAAAAGCTACCAACACTTATCATTTGTGACTTATACTTGCTCAGGTAAATACATTTTGACTTATTTTCCCTATACGGGCTTGGGGTACGGTATTTAAAATACCGCTTGATCGGGCGCACAAGTCCTGCGCCTTATAGGTGTACAGTCTTGAATAGCTTGTGCGACTTCGTTTAAACAGTCTTGTCTTACTTAAAGGCTTTGGGGGGTTATTGACCGTGTCCCGGATATCCTTGGCATTATCTTACGAGATGGCCACGACCAGAGCACGGGGTGTAGGCGTACACCCGCCGTGTATAACTCTTTAATGTGGTGTGTCATTTGATCTCTAGCCCGGACAGTAGATCCCGGGCCACCAGAGATATAAGTGCATGTAATTCGTTCACAAGTTTATATTATATAATTATCCCAAGTTAATAAAAATATTTATGCCTTGTGCATTTAAATCAATTTTCAATCATTTTCAAAATGAGTCAGTCGATTTGTATTTACCAGTGTAAACTGACGTATTTTTCCCAAAAGGTTAAGTGCAGGTACTATACGGAAATAGGCTGGTTGTTTCCTAAGAGCGTCCACTATAGTCTCGCAAGCTCGGACGACAATATATCTGTTGAACTATTTTTATCTTATTTTATTTGATCCGCCTGTGGATCCATTTCAACTACTGTGATATTTATTATTGCTCTTTATTTAAAGTTGAAATGTTTCTATTCTGCTTCCGCTGTGCATTATTATATTGTGTTGATTGTCTATGACGATGCCAACTACGCCACTGGACCCCACACCGGGCCCACCGGTGACACGTGGAAATCGGGGTGTGACAGGTTGGTATCAGAGCCAACGCTGAGTGAATTAAACACTATCCTAATGTGTTTAATCTCAGTTACACAATTGCACATTCCTAAATTTTCGAGTCTAGACAAAGAACTTAGGAAATGTTCAACATTTCGTTTAACTTATTTTTATTATTTTGCATTGTCTTATATATTTTGTTGTGCAACTTGTTTGACTTTTGACAGGATCACTATGCCGCCACGAATGAGAGGTCGAGGAGGATTTGCTACGTCTCACGACCATGAGGCAGGGCCCTCACATAGGCGAGCACCATCCGCCACGCACAACACAGCCGCCAACGACCTTTGGAGGTCTTTCGCCGAGCCTGCTAGACACTCGGTATCCGCCAGCACTTCACCGTCTTTACCCCACTCGTTTGGGCCCCACTCGGAGAATGGGCCCCATGGTTCGCATGGATCCTACATACCTTTGCATCAGTCACCGCACCAGTATCCAGCACCAGTCTACCAGGGTTTGTATAACCCTGATGCTTTTGGGGATGAGCCAGTGGGCCATAACCCACTTGGACCGGAGGACCACTTTTCTGGTGGTCACGAGATGGACGTCGACGAGGATACGGACCCCTCGCTACCACCATCAGGTACGCCTAACCATCCGATTGAGATATCGGATGGGTCGCCATTTAGGGGATCACCCTACAATGGTGGGGACAGCTTTCAGGAGAGATTTAAGCAGCATGATTGGTATTTCACCCCCAGCCACAACTCTCCGATGCTCCAGTCTCACCAGGTTTCGCCGGTGCACTCGCAGCAGCTTCAGCAGCAGCCGCCTCTACCGCAGGACCTATCTGAGGCCCTATGGCGTGACGTGATCACTCCGTCACCACCGCCGCCACCAGTTTTACCTCCTTCGCCTCAGAGGCCAAGGAGGAATGCGCGCATGTCTACGCGCGGAGGGATTCGCATAGGCACCCCTCCACATATTGGTAGCAGCCGCTACACGTCTCTTCCCGGGGAGTCCGAGACAGGGGAGTCTCAGCATCCCGTATCGGAGGTTACTTCTGTACCGATCCCGCCTCTGCCGCCGCAGAACTATGGAGAGCCGATTCCGGCTTATGCTAGTGCAGCTCAGTTTAACCCGTTCGAGCATGTTTTCCCTCAGGGTTATGATTACACAGGAGACCCATATTGGCAAGCTGTGAACTACAGCTCACTTCCACCTAGTGGTCCATTGGGAGACACTTGGGCTGCTGGGCAGTCTACTTTTGGTTACCCTCCGGGTTACCAGCGGCCACCGCAGCCGCAACAGTACCAGCCACCGCAGCCGCAGCAGTACCAGCCACCGCCACCGGCGCCAATGATGTCGCCGCCGCAGGTTCAGGAAATCCTGCATGGGATTGATAGCATGCGACGTGAGTTTCAACACGAGATGCGAGCTGATCGTCGTCGCACCAGTGGCATGTTCAAGAAGGTGTTTGACCTGCTCAAGGGTAAGAGCAAGAGGGATCATTGAATCCTTTAATTATTGTCTCATTTACTCATGTCCCTGCGTGGACATCTATCCTTGTACTCTACCCCTGTGTGGGTATATCTATCTTATTCTACCCCTGCGTGGGTATGCTGTTCTGTTGACCCCTGCGTGGGTTTGCTTTATTTTATTTTGTTATTGTTGTTATTTGTTTAGCCCCTGCGCGGGCATGTTATTCATGTTATTCATGTCATTTCAAAGTCCCGTTTAGGGCAAAATATGTACTAGTACTTGTTTGAAATTTGAAATGGGTAGTTTGAATTTATCATTTTATTTATATGCATGAATAATATTAAAATAATGGAAAATATCAATTTTTATTTGATTTGCCATTTTCTTAGTAAGGTATAACCTAGCTTGAATGCCTTATTAATAGGCCTGGCCATGATGGTAAAACCTGGTTGAAAAGATTCAACTCCCTGTTAACATCTGAGAACATGTTAACATTCCCGGCCAAGCGTGATCTGTAAAATCACACAAGCCACCCTTTTTAATAAATTATCTACAGATTTTATCTGTATACAAGTCTATTAATGACTTGATACCTACGGGTTATGACTATGTCATATAGTGGCAGTTGTGGTTTATAACTCCCTGCCAAGAAAAGAAATATCTACAGATTATATCTGTACACAAGTCTGTTTATGACTTGATACCTACGGGTTATAACTATGTTATATAATGACAGTTGTGGTTTATGACTCTCTGTCTAGTAAAGGATTATTTGTTTAATTATACAATTTATAATCCTATAAAAATCTAAATTTGTAATTTAGTAATTGTCCATGTGACTAGGCCTATGGTGCCAATATATATATTTTCATTCCTTGATTGCTAATAAGAGCCTGAATGAAATTTATTAAATTAACTGCTAAGGTTCTTGATACCATGGTTAATAAATCGTCTAGAACGATAATACTGTTAGGTTCTAAATAAGACCTTGTCCTTTATTGTAGCTTAAAGCTACAATGGCCAAATCGGAGGAGACCAACAGTCATTCTGGGGAACAATCAGATAATGCAAAGATTCACGTTACCGGTGCAGAGTTACAAGCACTGATAGATAACGCTGTTGCCAAAGCTATGGATAGGCAATTCAGGGAATCTAGTGGTACTCGGAGTAGGACCCGAACAGAAACGCACGCAAAGCCCAAGACTCATTCTGAGGCTCATAGTAAGCCGCCATCTAAAAAGAGTGAGCCGAAGAAAGCTGAGGATGATAATCATTCCTCCAACCACAGCAGCGTCCCAAAGCAGGAGATTAAGCTGAAACATGACACGTACAGCAGGTCCTGTACGTACAAGTATTTTGTATCTTGCAAGCCCAGAGATTTCACTGGGGAAAAGGGAGCCGTCGATTGTATGACGTGGATTGATGAGATGGATACTGTGGTTGATATCAGCGGGTGTGCTGATAGGGACGTCGTGAAGTACGTGTCCCAGTCATTTAAGGGAGATGCGTTAGCATGGTGGAAGTCACTCCTACAAGCTGCCGGTAAGGCCACACTGTACGGTTTGTCATGGGAACAGTTTGTGGCCCTGATTAAAGAGAACTTCTGTCCGCAGCACGAGGTCGAGCGAATTGAATCGGATTTTGTATCCTTAGTTATGAAGAACCTCGATTGTCAAGCGTATCTTACTACGTTCAACACGTTGTCTCGTTTAGTGCCTTATCTGGTGACCCCGGAGCCGCGAAGAATCGCTCGATTTATTGGGGGTCTGGCACCGGAGATAAAGGCTAGTGTCAAGGCTTCAAGGCCTACAACATTTAGATCCGTAGCTGATCTATCCCTCTCCCTCACTCAAGACGTGGTAAGATTGAGAGCTATGAGGAGCTCTGAGGAGAACAAACGGAAACGTGAGGATGACACCTCACGAAGGTCTGAGAAACGACATAGAGGGAACAACGACCACAGGAAAGGGTCGGGGTCTAGGAAAAGTGATCATCAGTCGGGTGAGAAACCCAGATGCAAGATCTGCAGGAGGCACCACTTTGGGAGATGTCGTTTGGAGACGAAATCCCAGTCTTCAGAAAAACGTTGTGGAATCTGCAAGTCCACAGATCATAAAGCTGTGGATTGCAAGAAAGTGAAGGATGCAACTTGTTTTGGTTGCAACGAGAAAGGGCATATTCGGCCCAACTGCCCAAAGAATGCGAAGAAAGCAGATGATGGGAAGAAGACTAATGCGAGAGTCTTCAGAATGGACGCTAAGGAAGCAGTCCTTGACGACAACGTCATTACCGGTACGTTTCTTGTAAATGATGTTTTTGCTAGAGTCTTGTTTGATTCAGGAGCCGATAAGTCGTTTGTAGATGATAAGTTTTGTAAACTGTTGAACCTTCCTGTTAAAACCTTAAGTGTGAAATATGAGGTAGAATTAGCCAATGGAACCTTAGAAACCGCCTCGACTGTTCTAGATGGATGTGTTATATCTATTAGGAATCATTCCTTCCCGTTATCCTTGCTTCCCTTTAAGTTAGCTGGATTCGACATAGTAATAGGCATGGATTGGTTGTCGAGTAACCAAGCCCAGATTCTGTGCAATAGAAAGCAAGTAATAGTTAAGACTCCGTCTGGTGAGTCACTTACTATTCAAGGAGATACCCAGCATGGATTGCCGGAGCAAGTGTCCATGCTCAAGGCATCCAGGTGCATGCAGAAAGGATGTGTCATTTATATGGCACAAGTTACCATAGATGAGCCGAAGCCGAAGATTGAGGATATCCCTGTTATCTCGGAATATCCTGAAGTGTTTCCTGAAGAACTACCCGGTTTGCCACCGGATAGGCAAGTAGAGTTTCGGATAGATATCATTCCAGGCGCTGCACCTGTAGCAAGAGCACCATACAGATTGGCACCAACGGAGATGAAGGAGTTGAGGACGCAGTTGGATGAGCTTTTAGCCAAAGGTTTTATTAGACCTAGCTCGTCTCCTTGGGGAGCGCCAATCTTGTTCGTTAAGAAGAAGGATGGGTCGATGCGTCTATGCATCGATTATCGTGAGCTGAACAAGGTCACTATCAAGAATAGATATCCGTTACCCAGGATCGACGATCTGTTCGATCAGTTGCAAGGAGCAAGTTATTTCTCCAAGATTGACCTGAGGTCAGGTTATCATCAGTTGAAGGTCAAGGAGGAAGACGTACACAAGACAGCGTTTAGGACTCGTTATGGACATTACGAGTTCCTAGTGATGCCGTTTGGGCTCACAAACGCACCAGCCGCGTTCATGGATCTCATGAATCGCGTCTGCAAACCCTATTTAGATAAGTTCGTTATCGTCTTTATTGACGACATCCTTATCTATTCGAAGAGCCAAGCTGATCATGAGAAACACCTTCGTTGTATTCTCAAACTTCTGCATCAAGAGAAGCTTTATGCCAAATTTTCGAAGTGTGAATTTTGGCTTCGAGAAGTCCAATTCCTTGGACATGTAGTAAGCGAGCGTGGTATCCAAGTAGATCCCGCTAAAGTCGAAGCAGTCATGAATTGGCAGGAGCCGAAGACTCCTACTGAGATTCGCAGTTTCCTCGGATTGGCAGGATATTATAGGAGATTCATCGAGAACTTCTCAAGGATTGCTGCGCCCCTAACCTCATTGACCCGTAAGAAGATTAAGTTTGATTGGGGCCCTAAGCAGCAGGAATCCTTTGACATTCTGAAGCAGAAGCTGAGCAATGCGCCAGTATTGACGTTGCCCGATGGTAAAGATGAATTTGTGGTGTATTGTGATGCATCACATACTGGCATGGGTTGTGTACTCATGCAGAAAGGCAAAGTCATTGCCTACGCTTCTCGACAACTCAAGGTGCATGAGAAGAACTACACCACCCACGATTTGGAATTGGGTGCAGTTGTATTTGCTTTGAAGTTATGGAGACATTACTTGTATGGAACCAAGTGCATAATTTATTCGGATCACAAGAGTCTTCAGCATCTGTTCAATCAGAAGGAATTGAACATGCGTCAAAGGCGATGGATGGAAACCCTCAATGATTATGACTGTGAGATAAGATACCATCCAGGCAAGGCAAATGTGGTTGCCGACGCCTTAAGCAGAAAAGAAAGGGTTAAACCGATCAGAATCAATGCCAAGCGCATTGAGATAAGGAATAATTTGAATGAAAGGGTGTTAGCTGCACAGAAGGAAGCTGTGCTGGAAGCTAACTATCCTGCAGAAAAGTTGGGAGTAACTGAGGAGCAGTTATCCCACGACAAAGATGGAATGCTACGACTAAACGGACGAATATGGGTTCCAGTCTATGGAGGACTTCGGGATGTTATCCTCCAGGAAGCCCACAGCTCTAAATATTCCGTTCATCCTGGAGCTGATAAGATGTACCAGGATTTGAAATCAAACTACTGGTGGATTGGTTTGAAAAAGTCCGTGGCCGAGTATGTGGCCAAATGCTTGACTTGTGCGCAAGTCAAGGCCGAGCATCAGAAGCCGTCAGGTTTGCTTCAGCAACCTGAAATTCCCCAGTGGAAATGGGAAATGGTGACAATGGATTTTATCACCAAGTTGCCGAAGACGAAAAAGGGAAATGATACCATATGGGTCATAGTAGACAGACTGACTAAGTCAGCTCATTTTCTACCCATCAAAGAGACGTATAGCTCAGATATGTTAGCTCAATTATACGTTGATAAGATAGTAGCGCTACATGGTATACCTATATCTATTATCTCTGACAGAGATACTAGATATACGTCGCATTTTTGGAAGAGTTTCCAACAGTCGTTGGGCACTCGTTTGAATTTTAGTACGGCTTATCATCCTCAGACTGATGGTCAGAGTGAGCGTACTATTCAAACTTTGGAAGACATGCTTCGTGCATGTGCGATCGACTTAGGTGGTAGTTGGGATAAGAACCTACCACTGATTGAATTCTCCTACAACAATAGCTACCATTCCAGCATAAAGGCTGCGCCTTTTGAGGCCCTATACGGTAGAAAGTGTAGATCGCCCATTTGTTGGGCAGAAGTTGGAGATGTCAAGTTGTCTGGACCAGATATCGTCTTTGAGACGACAGACAAGATCGTTCAGATCCGTGATCGTTTGAAAGCTGCCAGGGATAGGCAGAAAAGTTATGCGGATCCTAAGCGCAAGGATTTTCACTTCGATGTGGGTGAAAAAGTGTTGCTTAAGGTATCACCTTGGAAAGGTGTAATGCGATTTGGAAAGAAAGGCAAGCTAAGCCCAAGATATATAGGACCTTTCGAGATAATCGAACGTGTCGGGTCAGTCGCTTACAAGTTAAACTTGCCTGAAGAGCTTAGTGCTATTCATAATGTGTTCCACATCTGTAACTTGAAGAAGTGTTTCGCTGACGAATCACTGGTTATACCGCATACAGATATACACATAGACGAAAGTCTAAAATTTGTGGAAAAACCTTTGTCGATAGAGGATCGACAGGTAAAGAAGCTTCGACGGAAGCACGTACCTATTGTTAAGGTCAAGTGGGATGCCCGTAGAGGTCCCGAATACACGTGGGAAGTGGAATCCACGATGAAAGAAAAATATCCCCATTTGTTTGAATAAATCTCGGGGTCGAGATTTCTTTTAAGGGGGTGAGGATGTAACACCTCGAAAAATTTCGTCCAATAATGTCTTGACACGTGTCATAAGGTTCCGTTATGTGAAAACATACTTTAGAGGGACTAAAAGTGACAAACAGTGAAAACTATGGAACGTAAGGGTCCAAAGTGTCAACAATGGATAAATAGACTCTATGATAACCCTACATAATGTTCATAACCTTTAACGGATGGTTCATGGATCATACGACGCGGAAATTGCACAAAAGTGAAGTATTTCAAACTATAGGGGTCAAAAGTGTCAACATGTTTAATTTATACCTCTGAGTGAACTTTTGGCAGACCCGAAGCTTTGTATAGCTAAAATATACTCACTAGAATATGTGGTTAAAATTTCATGAAGTTTCGTCAACGTATGAGAAAGTTATGGCCAAAACCGTACTTAAGGGACTAAAAGCGTCAACGTCGAATTTCATGGCTTTTCGGTTGAGCGCAAAGTTATCCGAGGACATTACCATGTTGGTAAAAGTCCTAAGGTTCTTAAAAACCAAGTTTGGGGGTTTACGGGTCGAGAAAAGTGGCCGAAACATCGCGTACAAGCTCAGGGACCATTTCTGCCAAAACTGAAGCAAGTTTGGCTGAACCAGGGTCAGGCGACCCGCCTGGTAAAGCCCAAGCGGGCCGCGTGGGGCTGCCAGCGACAGGAAGTTCGGATTTGGGTCGAATTGGGTCCGATTTTGAGTGGAATCCAGTTGTTTCTTGCCTCCAAATGCTCCAATTAGAAGCCATGCATGGCTATGACTACAGTAAACCTCAAATTACAGCTTTAAATCCGAATTCATCTCATTCTTGAGCATTTTCAATTGTGAACAAGAACTCTCAAGACTTGCAAAGGTTCTCAAGACTTCCTGGAGCTAATCTGATCATCAAGGCCGATTTCTAGTGTTCACTAATCACCTATAGGACCTTTGTAAGCTTTCAATTCGTTCTTTAATCCGTTCTTGTTGTGATTATTGCTAAAAGTCAAACTGGGTGTTCATAAGCTTTGACTTTCTGATTAAACGGATTTCTTTCAGTCATTTCTCGAATTGAAACCTGTTATAGATTGGTATTTATGTGGGAAACAAACCCTCTAAAGGGCACTATCTGAATCCCACTATATGCATGCTAATTGTCGAGTCAAACATGGTTCTAAAAAGTCAACAGAATTGATTTTCGCAAAAATAAGCTTGAATGTTAATATATTAGACATGCAATCTGATTGATCATCATAAATAACTTGTAATACATATAAGAATGTGTTTTAATCATCATCAACTCGACAATCTATAGTATAGACGCGAATCGGAACCGAAAGTCTTGTAAAACGATTATTTCGTAGACTATCGATTCGGATTCGTACATGCATGTTCGAGATCTGTATTGGAAAGTATTTTTGACTATTTTTATTTTAGTTAAACTTTCTGGAATTTTCCTTGATTGAGTCTATGCTTAGCCGATTCGAATGCATGTTTCCTATTTATGCATAAAGTTGACTATTTTGCCCTTTTTGATATAAAACGTGATTTTTGGAAAAATGAAAGGATAGAAATCTTTATTTCTAATATATGAACTTGCACCGAAAATTTCGGATCAGTTGGTGGTCCAGATTGTGAGTTATGGCCATTAGCGTAAAACTATATTATAAATTTACATAAACGGTCCTTTTCGCGTAGAACCCGTTTCTGGCCACGTTTTGATACGAAACTCTTTACCAACAGAAGTAATATAATATTCTGGGAATTTTGATGATTTTTAATTAATTTTTGGCTGAACGGATCCTAGATCGCCTAGTCATTTCGGCTTATGTCGGTTTTGACCGTTTTAGCCATAAAATGAGTTTTACACATCCTTTTGACCCGAAACCTTTTTCTACTGATTTTATATGATGAATAAATTATTTTAAGTATTCTGGAAACATAAAAGTCTCAGATTTAATTTGAAAACCCGAAAACGCCCTTAAATCGCATATTTAGCGTTTTAAGCGCATAGTGAGCGTTATACTTGTTTTAAACATATAAGACCTATACCTACTGATGTGTTTAACATATTTTCATATAAAAACAGTAAGTATAAGTATGTGAACTCAGACTTCCAGTTTTGGCACTTTTAGCCCTTGTGAAATTACTAAAATACCCCTACGGTGCATAGTTTGTTTTAAAATGATAAATTTGATATATGGGTCATACCCTACTGATATAATATGTTATATTAAGTATATTTACTGTATGAACCAGACCCGAAACTCAGATTTCTAATTTTACTCTTTTATGATCTTTTAAATGACCAAAATGCCCTTCTAAGGCATAAATTGAGTTTAAAAGTATTCCGGGCAATATAGAACATAACTTACTGATATAATATCATATTTTAAGCATATTATCTCAGGGAACTTGCATTTGAATCATTGGTCTACCCGTATCGCCCTTTTTACGTTCGGTTCGATTTACGTAACTAGTTTGCGTAAATTGACCGAAACGGGCCAAACGATATCATTTTTATTTCAAAATCCAGAATGTATTTAGTATACCCATATTATACAAGTATTCAAACTTGTCGGGTCTAAATCACATTCTATCCGGTCTTTCGCTTAATCGTGCGTAAACCGTATCATTCTTAAAACTAACCGGTCCAAGCTTAGGCTTAAATAAAAGGCCGTTAGGAATCTAATAGGTTAATTATAAACCTTGTTCCAGATTAGGAGGCCCGGTAAAAGCTACCAACACTTATCATTTGTGACTTATACTTGCTCAGGTAAATACATTTTGACTTATTTTCCCTATACGGGCTTGGGGTACGGTATTTAAAATACCGCTTGATCGGGCGCACAAGTCCTGCGCCTTATAGGTGTACAGTCTTGAATAGCTTGTGCGACTTCGTTTAAACAGTCTTGTCTTACTTAAAGGCTTTGGGGGGTTATTGACCGTGTCCCGGATATCCTTGGCATTATCTTACGAGATGGCCACGACCAGAGCACGGGGTGTAGGCGTACACCCGCCGTGTATAACTCTTTAATGTGGTGTGTCATTTGATCTCTAGCCCGGACAGTAGATCCCGGGCCACCAGAGATATAAGTGCATGTAATTCGTTCACAAGTTTATATTATATAATTATCCCAAGTTAATAAAAATATTTATGCCTTGTGCATTTAAATCAATTTTCAATCATTTTCAAAATGAGTCAGTCGATTTGTATTTACCAGTGTAAACTGACGTATTTTTCCCAAAAGGTTAAGTGCAGGTACTATACGGAAATAGGCTGGTTGTTTCCTAAGAGCGTCCACTATAGTCTCGCAAGCTCGGACGACAATATATCTGTTGAACTATTTTTATCTTATTTTATTTGATCCGCCTGTAGATCCATTTCAACTACTGTGATATTTATTATTGCTCTTTATTTAAAGTTGAAATGTTTCTATTCTGCTTCCGCTGTGCATTATTATATTGTGTTGATTGTCTATGACGATGCCAACTACGTCACTGGACCCCACACCAGGCCCACCGGTGACACGTGGAAATCGGGGTGTGACAATTCAAAAGGCTATCAAGGACCTTTTAGAAAAATGAAACCATGTTATCTGTTTGTTTGTTTTATCATTGAAGGCCTCAAGAACCGGAATTAATTAACAACTCCATTAAACTTAATGTATATTGGCAGCCTTACTATAAATTTCGGCAGTCCACTAATAAATATAATTATCGCATGGGTTGTTCACTTGGGCTCAAGCCCATGATCGGTTAAATGAGCCACCGCCCTCACCCAAAGTAATATCCTATATGTATACGTATTATTATCATCCTTATGATTATAAAACCCTAAACAAACCTCATATCCCTCAAGATCCTATTCGTGCGGACGTAAGAAACCCCCCTCCATCGTGATCATCAGCACCATCCTTAGTCTTCTGGTTAGTATTTTCTTTTGATTATGATGTTGTCTAGGTGAAACCATGTGCTAGTAACATGAATATAGTTCGATAGAGGTAGGGTAATATGGAACGATGATGTCTGTTTTGAAACAAGTGCTCGTGATTAATGACTTGGTGTGACAACTTGTGTATGGGATGGATTAATATAAAGTATCTTGTTCGGATTAAAGTCTTGGTTGGGATAGCTAGGTTAATTGCATGCAACCTCTTATACTTGGTCAATGAATTGATGATAAATAAAAAATAATAATAATTTGCTTATAATTAAATACCTGATCCTATGTTAGAGATTGTAGCAAATAGGAATAATATTGAACAAGTTGATTGGACCTCACAAACCCAACATGTGCAAACATGATTGGACCAATGAGTATGATGGATCCTTGTGATTGGGCCTTTAGAATAATCATCTTTTCATTTAATTATATGTCAGACATGTGATCGGATTCTGTTAATGTTGAATGAATGAAAGATGCTTTTGATTGTTCATGATTGGGGCCGAGGGTAATTAGTGGGTGGCGGCCAAGTAACATCAAAACAAACATTAATTAAAACATTATAATATGCATGTGACCTTTTGATGTGTTGATCGTTTAGTGGGCCGAACATTGGTCCAATGGGGTTATAGATTGTGGCCATGATTAGTCAAGACCATGTGCATGGTTCCACTAAAACAATAGATGCAAAGTCAGTTGCATGGGGACAAGGGTTGGCCGCAGAATGTCATGGCCACCTATACATTGGCCAATAGGAATTGCATGCTTTAGCCATTTGTTGACCATTGTTGTTGTTCAATTAATAAAATAAAAGATTCATAGCTGTCATGTAATAGGAGGTACACGTGAATTAGCTATGCTGCACAAATAATTAGATAAAATATTAAGTTATTATGTTGTGCTATAATCTGATGATTTGGGGTGGCCTTTGGGTACGGTATAGTGTGGGCCGCAGGAACACCGGGGCCGAACCAAACTATACTGAGGTTGACCGAAATCACATTTGATAATTACGATATAAGAGAGTTAGCGGGGTAATAAATTACGAAGCTAGGCTGGAAACACGAGGCCACAAATTGGCTGCGCAACACTCACCGTAGTCTGTTGGGCCCCAAATCCAACTGGGCCTAGGTTGTCTTTTAAGGTCATAGTATCAGAAGCGTAGTGTTATTTGGTTGGGGCCGGTGTGCAACTGGGCTTCTGGTATGGGCTGCCAAGGGGGAGAATGGTGAGCCTTAGGATGTGTTAATACAAGATTTGTGATAATTAAATAAATGTTGTGAGATATTAATTATTGTTGTTATGTGCTGGTTCAGTTGATTGAGGATTTGACTGTTACTACGTGTTCTGTGATATATGATCCTATAATGTGAGAATATTCATAGTTCAAACGCTTGTTATAACATGCATGATAGTGTATGATGTTTACTTGAGTATGTGCGTGTAGAATATAAAGATTTAAAGCGATACACAACTAAATGTTAATGGTATCCATGTTAGGATCATTTAGAGCAAGTTGATCATTTCCGTTAAACGTGTAATCAATCTTACCAAGCAAATCTAAGGTGAGTTCATTGCTCTTTTCTCAAGCATGGATCCCAGGGAAGGGATAACGGGTAACGTTCCGAAGAGGAATGCATGTGTAATGGGATGTTGGTTATCATACTCAGTTTTCTATCATTGTAAGACCACTACATCTACCGGGTCGTTGCTTGTAGGGCAACAGGGGTTATTAGTTGATAGCGCTATTAGGTTTGGCACCCTCACGACGTTCGAGGAGAACGGGCGTGAACTAATTACCTTAAAACATGACCAATGCTTTGATAGAGGCATTGGGGTTGGCAATCACATATCATCTGGCCATTCGGTAATCGAGTAATAACAACATCGAAACAGCAAACATCATAACAACAAACAACATAACGTCTTGTAAACTGTTTTACTCACGTGATCGGTAACACAACTTGGTAAACAAACACAAACCTTGAACTCACCAGCGTAGTCTGACACACTTGTTTACATGCTTGTAGGTAATTATTGAAGGAACTTGGGAACTTGTTGTCTGATGCTGCTGGAGTGGTTATGGTCATGATAAACATTTATGTTGATTGGGTTTCGATACATTTATACATTTATACTTTTATGCTTCCGCTCAATACTTTGGTTTTGGTTTAACTTTTCAAACGTTACATTTATTTCAATTGGGTATTTCAATACATTATAACTTGTGTTTGATATGATTGGTGGCTCTTTGTTGGATCGTTGCATCTCCAATAGGGACATACCCTAGGTGGTAATTTGGGGGTGTGACAAAAGACAACTACTATTATATAATCTAACAAAGTACCATACATTTGAATGTAATTAACAGTTGGTATCATGCATAAGTACTTGTTGGTTTTCAATGTTTAAATATATCTATTTACAAACTAACTTGTGTTTGTTTATATGTGGTTAAGATTATTTTTATAAGTTGTATGTGATATATATTACAAATGAAATGTATAAAAAAATATAAAGTAAAATGGAAATATAAATCTCGGAGTAAAGGAATAAATAATATGACAGTTGGATATTAATATTAAAATAATGAAACTTCGAATCAAAACTATAAATTTGAGAATATCTCTTTGTATACAACATTTGTAGTCTTATTAGTAACGTTTCCCTCAACATCTAATATTAACATCCTTAAACCATCCATGCTTTTGACTCTTGAAACTGCAACATATAGTTGTCCGTGAGTGAAAACGGGCTGCTTTAGAAACAAACCAACCTTAGATAACGACTGTCCCTGACTTTTATTTATCGTCATTGCAAAACACACAGCTATCGGGAATTGCCTTCTTTGAAGCTTGAAAGGTATTCGTTTGTCAGAGGGGGAAAGATTGATCCTTGGTATAAAAGTTCTAGTACCAATATTATTACCAGAAATCACTTTGGCTTCAATAATCCGATCACCAAGTTTTACGACTTGTAATCTTGTACCATTGCACAGACCGTTTTTCTGATCAAGGTTACGTAACAGCATGATAGGAACACCAACTTTTAAAACCAATTTATGATTCGGCATTCCTGAAACCTTAAGACCATTTAGAACATCGGGGGGGTAAACATTGTGTCGAATATGGTCAGTTACATTCTCAGATTGGCAGATGGAATCTGAACTTAGATACTCTTTATGATCACCAGGAAACATTGCTAATAAGGTATCATTTATCTCGTGAACAACGTCGTTCTTAGGAGCAAGTATGGCTCTTTCCTGAAAATAATTTGGATCATTGAACGATTCAAGTATCGACGGATACACAAAGTTGATCAGATTACCAATAGGGTTAGTGGACTCAGTAATCAAAAGTTCTTGAGGTATATCAATAAGAGCTTCTCCGTCGTTGCGACCACCAAGTTTTCCCTCGCCAATATCCAAAAGCCATTTAGCAAACTCTTTTGTCTTGTCAATATCACCATGATTCATGCCAACAGTAAGCCTCATGTTTTTTGTTAGCCTTAGTAACTTGCATTTATTCCATATATATGACGAACTCAGGGAAGCATTCACGATATCCTGTCTAGAGCCATTAGGAACAACAGGAAGAATCTGTCTAAAGTCACCACCAAATACAATTACCTTTCCTCCAAATGGTAAAGCTTCGCTATTTGAACAATCAGGCATCAATATATCTTTTAAGGTTCTATCCAATGCTTCAAAGGCATGTTTATGGATCATAGGAGCCTCATCCCATATAATAAGTTGTGTTTTTTTTAAAAGACACGCAAGTTCAGATCCAGGCTTCATGCGGCAAAGAGAATCCTCATTTAGATTCAGAGGGATGGAAAATCGAGAATGGGCTGTTCGACCTCCAGAAAGTAGCAAAGAAGCTATACCGCTTGAAGCAACATTTAAAACAATTTCAGACTTACTTCGAATTGCTGCCGACAATGTCTTCCAAAGAAAGGTCTTACCGGTGCCACCATATCCGTAAACAAAAAAGACACCACCTTTGTTTGTTCTAACAGATTCCATAATCTGATAAAAACATTACGTTGCTCATCTGTTAAAAGTAGTAACATATTATTCAACTCATCTTCCATGGTATTTTGGAAATAAGATAACTCCTCGTTGATCAATCGATTGTTAGACGAAGAAATAGACTCATCATCAGGATAAGGCATATTTGAATAGTTCCTCAGAGATGAATTATTACGAAGTAAGAACTTCTCAATCTCTAACAACGCCAAATTCTTTATTTCTTCGTCAGAATAATTTAAACCTGCAAACAAAATTGAAGATGTATTTAATAATACAATAATTCGTACTGTCGAATATTAAAGTATATTTTGGTAAATATACATAAATGAACTTGAAGGGTAAATAACAAAAAAAAATTTGTACAAATGAAGTTTTTTTTATGTCATTCATATAAAAAAATTATCAACAAAAAAAATTTAATTTAATAAATATATTAATTGAATATTAGATAACATGCAAAAATTAAAAAAAAGACATACCATCAACATTCAAATGTTTTTCTTGTCTATATAAATGTCATCCGATAAATACGTCCATGTTTTCTCCCATACAAAATCAGGTCTAGACAAACTACCAGACATCAGCATTGTTCCAAATAACGTCCGTAGATAAGTAGCACTTCCATACAAATTAGCTTCTTTGATAGCTTCAATGTACTCGTTATCATCGTCCAAAAGCCCTAGCGCATAGCATGCGTCCCTGAAAGTTGGATACAAATTACCATTTACAGTACGAATATCTTCAAAAGATTTTGGTCCCTTTACTTTGTTCAATAATATTCTGAGGTAGTATGCTTCACCAGCTGAAGGAAACACCGAATGAATCCTACCGATTGAAGGATGTCGTTTCCTTATATCCCAACTGCGAGTTCTTAATTTAAAAACATACTTTGATGGAAACTCAACATAAGTAAGATTACGTGCCTCAGGTAATTTTTCGTTACACTTCATCCAAGATAAGAACATAGTAGAAGCAACAGATGGTTTGTTAAGAACCTCGTCAATGTCATCGTCTGCGCCATATACTACGTTTTGCTGACCAGGTAAATGGAACGGCAATCGAATAACTGCGGGATATCGATAATGAATATCATATGAAAAGATCCTCCAAACAGATTCGCATGCAGAAATATACCGGCAATCGTAATACTTTTCTATCTCATCGACTACAGGTTCCTGCTCATCCTGATTTCCACTTTCAACAACTCTAAGAGTAGTTCTATCTGGGCCTTTGTTAATGTACTTGAACAAATATTTGATAGAACCAACTTGATTGCACCATTCAACGTTAATATGCGCCTGGTATCTTTTTAACAAAACTTTACTATATGGAACAACATATCTATTGTCTACGTTCACACGTGATTTAACAACAGATAGGCCAGAATCCCTTCGACGGTAAACTGGAAATCCTTTTTTATCCAAACATGTTTCGTTAACAAATTTCTTAGGAAACTTCTTGGAACACTTACGATCGATCATGCAAGGACAATTCATATTGAGAGGACCACACGGACCATGAATCATGTAGTCTGCCACAAGTTTATATAACTCTGGATCCTCGGCTATGTCTGGAATTTCGGCAGAAATGATTGGATCTAGTTGGTCAACAGATAGAATCTTGCTGTCAGAATGCATGAATACACATATGTGTGCATGAGGAAGTCCGCGTTTTTGAAACTCAACAGTATAGACAACTACAGAGTACAACAACAAATATATAATAAATTAGAACGAAAAAGTAACTTATATTATCAACATTAAAGAGGTCTCAATCCAGACACGAACAGCAAACGTCCAATGTGTACTATGCGTGAGTTCTTTGCTTATAGACTACAAGATCGTGTCGATAAGTTTTCTTTGATTCATAATTCAAAAAGACTTTTCCAACAATTTGTTGTTGATGCTTACACTATGATTGAGAGTGAAAGGTTGTTTTACATACGGCGACAACAAACTCATTTGAGGTCAGAAACTGTTCAGAATATTCAGAATGCAAGTAATGCTGGAAAAAAAAGATATGTCAAAAATTGGAACACGTATCTTTATTCCATCTTCCTTCACTGGCGGTTCTCGATATATGATGCAAAATTACTTAGATGCAATGTCTTTGTGCAAATGGTTTGGGTATCCAGATTTTTTCATCACTATTACGTGTAATCCAAAATGGCCGGAGGTGCAAAGGTTTTTAAAAGATACAACGATAAGGCCTGAAGATAGACCGGACATTTTGTGTCGAATTTTCAAGATAAAACTAGATGCCATAACAAAAGAATTGAAAGAAGGCAAGTTGCTCGGTAGAGTTAATTCTGGTATGTTTATTTATACGATAACATCTAAAGGCTACTATTTTTAAATAACGTTACGTTTTTTTTATTAGTATTACATATCTTCTCCGTATGGAAATAAAAGAGGGTATTGTAGAGAAAGATAAGAAGGATGTAATTCACTTATGCGCTCAATCCGACCAGATCTTGTTTTCACTACTATATCACGATTCTCAACAGCTTGAGTCAGATCTCCAATAACTAATGCAGCAACTTCAGAAGCTTCAGGAAGGTTATATGTCCTACCATCTTTGGATCTTTTACCAATTAGACAAAGCTTCAAGTCGATGTAAGGGTTTTCGTTTAAACAATTTCTAGCTTGTCGATAAATTTTAACCAAAGCGTTGTTAGTGTCTAACATAAGTGTAAGTTCCTCAATGATCTGAACATCAAAAGCTGACTCAGTTATTGTAAAAGAAGTGTTTGAGCCCCTATAAAAGTAACAAAATGTATGGATTAGTAGCGATTATATATGTATTACTAACATTAATATCATATAAAATAAATCGACAATTATAGGTAATTATAAACACTATGAAATTAATACATACCCAACTGCATTTTGTCGATTAAATATTTCATTATCTGTGTCGTATATATACAACTGGCTGAATTTTGGCTCCTTTCCATCATCAGGTAATAGACTCCCAATAGTATGATAATTTTGACCACTTAATCGAAAGACATAAGGTGCATTTCCACGGTTGATAGTTTTGTCAATCCTTCCTCCCATAGATGTAAATGAGAACATAGAATTATAACGACGAATGTTTTTTAAAAAGAATTTGCTCTTCGCACTGACGCCAACATATAGATCTTTCAAAATTTCAGGAGGCTGCTTAAAATCAGGTAACAAAACTTTGCCGTATGAACAGCAAAGGAAATAGTTAGGTTTATTTCGCTTCTGTTCTCCCCTATCCGCCTCTGCTTTCCATAGCTTTGCGCTACACGTTCGACACATGATAATCTGGTCACCATGATCCAAGTAGTCTGTACATTTGTTTATTTCAGTTAAAAGATTAATGTTATTAAAAATAATAAATCTATGTTGTTAAAAAACAATATGAAAATAAATAATTGAAGCAGTATTAAATAAAAGAGGATTAACTATACCTTTTGAAACACCTTTTAAATGTTGATCAATGATATCAGCAACCTCGTTATCATCATCTGTTGTCAAATCAATAATAGGTATAGGTGTTAAGTTTCGTCGTTTTCTTACTAATTTCCGCTTTCCTGATGACATTCTTATCAATGGTGAAGGTTCGTCTGATGCTATAACAGTATTTGGTGGAATTGTAGACGATGAAGAAGGTATCATGACTGATGCTGAGTTGCTTGTAATGTTTCTTGGGATACCACTGGAAGATGCAATGTTTCCTATAAAAATTATTATAACAAATGATATAAAATCATATAATAAAAACATACTTAAAAAAATATATAATTTCGTTAACTATATATTAAAAAGCTTGATAATAATATTGGTAACTAAAATAAAATTAATGTACATAAATGACATGAATTAGTAAAATTTGAGAGATATAAAGTTGTTATGGTTTATAAAACACTTGATGATATAAGAAAAACACTTTATTACATAATATGTTAAAAACAACATTACTCGCGCATTACCTGAATTGAATTTAGATGAGCCGGAAGAGACATTGATACTTGAGAGGACGCTAAAAGAGGATCTATTCAACGTAAAAGTAGTGTTCGGACTAATATTCTCTTTATTTGGCGTATAAGAAGTTAGTGACGATTGAGTCTGTGTTGAATTTTTATTCAATCTTTTGCTATTCAAGTATATACGTCTGGCCTTCCTTCTGTTTGCAGCCTCATCCTTGTCTACATCACGTATAGAAACTCAAATGACATATACATTAGTTAAATTTATATAAATATAAATTTTGTAATAAAGTAAGTAGTATAGATTTGAAAATACCATTGGAAATATCATGTGAAGGATTTGTTGAAAAAGGAAGATTCGTATTATGAGTTTCCGAATATGATATACCAGATGAAAAATTGATGTTTATACCAGGCCTACATAATGATCTGTTATACACGGTAGATGTGGTTGAAGTTACATTTTCTTTATTATTATGAGTTGAATAATTTAGTGTGGATTAAGTCTGCGATGAGGTTGTATTGAATCTTTTACTGTTGGAATATATTCTTCTAGCTTTTGTTCTTTGGACAGGTTCAGGTTTGTCAATGTTGCTGCATGTATCAACTGAGATGATATATGAATTAGTAAAACAATGAAATGAACTGAAACGATAATTGAATTAATAATAGAACATACCGTTAGATATATCAGACAAAGGAGTTCCTGAAGTAACATTTATGTTACGTAAATCGGGACTTGATGCGGATGAACCTTTACGAATGTGAGACATTTTCTAAAATGCAAACTGTAATTAGTTGTCATATATTGTTGGACATAAGTTTATATATAATATATATAATAAATAATATATATATATAAAGATAGATAAAGTAAATGTATAATGAGGATAGAACACGTACCTTATATCACATGAAACCGGTAAGCATAATAGAACACTATTTCATACTTTGTCAAATTCGATGATGATGTTCTTTGTTGTGAGAAGAAATGAGGTACATATAAATAAGAATACATGAGAGTGTATTCAAGTAGTGAAAAGGAAATAACCTTATATGGATATAAATTTAATTGATAGTAATTAAGAAATAATGCATTATGGTGTACCCTAAATTTAAGAAATCTACATTATAGGTAATTAGCCGTTTTTTAAATAACTTATTAGTTGGATCATAAATACATATGGAATGTAGCAAAATCACATATCCGATAGGTATGCTTTCTATAATTAGCACACATGACCATATTTAAACAAAATATTTTTTAGTAACTAATAGTGGACACCATAAAGTCATGTAAAAAATATACTTAAAAAAATCTTATTTGTTTTTTCTACAGATTGTAAAATTTCGATAGTTGTTATCATAATAAATGTTCAAAGACAAATGATTTGTTATAATAAAAACCACATACAAAATACGCATATACTATTAATTAGTGTTAACTGAAATGTAAAAAAAAAGACATAAACAATAATTATTAGAAAAAAACAGGTACATTAAAATGACAATTATTACTCGATACCAAATATCACAACTTTCGAAATTCAAAACATGTATTGTCCGGAAGAAATAGTGTTAAGGAAATAAAAAAAACAGGTACATTAAAATAAAAATTATTACTCGAAACCAAATATCACAACTTTGGAAATTCAAAACATGTATTGTCCGTACCATCAAATAAAAACGATAAATCCAAACCACGAATTCAAACAATCAATTGTTATAGACGACATCAAGAAAAACCAACTTCTCAAAAGTCACCAAATATCTTAATGTTATGAAAACTTGAAAACTATTTCTCAACTTTAGGAATTAAGAGTTTCCTCTTCTCCGCACTGTTGAAATCCTGAACCTCTCCAGTCTTTTGGATCTTCGTTGCAGATGTGTGAGAATCTTCTTCAACATCGTAGACTTGAACCAAGTTTCGCTTCACTTCATCCTTAGCTAACATGGAATCAGGAGTATCAGTGAGATCCAATGAAACAGGTGAAACGGTGCTCGCCATGTTAGACACAGGAGTAGTGTTTTCGATTCTTTTGGAAGCAGAGTTCTAACAAAAGACAAATGTAACAGGTTACAATTGCATATCATATTTGAACATATATATAATAAAACAAAGAGGAAGAAAACAAAATTTGACACGAATACCTTGAAACCATCAGATGTCTGAGATTCAAATTCTGAAGCATCAACATTGAGAGACATATTTTGAGAAGACTGCATATTTTGTTCATATAAAAAAAATATAAACTACAGGAAAGTAAAATATTTTAAACGTAAATCAATAAGGTAAAAAAATTTATATAACATACAGTTATCTGTGAAGAGGATTGCTTCTCTTGAAGAACAGATATAACGTTAGGATCCACAGACAGCTTCAGTATACCGTACTTATGGATGTTATACTTCAAGACGTAGCCAGTAACATCAATTTTAAAAGCAGCAGTCTGGCCAACCAATGTGTCAACTTCAGCAGGAATCTTCATGGAATCAGAACGCTGAAAAATAGTAAAATATTTTATCATTTATGATGAAATTTTTTGTACATACAAAACATAACCAATTTTAATACAAAAAATAAAACTTACAAATTCAGGGTTAGCAGTAAGAATATCATCAACAGACTTTCCTAACAACTTCCGTGCTTCACGATCAAACAAAGTAAGTGTAACAGAAGCTGATGGGTCTTGAACTCTAAGTTGAATCTTAAACCTATTGATAGCATAAGTACATATTTTAAAACCAAAAACAAATGTTATACTTAAAAAATTTGAGGGTTCAAAAGGTCTATTGTCTTACTTGAGTGAAGAAGTTATAGTTTTAAAAGCACAACGATCAGATACACAGGTTCTGAAGTTATAGTTTTAAAAGCACAACGATCAGATACACAGGTAAGAACCTCCTTTGTAACAGCTGAACCTGATTCCTGGGTGTCCTCACTCAGATTAACAACTTTGTTGATCTTCTTGTTACATCTATTACAACCCTCATAGAACCATCCTTCATCTTTGTAAACACCCAGTATATTACCCAGAATAATGACCTTGCAAACCTGCATATGTATATGACAACATAAAAAAATATAAAGTAAAGTTTTACGGAAAAGTTTTAAATTATCAAAAAATGATACCGTCTTAAGCGAAAAGACATCACAAATATTCATAAAGTCTTTGCTTTGCAAGATTTCCTCTTCAACAGATTTTGCCATGGAACCAAGGCTCGTGGATTCACTGACTTCAATAGAATTTTCAAACAAACTGTTGTATAGAAAAAATAAAAATTTATATTTTTATAAGTTATACATTCATCATAATATGGATATTAATTCAATTAATTCAATAGATAAGATAGATAAGAAATAATGTGTACAATTTTTTTTTCATACCGGTTTCTGAACTCATCGACTTCAGGACAATCATGATTGCAAAAAAGACGACTAACGGTGTATGAATTGTTAACATACGCAACCCCTATAAATAAACAGTTGAATGTTAGAAATAATAAATATATAAAATAAGTAAGATTTTAATAAAAAAAAGTTATTAAAGAAAGAAAACAAACCATTCCACCACTTGACCTTGCCAAACTGCAATATAATGATTGCATGAATATTTTTTCCCTTGATACTCTCAAAAAACGACAAAACTTTATCACAGTATTGATCCCACAGAGTAAGAAATACCGTCCGACCCCTAAGTAATTAATCAAATTCATAAAAAAATGGTATAAATAAAGTTGGATAAGTTTCATTATATAAGTATGGTAAAAATATACAAACATATTAATTGTAACAATAATATGTATACTGGATTTTAAAATAAGGGTTAATTGCTTACTCCAGATCAGATATCTCTATAGTAACCTTAACAGCCTGCTTTCCAGTTAATTTGTTAGTTACAGTCTCTTTAGGAAATGATCGAACCAAATAACCAATAACATCTACAACAATAAAAAATAGATCAATAAGAAGACGCCACACAATGAAAATAAAAAATATTAATTAAAAAAAGAGTAACATCTTTTTAAAAAATACTATAACATACATACCTACTGTAGAGTTTGAAATACCATTACTGTTCAAGAGGTCCGCAAAACTCAAGAAATCAAAACCATACGGTGATCCACCAATATCCTCACATGGAATAACTTCGGTTGTCCCCTGGAAACATAGCCTATTTTGATTGTCAACATACCTGTACGTAGAGTTATTAAAACCTATAAATGGATTCCTGATAATCAAACATTTCTTTTCAACTAATGACGGGCGAAATTGTGGTAAAACTCTATTCAAGCATGTTGCCTCCATCTTTGTCCCCTGTATAACGTATGAAAATTATACTTAATAAAGTATAAATTTAAAAAAAAATTCATATATATATTTAAAATTTGATAAAAATAAAATAAATATACCTCTTCGTCCATTAGAATCATGTCAAATGAGTATAACTGACTGGGATTCCTCCTTTCAGGGTGTTCCCAAACCCTGATCACCCTAACCTTGACAGAAAACCGCTCTTGAAAGGCATCAACAGCTCTGAACATAGTAATGTTATGGTTCTCCATTATATCTATCAGACGAAATAAAACGTATTTCAATATACGAATCAAGATAACTAAAGAATATGAATCTAAGTAAAATAAACAAAATGCATAACAATTTTCGAAATACAGAAATAGTTTATAAGAAATCTTTTAAATCAAAGAAGTCAAAGAAGTTTATAATATGGTTCTATAAAAATTGTACGATGAAAAATTAGAACGTAACCAAATAATGCAGTAATATGAATGACACAATGCGGAAATGGATGAAGTTTTGAAATAATATTTATAGTACCAAAATGAAAAGGTATATAAGGAAACAATCAATTATTATAATAAAAATGATAAATTTTGAATAATCAAGCATCAAGACTCAAAATCAGCATCAGCAAACAGCAATCAAGATCCAATCAACAACATCTTCTAAATCAATACCAAAAAAATACTAAAAAACTGAATATGGATAGTATGACTTTGAATATTCTTTAAAAAAATATAATAACGAATTATTATTGATAAAATCAATTTGAAACTTCTTTCCAAAAATAAATGAATATTTTACGTGTATCATTAGTAACATAAACAAAATTTACGGTTGTTATATAAGTAAATAATACAGTAATCACCATTCCTAAAAATTACATATTGTTTCTAAAAATAAATAAACCTATTTTACTTATTGTATTCAGTATATATAGATATATAAAGATATATAGATATATAGATATATAGATATGATTGAACAGTATGAAGCAGACATTTATATGAATCACTTTTCCGATGTACAGTTTTTGTTATTAATGTATAATCGAATCATTTAAATAGAACATAAAAAGCAAATAACTATAATTGTGGTTATATATAATAAAATATACAAATGTGAAAGAGAGGTGCAATATACTTACCGATGCTTGTATTTGGATGTCTGATGATGAACAAAAAAAAGAGAACGCTTCTCAAGTTAACGTTTGAAACATTAAATTATAAACAATTTTCCATATATAATGAAAACAGGGCGATTAAGTATTGAAAGGAATATATAGGAAATCTGTGATGAGAAAAAGAAACAATCTGTCGATGAAGCTATCAGTCAGAGAGATTCGAATGAACTTTTTTTAGGAGTCGTTGACATTGCTAAGGAGTGTAAGAAAATTATATAACTTAACATTTCCTGAGACTCCTTGGCAATATCAACGACGCCTCTATGTTCCAAGCAAATCATATTGACTGATTTTTTATTCAACTGAACGTTTCTTCTTAACAAAACAGGTTTGAATTGGAAATATACCTTACTGAATAAGTCACAGGGATATTATAATACAATACGTTAGTAAAAAAGCATATACCTTAATGTATACATCAATGTAGACGGCACAGGAATACTATAAACCTACAAAAACATGTTTGAATGCGAATTAGACATCAGATTCTATACTGAAAATCAACAGTAATGTTAATTATCAACCATGCAACAGAGCTTCAATGAAAAACAGATACAGGCTAAAATTAAAATTAAAAATAAGAAAAAAAACAACAACTCAAACAAATCTTCTATTAAAAAGAATATGTTCAAATAATTTATGGTGCATACAATACAAAATCAGTCAAAATTAATAATTTTTTAACGTTGAAATTGTAAAATGAGGTAAACATTTTATATTTTATATTAAGCTTATATAGATAAAAGCGAACAGTATGAAGAAGACAGATATATGAATCACTTTTCCGATTTACATTTTTATTAATTAATGTATAATCTAACTCAAAATATTTAGGTTTATAATAAAGAGTAATAAACAGACATGGTAAAATATCTTAATATGTTTATTTATATTTACTAACTATGATAACTATGATGTTAACATCAGTTATTAACAAATGTTTTCTATATGTAATATGGATTAATATTGTAAAATTTATTTCTTTATGGTTTATTTGGATCAATCTTTTTAAACATTGTTTTTCTATTCTAATCATACACAGTAAAAATTTAATATAACTTGATATTAGGATAACGGGCAATTCAATAATGGGAACACAAACTAATAGTCCAAACATAGGTCAGATAATATAAATTGTAATAACTAAAAGTTTAAAACTATAAAGTTTGTGATAAAATTGTATAGACATAAGTAATTAATATACGTATCATATAAAAACCAAAAAAAACAAACCCATAATGTCAAAGGAGTACTAAATATGGTTCAAAGGAGAAACAACCCTTTCTACACTCAAAACTTGTTCAGTTTCGTCAAAACAAAAATAAACCGTGTCACCCACCTTAATGCCAGCAATGTTCATTAATCTCGACCAACTACTTAATGCATAACAATAACCTTCGAGTCTCGCTTGACGTATAGTACCATTAGGAAATTCCTTTTGAGGATTAAGATGCAAAAGTCTGATTGTGATACTTTTAACACCCAAATCAAGTTTAGCCTTTATGGAAACATCATCAGGAAGCCGCTGTATTTTATTTAAAAATTTAAATTAATAAGAACATCAATCTTATATCTTATATAAGTTATGTATTATGTAAAAAAAGTATATATTTAATATTTATTAGTAACTAAAAAGATATTACAACTTACAAAATAGTCAGCAGCCATTCGAACAAAACGAATAATATGTCCAGTGGCTTGTTCAGCAACAGCAGTGGGAGGCAGATCTTGAAGAGAATCAATAGGTGCAATATCAACCTGAAACTTACATATAAAATTTGTTAGATTTAATAATTCAAATAATCTATTATTATATTTATATTTTAAATATAAATAATAAACAAAAAAAAAATACTTACATCATCGACATGTACATGATCAAAGTTCATTTCAATACCATTTTTATCAAATACTCTTAAATGGAAAGAATGACCAAACCATTTTGTAAATAAAAAATAAGAACCAGCCTCCAATTGATATTGAGTAACTATCACATCAATACCCGCTGTAAAGCAGACTTTACCATTACAACTTTGAACTTTAACATGAAACTCTTTATTGCCTAAATACATAGTTGAAATTATATCAGCAACCGTATAATCATGAGACTTTGAAAGGACAGAATCAGGTATCACCTGTATAAATGAAAACACAAATTTTAAATAAACATAAGACTTGTAAACAATTATGAAAAAATGTAAATATAACGAAAAAATAAGCAAAATATAGATATATTAAAAAATATTCTTACAGTAAATTGAGAAGGCGTAGCTACAATGGATGACCAGAAACAAATAGAACTCAAACCATTTACACAGTATGTTAACTTGAATGTTGTAGAATCCAAAGGAGTGAAGATTACAAAAGTGCTAGCTTTAATTCCTAAATGTGTAATGACATCAGACCAACCATGGAAAAGGAAAAAGATTCCTTTTGCTTCACTTATGTAAACAGTAAATTTACGGTCGTCGTCTGTTTCTATATGAACATTAGTAGGAGCCATATAGACACCCTATAATTTAGTCGTCGCGTGAGAGGGAAGAGCCTTATAAATAAAACAATTGAAAATAAATTTTAATTAAAAAATATAATAAACAAAGGAATATAATGAAAAGGAAAAATATATATAAATATGATATATGTTAGAAATTATGAATTACCATAATAAATTCATCGGCTCTACTCAAATGCCTACAGAAAGATGGCTCCCTGCTACTGATTTGAATTATAAAAATTATATTACGTTCAGATAAACATAAACATTCAGATAAACATAAACATAAACATATCTAACAAAACAAAATACACATACATATTATACAGATTATAAACACAAACTTAAATCTTTCAATAAACCTAAAAAATTTTAAAAATCAACAACCATGTAAAAAAAACTATAAAATGAATTCATAGAGATGATATGTAGAATAACCTAATTAAAAAATGTACATTAATAATTACTAATACACCTGTTAGACATATAAAATACTTATCAAATCATAACAATCAAATAAATATACATAATTTCCAATTTAAAAAATTTGTATAAATACAGTTACATATATAACACAATAATTATAAAGAGTAGTACAAAACATATTGTATTGTAGAATATATAAATATTACCTTGATGAACTTCCTGACATATTCAAAACCTACACACAACAGTTACAAAAAAAAAAAAAAATATCATGATTACATATTCAAAAATTTTAAAATTAAAAAAACTATAATAAAAAACAACTTCATAAAATCAAAAAATTTCTGAAGCAGTAACCTGTTTGTTTGAAGAAGATCTATAACACCTGATGAAGAATCAAAAAAAAGGAAGGCAATAACAAAAGACTATGATTAGTCAATAGATATAAAAGATAACAGATTAAAAGATTACGTATTACAGGAAGAACATATATACCTTGTATGTCCGAAGAATCGATATAACACCTTATGAACATTCAAAGTACAAAAAGGAAAAAAAAAAACCCTAAAATCAGAATTGATAACAAATTACAGATAAAAAAATTAGATCTGATGAGAAGTTGTACATACCGTCGATGTTTCAAGAATCGTGGTTAGATCTGATGAATAATCGACAGTCGATCGATAGATAGGAAGGTTAAAAAACCCTAAAATCACAAAGAGTATAAGAGAAGAAAGAAAAATGGGAATGATAGACGGTTTAGTGTGTTAAATATGGAACGAATATTAAGGACCCGAATGGGTAGGTGGATCCCGTGTCGGGTCATTGCAAGAATATGAGGAGATGTGTATTTTGGCGGGAAAAAGAGGTATGGAGGCCCTAGTAGGTGGACATGTGTCCCCTAATTAAGGCTTTTATTAGGTTGTATAGATTAGTTTGTAAAGAGTACAAACAAAACATTAAATGTTACACATAGTAATATAATTCAATATTAGTTTGTAAAGAGTAGTGTTTATTCTCAATTTTCTTACTTTGATGAGGGTGTGTGGTGAGGGCGGGGAAAACTTCATCGGCGTGGACGCAATGATAGTGATGAGATGTATTGTTTTGATTGGGTGGTGAGGTTTTTATTGATTTTTTTTTCTTTTTAAACATAAATTGAATATAAAAGTTTATACCACGTGTCACACCACGCCATCATTCCACGCTCCACCTCACCCTGCACTTTTTTGGTCTTGAAGGGGAAATATAACACTGCTGATGTGGCGCTTCATGCCCCTTCCACACCGTGTAGGTTAATGGAAACAAGTTAAACAAAGTGTTTAAAAGCAAACTAAGTTTTAGAATAAAAAAGTTAAGCTAACTATTATGATGAAGTGTTATCACCAATTAATCATTCTAAATAATAAGTAAACACACAAGTCATAACTATTTCTATCCTAAAAAGTTATATAACTTACCAAAATATAAAAATGTAATTGATGATGATAAATGGATGATTTCATGATTCATAAACAACATATCTTCATCCATATTCAATGCATCTCCAACCCATTCATCTACACACATATAGTATTCGTTTAAATATTCAATGCATCTCCAACCCATTCATATATACACATATAGTATTCGTTTAAATAATTCATATTTACTAATGAAATTAAGGTCGGGAATCCATCGGGTCAAAAATGGAGGCAAGAACAAGATAATAAATTTAAGTATTAGTATGTATTTTCTACCAATTTAAGTATTACTCTTCAATATTTTCGGGTTAACCACTTTTGTTGTAGCATTTATGTAGTTTCTAGCAATTTGATTAGGTATTCGTAAATTGTTAGAAATCAAAGTAAATCGGTTAGCTTTGGTTGGTTCAAGCTTTGTTTGGTTTGATCTAAGGTTTGAAAATTTTGGATTTAATAATCTTGACTGTTTGAGCATGAAATTGGTCGTGTAAACCAAACCATTAAATTTATTTATATTATTTATCTTTTCATTTGTTGTTAATAATAAGGACCAACCTTTACGGAAAAAAGACAAAGTGGTTCAAAGTGAAAATCGGAATTGTTTTGGCCAGTCTGACCGACATTGTATATAGTGGTCGACCCATATTATCTATCAAATAGAGTAAGAACCTTAGGTGTGTTCAAAAAACTCGCAGCTCACTTGAAAAAAGCTTATTTGTAAATGATCCGGCTCGGCTCAGCTCAATTTGTAAAAGAGCCGAACTCGAGCTAGGCATAGCTCGGCTTGTGAGCCGGCTTGATTTTTTTTATATAGATTAATTTTAACTTTAAGTGTACTCAATATAAAAAAAGTGTGGGAGGGGGTTGAAGTATTAACATTCTAAGTTTAATTAATCAATAACATATAACAATATAGGAAAAGAAACAAAATATATACACATAATACTTTTAATATATTTTTGGGTTTTTAAAATATTAGAAAAATAAAAATAATACATATACATATATGTGTAATTTTTATTTTGTTTTTTTGTTATCAATATTTATCAAAGAAATTAAAAAGATTAAAAATAAATATATTCACGAGCCGGCTTGAACATTTTACGAGTCGAGCTCGACTTTTGAGCTTGATAAAATAAAGGAGTCAAGGCGAGCTGACTCATTTAAATTTGATCTCGATCTCAACCTATCTTGGCTGACTGAAATATCATTTAAGTTAAGCAAATTTCTTACATTGTTAATAGGTTGGATTGAAACGACAAGATTTGAAAACCATAGTGATTCCTAGATAAAAGTATATTTTTTTGGCTTAAAGTGAGAATTTTGATCAGATACATATACAAAAAGCGAATTTAACTCAACACGAATAATTATTATGAACTCGTTAGAATTATATATGATTTATAGACTCATGTATGATTCTAAAATATAACTTTTTCAGTGCAACCCAAGTAAGGGATTAACCAAATCAAACCATTTGTGTAATGTCTAGCCTCTTGTGTCATCAATATTATCAGTTTTGTCCAAAAAAAAAAGCTCACAGTTTTTGTTTTGATTGCCCAAATAAAAACTTCCTAAAGTTACTCATGTTAGTACCACTCATATATGAGCACATTTAACTATTTGAGACGAGACACATTTGCGATATTTGAGACAAGACATTCTTTGTAGCCCAATATTTTTGTTATGGACAAAACAGAATAAACCAATATATATGATTTGACTAAGTTACAATTTCTTTCTAAGGATTCAAAGATGTTTGGACTAGGGGTGGTAATTCTTGACACGACCCGTCAATTTGACCTGAACCCAACACGAAAAAACAGGTTTAGGTCGACTAACACGACTCGTTTACAAAAACGTGTCGGGTTTGGGTTGATCTGTATTAAAAACGAGTCGGGTTCGGGTTGATCCGTATAAAAAACGGGTTGACCCATTAACCTGTTTAACTATTTAGATTTTTTTTTATATTTTGTTTTTACCGTTTCTATTTTATATGGCTAGTTATAATAATGTTAATTTTGACATATTATATTATTTATTTGTTACACTCATACTCATCATTAAACATGTTATCCATAACCCGCTAAAAACCCAACAAATCGCTTATAAATCGTCAACTTGTATGACTCATTTAAAGATATGGGTTAAACGGATCGGTTTCGGGTTGACCCGAATTTATATGGGTCGGGTTAGGGTTGAAATCTTTGACCTGAATAATAATATGGATCGGGTTTGGGTTAAACATTTCAACCCACCAACTCATAACCCGCCAACCCAACACGATTGACACCCCTAGTTTGGACCATACCTATGCATAAGACCAAAGGGTATGGGCCTCGTCTCCGGCCCATCCCCCTCGTCATGGATCGTCCCACACCGCCCCCTGGGGCCCGTCGCGGCGCCATCGTCCTCTACGAGATGTTGGAGACGGAGCGAATGGTTTGAAAAAGTGGACCCCCTTCCACGGTAACATCCCTTTTTTATAAAAAAAATAAATAAATAAAAATCACCCCACCACTATATATTCAACCTTTTCACCCCATTTTTTTTTACCAAAAGCTTCCACTTTTCACCCCATTTTTATAAAAAAAATTCTCTCCCAACCTTAAAAAAACTTATGGATCCCTACAACCCAAATAATCCCAACTCAAGTTCACTCCCGTTTTCGTCACCCGGCTACAAACCCGCCATGGAAAACTCTTTTGCGGGTTACCAACAAATACCCAACGCTTTCAACCAACGAAACCAATACCCTATGCAACAACCCAACATTCCGTTCAACCAAATGCCATATCAAATGCAGCAGCTAATGCAAAACCCGCTAAATATGCCATATCAACCACCGCCACAAGCTCATCCAACACAAATCGAGGAAGAAGATGATGACGTTGAGGTTGTGCCAGAAACGCAACCTGAACCTTCAAAAAAGAAAAATACAAAGGGAAAAGTTAAAAAAGAAGACGCGGCCGCCAAACAACAACAACGGCCATGGTCAAAAATTGAGGGAGAGGCGTTGGCGAAGGCATATATTGGCTTGTCAACGTCTCCTATAATCGGTAAAAATTAATTTTTTTTGTGCATTATATTATTATTGTTATTAAATATTATTTGTACATTATATTTTTTTAGAAAATATTATTATTGTTACTAACATTTATTTGTACACTATATTTTTCTAACAAAATATTATTATTGTTACTAACTTGTAGGTAACAATCAACAAAGCGATGGGTTTTGGCAAGAAACCCTTGATATATTCCACGCGATTATGGAACAAGGTGAGTACAGAACCGTTGATTCTATCAGCTCCAAGTGGCGCAAGATGAATACGTTGATCCAACACTTTTGTGGGTTTTATAACACAACGCTCACCAACAAACCGAGTGGGTGGAACAACGAAAATGTTTTCAATGAAGCGTTGCGTTTATACGAAAATAACATAAAACTTCTTTCCCACATCTCCGTGCTTGGCAAATTGTAAAGGATAATCCAAAATGGAAGGCAAATCCAAATGAGGTTGCAAGCGCAAAACGAGCAACCAAACGGTAAAACTTCCGAGTCAGGAAGTTATAGCGTTGGAGGTTCAACCGGTCGTTGCCAAATAAATATCAACGACGAGCCCGAGTATGACGAGGAGCCGATTGGAGAGGAAGAACGTCCCCCAGGAAGGGACAAAAGTAAAAAGATAACGGCTGAAAAAAGGAAACAAGCCGATCAGGAAGTGGTGGTGGTTCGAAGTTGGAAGGTATTATGACCGAGTTGAAAGCATTCAACCAAACCTTTACCGAGACGCAAACCGAGAAGGTAAATGTGAAGAAACTACAAGCCGAGAAGAAGCAAAGGAGGCAAGAAGAAGCGCAGCAGTTGGAGGAATGGAAAATAATGACCATCGACCTTCGCAAATATCCCGAGGAAGACCGTCACATCTTACAAATGATGAAGGAAAAAATTAGGAAAAAATGGAGTGAGGGAGTGTAGTTTTTTTTTTTTTTTTTTTTAAATGTAACTTTAGTTTTTTTTAAGTGTGTTTTTTTAGTTTTTATTTAAATGTAACTTTAGGTTTTTTTAAGTGTGTTTTTTTAGGTTTTATTTAAATGTAACTTTAGGTTTTTATTTAAATGTGAGTCTTTTATTTACTTTGTTTTAATTAATTAATTAAATCAAAAAAATAATAATAAAAAATAAGTGAGGACCATCCACCACACCCTTGGATAGTCCCCAAAAGAATGATTCTCCGCCTTTGATTAGTTGACGCCTACGTAACAAATGGTACCTTTGCGAACTATCCTCACCATACCCTTTGTTCTAACACACACCCCTTTCAATGGACTGAACTGTGACACTAAATCTCATAAGCCGACAATATTGTACATTATTGAATACTCTCTCTAGGAGCCATTATTGTAATTCACTGTTTACTCAAAACTCAAATTTCAAAATTTACATTAACCCCCTCAAACATCGATACACACACAACTCCCCATCTCTCTCTCACGTACGATTATGCGTGTAATACACACACTAACACACTACTAATACTGTGTGTTATACTCTCTTCAGTGTGTGTGAGAGAGAGTAGAGAGAGAGAAAACATCGCTTTCTCAAGAAATCTCACAACTTTTTTGCTCAATCTTGTTTCTTCATTCTTCTAACGTCTATTTTCCCGGTGACCCGTCTTTTACGACGTCGTTTAGGGTTCAAAGAACTCTACTATGGCTAAATCTTGGAATAAACCATGAAGATCACCGGAAAAACCGATCTTTCAGCCATCAAATCATCAAAAGTTCCAAACTTTACACCAGATTCGGATCTTTTACAAAAACCCATTTCAAAAAAACATTCGGCTCGGAAAACCCGGAACTCCGGCGGCGGTTTACGGCTGAGGAGCACCGGAATTCCGACCGCCGGAAAAAGGGGTTCACGGCCGGAGACTCCGCTGCTCCGGTGGAAGTTTGTGGAGGTTAAAGAGGAAGAAAAAGAGGAGAAAAATGATGAGATTGAGAGTGAAAAACAGTCTGATTCTGGACGGAAAAGTCGCCGGAGGGAGGCGGTGACGACGGTGTCGGCTAGGAAGTTGGCTGCCGGACTCTGGCGGTTGCAGGTGCCGGAAAAAGGGGTTTCCGGTGGTGGTGAGTTGTGTAATGTTGCAAAGAATAATGGGTTTGGTTTTCAGGTAAAGAAATTGTTGAACTTTTTTTTTTGTTTAGTTTAGAGGCATTGTAATGTGAATAATATTGTTAGTTCTTGAGTTCTGATTATAAAAAAATAAAAAAAAAATAAAAAAAACCCTAATTAAAGAACTATGAATTTAGGGATTAGGGTTATTTCGTTGCATAAATATTGTCAATCATGTGAAAAATTCTAATAATAAGGGCTATTTGGTATTTTGTTATTTACTTCAATTTTTTGTGCATCAATTCATTCTCTAATTACAAACCCTAATTAAATAACTGTTAAATCAGGGTTATTTCATTGCATAAATAATGTCAATCATGTGAAAAAAAATTAAATAATTAGGGGTTAAATCAATTTGCAACAATCTTTTTCTGCCCATTTTTTTCTCTAATTACAAACCCTAATAGTTAAAGAATTATTAAATTAGGGTTACATTAATTTTTTTTTTTTTTTCAAATCATGAAGAAAAGCTGTCCCCAAATCTGTCCTTTTTGATAATTTTCTTCAAATTGATTGACTTATTGAACAATGGAACTATTTTGGATTTTTGGGCATTGGTGTTTCAAGAATATGATTGCTTGTTTGAAAATGTAAAAGCTCATAATTTCAAGATCTTTTAGTTCATATGCTAAAATGGTCCTGAAAAAAGGTCTACATTTGACTTTTGGGTGTCCGATACGATGAAGGGTCGTTTGTTTGCTTCACGATTGTTAACAAGCCACGTATTTGTGTAGATATTTGAAAAACTGTTGAGTTTCAAATAAATAAAAACTTGATGTTGACTTGGAGAATCAATTTAAACTTGATGTTGACTTTGAATGATGTGTTTGTTGCAGCCTGCAATTGATCATTCGGGGATCCATTCGCCTGCCCGTCACAATAGAAAGTCGTTTGATTCTCGTATGAAAGAGGTGCCACAAAGCCCTAATTCTGTTACTGGATCAAGAAATAAGTTTCTTCACAAGGTATTTTTACTGTTCTGTAATTTACTGATTAACTTTCTCTCGATTCGAAAATGAAAGTAGTTTCAAGTTTGTTTGATATTCAAAGTCTAAGTTCGGCCAACAAATGAAACCTAAAATTTAACATGTTACAATGACCGTTGATCTTATTTGTCTCCGATATTAATATTTATATTAATGCCGAACAAGAAAAAAAGGATGATGTGATATGGCTTTTGTCTCGGTCCCAAAAGTAGACAATGAACAAAAATGGTGTAAACTGATGGAATAACGTTGTGTTTGGATGTGCGTTTTCGAAAACCAATAAAGCTAGAAATGTGTAGATAATTTACCTTTATCTCGGTTAATTATATGTTCTACTTTTATGATCTTCTAGCTTGAACCAACGTTCCATTTTTCGAACTCTGCAATGGAGGGTGCAACCAAGTGGGACCCGTGTTCATGGAAAGCGTCGGAAGATGTAAAAAGAATCTACGGTGAATCAAAGCATCTAGAAGAACAAGTAGGGGTGATGTCGGTGGTGTCGGGGCTCGAATCAGAGCTCGAAGCAGCCCAAGCGCGCATTCACGATCTCGAAACCGAAAGACGGGCTTCAAAGAAAAAACTTGAACAGTTTTTAAAGAAGTTAAATGAAGAACGTGCCGCGTGGCGGAGCCGAGAACATGAAAAGATCCGTGCGGTTATTGATGATATAAAATCTGAATTGAACCGGGAAAGAAAAAACCGACAGAGAATGGAAATCGTTAATTCAAAGTTGGTCAACGAGTTAGCGGATGCTAAGTTGTCTGCCAAACGGTACATGCAAGATTATGAAAAAGAACGGAAAGCAAGAGAGTTGACGGAAGAAGTATGTGACGAATTAGCTAAAGAAATAGGTGAAGATAAAGCGGAAGTCGAAGCGTTAAAACGGGAATCCATGAAAATGCGAGAAGAAGTCGACGATGAAAGAAAAATGTTACAAATGGCGGAAGTTTGGCGTGAAGAACGCGTGCAAATGAAGCTCGTTGATGCGAAAGTAACACTCGAAGAGAAATATTCTCAAATGAATAAGCTAGTAACGGAACTTGAAGCTTTCTTGAATTCGAAAAGATCGGATCTTGATATAGAAGAGACCAATAGAGCCGAAGCGCTAAAACAGTGTGCTGAATCGGTTAACATTCAAGAAATTAGTAATTTTAAGTATGAGCCCGCGAACCCAGATGACATATATGCAGTTTTCGAAGAGGTTAATTTTGCCGAAATGAATGCAAAAGACATTCAACAGTTCGATAAAAATGGCGGTAATGTAGATGATGAAGATGACGATGATGAAAGTGGGTGGGAAACGGTGAGTAATCTTAACAACGAAGGATCAAATTATTCGCCGAACGGAAGTGATCCGTCTATCACCAAAAGCACCCGAAGAGAATGGGAAGAAAACGAGGGGACGCCAATAACCGAAATAACTGAAGTGTGTGTGGTACAGAATAATAAAGTTCCGAAAAAAGGGTCTTCGATTTCACGGTTATGGAGGTCATCGTACTCGAGTAACGGTGACAATTGCAAGATTATATCGATGGAGGGGTTAAACGGGCGGCTATCAAACGAAAGCCATCTTTCAAACGGGGCCCACCTTTCACCAGACCGTAGCTCGGGGGTGAGCGCGTCTGACTGGAGTTGTTCACCGGGGTCCGGTAGCAACCCGCATATCACAAAAGGGATGAAAGGGTGCATCGAGTGGCCTCGTGGAGTTATGCAGAAAAATAGTTTAAAGGCAAAGTTATTGGAAGCGAGGATCGAAAGCCAAAAGGTACAGTTGCGCCAAGTGTTGAAGCAGAAGATATGAACTTTAAAAGAAAAGAAGAAAGGACGTTTTCGCGTCCGTGCTACTGAAAAACGGTGATCTTGATGCTCGAGCTTGTGGCTTTAAAGGCGATTCGTGTAAAATTTTAAATCTTGAGTATCTATTTTGTAGGTAATTTATGTTCAAGATGTTGCGATATTGTTGTTCGGTTGTAGGATTATAATGTGGCATATGAAATGAAACCGGGACCATGTTTTTGGATCCGTTTTTCGCTCGTATTTGTTTTGTCGCTTGGTTTCTTGTTATGTTTTGATCATGTGCATAGGATTCATAAAGACTTGTTATGTTTTGATCATGTGCATAGGATTCATAAAGACTATGAAACCGGGACCATGTTTTCGGACATTGTTATCGCCTTATTAATCTTGTTTTATAGGTTGTTTCATGTGTCTTCAATCCCAGGTTTCTTCTTCTTCATGGCTAGAGTTTTTCAACCTGCCACTAAAAGATATGTTAAGATAGTATGAAATTGTTCAAATTACTGAATTATAAGAAATTACTAGACATGTAATGAGTATACGATATTTTAATTAAATTTTTTGAAATGAGTTTAATATCGGATTTTGGGTAATGGTCAACCGTTACTTTTTAACCACATATGACCATAAATGAATATACTCAATAACTGCGTGTATACCCATGAGCCTGATAAGTAACGTGTATCAGATAGGTAGGAGATATGGTTTTATAATGCGCATGGTCGCATTGCTAGGAACTGCTCTATACCCGGTCCATTGTCGACCGTGTTGTTATTGAGGCTAGGTTCTAGTATTTTTCTTACTTCTTAAAACGAAAAATAAATTTACTAAAAGTTCCAAATATAGTTGCTATAACTTATTTAACAATAACAGTTCTAGACTCAACTTTTACATCAATTCAACACAACTAAGGATGTAGCATGGTTAAACACGAAAATTCTGAGTTGAACCGTTGACTTTGGAAGACACCATTGGTTACTTTTTATGATTTGAACATTTTTTTTTTTTTAATATTTAGGTTATTTAGTGTGGGCTCACGCCCCCTGCAACATCATCTCCATAGCGTCCCAAACACCGGGGCGTTATGGAGGGGCGCTATGGCCACTCCGCCGAGTAGATAACGAGCGCTAAAGGATGATTTGGGGGCCCACGTGCATGTTATCCAATCATATTTCTTTCTTGGCCTCTTTTTTTCGAATGAGGCTTTATTCCACACCATTGTTACCCTAAAACCTACGTAAAAGGCCTAGTTTAATTTAAAAGCAAGAAGAACTTTTCTTTTATCAGTGGTTTTACCTAAGTGGTCGAAAAGGTCTCAATCAGGTAAAGCCTACAACGTAAAAGAAAAGTCTCACAATCTTTAAAATTGGACCATACCCCTAAACGGGTCAAAGATCCGCCCCTAAGGCGGGTCGTTAAACTAAATCATAGACTGAGAAGTTAAATAGTCAAAACCCGACCGATTTGTTTGAGTTTAGATGGTCTAATTGGTTTTAACGCCTTGCAAACACCCCTACCGACAACGATAATAAAGAAACAACAAAAAATGAAAAGAATCGTATTCTTTTAGCTATGTAACCAATAGTATCACATAAAAGAAACAGACAATTTCGCCCTCAAACCGCAAATTTAGACATAAGTTAACATGTGACAAAGGTTCAAGACAATTTGGGCAATTAACAAGACAAACTTATTGGTACAACAGCAATTAAATAACACAGATTCCCTAATTCCTTTATTTGTATTCTTGAAAGTTGACATGCCCTGTTGCTTGTGCATGTTCCACAGCTTCCTAGATTGTCAAACAAAAAAAAAAAAAAGTGGCTAAATATAAACAAAATGCCATTGGCTATAACAAGCAAAAGGGGTTCGTGTCATTCTAAGCGGGTTCGGGTTAAAACAAGTAATTTTGGTATGCATTGAAATGGCCCGAAACACGTTGAATTATTTTATAATTAATTAGCATGTCAAATTTGGTTAGAAAAATTATATTATTTAAAAAGAATTGACAAAATGATTTAGGAGGTTTTATGCATTAAAAGTCCTTTTAGTTATAAACATAATCCATACCCAGTCAAAACAGGTTGAAACACTTTGATCAATTTTTTTATTTTATTTATTTTTTTTTAAACTGAGGTCAAATATGATTTTACATTTAACAATAACCTAATTTGTTTTGATAAAAAAAATCAGGAGATTTTATAGATTAAAAAAAAGACTCTTTAATCAACTTTCAATCCGTTTGACCTATTTCTTTATAGCTAGTTATGTTGATTTTACTAGCTTGACCCGATAAACCAAAACCTAAATTGACCCATTAATAAATAAGCGGGTCGAACATGTCACCTCTAGCGATGAATTACATGTATGTTACTTAAACGCCTTACCTTTTGACCGATCACGCCAATTTGACAAACCCCGCAACGCAATGTGAAGTTGGCGGTATCAGTATAACTTCTTTTCCTATAATATGCCAAAAAAATCTAACATTATCAACAATGATTAACAAAAAAAAAAAAACTTAATGAACTACAAATTTGGTGTACCTCTGTTGATCCTTTACAAGATTTAGAGCAAGTGATTCATATGGCCCAATGGTCCTATCGGTATTTACAGCAAAAATCGTTTGATCGAATTCTTCAGGCGCTCCATCCGCAGGTGACATCTATGATGACATCAGCATTATATGAAACATGAATTTCATCTATGAACGACGCATTTTAAAATACATGCAAGAAGGTACAAACGTAATGTATGCATACAAATTAATAAAGAATGACATACAGCTAAAGCATCATAATGGAGTCCATCGTAGATTAACATAACCCGTTCTCGATAATTTTTTCCCTGTCAAACAATTATATATAAAGATAGGTTAACTGCAACAAATGAACAAAATATGAATATTTGATTATGATGGTTGTAAATGCCAACCTGCCCATACAAGTCACATCTTGTGGTTTGAATATCATATGCTGCAATTTCACGACCGTAATAATCTGCTAATATTGAAAGCTCTATCGCACCTTCATAAAAGTGGTGTAATTCATTTAGTTTTTGCAGGTCGAACAAACGGCATGCACATTCATGCCAAAAGCATACATGTAAATTAGCATACTTCTAAATTATTATTATTTTGGTCATTTGGTGGGGATTACATAATGGAAAAATAATGCATTTTAATTTTTGTAAGTATCTATGCTCGGTGATATATCCGATATATCGGTTAACGGTCCAAATGTAAAATATCGGTACTGATATTATCGACAATATTGAAGGATATATCACCGATTTTCCCGATATCAGTACCTTTCTTCTTAATTCTACCATTCGTCTTATTGCTGCTATTAGTGTTTACTGTCCAAATTAAAAGCCCGTCAAAGGCATATGAAATCATGCAAAGGATCCGAGCCCATCCAAATGATGTTCAGCGGGATAAACCCAAGTAGCTCTGGCCCATGATCCAAGAGACCCGAAACTAGTTAATCATGCTATCCTTACCTTCTAACCAATCGGCCAATCACGCTATCCTTACCTTTCAACCAACCCCTTCGATTCAGTTTCTGCAGCAGTATAAAATCTCGGACCCGATGGATGCCTACAGAAAAATTTGTTTTCCAGCAGTGATGGCAAGAATCCGCGAAATAATGTTCTTTCTCCTTTTTGTGTTCTTTCTGAATGGAGCTACGCGAGGGAAAGCTCAGCTTTCTACCCTGCCGCAAAAGGGGGCCGCTTTCTTCCCCCCAAAAATGCCAGTTCCGCGCGCCGTCAGGGCCTAGCAAGAAGCATAATTCTGTTCCAAAGCTTCGTTTCATTCCAGCAACAGTAGTCTATGGTTCGAAGCGCCGTGTTCCATCCGGCGCGAATCCTCTCTATAACTAGTATAGTGGAGGTCTTACTTGTATTGCAATAATGAAAAAATGTACGAACACAAAGCAAGTCAGTATAAGTCAGAAAATGTACTGACTTCTTGTGAATTCGAACTATAGACTACTGTTGCTGGAATGAAACGAAGCTTTGGAACATAATTATGCTTCTTGATAGGCCCTGACGACGGAACTGGCATTTTTGGGGGGAAGAAAGCGGCCCCCTTTTGCGGCAGAGTAGAAAGCTGAGCTTTCCCTCGCGTAGCTCCATTCAGAAAGAACACAAAAAGGAGAAAGAACATTATTTCGCGGATTCTTGCCATCACTGCTGGAAAACAAATTTTTCTGTAGGCATCCATCGGGTCCGAGATTTTATACTGCTGCAGAAACTGAATCGAAGGGGTTGGTTGAAAGGTAAGGATAGCGTGATTGGCCGATTGGTTAGAAGGTAAGGATAGCATGATTAACTAGTTTCGGGTCTCTTGGATCATGGGCTAGAGCTACTTGGGTTTAGCCCGCTGAACATCATTTGGATGGGCTCGGATCCTTTGCATGATTTCATATGCCTTTGACGGGCTTTTAATTTGGACAGATCTGGAGGGCCTTCTTGCATGGACTTGGGCTTGCTTTGATGATGGGCAGGCCTTTTCTTTGCATAGGCCTTCCCTATATATAGTACTGGGGCTAACGCGCTAGGTCGAGCGGTCGCCGAAGCTTGCTTGTTAGTATAAAACTAACGAAACCTCAAACCAACCAATATCAAGACTACTCGGGCATACTTAGCTTTTCCTCCTAAGATAAGAGCTTTCCACCAAGCTTGTCACTTTTATCAACCTCTTCACTAATTACCTAGTAACTTTGAAAAATGAATTTCCACTAGGGGTAAAGTAAAATAAAGGGAAGATGAAAAAACTACTACCCTAGCCTAGTAAGTACTTATCTATTTCGCGTGCCCTTCCTGTACTGACTTACTGTATACCGTTGTTAGTGGACTGACAGCGTCAGTTGGAAAGGGGCTTTTCTGGAGAAAATGAAAACTTGATTCATGTAACAGGCTTAAACGTAGTTTTATCCGTAATAAGATGCCTATTCTCTTTAGGGATAGAAAACCAATGTAGCTTAGCATACCTGGCAAGATACTTTAACCAAGGTATAGACCGGGAGTACTTACTCATAGGTTGCTTGACTTCGTGCCTATCACATCACAGCTTATACCTTTCATTTAAAGGCTCAAGCCTGGGGCGAAAGCCCGGTCTTCCTTCCCCTCCAGCATCTGCTCTCTAGTTAAGTAAGGTGAAAACATCGATTGAATTGAATTAGTAGAAAACTGCCTTAGAAGGTAAGATGATCCTAGAGGCAAAGCCTTGGATTCAATTCCAATTCTCCCCTCTGTAACTGCAGCTTCAGCAATTTCCTTAGTCAGGCCATTGACCGGGATTAGGTAGTTACAAAAGAAAAGCCCTTCCTTAGAAGTCTAAACCAAGGCATTCTGTTTCTAATACTCAAATCGAAATAGTCTTCTTTTCTACAGGCCCAGTCTCTTCTGATAAGTTCGGCAGCAAGGAAGTCTATTCCCTTGGATTCTATTTGGAATCCTTACCACCGGGGATTCCCCTATCCTCACAATAGGAACATACTGAGGCTAAACTCTAAGTCTTTGTCTTTGAGTAAGTTGCTATTGAGCTCAGCCCCTGGTAACATACTAAAGAATCATAAGAATCATATCCTGAGGACTAAAGAAAAGCTGCCTTGAAATCGAATCTGAAACTTCAAAATAAAGGCCTGTGAGAATTTCTGCTTTTAGAAGCTAGGGGATCTTTAGTGTATTCTCTTTAGTGTTAAATGTTAGTGTTTTGCAAGTTGCAAAAGGTTAATTTGCTAATGGTAGGAGAGTATACTGAATTATTAGTGTGTGGGGTTCTAGAGTGAACACTAGTGTATTTGTGAGCTGAGTGAACAAATCCTGACTATTGATTTACATAATCAAATCGTAAAATACACTAGTGTATTTTCATCATCAAATCCTGGCCATTGATTTACACTTGTGTATTGATAATCAAGGGCTAGGATTAGTTCACTAGTGTTCACAATCAAGGGGGTTGTTCACAAATGAACCTAACCCTAGTGTTAGATTGCTATATATATAAATTCTACATGATAAAAATTACCGATATCTCAAATATCAGTCCTTGACCGATATCGGATTTTTTACCGCATTAACTGCTTAGGTAAGTATAAGTGTCTTATTTAATAAGCAAAATGGATCAACGCGATACCTGAGTATGTACCAACTACAAAAGGTTACTTGCATGACAAGAAAACACAAAGGGGTAGAAACATACCTCCCCATTTCTCCGGGTTAAGTATCCAAGCACAATATTCTTCATTAGGTTTCCCGAGAAACGCTTCACAATACTTCGTTGAATCACTAGCTACCGTCGCAGCTATAACCTTTAATAAAAAAAAAAAATACAAAATATTTTAATGTTTAATTAAAGACTTCAATCATCATCAAAATATGAAACAAATGAAAGAAAAACAGTTGAATTAACCTGTCTCAATTCCGCAGCCTTATTTTTGTCATGATCCATGACATACCTGCCAATGAACAACCAAAAAAGGAGTCAAAATCAGTAGCCAGTCAGCCAAACAAGAAACAAATAACGACAACGACGTATAAGTTTTCGAGTTTCACCCAACGGCATTGAATAGGCAGCTATTATCCGACGGAATCACCCGTCTAACTATGCTTCCTTCCATCTTCTAATCAAGCACCTTAATTTGTCAAAGGTTAATTCAAGATTTCAAACTAACATAACAACAATACATCACAAATCACAATCTCCATCAAATAAATATCAAAAAACATTATTTAAATAACATCAATCTAGTAAAATCTTAACTCAGGCAATACATCAAACACTTGGTGTGCACAATCTTTTCCCCACCTGATTTTGTTTCAAAGAAGCAGAAATTAATCCTAATTCTATTTATGTTTGCTCAATTACGTGTGTAAGTGTGTAACCAATCAAATTTTATAAATCAACTATAACAAATATATGAAAATTGGGCATTTTAAGACGAATAAAAAGAATGAATTCAGATCTGCGGAAAAAGGGTACCTGTAAATATCTTGAGAAACTGAAGAACCGACAAGAAAAGAATCTGTTGATGGGGTTGGATTCAGAAGACGCAAAATTGTAATGATCTGTGTTATATATAGCTTTTGGGATTTGGGATTTTGAAAGGTTTTGGTGAGCCTGTAAATTTGAAGAAAAAAATTATATCTTTTGAATCTAAAGATATTTTCACTACTAAAGCATTCACATCCAAGAGGCATCATATTCTGAGTGAGATGTTTTTAAAATATAAAAAGTATAAAAAGTGATTGTGAAAATATAAAAAATATAAAAAGTGATTGTGAGTGGATGAGAGAGAAAATGTTACTGTTCATCTGTATATTTGGGGGACACTGTTCACCCCCTATAATTTTTTAATATATTTTAAAAGTGGTTGTGAGTGGAGGAGAGATAAAAGATAATGATAAAAGTATAAAAAAATATTATTTAATTGAAAAGTAGAGAGAAAATGTAGTGTTTTTTAGTGTAATTTAGGATGAAAATATAGTAGTTTGGATGTGAATACTCTAATTCTTTTTACGTAACACTATTAGTAACACGTGTTTGGTCATGTTAATTTTAGCTCTAAAGAAACTCAATTTTAATGTTCAAAATCAAAATACACGTTACGGCAGGCTTACAAACATTTTTTTTATTAATGTTTCATTAAATTAATACACGATGACATATAAAAGCTAACAATGTAAGGCTAGAGGGTATGGTGATGGTCCTCCAAGGGAGGATGATCCGCCAAGTAGGCGCCACGTCATAGTCCTCCCAAGGATGGTCCATTCACCAAAACTAGAGGGTATGGAGGATGATCCTAGTCATAGTCCTCCCCACCACTTTTATGTTTTTTTTATTCTTCTACTTTTTTTGTGCAATAATCAGTTATACGACCCGTATAACTCTATACAAATTGTATGCATATAGGGGTGTAAACATAAGATTTTAAGGGTGTGGAAATAATAAGAACCAGAAAAAAAACCATCAGTTTTCGATTACGGTTTGGTTTAGTTCCCACCTATAGTTTACTAGGCATCTTGTTACAATATTAAAAAAATGATAATTGATCTTAAACAATAATATTAAAAAATCCCTTGATATTATCCAAAATTTTGTCCGTTTGTTCACGTGCCTGCACAGTGCACACTACAATCCACAGTTTACTTGCACATTTCTTTCCAATAAATACCCAACACCACCACCCCCTTCATAACCATCACCCCCAAAATTTTCAATTCAGAGTAACTGAGTAACTGATAGCGATAATAACATGAAGAACACCGGAAAAACAATCAAATCTGGCGGAAAACACGGCCAGGAAGCACGCTAAGACAGGAAATCAACCACCGGCATGAACGGATATCCGAAAAAAGGAGGTCACGGCGGAAAGTTCACCTGGTCCGGTGATAGCAACTTCTCTCCGGCTGAATTAGGTGGCTTCGATCGGCTGAATTAGGTGGCTTCGATCGAGCTGAATGGAGGGGCCCACCATTGTTGCTTCGTCGCCATCGTTTTACACTCGACGGACTCGACGGGACGTGGGGGTGGCGGCACGGTGTGACGGCCGTCGCCGTTCCTCGACGGGGTGGGGACGGTCCCCATACCCCTTAGCCTAACACATACTTGACACCTAGACCATGTGTAGTGGTGAAGAAATATAATGTCCCCATCATGTGGCATTATCCGACACGTGTCATCCCAGTGAGCATGGAACATTATAGCATAAAGTGGTGTAGTGAGACATTATTCCAATAACGCTCATATTATTTTTAATGCAAAAAAAAAAAAAAAATCAAAAGTGATTGTCAGACATGTGGGGAACACTAATTGGCTAGTCAAACCTTGATTTGCATTATTCAAAAGTGGTCAGACATGTTTGAGCGTTTTAATTAAAACGCCACACTCATTTTTTTTCGAAAATAACGCCCGGTAACGCCCTGTGGCGGCCGGGGCGTTATGAGGCGTTTTTTTTTGAAAAATTTTTAAAAATTACGCCCCACTACGAGTGGTTTTAGTGTAGGAAAACATATAGAAAATAAGGTTGATCAAACAAATCAACGAAATGGTATTCATATTTAGCTAGAGTCTTGACTTCTTTGTTTTTAATTTAACTTGAAAAAGCATAGATGTAATATGTGTCAATCTAAAACTTGATTAACCTAATAAAAGTTTGGCCACCTAACTCGGAATCCACGTTAGTGTGCTATGAAATTTGAAATCGTTTTGTTATGTAAATTATTATATTTAATTATTTATTAAATATGTATTACAAACCCGTGTATTGCATGAATTGATATTATTTGAAATCATATATTAATTAATCAATTAATTTATATAGTATCAATTATCAATAACATTATTGTGTATCATGTAGTTGCATGATGTTTAGTTGTTTTTTTTTCTTATGCGGTTATACTCTTCTTGTAGGTGTTGTACCAATACCTTTGCTTGCCATGTTTCCTTTTTTGTTATTAAAAAGTAAATTTATTGACGGCCATTAATGTTAAAAAAAGTTATTTTTTAATTAATTAATTTAATTATTATTATTAATAATAAGAATAAGTGACATATATGTATTAATTAGTTATTAAAAAAGTTAAAATAAAATTTGAGAAATATAAGTGATATCTATGTATAGGGATGACAATGGGTCGGGTTTGGGACGGGTTTAGGTAATCCCAACCCCAAACCCGATTAGATATGCTTATCTCAAACCCGTCCCAAAACCCATCGGGTTTCTAGCGGGTTTCGGGTAACCCATTATTTTAAAAAAGTTTACCCGTTGGGTATACCCGACCAAAAACCCATCGGGTAACTACTAATCAATTACATTTAGTATTATCACTAAAGAAATATATCAAATAACTATAAGACCACCCGTAGTGGGGCGTGGTTTTTAAAAAAAATTGAAAAAAAACGCCAAAAAACGCCCGGGGACCATTACACCCGGCGTTTTTGAGCGTTATTTTCGAAAAAAAAGTCGTTTGGCGTTGTTTAAACAACACTTTGAACAAGTTTCACCAGCCAATCAGATGGAGACACTTGGAAATTGTGCCGGAAGGAAGTCTGGTCGCCTGGAAATTGTGCCGGAATGGCTTTGTGGTTAGCCGGAAAACCTGCAACTTTGGTCCCTGTAGCCGGAAATAAACGAAGAAGAAGATGGAACGCAGAGGAGGTTTAAAAGGTTTGGTTTTGACAACTTTGATCCCTGTAGTTTAGATATGGTTTTAAAGATGGAGATAACTTGTAGTTTCCTTTTTTTTAAACTTAAACTTTCACAAAAGGACCCGAAATATGTGTGAAATGAATCCCAAAGCACATGTGTGATACCCGAAACATATCACAGGGACCCGAAACATAGCACTTGTAGTTTCTTTTTTTTTTTTAACTTAAACTTTAATAATTGGAAGGGGTGTTATTGGAATAATGCCTCACTATGTCACTTTTGGAATAATGCCCCATGCTGACTGGACTGCCACATGTCGAATAATGCCCCATGGTGGGGGCATTATTTTGTTTCACCACTACACATGGTCTAATGTATACGGGATAAAATACCTATGTGTATAGAAAAAAGGATGTATTATATTTACATATTTAAAAATATAAAAGAAATTATATCGGGTATACAATCGGGTAAACGGGTTTACTTTATCCGGTAATTGGGTCGTGTAAACGGGTATGTCACCAAATCCCAAACCCGCAAAAAAATAAAAATAAAATAAAAACTAGTCCCAAACCCGTCCTAAACCCGTCCCAAACCTGATTAACCGACCACAAACTCGTCCCAGATGAGTCGGGTTTCGGGTTTACCCATCGGGTTCAAGTTCGATTGCCATCCCTATCTATGTATTAGGTCATGTGTAGTGGTCAAGCCCCATAAAGCCCTATAAGGGGGGTTATGCGACAAGTGACAAAAGGTGTAAGAGAGGGATGGTTATATAACTTGAGTGTGTAGTGGTAAGGGGTTATATAACCCCTTCAGTTATACACACATATGTATGTAAATATATGTGTGAGTGGTGGAGGAAGGGGCATAGCGTTATAATTTTCGCTGGAAGTGGGGGAAGAAGAGGCATAGCGTCCGTTGCTTTGGTGTAGCAAGGCGCCATATCCTTTGCCACTATGGATGGACTTAGTTAGATTATTAAAAAAGTTAAAATAAAATATAAGTTAAAAATTAGGTTGAAGGAGAGAATGTCACATGATATTAACCCGGACCCCTTTATTATAATTTTGATTTTTTTTAAATTCTTAAATAATTTTAAATATTTTTTAAAACTCTTAAATAATTTCAAAAGAATAAAATACTATATTATTATTATTTTGAGGGAATTTACATCCATATGTTGATAGTAATGCTGATTAATAGTAATCTCAAGTTCTCAACTTTGTTTGCCATTGGTCCAAACTAAGCGCGATGTTTGGCTTAGCTTTTCAAACAGTGTATAAAAAAAAAGCTAATCTATACTTTCTATAAAAGGAGAAATCCAAGTGACATAAGAAAAGCTGATGTGTCAACTTGAGAGCATGTCTAACAAGGCTTTTCTTATCTCATTATTACATCATAAAGCCTAATATATAAATCACTTTAAAATTCAAAGTTGGCCCACATTTAGATTCCAAAGGTCTGCCCATTCAAAATCTCATACAAACCACTGTCCATTCAAGCCACTATAATCAAAACCATTGCCCATTCAAAGGTCTGCCCATTCAAACGAATGTAATCAAACCACTGTAACCAAACCACCGATGATTAAAAATTCAAACTTCAAAACCTCTGACGATTCAAAATTATGGCTCCAAATTCAAAATTACAGTGGCTCCAGATATATAACATATCATCTTCTTCAATCAATTACTCTCTCTAATCAACATCTTCTTCAATTCAAATTCTGGCTCCACATTCAAAATTCAAACCATTCTATAAATAAGACATAATTAACTGGCTGCACATTCAAATCTCTCTCGCTGATATCTGCAAGCGTGTCTCTCTCTCTCTCTCTCTCTCAAATGCATCTTTCTCGACTCTCGTGATTTAGCCGCTATTCTCCGATTACACAATTTTGTTCGAATGTTTGATGATTTTGTTTACATGTTATCGTTCCGGTTGTTCCAACATCGTCGTATCAATGATGTTGGCCATCACACATCAACTTTCAATGTCGATGTTGCAATATAATTGTTGCAACATCATGAAAAGTTGCATGTGTTACATTCTTTGATGGGAGAGTTGCAACTTCAACCGATGATATGTATCTTCTATTGTGAAAAGGTCAGTTGTGCTACACCAGTTGAGAAGAGACCTTTACATTTTAGGTTTGTTTCTTATTTTTTATTAACTGTTAAGATGCATGTTTATATTATTAAAATGAACTACTATAGAGAAAAATATTGAATTTGAATGAAATATTTATAAAGTATTACACGCTAGGATTAACACTTGCTAAGATTTCGTAGACTCTAGCCTTTCTCCATGTGATTTCATGCTATCTTTTTAATTTCAGGTCAGTTAGCATGTTGCAGATTTTCTGATCCTGTTCTAGAAGCTGTGTAAGAAACTCTTCGGCATTCTTCTGGAAGTCTGATGGTGGAGAGTGGAGGACTTCATCGAGCAATGCTATGCTGTTCCAGGTTTTGATGTTATTAGTGTTGTTGATTATGTCGATTTTCCTGTTTACTTCTTGGTTTGTTCTTTGTTCTTTGAGTGACCACATCGAGAATTGTGTTTTAAGATCGTTGGTGTTTGACCAGTGGTAGAAACTGAACTTTGCCATGTAGATTTTTTGTAGGTTTTCTGATTTGGAACTATTTTTGACAGAAAGTGATTTATAGGACGAGTTGTTGATGTTTTGAATCAAAGCGAATCATCGGTTTTTTATTGAGTTTAAAAAACGCGTTTACATGGAAAATGAATCGTTTAATTGTAATTTTCATAATCTGCTTTTGTTCTTTGAATTTCGATATTTTATCCCTTAGGTTTCTTGGTATTTAATTTTACGGATTTCCCATAAAAGTTGGGGTTTTGAAAAGGTTTTTGCATTAAAAGACTATTTAATGAAGCAAATTATGTTTATATATACTAAACTAGTCTAAGTTCCCGTGTGTTACACGGGTGGCTAAACAGGAAAAAACTAAGTCCTTTAAAATTGTGAAGTAAAAATTATAATTTTATATACATTGAATTATTAACGAAAATGTTAGAGAGTACACGAAATAATTGAAATACATGAATAGGACAAAAAAATCACAACTAATTGAGGATCTCTTTATAAACAACGTTAGTTGTTTTATTCATAGGTTTACCGTCGTTGTCAAGTATTAATAGCTTTACTCCATCTCGATTTTTAACTATTGATAAAGCAACATACAATTGACCATGATTGAAAACGGGTTGTCTCAAGTACAAACCAACTTTTAATAGCCTTCTCCAGATGCTCCAGCCTCCAAGCATCAAGAGGCAGCGGGGGCTAACCCGTCTTCTCAAGCTATATCCGTCCCTGACCAGAGTGCTTATGTTTGCTAAAACTGGTTCTTTAAATTCATCTCAAATCCTACAATCCACAAAAGTACCTGCATTTCACGTTTCATCTGATAAATCTTTAACCCCATTGCTTAAAAATGATCCAAAAGTTCTAAATACACGGATTAAATAATATCCAAAGAGCTATTTAATGTGAAAGATAAACTTACATGTGAGCTTCTCAAGGAACTGCAGACAACACTTGTATTACTTCAAATATACCTAAAAATTTCACTAGTTTAGTAGTTATCTACTTTGAGTCGGGTCACATAAGGGTCAAGGTCAAAATGGGTGAAGTGAAAAAAGATTCAATTAGGTTCGATCAGGTTCGGGTTAAAATGTGTCTTTAAAAACTATCAAATGACCAAAATTAATAATCATAGTATCCTAAGTTATTAAACAGATTATAAACTCTTGTCTTATATGTGTGAGTATAACTACATTTTGAGATGCCAATTACTTAAACTTACGAAAAAAGGTTGGGCATATTACAACTTTAGTAACCTGTTCTTAATGGCAATCCAACTTCAATTTTCCATGTTTGGTGTGCTTCTGCAAATGATTGATAGAATTTTACGTTAGTTTGTCTCATGAACATTTATACAAACACATGGCGTGCATATTTTTTATGTAAAATTTGATCCTTTTGAATCCATCTTTATTATCCAATATCAAATATTGGGGAAGCAATCATCCAAAATGATCGTCTTCTCCAGTGAGTAGTCTGCGTCGCCGGAAAACCCATATTGGTGAACAGGCTATAATACCATTTCTCATCTAGACACCAAAGTCCCACACAAAAGACCTACAGATCAAAGAGAATGCAAATTTAACTATTAACCCTTTCTCAAATCCAAAAATCCCATGAATCAAAATAATAATAATAATAATCCAAAATAAGATTTTTCTTCAACAATTCATCATCAAGATTAAAAATTTAACTATTACCCCTTTCCCAAATCCAAAAGAAGATAAGATAAACACAAGACCAACCTTCACCACACTCACAGAATGCTTTGGCTACTGCAGAGATCTCCAATGGCTGTTGCAAAGTTGTCTCACTGCAACAACCTAAAAAAATCAATCTAATTTTCTCAACATCCGTAAACAAATTACACAAAATCTTGAATCCTAAAAGTCCTAAACAGGCCCGGTTTTGAGTGCATGATCCAAATCAGCAATCAGATCATCCACATCTTCAATACCAACAGATTTACGTATCAAATCTTCAGTTAGGCCCCTCGCCTTACGCACCTCTGCTGGTATGACTGAATGTGACATGAAACTCGGCAATGATATGAGTGATTTTACGGTTCCTGCCACAACACAATTCAGTTATAAAATATAATGGGAACATCCCGGGCAGAAAAAAATTAAATGTCAACGAACCCAGAGAACTAAATCAAAATGCACAGCCGTGAACCAAAAATAGATGATTCAAATCAAAGGCATAAGGAAAAATAATACAAAATAATATTCAAGACCCAAATACGCCTACCAGCTACCTAAATTAAAACACAAAAATGAAGTTGAAAGATCCAAATACACATACGAGAGAGCTAAATTAAAACACGAAAATGAAGTGGAAACAATGTTGATCCAAGAGGATTCAGTTTGTGTGAGGAAATCAGCAAAAGAAAAGATCAATAAAAGTCACAAATAAAATACATAAAGTGAAATTATTATAGGTGATTTAATCATGAAATTACTTTATATGAATTAATCGTTATCCATATTATACGTGGAAGCCGCATAAATATTTAAAAAAATGGCCATCACCAACCATTAACAACCTAAACTGACCACATTCATGTTGAATCTAGTGTTCTTCAGCTGGCATATATTCAAAATCAAACCAAAGAAAATGCACATGTGGGTTAGAGAAATTAGCATCACTGGAAGCAGGGGTTAGTTTAACTATATTGCTTACTTCTAACAATCCAAAAAAGTAACCAAACATCTATTAGTTTAAGTGTAAAATAGATAAAGTACATTGCTGTTAAAAAAAAACTTTTCGTTTAGATTTTCTCTTTTAAACCAAAATAAATGATTAAGTTAATAAATAGAATCATAAATAAGATTAAAGATATGTTATTATGACTAACAGAACACAAAAAAATACAATATGCATTAGGTGGTTGGTATCATCCCACACTCCGTTTATGAACTTTTATGTACCCAACACGTAGAAAGTTTAGAATTTCAACCTGAAACGGGGTGCGACCACTCCACCCACAAGATTTTCATACTCGACCTTTTGAAACCCAGCATCTGCGATCATCAAAGCAAAAACCTATTGATACAACACTTGGTGGTAAATGATGTATTCCCCTCATTCATACATATGCTTATCTGCCATAAACTATATTGGTCAAAAGGCGGACCACAATGTTTTTTTATAGTAATGTTAGCTTCTTACATCAAGTAAGTTATATATGAAGACGAATGCAATGCACATAAAACTACTCATCATAATTGCATACTTGAACAGTCCCTTGGCAATATGGAATGTGAAAGAAAAAGATGAAGATGTGGTATGCTACTGTTAGATGCCTCTATTACATACAAATACAAATCCGATAAAGATGTGGATATGCTATTGTTAACTCATGATATGCATTTATCATGCTTTATTTTGAAAATATAGCTCATAACAGCTTGAAAATATAACTCATTAATCATACTCAAATATATGAAGAATAACAGAAGCATCAAATCAAATTAAAAAATAGGTTTTTTTGTTTAATTTAAATTTCAGTCGGTTCTCGTGGTTCCATTTAAGCACATGTGTGTCGAAACCAAACCGACCCGGAAGTGATATTTCAAACAAACCTAGAACCGGAAACGGATCACTATTAATAAAACAGTCTGTTTGGTGGTTTTGGAGGGTCGGGTCCAAGGTTCTGGTGGGTTGGAAACACTAAACGCTGACCCCTAATTTCCAGCGGCAGTAATCACTCCAATTACAAATCTAAATCACACGCACCAGTAGCTATATTTCAGGCCAAATAAGTTAATATCAATTTTGCACTCAAAAATGCAATCCAGCGATGGACTATAAGACACCCAACTCAGCCTAAAAACAACAAAGAATGCAGTCCAATTGAACCTAAACACAACAAAAAGTGCAGTCCAACGTTTATTAGAGGCAATAATAGAAAGCATATGTTTGTTACCTGTGATGCAGTAGTTCCAAGCACAGATGAATTAAGGACATTGTATAATCATCCAACCCCTTCGCTTTGTATAACCTGATATAAGCATCCAACCACGGAAGTATAATCCTCCAATCCCTTCGCGTCGTATAACCTTCATTAAATCACCCCGCCCGACGACATTAAACCTTATATAATATATAAAGGGTTTTGTACTCCAAAATTAACGATTAGAGATTTAAGAATAAGTAAATGGAAAACCAATTTCTTGAATATTCATTGTTTAAAAACCTAAAAGATGAAAATAGGAGGGTGAGATATCAAGATTAAACATGCATTAAACATAAATCATGAAAGAAAGATTGATGTGTGTAAAATGCAACATATAAATCACATCAATTAAGGCATAAAACTAACCCTTTTTAAGTACTAATGTTGGAAAAAGAGTGTTTTTGTCTTTCTTTTGTATTTTCAGGATGAAATGAGCTCAAAATCACAAAAGAAGCAAAAAGACAACTAATTCTAGCATAAATACAAGAAAAGGAATAAAAGTAGACCGCCCGGACCCTCAACGGCACCTCCCAAGGCAAGAAGAGAAAACAGAAGACTGAACACGCCCCGTGTTCAGCGAACACGGGGCCGTGCCCAAGAAGCAGCAGAAAAGACAAACCAGTAGAAGCTTCCATTGCCCACCACGGGGCCGTGTCCAGCGGGCACGGGGGCGTGGTGAAAGTACAACAGGCGCATTAATTGTAATTGCGAATTACAATTAATGAAGAGAGAGAATGTCAGACGGGCACGGGGGCGTGTCCAGCGGACACGGGGCCGTGCCCAGCCTTCTGTTCAGCCTATAAATAGGGGTGCTTGGTTTCATTCCATCTCATCCCTTGGCACACCACCTCTCTCACACTTCATCCACCACCCACCACCACCATAACACCATCATCCACCACCATCATCCATTGTCCATCATAGAGTGTGTGAGTCGTCTCGGGATCCAAGATTGATCGTAAGAGTTCTTGACAATCAAGGCCATGTTTGCCTAAGTCTCTTACATCACTTGGTGAAGACAAGTGTTTAGTATAATACTTTTTATTTTTAATCTTTTGCACTTTAATTTGGTTTTGTATTAATGACTTTAATAACTAGTTACTTATGTTGAAGGTGATCTTTCCTTATCGTTTGTCCGTGGTGTCTTGGCATTATTTTACTGTCTATATAAAATAAAAGATTTTCACCATTCATATCTCCACGGTCTATATGGAGGTATGTTGGCTACCTGGTCGGGGGTTAAGGGAACGGTTTGGTAAGGGTCTTGCCCTTGTTCAGTGTTTAGAGGTCCTGCTTGGGACCTGGGTCAAATTTAGTAGGATCTCCTTCAATGCCCATAGGTATTGGTTGGTAATTTCTGACACAAACATGAGTGATAGTAATTCTTTTTACTTTCGGCACTCTTATGGTATGTGGTGTCGATTATGTGGAGGCGAACATGAGGAATTAAAATGTTATTTTCTCAATTATAGGCCCCACTATATAGACCCACCGATTCCTTGTAACCTTAAGAGGGGCGAAAGTAAAAATAAGCACTATCTCTCCCTCGAATGCGCCCAGCCAGATATTCTAGGAGAAATGCTCCTTGACGAGTTATTTCAACTAGAAGAGCTAATTCTCAATTGGTCAAAAGAACTTAGGAAGGATTTTATAGATCCATCCCAAGATGATGACCATGAGGAAATGTTGGAACCGCATTCCGACAACCTCGTTGCTCCCGAAAATACCTTCATACCTAGAAAGGACTTGGACGATAGTCGTCCCTGTGTCGATTGTGCCGTGAAGGACTCCCCATCGACTTCGTTCGATGCATACATAGACCTGAGCGATTCGGCATACACCTTCTTTAACGAGAGCCCGGAAAAGGGTTGGACTTGTCCACCTAGAATGAAAATAGGAATTACCCTCACCGATAACCTCTTGCGTTCTCGCCTTAGTATAGGACAATTAAGGTATCTTAGGCACTTTGGGGTTGTTCCCACAAATCAAGAACCACCCGATATAAATAAGCTCCTTAGTAGCAACAAACAGCCTCCCAACACGGGGCCGTGCCCGGTCAACACGCCCCCGTGTTCACTCAGAAGATTCTCTGCTGATTTTGTCAGAATACGGACAAAATGTGTCAGGATTTTCTCTGCACACGGGGCCGTGTCCAGCGGACACGGGGCCGTGTCCAGTGTGCTGTCGTTTTCTTTAAATGCAGCCTGATTCCTGCTCATTTTTTACCACTTCACTAAGCAGAGATTCCTGGGATCTTCACATATACCATCCTAGGTAAGTGCTAAAAGAAGGTTCCCAAGGACCATCTTGTCTTTTCCACTTTTGTTCATTTCTCCTTCTTCCAAAATTTTTCGAACATCTCCTCCATAAAAGCTTGGAAACCCCATGATTCCAATCTTCTATGTAAGGTTTGTAGGATTTTTGGCTACGGATTCTTGTTTAAAGTTAGTTCCATAACTTTGTTTTAAATTATCTAAGCTTAAACCACAGTAAAAGAATGTTAAAATAATTTAAGACCCAAGAATCGTTAGACAAAAATCCTGCAGACCACTGAACACGGTGCCGTGCTCAGTGAGCACGGGGCCGTGTTCAAGGTACTGTTCTGCAAAAGTTTAGTTATCTTCGGTTTCTTTCACAGAAAATGGCCAGCAGGAATCGCGGATCATCTTCACGAAATAACCGAAATGGAAGAAGGTCATCCACGGCAGAAGATTCCCTAGTAAACTATGTTTACGCTTTAAGGGAAGCCATAGACGAAATGACGGGAGTAGAAGAAGCATTAGTGGACCGTATTAATCATCTGACGGTAGGATTGGAGGGCTGTCTTCGAGAAGTAAACCTCCTGCACCAGAGGTTAAACCTTCTCGCTTCCCCACCTTTGGTTCCCGTGATAACCCAAAGAGCGTGGAATGTAGTACCCGAGGTCATCATTCCGGCCGAATGGCACACCATGCACCAAATGCCTCAACCAAGGGTGGTGCAAGGAATCCCGGTGAGCGTTCCGCCTCAAGACACCGAAGAGAATGAAGCTACCTTCTACCTCCCAAGGGAGATAGAAGAATGGCTTTGAACAAAAAACCGAGGAGCCGTCGGCTAGAGAGTGTTACTACATCGGGAAGCTATTCCCGAAATTTTCCTAAATAAGTAGAACCCTTATGATAACCTCATGTATCCCCTAGTTATTTGGCTAAATTTATGTAATATCTCTCTATGTTTGCAATGTTATGATGGTTTTTAAGATTGATGGTTGTTTAGCGAATAAAACACACTCATGGTGGTAATGGATGAAAAGGGGAACGAGAAAAATGGACCCATGCACGAAGAACAGAGCAACCCGACACAAATCTCCATCACAGAAGGCTCAACACGGGCCGTGCCCTACCAACACGACCCCGTGCTGAGCCACCTGCAGAAAAACACCCAGTTCAGGTAACTGGACACGGGCCGTGTTCAGCGGACACGCCCCCGTGTCCAGGCTTCTGTTTTAATTCTTTAATTTTCGTTACTGGCACCTGACCACGGGGCCGTGCCCGGTCACCACGGGGCCGTGTCCAGGATGCCAGTAACATAAATCTTTGCTTTTTAACCTACTTTTACACATTCTAATCAACCAAAAACCTTATTTTTGGACACATTGAGGACAATGTGTAATTTAAGTGTGGGGGGAATGCTAAAACCTTGAATTTTGCAAATCCTAAATACAAGCCTTACACAAAACTCTATTGGAACCGCTAAACACCCCAAATTTTTTTCAAAAAAAAACTTTTTCATTTTTTTTATCATTTACTTGTCAGTTTAAGTTGGGAATAACAAGTTCTAAAAAGGTTATATTTTTACAAATTTACAACCGATAGCGTCGTGATAACAAAGAACCAACATAAGAAAATTACGAAACGGCATAACAAGTCTAGTTAAAAATTCGATTATATATACTTGATCACATTAAAAACCCATTCCCACAAAAGTGAGTTTTGAGCCTTTATTGAGCATAAAGATATACATATTTAGACTAAATGCTCATTTTTCGTTTCTTGTGTGAATAGCCGCTTGGTTCTTACAACTCTAGAACTTGCAACGACAATACATTCCGGGTCCTTACCAACTTAAACCCAAGTAAGTAAGTGATGGAGGCATTAGGACTAACCATATTTTTCTTTCTAAACCATTATTTTTCATTTTTTTTACCACCTACCCAAAATCCCCCTAGATAGCCCCTTTGAGCCTAAACCTTTCATTTCATTACCCCAAAACCTTTTTACCCACCAAAAATCCTTTTTATTTTTCACCCTTTATTTTAGTAACAAGCTCGGTTTTTTGTAAACTCGCCTTTTTTATGTGATGAAAAAAAAAAAACAAACAAACAAACAATGATGAAGTCAAAAACAAACAAAAGCTATATAAAAGCTTGTTTGGAGAAATACTTCAAAATAAAAAGTCACTAAAAACAAGGTATGTCACGAAAACCGACGCTTTTTACGATTTTCGCCCTTTTTTCTAACTAACCCAACCAACCACCTTTAACCAAAGCCTAACCCTTCACCCCAAAAGTCCTCTTGATATTTACAAAGGTAAAAAGTTAAAAAGGAGGAAGATTGATTGCTTGACAAGCCTATGGAAGGCGTAAGTTCCATGCCGCTCTCGAGTGATTCACTAAAAATTACACCTTCGGCCGAGTGTTGAGTGATCCCCCGCGAGGTATGTGAACTTGTATATAAATGGAATTTTAATAAGGCATGCTATGCCCAAATAAGTAATTTATCTTATGAAACGTTCAAAATTCATCATAACGAATAGGATTGTAAATAAATAAAAATAAAACTTACAAAGACCTTGGATTCCCGACACTCTAGGACAAGCTAAAAACTTTCTCTTCTACCTATTCCATTTGGGAGTGTAAGCCACATTTAAAAGAGTTTTGCTTGAGGACAAGCAAAAGTTCAAGTGTGGGGGTATTTGATGTGTGTAAAATGCAACATATAAATCACATCAATTAAGGCATAAAACTAACCCTTTTTAAGTACTAATGTTGGAAAAAGAGTGTTTTTGTCTTTCTTTTGTATTTTCAGGATGAAATGAGCTCAAAATCACAAAAGAAGCAAAAAGACAACTAATTCTAGCATAAATACAAGAAAAGGAATAAAAGTAGACCGCCTGGACCCTCAACGGCACCTCCCAAGGCAAAGAAGAGAAAACAGAAGACTGAACACGCCCCGTGTTCAGCGAACACGGGGCCGTGCCCAAGAAGCAGCAGAAAAGACAAACCAGTAGAAGCTTCCATTGCCCACCACGGGGCCGTGTCCAGCGGGCACGGGGGCATGGTGAAAGTACAGCAGGCGCATTAATTGTAATTGCGAATTACAATTAATGAAGAGAGAGAATGTCAGACGGGCACGGGGGCGTGTCCAGCGGACACGGGGCGTGCCCAGCCTTCTGTTCAGCCTATAAATAGGGGTGCTTGGTTTCATTCCATCTCATCCCTTGGCACACCACCTCTCTCACACTTCATCCACCACCCACCACCACCATAACACCATCATCCACCACCATCATCCATTGTCCATCATAGAGTGTGTGAGTCGTCTCGGGATCCAAGATTGATCGTAAGAGTTCTTGACAATCAAGGCCATGTTTGCCTAAGTCTCTTACATCACTTGGTGAAGACAAGTGTTTAGTATAATACTTTTTATTTTTAATCTTTTGCACTTTTTATTTGGTTTTGTATTAATGACTTTAATAACTAGTTACTTATGTTGAAGGTGATCTTTCCTTATCGTTTGTCCGTGGTGTCTTGGCATTATTTTACTGTCTATATAAAATAAAAGATTTTCACCATTCATATCTCCACGGTCTATATGGAGGTATGTTGGCTACCTGGTCGGGGGTTAAGGGAACGGTTTGGTAAGGGTCTTGCCCTTGTTCAGCGTTTAGAGGTCCTGCTTGGGACCTGGGTCAAATTTAGTAGGATCTCCTTCAATGCCCATAGGTATTGGATGGCGGGGATCCAAACTCTTTGACCCCCTCATAAGTTAACTACTATTAATACTATAACCCGGCTATTTAGGACTGTATCCCTGCTAACTCAGACTACTTAGCCGAGGGTAACGTCACCGCCGAAAGCGGGGCCTACCACAATTTGCATTAATAACTTAATTCATTATCTTTCAATAATCCGACCCTTTAGGATTGTATCCTTGCTGACTCAAACTACTGGGTTGAGGGTAACGTCGCCTTCAAAAGAGGGGCCTACTACAATAACTAATATAATCTCTTAAACAAGTGCAAAAGTGCGAAAATAATCAAAGGTTATACTAACACACGTGTCGGATCCAAGTGATTCATCTTGTCTATCTGTTTTTATTTTATTTTATTTTTCAGCATTTAGTTAGTTTTTATTTTTCTTAGTTTAAAACATTTTTCTCACTTTTTGATTTGATTAGACGTTGAGGATAAACCGGTATTAAAAGCTCTTGTGTCCTTGGACGACCTCGGTATCTTACCAACACTATACTACGTCCACGATGGGTGCACTTGCCCATATGTGTGTTTAGTGTTAGTAAATATCGTGTTTTATAAATTTAAAACTTGGCTAAAAGTGTAAAAAGGGGCTTAAATATACATCTAAAATATATTACACTACACACGCATCAAAGATGCATGTAGAAAATTACAGGTCGATAACAAACTTACCTGTTTGTTTTAATCGCAATTAAAGATATCTACGGTTCGTTGAAATTGAGAAGATAAAACTGTTTAGAAGAAGATAAATGAAGATGAAACACATATTAAACACGAATAATCAAACAACGTATAGAAGAGTACAAATCGAGAAAACAAACCTGGTTGATTCAAATATTCAAAATCGAGCTTGAGAGATTAATCGCCAAAGCGGAATCTCGCAATATCTCTCAATTTCCTAAAACTTCAATATGGAATCAGAGATCTGGCCGGAAACCAAAACAAATACCAATAATCAGCCAAAAAAGCTCACTTAAACATATCATCAAACAGCAAATCTAAATCGTAACAGATGAGAATGGCAGAGATCTAGGGTTTGGAATGTTGTTGAAATCGAAAAGACGATGTATCAAACAATATGTGTTTGTCAAAATCAATCATTCCATTGGACTGAATCAGGAATCCTCGAAGAACTGGCTTATATTCCTTCCTCTAGGGTTTATAAGCGATAATAAGGGAAACGTATTGTAGAAGATTTTGAACTAATTGACATAACTGATTGGGGTTTCCATATGAAGAACAAATGAGCGTTTTCTCAAATGAAGTTGAAGGAGAATTGAGAGAATAGGTCATTGGCGCCCAAATTATAATTACCTGCCTAATCACATATGCCACATCACATGGTCAAATGGTCAACATTATTTTGCTTTAATATAAGAGATAGATCTACACGTTTTCATAATTACAAAGTTCAGTATATAAACTCATAGTCACTTCACCTGTTTTTTCATCACGTTTTCCTAAGAAGATATCATACTTTCAGGAAAGTCGAGTTATATAGTTTATTCAAATGGCCTCATTCACAGATGCAAAATCGGATGATTTCAAGCAGCGTTTTGTTAGGCAAATCGAGGAACAGGTGTATGAAGACAGGGCTACTCTTCAAGAGTTGAAGAGATGTTTTGATGGATTGCAGGTTGGCCTGCTCACTAGAGAGCAGGTTTCCAGAGATCTTATGCGCATGCCTTCAACTTCCGTTCGTGAGCTTTGTGTTGTTATGTAACACCCTTGGTATTATTTTAAAGATTTTCGTATAATTAACGAAAATAAACATGTAATTACGATTGAGTATCCTTAGAAAATACGAGTAATTTGAAACTTTTACAAATCATAAGTTATTTAACATAATGTGATCGAATTCGTCGTTTAAAATTTACGACGAGGCAATGTGCGGAAGCATGAATCTTTATCGTGTTCGGTCCTTCGTTGAGCTTGATCGTCTTTCGGCATCCAAAATGTACCTACATTTCATAAACATGAAATGCTTTAGTCATACGGGAATTAAATCGTATCTAAACAAGTCCGGTAACGATAATGGAAAGACAAAAAAATCCCAACGAGAATCTCTTGATCTCAAAAGACTAAATTTTGAGCTGGCCTCCACCGTAAGTTACGGTGGCACCGTAAGTTACGGTGGCCACTGAATGTCAAATCCCCCACCGTATCAATATCATCCCCACCGTAACTTACGGTGGCACCGTAAGTTACGGTGGTCCCTGCATTCAGCCTTTCCATTTTGCCGTTTATTGACACGAAAACATTCGTATCTTTCAATCCGCTCGTCCGTTTGACCTACCGTTTCCTCCTATGTGTTTGTAATTTGATCCCCATCATATGGAGTTAAAATCCAACATCCGGATTAACAAAATTTAAGACTTTTAAGTCTTCGGCTTATTACCCTTTTTACCAAATTTTGACCCGTTCGTGATTTCATCTAACAAACTTGTTTGTGGCCCTTGTTTCTTTTGTAAACATATTATTATGATTATTTCCTATTGCACAAGGTTCAAATCACGGGTTTCTTACATAATAAAATCCCGTTTATGCTTAAATGCTCATTTTGACCCGTTAAGGGTATTTAGACCTATTTTAATCATGAAACGCTTTCATTCGTTTCTAGCGTTATTATACAACATTTCTTATCAAGTAATCTTCCACCACAACTATATTTGTGGTGGACTAAATGAGGTGATCTATATAATCCGAGTTTTTCTCGTCGGATTGCTAATTAACGACAAAGACTCATATAGAGTCATTTGACCAAGGGTTTACATCTTTCGCTTCTTATACTTATTCTAATTATTTATATGATCATAAAACTCGTTTCAAAACTACCTTTAAAGGTCGTTTGTCCAATTTAGCTTATAAGGGCGTTTTAGTCCGTTTAGCTAATCATTTACGATGAAGGACTTTTGAAGGTATATTTGACCCATAATCCCTCTTTTAACCTATGATTTTTGTTTGAAAAGTCATTAAGCTTTCCAAACGCAATGTTCATTATTTTAAACATTCGGTTTACTTATCAAGTAACCAAATGTTTATTTTGACTTCTTTCAACACTCATCAAACCGCATATTCTAAATGAGTGTTACCTTTTTTCACATACCTGGCGTGGATCAATATATTGACCCGTTTTTAATACCTTGCTTTTATAACCGCTAATCCATAATGTTGCTAATACTCATTTGACATTTACTCCTGAAATAATATAACTCGACAACAATCATTAGTCGTTATTGTCAAAAGGTGATATCTTCACCTTTTGACCCATTTGGTCTAAGTGACTGATTATGTTGGCGTGATGGTATTTATTACCATCTCATCTATACGACACGCTCCGGTTTACACCGTGCGGTCATTTCACTTATTGATCATTTCTTAACGCTTTTTAGCCTATCATGGCTTACGTCATTTGGTGCCTTTCAAAACCAATAGTTATGGTCAACGCATGACCAATTTACCGTTTTACCCTTATTGTTTGTTTTGGTTTACCCTATAAGGTAACCATTCAAAAGTTTCATTTTCCATTTGTCATAAAATGGTCGAATTACCGATTTTAACTCCTTTTAAACCATCAACATAGTTTCTTGTCATGTTCGACTATCTTGTTCCGTGCGTCTACACGCCGGAACATCATACCGCAATTATGTGTTTATCCTATTCGTAACTATTACGATAAGAGAATATTCTAAAATATAAGACTAGTGTAAGCCATACTTACCTTACATCCAAATTATGCTTTTCCGTCATTCTTGCTTCGTTTGACCCGCTTCGTTCCCAAGCTTTCACCTAGCTTGTTAATCGTCAAACTATCATTGTAAATTGTAAGATGGTTAGATTAGTCATAATTATTCACGACTATTCCATCTCACTTATTTCATATGTCGTAACTACTATTCGACTTCATGATTAGTTAACTTAGCTTATTAAAGTTAACTACTTTAAATCACAAGGTTTACAACATTAAGTCTACATCAACATAATAATTTGAACCCTTATCACTTCATATTACGCGTAATCGCCATATCATTCAAATACGCGTGTTCGCTCTAATTTCAACACTTTAGTTTTCATTTAGGCATTTTAACAAACACCTAGTGTGCATAATTTTACATATTTATTAACTAGTTCATAACTAGTTATCTTTACCAAGATTTACATCAACACATCCACACCTCTAAGTCTAGTGTTCATGAACTACATCAAGAACTTATATCATAACCTCAATGTTCATCACTCTTACATTCTAATCTGAGTGTTCATCATATTAACATAAAACCCACTTAGCACATAATAGGGTAATTACCAAATCCCTAGTTTTGACAACAATTCATCAAATTTTCTACTAGGGTTTGTTTCTAAACCAAGATATAATCACAATGACACTCATAGATTCAACATTCATTCCAGAATTTTGATTATGATTGTTCATCATAATCTCAAAGTATCACCAAATAGCAAAATTTAACATACCTTGTGATCCCCATGACTAGGTAATCGTTTTTATGTGTTCATGCAGTGATTTGAGTCTTGATTCGAGCTTCAATTTGGTCATTTAGTGTGAACTAGGGTTTTGCTCCTTGGAGCACCCTCCTGGTCGATCAGAACACGCACACAATGTGTGTGTGTATTTTTTTTGTTTTAATAAAACAAGTTTCCCACTTGTCCATTTTAGTCCCTCATGTTTTATTTTGGTCAAATGAAGATATATCTCATCATTAGTTACTTAATCACATGCTACTAACTAGGTTAGTTACTCCTAGTTACTTTAACGGGTTCGGGAAGTTATAACCCGTTATGTTTTAAGTCCCGTTAATTTGGCCTTTTTATATACTTTGTTTTCTCAAAGTATTTACTCCCCTTTTTAATTAATAATAGGTTTATTTATTTGAGTCCTAATATTTACCGGGTTAATTTTTACCACTAACGGTATTTTACCCGTCTTTTAGTATTAATGTTGTTCAGTATGTGATGTAATTTTTGGACTTTTAATGTCATGAATAAATGAAAAAATTATAAACTTATGAATCTATGTTGCCTTTTAGTTTTATTTATTTAGTTTTTTAGTTTGAATTAGTTTAATTATTGGTAAGTCAACAGAAGTTTAATAATATGAAGGGTTGGTTTGATGGCGAAGAGATAATGTTGATGTTGTATTGTGTCTGAACATCTGTTTGGTAAGTTAACAGAGGTCTAATAGTATCAACGGTTGGTTTGATGGTTAATAGATTATGTTGATGTTGAATTCTGTCTGAACATCTGCTTGGTAAGTCAACAGAGGTTTAATAGCATCAGGGGTTGGTTTGATGGTGAACAGATGAGTGCAAAGATAAAACAAATGTTCAGAATTTGATCATTGATAGTAGTTTTTTGAAGAATCCGCTGATGATGAAACAACTGTGTATGCTAACGACTGTTTGATTTACCACTGTTGACTAAATGACATAAATTTAAATAGTATTAATCTTTGTTGTCGCATCTTCATTTTAATTATTTCAGTCAATCCTAACAGTGGTTGGGCTAATAGCAGATGTTAGACTTACCACTATTGAATTACACTGATTGAAAACAACTGTTTTTGAAACTTATGCTTGCCTAAAAACACATCCACTGCTAAATGGTACCCTCTGTTATCATAATTTCTGTTTTTCCTAATGACTGTTCATTTACTATAGTACTGACTGCTGACTGTCATGCATTATGATAACAGAGGTTCTGATGTGGACATATGTTAGCTAAAAATAAAACAACTGCTGAAAGTTATCATCTGTTGTCATAACTTCTGTTTATCTAACAACTGTTTGACTTACACTGTTTCCAACGACCAACAGAGGTTTCCAAACACATTTCGTTAGACATCTTTTATTAAGTTTGTAAATGTAAATAACAAATTCAATAAGGGGTCTATGTGTAAATATTTTTCATTTGTTGAAAATATGGGAAAACGAAAACACAACTGTCATTATTTCTTTAGCATTATTACACATCAAACATCTATCATCTGACTTCTTTCAAAAATCTCTTCTTCCCAGTCATTTTCTAGGGTTTCAACTTTCTTATTCTCCGTCTTCTACACTTGAATCACTGGAGGTTTTGTTGTTTTTTCTTCAACAACTGGTATGTAAATTCATATTGTAATACTTTATATTGTTTAACCGATTTTAATTAGAAAAAATTCAAATCCTATCTTGCTACAAATACGATTTTAAGTTTATTGCTATACATTCAAGAAGGGTTTAGTTAGGTGTTTGAATCATTTGTTGATAACATATTAAAATAGTTATTATTTGCAGAAAAATTTTAACTCAAACTCTGTTTCTATGATTAATTTCAGTAGATACTCTGTTAATACAAAAAGTTAATGTTCATCTTCGAAGCCAACTTTTTAATTTCAATGTTTTAACATCTTTACTGATTCAGGTTTTGTCATGTATACTACATTTGTCTAGTTTCTTGATAACCCAGAATCTTTGAAACTGGTATGAAATGTTTTTATATACATAATTTATTTTTATTGAGATATATATTTAACAGTTGTTATGGTTTATATTTTCTTACACTACTTAAAAATTATATACAGGATGTACCTATAGCTTTTGCTAATCAAAAGTGGGGAAATTGTTGGCAAAAAAATAAGTTGCGAATCTATCATGAGTCTGGTAAAAAATGGGTTATGAAGGTCAGAACAGAAAATTCAACACCAATAATAACTGACGGTTGGGACAATGTTGTTAAAGATCTCAATCTGCCGAGGGATACTTTGTTGGTTTTCAAAGCGTTAGGTGATTTTGGGTTTGAACTTTCATGTTTTGTTGATGGGATGTGTGGTGAATCTTATTTCACGTTTAATCATTATGCAAGATTTGGTTTTACGATATGACTATTGATCTTAACTTCAATCCTTTTGCATCTTAAACGTGTCAACACTTATTCTCATAAGTTACATACTTCACATATAGTATTCATTATTTTTAATTTTATGCAGGTAATCGAAGACTGCTTCATTAAACAGTTTTATGTAAACAGCCCACCAAGTGGCAAATTTCAAATTTGTTATAAGGGTTCCTATTGGAATGTTGAGGTGTCTAAGGTTGATACAAACTTTGTATTTGCTAGAGGATGGCCTGAAATGTGCAAGGATGTTGGGATACTTGAGGATGATTTGCTTGTGTTTAGCAGAATTGATGATGTTGTTTTTGAGGTAGTAGTTTATAGAGATGAGATTGAGATTTGCTTTTCGAAGAAAGCTGAATCTGACGATGATAGTGTACTTGAGACATCGAAGGCTGATTATGTTGAGAATGCATTCAAGGTACATATGTATTTAGCATTAGCAGTAAAAGTTTTAATTATTTTAGCATTATATTAATTATTTCATTAATGTTGACCAGGACATCTATGAGGATGAAGAAGTTGTGTCTGTAGGTGAAGGAATAACTGTTACTCAGGTACTTACTAAATTATTAAAAGGGATTTTTACATATTTCCCCCCTCCTAAACCTCCTTATTACGTATTTCTCCAAACCATAAAATCAATTACATATTTCCCCTTTTTTTAAGAAATTACACAATTACCCTCAAATAACTGTATTTGTAATTTCTTGTTCGTTCGTAATGATCTACCACTACATATTGTATCGTTCATGTAGTATATTTATGAATCTTGCTTTTTTATTTTTTGTCGTTTTCTTCTGTACAAATGCCCTATAATTGTTGATGTTATAGTTATACTTTTATATGGAATAAATTACAGTAAATGGCCCGCCCTATCTTGTTATAGTTATACTTTTCTTCTGTACAAGTATTATCAGCTGAAATAAATTACAGTAAATGGCCCTATCTTATGCATTTTGAGTGTAAGTATAAGTTGCTAAACTTTTATGGAAGCATAATATATCCCCCACCCAATGTGATACTGGCGTATGTGAAATTTTGTTCAATGTTTAACTAGGTCTCAATGTGATACTGGACTGTGTTAGAAAATCGAGCTGAGGTGAAATACGAGGACAAGCGTTGGGAGGTTTTACTATTATGAATGGAATTTATGTTTTTTGAACGAAATCTATTATGAACGGAATCTATATCTTTTGAACGGAATCTATTATGAACGGAATTTATGTTTTTATTATGAGCATTATGATTTTGTGTGTATTGTTTGACAAGAGTAACAAGTAGAAGAATTTGGGTGATACTACATAATCTAGGTAAATATGTAATTGATTATACATATTAGAATGAGGAAATATGTAAATATTCATTAAATAGTTCAATAAGGGTAAAATAGTCATAAATAAGAGTCATTTAAATGAAAAGGGGAAATATGTAATATATATGAGTTAGGGAGGGGAAATATGTAATTGATTTTATGGTTTGGGGAAATACGTAATAAGGAGGCTTAGGAAGGGGAAATATGTAAAAATCCCTTATTAAAATTATTTATTTTTAGTTTAACACATATAAGAATTTAATGTTTTTACAACTATTAGTAAAGCTGTTTACTGATCTTATATTTATCCAATAATGTATTATTTAGAAGAAGTTACGAACGAATGCCGAATGCACGTCGAAGAGACGCATGTCTTCACGATTGAATAAAACACAAGATCTAAGTTTACCGTGTTAAAGATTGTTATATTACTATGGTTATTAAAGTCACTGTATGACAACAGGTTAAGAAGAAAGGTAAAGTTACTTCTGAGAGAAAGGAGACGGTCAATAATATGACTAAGGGAAATGCTGCCTTACCTGTCGACACAAGTGATCATATTGGATGTTCTTCATCTGCTCACAAAGTTAAGGTATCTATACTCGCCACATAATCAGTATATCTTATATAAACTGTTTTTTTGTTCATATATTCAACATTCCTTTAATTCACATGTATATGTTTACTTTTTCATCAAAGGGAAGAGAGCCGCCAATGTTCAGAAAAAGCTTATCTGTAGAAATAAGATTATAAAGACAGCAAAAAAACATTATGGACATCTTCTCGACCCTGAATTCTTTCATTTTGATCGCAAAGGAGACTATAGGTTGGTATACCGTTTTTTATAACAAACTAATAATTTATGTTTATTTGTCTGACTATTATTTTTTTCCACACAATACATGTAGCGTCTTCCTGTTGAAGTTGCCAGACGAGCAGGTCTTTCTGTTGATCTTCATCCTTTGAAAGTTCAAAACATGGTTGGAGTTGTGGAGGTTTATGATGTTAAGTCGGAGTTAAATGATTTGAAGCCACGTTATGCGTTGGACGGTTGGCGAAAGTTTATGACTGAGAATAAGTTGAGATTTGGTGATATGTTGCACTTCACATACGTGTCTTCGGAACAGAAGATCATATTAAATCAAGTTACCTCAGTTTAACAACGACATTTAAGTATGTTCTGATATCAGATATTATAATTATGAATTTTTTGATGGTGAAATTGTATGTTTTTTTTTAAATTATTAACTTAATGTTTTGCTGCTATGTATAGCTAACATGATAAAACACCGTTATTAGCACTTTATGTTTTATATATAGATGATATCATGCTTCTTTTTGCTAATAGTAACTGCAATTAGTAGAAACTTGGTTTATTAATCGCAAATGTGACATTCTTCTGCATTTATGGGTTTATGAATTCAGAATAATGGATGGATGTATATGACTGTATTTGGCATGATGATGTTGTGTTTCATGTTGTCAAAACCAGGGTTTGAACATCTGTTTGACTTTTGGTCAATAGTTAATGGAAATACAAGAACAAACAGGGGTTTGAACATCTGTTTGACTTTTGGTCAATAGTTAATGGAAACCCATGTTAGGTTCAACAGTGTTTTGAAGAGGAAAACAGTGTGAGAAGACAGTAGATCTGATTAAGTTAAATATCTGTTCAGATTTAAACAGATGTTTGGCCTTAAACAGATGTTTGGCCTTTAACAGATGTTTGGCCTTTTATATCAGAGGTTTGGACTTAAACAGATGTTTGTGCTTAAACAGATGTTTGGTCATTAACAGATGTTTCACCTTGAACATATGTTTTTCCTTAAACAGATATTTGGCCTTCTATATCAGATATTTGGACTTAAACAGATGTTTGGCCATAAACAGATCTGTGGCGTTAAACCAAACATCTGTTTAAGGTCAACATCTGTTTGACTATTGGTCAACATCTGATTGACTTTTGGTCAACATCTGTTTTAATTTTGGTCAACATCTCATTTAGTATTCAACAGAACTTTGAATAACTCAATATATGTTTAATTTGTTGTTTCGTTTTCTTGAATATTATGTAATTTTGTAAAGTAGTACAAAAACAAACATTTTTAAAATCTCAAGTCACCCTATCATTAAAGTAATTTTGTAAAGTAGTTTGTTCTCAACATAATGGAATTGCTGTTGAATAAAGCTGTTAATCATTAATTTATATCAATTTTGTAAGTCTGCAGTAATTATTTTTTACTCTCTATCAATATATGTTATGCATGGTTTTCTAAGAAATGACCCGTGTTTGCACACGAGTCTTACCGCTAGTAAGTCATAATAGAGTGACTTATTGACTTTTCTCCTCACAAAATAGTTTCATTCAAACACTTTTTAACTTTTCAAAAAATCAATAAGCTAATAAGTCACTAAAATAAGCACTCCCAAACAACCCCTAAATCATTACATTTTCTGATGAATAACTAAAGAAAGAATAATAGATATTTGGAACAAGAAAAATCAATACATTTTCTGATGAATAACTAAAGAAAGAATAATAAATATTTGGAACAAGAAAAATCAATATAATTGAGAATGGGAAGAAAGGAACGGTCAAGGTTAATATTGGGTTGGGTATGTGTAATCAATCTAATGCATTATTATAAAATAATGTGTTATATATCTAATATTTAGGATAATAATGTCGTATGGTTAATTGCATTTAGATGATCAATAAAGGCCATAATTATATAGACGTCTAACATTCTCCCACTTGGTCGAGTGATCATTAACGATGAGTATTAAGTAATTTTGTAAGACCCTTAGTCCATTTTATACAATTATCAAATAAATTTTGATTATAATAGTGTATTTAAGATTAAACATACACTTAAAAATTTCGAGTTTATTAAAACATTTCAACATTTTGTAATTTCATTCGCCGTTTAAAATGGGACGACGAAACTTTTCGCGGAAGCTTGAATCTTGATCGTGTTCGGTTCTTCGTTGAGCTTGATCGTCATCCAATACTCCAATTATTACCTACATATCATAAATCATGATATACGTTAGTTATATGAAATCTATAACTAATCTAGCTAAGCCCGAAAGCTCAATACGATGACTAGGTAACTCGTATGGGTTATGGCAACTGATAACCCAGATGAGTAGATAACTTGTCTGGGTTATGGCAACTGATAACCCAGATGACTAAATAACTTGTCTGGGTTACGGCAACTGATAACCCAGATTACCAAATAACTTGTCTGGGTTATGGCAACTGATAACCCAGATTACCAATATACTTGTCTGGGTTATGGCAACTGATAACCCAGATATGTATTTAACACGAAAACGGACATAACTTTTTCGTTTTTGATCCGTTTCGCTTCACGTTTCTTCCTACGTGACCGTAATTTAATTCTCCATCACATGGAGTTAACATCCGACATCCTAATTAACAAATTTTTAGACTTTTAAGCCTTCGGCTTAAAATGTAATTATGAACTTTTGACCCGTTTGTGTATTAATCAAACAAACATGTTTGTTTGATCTCAATTTCTCATAAACTTTATAAAGTTAATGTTATCTATCGTACTAGATTCAAATCCCGGGTTTATATACATTCTTAAACCCGTTTTTACTTAAATGCTTATTTTGACCCGTTAAGGGATTTTAAGCATATTTTATACATGAATTGCTTTCATTCGTTTCTAGCATTTTATTACCATATTTCTTATCAATTAATCTTCCTCCACAACTATATTTGTGGCGGATTTAATGTGGTGCTTTATGTATTCCGAGTTTTACCCCTCAGATTATCATTTTACGGCATTGACTCATATAGAGTCATTTGACCATAGATTTACACCTTTCGCTTTTTATACTTATTCTAAGTATTTAGTTAATCATAAAACTCATTTCCAAACAACCTTTAAGGATCATTTGCTCGATTTAGCTTACAAGGGCGTTTTGGTCAAGTTTAGTCCTTCTTTATGACAAAAGACTTTTAATGCCAAAATTGACCAAACTCCCACCTTTTAAACTAGGATCTTGTTTAAATAATCATTATGTTTTCAAAACACGATGACTATAATTTAAATCATTTGGTTTACCTAAAAGATAACCAAATGTCCATTTTTATCTTGTTTAGCCTTCATTGAACCTCAAGTTCTAAATGATGAATTGACCTATTATACATACCTGGCTCGAATCAATATATTGACCCGTTAAGACACCATGCCTTAATAGCCGCTAAGTAATAGCGGTGTAAATATCCATTCGATATTTATTCCTATAATCATACAACTTGACAAACCATTAGTTGTTATTCTCAAAGGGTGATATTTTCACCTTTTGACCCGTTTAGTCTAAGTGACCGAATTTATTGGCGAGATAAAGTTTATTACTATCTCGTCTACATGACTCGCTCCGGTTTACACCATACAGTCATTTTCCTTATAAATCATTTATTGACTCTTTTGATCCCTTATAACTTACGCTATAAAGTGTCTTTCACAAACTAACGGTAATTGTCAACGAGTGATCAGATTACCGTTTTACCTTTATTATTTGTATTAGTTTACCTTATAAGGTAATTATTCAAAACTCGTTATTTATTAGTCCTTTCACGACTAAATAACCGTATTAGCTCTTTTTAACCATTAAACATGGTTCATCTTTGTTGTCTTTTGTTCCGAACCGCACATGTCGTGTCGGAACATCAGAATTCAAACAAGGATTTATATTATTCAGAACCTATAAAATCAATAGGTATTAAATAAATAGAATGTAAGCTTTACTTACCTAGCATCCAGATTGTGCTTTTCCGTCATTCTTGCTTCGTTTGACCCGCTTCCTTCCCAAGCTTTCACCTAACTTGTCAAGCGTCAAACTATTATTGTAAATTGTAAGATGGTTAGATTAATCATAATCATTCATGACTATTCCATCCTACGATTCTTATGTCGAATTTATCATTCGATCATATCGTTGGTCAGTTTGACTTTTAAAAGTCAACTGCCTATTGACCTAATTAATTATACGAAGTAGCTTAACTACTTGTTTAATTACTTAACCAATTATCCGGTAAGCATCATTCATATGTTACCGTTTAAATCACTTATTTAACAAGTTCTTGTAACCATAAGTTACCGAATTAATACTTGATGATATTAAACATCATTAATCATGAACATATCATCAAATTTTGACATATCACACTAAACCCATTTCCTAGCAAGTATGATCATGTACTTAAACACTCAATTTGTTCAAGTATTTCCTGATTATTATCAGATATGATGATTCTAATCATAATTATATTCTCAATTTCATCATATGATTAATACCCACTTATCCTAGTGTGAATCATCAAATCATTCCAATTATAGCATCATATGTATAATTTTCACTTAGGGTTTTATTCCTAAGCTAAAATACATCACTAATTCAGTCATAGCTTCAACAATTCATTCATAATTCGCGATTATGATGATTATTCAATTTTCACAACTTCACAAATCATCAAAATTTGACATACCTTATGATCCCCTAGCTTGGGTGATCATTAATTCACATTCAATTGTCAATTTGAGCTTCGTTTAAGCCTTCAATTTGATGATTTTTGATGAGGTTAGGGTTTTGGCTCCTGGGGAACCTCCTGGGTTCGAACAGAACATTCTCAAACACACTCTATGTGTGTTTTAGTTTTGTTTAGCCTATTATATATTACAACTTTCAAGTTATCTAAATATGGCCCCTCATGTTTGGTTAGTTTATTAAGTAGGCTACAACCCACTTAATTCCAATATCCTTCCCACTAATTAACTAGGTTAAATATTCCTAGTTAACTTAGTGGGTTCGTGGAAATTTATGACTTAGTTTATTTTAAGTCCCGTTAGCTCGGGCCTTCTATAAACTTAATTTCTAAAAAGTCTTTATACAACTTTTATTTAATATTAGGTTTATATATTTAAAATCCTAATATTTACCGGGTTACTTTTACCACTAACGGTACTTTACCCGTCTTTTAATATTAACGTGGTTTATTACCAAACCCGTTTTCGGGGTGTTACAAGTCTACCCCCCTTAATGAGGTTTCGTCCTCGAAACCTTTATTGCATAGTTCATTGAGTTTAAACTCAATGCACTTGATTTCGATATCAATTGAGCATTGCTCATATTTTAACCAATTGTTATCATTACCACAAAAATATGGTAATATCTTTTTGGTTACTAAGCGTATATGCATTTCATACGAAATAATGCAACTCGAAATAACATAATCTAGTTATTTCCACTTGTTTAGTTAATTTAGCGAAGTCCATCGCTTTTATACTTTCGGACTCTTCATGAATTCGTTATTTTAACCTGTTTAAAGGTCTTTAGTGAAATCTTTCCCTTTTAACAAACAAACTCTTTTGTTTGAATTGACTTCTCGACACTTCGCTTGGGTTGTATCATGATCCCTCAAAATAGGTGATCAGTATTTTATGTTATTAAGGTCTCATGGGCCTTTGTCGTTTACTTGATCGAGTCGCTAATTTGGCCACTTGATCATGTAAATTTATTGATTTTGTTTATTCCACACTATTTTCATAATAAATAGTGTATTATCGAAATTCTCAATTTAAATTTCGACCTTAACCGGTCTCACTAACTAGACTTATTAGTCCAGTTACCTTATACCCATCGCTTGGGCTATAATGTGATTATACTTCACATTACTTTTCTTGACCGTGATCACGTCACGTCACGTCATGTTTAAGTTTATTTCAACCTTTCATTATCGAAAATATTTCTTTTCGAATGTATCGTCTTGCGCTTATCGGTGTCAAGACCTGTATCTTTTAATATTTACTATTTCAATTCCTCTCAGAATATTCATATTTGTGAAAACGTTATTTCTTACTGATGTGTGTCGGTGTGTATATATTTTTGATATATATTTTAGCCCCTTTTACACTTTTAACCAAGTTTTAAATTTATAAAACACGATATTTACTAACACTAAACACACATATGGGCAAGTGCACCCATCGTGGACGTAGTATAGTGTTGGTAAGATACCGAGGTCGTCCAAGGACACAAGAGCTTTTAGTACCGGTTTATCCTCAACGTCTAATCAAATCAAAAAGTTAGAGAAATGTTTTAAACTAAAAAAAATAAAAACTAACTAAATGCTGAAAAGTAAAATAAAATAAAAACAGATAGACAAGATGAATCACTTGGATACGACACGTATGTTAGTATAACCTTTGATTATTTTCGCACTTTTGCACTTGTTTAAGAGATTATCTTAGTTATTGTAGTAGGCCCCTCTTTTGAAGGCGACGTTACCCTCAACCCAGTAGTTTGAGTCAGCAAGGATACAATCCTAAAGGGTCGGATTATTGAAAGATAATTAATTAAGTTATTAATGCAAATTGTGGTAGGCCCCGCTTTTGGCGGTGATGTTACCCTCGGCTAAGTAGTCTGAGTCAGCAGGGATACGGTCCTAAATAGCCGGGTTATAGTATTAATAGTAGTTAACTTATGAGGGGGTCAAAGAGTTTGGATCCCCGCCATCCAATACCTATGGGCATTGAAGGAGATCCTACTAAATTTGACCCAGGTCCCAAGCAGGACCTCTAAACGCTGAACAAGGGCAAGACCCTTACCAAACCGTTCCCTTAACCCCCGACCAGGTAGCCAACATACCTCCATATAGACCGTGGAGATATGAATGGTGAAAATCTTTTATTTTATATAGACAGTAAAATAATGCCAAGACACCACGGACAAACGATAAGGAAAGATCACCTTCAACATAAGTAACTAGTTATTAAAGTCATTAATACAAAACCAAATAAAAAGTGCAAAAGATTAAAAATAAAAAGTATTATACTAAAAACTTGTCTTCACCAAGTGATGTAAGAGACTTAGGCAAACATGGCCTTGATTGTCAAGAACTCTTACGATCAATCTTGGATCCCGAGACGACTCACACACTCTACGATGGACAATGGATGATGGTGGTGGATGATGGTGTTATGGTGGTGGTGGGTGGTGGATGAGGTGTGAGAGAGGTGGTGTGCCAAGGGATGAGAGAAAATGAAGCCAAGCTCCTCTATTTATAGGCTAAACAGAAGGCTGGACACGGCCCCGTGTCCGCTGGACACGGCCCCGTGCCCGTCTGACATTCTCTCTCTTCATTAATTGTAATTGCGAATTACAATTAATGCGCCTGCTGTACTTTCACCACGCCCCCGTGCCCGCTGGACACAGCCCCGTGGTGGGCAATGGAAGCTTCTACTGGTTTGTCTTTTCTGCTGCTTCCTGGGCACGCCCCCGTGTTCGCTGGACACGGGGCGTGTTCAGACTCTGTTTCTTCTCCTTTGCTTTGGGAGGTGCCGTTGAGGGTCCGGGCAGTCTACTTTTGTTCCTTTTCTTGTATTTATGGTAGAATTAGTTGTCTTTTTGCTTCTTTTGTGATTTTGAGCTCATTTCATCCTGAAAATACAAAAGGAAGACAAAAACACTCTTTTTCCAACATTAGTACTTAAAAAGGGTTAGTTTTATGCCTTAATTGATGTGATTTATATGTTGCATTTTACACACATCAAATACCCCCACACTTGAACTTTTGCTTGTCCTCAAGCAAAACTCTTTAAATGTGGCTTACACTCCCAAATGGAATAGGTAGAAGAGAAGTTTTTTAGCTTGTCCTAGAGTGTCGGGAATCCAAGGTTTTTATAGGTTTTATTTTTATTTATTTACCATCCTATTCGTTATGATTTATTTTGAACTTTTCATAAGATAAATTACTTATTTGGGCATAGCATGCCTTATTAAAATTTTATTTATATACAAGCTCACATACCTCACGGGAGATCACTCAACACTCGGCCGAAGGTGTATATTTTTAGTGAATCACTCGAGAGCGGCATGGAACTTACGCCTTCCATAGGCTTGCCAAGCAATCAATCCTCCTCCTTTTTAACTTTTTACTTTTGTAAATATCAAGAGGACTTTTGGGGTGAAGGGTTAGGCTTGGGTTAAAGGTGGGTGGTTGGGTTAGTGGTTAGTAAAAAGGGCGAAAATCGTAAAAAGCGTCGGTTTTCGTAAAATACCTTGTTTTTAGTGACCTTTTATTTTGAAGTATTTCTCCAAACAAGCTTTTTTATAGCTTTTGTTTGTTTTTGACTTCATCATCATTTTTTTTTTTTGATCATCACATAAAAAGGTGAGTTTACGAAAAAGCGAGCTTGTTACTAAAATAAAGGGTGAAAAATAAAAAGGTTTTTGGTGGGTAAAAAGGGTTTTTGGGGTAATGAAATGAAATGTTTAGGCTCAAAGGGGCTATCTAGGGGGATTTTGGGTAGGTGATAAAAAAAATAAAAAATAATGGTTTTGAAAGAAAATGGTTAGTCCTAATGCCTCCATCATTTACTTACTTGGGTTTAAGTTGGTAAGGACCGGGAATGTATCGTCGTGGCAAGTTCTAGATTTGTAAGAACCGAGCAGCTATTCACACAAGAAACGAAAAATGAGCATTTAATCTAAAGATGTATATTTTTATGCTCAATAAAGGCTCAAAACTCACTTTTGTGGGAACGGGTTTTTATGTGACCAAGTATATATAATCGAATTTTTTAACTAAGCTTGTCATGCCGTTTCATAATTTTCTTATGTTGGTTCTTTTTTTATCACGACGCTATCAGTTGTAAACTTGTAAAAATATAACCTTTTTAGAACTTGTTATTCCCAACTTAAACTAAGACAAGTAAATAATAAAAAAAATTGAAAAAGTTTTTTTTTGAAAAAAAAAAATTTGGGATGTTTAGCGGTTCCAATAGAGTTTTGTGTAAGGCTTGTGTTTAGGATTTTGCAAAATTTCAAGGTTTTAACATCCCCCCCACACTTAAATTACACATTGTCCTCAATGTGTCCAAAAATAATGTTTTTGGTTGATTAGAATGTGTAAAAGTGGGTTTAAAAGCAAAGTTTTGTGTTACTGGCATCCTGGACACGGCCCCGTGTTGACCGGGCACGGCCCCGTGGTCAAGTGCCAGTAACAAAAATTAGAGAATTGAAACAGAAGCCTGGACACGGGGGCGTGTCCGCTGAACACGGCCCGTGTCCAGTTACCTGAACTGGGTGATTTTCTGCAGGGGGCTCAGCACGGGGCCGTGTTGGTTGGGCACGGCCTGTGTTGAGCCTTCTGTGATGGAGATTTTTGTCGGGTTGCTCTGTTCTTCTTGCATGGTTTCATTTTTCTCGTTCCCTTTTTCATCCATTACCACCATGAGTGTGTTTTATTCTGCAAAAACTAAAAGATTAAACTAAACTAAGGATAGTTCCGCGGAATGCCTCCGTGGTGCGCCACGTTTATAAGGGTCCTTGGCTAGACCCGAGTCGAGGTTATATATCTTCTGAGTGGGATGCCTGGCTTCCCATGTTACACCGTCGGAGAGTGGCATCCAGGCTTGAATCAATAACCTTCATGTAATTGACTGGGTCGTCGTCCTCTATTCTCTTCCCAACTCCGAACTTCACCTCATCATCCCCATACCTCAAAGTGAGTGTCCCGTCATTCATGTCTACCACTGCTTGTGCTGTGGCAAGGAAAGGTCTCCCTACTATAAGGGGGACCTCGGTGTCTTCCTCCATATCGAGTATAACAAAGTCAACTGGATAAACGAATCTGCTTACCCTTACCAAGACATTCTCGATGACACCTTGTGGGAATTTGACGGATCGATCAGCGAGTTGTATGCTTATTTTTGTAGGGCTCGTGGTTCCCAAGCCAAGCCTTTTGAACATTGATGAGGGCATGAGGTTAATGCTAGCCCCTAGGTCGGCCAAGGCATTGCGAACGGGTGATTCCCCTATTGAGCATGGAATCGTGAAACTTCCGGGATCGATTTTCTTTTGGGGGAGTTTATTGAGTACGAGGGCAGAGCATTCTTCGCCTAAATTAACTAATTGCAAATTTTCAATTTTCTTTTTATGGGTAAGGAAGTCCCTCATAAATTTAGAGTATTTGGGCATTTGGGTTAGGACTTCGATAAAAGGAATATTGACATGCAATTGTTTTAACAGACTTTCGAACTTTGCGAATTGCTCATTGGTCTTTTGACGAATTAACCTACCGGGGTACGGAACTCGAGGAGCCTTGGTAGGCTCTGGTGATGGAGGAGAGTTCTTTTCCTGCAGAGGTGTTGGCATTGTTTCTTCCGTAGGTGGCGGTACTTCTGCAGGCCCCACGGTGCGGTTTCGTAGTGTGATGAGGTGAACTTGCGCCTTTGGGTTTGTTTCGGTGTTGCTAGGTAATGCGCCTTGCGGTCTCTCGGAAAAGTTTTGAGCTATTTGATTTATTTGTTTTTCTATGTTTTGAATGCTAGCTTGTTGATTCCTAAAATTAGACTCTAATTGTAGAAATCTTTCCGAGTTTTTCTTATCAGTGTCAGAGACGAGGCGAGATATAGTATCTTCGAGCCTTTCTCGTCCACCTTGTTGTTGAGTGAAATTTTGTGACTCATTTCTTGATTGCTGAAAGTTTGTTCGTTGGGTTTGTTGGTTACTACTATTGCCGGGTTCCCTCCAACCAAGGTTTGGGTGGTTTCGCCATCCTTGGTTGTAAGTTCCCGTTGGAGGACCCGACGGCCTAGGTCTATTATCAATGTAGTTTACCATTTCTTGTTGATCGTCCGTTTCTTTCATGCAACTCCAATTTTCATGTGACCCACCACACCCTTCACAAGCCATAACCGAGACTGTTTTTGTCATTTCTAATTTTTTTATTTTTGAAGAAAGGGCCTCGATTTGGGCTTGTAAAGAAGTGCTTTCGTCGACCTTATGGGCGCCCGGGGCGATAGACTTATTTCCCCGGGGGGTGTGCCATTGAAAATTGGTTTGAGCAATTTCCTCAATCTGATTATATATTTCATGTGGGCATCGGTTACCTCGAAGTCCCCCGGAGCTAGAATCAAGTGTCTGCCTAGTGTGTGGCAACAATCCATTGTAGAAAGTGGATACTTGTTGCCATATTGCGAGGCCGTGATGGGGACACTTGCGTAATAGCTCCTTGAACCTTTCCCAAGTTTCATATAAGGATTCCCCGTCCTCTTGTGAGTATGTATTAATTTCAGCCATTAATTTAGCAGTTTTAGCAGGAGGGAAATACTTATATAGAAATTTGTGGGCTAGTTCATCCCAGGTGTTTACCGAACCAGCTGGGAGGGCGTTGAGCCAAGCTTTCGCTCGGTCTTTTAGTGAGAATGGAAACATACGGAGGCGGATGGCGTCGTTTGATGCTCCATTGATCCGAAAGGTATCACATATTTCTAAGAAACTAGTTATATGTAGATGGGGATCCTCGTCCGCAAGCCCGTGGAAGGTTGCGGAGTTTTGGAGCATTTGTATCAAATGCGGTCGAAGCTCGAAGTTATTGGCTTCGACATTCGGAGCATTGATAGCGGCGCCTAGATTACTTATGGTGGGCCGTAGATAATCCATAAGGGTACGCTGGTCCGCCATTGGAGGTGGATCACCCGAAACCTTCTCTTAGTTTTTGGCTTTTAACCTTTTTCTGAGAAAGCGTTCGGGTTCTTCTAATGGTTCTTTTATGTCTTTATTGGAACTGGAGCTCATACACTACGTGAGGTTGGCGTCGGGTTCCAAGTCCTGCAATAAAAACAGAAAAGAATGTTGGTCAGAAGGTTCACCACGGCCCCGTGGTCGGAGTTACAGTGATTTGTTTTTCAGATCCCAGTTACTGGAAGTTGGACACGGCCCCGTGTTGCACCGGCACGGCCCCGTGGTCAGCCTTCTGTAACTTGAAAAACAAAAAACTGCCAGTAACGATGCTGAGCACGGCCCGTGTCCGACCAGGCACGGCCCCGTGCTGAGCTCTGCAGAAGCTGAAAAACTAAGAAAATTCCTAAAAAAAAAATTAAAGAAAAATAAAAATATGATTAGGCCGTTGATTCCTAACTTTCTTAAAATCCTTGTGTCCCCGGCAACGGCGACAAAAACTTGATGTGTGTCGGTGTGTATATATTTTTGATATATATTTTAGCCCCTTTTTACACTTTTAACCAAGTTTTAAATTTATAAAACACGATATTTACTAACACTAAACACACATATGGGCAAGTGCACCCATCGTGGACGTAGTATAGTGTTGGTAAGATACCGAGGTCGTCCAAGGACACAAGAGCTTTTAGTACCGGTTTATCCTCAACGTCTAATCAAATCAAAAAGTTAGAGAAATGTTTTAAACTAAAAAAAATAAAAACTAACTAAATGCTGAAAAGTAAAATAAAATAAAAACAGATAGACAAGATGAATCACTTGGAACCGACACGTATGTTAGTATAACCTTTGATTATTTTCGCACTTTTGCACTTGTTTAAGAGATTATCTTAGTTATTGTAGTAGGCCCCTCTTTTGAAGGCGACGTTACCCTCAACCCAGTAGTTTGAGTCAGCAAGGATACAATCCTAAAGGGTCGGATTATTGAAAGATAATTAATTAAGTTATTAATGCAAATTGTGGTAGGCCCCGCTTTTGGCGGTGACGTTACCCTCGGCTAAGTAGTCTGAGTCAGCAGGGATACAGTCCTAAATAGCCGGGTTATAGTATTAATAGTAGTTAACTTATGAGGGGGTCAAAGAGTTTGGATCCCCGCCATCCAATACCTATGGGCATTGAAGGAGATCCTACTAAATTTGACCCAGGTCCCAAGCAGGACCTCTAAACGCTGAACAAGGGCAAGACCCTTACCAAACCGTTCCCTTAACCCCCGACCAGGTAGCCAACATACCTCCATATAGACCGTGGAGATATGAATGGTGAAAATCTTTTATTTTATATAGACAGTAAAATAATGCCAAGACACCACAGACAAACGATAAGGAAAGATCACCTTCAACATAAGTAACTAGTTATTAAAGTCATTAATACAAAACCAAATAAAAAGTGCAAAAGATTAAAAACAAAAAGTATTATACTAAACACTTGTCTTCACCAAGTGATGTAAGAGACTTAGGCAAACATGGCCTTGATTGTCAAGAACTCTTACGATCAATCTTGGATCCCGAGACGACTCACACACTCTACGATGGACAATGGATGATGGTGGTGGATGATGGTGTTATGGTGGTGGTGGGTGGTGGATGAGGTGTGAGAGAGGTGGTGTGCCAAGGGATGAGAGAAAATGAAGCCAAGCTCCTCTATTTATAGGCTGAACAGAAGGCTGGACACGGCCCCGTGTCCGCTGGACACGGCCCCGTGCCCGTCTGACATTCTCTCTCTTCATTAATTGTAATTGCGAATTACAATTAATGCGCCTGCTGTACTTTCACCACGCCCCCGTGCCCGCTGGACACGGCCCCGTGGCGGGCAATGGAAGCTTCTACTGGTTTGTCTTTTCTGCTGTTTCCTGGGCACGCCCCCGTGTTCGCTGGACACGGGGCGTGTTCAGACTCTGTTTCTTCTCCTTTGCTTTGGGAGGTGCCGTTGAGGGTCCGGGCAGTCTACTTTTGTTCCTTTTCTTGTATTTATGGTAGAATTAGTTGTCTTTTTGCTTCTTTTGTGATTTTGAGCTCATTTCATCCTGAAAATACAAAAGGAAGACAAAAACACTCTTTTTCCAACATTAGTACTTAAAAAGGGTTAGTTTTATGCCTTAATTGATGTGATTTATATGTTGCATTTTACACACATCACTTACTAAAACTGAATTTTAGTCTAACGTTTTCTTTTTAACTTATGTCATTCTTAAAATACATATTTGGTGTCAAGGCACCCTGTTTATGTTTGAAAATCATTTGGGTTCAAGTTTAAGATCCGTTAACCTTGACTGTAGTTCGTGACTACAATCGTTTTCTTTCAGATAATGCTTTCGACTCTATGACTTCTCACGTCATTTATGTGTCGGTTTGCCTTATGTTCACTGTTATCCGGTTTGCGCTTACTTATGCCATCCGACATTATATTGTATTCAACCCGTTTGACATGTTAATGTGAAATCCATCATTTATAAACAATTAAACTTTATTCTTTATTCAACCCGTTCAACCTCAAAATAGTTGAACATTATTATCACAAATTCCTATTTGCAAAATTTTATAGTCTTTTAGTCATAACTCATAATCTGAGTCCTTTGAATTTCAATCCGCGTTCCGGTCTCTCGGTTTACGCATGTGTTTAATTTCCTTCCAATCAACCGGGTGATTTACCGAAGTCATTATTAATGCAACCATTTAGGTATGCATTAAGACTTCGTTTTGACTTGTTTGGTTGTCTTAGCAAAATCCATCGCTTTCTTTAACCAAAACTTTATTCTTTATCTGACCCTCCTTGACGGTCTTAAAAATTCTGAATGATGATCATATTCATCATCCTTTCTTTACTACGACCAAAGTCAATGATTTCGATCGTCTTTTTTTTGGGTAATACCTTCGTTTCTATGACCCCAAGGTTCTTTTAACTTTTTATTCGTTTCGACCTTACCACATCGGACATAACTGTGCTCATTATAATAAGCTCATGGTATCATGTGTTCATTACTTACTTGGCCAAAGTAAGCGATCAACACATGGTACACATGCCCTTATTATAATTACCACATCACGTCCCATGTAAGTAATCTCTCGATTTATTTCCATATTTTTGATTTCATTTGGTAAAACTTTATTTAATTGTCAATTAACAATTATTAGTTTTACCCGTTTTATCCTTAAACATATACAATGTCCCTTTTTATAACCATTTATACAATCACATTCGTTGATGTGATCTTTACTATTCTCAGTTGGATCTTTATTGAGAATACTTACTTGGATGATTATTTTCGTCCAAGTTTATATTTAATTAAACTCAGTTATTGTCTTATTACTCACGACTGTGAATAATACGTATCTCCACTGAATTTCTCTTGGAACGTCATCCTAAATAGGAATCCTATCCAGGTTTTCCTAGTTTTATCTTGTATATGCAACTGTCTTTCACTATGTGTTTGTTGCATATTTTTAGTTGTACTATAAGTTTAAGACGTGTACCTTGTAGATACTCGCCCTGATAACTTTCCTTGTTGTTCGATCTCTCATTCGAGGTCGTTTCTTGATTCACATCTTTGGCGTGTATGACTTACTTGTCATACTTCAGACTATTTCTTTACCACATCGATAATTCTTTAAACTCTCGTCGTCTTCCAATGCGAGGTTCCTTCAACTTAAAACATTTATAAATATTAGTAACTTTGATCTTTATAAGCGCCCGTAGTATAGTACAAGGCTTTCTACGACACGTGTTAACATACGCAATTCGTTTAACTATATCGGTCTTTTATCGCTTTCTTTGGGGTAACGTGTTTTACACGATAACCCTATATGTTGTTTTCAACACTTTACATGCTAGACCGTTAATGTATTGAATAACTTACCGGATATTGCGATCAAGCTTCGAACCGAACACCAATCTTTATCAAGAGCATAAGGTTTAAGTCCAAGCATAGTTTTTTTCCCACCATGCTTGAATCTCTTAAACCAGGGCTCTGATACCAACTTGTAAGACCCTTAGTCCATTTTATACAATTATCAAATAAATTTCGATTATAATAGTGTATTTAAGATTAAACATACACTTAAAAATTTTGAGTTTATTAAAACATTTTACTAAATAAAACATTTCAACATTTTGTAATTTCATTCGCCGTTTAAAATGGGACGACGAAACTTTTCGCGGAAGCTTGAATCTTGATCGTGTTCGGTTCTTCGTTGAGCTTGATCATCATCCGATACTCCAATTATTACCTACATATCATAAATCATGATATACGTTAGTTATATGAAATCTATAACTAATCTAGCTAAGCCCGAAAGCTCAATACGATGACCAGGTAACTCGTATGGGTTATGGCAACTGATAACCCAGATGAGTAGATAACTTGTCTGGGTTATGGCAACTGATAACACAGATGGCCAAATAACTTGTCTGGGTTACGGCAACTGATAACCCAGATTACCAAATAACTTGTCTGGGTTATGGCAACTGATAACCCAGATTACCAAATAACTTGTCTGGGTTATGGGGAAATTTCTAGTTAACTTAGTGGGTTCGGGGAAATTTATGACTTAGTTTATTTTAAGTCCCGTTAGCTCGGGCCTTCTATAAACTTAATTTCTAAAAAGCCTTTATACAACTTTTATTTAATATTAGGTTTATATATTTAAAATCCTAATATTCACCGGGTTACTTTTACCACTAACGGTACTTTACCCGTCTTTTAATATTAACGTGGTTTGATTACCAAACCCGTTTTCGGGGTGTTACAAATTTTGGCCAAGTTTAAAATACTCATCAAGTCACATGTTGAAATCATAGCAGAGAGTTACAGTCATTCGAATTGAAGTCAATTCGAGACCGCCAACGGTCATACTAAAATCTCAATATAAAACACTTAATCATAAAACCAAAATGACTGAAATAAAATCCTTAGGGTAAGTAATTACCTTACATAAGTTTTTTCAATAAATCATAAGGTGCGCACAAACATTAGTATAAACAAAATAAAACATTCAAGGAAATAATAATCGTTCACACACAGTGTATGCTTTCATACAAGGTCTTTACTAAAACCCATTCTCATTACAAGATCTTGAAAAGTTCTGGGTGGTAGACCTTTAGTCATCGGATCCGCTAGCATATCTTTAGTGCTTATGTGCTCGATACAAAGATTATTTTTCTCTACCGTTCGAGCGAGGTATAAACCAGCTCCGCTCGAACTGTTAGTGTTCGAGAAACTAACAGCAGCTGAGTTGTCACAATAAATCTTTAATGGTCGTGATATGGAGTTAAGAACTTTGAGTCCAGTGATGAGATTTCTTAACAACATCCCATGGCACGTTGCATTGTACATTGCAACATGTTCTGTCATCATCGTTGAGGTTGTTGTTAACTGTTGCTTATGACTCTTCCATGAAATTGGTCCGCCTGCAAGCATAAAGATGTACCTCGAAGTCGATTTCTTATCATCTTTGCATTTAGCAAAGTCAGAATCGGAATAGCCTACTGCTTCCAAGTTGTCAGTTCTTCTGTATGTCAATTTATAGTCTTTCGTTCCTTGTAGATATCGCAACACTTTCTTTGCTGCTTTCCAATGATCTAGGCCGGGATTAGATTGATATCGGCCTAGCATTCCAGCAATATATGGAATATCGAGACTAGTATAGACTTGAGCATACATCAAACTTCCTACTACTGAAGCATAAGGTATCAATCTCATTTGCTCCTTTTCAACCTCTGTTTTTGGACACTGAAAAGAGCCAAAAACATCTCCCTTAACTACTGGAGCCACTGATGGAGAGCGATGTTGCATGTTATAATGCGTAAGAACACGATCAATATAAGCCTTCTGAGATAGACCTAATATCCCATTAGTACGATCTCGGTGTATTTCGATGCCTATCACGTAAGAGGCTTCTTCGAGATCCTTCCTGTCAAAATTTCGCGAAAGTAACTGCTTTGACTCATGCAACAAATCTAAACTATTACTCACCAAAAGGATATCATCCACATAAAGGACAAGTATAGAAAAGTTGCTCCCACTCATTTTGAGGTAGGTGCATTGATCCACTTGATTCTTGAGAAAGCCTTGTTTTTTCATAATCTCATCAAATTTTAAGTACCACTGATGTGATGTCTGTTTTAACCCATATATGGATTTCTGTAACTTACATACTAAGTGTTCCTGACCTTTAGGTTTAAAGCCTTCAGGTTGACTCATAAACACATCTTCATGTAAGTCACCATTAAGGAAAGCAGTTTTGACATCCATCTGATGTAACTCCAAACCAAAATGAGCTACCAATGCCATAACAATTCTCAAATAATCCTTCCGTGAGACAGGTGAAAAGGTTTCTTGATAATCAATTCCCTTTTTTTTAGTATAGCCCTTAGCAACCAATCGTGCTTTGTAGCGTTCGACATTTCCATTCGGGTCTAATTTGGTTTTGAATACTCATTTACATCCTACGGGTTTTACCCCCTTGGGCAATTCAACCAATTCCCAAATGCCATTTTTTTCATGGAATCAAGCTCATCAATCATAGCTTTACTCCACTCAGAAGATTTATCACTACCAATGGCTTCATTGGATCGTTATACTTTACTAAATCAAAATCAGCTTCATTTAGGTAGGTTACATAATCATCAAAGTTAGTGGGCTTTCTTGGCCTTGATGACCTCCTAAGCTAATTTTCAGGTTCAACAAGTTCATTAACTGGTTCAGGGATTTGGTTATGCTCTTGTGAGTTTGATGTTCCTTCATTATTAGGGACGTTGGGAGCATTAATTTCTGAGGAAAACATGAGGTGGTGCAGCGTCATGTATAAGAGGTGTAATAGGAGATAAATTTGAAAAGCTCATCCCCCCTCCTCTTGCACTTCTTGGAAATAAAAAACTCCACTTTCTCTACTCCCGCCGACCTTAAAGTCCTCTATAAAATCAGCAATTCAACTTTCCACAATACGAGTAACGTGTGAAGGGCAGTAAAATCTATATCCCTTCGATCGTTCGGGATATCCTATGAAGTAGCAACTGACTGTCCTCATGTCAATTTTCTTTTTCAAAGGATCATAAAGTGTAGCTTCAGTAGGACAACCCCATACTTTCATATACTCTAAGCTTGGTTTCTTTCATGTCCAAATTTCATAAGGAGTTTTTAGGACAGATTTAGAAGGAACCCTATTTAGTATATGAACGGTTGTCTTTAATGCCCCAGTCCATAAAATTTAGGCAAATTCAATTTTGCTAACATACTTCTTATCATGTCCATAAGGGTTCTATTTCTTCTCTCAGCAACACCACTCTGCTGAGGTGTACCCGGCATGGTAAATTGGTTCACTATCCCGTGTTCTTTACAAAAATTAAAGAAAGGACCAGGAGCTTGACCAATGTCTATATGTCAACCATAATACTCACCTCCTCTATCTGATCTCACTACCTTTATCTTACGGCTAAGTTGGTTTTCAACTTCAGCCTTAAAAGTTTTAAACATTTCAAGTGATTCAGATTTTTCTTTAATCAAATACAGGTACATGTACTGAGAAGAATCTTCTATGAAAGTAATAAAAGACGTATAGCCAATAATGCCAGGTGGAAAAGGTCCACAAATATCAGTGTGTATGAGTTCTAATAATCAAGAAGTCCTTGTGGTGCCCTTTTTATTTTTATTTGTCTTTTTCCCTTTAATGCATTCAACACATGTTCAAAAATCGCTAAAATCAAGATCTGGTAATTCACCATCATTCACGAGTCTTAACATTCTGTCTCGTGAGATGTGGCCTAAACGTTGATGCCACAATTTAGATGATGTTTCCAAATCATGTTTTTGTTTGTTGATTTTCTCATTTACGTTGTATGACAACAAAGATTTCGAAAAGCTATCATCTAGTTCTAACTTATAGAGATTTCCATCCAGATAACCACAACCGAGAACTTGGGATTTTAAACTAATAGTGACCTTTCCATGTCCATGTAAAACTTCAAAACCATCATTGTCCAACTTTGATACTGATACTAAATTCTGAGTAATTTTCGGTACATATAATGTATCATAAAGTTTAATATAATGACCAGTTTTCATAATAAGCTGCATGGTTCCTATGGTCTCAACTTCAAGTTATTCCCCTCCTCCCGTTCTAACTGTTCTTTGGTTTCTTTCCAGCCTCTGGATTGTAAGGAATCCCTGTGTGGAATTGGTAACTTGAACCATTGAACCAGAGTCAACCCACCATGTGTTAATTGGTACATTAATATTAAAGGATTCAATTATCATAAATGCATCAGTGCCTTTCTTAGCCAACCATTCCTTAAATTTTGAACAATCACGTTGCAAGTGCCCTTTATTATGGCAGAAGTTGCAACGAGACTGTCCCTTGGAGGCATTAGGGCTGGAAACAGTATTTGAATTAGCTATCTAGACTTTGGAACTTTCCCCTTTAAAATTTCCCTTCCTTTGCAATGACTTAGTGGTAGCAATATAAACAACTTCTGGTTGTTCTAGTTTCAAACGTTCCTCCTCTTGCACACACATTGCTATCAACTCACTCATTGACCATTTGTCTTTCTGAGTGTTATAGTTGATCTTAAAAGCATTAAAACGTGCAGGAAGAGAAGTCATGATGAAGTGTACTAGAAAACCATCGCTTATTTCCATGTCTAATCCCTTTAACTTATGAGCCATGTCGCTCATCATCATTATGTCCTCACGCACACCACTAGTCCCTTCATATTTTGTGGTAAGCATCTTCAAAATTAGAGAACTCGATGTGCTTTAGAAGATCCCTTGAATTGCTCCTCAACTGAATTCAGATATTCTTTGGTATTCTCTGAATCAGGTATAGCTCCCCTAATGGCACTTAAGATGGAATTCTTGATAACCGTAAGAGACATTCTGTTAGACCTTTCCCACTTTTCATGCTCTATTTTCTGATCTGCAGTGCTTTCAGCAGTCAGAGCAGCAGGAGGGTCATGCCTCAGGGCATAATCAAGATCCACCATACCAAGAGTAAGTATGACCGTATCCCTCCATGTGGCAAAGTTTGCCCCAATCAATAATTCAATTCCAAGGCTAGGGCTAAAAGTGGATGCTAGATCAATACAAACAGAAGAGTTGGAGTAATCTATTTAGGGGTAATCAAGCAAGGCAGACAAAGATAAGTACATTGAAGATAAAATCTATTATAACACCAAAATAAAAGATTAATTAAGATTCTATCTGAATTTTGGCTTCGCTTTGGCTTTGACCAAAATTCAGACATTATAAAATATTGTCTTGATGTTTTACATAAACTTTGGCTTCGCTTTGGCTTTGACCAAAATTTATGTATTATAAACATACCATAATAGACTGACTTATTATCTTACATGAATTTTGGCTTCGCTTTGGCTTTGACCAAAATTCATGTATTGTGAATGTACGTAAATGATAGAGACTATCTTAATGTTCTATATGAAATTTGGCTTCGCTTTGGCTTTGACCAAAATTCACATATTATGAACATATATTATAAATAGACTGTCTTAATGTCCCATTTGAATTTGGCTTCGCTTTAGCTTTGACCAAAATTCATACACGATGAATGTCACACCCCAACCGATGGCAGAAATATCGGGGTGAGGCACTGAGCGAAACAGATTGTCCAAGAGAATCCATAACAACTAATATATTACCAATCCTTAACGATAATATCCCATACTACTAACAGATAAAGTAAAAATAGTTATTACAGATAATTGTTCTCAAATACAAATGTTGTTCCGACAACTCATAAATTATTCGTGGGTTTCTAAACCACCTAACTTAATTCTACAAAAGTCCAGCAATCCTAGCATCTTAAACACCTGTCACATATGTTAAAATAGGTCAATACACATAGTGTAAAGGTGAGCATACAAGTTTAATAGTATAACAGTAGCGAAATCGAGTTATTTATAACCAACATGTAACACGTAGAAATGTGAAGCAGGTAAGCTATCAACAATGAAATATGCACATACATGATTGCGAGTTGTAGAATGCGCAACACATATCACCACTGCGACACGTGAAGAAATACCCTTAACAACTATAGTACTATCGTTGCTAAGGTGTCAGGCAACAATCACTGTGTAAACATAACATACAAGCATTCATTGAATAACACGTATAACATGCAGGGCGGTTAGCGTATAAAAGTGTTGTGTTGTGTGTCGATGTGATTTGATATAGGTAGCGTATGTAACACCCAAAAGTGCGTTAAGCAAAAAAGAATCGAGTATACTCACAGATCGTGTTTAGTAATTAAACATAGTCTTGGATTGAAGGGAGCGCTGGAGAGTTAGCCTGATCACAGTACGATAGTGTAAGCGTTGAACAGTGCGTAAAACAGTGTGTCGGTGAGAAGAGTGACCGAATGGTGGTTCGATCGGATGGCCATCGGGACGAATGGTCATCCGGACGGATGACCATTCGGTCGGATGGTCATTCGACTGTGGGAGGTGTGTTTGTGGAATGTTGAACTTTTGAAGTTTTTGTTGTAGTATAAGTAAAGTCATTCGATTGGATGGTCATCTGGACGGATGGCCGTTCGATCGGATGGCGGTTCGATTGAAACTGATGATCTTTGAAAATTTTACAATATTTCAAGTGTTTCACTTATAAAATCAAGTCACCCGGTCGAATAGTCATTCGATTGGATGGTCGTCTGATCGGACGGCTATTCGTTTGAGTGACCAGCTTGTTTGAAACTTGTAAAATCAGTTAAGTTTTGAAAGTTTGCGGTTTGACAGAGACGGTATGACGGCGTGTTAAACAACGGAAATCCCATCAAGTCCAAGTCGTCCGATCGGACGGGAATCACCCCGTTCGATCAGAACTAACTGTTCTTGATGGAGTTTCATATTCAACCCGTAAATCGGTCGTCTCTTTGATAGAAATCCATTCTCAGATCGATTCTCCACTAGAGATTGTGTAGAGAGTCCGAACGAATCCAGATTCTAACGGTTTTAGGTGAAAAAGTGAAAGATGTTGAAGAAAAATTTGAAATAGTTGTTAAATGTTTAGATTTAGTTAAAATTAGTGTAAAAACGTGTAGAAATACACGAGATTCGAACAGGTTGGAGGGAGCTGTCACATCAATGAACAATGATTTGACAGGAGGGGTATTTATAGGTGAAGAGGAGAAAAGGCGGTGCAAGGTTGACGGGTCGGACGGCTGTTCGATTAGATGGCCATCCGCTCAGATGGCCATACGGTCGGATGTCCATTCGATCGAATGGTCGTTCGGTCGGACGGCGCATGTGGGTTAGTTTTCCGACTTTCGTTTCGTGCGTTGAGCGTTGTGTTGCGTTTAAACGAGTTGAGAGTAAGCGATGCGGTAGTTTTAAACAATAGTTACATAAATAACATAACTAACACATAACAACATACAAGTAAGTAAATTTGCATTTTGCGTTTGCGATTAAATTGTGTTGCAATTGAGTTACGATTGCGTTTTAGAATAACACCTTTAACATATATAAACATGCACAAGTAAGACATAATAACATGCACACATAGAACAATACCAATAATGGCGATTCGAGTTGCGGTGCGATCGCGATGTAATAGCGTTAAGTAGATTAGCGTTTAGTTGCGTTTATCGCATTGTTACTTCACATATTAAAAATTGTAGTATAAAATAGCGTAAACCAAAATATCGATTATCAAGTCGGAGAGTATAAGCAATAATTAAGGCAGAAATGACAGATCTGAACGTTGACTTTGACTTTCACTTATACTTTGACTTCCCTCGAGAAGTCGGGTTGTTACAGCCTCCCCTCTTTAGGGAATTTCGTCCCGAAATTAAGGCGCAGGTGTAACGAAGAGCTGTGGATACTTAGCCTTCATGTTACTCTCGAGTTCCCAGGTGAACTCGGCGCCGAGTTTACCTTCCCAGCGAACCTTCACTATAGGAATGCGTGAACGTCGAAGCTTCTTGGTCTCTCGGTCCATTATCTCAACTGGCTTTTCCACGAAGTGTAATGTTTCGTTCACTTGCATATCCTTAAGATGAACATGTAAATTCTACTCGGCTAGACACTTTTTGAGGTTCGAAACATGGAAAGTCAGGTGGACGTTGCTGAGTTCCTCCGGTAATTCGAGTCTGTAGGCCACTTTGCCAATTCTTTCCAGAATCTTAAAGGGTCCAACATATCGAGGCGTGAGCTTTCCTTTCTTGCCGAATCAGATCATCCCCTTCCAAGGTGAAACCTTTAGGAGCACGTGATCGCCAACGTCAAATTCAAGGGGTTTGCGACGCTTATTGGCGTAACTCTTTTGACGACTCCGAGCTTTCAATAGATTGTCTCGTATCTGGAGGATCTTGTCATTCGTTTCTTTCAATAAATCAGGACCGGCAATTTGCGCATCTCCGATCTCATGCCATACAATAGGCGATCGACATTTTCTTCCATATAATGCCTCAAATGGTGCCATTTTGAATGTTAGAATGATAACTGTTGTTGTACGAGAATTCGACTAAAGGTAAATGCGAATCCCAATTACCACCAAAATCTATGACACACGAACGAAGCATGTCTTCAAGGGTGCGAATCGTGCGTTCAGTCTGACCGTCGGTTTGGAGATGGAAAGCGGTACTCGGATTAAGGGTAGTACCGAGAGCGGATTGAAACGTTTCCCAAAGGCGCGAGGTAAACCGATCACCACGGTCAGAGATGATATAACGAGGCATCCCATGTCGACAAATGACTTCGTCGGTGTAGATTTGTGCTAATCGTTCCACCTTAAAGTCTTCTCATATCGGCAGAAAATGAGCAGATTTAGTAAGACGATCAACGATAACCCAGATGCTATCGTGACCTGATGGCGTGCGCTGAAGTTTCGTTATGAAGTCCATAGCTATACTCTCCCATTTCCACATAGGGATCTCGGGTTGTACGAGTAAGCTAGAGGGTCTTTGCTGCTCGGCCTTGACTTTCGAACAAGTCAGGCACTTTGAAACATAGACAACGATATCCTTCTTCATTCCAGGCTACCAATACTGAAGACGAAGGTCATGGTACATCTTGTCGGCACCGGGATGGATGGAATGTCGAGATTTGTGGGCTTCAGTCAACAATATCTCCCGAAGGTTATTGCGACTTGGAATCCAGATGCGATCGAGATAGTAATAGATACCGTTCGATTTGGTGACAAGTTGGGTTTCAGCACCGCACTTCTTCATTTCCTCTTTCAAGGTATTCTCAATGAAGCAGGCATGCTGAGCATCACGAATTAGAGCTTCGAGGTCGTGCTAGGCGTGAGTATTACGAACGCTATGCAAATAGCTTCGTCGGCTTAGAGCATCGGCAACGACATTTGCTTTGCCAGGGTGGTAACGGATCTCACAGTCATAATCGTTGAGAAGTTCAACCCATCGGCGTTGGCGCATATTCGGTTCCTTTTGGTTCAAGATGTGTTGTAGGCTCTTATGGTCGGTGAAGACCGTACACTTGGTACCATAAAGGTAGTGTCGCCAAATCTTTAACGCAAAAACAACTACACCTAGCTCGAGATCGTGGGTTGTATAGTTCTTCTCGTGGATCTTGAGATGACGAGAGGCGTACGTGATAACCTTGTCCCGTTGCATAAGAATATAACCAAGACCGAGGTTAGAGGCATCACAATAGACTATGAAGTCATCGTTTCCGTCGGGTAACGCGAGGATATGAGCATTGTAGAGCATATGCTTGAGAGTTTGAAAGGCTTCCTCATGTTCAGTTCCCCAAACAAAAGGCCTGTCTTTATGCGTCAAAGAGGTAAGCGGAACGCCGATTTTAGAGAAATCAGCGATGAATCGACGGTAATAGCCCACCAATCCGAGGAACGAACGAACTTCGGACGGTGATTTCGGTGTAACCCATCTCTTAACTGCTTCAATCTTCGCGGGATCGACGTGTATACCTTGACTATTGACGATGTGACTGAGGAATTGAACCTCCTCTAGCCAAAATTCACACTTGGAGAACTTGGCATAGAGTCGATTCCCTTGGAGTAATTCGAGAACCAAATGTAGATGTTGCGCATGTTCGGCTTTCGATTTCGAATAGATAAGGATATCATCGATAAACACGATGATGAAGCCGTCAAGAAAAGGTTTACACACGCGATTCATCAAATCCATGAAAACCGCGGGTGCGTTGGTTAAACCAAAGGGCATAACGACGAATTCATAATGGCCGTAGCGGGTTCAAAAAGCGGTTTTAGGTATATCTTCCTCCTGGATTCGTAAGTGATGGTAACCTGAGCGTAAGTCGATCTTCGAGAAACACGTAGTACCTTGCAATTGATCAAACAAATCGTCGATTCGGGGCAGGGGATAGCGATTCTTGATAGTCAGCTTATTAAGTTCCCTATAATCGATGCACATCCGGAACGATCCGTCCTTCTTTTTGACGAAAAGGACAGGTGCACCCCAAGGAGAGGTGCTAGGGCGTATGAAGCCTTTATCAAGCAATTCCTAGAGTTGACTCGATAGTTCCCGCATTTCAGACGGAGCGAGGCGATAAGGAGCTTTAGCAACAGGATTAGCTCCAGGAATTAGGTTGATACGGAAGTCAATATCACGACTCGGGGGTAAACCAGGTAAATCGTCAGGAAAGACAGCAGGAAAATCACGAACCACATGCACCTTTTCTATTGACTTCTTTTCCTTTTCCTCCGCTACTACGATGTGCGCCAAGAAAGCTTTGTATTCCTTTCGGAGAGACTTGCTCTCTTGTATGCACGACATGAGTTTAAGATCATTTGATGATACTTCGCCATAGACATAGAGTTGGTCGCCATTAGCAAGTGAGAAGCGAATCATCTTATCGAAACAAACGACTTCGGCATGATTTTCACGAAGAAAATTCCATGCCTACTATGATATCAAAACTACCAAGCTGCATCGGAATAAGGTCGATCGGGAAGACGTGATTGTTGAGTTCAAGAGTACAATCACGTAGAACAGAACTAACAGTGACGGTTCTTCCAGTGGCAATTTCTACGTCAAACGTCGTAGGGAGATTAGCGCGTTTACGGTTTAGGAGCTTATCGAATTCTAACTATACAAAACAGTTATCGGCTCCAGTGTCAAATAAACACGAAGCATAAATATCATTGACAAGAAACGTACCATTGAGCTGGCTGCTGCTGCTACTGAGGTTGCTGCTATTGATGTTGTTGCTGTGCTGGTTGCTGCTGTGGCTCTTGCTTCACCACTCTGTTCGGGCAGACGTTTGTGAAGTGGTTAGGATTACCACATGCGAAGCGGGAGCAGGAGCTGCTTGGATACCCTAAGGAGCGGGAAGAGGAGCTGGCAGTGCAGGAGGAGCTTGAACTTGAGCTTGCTGTCGGGGACAAGTACGACATTTAGTTGTAAAGTGCCCGTAAAGGTTGCAGTGGACACAGAAGCGGCATGCGATCCCAACTGGATGATGGTAAGTACAAGTAGGGCTCAGAGGGTGCGGACCGGTATACGCACGCTTGGCAGGCGGTGCGTTGGTCACGGGTGCGGCTACTTGGCGGTTCTGGTTCTGGGGTTGAGCAGGGACAACATTGAGAGGTGTGGCTGTGATAGCACAGTTCTTGTTGTTGTTGTTGCTCTTGCGCTTGTGGCGTGAAGATTTCGACCCTTGCAATGCGGCAGTTTCAGGAGCGGGAGAAGCGGTGACTTGGTGGAGACTTTTGGTGGTATTCTTGAAGTAACCAGCCATAACTCGCTTATCATTGATTTCTGTAGCGAGTTGATAAGTCTCTTCGATGGTGGTAGTCTTGGCGGCTTGCACGAAATCAGCAACACAATCAGGTAAAGCGTGGATATGTTTCTTGATTGTGATGTTGGGAGTTGAGACTTGGCCGGGACAGATGATGTTGAGCTGCTTAAAGCGAGCAGTAAGACCAGCATTGTCGCCACCTTCTTGCCTGATGTTCCAAAACTCGTCCTCTAGCTTCTGAAGCTCATGTGGGGGACATAATTCTTTCATCATGATTTCCTTCAATTGCTCCCAAGAAAGCCCATAGGCTGCGTCATTAACTCGCCTGTTTCTTTCGGCAGCCCACCAATCCAGAGCCCTGGACTGGAAAACGCCAGTTGCGTTAACAGTGCAGAGGTTGTCTGGACATCCGCCTAGTTGAAGAGTGACTTCAATTGAGTCGAACCATTGAAACATGGCGATGGGCCATCTTCACCAGTGAAGTCTTTGGGGCCGTAGGCCTTGAATTGCTTGAAGCTAAAAGCAGCTCGCGGCGAGTCGCTCTTTGATTCCTCAGAGGACTTGCTGCCAACTTCGTTGATTTTGCTGACGATTTGTGGCATGACCTTGGCCATTTCCTTGGAGACTAGCGATGCGATTTGTTTGTCAGCGTGGTTGCGGCGGGTAGCGCGAGAGGTGTGCGATCCAAATGACGGCATTGTCTGCACAGACATCGTCATAGGATTCAGACAGGATTTCGACTAAATCGAGTATAGTCTAGCGTATCACCCAAAGCTACTTTATATATAAAGCACAGGAACACGTCTAACACATAGGCACATAATCACGTAGGCACATAATCCACATAGGCACGTAAACACATAAGCATGTTGAGCACAGAAGCACATATTAAACTATATTTTGCACGTATTCACCTACATATATTGCACATATTCACCTATCCTTCAAGTTTTCGTGAGCGCGTTTGAGAGTAGCGAGTGCGAGTATCACAACGTACGGTTCACACACTTCAGTAATGCGATGAGAGGGTTGCGATTTGTTAGCGTGTTGAGATAAATGTGCAGTGCGAGTTGTGCGCGTTTATTAGCGCGGCAAGAAATAAGTCTCCAAAATCGAAACATTTAATCATTTAAAACCACATAAAACACATAAAAGCGATAATACGTAAAACCAGCGATTGCGAGGTTGAAATTGAAAATGGATTGTCTGGGTGCGAGACATCGACAACCCAAAGTGATTCGACTATTCTCAAGGATTTCGAGTACACGTTTTGGCCTAATAGACTGTGCTCTCTCACCAACATTCGGTGAATGGCAAGCATCCTTTCGGTTATTCACATAACTCGAGTCATTGGAATCCATCGAGACTTTGGTGAGAGTTTTGTAAAACCAAATAAAGAGCGGAACAAGTCATCAAGATTCGGCTTTCACCCCTAACTTAATGACTGCATTCCTGTTTGTGTGATAGAAATCACAAGATATATAGGGAGAATTTCGCCGAGATATGGATTTCACTCTTGACTCAACGCAAATTCTCGTGTTTATAGTAAAATGCGCGTCGAGCGAGCGATCTGATCGAGAGTTTGCGGTTTTCACACCTAATCTCGACCTAATCACTTGTTTGTTTTCGAAAAATCGTGTTTGTTGTGCCTGCCTTAGGAAAGGCAGTAGTATTCAGCCTTAGGAAAGGCTTTCTCCGTGCAAGCTGTAGTATGCGGTGTTCACACGAAGTCGTAGTTTCCAAGCAAGAGTAACAAGAACATGCTCACGCAAACCCCTACAGGGTTCGCACAAGGCGGTCTGTGGGTACGTAGACTATAGACTAGGTCAACACTAAGACATCGACCCGGACTAGGTCGGGTCTTGCCTAATTCCCTATAGTTATGGTTCTGATACCAATCTGTCACACCCCAACCAATGGCGGAAACATCAAGGTGAGGCACTAAGCGAAACGGATTGTCCAAGAGAATCCATAACAACTAATATATTACCAATCCTTAACGTTAATATCCCATACTACTAACAGATAAAGTAAAAATAGTTATTACAGATAATTGTTCTCAAAGACAAATATTGTTCCGACAACTCATAAATTATTCGTGGGTTTCTAGACCACCTAACTTGATTCCACAAAAGTCCAGCAATCCTAGCATCTTAAACACCTGTCACTTACGTTAAAATAGGTCAATACACATAGTGTAAAGGTGTGCACACAAGTTTAATAGTATAATAGTAGCGAAAGCGAGTTACGCATAACCAACATGTAACACGTAGAAATGTGAAACAGGTAAGCTATCGACAATGAAATATGCACAGACATGACTGCGAGTTGTAGAATGCGCAACACATATCACCACTGTGACACGTGAAGAAATACCCTTAACAGCCCCTGTCCACGACAGGTGCTGAGTCCAAACTATAGTACTATCGTTGCTAAGGTGTCAGGCAACAATCACTGTGTAAACATAACATACAAGCATTCATCGAATAACACGTATAACATGCAGGGCATTTATCGTATAAAAGTGTTGCGTTGTGTGTCGATGTGATTTGATATAGGTAACGTATGTAACACCCAAACGTGCGTTAAGCAAAAAGGGATCGAGTATACTCACAGATCGTGTTTAGTAATTAAACACAGTCTTGGATTGAAGGGAGCGCTGGAGAGTTAGCCTGATCACAGTACGATAGTGTAAGCATTGAACAGTGCGTAAAACAGTGTGTCCGTGAGAAGAGTGATCGAATGGTGGTTCGATCGGATGGCCATCCGGATGGATGGTCATCCGGACGGATGACCGTTCGGTCGGATGGTCATTCGACTGTGGGAGGTGTGTTTGTGGAATGTTGAACTTTTGAAGTTTTTGTTGTAGTATAAGTAAAGTCATTCGATTGGATGGTCATCTGGACGGATGGCCGTTCGATCGGATGGCGGTTCGATTGAAACTGATGATCTTTGAAAATTTTACAAAACTTCAAGTGTTTCACTTATAAAATCAAGTCACCCGATCGAATAGTCGTTCGATTGGATGGTCGTCCGATCAGACGGCTATTCGTTTGAGTGACCAGCTTGTTTAAAACTTGTAAAATGAGTTAAGTTTAGAAAGCTTGCGGTTTGACAGAGACGGTATGACGGCGTGTTAAACAACGGAAATCCCATCAAGTCCAAGTCGTCTGATCGGACGGGAATCACCCCGTTCGATCAGAACTAACTGTTCTTGACGGAGTTTCATATTCAACCCGTAAATCGGTCGTCTCTTAGATAGAAATCCATTCTCAGATCGGTCCTCCACTAGAGACTGTGTAGAGAGTCCGAACGAATCCAGATTCTAACGGTTTTAGGTGAAAAGTGAAAGATGTTGAAGAAAAGTTTGAATTAGTTGTTAAATGTTTAGATTTAGTTGAAATTAGTGTAAAAACATGTAGAAATCCACGAGATTCGAACCGTTCTTGCTGAGATGAGGTCACACTTTAGTGTTCATAAGAACTCCATGTTGACATCACCTTAGAACAGCCCAAATCTGTTGATTTCACGGTGAAAAGTTGTGATTTGATAGAGAAAATGATGAGAAAGTGTGTGCTGATTGTGAAAGTACAAGATTTGAGACGAAAACTTACAAGAATCGTGAGGAATCGAGAGAAAAGAGGCTGAGAGTGCACAGGTCAGAGGGAGCTATCACATCAATGAACAGTGATGTGACAGGAGGGGTATTTATAGGTGAAGAGGAGAAAAGGCGGTGCAAGGTTGACGGGTCAGACGGCTGTTCGATCGGATGGCCATCCGATCGGATGTTATAACAACCCTCCTAAATTTTTCGACACCCAAAAAAATATTTAAAATATACCAATACGTCCTAAAATACACCCCGAATACGAAAACGGGCCCTGAATACCTTTATTTTTATTAAATTTAATTAAAAACCCAATTTTTAGGGCTGTGGCGGGCCGCGAAGACCTACCCCTGGTCTTACGCGGGCCGCGAGCGAAGGGACATGAGGCGCAGCCCGGTGCTGCCACGTGTCTAATACGCGTCGAGTCTACAATGGTGAGCTGACCAAGCTAGGCCCTACGGACCCTATGTCGCGGGCCGCGTAAGACCCCCTCTAAGTCTACGCGGGGCGCGAGAGATGGACGAATCACAACTATAAATAGGGTCGATCAGTTTCAATTTCAAATCGTTCAGTCTTTCACTTTCTCTCTCAATTTCTACATAGTATACATTATACTCGGGCATTATACCCCCCCTAAATAACGAAGTTCTGCCTCGTTGTAAGTATCATAACCCTGGTTACGTATTAGATACGCTTCCCGATTGATCAAGGGTTCCGTAACGGCTGTCGAGGTTCTGCCCGACGTAGTCGTTGGAATACCGTCTTGGGGAGGGTATTACTAATGTAAATATTGGGTTGTTATACTAACGCGTGTGCATTTGTGTAGTTAATAGATAATCACCAGGAAATCCTTAAGGAAAACCCTAAGACAGCAATGTGAGTAATCTCCTTTTTGCAAATTGCTTTTATAAAACCACACACAATTAACATTATATTAAACAGTGATTGAGTATTTGTATTCTACAATTATCATTGGTATGTTGGGGTTTTGTATACAAAATTTGTTACTACATTGCGAGTAGTAACATGACCACAAGTCGGGTTGACAGTACCGTGGGTGGTAATTAAAGTAGATGGAAACAAATGTAATTGTGTGACCGCCCTCAATACTGTACAATGGTTTTACTTAACTTGATTAAACTGAGATTCACTCACCAGTATTTCCCACTGACAAAATGTTTTTAAACGCGTTTCAGGTAACAAAATGTGAAAGCCAAATACAAGCCAGCTGGACAGCACTGAAGGCTTGGAAAAGTGGCTATAAAGTTACCTAAAATAAAGAGATGTTTTTTTTATTAAAATAGGGTTTATCCCTATAAAAATGTGTGTACTAGAAACTTGGGATTTTCCCATGTGTTTAATATTATAAAAGTGTGGCATTTTACTCTGATAAAATATTTCCTAACTACGGTCATGATGTAATTTCCGCTGCCAAAATGATAAACACCGATACCACTGAAACTGGCCGCGGCCGCCCGTTCCCGGGTAATTAGGGGACTGGGATTGCGACAGATGTTCATTCGATCGAATGGTCGTTCGGTCGGACGACGCGTGTGGGTTAGTTTTCCGACTTTCATTTCGTGCGTTGAGCGTTGCGTTTAAACGAGTTGCGAGTAAGCGATGCGGTAGTTTTAAACAATAGTTACACAAATAACATAACTAACACATAATAACATACAAGTAAGTAAATTTGCGTTTAGCATTTGCGATTAGATTGCGTTGCGATGGAGTTTATGAATAACATCTTTAACATATATAAACATGCACAGGTAACACATAATAACACGCACACATAGAACAATACCAATAACTGCGATTCGAGTTGCGGTGCGATAGCGATATAATAGCGTTAAGTAGATTAGCGTTTAGTTGCGTTTATCGCATTGTTACTTCACATATTACAAATTTTAGTATAAAATAGCGTAAACCAAAATATCGATTATCGATTCAGAGAGTACAAGCAATAATTAAGTCAGAAATGACAGATCTGAACGTTGACTTTGACTTTGACTTCCCTCGAGAAGTCGGGTTGTTACAATGAACGTAAAAACAAAGCACATAAATATACCATAACACTTTTGGGCAAGAAATGATATATCTATGTAATTAGGCTATAATTATTATATGTATCCTTAAACAATTTACCTTTAGGTTCATTGTCATACACGTAATTATATAAAATACTTTTCTATGTCAAAATCGTTATTTTAAGACATATGATTAAATGATTAAATCATTATTTTAATTGAATTAAGGAAAAACATTCTAACTGATTTTATTTTCCTTATGACTAAAATCAAAAGATATAATCAACTAATATTATGTGAATCATTTGATTTATATGAAAATAAAAGGAAACAACAATTATTTATTTAAAAAAAAAACAAAAACAATACTAAAGCATTATTCCCTTTACTGGTTCATCAAAGGATTTGCACAAAATATATTAATATTATCCAATAACATCAATTCATATCTATATGAGATGATTATCAATAAGAAACTTCAATTTAAAAAAAAATAAAGATACTATATGGCCATCCAAAACACATCATTTTAACATGATATCCATATGATATACATACAAAAGGGTTTTATATCCTTTAAATAATATGGCATCAAAATCAATATTGTATGGCACAAACTACCAGAATGAAATCCATTATGTAATCATGCTTGTAAGAATTTATTGAAAGAATTTAGGTGTCAATTTCAATTTAGGAAGTCGCACAAATTATGATACCTAAACGATTCATATCCAAAAAAACATATACATTCAAATCAACCTGATGTGCGATTTGCATAAGAGTTATTATAAATCAATTTTTCATTATTAACTTTAATGTTGGATAAATTTACATTCGATCATCAAAATGGTTTCATGTAGGCAGCGTAAGAATTGTTCTACCAGAAAAAAAAAAAATAATATTCATTAGGGTGGGAGTTGGCTACAAAGTCCATTTTTCCTACAAAGTGTACAAAGTCATAAAACACCACAATTTGAGCCATAAAACACTCTAAAAACCCACAAATAACAAAGTGGAGATTACTAAAACGCCATATTCGAAGGGTTTTATGTTGTGTTTTGGATGATAAGGCTTTGATTTTCGAATAACTAACATTAATGTGTTTTATGTTGATTATCATATTGTGTTTTACATTCACAGTTCTACGATGGTGTGTTTGAAGTTTTTATGGACTGTTAGGGTTTGGATACTGTGTTTTAGTGATATTCATTCTATCATTTGTGGGTTTTGAGTGTGTTTTAAGGCTGAAATTATGGTGTTTTATAACTTTGTACACTTTGTAGGAAAAATGGACTTTGTAGTCGAACCCCACCATATCCATTAATATCCGATCTATTTACATGATCGAATTGATATAATCAACATCACTCTGATACCACATGTTGATTATATCATTAAACATGCAGCCAAAACGTAAAACCTTAATCATAAACTTGAGCATAAATTATAGACACTTACTTGTAGGAATGCTTATCTTAGTCGAAGATGATGAAGCCATAATTACTGTCAAGATGTTCTTGGTTCCACTTTAGAGTGTGTTGGATAAATTTGCATTCGATCATCAAAATGGTTTCATGTAGGCAGCGTAAGAATTGTTCTACTAAAAAAAATATCCATTAGGGTGGGAGTTGGCTACAAAGTCCATTTTTCCTACAAAGTGTACAAAGTCATAAAACACCACAATTTGAGCCATAAAACACTCTCAAAACCCACAAATAACAAAGTGGAGATTACTAAAACGCCATATTCGAAGGGTTTTATGTTGTGTTTTGGATGATAAGGCTTTGATTTTCGAATAACTAACATTAATGTGTTTTATGTTGATTATCATGTTGTGTTTTACATTCATAGTTCTACGATGGTGTGTTTGAAGTTTTTATGGACTGTTAGGGTTTGGATACTGTGTTTTAGTGATATTCATTCTATCATTTGTGGGTTTTGAGTGTGTTTTAAGGCTGAAATTATGGTGTTTTATAACTTTGTACACTTTGTAGGAAAAATGGACTTTGTAGCCGAACCCCACCATATCCATTAATATCCGGTCTATTTACATGATCGAATTGATATAATCAACATCACTTTGATACCACATGTTGATTATATCATTAAACATGCAGCCAAAACGTAAAACCTTAATCATAAACTTGAGCATAAATTATAGACACTTACTTGTAGGAATGCTTATCTTAGTCGAAGATGATGAAGCCATAATTACTGTAAAGATGTTCTTGGTTCCACTTTAGAGTGTCCTCTTGGGATGGATCAAGATCTAGAGAAAGTGAAAAGAGAGAGGCATCATTTGGTGTAGTTTGTTCTCCTTTTTATTCTCTTGTTATGGACACACAAAAGGTAACCCTACACATTCTTCCTAATGTCATTATTTCCATCAAATAATGACTTATAATTAATATTTAGGATACTAGGGGAAGATTCAAATGAAAACCACTAGTTATTGTGAAAACTCGAAAACTAATTAAAAAAGCCAAAAAAACATACGAATTTATTTTTGGCATACAAATTTTCGCCATTTTTTATATATCAAAAAAAAATTCAAATTTTTTTTGTAGTACACATGTGTAATACTACACATGTGTATTATTACACATGTGTACTACAATTTTTTTTTGAAAAAAAAAATTATATAAAAAAACCTGCAATTTTATAAAAAAATTGAAAAAAAAAATTGGTGTGTTTTTTAGGGTTTTTTTAGTTAGTTTTCGAGTTTTCACAATAAAAGTGGTTTTCATTTGAACATTCTCCTAGGATACTAATGTCATATGGTTAATTGCATTTAGATGATCAATAAAGGCCATAATTATCCCCTCACTTGTGGCCTAGTGGTAGGAGAATTGGGTTTTCCAATGGAGACTCAAGTTCAATTCCCACTTGTGTTATATTGGGGTGGATATTGGGCAATGATGGTGACAAACCCACCGAGGGGGGTTCGATCCTGAGCCGCACCCCGGTTTTCATCTGGCTATTACTTCAGCGAGGCAACTCGTGTGGAGGCAGTACGGTTTCCGGGGGAACGTCGTAACCAAGTCTGGCCAACCCAGCGCGGGCCCGGTTAAGACAACGTAAGTCTGGGCAAACTTGGCTAGGGCCGCCGATTAGACGGTGTGACATTGGGTCACTCAAAAAGAAAGACACCGTTCAAAAATAAAGGCCATAATTATATAAAAGTCTAACAAGGCGATGATCTGAGATTTAAATATAGATAATTAAAATTTGAAAGGTGACGCCGATCTGTTTTATTCAAAGGCCAAAACAAGGTTTTATTAAAAAAAATCTAAAGGTTCCCGGGGTTCCTAAATGATAACCATGGGTTTCACCTGGAATCTTGAAGTTGTGAAATATCACAACCGAAAGCGACCCTTGTGGGCATGTGGCTTATAAGGTTTTATAACATACTTCTAATGGTTCAAATTCGAGGTTCTGAATGGTGGGAACCATGTTTTGCTCACCTCTACCAACGATTGCACTCAATGAGGTGTGGCATCATCTTTCATAAACTCAGAAACACAGTTACTTGAATAATTAATGAGTGATGAAGGATGGGTGAGAAGCATAAAGGCTTCTACTTCTTTGTGGAAGCTCTTTGGGATGCAACGCTTTGTCATATTTAATAGCATATTTAAATCTTGGTTTTGTATTTACAAATTCTGTAAATGTGTAATTAATCCCTACTACAATAGAGCTTCAAGTTGTGGGATCTACACTCAACGATAATGTTTCAAGTTGTGGCATCATATGAGGATTTGGCATGCATTCTTTAGGTTTGCATGTTCCAACAATGATATCAATGTTTTGTATCAATTGTTAATTTTTTACGACGTTATAGATGAAATCTCACTCAAGACATCGTTTTAAGCACGGGTATTATCTTTCTAATGGAATAAATCCTATAAGTTATATGTTTATTAAACTGTTTACATGTTTATAAGATGAGAACGAGAGAAATTTAAAGTAGTTCAAGAAGCGGTAAAAAAGGATACTGAATAGACATTCGATCTCCGGAAGCAACGTTAGCATATTGTGCAAATTTTGGCACGAATTTAGACGGTAAACAAAATTAAGATGATATCGAACCAACTTATGAAAAAAAATGACGACCAACAAAAACAAGCTAACTTTCGGGAGCTACTTAACCGAATAACACATAAAAACTTTTGTGCGAATTCATTTGGTTGAACATAACAACCCAGAAACAAGCCAACTACCCAATTTGTTTCATTCGTGACTACTTTGCCGAGGACCCCGTTTATAGCGAGGAGATTTGTAGACAAACGTTTCAAATGAGCAAACAAATATTTCTGCGGATAGCTAATGATTTGGCATGTGATATGCGCTATTTCACATTGAGGCGGGATGCTAGAGGTAGGGCAAGCTTTAGCATTTTACCAAAGTTCGTCACCACACTTCATCAAATGCCATACAAAAGCGTCTCCGACTCATTGGATAAATTTGAAGTTTCTGAGAAAACAACACAGGTAAGTATGTATAAATTTTGTATAGACATCATCACAGTGTTAGGGGATAAGGGTGGTGATCACTCATCACTCACAACATCCAATCAAGTTCCGCCATGTCATCAACCATTATTCCATCACTCACAACCTTTTTTTAGTGAAAATGGTCATCACTCACCACCACACCCAACAATTTCCCCCACAACCAACAATTTCCCTCAACACCCAATACCCCATCACGCGTGAAAAATACCACGTGTTATTAAATTGAGTAAGGGTGGTGTGAAAACATGTATAACGCGTTATACAAGCCCATCACGGTGGAAAACACCTCCACCCCGGGTCCCCTTATGGGCAAAATATTTACAAAATCCCTCTTCGAGTGACATTCAACAATTGCAGAATTGCCATGTATTTGTACATGGTTTCCCCAACATGCTTGGTAACCTAGTTTATTTTATATATAATTATGCTATAGTTATTTATTTATCACATAATTTCTTAAACACAAAATAGTAGTATTTGTATATAAAAATAATTCAAAAATGAAATGACAAGTAGTGGTGAGTGAAAAATAATATGACGCTGAAGTGGTAGTAAAAAAACTAAATAAAGAGTGAACATTACCACTGTGTTCCCGAGTTCAATAAACAAAAAAAAAGAAGAGAAAATGAATTAAGGAGAGAAAAGAATATGAGTGGAAAGAAATGATTTATTTAAATATCGTGTTTTCGAGTTAGAGAGAAATGAAAAGAAAACTAAAGAGTTTATGTGTTAAAAATGTTTTCCTTCAAAATCTCTCAAATTTGGAAAGATTTAAAATGAAGAAAAATTACTTAAGTTTTCCTTTCATTTCTTTTCATTTCCTTTCTTAAAAAAACTCTGGAACATGATTTTTTTTAAGTCTTCCAAATCCTTTCTTTTTCTTCGTTAAATAAAACTCGGGAACACAGTGTACGTCTTAGGCTACTCGGTATGGTTGATGAAATATGGGCCTTCACGTCAGCGCCACGTAGGATGGGTGTGAGGATGGGGCAAAAATGATGGATCTAAGGAAATGGGAGATGGACCTAAAATATATATGTATATATTGTATGTGTGTGTGAGAAGAAAAGGCACAAAATTTTGTCCTTATGCGCCCGTCCTCAACGTCCCACCCCTAACGTTCACAACACTGACGAACCATCCGGAATGGTGTTCGGGGATGTTACCAGACCTGGACAACCCCCACACCAAATGCCCTTGTAGCCTAACATATGATGAATGAATGAGTGATATATTGATGATGTGATGCATGCGTACTCCCTTCAAAGCTCATTACATGTAACACACGCTCATTTAGCTTTTTAATTTTATTTTGATTGGATTTTAAAAAAGCACTTGTTTATTAAGCTAGGATTTTAATTATTGAGACCCCAACCTTTTTAACAAAAATTCATTGTATATAATGCAATAAAGCGAACCAGAAACCAACTAGCAAGTGGCAACAATTATTGATATGAACTTTATTATGGGCATGGGATCAAATACAAACTCTTGTTTTTGTAAGAACCATAAGAACCAATACATAAATGACAAGTGTTATTCAATTAAAAATTAGTTTAGGGGTAATTTAGACATTTTGACCCTATTTATTTATAATTAATTAAAATTAATTATCAAAATATCCCTAAATCCATGCATATTAATTCAAACCAAAATTTGAAATTTTGTAACATATTCAGATAAACAAACCTTCAGGAACCACAAAAAAAAAAAAAAAAAAACATAAGCACACCCACATAAACGACATTAGAACAATCAAAAAAAGGAACTTCCATTATTAGCACTCCCGTTTCAATAAAAAAAAGGAACTTCCATTATCAACGACCTTAGCACAATCAAAAAACGACATTAGCATAACGTAAGACCATCCACATTATCATCATTCTCGTTTCAATCAAAAAAGGAACTTCCATTATCAACGACATTAGCACAATCAAAAAACGACATTAGCACAATCAAATAACGACATTAGCACAATCAAAAAACGACATTAGCACAATCAAATAACAATATTAGCACAATCAAAAACGACATTAGCACAATCAAATAACGACATTAGCACTCTCTTAACACCACCGTTTGGGCATCCGACTGTAACACCAACAAAACAACATTAGCACAATAAAAATACGACATTCCAACGAATTTATTTCTAAATAGGCTCCCGATAACAACATAAAAGGAAAAAAATAACAACAGATACTATTACATAACTAGCACAATTTCATTTTTTTTAATTTTATAAACAACACATATTGTTCTATACTAGCACAATTTCATTTTTTTATTTTATAAACAACACATACTGTTACATACTAGCACAATTTTTTTTTATTTTTAATTTTATAAACACATACTAGCACAATTTCATAATTATTACATAATTAGCACAATTTCATTTTTTTTAATTTTATAAACAACACATACTGTTACATACTAGCACAATTTCATATTTTTGTTTTAGTTTTGTAAATAACACATACTATTACATAACTAGTAGAAAACAAATTTATTTATAAATATGCTCCCAATAACAACACAAAAGGAAAAAAAATAACAACACATAAGAATTACATAATAAAATAAGAGCATACGTATAGATTTAAAATTAACACAATACATTTTCATATTAGCACATTCCAACTACGTAACTAGCACAATTATAAAACATGTTTTTGTAACTTTTTAAAAAGTCATTTTTATAAATAAAAAAAAAGTATATCAATATGGTACTCATATTAAAGATAAAAAAATACTTGATTTTATGGTATAATTTTTTTCCAAAATTAATGAAATATATAAAAGTTATTTTAGTTTAAAAAACTTGGTGGAATTAGTATTTTATAGGAAATGACTAAATGACTAAAATACCCTAACTTGATAGTATTAATTATTAATTATTGGGGTTTTATTTGTAATCAATATCAACCCTTAATTTAAACTATCAATGGCTCAGATCTGTTCTTATGGTTCTTACGGTTAGCATTGTTTGTACAGGATCTCAACCCATGTTTCTCTAAGAAGAGAATAATGCACATTTTTTCAATCGATATTAAAATAATAATTATATAATAATAAGTCATTTTTAAAATAACTGAAAACATAAATATAGAATTTCCATTCTACAATGAAAATAAGCTTTGTATGGTAGGTGTTCAAACTACAAATTTAGATAGCGAGTACATCTTGATAAAATTAGGAATGTGCTATTTTCTAAAGGAATAATGGATTTTAATAATCTCGATTATTAGTTATTGATTGGCAAAGTTCTCAACTTAAAAAATAACCATTGATAGTCTCATCTTTTCATATATTGTAAACTAATGGACTTTTACTAAACCGAAAATGATAAGGAGAAAAAAAAAAGAAATTAAGGTTCTTTAGTAAGAGTCTATTAGTTTACAATATGTAAAAAGGTGAAACCACCACTGTTTATTTTTTAAGTAAAGACCATTGTCGGCCAACGGCTAATAATTTTGATTATTAAAATCCATTATTCCTTTTATAAATATAATTATACAATACATCGAAAATTTTACATATTTATATTATATTGAGAATCATCAATAATTACTTGAATGAATTACGTTAATTCCCGAGGGAGAAAAATGATATTATTGAGTTAAAAATGAGTAAATTGAAGTCCGGGTATATAGCTATAGTATACGCTAGGTTATAGATTTGTGTATTACACGGTTAAATAAATAAAATATCTTACATAAGTAAAGATGACAAATATTATAAAAAATTGCTTAAAATCACCTATAATCAAGAAAATGTTGAAGTTTTTTCTTTGAAATTTAGAGAATAATAAGGTGATGACACTATATCCGATCATTACCGATCTCTAATCATATAATACCTAGTCCTAACTCAATCTAACCCATCCTAGCGAAACCTCTGTCCGGAATACATACAGACTCAAGACTTTTTACATGTTCTTTATACATTTAGATTTCTATCTATAGCCATACTCAAAAGTGCACTAACAGTCTCCCCCCTTGGACATAGCTAGAAAGCTGTGATGTTAAGTCTTAATCTGTCTTGGATAACATCTCAAGTGACACTGCAGTCTCCCCCTTTTGAAATAAATTTACACATATTAAGAGGTCAATATGTAACGGATAATTATTGCTAATTATCATTAAATACATAAGTTAAAACTCACAATTTAGACAACTTGAATTATAAATAATTTGAAATGAAACACTAACATGAATAACATGCTAGTACTTCTAAATGTTAAACATCAGCTTGAGCATAGATTTCATTAACGGTTTTCACTTTAATATAATGTTTTCATTTCTTTTTGTGTGTTTTTGTGACAGTAGTACTAAAGTTTATTTTTTTTAAATAACCACAAAATTTTTATTCTCTGAAGTTTCACGTCTTTATTTCTTTGGTTTTTTTTTCTTTCGGTTGCTATATACAGTGTTATTACCATAATTAACCAAACCAATATCGATCGAAATTGAATTCCTGTTGAATCACACAGGGGATTTCAGTAGTTAGTACTTCAAATTATATATTTGTTATTATTGATAACTAAAGCAAATCAAACACATCTTGTTAGTTTATCTCACTGATTAAATGTATAGTCAAGATGCTATATAAGTATCCTCTACGGTAATTAGAAATAACCTAATTAATATTAATCATAAATTAAAAAATAAATTAAGGATTATATAAAATTTAATTTAAATACTCATTTAATTATTGTCTATTTATAATTTAAATATATTAACGGAAAAATGAAAACAAAGACAAAATCCATGTAATCTTTAAAAAAAATAAAGTTTAAGAAACTGACGCAAAGATAAAATTGGGATAATATAAATTATTTATATTTATATATTATTAGATATATTATTTATTAATAATATTAGAGATTAATTTAATATATTAATACAGTATTGATTTAATCTATACATATAATAAAAGAAACTAATATGGGGACACATGTCATTCATTGAAGCTATCTATTTTTTAGTTTTCCCGTCTCTATCTCCTACTTAATTATAGATAATTAATATTAATTAAAAGATAATTAAAAAATTAAATTTAATAAAAATTTAAACAATTCGTATAGGAGATGATATAATTTTTTGAAATAGTTATTAGATTTCAAAATTGTTTATCTTGAACTTAACAAAAGACGTACACTAAATATAAATTAGAGTTAACTTCCGTTTTGCTCCCTGTGGTTTGGTCGTTTTAATGGTTTTGATCCAATCCTTTAAAAATAGTCATTTTACTCCTCGATGTTTCTATTGATTCTCTAATATACTCCCCCGCATTAACTCTGTTCATTTTTATTGTTAGAAGTAAGGGAAATTTTGTCTTTTTAGTTCAAAGTAAAGGTAATTCAGTAATTTTACATATTATATAGTATTTATTTATTATTACCTACAAAATATCCAATCCATTTATCAATTTATCATTCACTAGTCTTCTCTCTCTCTATACCTTTTGTGACCACCATCAATCACCATCCTCACTCACCATCCACCGCAACCACCACACACTTCCACCGCAACCACCACCTCCTCCATTACCACCAGACATTACCATCACCTCCAACCACCATCCCGCACCAACAACCCCGCACCACCACCACACTGGCAGATCTGAACAACCACCATCTCGCATGGCGCACCACCACCTCCATTCTGCACTAGAAAGAGAGAGAGAGAGAGAGCCGAACGAGAGAGAAACAAGAGAGAGAGAGAGATATGAATGCAAATCTAGGGTTTCAAGCCAAGAAAGAACTCTAGGCTTTCGGTAACCACAAAGATGACGACGGTGGATCTGAGTTCAGAAGGTGACAACTTCCTAGGGTTTCGAGCCAAGAGCTCTAGCTCCGGCGACTCTACACACTCGGATTATGACGGTGATGACGAGGTCCATTGGAAACGTCGTTGGGTGGTGTTTAGAGATCTCTGATGTCGGTGGTTTATGTTGGTGGTCAGGTGGGGGTGGTGCAAGGTGGTGCTCAGGTGGGGTGGTGCAAGGTGGAGGTCAGTCGGGGGTGGTGCAAGGTGGTGGTCGGTGGGGGTGGTGCAAGGTGGTGGTTGTCAGGTGGAGATGGTGGGAGGTGGTGGTTGTTAGGTGCAGACGGTGGGAGGTGATCGTTGATTGTGAGAAAGAGAGTTAGGTGGTGTTTGTTTTTTGGGCAAAAGCTCTTCTGAGCACTTATGTCTGCGTCGCGCAGACACGCGCAGACGTTTGGGTCCTGCAGCTTGTTTGTTTTCTTGAAGAGCTTCTCACCAAAAACATCTTCCCCACCTCTTCCTCACGCAGACATCAACCCAAGTCTTCAAACCTCTTTAAACCTCTTCTCTCTCTTCTCCCTCCAGCCGACACCACCTCCTCTGCCACCACCACCACCACCACCTCCACCTCCGACACCACCTCCTCCGTTGCCCACCTCCACTCTGCCACCACCTCCTCTGCCACCGAAATATCTGTCACACGCACACAACAACACATATATGCTCCATCTATTTCACCTTCATCTTCAAAACCCTAGCCTGTAACGCCCTGCTTTTTCATACCTTCCATAATTAGAAAGCTCGCCTTGTAATGCTATTTTTGGAAATCTTGTATTATTGTAGTCTTCTTTTCGTTGTAAAATCCGAGACTTGGATCATAAATAAAATTCGTATTTCTTTAAATTCACCATCTACATATTCATACATGTTCACACGTTCGAATTCATTGTACATCGAATCCTTATTTGTAATTCATACTTATACGATACTTATTCACGATGCATGTCCATGCTCGTCCTTAAATTGTTGATACCTAAAAACCCCTAATAATATGCTTATTTATACAACGGTTAATCATCTAATATGTGACATATACTTGTCACTTACAAACATGTTACATACTTGTACATTACACTTTTTACCTAGTTAAATCATGTTTTATTTCATATTTCACCTTGTTACAAGTTAGGGGAAACATTGTTGCATATTATTACACAACTTAATTAACAAAATTACTCATTATAATGTTTTAAAAAAATAAAAAAAATAAAGAAATATGGCAGCCCCAATTCAGCAAAATTCAGCCCCATATAGTTGGGTTTTGTGGGCTAGTTTCAAGGTGTAACCCCTTCTAAACACTTACAAAGCCCAACCCATTGAAACCCTAATCCTTCCCCCTATAAATACCACTTATAACCAGCCTCCCTACCACTTTTGCAACACCAAAAACTCTCAAAACATCCTCCAAACCGTAGCTGAAAGCAAGGGTTCGAGCAGATTGACACCCCTTCACGAAAATGAGCATAACTCACTCATTTCTTAACGAAATCACTTGATTCTTTTTCCTACTTACTTGGATAATCATGGGGTTCGATTCCTAGACTTCTCCTTGGAGAAATCAGACCTGGAAATGCCCCGAAATCCTCCATAAACTTTCTGTTTGTTTTTATGTTCATCAAAAACTTGTTTATACCTATGTAACTTGTGTTCAACACATCTCATACCTATGTCCTAATGCTTACAACTTATCCCATGGTTGGTTAAGCTTAAAAACAAGGTTGAGACACTTAAAAATCAGAGGATTAAACCTCATAAACTTGGTGTTTTGTTTAGGGTTTTTAACCCACAAGTCATGTCAAACTTTGTCTTTGATACATGAGTGATTATGGAACAACTTGGGTTGTCCAAACATACAATCCTCACATGATTTGATGATTTCTCTTAGTTAGTGTGTATATTTCTTATTCTTTATTGTATGTTCATGACCCTCCTTGATTGTTTTTTTTTTACATCAAGTGTAGTGGTGAACCATAAGAGGTACCTAAATGGAAGCTTGTTCTTCCTACCTCCTACATGAATTCTATGACACAATAGAGGTACCTAAATGAAGATTTATCTAATATGTGACATATACTTGTCACTTACAAACATGTTACATACTTGTACATTACACTTTTTACCTAGTTAAATCATGTTTTATTTCATATTTCACCTTGTTACAAGTTAGGGGAAACATTGTTGCATATTATTACACAACTTAATTAACAAAATTACTCATTATAATGTTTTAAAAAAATAAAAAAAATAAAGAAATATGGCAGCCCCAATTCAGCAAAATTCAGCCCCATATAGTTGGGTTTTGTGGGCTAGTTTCAAGGTGTAACCCCTTCTAAACACTTACAAAGCCCAACCCATTGAAACCCTAATCCTTCCCCCTATAAATACCACTTATAACCAGCCTCCCTACCACTTTTGCAACACCAAAAACTCTCAAAACATCCTCCAAACCGTAGCTGAAAGCAAGGGTTCGAGCAGATTGACACCCCTTCACGAAAATGAGCATAACTCACTCATTTCTTAACGAAATCACTTGATTCTTTTTCCTACTTACTTGGATAATCATGGGGTTCGATTCCTAGACTTCTCCTTGGAGAAATCAGACCTGGAAATGCCCCGAAATCCTCCATAAACTTTCTGTTTGTTTTTATGTTCATCAAAAACTTGTTTATACCTATGTAACTTGTGTTCAACACATCTCATACCTATGTCCTAATGCTTACAACTTATCCCATGGTTGGTTAAGCTTAAAAACAAGGTTGAGACACTTAAAAATCAGAGGATTAAACCTCATAAACTTGGTGTTTTGTTTAGGGTTTTTAACCCACAAGTCATGTCAAACTTTGTCTTTGATACATGAGTGATTATGGAACAACTTGGGTTGTCCAAACATACAATCCTCACATGATTTGATGATTTCTCTTAGTTAGTGTGTATATTTCTTATTCTTTATTGTATGTTCATGACCCTCCTTGATTGTTTTTTTTTTACATCAAGTGTAGTGGTGAACCATAAGAGGTACCTAAATGGAAGCTTGTTCTTCCTACCTCCTACATGAATTCTATGACACAATAGAGGTACCTAAATGAAGATTTATCTTCTACCTCATGCTTGATTATTGGACTAAATAATACATATAATACTTATACATATGTTTACTATTCGAACCCTTGATGGTGGACTTGTGTTCATTCATCGAAATAGTAGAATACATCATCCAAGACATACGACTTGTTACGATTCTAATGAGTATACTACTCATGAAAACATTAACCCTTGAGGTTTCATAGTGTCAAGAACAAGTACTTGGTGTTAAAGGACGATTACTTTTGAATACATATATTCTTGTGTTTTAACTTCCTAAATCCCTAAACGGACATATTCAACCTTCTAACCTCGTCAACTTCGTCACATTGGATAATCGGAAAGCTTATACAAATTTTGTGAGTATACTCGCAACCCCCTTTTTATATTTACCACTTTTTGGGGTGTAACATGTTTTACTATTAAACTACACTTAAACTTATTCTTTATGCAATGCACAAAACAATCCTTATACATGAATACTATGTTATGATACTTGATGCTTACGTGGACCATACTTATGTGATATGTTTTAGTCATTAGCTCTCACGAGCCTCCCTTCGACATGTATAGCGCTATAGGAGTAACGCACCGCCCCCCTTAAACTTGGGTCATGTTGAATTAATTAAACTTTCTTGCGTAAACAGAGGTTGGCTAGAAATATTGCATGCCACGCTAGGTTGATCTCGTATAGACTAAGTTGCCATGTGGATTCGTTTTAAACTTTTATACTTATACTTATACTTATGCTTAAACTTGTATACTCGTCTTTGCTTTTGCATTGAACTTTATTTTAAACATGTTACAGGCTGAGGATGATGATGCTATGAAATGAAGTAGCGTTGATGCCTAGATACACATATATACGTTCGTTCTATCAATTTTGCTTATGTTGTTATATACTTCTTTGAACTTGTTGTATTTGAAATTTTTTTTTGTAATGTTGACAATCTACTTTATGAAATGAAATCGATTTATTAAATACTGTCACAAATAGCGTTATGTGTGATGAGCAATCTTTCTTCGTCTCACTCCGATGTTTCCGCCATCGGTTGGGGTGTGACAGATTGGTATCAGAGCCATAACTATAGGGAATTAGGAAAAGTAGGAATGCTTTAGCCTAGTCTATAGTTTTAGAGCCTTATTCTTATGTTTTACTTGAAACTACTTGCATGCTACCTTATTTGCTCTTATTTATTCTCTTTTGATCTTTTAAGCATATATGTCGCTTATGTGTTAACACTTGACATGCTATACTTGCTTTATTATGTGCTAATACATGTTTTATTGTCCCACTCATTATGTGCTATTCTTAATATGCTTCATTGTGAGTTTATATTTGTTGTTTATTCCTTTAACATACTCTTTCCCTCATGCATTTTACTCGACTATTCTAAATCCGTAAACACTCAAGACGAATTCACCAAAATAGGCGTGAAACCCACAATTTGGTGAACGACTCTCAATCTACATATTCTTTTTTTTACACGAGATATCGCCATTAAGCTAGGAGTGAAATCCACATCTTAATGGTAAAACTCAAATTTCAAATTCTAGTGGACCCTCGTCAACATGTCGAAATTAAATTTTGACCCGACGAGTACCAACCACACCTAGGATACGAAATCGTCAAGTTAGGGGTGAAACCCGCACCTTGTCGACTAGTTCCACTCCTTGGTATTTTTTTATAAATCCCGCCAAGTCTCGAAATTTCGATTGATTTGGGACATGTAGTAACCGGAAGGGTAAATACCGTTAACCGACTTGTCGGCGAGAGTATTTTACCTATTAGGCCAAAGCATGCTCCTCAAATTCAAAAGACTTTTCGACCACTTTAGTTAGTCAAAGTTCCGTTTTGGAACCATCCAAATTTTGATCAACATGTGTTCCTAATATTTATTTTATACGATGCAATCTTTCAAACTCGAGTATACTTTCGATATTCTCTTTTCATGCACACAACATATTGAACCTTTTCCATACATTTATATATATGCATGATTTCATATAATATAATTTCATATTCCTTGTAACAACGAGTGGAGACATATCATTAAGATTGGAGTGATTTCCTTACCTTGACGACTAACTCCACTCCCCTTTTTCTTAAAAAAAAACGACATCACCAACGAGTTAGGGGTGATTCCCTTACCTAGGTGATCGTTACCAAAACGTCTCTTCAAAATATCTTATTATGCAAACTCGATCATATTTTATACCCAAATTGTTTATCATTATTCAAAATACCCACTCATACCGATTTCAAAATGCATTGTTTTATCAAACGTACTTCTTATTCTACAATCTATTTTCACTCAACTCATATACGCGAAATTCATAATCATGTCTTAAAACGTTTTATTGCTCGAACTTCAAAACCTTACGAAATGCTACCTATCAATTTAATCGGCTCAATGAAACTCTTGCCCATGAACTTCATATTCGACTTAATCACTAAAACATGTTCACCTTCTACTTTTAATCAAAATCCAACCAACCTTTCTCAAATACTTATATGATCTTATAGAAGTTATATGATTGTTTTACCAAATACCCTTTTCAACATCAACAAATCATTTGTTAATTTTTTTAATCACTAAGTCCTTTTGCTAAATTTCTCTTCTAAGGATCCTAGTTTTCACAAGAACCTCCTAAATTCATATTTTCTTCTTTGATGAAACGAACTTACTTTTTAACGAAAACCCTTTTCCTACACCAATTTACAGAACACGTGGGCAAGAAGACTTCATAGGGACCGACCATTTTTCGGATTACGTAAACCCTTTTAAACAAAATTAGCATTTCTATTTGTTACAAAATACGTTATGCATAACCAACGAGTACTTTATGTTCCTTTACATATACAAACTATATTCTACCTTTCAAACCAGGCTCAATCTAATTTTGATTCGATAAACTCAACGTTTTGTTGGAACAACTATACATGCACATCGTCATACACGTTTTAGTCGATATCTCGCGATAACACCATTTATATCGTTCGTATCTACATACTTAGCCTTTCTAATCCGCGATGCCTCAACGTACACCATATACATAATATTTATTTTTCATACCTACACCTATGTTCATACGTTTTATGCTTGTACTCATACACATACTACTTATACGTTTTACGCTTCTGCTTGTACACATACTACTTACACGTTTTATGTTTATGCTCATACATACATGCGTATTCATACTTAAACTTATGCTCATACTTTCATCCTTACTCATGATTCATACATTCGTACCTATACGCGAGCGTAACCTGAGGGATTCGCTTGCGTGGGTCCCACACATACTTAAGCATGGACTTGCTTATATACTATATTCTTGTACGTACACATTCTAAACTTTTTATGTATACCCCGATTCATACACAACTAGTACAAGCTATGCGGATCATGCGACGATCAAAATAATCACGGGTGCACACGGGATTATAGTGATAGGCGTATGAGAACCATAGAGTGTGCTACTGCGTATGGTAATACACGGAACGTAACATGACACCGAAGACGAAACGGACGTAACATGGTCAAAACATGGTGGATACGCCGCTGGTACTTCCTATATATAAGTGTTTTCACCATGTTACCAAAATTTCGTAAAACGTGCCATGGGAAATTCAGTGTTTTACAGACCTCTTGGACCTAATACAAGCTTTAAGCAACTCACAAACACATTATGTCCGATTATCCATGACGAGACTTCATCCTTAACATGCTACTTTCATCTATCTAATGCCCATATCATTCGTATACTTGCGTTCATTTAGTGTCAATCGTTCGCCCCATGCTCCTATTTCCTTCCTTTCATACGAACCTCGTTCACAATCAAGCTCGTTTAAGCATTCAAATCCTAACTTATCTTATTACCCTTAGAACTTTCTAATTTTTAGCCATTTCAAATCGTTTTACCTATACCTGTTTACTCCTACTTATGCCTCAAACCCATTTCGGCTCGACAAATCATTTTACAAACTTAACTTTATCTTCCCAAAATCTCGTACTTTTCAAAACGTTTCAAAATCTCGAGTCTCGAACTGTTACCAAAACTCTTTAAATCTACCTCTTAAATAAATTTCGGGACGAAATTTCCTAAAGGAGGGGAGACTGTAACGCCCTGCTTTTTCATACCTTCCATAATTAGAAAGCTCGCCTTGTAATGCTATTTTTGGAAATCTTGTATTATTGTAGTCTTCTTTTCGTTGTAAAATCCGAGACTTGGATCATAAATAAAATTCGTATTTCTTTAAATTCACCATCTACATATTCATACATGTTCACACGTTCGAATTCATTGTACATCGAATCCTTATTTGTAATTCATACTTATACGATACTTATTCACGATGCATGTCCATGCTCGTCCTTAAATTGTTGATACCTAAAAACCCCTAATAATATGCTTATTTATACAACGGTTAATCATCTAATATGTGACATATACTTGTCACTTACAAACATGTTACATACTTGTACATTACACTTTTTACCTAGTTAAATCATGTTTTATTTCATATTTCACCTTGTTACAAGTTAGGGGAAACATTGTTGCATATTATTACACAACTTAATTAACAAAATTACTCATTATAATGTTTTAAAAAAATAAAAAAATAAAGAAATATGGCAGCCCCAATTCAGCAAAATTTAGCCCCATATAGTTGGGTTTTGTGGGCTAGTTTCAAGGTGTAACCCCTTCTAAACACTTACAAAGCCCAACCCATTGAAACCCTAATCCTTCCCCCTATAAATACCACTTATAACCAGCCTCCCTACCACTTTTGCAACACCAAAAACTCTCAAAACATCCTCCAAACCGTAGCTGAAAGCAAGGGTTCGAGCAGATTGACACCCCTTCACGAAAATGAGCATAACTCACTCATTTCTTAACGAAATCACTTGATTCTTTTTCCTACTTACTTGGATAATCATGGGGTTCGATTCCTAGACTTCTCCTTGGAGAAATCAGACCTGGAAATGCCCCGAAATCCTCCATAAACTTTCTGTTTGTTTTTATGTTCATCAAAAACTTGTTTATACCTATGTAACTTGTGTTCAACACATCTCATACCTATGTCCTAATGCTTACAACTTATCCCATGGTTGGTTAAGCTTAAAAACAAGGTTGAGACACTTAAAAATCAGAGGATTAAACCTCATAAACTTGGTGTTTTGTTTAGGGTTTTTAACCCACAAGTCATGTCAAACTTTGTCTTTGATACATGAGTGATTATGGAACAACTTGGGTTGTCCAAACATACAATCCTCACATGATTTGATGATTTCTCTTAGTTAGTGTGTATATTTCTTATTCTTTATTGTATGTTCATGACCCTCCTTGATTGTTTTTTTTACATCAAGTGTAGTGGTGAACCATAAGAGGTACCTAAATGGAAGCTTGTTCTTCCTACCTCCTACATGAATCCTATGACACAATAGAGGTACCTAAATGAAGATTTATCTTCTACCTCATGCTTGATTATTGGACTAAATAATACATATAATACTTATACATATGTTTACTATTCGAACCCTTGATGGTGGACTTGTGTTCATTCATCGAAATAGTAGAATACATCATCCAAGACATACGACTTGTTACGATTCTAATGAGTATACTACTCATGAAAACATTAACCCTTGAGGTTTCATAGTGTCAAGAACAAGTACTTGGTGTTAAAGGACGATTACTTTTGAATACATATATTCTTGTGTTTTAACTTCCTAAATCCCTAAACGGACATATTCAACCTTCTAACCTCGTCAACTTCGTCACATTGGATAATCGGAAAGCTTATACAAATTTTGTGAGTATACTCGCAACCCCCTTTTTATATTTACCACTTTTTGGGGTGTAACATGTTTTACTATTAAACTACACTTAAACTTATTCTTTATGCAATGCACAAAACAATCCTTATACATGAATACTATGTTATGATACTTGATGCTTACGTGGACCATACTTATGTGATATGTTTTAGTCATTAGCTCTCACGAGCCTCCCTTCGACATGTATAGCGCTATAGGAGTAACGCACCGCCCCCCTTAAACTTGGGTCATGTTGAATTAATTAAACTTTCTTGCGTAAACAGAGGTTGGCTAGAAATATTGCATGCCACGCTAGGTTGATCTCGTATAGACTAAGTTGCCATGTGGATTCGTTTTAAACTTTTATACTTATACTTATACTTATGCTTAAACTTGTATACTCGCCTTTGCTTTTGCATTGAACTTTATTTTAAACATGTTACAGGCTGAGGATGATGATGCTATGAAATGAAGTAGCGTTGATGCCTAGATACACATATAGACGTTTAGGTTTAATCGTTCTATCAATTTTGCTTATGTTGTTATATACTTCTTTGAACTTGTTGTATTTGAATTTTTTTTGTAATGTTGACAATCTACTTTATGAAATGAAATCGATTTATTAAATACTGTCACAAATAGCGTTATGTGTGATGAGCAATCTTTCTTCGTCTCACTCTGATGTTTCCGCCATCGGTTGGGGTGTGACATAGCCATTAAAAACTTACCTCTATAGATTTCTTTAAAATTGCTCTCAGTCATCTCCTTCAAGACAAATCACAACCACACACCAGACATTGTCCCTCCCTCTCCCTCGTTCACTCTCTGATGAACCCCCATCGGCGACGAGCCGGCTGCCGGCGCCATCCTCCGGTGGTCGCACATCAAACCCACACCCACACTTCCCTGTTGCATGTGACAACCCTCACAATTACAGGTATTGTACAAATTAATTAATTTTAATTATGTGCTTAATGACTGTTCTTGATTACAACTGACACCTTAAACTGCTTACTGATTTATGTTACATACATACATGTGCATCACTTTACATACAGTCGCTCCATTTATTTCATACAGACTCTTAGTGACAAACCTGATGCACAAAGCACCGTTAGCACAGTGAGCGGATAACTCAGACACGTGCCGACAACGCCAGCACATAGACAGACACTATATTGAGGCCAGTATGAGCCAGGGACAAAGTACTACACTGGTATGGGTGTAGGGAAGTGAGGACCATAAGACTGTGTCACTAGGTGATAGTTTGAGTGCCGGAAAGTGCCTAAAACTCATTTTTAGTGCAGAATTCTGCATTTTTAGCAACGATTCAGCTTTTAACATACTCGTATTATACAGAGAATTGACTAAATGGTCCTGAACGCCTTCCTAAGTGTTGGAATTAATTTCGTTACAAAAAGATGCATAAAAGACACTATATGGTACAATTTAACACTTTAACGGAACAGTACGTAACCGAACAACCGGACATTACCCGGGACACCAAAATTCTGTCAGAAACATTATTTTATTATTCTTAAATAATTATGGTCATAAAAATCCCTACACCCTATAGAAACATGACATACACTCACTATTCTAGAAATTACCCCTAACCTCCTAATTAATTACCTACTAATTAACAAATTTTACAATTTACCCCCCCCAACCGAATTTTCAGCCATAGGGACCCACCATATCTTCACAATCATGACTTATGATTTGTTGAAGGTTTCCAAGGTGATATGTTGCTTAACAATCTAACCAAAATATGCAAGAGATCCTTATAAGTGTGGAGTTCCAAGATTTCTCATCATTACTTCAAAAACCACACTCCAACCTCACTCTCTCTCTCATTTTCGGCTCCCCTATAGCAGCCACCATCACCACCATTTTGACATCACCATCTTCCTCTTATTCAAGTTTCATTCAAAGCTTTGAAGGATCCATGAAGGTTGCAACTTGAAGAGCATTCAAAGGAGCTTGTTCTAGTCTTTTCATCATCTTTTCTCAACATTTTCCTCACTAGATTCATCCCTAGCTTTAAGCTAGTAGTAAGTCCTTGCTAAACCCTTGATCATCTTGTTTTGTAGTTAAAAGTTGTAGCATGATGCCATTCACAAGAACATCAAAGGGATTAAACTATAAATCAGCATGCTGATTGGTATTTCCAGCCAACTTCAACAGGCTGTAACTGGACCGTTTTAAATCGAAAAACTGATTTTCTGAAGCCTAATATATGCATTTTGGAATAACCGAACAAATGGCACTGGAATCGTAATTTTTCGAGGTCGTTTACTATTTTTAAAGGACTGTTTTTGGACAGCAGCTCAAGCTGTGTTTTTACTGCAGAAAAAGTGTGTTGTATTCGGAGTCATAACTTGAAACCTGAGTAGAATCAACTCATGGAATTTTTACAGTAGATGGTCACCGTTGTCACGATGATCCTCCTACTGGAATTTCGTCAATCGGACTTACAGTTAATTTTTAGTGAATTATTCCGTAAACTACAATCAGAAAGTAACAAATCTGATTGCAGTCGGGTAAATAAATTTCTATAAAATATTGGTAACGAACTGGACCCTGATATTTTTACACAATAAAATTTGGATCGTATGAGTCATTCTGTAAAAATTTAGGAATTTTTGGAAAAGGTTAACTATTTTATAAAAATTCTCGAAAACAGTCCAGTTTTGGGTGATGAAGCTGAAATAAAGTAAGTAATGTTTTGTATGTCTATATGTCGGTTTGATTATTGAAAATGAACTACGGGATATACGTAAAAGAAAATGATATGCTATGAAGCATGGACACCCCTATTTACAAAGGAGACTATGACGAAATTTTCCGAAAATCCTAACACTTGATAAATGTTTTTGAGACGGGTGTTTACTAGTATACTTTAGACTTTGTTTTCAAAGATAAAACTCGTCATAATATTTATCACAAAATACAAAGTATCGGAGGTTAGTTTCATACATGAATATGGTTAAATATATATTATCTAAAAGGGACTTAAAAATATATTTCCGGCATCCCATCCTTGGGAAGGAAACGCGTATATAAGATACTTTAGATGTATTGATACTAGAATATGGAATGAACAAATATTCCAACACGACATATGATTAAGTTGCAATATTAATTATTTTGACAAATAATTATCACTCGAAATAATATAAGAAACGTAACTCAAAAACAAAAAAACTGAGACAAGGCACGACCCGTTCGTCTAATAGACGTTAGACCATTGTAGGTAGTCGTGTTTGCTGAGGAGATTTGGGTTACAAGTACCGAAGACGCAATACAGTGAGTTCATGTTCCCCCCTTTTCCTTTTTAACTGTTTTCAGTTTTATACTTCGGGGGTGAAATACATGTTACACATTTACAGACGCTTTTATAAATGGTATGGTTAGCTTAAGGAGGGTTTAGACGCTTAGAGCAAGTGAGTGGTGGGCATGACACTTAAGGACATTAATCCTCGTTGTAGGACCGAGGGACATTAGTGATAGATCTATTCGGGTGTAGCGAGCCCCACTCCTGAGTCCGCTGAGTGGACCATGAGGTGACTAAGTGCCCGACGCACAAATCCGCTAGGTTTGAGTCTTCCTGCATCACTTCACACATATCATTGGCTTTGCAACCAATGATGATTTCTTTTTCCTTATTGCTACATACTAGGGATTTTCATACATACAGACACATTACAAAGGTTTATACATATTCACTTACACATGAACTCGCTCAACTTTTGTTGATTTTTCAAACTGCATGTATTTCAGGGAATTAGTAAATGGATCTGGCGGGCGTTGGAGTTTTTAAGCTGCGTTGTGAATAAAGATGTCATCCAAGTCATTAGGGCTTAGGAGGCGTATCTTAATCCTGGACGAGATACGTGGTCCTAAACTCGGGGTTGTTTTAAAATCTTTTGTTGCGTCTTTTTGAACTCCTTAAAACATGTTATGGTTGGTAACTTGAATTTGGTCTCGTCATTTCAGACAATTATGTTGTACTACTTTTAAACTTAAATTAATGGATGTACATCTACTGGTTTTATCATATAGTGTTGTTATGATCATATGCAATGGTATTAAGAAGTCACACCAATAATCACGCTTCCGCAAAAGTCAGGGTGTGACAGCTTGGTATCAGAGCTTCGATCGTAGCGAACTAGGATTCATTCTCGAGTCTAGACTACGATCAATAGGGCTCTCACGAAAATGCTTTTACAAACATGTTTTCATTGCATACACAAAACGCCCAGATCCAGGGAACAAACATTTTTACAAACAAAAAGGCACAAATACACATTCCAAAATATATGTTTATAATTCAGCCTTAGAGGCTGAGGGAGGTTCAGTCTCAGAGACTGAAGGGTTCAATCTTAGAGATTGAGGGAGGTTCAGCCTTAGAGGCTTGGGAGGTTCAGTCTTAGAGACTGAGGGGTTCAATCTTAGAGATTGAGGGAGGTTCAGCCTTAGAGGCTGGGAAGGTTCAGTCTTAGAGACTGAGGGGTTCAATCTTAGAGATTGGGGAGGTTAAGCCTTAGAGGCTGGGGAGGTTCAGTCTTAGAGACTGAGGGGTTCAATCTTTGAGATTGGGGAGGTTCAGTCTTAGAGGCTGGGGAAAAATTTAGTCTTAGAGACTGGGAGGTTTGGTCTTAGAGACCAGGGATTTAGTCCTAGAGACTGGGGAAGTTGGTCTTAGAGACCAGGGAGTTGGTCTTAGAGACCAGGGAGTTGGTCTTAGAGACCAGGGAGTTAGTCTGAGAGACTAGGGAGATCAGTCTAAGAGACTGGGTGGGATAGTCTAGGGAAGACTAGGATGATTACTTGCTTACATTGTTATCACATACATGCTTAATTGCTGATTATTGATAAATGTGCATATGTGGAAACTGTTTGCATACGCTAACTGATAGTAATTACTATGGAAATACATACTATGACTACCATGTACCGATACACATGTCGCCTTGATCAAAAAGCGGGTTGTCAAGAATTGATGACCCTATGGCCACCACCAAAAATGATGAGACTGCACTTGCGCCGGAGATATTTACGTCAGACACTGAGAGTGATCCTGATATGCTGACCAAGGGCAAGGACGACTTACAACAGTCCGCGCTACCAGATTTTGGGATGATTTATCCTTGCTGAAGGCTTCTCCGACAAGAATCCTCCTATTACTCTTGTTTCAGTCCATGACTACTTCATCACTGGTCACCCCGATGGTGAACACACCATGGCTCCGATCCTCGACAATACGCCTCATGTGGACCTTTCCTTCCAAAGGGTGGCTACTCGACGAATAGTCGATGACGTTGACATGACTATTGATGGTCCTCTTGACGACATCCATGGTGATGGAAAGTTAGACGAGAACGTTATTATAAATTTCACATCTGAGACCCCTGTTATCAGGCTATCCTCTGCGCCTAGAATACACTCGATTTCAGACTCCTTTGAGTCTGTGACATTTACAGCCTCATAGACGGCCGGATTACAACCTTCTACTACTGACACAGACGAAGACGCCGTTATGACTGCTGCACTATCACTTGCTCGAGGCACCACACCGTTACACGACCCAGGGACTGCCCCTGAGCTAGCCTCTGCACCTTTGTGGGACAGCTTGATGTTGCACCTGCTGGTCCTGCACCCTTGATTGATCATGACCCTGTTTCCTTTTGGTTTACCAGACATTGCACCCCTTATATCTGACCAAGTACCTGCACCTGACGATCCCCTTATTGGTTGAGACGTTTGTTTTTGCGCTCGCAACCGATGATGATTGCTCCTTCTCTCGTACGGGGACCGACGTCCATTGCATCAGCATGCCTATCGCTTCCTCTTAGGACTTACCCACACCACAGAAAGGTACTCTAGGACGGCACCCGCATAACGATCCCTATTGCTGCTGCAACATTTTCTATGACCTCACAGGCCGCACCGTTGCTACTTTCAACCCTACAGCGCTGGACGAGCCATTTCGATGGTCCCTATAATACACTATGCTAATTTTAGACCCTTACCATCCCTCACACTATGGAGACTACACAGCTACAGTTTGAGGATATGAGTCGCAGAACGTTGGAGCTTGAGCTGACACCACGTCCTCCACCCTGTCTATTGCCAGTATACTTTGATCCTCCACATTCATCACTGTCTCCTTTGGCACACTCACCTGCTGCTATTACACCTTCTTGGTTATTAAGGCTCGTTTCGTTACTGTCGACCGGCATATCGGTTAATTACTTCGACGTATATACAAGCTCGGGGAGGAGTTCACGCATGTTAACGATTTACTTTTCTTTCCCACTCCACCTCAGTCACCAATATAATTGATTTCTGGATTTTGCGGATTGCATTACATTTGGGTAAAGACACTGATGATAAGCCGGGATTGTGGAGACTTTTAAAGACCACTTCAGACTACGTGATTTTGATACACTGATATACTTGTTGGGCAAGGGTAGGGTGACCCTGTTTCCCCTTGATGTGATACATTTTGAAAAATGATACAATTGTGGTCAGAGAATAATGAGAGCCCAACCATCATAAAACATGCGACAGTACTCTGTGGCCAATGACCAGCGAAAGCTCAGACGCTATGTCTTCGTTAAGCACGTTATTGATCTATATGGGTGTACTATAATTATAACGCTACGTGCTTACTTATGCTCTCATTAAATATAATTACCAAATTGCTTGGTTATGCTATGATTATGCTATTGCTTGATTGGTTGGTATGATAACCTATTGTGTGTATGTACATATGACCACTAAACAACTAAACGCGTCCCCTGAACAAATATAACCTGACTTAACTAATCTTCTTCTGAGAGGATGTCGGCACAAGGGAACGTCGATGCCAATAACCTTCCGCCAACAACAGCGGCAGAACTATAAGTGCGCATCTCACGGGCCATTGCACAGCTCGAGGCCCTTCGCTCTGAACACATCGAAGGCTGCACCTACAAGCAGTTATTAGACCACAAAGCTCGGGAATTTGACAGCACTGGGGGTGCCTTAGCCTTCGTACGCTGGGTTGAGAAGACGGATTCTGTCTTAAGATTGAGCAAATGTGCCCCAGGGCACCAGGTCACGTACATAGCTGGACTATTTGTAGATGGGGCTCTGTTATGGTGGAACCTTCAGGTTCAAACAATGGATGAGACTGCTGTGAACACCTTGACGTGGGACGAACTGAAAGAACTAATGCGAAAAAGATATTGCTCGAGGGCAGAAGTCCAGAAGTTGGAGACGGAATTGTGGAACATGAAAATGGAAGGTCCAAAGATAGCCGAATATGTGCAGAGATTTGGCGAATTATCACAAGTTGCTTCGCGTTTGGTGGAACCGGAACCTAGGAAGATTGAACGTTTCATAGGGGGATTGGCACCTCAGATTCTAAGCCTGGTAACAACATCTAAACCTTCAACGATCACCGAGGCTATCAACACAAGCGTGGCACTCACTGAAGAAGCGATTAGACTAGGAAAATTTTCCACTACGGACGAGAAAAAGGAGACTCCTATAGAGTCATCTGGGGGTAATAAGAGAAAGATCGCAAATTTCAAGAAGATTACTCAGGCAAGTAACAAGAAAAAGGCCAAAAAGGGAAAGGACTACATGGGTATTCTACCTAAGTGCGACAATTGTCTACGCTATCATGTCGGGCGATGTAAATATGGGAAATGTGATAACTGTGGCAAGAGAGGGCATCCTAAGGAAACTTGTAGGCAAGATACTGAAACTAGGAATGGAGGCCAAGAAGGAAGCAAGAATCACGGAGGGAGCAACGACAGTGGCGATTATCCAGGCAGGATAAGTGACAGACAGAAACGTGCTCAAGGCTGTCTTAACTGTGGGGGCAAGAAGCATTTTAGAAAATACTGCCCTAAGAAGAATCAGGCACGAGGATAAAAGTTCAGTAGCAGAGCTAGGGGAGCACACCAGGAATCCAAGCATGGATATTGGTACGTTCCATATCACTCAACGTTATGCATCTGTGTTGCCAAATACTGTTACAAATTTTCGGTTTCACATCTCCAGAGTTCGAGAGTGTACTTGATATGGTAGCACGTAAGTTAGATAACTTGCACTCGATGGAACTAGCTAGGTGAAGCTAGTGGAAGCCAACGCAGTGACTAGAAACGGCAAGATAGAACCCGGAGAGCGTGAATTTACGCTTGATCTACTGCCAGTTGAGTTGGAAAGCTTCGACAAGGTAATTGGGATGGATCAACTGCCGAGTGTTCGAGCGGAGATTGATAACCGCATCACAATGGCAAACGAAGAAACAACCGTGGCTCATGAAGCAGGGTACGCCCCTACAAATTACTAATTACGGGGAGGCACAAAAGTTATTGCGTAAAGGATGTGTTGTTTTCTTGGCTCATGTCGGGGACAAGGGAGCCGAAGAACCAAAACTCGAAGATATTCCTGTGATAAGGAAATATCCTGAAGTCTTCCCTGAAGACTTGCCATAATTATCCCTTCAACGACAAGACGAATCCTCACATCGATTTGATTCCAAGCGTCGCGCCTGTAGTCGATTCACTTTAGCGACTTACACCTTCGGAGATGCAAGAATTGGCAGTGCAACCTCAGAAGTTGATAGAGAAGGAAGATAACAGACCAAAAATTCCGTGTTGGGTAACCCAAATTCTGCTCGCCAAGAAGGAGGACGTAATTTTCAAATAGGCATCGACTATCAAGAGTCGAACGAGCTAACCCACAAGAGTCAGTAACTCTTGCTGAGAATTAACGAATTTCTTATTTAACTAACTGTGAGGATCCAACTACTATTACACTACTGATTGATGATCGAGTGTCGTTAGCGATGAATTCAGGAAGAAAGTATACCGGGGAAATCGTGGGACGATAACTTATTTTTAGACGCACACAAGATGGTGTTTCCTACTCAATGCACAAAACCGAGTTACACAGAATACGAAACCTTGAGGATCTAGAAAACATATGCTTAGGACCCTTGGGAACCCAGATCCAAACTTGTAAAGGTTGTTACTTAGACACCATATCTGTTAACTCAATAGAACACCGTTAACCTGACATACATGCCATTTCAGTTAACAAAATAGAAAGTACTTAAATTTCTTTCGTTGAAACCGTCACTTTTGCTTCTAGCGAGTAGATGTTTGCATCTCTACTCCCCTTAATGGTAGTTGCATCACGTTGATTTTCTTCGCTGAGAGGAACACTCTTTTGCTTCCAATATTTGGTCATTTCTCCATTGTAGCAAACACTCCTTGTGTCATTACTTGAAAACTCACATATTACGCATGCACCTTTTGCTACGCGTGCGGTTTCATTTCAAGCGCTTCATTGAAGTTCGAATATTATGTTGCTAAACCTAATTACTGGGTTGTGATTCAAATGGCTTACATTATTGTTATTGTTGACTCTTTTGTTACCAAGTCAACACACTTTCTTGAAATTGCTTTCGTTCAAGTTACGTTCATAATTCATCATCGTAACCGTGCTGGGATTCCCTTGTTGATGCATACGTTTATTATCGGATTACGCCAGAACCAAGTTAAATTGCTCGAACTTATTCATTTCGCCTATTCAGTTTAAGACGTCATATGATGTATTGGGAGCGTCATATTCAAACATTTTTGCAAAGATTCTCTCATTACGAGTCGTAGTAGATTCGGTTGATCTACAACTCCACTAAATCGTTTGATTGACTTCGACACCTTGAGGTGATATTTTTCACAGAATTGAAGCTTGTGCTAATTAGGTTACTCACTTCATATACGGATTTAAATTATTTATTCGCTCTAAATCCGTCTAGTTTATCACAATTAAAGCAGTCTCAACAGAGTTGTGTGTCAAGCCAATGGTACATAGATTCATTCCATAGCACAATGTACCTCTTAATGATTCTTTCATTGACTAATCGAATACCTTGCGGTATTTAATACTTTTTCACCTTCGATAAAAAACAGTGGCTCTTTGATATTCTTTGTTCAACTGGAAACTTTACGACATTGTGTAAATCAAACCTTTGGGTTGTCTTTGTACACTTTCATTTGATTTCAGGCATGGTATGTAACACCTCGAAATTTTGTGTCCAATAATGTGTTGACACGTGTCATGAGTTTACGCGTGGCATTAAATATTAAATAAAGGACTAAAGTTGGCAAACCTTGAAAGTATGTAAATTCGAGGGTTAAAAATGTCAACAAAGGGTAAATATACTGTATAGTAACCCTAAATGATGCTCGTACCTTCAAACGAATAAATCATGGATCGTACGGAGCGAAACGCGGGAGAAAGTGAGAGATTACAAGCTACAGGGGTTAATTGTGTCAACATGTTTAATTTATACCTCTGAGTGGCCCTTTGACGAACCCGAGGCTTTGTAACAGTAAAATACGCTCACTAGAATATACGATATAAATTTCGCGAAGTTCCGTTTTAAAACAAGAAAGTTATGATCAAATTCGTATGAGAGGGGTTGAAAGCGTCAACAATAAAAGTTAAGGCTTTTCGGATAGTAATTAAACTAACCGGGGACTTAATAACGCGGGTAAAGGTCACGAGGCCCTTAGTTGTAAATAATCGAGGGCCAAATCGCAAAGTTACCCTTCGAAACCGAAAGGTCAGGTTAATCATGACAAAAGATTTGAAAATCTTGAAATTCAGGCCTCAGGCGGCCCGCCTGAGTGAAACAAGCAAGTTAATGCGGGCCGCGAGCCACCTGTGGATACGTTTCCTGACATGAAGATTCAGGCGGCCCGCGTGCATGTAGCCTGAATCCTAATGCGGGTCGCGTACGAGTCCCAGATGCAGAAACTTTGGACAGACTTGCTGTTTGAGCTTGTGAACGATCATTTGAGCAATTAATGCAGCATGGGTGCCCTCTACATGACCCCTAGCACCCAGGGCCACCTGCTGATCATCCATGATCCCTTGTAGGTTGAGTTGTAATGATCCTATGCCAATTTTTTCACTATAAAAGGCAAGGCATTGTGCACAAATGAAACACACCTCAAATCTGCATTCTAAGTCATCTCTGGAGCTCTCAAGCACTCTTCTAACATCCTAAGTCGTGCACCAAGCTTCCGTAAGTGTGTCTACCCTTTTGTGGCTTAGTTTATGCTTAGTTTAGCTTAAAAGTCAATCCGTCGTAATTAACGATTGACTTTGCGATAAATCACAAATGGTCCAGTGGTTTGTCGAATCAAAGATAGTTATATGTTGGTAATCATGTGGGCTTTAAACCCCTAAAAGGGCACCCTCTGATTCCCACTCTAACTAGTCCGAATGTCGAGTCAAACGTGATTAGAAAAAGTCAACAGAAATGCTATTTTGCGATTTCATGCATAATCTGTAATGTAGATGATATGTAACCTGTTTAAACACTTATAAAACATGATAATAAGTATATTAACTAGTCTAAGCTTGTTTGATCCGACCACTTAATGTTTTAGACCCGGTTCGGAACCGAAAGTCGCAAAGCTTCGACTTTCGCATTGACTTCAGTTCTGACCCGTTAAAGTGTGATTTAGATATGCCTTAGGACTCTCTTGGACCAGGTTACATGATGGTATAACCCTCTGTGACCAGTTCGTTGTTTGTCCGAGTCTTTTACATATTTCCGTTAAATGCTTAAAAGTTGACCGTAATGCCCTCTTTAAATTAAAACGAGAATTTCGGACATGTGAAAGAACCATAGCCTTAGTTACTGATTTCTAAGCATGTCCCTAAAATTTCACGTCAATCCGAGGTCCAGAATAGGAGTTATGCTAAATAGCGCAAATTGCGAAAACTTTAGTAATTAATAGCGCAATTAGCATAACGCCTATCTAAACCCAGATTTCGACACCAAACCTTTTACACACTGATGTAAAATAATATTTTGGGATTTTTAAAGATTTTTAATTATTTTTAACCTACTCATAACCTGCGGTTATGGCAACGGTTCGGTAAATACCGAATATACCCTTTTCGGCCATAACTTGAGTTCTACAAGGTCTTTTGACCCGATTCCAGTTGCCACTGATTTTAAATATTAAATAAAGTATTTTAGACTTGATAAACTGTTTGGGAAACTCAGATTTCCTGTAGAACTCAGAAACCTCTTTTATAATCTTTAAAAAGACCGAAATACCCCTTCGGGGCATAATATGAACTTAAACTCGTTACGGGCATTATGGAAGGTATCCTACTGATACCACAACCTCTTTAAAGCATATTGACTTAGGAAAACAGTGTAGGACTCTAACGGTTACCCGTTACGACCTTTTGCGCGCACGGTTCGGCTTATGTAACTAGTTTACATAAACTAGCCGAAACGGGTCAAACCATATTGTTTTGACCCCAAAATACAGAGTGTGATTATTATACCCCTATAAAACAAGTCTTCAAACTTTTTGGGTCAAAATCACATTCCATTCCCGGTTTTCGCCTTTCACGCGATTAAACCGTAACTATCCTTTGAAACTGACCGGTCTAAGCTACGGCTAGATTAAAGACCCGTTAGGATTCTAATAGGTTATTTTAAAACCTTCATTCCAGAATAGGAGACCAGTAAAAGCTATCTGCGATTTATTTCGATTAAGGATTTATACTTGCAAAGGTAAATACTTTTAACTTATTTTCCGTTATACGGGCTTGGTTACGGTATTTAAATTACCGCTTGGTCGGGCAATTGACCCCAACTCATTAGTAGTTGGGTATTATCAATGTGACCCATTTAAAAATTTGTTTTGTTGGCTTTACGCCTTTGGGGGCTTAATGACCATGTCCCGGATATCCTTGGCATCATTTTACGAAATGGCCACGACCTTGACATCCGGGTGTAGGCGTACACCCGGCATTATGTCCATGACTATAAAAGTATAGCCGTTGGTTTTCCCGCCACGGTTTTATGCTATGTGGTGTGTCTATTAAACTTTAACCCGGCACGACCCGGGCAACCGAACGCATAGCAAACATGTAATTCTTTACAAGATTTAATTATAAATTATCCCAAGTTATAAAGAGTTTGTGCCTTGTGCATTTAAACCAATTTTATTAAACATTTTACAAAAGTGTCAGTTGAATGTATTTACCAGTGTAAACTGACGTATTTTCCCAAAAAGACTAAATGCAGGTACTATGCGTAATTGGCTGGGATTTCTCCTTAGCATCACTAGAAGTCTCGCAAGCTTAAGATGCCTGAAGTCTGTTGAACAATACTTTTATTATTATTATTTGAGCCCTGTGGATTTTATTTCAACAATGGTGATACTTTGATATTACGTTTAACGTTGAAATATATTTATCTTTATGCTTCCGCTGTGCATTCATATAATTGTGTGGTTTGACTATATTGTTGCCAACTACGTCACGATAATCCCCCACCGGGCCCACCGGTGAGACACGTGGAAATTGTGGTGTGACAGGTTGGTATCAGAGCCAACACTGAGTGAATTAAACACTAGCCTTTGTGTTTAATCTCAGTTACACAATTTCACATACTTGAGTCTAGACAAGAACATAGGACAAATTCGAATTTGTTATTCCAGTTTGTCTTTTTATTGTTTATTGTTATTTAAAGTTTTGAAAGCAGGAAATATGCCACCTGCAATCAGACGAGGAAGAGGAGGAAGAGGCAAAGGGACGATCATTACTCACAATGATCACGAGGCTGGACCTTCGAACGTGCGAGCTCCTTCCAGTACAAGGAGTGAAGAACCACAGAGACGAAGAAGAAACCTCTTTGAACCTGCGAGACATTCTACCTCGCATAGCTCAACACCCTCATACCGTCATTCGTTTGGACCAGATTCGGAAAACAATCCCAATAACCCTCAACCATCATTTATACCTCTTCAGCGATCTGCTTCGCACCGTTCTTATGGCGATCCTTCACCTTTCCTCATAGGACAGTTTAACCCGGCGAATTATGTCCAAGAGCCAATAGGGTATAACCCTTTACGACCGGAGGATCACTTTTCTGAAGACAATGCAGTGGATATGGACGAGGATACAGACCCCGTCGAGCCTGCAAGGGGTACTCCCAATCATCCAATCGAGATCTCTGATGGGTCATCCTTCCATGGAACACCCTATCAAGGTCCTGACAGCTACCAGGCGAGGTTTGACCAATGTAATTGGTACTTTACACCATCTCATCACTTCTCGCCTCATGACCAACAGCAACAACAGGATCCTTCTGAGGATTCGCGGTTCGTGGCAGTTACGCCACCACCACCGCCACCGGTTCAACCAGTAATTCCAGATCCGCCAAGGCGTAGAAGATCAGGCGCACGGATGTCCACCCGAGGAGGGGAATTCCATTTCAGCACCCCTCGCCACTCGAGTGCGAGTCACTTTCCGTCAGTGCCTGAAGAAGAACCACAATTAGGCGAACCTTCGGGTCACCCTACAGAGGTGAATTCTGCACCAGTTGCACCACCTCCGCCACCGTTCGGATATGACAATCCGATACCAGCGTACGGCGCTTCCACGGCGTACAATCCGTTTGAGCAGCCGACTCACACGCACTACAACTATAACTATGATGCCGATCCATATGTGGTAGCGGCTAATTATAATGCGCTTCATGGAACCTCTTGGAGACCAGATTACTCAGATCATGGGTATCCAATACCTCCTAGACCTCCGGTTCAACAACCGTCGCAGCAGCCACGTTTTTCTCCACCGGAGCCAGAAGAAATACTCCACCGTTTAAACCGTGTGGAACGAGACTTCGAACAAGAACGCAAGAGTAATCATGGATTCCTCAAGGGCCTAGCAAATCTACTAAAAGGGAGGAAGAAACGAGATCATTAATCTCTCTATGTATTACAGTATTTACTATTACAAGCAAAATCCCTGCGAGGACATTTGCTTTGAGTATTTTAGTCCCTGTGTGGACATTTATCGTGTTTAGTCCCTGCGAGGACAATGGCATTTTAGTCCCTGCGTGGACTTGCCTTCTTAGTCCCTGTGTGGACACCTATCTATGTATTTGGTCCCTGCGTGGACTTATTTCGGTAAACCTCTGAGTAGGTAATTATTTATTTAAAAGTCCCGTTTAGGGCAGCGTGTAATCATAATTGAAATTTTGGAATGTTATGTTATAAATTTCATTTTTGTTATTATTATATATGAAATAAATCAAAAATCATTCCTTTTAATTTAATCTGCCCAAATAGAGAATCTTAAGAGTGAAACCTAGCCAGGTGTCTTTATAAGATCCAGCCAAGATGGTAAGACCTGATTAAAAGATTCAGATTCCAAGTTAACCTCTGTAATCATGTTAACGTTCATGGCAGATGTGATTCGTTAAAAATCGCACGCGTCATTCTTATATAAGAATCCTTTTAAGGATTCCAAGGCCCAATTTAATGATTTATAAATCATGGGTTAAATCGTCAATGAAGACGATAACTTATTAAACATCCATTAGTGATGTAGTGCCTACGGGCCAAACTTATTTAAACATCCATTAGTGATGCAGTGCCTATGGGCCAAACTTATAAACATCCATAAGCGATGTAGTGCCTACGGGCCAAATTTATTAAACATCCATTAGAGATGTAGTGCCTACGGGCCATAATTATTGTCAAGTAAGACAAAAAGGCAGTGGTAGTCTATGACTCCCTGTCAGAAAAGGTAAAAGGACTATGGTTCAAACCTTCATGCCTTGATTCTCTGTAATCCCGGCTAATATTATAAAAACGTCCTCGTGACTAGGCTTTTATGCCACTAACAATATTGTTTGTAATTAGGATAAGTATGTTCAAATCCTAAATAAAAGTGAGTAACAAATTAACCAGATATGGTCTCTGTTCACCATGGTTAATGAATTGCCATAAAAGACAATTCCATAATAAACTCCTAAATAAAACTTTTCGTTATCTTCTGTAGCAGATTCAAGTTACGATGGCTGACCCAAGTGGGGAGAATAGTCACTCGAAAGAAGACGAATATGATAACGCCCAGGTTCATTTGACGGGCGCAGAATTGAAAGCTCTGGTCGATGGTGCTGTTAAGGCAGCCCTGGATCGACAGTACGAAGAGTATACTGAATCCCAGAGCAGAACCATATCTAAACCACACTCAAAGCCGAAAACCCACTCAAGATCTCACAGCAAACCCCCGTCTAAGCCAAGAAAGGACGATGATAACTATTCATCTAATGAAAATAGTGTCCGTCCAGAAAAAGTATATACTGATGCATCTTGCGCCAGGGGCTGTACCTACAAGTATTTTGTATCTTGTAAACCCCGAGATTTCACCGGGGAGAAGGGCGCGGTCGATTGTATGACGTGGCTAGACGAGATGGACACCGTGGTGGACATCAGTGGTTGCGCAGAGAAAGATGTGGTAAAGTTTGTGTCACAATCATTCAAGGGCGAGGCCCTGGCTTGGTGGAGGTCGTTGGTTCAGGCCTCGGGAAAGGCTGTTCTATACAGCATGACATGGGAGGAATTCATTTCTCACATCAAAGAAAATTTTTTCCCTCAACATGAGGTTGAAAAGATCGAGACCGACTTTCTATCGTTGGTTATGACGAACCTTGACTGTCAAGCTTACCTCACGAGCTTCAACACGATGTCCCGGTTGGTTCCGTATCTGGTAACCCCGGAGCCAAAGAGAATAGCTCGTTTTATCGGTGGTTTAGCCCCCGAGATAAAGGCAAGCGTGAAGGCCTCTCGGCCAACGACCTTTAGAGACATATCTTTGTCCCTTACTCTTGATGCGGTCCGAAAAAGATCGCTGAGGAACAAAGAGGCTGAGAAGAGAAAGCGTGAAGATGATACTTCACGGAGGTTGAGTAAGAAGCACCGCGGAAACGGTGACAACAAGAGAGGGTCTGAGTCAAGGAAGGATGGGCAACAATCTGGTGAGAAGCCCAAGTGCAAGAATTGCAAGAGACATCACTTTGGAAAGTGTAGACTCGAATCGAACTCGCAGACTCAGTCGAAGTCAATTGCTTGCGGGTTATGCAAGTCCAAGGACCACAAGACCTTGGATTGCAAAAAGATAAAGGATGCAACTTGCTTCAATTGCAACGAGAAGGGGCACATTAAAACCAACTGCCCTAAATATGCCAAGAAGCCTGAAGAAGCCAAGAAGACCAATGCAAGAGTCTTCAGGATGGAGGCGAAAGAAGCAGTGCTAGAAGATAACGTGATCACAGGTACTTTTCTCGTAAATGATATCTTTGCAAGAGTACTTTTTGATTCGGGCGCTGATAAGTCTTTCGTAGATCATAAATTTTGCAAATTGCTAAATATGCCTGTCAAAACCTTAAATGTGAACTACGAGGTAGAGCTAGCAGATGGCACCATAGAAACCGTCTCCACTATGTTAGATGGATGTGTGATATCCATTAAGAACCACTCTTTTCCTCTATCTCTACTTCCCTTTAAATTGGCCGGTTTTGACCTAGTATTGGGTATGGACTGGTTATCTCACAACCAGGCCCAAATCGTCTGCAACAGAAAGCAAGTGGTGATAAAGACTCCGTCTGGTGAATCGCTTACCATTCGAGGAGATACCTAGTACGGATTGCCTGAGCAAGTGACTATGCTCAAGGCTTCAAAATGTCTAAAGAAGGGTTGTGTCATCTACATGGCACAGGTGATTATTGAAGAGCCTAAACCGAAGATAGAAGACATTCCCGTCATTTCGGAGTATCCGGAAGTTTTCCCTGAAGATCTACCTGGTTTGCCACCAGATAGGCAAGTGGAATTCAGGATCGATATCATCCCTGGAGCAGCACCTATTGCTAGAGCACCTTACAGGCTAGCACCAACCGAAATGAAGGAGTTGAGGACCCAACTGGATGAACTACTAGCTAAAGGTTTCATCAAACCTAGTTCGTCTCCCTGGGGAGCACCTGTCCAGTTTGTAAAGAAGAAGGACGGATCGATGCGTCTGTGCATCGATTATCGCGAGCTTAATAAGGTCACGATAAAGAATAGATATCCCTTGCCGAGGATCGATGATTTGTTCGATCAGTTACTAGGGGCAAGTTATTTTTCGAAGATTGACTTAAGGTCAGGCTACCATCAACTGAAGGTCAGAGATGAAGACGTACATAAAACCGCATTTAGGACTCGTTACGGTCACTACGAGTTCCTAGTGATGCCTTTTGGGCTCACTAATGCACCGGCTGCGTTCATGGATCTCATGAATCGCGTTTGCAAGCCGTACTTAGATAAATTCGTCATCGTTTTCATTGACGACATTCTTATCTACTCGAAGAACCGAGCTGACCATGAGAAACACCTTCGCTGTATTCTCAAACTCCTGCATCATGAGAAACTCTATGCCAAATTCTCTAAGTGCGAATTCTGGCTTCGAGAAGTCCAATTTCTTGGACATGTTGTCAGCGAGCGTGGAATCCAAGTGGATCCCGCTAAAGTTGAAGCTGTCATGAATTGGCAAGAGCCAAAGACGCCTACAGAAATTCGTAGTTTCCTAGGGTTAGCAGGATATACAGGTGTTTCATCGAAATTTTTTCAAGGATTGCTGCGCCCTTAACTTCCTTGACCAAGAAGGAAGTAAAGTTCGTTTGGGGCCCTAAGCAGCAAGAGTCCTTTGATATTCTGAAGCAAAAGCTGAGCAACGCTCCTGTGCTGACATTACCTGAAGGTACCGAAGAGTTCGTAGTTTACTGCGACGCATCACACACTGGCATGGGATGTGTGCTCATGCAGAAAGGCAAAGTTATTGCCTATGCTTCGAGACAGTTAAAGGTGCACGAGAAGAATTACACCACCCATGACTTGGAGCTGGGTGCCGTTGTGTTCGCACTAAAACTGTGGAGGCATTATCTGTATGGTATCAAGTTTGTGATCTATTCTGATCATAAGAGCCTTCAACATCTGTTTAATCAGAAGGAATTAAACATGAGGCAACGCCGTTGGATGGAGACTTTAAATGATTATGATTGTGAAATCAGATATCATCCCGGCAAGGCGAATGTAGTCGCTGATGCCCTGAGCCGAAAGGAAAGGGTGAAACCCATCCGAATCAATGCCAAGAGCATTGAAGTGAAGAATAATTTGATCGAAAGGGTGTTAGCTGCACAGAGAGAAGCTGTGTTGGAAGCTAACTATCCTAATGAAAAACTAGGAGTAACTGAGGAGCAGTTAACTCTTAGCAAGGATGGAATTCTAAGATTGAATGGACGAATATGGGTTCCAATTTATGGAGGACTACGAGATGTTATCCTCCAGGAAGCCCATAGTTCCAAATATTCTGTCCATCCTGGAGCAGATAAAATGTATCAAGATCTAAAGGCAAATTATTGGTGGATAGGCTTGAAAAAGTCTATAGCCGCTTATGTAGCCAAATGCTTGACTTGTGCGCAAGTCAAAGCTGAGCATCAAAAGCCGTCAGGCTTGCTACAACAGCCTGAACTTCCTGAATGGAAGTGGGAATGTGTAACTATGGATTTTATTACCAAGTTACCCAAGACGAGAAAAGGTAATGATACAATTTGGGTTATAGTCGATAGACTGACTAAGTCAGCTCATTTCTTACCCATCAAGGAGACTTATAGCTCCGACATGTTAGCCCAATTATACGTTGATAAGATTGTAGCCTTACATGGCATACCTGTGTCTATCATCTCCGACAGAGATACTAGATACACGTCTCATTTCTGGAAAAGCTTCCAGCAATCTTTGGGCACACGTTTGAATTTTAGTACGGCTTACCATCCTCAGACAGACGGTCAGAGTGAGCGTACTATTCAGACGTTGGAAGACATGCTACGTGCATGTGCTATCGATTTGGGTGGTAGTTGGGATAAGAACCTACCATTAATCGAATTCTCCTACAACAATAGCTACCATACCAGCATTAAGGCTGCGCCTTTCGAGGCATTATACGGTAGAAAGTGTAGATCGCCTGTTTGTTGGGCGGAAGTTGGAGATGTCCAATTATCAGGACCAGAGATAGTCTTCGAGACGACGGACAAGATTGTCCAGATTCGAGACCGTCTCAAAGCTGCCCGAGATAGGCAGAAGAGTTACGCAGATCCAAAGCGTAAAGATTTTCACTTCGAAGTAGGTGAAAAAGTGTTACTTAAAGTATCACCCTGGAAAGGGGTGATGCGTTTCGGTAAGAAAGGCAAACTAAGCCCGAGATACATAGGACCTTTCGAGGTTATCGAACGTGTCGGGTCAGTTGCCTATAAATTAAACTTACCAGAGGAGCTCAATAGAATTCACAATGTGTTCCACATCTGCAATCTGAAAAAGTGCTTCGCTGACGAATCACTGGTAATAGCCCATACAGATGTGCATATAGATGAGAGCTTAAAATTTGTGGAAAAACCTTTGTCGATTGAAGATCGACAGGTAAAGAAGCTTCGAAGGAAGCATGTACCTATTGTTAAGGTCAAATGGGATGCTCGTAGAGGTCCCGAATTCACGTGGGAGGTTGAATCCACGATGAAAGAGAAATACCCTTATTTATTTCAGTAAATCTCGGGTCGAGATTTATTTTAAGGGGGTGAGGATGTAACACCTCGAAATTTTGTGTCCAATAATGTGTTGACACGTGTCATGAGTTTACGCGTGGCATTAAATATTAAATAAAGGACTAAAGTTGGCAAACGTTGAAAGTATGTAAATTCGAGGGTTAAAAATGTCAACAAAGGGTAAATATACTGTATAGTAACCCTAAATGATGCTCGTACCTTCAAACGAATAAATCATGGATCGTACGGAGCGAAACGCGGGAGAAAGTGAGAGATTACAAGCTACAGGGGTTAATTGTGTCAACATGTTTAATTTATACCTCTGAGTGACCCTTTGACGAACCCGAGGCTTTGTAATAGTAAAATACGCTCACTAGAATATACGATATAAATTTCGCGAAGTTCCGTTTTAAAACGAGAAAGTTATGATCAAATTCGTATGAGAGGGGTTGAAAGCCTCAACAATAAAAGTTAAGGCTTTTCGGATAGTAATTAAACTAACCGGGGACTTAATAATGCGGGTAAAGGTCACGAGGCCCTTAGTTGTAAATAATCGAGGGCCAAATCGCAAAGTTACCCCTTCGAAACCGAAAGGTCAAGTTAATCATGACAAAAGATTTGAAAATCTTGAAATTCAGGCCTCAGGCGGCCCGCCTGAGTGAAACAAGCAAGTTAATGCGGGCCGCGAGCCACCTGTGGATACGTTTCCTGACATGAAGATTCAGGCGGCCCGCGTGCATGTAGCCTGAATCCTAATGCGGGCCGCGTACGAGTCCCAGATGCAGAAACTTTGGACAGACTTGCTGTTTGAGCTTGTGAACGATCATTTGAGCAATTAATGAAGCATGGGCGCCCTCTACATGACCCCTAGCACCCAGGGCCACCTGCTGATCATCCATGATCCCTTGTAGGTTAAGTTGTAATGATCCTATGCCAATTTTTTCACTATAAAAGGCAAGGCATTGTGCACAAATGAAACACACCTCAAATCTGCATTCTAAGTCATCTCTGGGAGAGCTCTCAAGCACTCTTCTAACATCCTAAGTCGTGCACCAAGCTTCAGTAAGTGTGTCTACCCTTTTGTGGCTTAGTTTATGCTTAGTTTAGCTTAAAAGTCAATCCGTCGTAATTAACGATTGACTTTGCGATAAATCACAAATGGTCCAGTGGTTTGTCGAATCAAAGATAGTTATATGTTGGTAATCATGTGGGCTTTAAACCCCTAAAAGGGCACCCTCTGATTCCCACTCTAACTAGTCCGAATGTCGAGTCAAACGTGCTTAGAAAAAGTCAACAGAAATGTTATTTTGCGATTTCATGCATAATCTGTAATGTAGATGATATGTAACCTGTTTAAACACTTATAAAACATGATAATAAGTATATTAACTAGTCTAAGCTTGTTTGATCCGACCACTTAATGTTTTAGACCCGGTTAGGAACCGAAAGTCGCAAAGCTTTGACTTTCGCATTGACTTCAGTTCTGACCCGTTAAAGTGTGATTTAGATATGCCTTAGGACTCTCTTAGACCAGGTTACATGATGGTATAACCCTCTGTGACCGGTTCGTTGTTTGTCCGAGTCTTTTACATATTTCCGTTAAATGCTTAAAAGTTGACCGTAACGCCCTCTTTAAATTAAAACGAGAATTTCGGACATGTGAAAGAACCATAACCTTAGTTACTGATTTCTAAGCATGTCCCTAAAATTTCACGTCAATCCGAGGTCCAGAATAGGAGTTATGCTAAATAGCGCAAATTGCGAAAACTTTAGTAATTAATAGCGCAATTAGCATAACGCCTATCTAAACCCAGATTTCGACACCAAACCTTTTACACACTGATGTAAAATAATATTTTGGGATTTTTAAAGATTTTTAATTATTTTTAACCTGCTCATAACCTGCGGTTATGGCAACGGTTCGGTAAATACCGAATATACCCTTTTCGGCCATAACTTGAGTTCTACAAGGTCTTTTGACCCGATTCCAGTTGCCACTGATTTTAAATATTAAATAAAGTATTTTAGACTTGATAAACTGTTCGGGAAACTCACATTTCCTGTAGAACTCAGAAACCTCTTTTATAATCTTTAAAAAGACCGAAATACCCCTTCGGGGCATAATATGAACTTAAACTCGTTACGGGCATTATGGAAGGTATCCTACTGATACCACAACCTCTTTAAAGCGTATTGACTTAGGAAAACAATGTAGGACTCTAACGGTTACCCGTTACGACCTTTTGCGCGCACGATTCGGCTTATGTAACTAGTTTACATAAACTAGCCGAAACGGGTCAAACCATATTGTTTTGACCCCAAAATACAGAGTGTGATTATTATACCCCTATAAAACAAGTCTTCAAACTTGTTGGGTCAAAATCACATTCCATTCCCGGTTTTCGCCTTTCACGCGATTAAACCGTAACTATCCTTTGAAACTGACCGGTCTAAGCTACGGCTAGATTAAAGACCCGTTAGGATTCTAATAGGTTATTTTAAAACCTTCGTTTCAGAATAGGAGACCAGTAAAAGCTATCTGCGATTTAAAAGTATAGCCGTTGGTTTTCCCGCCACGGTTTTATGCTATGTGGTGTGTCTATTAAACTTTAACCCGGCACGACCCGGGCAACCGAACGCATAGCAAACATGTAATTCTTTACAAGATTTAATTATAAATTATCCCAAGTTATAAAGAGTTTGTGCCTTGTGCATTTAAACCAATTTTATTAAACATTTTACAAAAGTGTCAGTTGAATGTATTTACCAGTGTAAACTGACGTATTTTCCTAAAAAGACTAAATGCAGGTACTATGCGTAATTGGCTGGGATTTCTCCTTAGCATCACTAGAAGTCTCGCAAGCTTAAGATGCCTGAAGTCTGTTGAACAATACTTTTATTATTATTATTTGAGCCTTGTGGATTTTATTTCAACAATGGTGATACTTTGATATTACGTTTAACGTTGAAATATATTTATCTTTATGCTTCCGCTGTGCATTCATATAATTGTGTGGTTTGACTATATTGTTGCTAAGTACGTCACGATAATCCCCCACCGGGCCCACCGGTGAGACACGTGGAAATCGGGGTGTGACACGGTAAACTTGTTTAGTCACCACCATTATTGAATCTCGTCATTACGACAACCTGTGGTGTCATTATCTTGTGCTAATCATGGTCAACTGTTTATGTCACACCCCAACCGATGGCGGAAACATCGGGATGAGACGAAGTGTGTAGATTGCTCAAAACGTCATAATACTATGTGACAATATTTAATTAAAAATCAAATTTCATTGCAAGTGCTAAATTGTCATACAAGATTTCAAAACAAAATACAACATTGTTTCAACAACGACATAACAAACAAAAGATAGATAAGTTTCTAGGCGTGTATCTAGTCCACCCTAAACTTGTTTCATCATTCATCCATACTTCAATAATCAACCTGCAACATGTATTAAAATAGAGTTTCAATGCAAAAGCAAAGAGCGAGTATACAAGTTTGTTTACATAGCATAATAGAATAAAAACTCATATCCAACATGAACATAATAAAATAGTTTCAACGTGCTAGTTTACGTAGTCCAAGTGATAGCCCAAGTTTCCCAATGCGTTTAAAGTACCTAACCCAAAGTTTAACGGGAGGTTGATATGTCTCCTCCTAACAATATCCCAAAGACTAACGGGGAGGTGCATTACTCCTATAGCGCTACTATTGTTAAGGTGGAACTACACACAGGGATTAAACGTTCACATAGCATAAAAGTCTCAAGTATCACAAGTTTCATGTTTCATGTTTAAATAGATAGAGTATGTTTCAAATAAGTTTCAAGTGTCACGTGCGTTTAATATAGAATACATGTTGCACCCAAAGTGTTTAAAAGTAAAAATGGGTTCGAGTATACTCACATAATTGCCAAGTCTTCCGATTATCCAAGTGTTGACGAGCGTAAAAGATTTGGAGGATGGAACACCGAGGTCACCCTGTATGGGTAAACGACGGTGCATGAGTAAACGGGAGTCCAAGAGAACGGACGAGAGTGTTATCCTAGACGTTTAAAATATCGCGAACTTGTTATTATTTATTAGGTTAAAAATAAATAATCCTAATATTTATGTTTTACAAAATTTGGAATTCGTATATTATGTTGTCTTGACATATATATAAAAAAAAAAGAAATATAGTTATAAAAGAATTCATGCTATAAATTTAGAGATTTGGTATAAAGAAAACGAATCAAAAAGAAAAAGAATAAAAGAAATCGTTATGAAATTATATACGTATTGTTTTGTGGATTTTACGAAAAACGGGCAGAGTTCCCTCTGTTTTTTGATGATCCCGACAACACAAGTTGTCGTCATATTTGTCAAAACTCAACAATTAATCATAATCTAGATATAAACAATGTATATTTTATTCAACGATATCGGTTCGGTTTCACGTTTAAGATAATAATTAAATTTAAAACATGAATAATATTCGTGTAACATAATTTTACCCAATCTTGTGCCGAATCGATGACCGGGTTGACTGCAGTTGACCAGTTTGACCACGTTGACTGCTGAGTTGACCACGTTGACCAGTTTCGACCGGTCAACTCGAACCGAAATCCAACTGAACCGGGTCTCCCGAAACCACATCGAACCCGAATCAGACAACCAAACAAAACATCAACGAACGTTCAAAAATAAAATAAAATTTGAAGTAAACAAGGGGGTGTTACCCTGAACTCGTGCTAATCTGAACCGAAATACGACAGAAAACGAAACCACGAAATCTGAGTAACTGAGTTGGTGCCCCGCAACTTGAACCAACGAGACCCGAAACGAATCTGAGTTGTTCGTTCCAATCTTGAACCCCTATTCTGAACAGTACCGAACCCGAAAGCTCGAGACAAAGCTCGAATCAGAATCATACCTGCTGAATAATACCCGAAAGACCCGAATCAAACACCCGGATCCCGAAATCGCCGCCACCGTCGCTGGGCTTTCCTTCTGCCGCCGTGAGCGGCGTTCGTCGCCGATGATGTTGGTTCGCAGCGGAGAAGGTGGGGAGGGGTGCTCCGTCGACGGGATGAATTGCCAGAGAACCGAATAATCAGCAGTCGGCTCCTCCTTGGTTGCCGATGTTCAGTCGAAATGGTGAAGGTTAGAGCCGATAGAAAACGAAGGGGTGTGGGTGAGGAAGGAGAAGGTTGCGGTGGTGTGTAGCTGGCCGGAGATCGGCACTGGAAAAGGATCCGGTCACCAGTGTCTGAACGGGAGAGAGAGGGAGAGGCCGCTGTGTGTGTGTGTGTTTTTCTTTGTGGCTGCTAGGGTTTGGGGCAGTTCTATTTATTTAGTTTTAACTTGTTTAATAGTTTCAGAATCTACATATTTAGTCCCTGTGTTTTGGTTAATTTGGTTAGGTTATGCTATCTTTAAAAGAGCTAACTTAACAACATAATTAACTAGGTTAGTTTACTCATTTAAAAAAAAAAACTTAACGAGGTTAACTAGATTATTATAAAAGTAAACTTTTAATTAATGAAATTTAATTAATTTAATTACTTCAACAAAGAATAGATAACCATCTTTATAACGAATGGTATAAAAATAAAAGGTTTCTCGATGATTAACCATTTCGAAAGGGACAAGTTTCTAAAAAAAGATTTTCAAAGCTTGTTTTCTTAATTAGGAAAGTTATGAAAACGCGGAGCGTTACAGTCTCCCATCCTTTAGGAAATTTCGTCCCGAAATTTATTCAAGAGGAAGACCTTGGAGAAACGCATTTTAACTAAAAGGATCGAGATATTTAGCATAAGTAAAAGCGTGCACGTGTGTGAGTTTACACAGTTTTGAATCAACTTGGAGAGGTATAAATATAAAAATGTGTCGCATTCAAAAGGGAGAATTTAGTATACAAAAATGGTTTTCGAGGTAACGGCCAACTACGGGTGTTTGCAGAAGAATAAAGAATAGAGAGGTAGTTTCAAAAGCAAGGACGTAGATTAGGATTCGAACGTTTAAATAGACTTGATTACGAGCGGGGTTCATATAAAAGACGGAGAATAATGGGAGTATAACAGTAAATGATTGATTTAATAAACGAATGCGATTATGAGAATAGCGTAAGTATCGGATAGACAAGGTAGGGTGTCAAGAATGAAGTCTCGTCATGGATAATCAGATATAAGGCGTTTGTGAGTTGCTTAAAGTTTGTATTAGGGCCAAAAGGTCTACAAAACACTGAATTTCTCACGGCACGTTTTGCGAAATTTTGGTAACATGGTGAAAACACTTATATATAGGAAGTACCAACGGCGTATCCACCATGTTTTGACCACGTTACGTCCGTTTCGTATTCGGTGTCATGTCACATCCCGTGTCTTACCATACACAGTAGTACACTCTATGGTTTCTCATACGCCCATCACTATAATCCCGTGTGCACCCGCGATTATATTGATCGTCGCATGATCCGCATAGCTTGTACTAGTTGCGTATGAATCAAGGTATGCATAAATTTTGAAAATAAGATCGCGTGTGCATAAAAATGTAACATATAAGTATGTTTGCGTTCTAAATAGTATAAAACCAACGTGAGCGAATCCTTCGGGTTTCGCCCGCGTATAGGTGCGAAAGTATAAATTTTGAGTTAAAAGCATCAACATGGTATAACTTTAAATATGGCCACGCACGTGAACATAAAAACGGAATGCATGACATGAGTATGAGTAAAAGCATATGCATAATGTGTATGAAAAACGAGCAGAAACATGAGAACAAACATGAGTATAAGTTAAACACAAGCGTATGAGTATGAATACGAGTATAAGTGTGAACATATGATGCATGAGCATAGGTATGAATGTGAATATAGGTGTAAATCATGAAGGTTTAAGTATTACTGAAATATATGTGTATGATTATAAGTGTAAACAAAGTTGTACTAGTGTAAATGGAAACATAAAATGTATGAATATGAATGTAGTATAAACATGAATACAACATAAATGTATAGTTGCGAGTGTATGTATAAACGTAACACGTACGAATTTTGAATCATGAGTATAACATAAATGTGTAAGTGTGAACATAAGTAAAGGCATAGAATGTATAAGTATGGATGTAGGAAATAATGATTTTGTTTACAGTATAAATCGGAATACACAAGTTTATGCGCGTAAGAGATTAAAAGTTTTGAGTATGAAGGAAAAGAACGAGTGACGTGCGTGAGATTGTTGTGAGTTATTGACTAAAACGTGTAAAATGTTATGTTTGTATAATGGTTTGAGCAAAACGTGAAGTTTATTGAATCAAAATAGGTTGAGTTGGCATGGTACGTAGAATTTAGTTTGTGGTTGTAAAGAGGATATAAAACGTCTATTGGTTACGTGAAACGTACTTTGTAAAAGAATGGAGATGCTACTCTTGTTTTAAAAGAATTTACATAAGTTGAAAATTGTCGGTCCTTGTGAAGATTCATTGCCCACGTGTTTTAAATTCAATTAACGTATTGGATAATGGTTGAAAAGGTTCCAGAAGTAAATAAGATTGCATCGTTTTAAATAATCTTTTCATTAACGAAGAAATTCGGAGTTTAGAGGTTCTCGTGAAAAACGTTGATTCTTGAAAAAGAGGATTTTGGTATACGAACTTAGTGACTGTTGAAAAAAAAACGTTTGTAATAGAATGTCTTATTGATTTTGAAAGAAGTTTTAGTAAATGATTTAAATAATATTTGTAATATTTTATATGTGTGTGCGAAAAAAAAGAAAAAGTAAAGATTGGTTGATACCAATTGAAAATAAAGATCTCTAGTTTAATGTAGTGAGGTGAGCGTGTTTTAATAATTACGTTGAATACGAGATTTCGTGGGCAATGGATTTATTTGACTGACTAAGTTGATGAGTAGCATTTCGTAAAAATTTTGAATATTGAAGAACAAGCATCTATGAAAAAAGTTAAGAATTTTGTGTATGTGAGCTATATGAAAATAGATGGTAGGGTAAGAAGTTCCTTTATATAAATAATGCATTTGGAAATAATTAAAGGTTTGACTAATGATAAACGATTTAGATATAAACATGATCGTGTTTACATAACATAGTCTATTAAAAGAAAGTATCGGTAACGATCACCTAGGTAAGGGAATCACCCCTAACCCATTGGTGAGGTCGTTGTAAGATGAGAAAAAGAAGCGGAGTTAATCATCAAGTTAAGGAATTCACTCCTATCTCGATGATATGTCTCTGTTCGCTGTTATAAAAGGGTAAATAAAATTACGTGAAATCATGCATGCTAATAGTGTATAATCGAATGAAAAGTAAGAGTATGATGTTGCGCAAAGATGAAATCTCGAAAAATTGTTCAAAAGTGACAAAAGATCGAAAATAATAAAGCGTAAGTTCGAATAAAACTTGGATGGTTCCAAACGGAACATTGACTAACCAAAGTGATCGAAAGATCTTTTGGAATTAAGAAACATGCTTTGGCCTAATAGGTGGAATACTCTCGCCGATATCTCGGTTAACGGTATTCACCCTTCCAGTTACTACATGTTCCCAATCCATCGAAAATTTCGAGACTTGGCGGGATTTTTGAAAATCAAGGAGTGGGACTAGTCGACGAGGTGCGGGTTTCACCCCTAGCTTGACGACTTCGTACCCTAAGTGTGGTTGGTACTCGTTGGGTCGAAATTTAATTTCGACACGTTAACGAGGGTCCACTAGAAATTGAATTTGAAATTTGAAATTTCCATTAAGATGTGGATTTCACTCCTAACTTAATGGTGTAATTTCGTGCAACAAAATGAAATCAAGCGGGATGAGAGTTGTTTACCAAATTGTGGGTTTCACGCCTATTTTGGTAAACTCGTCTCGTTTGTACAATACGAGTGTTTTCGAGTTTAAGAAAAATCGAGTAAAATGCCTTAGGGAGAGCGTATGTTAAAACGACAAATGAACAAGCATAAACACATAAGAAGGCATGTCGAGAGTAACACATAAGGATTAGGACAATAAAACAAGTATCAATACATAATACAACAAGTATCGAACATAATAGACAAGCATTAACACACAATGAAACAAATATTAACACATAAGGATGGCATGTCAAGTATTAACACGTAAGTGACACATGTGTTTAAAAGATCATAAGAGAATGAATAAGGCACATAAAGTAGCATGCAAATAGTTTCAAGTAAAACATACGAATAAGGCTCTAAAACTATAGACTAGGTTAAAGCATCCCTACTTTTCCTAATTCCCTATAGTTATGGCTCTGATACCAATCTGTCACACCCCAACCGATGGCGGAAACATCGGGATGAGACGAAGTGTGTAGATTGCTCAAAACGTCATAATACTATGTGACAATATTTAATTAAAAATCAAATTTCATTGCAAGTGCTAAATTGTCATACAAGATTTCAAAACAAAATACAACATTGTTTCAACAACGACATAACAAACAAAAGATAGATAAGTTTCTAGGCGTGTATCTAGTCCACCCTAAACTTGTTTCATCATTCATCCATACTTCAATAATCAACCTGCAACATGTATTAAAATAGAGTTTCAATGCAAAAGCAAAGAGCGAGTATACAAGTTTGTTTACATAGCATAATAGAATAAAAACTCATATCCAACATGAACATAATAAAATAGTTTCAACGTGCTAGTTTACGTAGTCCAAGTGATAGCCCAAGTTTCCCAATGCGTTTAAAGTACCTAACCCAAAGTTTAACGGGAGGTTGATATGTCTCCTCCTAACAATACCCCAAAGACTAACGGGGAGGTGCATTACTCCTATAGCGCTACTATTGTTAAGGCGGAACTACATACAGGGATTAAACGTTCACATAGCATAAAAGTCTCAAGTATCACAAGTTTCATGTTTCATGTTTAAATAGATAGAGTATGTTTCAAATAAGTTTCAAGTGTCACGTGCGTTTAATATAGAATACATGTTGCACCCAAAGTGTTTAAAAGTAAAAATGGGTTCGAGTATACTCACATAATTGCCAAGTCTTCCGATTATCCAAGTGTTGACGAGCGTAAAAGATTTGGAGGATGGAACACCGAGGTCACCCTGTATGGGTAAACGACGGTGCATGAGTAAACGGGAGTCCAAGAGAACGGACGAGAGTGTTATCCTAGACGTTTAAAATATCGCGAACTTGTTATTATTTATTAGGTTAAAAATAAATAATCCTAATATTTATGTTTTACAAAATTTGGAATTCGTATATTATGTTGTCTTGACATATATATAAAAAAAAGAAATATAGTTATAAAAGAATTCATGCTATAAATTTAGAGATTTGGTTATAAAGAAAACGAATCAAAAAGAAAAAGAATAAAAGAAATCGTTATGAAATTATATACGTATTGTTTTGTGGATTTTACGAAAAACGGGCAGAGTTCCCTCTGTTTTTGATGATCCCGACAACACAAGTTGTCGTCATATTTGTCAAAACTCAACAATTAATCATAATCTAGATATAAACAATGTATATTTTATTCAACGATATCGGTTCGGTTTCACGTTTAAGATAATAATTAAATTTAAAACATGAATAATATTCGTGTAACATAATTTTACCCAATCTTGTGCCGAATCGATGACCGGGTTGACTGCAGTTGACCAGTTTGACCACGTTGACTGCTGAGTTGACCACGTTGACCAGTTTCGACCGGTCAACTCGAACCGAAATCCAACTGAACCGGGTCTCCCGAAACCACATCGAACCCGAATCAGACAACCAAACAAAACATCAACGAACGTTCAAAAATAAAATAAAATTTGAAGTAAACAAGGGGGTGTTACCCTGAACTCGTGCTAATCTGAACCGAAATACGACAGAAAACGAAACCACGAAATCTGAGTAACTGAGTTGGTGCCCCGCAACTTGAACCAACGAGACCCGAAACGAATCTGAGTTGTTCGTTCCAATCTTGAACCCCTATTCTGAACAGTACCGAACCCGAAAGCTCGAGACAAAGCTCGAATCAGAATCATACCTGCTGAATAATACCCGAAAGACCCGAATCAAACACCCGGATCCCGAAATCGCCGCCACCGTCGCTGGGCTTTACTTCTGCCGCCGTGAGCGGCGTTCGTCGCCGATGATGTCGGTTCGCAGCGGAGAAGGTGGGGAGGGGTGCTCCGTCGACGGGATGAATTGCCAGAGAACCGAATAATCAGCAGTCGGCTCCTCCTTGGCTGCCGATGTTCAGTCGAAATGGTGAAGGTTAGAGCCGATAGAAAACGAAGGGGTGTGGGTGAGGAAGGAGAAGGTTGCGGTGGTGTGTAGCTGGCCGGAGATCGGCACTGGAAAAGGATCCGGTCACCAGTGTCTGAATGGGAGAGAGAGGGAGAGGCCGCTGTGTGTGTGTGTTTTTCTTTGTGGCTGCTAGGGTTTGGGGCAGTTCTATTTATTTAGTTTTAACTTGTTTAATAGTTTCAGAATCTACATATTTAGTCCCTGTGTTTTGGTTAATTTGGTTAGGTTATGCTATCTTTAAAAGAGCTAACTTAACAACATAATTAACTAGGTTAGTTTACTCATTTTAAAAAAAAAAAACTTAACGAGGTTAACTAGATTATTATAAAAGTAAACTTTTAATTAATGAAATTTAATTAATTTAATTACTTCAACAAAGAATAGATAACCATCTTTATAACGAATGGTATAAAAATAAAAGGTTTCTCGATGATTAACCATTTCGAAAGGGACAAGTTTCTAAAAAAAGATTTTCAAAGCTTGTTTTCTTAATTAGGAAAGTTATGAAAACGCGGAGCGTTACAGTCTCCCATCCTTTAGGAAATTTCGTCCCGAAATTTATTCAAGAGGAAGACCTTGGAGAAACGCATTTTAACTAGAAGGATCGAGATATTTAGCATAAGTAAAAGCGTGCACGTGTGTGAGTTTACACAGTTTTGAATCAACTTGGAGAGGTATAAATATAAAAATGTGTCGCATTCAAAAGGGAGAATTTAGTATACAAAAATGGTTTTCGAGGTAACGGCCAACTACGGGTGTTTGCAGAAGAATAAAGAATAGAGAGGTAGTTTCAAAAGCAAGGACGTAGATTAGGATTCGAACGTTTAAATAGACTTGATTACGAGCGGGGTTCATATAAAAGACGGAGAATAATGGGAGTATAACAGTAAATGATTGATTTAATAAACGAATGCGATTATGAGAATAGCGTAAGTATCGGATAGACAAGGTAGGGTGTCAAGAATGAAGTCTCGTCATGGATAATCAGATATAAGGCGTTTGTGAGTTGCTTAAAGTTTGTATTAGGGCCAAAAGGTCTACAAAACACTGAATTTCTCACGGCACGTTTTGCGAAATTTTGGTAACATGGTGAAAACACTTATATATAGGAAGTACCAACGGCGTATCCACCATGTTTTGACCACGTTACGTTCGTTTCGTATTCGGTGTCATGTCACATCCCGTGTCTTACCATACACAGTAGTACACTCTATGGTTTCTCATACGCCCATCACTATAATCCCGTGTGCACCCGCGATTATATTGATCGTCGCATGATCCGCATAGCTTGTACTAGTTGCGTATGAATCAAGGTATGCATAAATTTTGAAAATAAGATCGCGTGTGCATAAAAATGTAACATATAAGTATGTTTGCGTTCTAAATAGTATAAAACCAACGTGAGCGAATCCTTCGGGTTTCGCCCGCGTATAGGTGCGAAAGTATAAATTTTGAGTTAAAAGCATCAACATGGTATAACTTTAAATATGGCCACGCACGTGAACATAAAAACGGAATGCATGACATGAGTATGAGTAAAAGCATATGCATAATGTGTATGAAAAACGAGCAGAAACATGAGAACAAACATGAGTATAAGTTAAACACAAGCGTATGAGTATGAATACGAGTATAAGTGTGAACATATGATGCATGAGCATAGGTATGAATGTGAATATAGGTGTAAATCATGAAGGTTTAAGTATTACTGAAATATATGTGTATGATTATAAGTGTAAACAAAGTTGTACTAGTGTAAATGGAAACATAAAATGTATGAATATGAATGTAGTATAAACATGAATACAACATAAATGTATAGTTGCGAGTGTATGTATAAACGTAACACGTACGAATTTTGAATCATGAGTATAACATAAATGTGTAAGTGTGAACATAAGTAAAGGCATAGAATGTATAAGTATGGATGTAGGAAATAATGATTTTGTTTACAGTATAAATCGGAATACACAAGTTTATGCGCGTAAGAGATTAAAAGTTTTGAGTATGAAGGAAAAGAACGAGTGACGTGCGTGAGATTGTTGTGAGTTATTGACTAAAACGTGTAAAATGTTATGTTTGTATAATGGTTTGAGCAAAACGTGAAGTTTATTGAATCAAAATAGGTTGAGTTGGCATGGTACGTAGAATTTAGTTTGTGGTTGTAAAGAGGATATAAAACGTCTATTGGTTACGTGAAACGTACTTTGTAAAAGAATGGAGATGCTACTCTTGTTTTAAAAGAATTTACATAAGTTGAAAATTGTCGGTCCTTGTGAAGATTCATTGCCCACGTGTTTTAAATTCAATTAACGTATTGGATAATGGTTGAAAAGGTTCCAGAAGTAAATAAGATTGCATCGTTTTAAATAATCTTTTCATTAACGAAGAAATTCGGAGTTTAGAGGTTCTCGTGAAAAACGTTGATTCTTGAAAAAGAGGATTTTGGTATACGAACTTAGTGACTGTTGAAAAAAAAACGTTTGTAATAGAATGTCTTATTGATTTTGAAAGAAGTTTTAGTAAATGATTTAAATAATATTTGTAATATTTTATATGTGTGTGCGAAAAAAAAGAAAAAGTAAAGATTGGTTGATACCAATTGAAAATAAAGATCTCTAGTTTAATGTAGTGAGGTGAGCGTGTTTTAATAATTACGTTGAATACGAGATTTCGTGGGCAATGGATTTATTTGACTGACTAAGTTGATGAGTAGCATTTCGTAAAAATTTTGAATATTGAAGAACAAGCATCTATGAAAAAAGTTAAGAATTTTGTGTATGTGAGCTATATGAAAATAGATGGTAGGGTAAGAAGTTCCTTTATATAAATAATGCATTTGGAAATAATTAAAGGTTTGACTAATGATAAACGATTTAGATATAAACATGATCGTGTTTACATAACATAGTCTATTAAAAGAAAGTATCGGTAACGATCACCTAGGTAAGGGAATCACCCCTAACCCATTGGTGAGGTCGTTGTAAGATGAGAAAAAGAAGCGGAGTTAATCATCAAGTTAAGGAATTCACTCCTATCTCGATGATATGTCTCTGTTCGCTGTTATAAAAGGGTAAATAAAATTACGTGAAATCATGCATGCTAATAGTGTATAATCGAATGAAAAGTAAGAGTATGATGTTGCGCAAAGATGAAATCTCGAAAAATTGTTCAAAAGTGACAAAAGATCGAAAATAATAAAGCGTAAGTTCGAATAAAACTTGGATGGTTCCAAACGGAACATTGACTAACCAAAGTGATCGAAAGATCTTTTGGAATTAAGAAACATGCTTTGGCCTAATAGGTGGAATACTCTCGCCGATATCTCGGTTAACGGTATTCACCCTTCCAGTTACTACATGTTCCCAATCCATCGAAAATTTCGAGACTTGGCGGGATTTTTGAAAATCAAGGAGTGGGACTAGTCGACGAGGTGCGGGTTTCACCCCTAGCTTGACGACTTCGTACCCTAAGTGTGGTTGGTACTCGTTGGGTCGAAATTTAATTTCGACACGTTAACGAGGGTCCACTAGAAATTGAATTTGAAATTTGAAATTTCCATTAAGATGTGGATTTCACTCCTAACTTAATGGTGTAATTTCGTGCAACAAAATGAAATCAAGCGGGATGAGAGTTGTTTACCAAATTGTGGGTTTCACGCCTATTTTGGTAAACTCGTCTCGTTTGTACAATACGAGTGTTTTCGAGTTTAAGAAAAATCGAGTAAAATGCCTTAGGGAGAGCGTATGTTAAAACGACAAATGAACAAGCATAAACACATAAGAAGGCATGTCGAGAGTAACACATAAGGATTAGGACAATAAAACAAGTATCAATACATAATACAACAAGTATCGAACATAATAGACAAGCATTAACACACAATGAAACAAATATTAACACATAAGGATGGCATGTCAAGTATTAACACGTAAGTGACACATGTGTTTAAAAGATCATAAGAGAATGAATAAGGCACATAAAGTAGCATGCAAATAGTTTCAAGTAAAACATACGAATAAGGCTCTAAAACTATAGACTAGGTTAAAGCATCCCTACTTTTCCTAATTCCCTATAGTTATGGCTCTGATACCAATCTGTCACACCCCAACCGATGGCGGAAACATCGGGATGAGACGAAGTGTGTAGATTGCTCAAAACGTCATAATACTATGTGACAATATTTAATTAAAAATCAAATTTCATTGCAAGTGCTAAATTGTCATACAAGATTTCAAAACAAAATACAACATTGTTTCAACAACGACATAACAAACAAAAGATAGATAAGTTTCTAGGCGTGTATCTAGTCCACCCTAAACTTGTTTCATCATTCATCCATACTTCAATAATCAACCTGCAACATGTATTAAAATAGAGTTTCAATGCAAAAGCAAAGAGCGAGTATACAAGTTTGTTTACATAGCATAATAGAATAAAAACTCATATCCAACATGAACATAATAAAATAGTTTCAACGTGCTAGTTTACGTAGTCCAAGTGATAGCCCAAGTTTCCCAATGCGTTTAAAGTACCTAACCCAAAGTTTAACGGGAGGTTGATATGTCTCCTCCTAACAATACCCCAAAGACTAACGGGGAGGTGCATTACTCCTATAGCGCTACTATTGTTAAGGCGGAACTACATACAGGGATTAAACGTTCACATAGCATAAAAGTCTCAAGTATCACAAGTTTCATGTTTCATGTTTAAATAGATAGAGTATGTTTCAAATAAGTTTCAAGTGTCACGTGCGTTTAATATAGAATACATGTTGCACCCAAAGTGTTTAAAAGTAAAAATGGGTTCGAGTATACTCACATAATTGCCAAGTCTTCCGATTATCCAAGTGTTGACGAGCGTAAAAGATTTGGAGGATGGAACACCGAGGTCACCCTGTATGGGTAAACGACGGTGCATGAGTAAACGGGAGTCCAAGAGAACGGACGAGAGTGTTATCCTAGACGTTTAAAATATCGCGAACTTGTTATTATTTATTAGGTTAAAAATAAATAATCCTAATATTTATGTTTTACAAAATTTGGAATTCGTATATTATGTTGTCTTGACATATATATAAAAAAAAGAAATATAGTTATAAAAGAATTCATGCTATAAATTTAGAGATTTGGTTATAAAGAAAACGAATCAAAAAGAAAAAGAATAAAAGAAATCGTTATGAAATTATATACGTATTGTTTTGTGGATTTTACGAAAAACGGGCAGAGTTCCCTCTGTTTTTTGATGATCCCGACAACACAAGTTGTCGTCATATTTGTCAAAACTCAACAATTAATCATAATCTAGATATAAACAATGTATATTTTATTCAACGATATCGGTTCGGTTTCACGTTTAAGATAATAATTAAATTTAAAACATGAATAATATTCGTGTAACATAATTTTACCCAATCTTGTGCCGAATCGATGACCGGGTTGACTGCAGTTGACCAATTTGACCACGTTGACTGCTGAGTTGACCACGTTGACCAGTTTCGACCGGTCAACTCGAACCGAAATCCAACTGAACCGGGTCTCCCGAAACCACATCGAACCCGAATCAGACAACCAAACAAAACATCAACGAACGTTCAAAAATAAAATAAAATTTGAAGTAAACAAGGGGGTGTTACCCTGAACTCGTGCTAATCTGAACCGAAATACGACAGAAAACGAAACCACGAAATCTGAGTAACTGAGTTGGTGCCCCGCAACTTGAACCAACGAGACCCGAAACGAATCTGAGTTGTTCGTTCCAATCTTGAACCCCTATTCTGAACAGTACCGAACCCGAAAGCTCGAGACAAAGCTCGAATCAGAATCATACCTGCTGAATAATACCCGAAAGACCCGAATCAAACACCCGGATCCCGAAATCGCCGCCACCGTCGCTGGGCTTTACTTCTGCCGCCGTGAGCGGCGTTCGTCGCCGATGATGTCGGTTCGCAGCGGAGAAGGTGGGGAGGGGTGCTCCGTCGACGGGATGAATTGCCAGAGAACCGAATAATCAGCAGTCGGCTCCTCCTTGGCTGCCGATGTTCAGTCAAAATGGTGAAGGTTAGAGCCGAGAGAAAACGAAGGGGTGTGGGTGAGGAAGGAGAAGGTTGCGGTGGTGTGTAGCTGGCCGGAGATCGGCACCGGAAAAGGATCCGGTCACCAGTGTCTGAACGGGAGAGAGAGGGAGAGGCCGCTGTGTGTGTGTGTTTTTCTTTGTGGCTGCTAGGGTTTGGGGCAGTTCTATTTATTTAGTTTTAACTTGTTTAATAGTTTCAGAATCTACATATTTAGTCCCTGTGTTTTGGTTAATTTGGTTAGGTTATGCTATCTTTAAAAGAGCTAACTTAACAACATAATTAACTAGGTTAGTTTACTCATTTTAAAAAAAAACTTAACGAGGTTAACTAGATTATTATAAAAGTAAACTTTTAATTAATGAAATTTAATTAATTTAATTACTTCAACAAAGAATAGATAACCATCTTTATAACGAATGGTATAAAAATAAAAGGTTTCTCGATGATTAACCATTTCGAAAGGGACAAGTTTCTAAAAAAAGATTTTCAAAGCTCGTTTTCTTAATTAGGAAAGTTATGAAAACGCGGAGCGTTACAGTTTCACCCAAAACTACATATACTTTTGTAGACTTGTCATTTAAACATTTCTGATGCAACTACGAATCAAGACCGGGATACACCAAAATTCGCTTGTATTCCATTCGGTGTACCTACGAAACTTAAGAGTGCCAACACACTAAACCTTTCCATTCATTTAGTCGGGAGATTTACAGATCACTTTACTACTACTTTTGGGTTATTGATTTTGAGTTCATATAGCTGATACTACGGATGTGAAAACTCGTTGGCATATTGTGACCGACTATCTAAGTATCCTAATGGACAAGACTCCTCTTTTGTGGAACCCCTGTTAACTGGATTACACTAGACGATACGTCGATACGTCTTGTACCCTCGACACCAAATGATAAAAACACATACCTTTTAACCATTGGATTCGTAGTGTTATATATATATTCTTGGACTCACTTAATGTGAATAAGGTTTGATTCGATTTGGTGATTATCTACCTCGGTACTATTCATATACATACATGCCTAACGAAACCCTAAGGAGTTAAGATAGTACAAATTTCGAGGACGAAATTTTCTTAACGGGGGAAGAATGTGACAACCCTCACAATTACAGGTACTGTACAAATTAATTAATTTTAATTATGTGCTTAATGACTGTTCTTGATTACAACTGACACCTTAAACTACTTACTGATTTATGTTACATACATACATGTGCATCACTTTACATACAGTCGCTCCATTTATTTCATACAGACTCTTAGTGACAAACCTGATGCACAAAGCACCGTTAGCACAGTGAGCGGATAACTCAGACACGTGCTGACAACGCCAGCACTTAGACAGACACTATATTGAGGCCAGTATGAGCCAGGGACAAAGTACTACACTGGTATGGGTGTAGGGAAGTGAGGACCATAAGACTGTGTCACTAGGTGATAGTTTGAGTGCCGGAAAGTGCCTAAAACTCATTTTTAGTGCAGAATTCTGCATTTTTAGCAACGATTCAGCTTTTAACATACTCGTATTATACAAAGAATTGACTGAATGGTCCTGAACGCCTTCCTAACTGTTGGAATTAATTTCTTTACAAAAAGATGCATAAAAGACACTATATGGTACAATTTAACACTTTAACGGAACAGTACGTAACCGAACAACCGGACATTACCCGGGACACCAAAATTCTGTCAGAAACATTATTTTATTATTCTTAAATAATTATGGTCATAAAAATCCCCACACCCTATAGAAACATGACATACACTCACTATTCTAGAAATTACCCCTAACCTCCTAATTAATTACCTACTAATTAACAAATTTTACAATTTACCCCCCCCCAACCGAATTTTCAGCCATAGGGACCCACCATGTCTTCACAATCATGACTTATGATTTGTTGAAGGTTTCCAAGGTGATATGTTGCTTAACAATCTAACCAAAATACGCAAGAGATCCTTATAAGTGTGGAGTTCCAAGATTTCTCATCATTACTTCAAAAACCACACTCCAACCTCACTCTCTCTCTCATTTTCGGCTCCCCTATAGCAGCCACCATCACCACCATTTTGACATCACCATCTTCCTCTTATTCAAGTTCCATTCAAAGCTTTGAAGGATCCATGAAGGTTGCATCTTGAAGAGCATTCAAAGGAGCTTGTTCTAGTCTTTTCATCATCTTTTCTCAACATTTTCCTCACTAGATTCATCCCTAGCTTTAAGCTAGTAGTAAGTCCTTGCTAAACCCTTGATCATCTTGTTTTGTAGTTAAAAGTTGTAGCATGATGCCATTCACAAGAACATCGAAGGGATTAAACTATAAATCAGCATGCTGATTGGTATTTCCAGCCAATTTCAACAGGCTGTAACTGGACCGTTTTAAATCGAAAAACTGATTTTCTGAAGCCTAAAATATGCATTTTGGAATAACGGAACAAATGGCACTAGAATCGTAATTTTTCGAGGTCGTTTACTATTTTTAAAGGATTGTTTTTGGACAGCAGCTTAAGCTGTGTTTTTACTGTAGAAAAAGTGTGTTGTATTCAGAGTCATAACTTGAAACCTGAGTAGAATCAACTTATGGAATTTTTACAGTGGATGGTCACCGTTGTCACGATGATCCTCCAACTGGAATTTCGTCAATCGGACTTACGGTTAATTTTTAGTGAATTATTCCGTAAACTGCAATCAGAAAGTAACAAATCTAATTGCAGTCGGGTAAATAAATTTCTATAAAATATTGGTAACGAACTGGACCCTGATATTTTTACATAATAAAATTTGGATCATATGAGTCATTCTATAAAAATTTGGGAATTTTTGGAAAAGGTTAACTATTTTATAAAAATCCTCGAAAACAGTCCAGTTTTGGGTGATAAAGCTGAAATAAAGTAAGTAATGCTTTGTATGTCTATATGTCGATTTGATTATTGAAAATGAACTACGGAATATACGTAAAAGAAAATGATATGCTATGAAGCATGGACACCCCTATTTACAAAGGAGACTATGACGAAATTTTCCGAAAATCCTAACACTTGATAAATGTTTTTGAGACGGGTGTTTACTAGTATACTTTAGACTTTGTTTTCAAAGATAAAACTCGTCATAATATTTATCACAGAATACAAAGTATCGGAGGTTAGTTTCATACATGAATATGGTTAAATATATATTCTCTAAAAGGGACTTAAAAATATATTTCCGGCATCCCATCCTTGGGAAGGAAACGCGTATATAAGATACTTTAGATGTATTGATACTAGAATATGGAATGAACAAATATTCCAACACGACATATGATTAAGTTGCAATATTAATTATTTTGACAAATAATTATCACTCGAAATAATATAAGAAACGTAACTCAAAAACATAAAAACTGAGACAAGGCACGACCCGTTCGTCTAATAGACGTTAGACCATTGTAGGTAGTCGTGTTTGCTGAGGAGATTTGGGTTACAAGTACCGAAGACGCAATACAGTGAGTTCATGTTCCCCCCTTTTCCTTTTAAACTGTTTTTAGTTTTATACTTTGGGGGTGAAATACATGTTACACATTTACAGACGCTTTTATAAATGGTATGGTTAGCTTAAGGAGGGTTTAGACGCTTAGAGCAAGTGAGTGGTGGGCATGACACTTAAGGCCATTAATCCTCGTTGTAGGACCGAGGGACATTAGTGATAGATCTATTCGGGTGTAGCGAGCCCCACTCCTGAGTCCGCTGAGTGGACCATGAGGTGACTAAGTGCCCGACGCACAAATCCGCTAGGTTTGAGTCTTCCTGCATCACTTCACACATATCATTCGCTTTGCAACCCAATGATGATTTCTTTTTCCTTATTGCTACATACCAGGGATTTTCATACATACAGACACATTACAAAGGTTTATACATATTCACTTACACATGAACTCGCTCAACTTTTGTTGATTTTTCAAACTACATGTATTTCAGGGAATTAGTAAATGGATCTGGCGGGCGTTGGAGTTTTTAAGCTGCGTTGTGAATAAAGATGTCATCCAAGTCATTAGGTCTTAGGAGGCGTATCTTAATCCTGGACGAGATACGTGGTCCTAAACTCGGGGTTGTTTTAAAATCTTTTGTTGAGTCTTTTTGAACTCCTTAAAACATGTTATGGTTGGTAACTTTAATTTGGTCTCGTCATTTCAGACAATTATGTTGTACTACTTTTAAACTTAAATTAATGGATGTACATCTACTAGTTTTATTATATAGTGTTGTTATGATCATATGCAATGGTATTAAGAAGTCACACCAATAATCACGCTTCTGCAAAAGTCAGGGTGTGACATTGCATCCCTCAAATGAACGACCACCACGGTTGGTGGTGGCGTATAGCGGCGATGGATCGGAGAGAGGAAGAGAAAGGGGCCAGAGAAGAGAGAGAGCCGGCGGCAGCTGTGGGTTTCGACGGGGAGCCAGGCGGTGATGGCAGGTGGACGGTGGAGGAGATGGTGGCGGAGGTGGACGGTGGAGGAGGTGGTTGCGGATGGTTGTGGTGGTGGTGGTGGTAGATGAAGGCAGAGAGAGAGAGAGGTGTGCTGTTGTGTTGTGTGTGTTTATGAGAAGAACCAGGTTTTTGTAGAAGTAAAAAAAACAAACAGTGTTTTCATTGCAGACTGCAGACCTTTGGTCCACCTCTTCTCGTGCAGATGTCTGCAGATGTGGTCCGCAGACTGCAGACATTTTACCTCTTCAAAAATAAACAGCACCTTATTAAATGTGAATGATGATGTTTATACGTTTTTTTATTGAATATTTGTTGATACATGTATTAATCATGAAAGAGAGTTATTTTTTTCTTTTTTATATATAAATACTAAATAATAATTGAGAGAATGAGAAAAGACTGAAATGCCCCTCATGTGAGGGGCACATGACCAGGATTTAACGGTGGAAATGGATGTCATTTAGGGCGGGAGTAAAATGGTGATGAGCTTCAAAGATCAGGGAGTAAACTGACTATTTTTAAAGGAGTGGGGAAAAACCATTAAAGTGACCAAACCACACGGAGTAAAACGGAAGTTTACTCTATAAATTAATATAATGTAAAGAGTTAAATGTCACTTTAATCTATATGGTTTGGATTATTTTGTAAGTTTAGTCCAAAGGTTTTAAAACACACAGGGTTTATAAAGATATAACAAGATATAACTTTTTATTGATTGGTATATATAATTACATGTGCTCAACCCATATAATACATGAGGTTCTTAAAAATGTAACTTTTCTTATTATTTAATATATAAAATTAAATTTACTCAACCCGTACAATACACGGGGTTCTTAAAGATATAACTTTTTTATTATTTAATATTCAAAATTACATTTATTCAACCCATGTAATAAACGAGATTTTTAAAGATATATTGTTTTATTATTTGGTATATAAAATTACATTTATTCAACCCGTGTATTACACAAGGTTCTAACCTAGTATATGAATAAATTAAATGAGAAAATGCCACATGACATTAGGGTGTAGGGAGTGGTTAGACACTTTGAATAGGTAAACTATTTTACCTATTTTGATTATCTATTGCTCAAAAATGTTGCCGGTGGTTAGACACTTTGGAATAGGTAAACTATTTTTTTTAAAAGGAAAAATATGTGATTGGTTGAGAAGGCATGGACCCCACCACACACCCCTCTCTCTCTCCCCTTCCCTACCTTCACCGCGTCGGTGAACCTTAACCGATTTCTCCCCCAAAACCGGCAAACAATTGAGCGGTAAAGTGGTGGCTGTGGTTGAAGATTCGGTAAACACAAGTTTACCGCCACCACACCGTACCCCCTTAGATGGAATTCTTAAATGAGAGAATGTCATGTGGCATTAGATGAAATCCTTTGTTAGTATTAGATTAGATATCAAATGTACCTATTTTTAGATCATAGGATAAATTACACTTTCGTCCTTTATGTTTGTATCAGATTGCAATGAATACCTTTAACTTCAATAATTACAGTCATAGTTCTTTTTTATAAAAACCATTACACCCAACATCCTTTGCCCATAACCTGATTAAAATTTCCAGTTAAGTATGACATGTGCAAGGCACGTGAGGGTCCATTTGTAATTTTACACATATATACATTTAAACCAGAAACTCACTCTTTCCTCTTTCTGTATCGCTCTTTCTCCCTCAACACTCCATCTACTTCTTCTTCTCTCTCTAGTTCAAAATCAAAAAATCTCAACCATCACAACACCACCACTATCCACCTCTCTTCTCTCACCACCACCACCACCAGTGATTTCTAAGGCCCACTACCATCAGTTTTGTCTTCGTCAAACCCCAGCCCCCCTCATCAAACCCTAGTCCGTCGGTGATAGATGTACAACCTACCACCGCTAAGTCTGCCTTCGAAGAGATCGTTGCCTCCCATGCCTCCGCCGTCGAAGAGATCATATCCAAAAACCTGATAAAGCCACTTATTCCCCTCATACTAATTTAATCAACCAATACATTAGTTAACATCCTTACATCACATAATCTTCTAACTTATCACATCAAAACCAATTCCTCATAACTCAACTCCAAATCTAAAAAAAACATCAATTAAACTACATACCTAATAATCCACTCGAAAATGAACGATTTGAACCACTAATTCAATGCTAATTCATCTCCTCATATATACCGCCCGATTTCGGCCTCCGTTCTCCCCCTAATAAACCGGACCTTGCCGAAAACTGCGTAAAAAAATTGGTTTGCTTCTGAATCTCCGGTTCAGGCTTCTCCTCGCTCCCTTGAAAACCTGGGTTTGAGATTTGGTTTCGGATTTAGAGAGAGAGTTGAGATAAATAGATGGAATTATGTTTTATTGTTTAATATTTTTAAAATGAATTTTGTTTTATTTATAATTTTTTTAGATAATGAGTAAAATTATAAAAGTATTCTCATGTGTCTTGCACATGCCTACTTAACTGAAAATTTTAACTAGGTTATGGGCAAAGGACGTAGGGTGTAATGGTTTTTATAAAAAAAAAAAGTAATGTGACTGTAATTATTGAAGTTAAATAGTGCTGGAAAATCGTGTCTTATCGGGTTTAACAGGCCTCTGACGACACGTATAACACAAGTATTAAATATGAATACAACTCGTTTAACTACTTGATATCTCATGTCTATAACATAGTTTTATGTTTTATGTACCGAGAAAAAGAAATGATGGATTCTAACCTCATAATTTTATATATTTTTATAAAAGTAAAAAATCACACTGTGTACTTTTTTCGGTAAACAAATATAATCGTGTCTTATACAGATATCTATTGTCAGCCCTAGAATTAAAGGCTATCAATTGCAATTCGATACAAACATAAATGACGAAAAGTGTAATTTACCTGAGATTATAACTAGGATGATATGCACTTTAAATGTATAACTAATAAATTTTTTATTTTTTTTATGCCCATGGCTTTATAGCCTAGTGGCATCTTGGGGGTGGGATAAGGTTTTGGGACCAATAGGTCCTGGGTTCGATTCTCACAAAGGGGTTTTCCCCATATTTATTACGATGATACTCCAGTTGTCCGTCAGTGATCCAAATTTGCTGTTAAATAAATAAATATTTTTTACAATAGCTAAAAACCTTCTAGAAACCAGCCTAGTTATTTAACACATTGTAGTTTTATAAAATCTTTAAATATTAGAAATAAGATACTCAACATTTATTTGGATATCTAAAAAAACGTATATGGTTTTTATTGCATCTATAAATCATATCATTTCGTCTGAGCTAGGAAAAAAATACTTTTTTTTGAACAACAACAACAACACTTTATATATATATGGGATGGTTTAAATGAAAACTCGAAAAACTAACTAAAAAAGCCCTAAAAAACACACAAAAGAATTTTTTTTTTCAATTTTTTTATAAAAATCGCAGGTTTTTATATATAAAAAAATTCAAAAAGAAATTTTTTTTTGTATTACACATGTGTACTACACAAATTTTTTTTTTTGTATTACACATGTGCACTACACAAATTTTTTTTTTTTGAAATTTTTTTTATATATAAAAACCTGCGAAAATTGGTTTGCAAAAAAAAAAAAATTGGTATGTTTTTTTGGCTTTTTTAATTAGTTTTCGAGTTTTCACAATAAATAGTGGTTTTCATTTGAACCTTCCCCTATATATATATATATATACATACATATATATATATATATATATAAAGAGTCAGCAAAGAACTGGGGAACACTACAAACACGGAAAAAGAAACAATAGAAAAAACAACATTACAAAAGATTAACAATATTGAAATCTATCCAGTTCTCCCACGATAGATCCTTGAGCTTGGTTCGGTTGTTGATCCAAAAGAAGACATCCTCTTTGATAAATTCGACCGTCTTACTTATCGGAACAAAAATATCTTCAAAAGTTTTTAAGTTTCTCGCACCCCAGATTCTCCAAACAGTCGCCATACAAAACGTATACATCATACATTTCCACACTTTATTCCCCGGGCAGTCCTTTAAAATGTCGAAAAGCTCCTTCAGACTGTTGCAATTAGAAGGGAAGCTAATTCGCATCCAAGTTAAAATATTCCACCAAATGCTCTTCGCCCACAAACAATTTATAAAAATGTAGTCTGGATTTTCTTCCTAAATCCAACAGCGAGGACACAAAGTGTCCGGCAGCGGCACTCCCCTGCGGGCCAATCCGTCTTTCGAAGCTATATTCCCCCCCGATTGCTCTCCACAGAAGATAATTACACTTTGGTGGAGCCCAGGAATTCCAAATAAAATCTCTATTCTCACTCGTATTCTCAGAACCGGCTTTAAGAATTTCGAACCGAACCGGTTTTGCTGAAAAAAGATCACCGACATCATTGTTCCACCTCCATTCGTCCCTGCAGTTTTTAAAGCTAACATGACCCAGCCTGCTCATAAGGTTCCCGATCTGCACCCATTCCTACAGGGAGTTCGGATCCTTCTCCCAATCCCATCTCCATTGCGTAATGCCATCAACACTCGAGACATAGGCCGCAACACAAGCATTCTTATGTTTGGCTAATCTAAAAATGTCCGGGTAAACATCTTTTATTGGCTGTGAAAACAGCCAAGAATCCTTCCAAAATCGGATATTTGACCCGTCACCAACGTTTGCAACCAACTTTTCTCGAATCCGAATTCCAATGGCTAAAAACCTTCTAGAAACCACGTAGTGGTAGGAGGCTTGGGTTTTCCAATAAAGACTCAAGTTTAATTCTCACGTGTGTCATATTTGGGTGGATATAGGCAATGAATGATTTGGACTAGGCCTTGTGTGAGGTTGTCAGTTTGATTCCCGACCCCAACCGGGTTTTCGTCTCACCGTGTGCTACGCCAGAGAGTTCTGCTCTTGTGGTGGCACAATGATTGTCAAGTAGCAGCCGACAGTATGGTTTCCTGGGAGAATGCCCCAAAAAGCCAAACTTTGAAGCCAGCGTGGGCCCGGTTAAGACAATATAGCATGACCAAAGTGGGGCAATACAGGGCTCTGCGATTTGGAGAGTGTGATAACCTTATACTTGAAGTTCACCGTTCAAAAAAAAAATTAAAACGTTTATAACTTTTTCATACGATATTTAAGAAAAATAACCAAAATAGCGAGCATTTTTATCTTTAATATGAGTATGATACTGTTATATAAAAATAAAATATCTTATATTTTTACTGGGTTTTCTTTGCAATGTGTTAAAGGTTATGATGTCACACCCCAACCGATGGCGGAAACATCGGGGTGCGAGCACTAAGCGTTCAGATTGCTCATGAGATTCCATAACAATAAAAGTTTCAATATAGATTAATCAAGATTCATGCATAAATTTGTCTAAAACAACCTCACCGACAAAAGATTCAAAATACAACCATCAATCATTGTTCAAAGTCTAGATTTTAACTAGGTGGGTTTCTAAGCATCAGCCCTAGCTTGATTTCCATGATTCAGCATCCTATCAGCCTGCAACATGTATTAAAATAGAGTCAGTACAAAATGTACTGGCGAGTATATAAGTTTGAGTAATAGCATAGTAGTTTAAAACAACTCATATCCATCATGTAAAAATAACAAAATAGTTTCAGCCATGCTAGTGTTCGCAGTCCAACAAGTGATAGCCCCGAGTATCCGATGCTTTATTGTTTTCCCAAGTCTCAAGGAAAGCTAGAATCCTCCTAACAATATGTCACACCCCGATTTCCACGTGTCTCACCGGTGGGCCCGGTGGGGGATTACCGTGACGACGTTGGCAACAATATAGTCAAACCACACAATTATATAATGCACAGCGGAAGCATAAGATAAATATATATATTTCAACCTCGGGTGATAATATCAACGTATTACAGAAGTTGAATATCCACAGTGGATCGTAAATAAAGGTAAAGTATTGTTCCATTAGATACTGCAATCAAGCTTGCGAGGCTTATCCCGACGCTAGGGAGCTAATACCAGCCAATTACGTTTAGGTACCTGCACTTAATCTTTTTGGGGAAAATACGTCAGTTTACACTGGTAAATACATTCAACTGACACATTTGAAAATGTTTATTAAAATTGATTTGAATGCACAAGGCACAAACTCTTTTATAACTTGGGAAAATTCATAATGATCTTGTGAACGTTTTACATGTTCTTTTATGCGTTCAGTAGCCCGGGTCGTGCCGGGTTAAAGATTTATAGACACACCACGTTTGCGTAAAACCGTAGTATAAAAACCAACGGCTACGTCTTTTAATTTTAATGTCGACACTTTATACCGGGTGTACGCCTACACCGGGATGTCGATGGTCGTGGCCATTTCGTAAAATGATGCCGAGGATATCCGGGACAACGGTCATTAAACCCCCCAAAGGCTTATAAGCAACAAAACTGTTTAAATGAGCCGATCATATTTAATCAATTAACCACCTAAGCGATGGAATTATATAATGCTCAATCAAGCGGTATTAATATACCGTAACCCAAGCCCATATAGGGGAAATAAGTTAAAGTATTTACCTTTGCAAGTATTAATCCTTAATTTAGATCAAGTCACCGATAGCTTTTACTGGGGCTCCTAATCTGGAACGAAGGTTTTAATTAACCTCTTAGAATCCTAACGGTCCTTGTATTAGCCGTAGCTTAAACCGGTTGATTCCGATATATAGATATGGTTAATTCACACGAAAAGGCGAAAAACCGAGAATGGAGTATGATTTGGACCCAACAAGTTTAGTGACTTGTTTTATACGGGTTTATAGTTCATACTCTGGATTTTGGGGTTCAATTAATATAATTTGACCCATATCGGCTATTGCACGAAAACTAGTTCCATGAGCCGTACCGTGTGCGCAAATAGGCGATACGGTTAACCATAAGAGTCGTACGCTTATTTCTTAAGTCAATATGCCTTAAAAGTATTTTGGTATCAGTAGGATACCTTCCGTGATGCCCGTAACGAGTTTAAGTTTATATTATGCCCCGAAGGGGCTTTTCGGTCATTTTAAAGACTTTAAAAGGGCTTTTCGAGTTCTACAGGAAATCTGAGTTTCCCGAACAGTTTATAAAGTTTAAAATACTTTATTTATTATTTAAAATCAGTGGCAACTGGAATCGGGTCAAAAGACCTTGTAGAACTCCCGTTTTGGCCAAAAAGGGCATATTCGGTATTAACCGAACCGTAGCCATAACCGCAGGTTATGAGCAAGGTAAAAATTATTAAAAATCTTTAAAATTCCCAAAATATTATTTTACCACAGTGGGTAAAAGTTTTGGTGACGAAAACTTGGGTTAGATGGGCGTTATGCTAATTGCGCCGTTACTTACAAAACTTTCTTAAAAGTGCGCCTTTTAGCATAACTCTCATTCTAGACCTCGGATTGACGTGAAACTTTAAGGACATGCTTATAATTTAATAAGCAAGGTTTTGGTTCGTTCACGTGTCCGAAATACTCGTTTTAATTTTAAAAGGCCGTTACGGTCAACTTTTAGGCAAATGACGGAAATACGTAAAAGACTCGGATAACTCATGAACCGACCACAGAGGCGTATACCAACATGTGACCCGGTCCTAAGAGAGTCCTAAGGTATATTTATACCTCACTAAAACGGGTCAGAACTGAAGTCAAAGCAAAAGTCAAACTTATGCGACTTTCGGCTCCGAACCGGTTCAATATAGTGAATGATCGATTCAAACGAGCGCAAACAGGTTTATATACTTATTATCATGTTTTATGATTGTCAAAACAGGTTCCATAACATATATTTTGCAGATTATGCATAAATCGCTAAAATAGCTTTCTGTTGACTTTTTAACCGCACGTTTGACTCGACATTTGACATAGTTAGAGTGGTGATCAGGGGGAACCATTTTAGAGGTTTATTACCCACATAAATACCAACTCATAACCACTTTTGATTCGTCATAAGACTGAACCATTTGCAAGATATTGCAATGACAACCGCTAGTTACGACGGTTGCGTTTATGAGCTATAACTAAGGAAATGTGACACCACAAAGGGTTAGATCACTTACAGAGGTTGTGTTCTTGCTTATGGAGCAGGAGAGAATGCTTGGGAGCACTTAGAATGATCAGAGAGGTGTTGTTTGAGGTGTGGTAAACATATGCTCATAACCTTGGTATTTATAGCCAATGTCAAGGATGTATGATCATTACAACACCTACAACAGGTCAGGGGTGATGGGTAGATGTCCCCTAAGTGTTATGGGTCAATTGTAGGGTGCCCATGCCTCATTTATTGGCTCATGATCGTTCAAAAGCTCCAAAAGCCAAGTAGTTACAACCATTCTGCATCTGGGCACTTTACGCGGCCCGCATGGGAGTTCCCATGCATTTTAATGCGGGTCGCCTAAAGATCAAATAACAGACGCGAAACAAAGGAGGCTCGCGGCCCGCCTCAACTAATCCTTAACCTTCACGCGGGTCGCCTAAGGTTAAGATTTCAGGATTTTTAAATCTTTTTGTAATGATTACAGAATCTGGCCATTAATAACGAAATCTTTCGTAACGATTCGCCTGACCTTTCGGTTTTGAAGGGGTAACTTTGCGGTTTGGCCCTCGGTTATTTACCGATAGGGGCCTCGTGTTATTTACCCGCATTATTAAGTCCCCGGTTTATTTATTTAATTATTCTGAAAGCCTTAACTTTCATTGTTGACGCTTTTAACCCTTCTTCTACGAATTCGATCGTAACTTTCTCGTTTCATATCGAAACTCCGCGAAATTCATATATATTATTTTTGTGAGGGTATAATACCGTTACAAAGTCTTTGGAACGTTAAAGGGTCACTCAGAGGTATTATTAAACATGTTGACACAGTTAACCCCTGTAGTTTGTAATCTCTCACTTTCTTCCGCGTTTTGTTTTTGTACGATCTATAATTTATTCGTTTGAAGGTTTAAGCATTATTTAGGGATACTATACAGTATATTTACCCTTGTTGACATTTTATAACCCCCGAATTTATATACTTTCAAGGTTTGTCAAAATTAGTCCTTTATTTATTATAGATGCCACGTGTATACAATGACACGTGTTAACACATCATTGGACACAAAAATTTCGAGGTTTTACATCCTCACCCCCTTAAAATAAATCTCGACCCGAGATTTACTCAAATAAATAGGGGTATTTTTCTTTCATTGTAGCTTCGACTTCCCACGTATATTCAGGACCTCTACGAGCATCCTATTTGACTTTTACAATCGGTACGTGCTTTCTGCGAAGCTTCTTCACCTGTCGATCTTCAATCGACAAAGGTTTTTCTATAAATTTTAAGCTCTCATCTATATGCACATCTGTGTGTGGAATCACCAACGACTCGTCGGCGAAGCACTTTTTGAGATTGCAGATGTGGAACACATTGTGAATTCCATTGAGCTCTTCAGGCAAGTTCAGTTTATAGGCAACTGATCCGACTCGTTCAATAACCTCAAAAGGCCCTATGTATCTCGGACTCAGCTTGCCCTTCTTGCCGAAACGCATCACCCCCTTCCAGGGTGACACCTTAAGTAATACTTTTTCACCCACTTCGAAGTGAAAATCCTTACGCTTTGGATCAGCGTAGCTCTTCTGCCTATCGCGGGCAGCCTTGAGACGTTCCCGGATCTGGACAATCTTGTCCGTCGTCTGGAAAACAATCTCTGGTCCCGATAATTGGACCTCTCCTACTTCCGCCCAACAAACAGGCGATCTGCATTTCCTACCATATAATGCCTCAAAAGGCGCAGCCTTTATGCTGGTGTGGTAGCTATTATTATAGGAGAATTCGATCAGGGGTAGGTTTTTATCCCAGTTACCACCTAAATCGATGGCACATGCACGAAGCATGTCTTCCAGCATTTGGATAGTACGCTCACTTTGACCGTCCGTCTGTGGATGGTAAGCCGTACTAAAGTTTAAACGCGTGCCCAAAGATTGCTGGAAACTTTTCCAGAAATGAGATGTGTATCTAGTATCCCTGTCGGAGATAATAGACATAGGTATGCCGTGTAAGGCTACAATCTTATCAACATATAGTTGGGCTAACATATCGGAGCTGTATGTCTCCTTGATGGGTAGAAAATGAGCTGATTTAGTCAGCCTATCGACTATGACCCATATTGTATCGTTTCCTTTCCTGGTTTTGGGTAACTTGGTTATGAAGTCCATAGTTACACATTCCCACTTCCACTCGGGAAGTTCAGGCTGTTGTAGCAAGCCAGATGGCTTTTGGTGCTCGGCTTTGACTTGAGCACAAGTCAAGCACTTTGCTACATGGGCGGCTACAGACTTTTTCAAGCCTATCCACCAATAATTTGCCTTTAAGTCTTGGTACATCTTGTCAGCACCAGGATGGACTGAGTATTTGGAACTATGGGCTTCCTGGAGAACAACATCACGTAGTCCTCCGTAAACTGGAACCCATATACGTCCATTTAGTCTAAGAATTCCATCCTTGCTAAGAGTCAACTGCTCCTCAGTTACTCCCAGCTTTTCATTAGGATAATTAGCTTCCAACACAGCCTCACGCTGCGCAGCTAATATCCTTTCCATCAAATTATTTTTAACTTCAATGCTCTTGGCATTGATTCGAATGGGTTTTACCCTTTCTTTCCTGCTCAATGCATCGGCGACTACATTCGCCTTGCCGGGATGGTACCTGATTTCACAGTCATAATCATTCAGGGTTTCCATCCAACGGCGCTGTCTCATGTTCAATTCCTTCTGGTTGAACAGGTGCTGGAGGCTTTTGTGATCAGAATAAATCACAAATTTAATACCATAAAGGTAGTGCCTCCACAACTTTAGTGCAAATACAACGGCACCCAACTCCAAATCATGGGTGGTGTAATTCTTTTCATGCACCTTTAATTGCCTTGAAGCATAGGCAATCACTTTGCCCTTTTGCATAAGCACACACCCCATGCCCGTGTGTGATGCATCGCAGTAAACTACGAATTCATCTGTACCCTCAGGTAAGGTTAACACAGGTGCGTTGCTCAGCTTCTGCTTCAGTATTTCAAAGGACTCTTGCTGCTTTGGGCCCCAAATGTACTTTTCTTTCTTCTTGGTCAAGGAAGTTAAGGGCGCAGCAATCCTTGAAAAATTTTCAATAAATCTCCGGTAGTATCCTGCTAATCCCAGGAAACTACGAATCTCGGTAGGCGTCTTTGGCTCTTGCCAGTTCATGACTGCCTCTACCTTAGCGGGATCCACTTGGATACCACGCTCACTCACAACGTGTCCTAAAAACTGGACCTCTCGTAGCCAGAATTCACATTTCGAGAATTTGGCGTAGAGTTTCTCACGCTGTAGTAATTCGAGAATGCAACGGAGGTGCTTCTCGTGGTCAGCTTGGTTCTTGGAATAGATAAGGATATCGTCGATGAAGACTATGACGAATTTATCTAAATACGGCTTGCACACGCGATTCATGAGATCCATGAACGCAGCCGGTGCATTTGTGAGCCCAAAAGGCATCACTAGGAACTCGTAATGACCATAACGAGTCCTAAATGCAGTCTTGTGTACATCTTCATCTCTGACCCTTAGTTGATGATAGCCCGACCTTAAGTCGATCTTGGAGAAGTAGCTTGCTCCTTGCAGCTGATCGAATAGATCATCGATCCTTGGTAAAGGATATCTATTCTTTATGGTAACTTTATTTAATTCTCTATAGTCGATGCACAACCGCATTGATCCGTCCTTCTTCTTTACAAATAGTACAGGAGCTCCCCAGGGAGATGAACTAGGTTTGATAAAACCTTTCGCCAGCAGTTCATCCAACTGGGTCCTCAGTTCCTTCATTTCCGTTGGCGCTAATCTGTAAGGTGCTCTGGCTATCGGAGCTGCTCCAGGAATGATGTCAATTCTGAACTCCACTTGTCTATCTGGTAGCAAACCAGGTAGTTCTTCAGGAAAAACCTCGGGGTATTCAGAAATGACAGGAAGATCCTCGATCTTCGGCTTTGGTTCTTCAATTATCACCTGAGCCATGTAAATTACACAGCCTCTGTTCAAACACCTTGAAGCTTTCAGCATAGATACGTCTTCGGGCAATCCGTAATGCGTATCACCTCGAATGGTAAGAGATTCACCACTCGGAGTTTTTAAAACTATTTGCCTTTTACCGCAAATGATTTGGGCCTGGTTACGGGATAACCAGTCCATGCCTAGCACAATGTCAAAACCCGCAAGTTTGAAAGGAAGTAGAGATAAAGGAAAAGAATGGTTCCTAATGGATATTTCACATCCTTCTATAACAGTAGAGACGGTTTCTATCGTGCCGTCTGCTAACTCTACTTCGTATTTCACGTCAAGGGTTTTGATTGGCATATTTAGTAGTTGGCAAAATTTCTGTTCTACAAAGGATTTATCAGCGCCAGAATCGAACAGTACTCTTGCAAATATATTATTTACGAGAAAAGTACCTGTAAGCACATTGTCGTCCTTAACCGCTTCCTTTGCATCCAAGCGAAAAACTCTCGCATTTGATTTCTTCGTTTCTTCCGCCTTCTTGGCATACTTCGGGCAATTACTCTTTATGTGCCCCTTTTCGTTACAATTATAGCAGGTTGCATCCTTTATCTTCTTGCACTCCACTGTCTTATGATCCTTGGACTTGCATAGCCCACAGGGTGGAGTCCTTTATTGCGACTGTGAACCAGACGCAAACCTACACTTCCCGGAGTGAGGTTTCTTGCAGACCTTGCAGTGAGGTCTTCCATCAGCTTGCCCCTCCTTCTTTGCCTCCGACCCTCTCTTGCCTTCACCGTTTCCACGGTGCTTTTTCCCAGGCTTTCGTGAGGTATCATCCTCACGCTTTCGCTTTTCAGCCTCCTTGCTCCTTTGTGCCCTCAGACGGACAGCATCAAGTGTAAGAGACAAGGAGAGGTCAGTAACTGACCTGAAGGTCGTTGGCCTAGAGGCCTTTACACTGGCCTTGATCGCCGGCTCTAAGCCCCCAATGAAACGGGCAATCCTTCTAGGTTCTGGTGTCACAAGATATGGCACCAGGCGTGACATAGTGTTAAAACTTGTCAGATATGCTTGACAATCCAGGTTTGTCATCACTAGTGAGACAAAATCTGCCTCAATCTTCTCAACCTCGTGCTGAGGGCAGTAGTTTTCTTTTATGAGGGTAATAAACTCCCCCCATGACATTTTGTACAAGGCAGACTTACCTGAAGCCTGCACCAGAGCTCTCCACCATGCCAGGGCCTCGCCCTTGAATGACTGGGACACAAACTTAACCACGTCCCTCTCAGCGCACCCGCTGATGTCCACAATCGTGTCCATCTCGTCTAGCCAGGTGATACAGTCAACCGCACCTTTCTCCCCTGTAAATTCACGGGGCTTACATGATACAAAGTATTTGTAGGTGCAACCGTTAGCACTTGACGCATCAGTATATTCTCTATCGCGATGAACGCTGTGCTCAGTAGACGAGTGCTTGACGTCGTCTTTCTTGGGTTCAGAGGGTGGTTTGGAGTGTGTCTTTGGTTTAGAGGGTGGTTTTGACACAGTTCTGCCTTGAGACTCAGTATTTTGACGATCAATAGCTGCCTGGACAGCATTGTCAATCAGAGCCTTTAGCTGTGCGCCTGTCAAATGTACTGACGCATTGTCATAGTCATCTTCGTTTGTGTGGCTGTTCTCTCCATTGGGATCCGCCATTGTAACTTGAATCTGTTACAGAAGATAACAAAATTTTAATTTAGGAGATTATTATATGATTGTCTTTTATGACAATTTGTCAACCATGGTACAGAGACCATATTTGGTTAACTTTTTATTTCATTAAATATTAGGATTTGAATATATCATATTTCAACTATATAAATAGTGTTGGCGGCATAAAGCCTAATCATGATGATGTTTTATAATATTAGCCGAGATTTCATAGAATCAAAGGCATAGAGATTTGAACCGTAGTTCCTTTATCTCTTTCTGACAGAGAGTCATAGACTACCACTGCCTTTTGTCTTTATAAGACAACTATTATGGCCCATAGGCACTACACCTCTAATGGATGTTTTAATATGGTTGGCCCGTAGGCACTACATCACTAATGGATGTTTTAATAATATTGGCCCGTAGGCACTACATCACTAATGGATGTTTTAATAATTCTGGCCCGTAGGCACCGCATCACTAGTGGATGTTTTAATAATTCTGGCCCGTAGGCATTGCATCACTAATGGATGTCTTTATAATACTGGCCCGTAGGCATTGCATCACTAATGGATGTCTTTATAATATTGATCACCTTCATTGGTGATTTAACCCACGATTTATAAATCATTTAGTTGGGTTTTGAAATCCTTAAAGGATTATTGTATAAGAATGACTTGCGTGATTATAACGAATCACATCTGCCATGAATGTTAACATGCGTACAGAGGTTAACAGGGAATCAGAATCTTTTCAGTTAGGTCGTACCATCTTGACTAGATCTTAAAAGACCCCAAGCTAGGTTTCACCCTTTTAAGATTCTTTATTTAGGCAGATCAATATAAAAGGAATGGTTTTGATTTATTTTTATATATATTAAAACAAAACTCACAACATACATTCCAAAAATCACAAATACAATTACATATTGCCCTAAACGGGTCTTTCAAATAGTACATACCTCCAGAGAGGTTTTTTTTTTTTTTTAAATAAGTAACAAGTCCACGCAGGGACTAATACAAGATAGGCGTCCATGCAAGGACTAAAGATAAGTCCACGTAGGGACTGAAATATGATAAGTTGTCCACACAGGGACTTATTTTAAAGTAGAAGTTACAGTAGTACAGCTATTAAGGGCTAGTGGTCACGTTTCTTCTTTTTGCCCTTTAGTAGGTTCGCCAAGCCCTTGAGAAATCCTCGGTGGCTTTTCTTCTCTTCCTCGAACTCTCTCTCCACTCGATCTAGTCGATGGAGTATTTCTTCCTGTTCAGGAGGAGAGAATCGTGGTTGTGGCGCTTGATGCGGAACTGGAGGTCTGGGAGGTATTGGATACCCATGAGCTGAGTAGTCCGGTGGTCCCATGTTTCCATGTGCTCCGTCAGGGTAGCGCGCATTATATCTAGCCGACACCACATATGGGTCGCGCTCATACCCGTAGTTGTATTGTGCTTGTGATGGTTCAAACGGGTTGTAAGCCGTTGGACCTGTGTAAGCTGGTATGGGTTGGTCATACCCAAATGGTGGCGAATTTCGTGCAGTAGGTGCGGAGTTTGCCTCCTGTATAGGACTTGAAGGTCCTTCTTCTTGTAGCGGCGGATAGTGGCTACTACTTGAATGTCGAGGAGTGCTGAAGTGGATACCTCCTCCTCCTCGTGTAGACATACGAGCATTTGTCCTCCTACGCCTCGGCGGATCAGGTATTACTGGTTGTGCCGGTGGCGGAGGTGGTGGCGTAACTGCCTCAAAGCGTGAATCCTCAGAGGGATCCTGTGGATGTCTCGGTTGCGATGTCTGATGAGATGGTGTGTTGTACCACTCATGTCGGTCAAACAAGGCCATAAAGCTGTCTGGGCCTTGATACTGCGGACCATGATATGAAGATCCATCAGATACTTCCATCGGATGCGTGGGCGTACCACGAGCTGGTTCAGTTGGATCCTCATCTTCCTCCATGGGATCTTCAGAAAAATGGTCTTGAGGCCCTAGTGGAACAAAACCTGAAGGTTCCTGTATGTAGTCAGCCGGATTGAACTGACCTATGTAGTAGGGACTAGGGTCGTCGTAGTTTCGGTGCGAAACCGAACGTTGCAGAGGTATGAAGGAAGGTTGTGGGTTGTTGGGATTATTTTCTGAATCTGGCCCAAAGGAGTGCCGGTAGGACGGCGTCGAGCTGTGCGAAGTGGAATGCCTCGCTGGTTCGTAAAGATCTCTTCGTCGTTGTGGTTCTTCGCTCCTTGTCATCGAAGGATGTCTTGTACCAGATGGTCCAGCCTCGTTATCGTGATGTGTCACGATTTCTCCTCGGCCTCTACGTCCCCTTCCTCTTCCTCGGAATATAACAGGTGGCATTTTCCTGCTCCAAAACTTATTAAAAATCAAATCGAAAAATAAAGACAAAAAGGAGTAAAAATCCGAATTTGTCCTAAGTTATTGTCTAGACTCAAGTATGTGCAATTGTGTCACTGAGATTAAACACAATAGGATAGTGTTTAATTCACTCAATGTTGGCTCTGATACCAACCTGTCACACCCCGATTTCCACGTGTCTCACCGGTGGGCCCGGTGGGGGATTACCGTGACGACGTTGGCAACAATATAGTCAAACCACACAATTATATAATGCACAGCGGAAGCATAAGATAAATATATATATTTCAACCTCGGGTGATAATATCAACGTATTACAGAAGTTGAATATCCACAGTGGATCGTAAATAAAGGTAAAGTATTGTTCCATTAGATACTGCAATCAAGCTTGCGAGGCTTATCCCGACGCTAGGGAGCTAATACCAGCCAATTACGTTTAGGTACCTGCACTTAATCTTTTTGGGGAAAATACGTCAGTTTACACTGGTAAATACATTCAACTGACACATTTGAAAATGTTTATTAAAATTGATTTGAATGCACAAGGCACAAACTCTTTTATAACTTGGGAAAATTCATAATGATCTTGTGAACGTTTTACATGTTCTTTTATGCGTTCAGTAGCCCGGGTCGTGCCGGGTTAAAGATTTATAGACACACCACGTTTGCGTAAAACCGTAGTATAAAAACCAACGGCTACGTCTTTTAATTTTAATGTCGACACTTTATACCGGGTGTACGCCTACACCGGGATGTCGATGGTCGTGGCCATTTCGTAAAATGATGCCGAGGATATCCGGGACAACGGTCATTAAACCCCCCAAAGGCTTATAAGCAACAAAACTGTTTAAATGAGCCGATCATATTTAATCAATTAACCACCTAAGCGATGGAATTATATAATGCTCAATCAAGCGGTATTAATATACCGTAACCCAAGCCCATATAGGGGAAATAAGTTAAAGTATTTACCTTTGCAAGTATTAATCCTTAATTTAGATCAAGTCACCGATAGCTTTTACTGGGGCTCCTAATCTGGAACGAAGGTTTTAATTAACCTCTTAGAATCCTAACGGTCCTTGTATTAGCCGTAGCTTAAACCGGTTGATTCCGATATATAGATATGGTTAATTCGCACGAAAAGGCGAAAAACCGAGAATGGAGTATGATTTGGACCCAACAAGTTTAGTGACTTGTTTTATACGGGTTTATAGTTCATACTCTGGATTTTGGGGTTCAATTAATATAATTTGACCCATATCGGCTATTGCACGAAAACTAGTTCCATGAGCCGTACCGTGTGCGCAAATAGGCGATACGGTTAACCATAAGAGTCGTACGCTTATTTCATAAGTCAATATGCCTTAAAAGTATTTTGGTATCAGTAGGATACCTTCCGTGATGCCCGTAACGAGTTTAAGTTTATATTATGCCCCGAAGGGGCTTTTCGGTCATTTTAAAGACTTTAAAAGGGCTTTTCGAGTTCTACAGGAAATCTGAGTTTCCCGAACAGTTTATAAAGTTTAAAATACTTTATTTATTATTTAAAATCAGTGGCAACTGGAATCGGGTCAAAAGACCTTGTAGAACTCCCGTTTTGGCCAAAAAGGGCATATTCGGTATTAACCGAACCGTAGCCATAACCGCAGGTTATGAGCAAGGTAAAAATTATTAAAAATCTTTAAAATTCCCAAAATATTATTTTACCACAGTGGGTAAAAGTTTTGGTGACGAAAACTTGGGTTAGATGGGCGTTATGCTAATTGCGCCGTTACTTACAAAACTTTCTTAAAAGTGCGCCTTTTAGCATAACTCTCATTCTAGACCTCGGATTGACGTGAAACTTTAAGGACATGCTTATAATTTAATAAGCAAGGTTTTGGTTCGTTCACGTGTCCGAAATACTCGTTTTAATTTTAAAAGGCCGTTACGGTCAACTTTTAGGCGAATGACGGAAATACGTAAAAGACTCGGATAACTCATGAACCGACCACAGAGGCGTATACCAACATGTGACCCGGTCCTAAGAGAGTCCTAAGGTATATTTATACCTCACTAAAACGGGTCAGAACTGAAGTCAAAGCAAAAGTCAAACTTATGCGACTTTCGACTCCGAACCGGTTCAATATAGTGAATGATCGATTCAAACGAGCGCAAACAGGTTTATATACTTATTATCATGTTTTATGATTGTCAAAACAGGTTCCATAACATATATTTTGCAGATTATGCATAAATCGCTAAAATAGCTTTCTGTTGACTTTTTAACCGCACGTTTGACTCGACATTTGACATAGTTAGAGTGGTGATCAGGGGGAACCATTTTAGAGGTTTATTACCCACATAAATACCAACTCATAACCACTTTTGATTCGTCATAAGACTGAACCATTTGCAAGATATTGCAATGACAACCGCTAGTTACGACGGTTGCGTTTATGAGCTATAACTAAGGAAATGTGACACCACAAAGGGTTAGATCACTTACAGAGGTTGTGTTCTTGCTTATGGAGCAGGAGAGAATGCTTGGGAGCACTTAGAATGATCAGAGAGGTGTTGTTTGAGGTGTGGTAAACATATGCTCATAACCTTGGTATTTATAGCCAATGTCAAGGATGTATGATCATTACAACACCTACAACAGGTCAGGGGTGATGGGTAGATGTCCCCTAAGTGTTATGGGTCAATTGTAGGGTGCCCATGCCTCATTTATTGGCTCATGATCGTTCAAAAGCTCCAAAAGCCAAGTAGTTACAACCATTCTGCATCTGGGCACTTTACGCGGCCCGCATGGGAGTTCCCATGCATTTTAATGCGGGTCGCCTAAAGATCAAATAACAGACGCGAAACAAAGGAGGCTCGCGGCCCGCCTCAACTAATCCTTAACCTTCACGCGGGTCGCCTAAGGTTAAGATTTCAGGATTTTTAAATCTTTTTGTAATGATTACAGAATCTGGCCATTAATAACGAAATCTTTCGTAACGATTCGCCTGACCTTTCGGTTTTGAAGGGGTAACTTTGCGGTTTGGCCCTCGGTTATTTACCGATAGGGGCCTCGTGTTATTTACCCGCATTATTAAGTCCCCGGTTTATTTATTTAATTATTCTGAAAGCCTTAACTTTCATTGTTGACGCTTTTAACCCTTCTTCTACGAATTCGATCGTAACTTTCTCGTTTCATATCGAAACTCCGCGAAATTCATATATATTATTTTTGTGGGGGTATAATACCGTTACAAAGTCTTTGGAACGTTAAAGGGTCACTCAGAGGTATTATTAAACATGTTGACACAGTTAACCCCTGTAGTTTGTAATCTCTCACTTTCTTCCGCGTTTTGTTTTTGTACGATCTATAATTTATTCGTTTGAAGGTTTAAGCATTATTTAGGGATACTATACAGTATATTTACCCTTGTTGACATTTTATAACCCCCGAATTTATATACTTTCAAGGTTTGTCAAAATTAGTCCTTTATTTATTATAGATGCCACGTGTATACAATGACACGTGTTAACACATCATTGGACACAAAAATTTCGAGGTGTTACACAATACCCCCGAGAATAATGAGGAGGTGCATCTCCTATAGCGCTACTATTGTCAAGGCGGAACTACACACCCTCGATTAAACGTCCACATAGCACAAACAGAATACAAGAATCACCAGTTTCACATACACATAGGATAGAGTTTAGTTTCCAAAAGTCTCAAGTATCATAGTTTAATAGAATGCATGTTGCATCCCAAAGTTTAAAACAAAAAGGGATCGAGTATACCCATAGTGATTGCTTAACGGATTAAATGTTATTGGATCAAAGGGAGCTCTTTAGGGTTAGCCTGATTAGATTACAACAGATAAGTGTCGGACAAAACAACGAGATTCAAACCAAGTGTCAGATCAGTTATCTTGATCGGATGTGTAACATTCCTATTTTTATATAAGAATTATAAGTTTGGTTAAATTTATTAACCACTAGTAACTAGTAACTAGTTTATTTTTCAACCCACATAGTTTTAAACACTATTTTATATAGTTGGTTGAAATATTATATTAACTAAATTGGTATGTATATAGGTGACCTTTCTAATAAAATAAAAGTCTATAAAAACTTATATTATTAGACGGGTAGTCTACGGGTAAGTTGATTATTAGAAATATAAAGTACCTGGACAGACCCAGGAACCGTTTAATAATTAAACTATAAAAATATATTGTATTTGAACCTACTCTATTTTTAATGAAACTTGGTTCAAAATGTAGACAAAAATATTCTCATTCTAAAGACATATTTATTATTTTATAAAACGTTATATTTTAAAAGTTATAAGCGCCAAATAAGTGAAAAAGTTAAATTAATAAATAATAAATAATAATAAGAATAATATAATGACTACATATGAAATTCCACAAAATTTGAAGGACTGTCGTATTCCATTACTTCGTGTCCCATATTATTTTTATATATAATAATAAAAATGAAATCCTTGTAGTGGACGTGTGTCCTACATACAAATCAAAAGAATTCATGCATTGTATTTATGAATACATGTGTTCGGGGTACGTGGCACAATAGCTTGAATTCAAAGCTAACATATTTAGTATACATATGACACTGTCTAAAATTCCAACAGCCAAACTTTTTCTTTCCTTTCCTTCGTTGTCTCACCTCCATCTTTCTATATTCTTTTACTAGGCTATCACCCGGGAACATCCTGGGATAGGAAAAATTATATTTGAAAAACAAATACATAGATATAATTAATAAACTAATTAGTTGTTCTTTCCCTTCCTAACAAAATCTTTTATTCGCTTTTAATAATATGCCAATTTGGCCTCCATGAGTGTTTAAAGGTTTCATGTGGAATTATTAACTTTTAGGTTAAGACTGAAATATAATTATAATAATGTTTGGAGATGGTGAAGATATTTCTATGTGATGATTGTGTGAAGTTTTGAGAAGTGATAGTTGTTGATGTTTAATAATGCTTTGTAATAGCTTGGATATTCGGTCCAGATAGCAAAGGATAAAAAACATATTTACATAAACCCCGTTAACTTTTGTAAAATGTACATAGATATAGTCAAACTCATTTAGTATGATAGTATTTTTTTAAACCTTATTAATTAAATGAAAACAGAAAAAAGAAAAATAAATATTAAATTGAAATATGTTTAAAGCTTTGACTGGCATTTTGAAAAGATTGGGGTATTTTTGGATACACAGTTATAAATTGTGTATAAAATCTTTGAAATTACTAATACAAATATTAAATTAAATAGGAAAGTTGTGTAAACGTATATAATTAAATTTGAATAATATATTTTTAATGACATATTGTATTATAGTAATAGAAAATGTAATTATACCAGGTTAATTTAAAACCAATTTACCTTTACTATATTGTTCAAAGACGTGAAATTTAAACTCACATTTACATCACAAATTAGACAAAATGTCTGACATCACTAATTATACTAATGACGAATTGGGCCGTTTGATTTAATGGGTCTGTCAAACAATGATTGGGCCGCTTTATAAAAAATAATCCAAAATCACATATACCAACAAATACTGGCCGACAAATTTAATTTGTAAACTATCATTGGGCCGTCCAAAACAACTAATTACAATCCCTGATTTTAATTGGGCCGCAATTATGAACCAATATATTTGTTGGCCATAACAAAAGATGAAACAAAATACAAAATCCTAGTATTATTATAGTAATGAAAGGATATAATTTGAGATACTTGAAAGAAAATAGATAGTTCGAAAAACAAAACAAAACATAAAAAGATGAAATAGTTAATAGTATCTAATTAAATCATATTTTCTAATCGAAAGGCGAAACGATTGTCTCCAAAAATAATGCGCCTTTCGGTCCGTTGTAGTTGTCAACATGTTGGATGTAGTTAAAAGAATCATTGCAAAGCACAACTTCAACAGTATCTCCCCAAATACTTGTTATCAACCACTTGTTGTTTTGAATTATATTTGTCCTTTCCTGCGTCTCCATATGATGAACTATGCGAGCCCTATTGAAAGAAAATACCTTGATCCACTCATCATGTTCATATTTGACCAAATCTGCAATTAGTTCACCAGCATATTGAACGACAATCACATGCAGCTTGTTGGAAATTGTTAGAAAATGTCCTTGACAAGGATTGACTTCCATATGCTCCGGAAAACGAAGTATACTAAAAGATTCAGATATAACATCGAAAACAACTATGTTCCTTTCACCGGGTGGAATCCAGTAATTGGAAACCATGAAATATATTTTTTTGTCGGAATAAATTCCAGGAGACCATGAATAAAAGTTTGAACCTAACTGAGTTCCGTTCAAGAAATTCAATTTTCTCCATGAGTCATTATGTCGTGAATATACACGAGCAGTAACTACGTCCCAGTAACAATTAATATGAAGCACTTTTAGATCGTTGTGCTCGTCAAAGTACATTCCACCCGTATCGTTGTGTCGACCAAAATAACGACTAAAATATTCGTCCGATATCATCTTAAAACGCCTCGTCGTTGGATTCCAAATGACGAGCTCATTGTATCTCCTTTTAATGCAAAGTAAAATCAGTCCGTTAAACAAACCTATAATGCTTAAAAAGGATGGCTCGACATCGTATGGAAAAGTAACTGTTTCGCTTGTATCTTCTTCTAAGTTGCCAGCTACTATGTCATCAACGACAATTGAATTTTCTTTCAAGGAGAGCAGCTTCTTTTGTATTGAATTTCCAACTCGTCGAGCATGGATGAAAACAAACTTTGGTGTAGATAATTCATAACACCATTGTTTAGAAACACATTTGAAACGACAAACTACCTTTGCAGGTAGTCTCGATAAGATCTCTTCAAATATCATGTCATCCCCAACACGTTCCATGATTCGTAATACCCTGAAAAAAAAAACTATAAAAAAACGATTGTATAAGCTTTTTAAGATTTCTTAATTATTATATAGTTGTAACAGGAACATTTGTAATACAAAATACAACAAAAATAAAGTATAATATTCTGATTTACAATAAAATATTTAACATTCATCTTTTTGTGAGTAATACAAATTGAATCAAAAAGACTCATATACATAAAATTGCTAATTGTATAAAAACTTGAAAATTATCAATGGAACATTGAACATTTATAATAGAGTATACAGTAACTAACCGTGTAACTGGAGGTGTTATGTATAAGAGTTGAACAATGAGAATGAATTACAGGAAATATGGGTATTTATAGGACTTTCATCATATATTGGAAATCTATTATTATTAAAAAAAAGATGTCAACTGTAAATTATAAAATACGTAACATATATATTATCCATAAATATCATATTTCCATACACATGACTTCAAACGTATATTATGTTAATTTGTTAATGTTAGTACCGAATATAATGCAATAATATATAACAAATCTTTGAGGAAAATTAAAGGCGATTGAAAATCTATTTATAGAATGATTTTATATATTTTTAAGCAAATAATGAAAAAATTTTGTAAATTCATCGATTTTTTTTTTCAAAATTTGTATTACGAATTTTATTTATAATTTGATTGCAAATCAATTGGAAGATTGACTAAAATTGGTTTGGTGATATATTTAAGTATATATTTAAATATAAATAAAATGTTGCTATTAAGTGGCCAAAGATTAATCAATCTTTTGTAATGATTATACGGAATAATTGTTTGCTATAATAAATATAACAATTTGTTAGATATCTTATTATTTTGAAAAGCCTTTAGTGCAGCAAGTTTAAAAAATTAATCTTAGTAATGGATAAATTAAATTGGTTGTTCAATGTGTTTATTTTTTGTTGTATTGGATCAAATGGGTCAATTTACATACCTTGGGCTACAATTCATTATGTTTAGACCTTCTAGATTCAAAAAAAGTGTTTTCATATTGGGCCAACTTCCTTTTGACCCACACAAAAATTGTTATGCATTGTTTCTTATTTTTCCTTTCCTTCGTTGTCTCACCTCCATCTTTCTATATTCTTTTATTTTATTACTAGGTTGTAGACCCATGTGTTACATGGGTTTGAGGATAGAAAATGAAAGTCTTTAAGATAATTATGGAGTTGATCGAGTTATTTGGAAAAAAATGTGTTTTCAATTATAAAAACTTGAATGAGTTTTTTTAAATAAATATGTTATTGTTGAGGATGGTTGCATTTGAAGGACATAACGATTATAAATATTGAATTATTTTTTATATTTCATATTATTTCTTGCATCACATAATAAACATAAATTCTGATATGAATACATATATAACCCTAATATGAATTGTACATACAAAATTAAAAAAAAAATTAACATTACTCATTTTAAATGATGCGTTTACGAAGAAAGAATTTTATTTTTGAATACAAAAGAATTAGTGTATTTTATTTCAAATTAATTTATTCTTATTTTAAATAGTGTTATCAAAGTAGAAGATGGAATGGAATTAGTTCATGATATAAGATTATATATATTGAACATATATATACATATATATATATAGACCGTTTATATATATATATATATATGTTTGACATTTGTGAAAACGATAATAACAAATTATAAACATGATGGGGTTTTAAACTTTTGGTTACATTAAATAGTGATGGATGTATAATATTTTTTGTTATCCCATCTTTTTTTTTTTTTTTTTTTTTGAGATAAGTATGTTTTTATTTATTAAGGTAGAGATATTATATTAAAGTATATGTAAGTAGATAATTAATATTAATTAAGAAATAAGAATATTGAAGAGATATAATCATAAATATATGATTATTTTAATATATATATATATATATAATTTAATCATTTAATAGTCTTTATATTAATTTACTTATATTTTATTATGATTGAGGTAAAATGATAAATTGTCACATGGCATTTTGGTGAAATCTTTAAAAGTTAAATAAGATTTGATGTTTATTAAAAGTTGAATTAGAGTGACATGTGACATTAAGGAGACTTTTTTATAGTATATTTGTTATTTTATCATCTTTATCAATAATTAATATTTTAAATCATTTGTTTTAGAAATATATGTGGTTAATCTATATATGTAGTTAATCTTAATGAGGTGTTATATTATCAAATAAAGTAAATATAATAATACATGAATAATTAAATCGGGGATATTAGTAATAATAGTTTTGTTATAGATAATAATAAACCTACGATTAAAAGACTTTTGATTTTAAAGGATTTTCATATTAAATACATACATATTAAAAAAATATAATGACCCTATATCGTATGTCATAAAGGTGAATATAATCTTGATCTTTAATATGTAAAATCGGTATATGCAAGAGATAAAGTAATTCTTATATTTTTATCTATATATCATATAATATAATTTAGTAAAGCATTATGATATATCAATTTCTTTTGAGTGAGATGGTGCATAAAAAATTTATTTATTAAAGTGGAGAATGGTCTTTAAATTAATTTAGTTATTATTATTATTTATTATGGGTGATGTAGTATAAAAAATTGCCATATGGCATTTTAATAAAATCCTTATTTATGATAGAATGCCATGTGGCATTACAGGGATTCTTTTATTAATATTAGATTTACCCTATAATAATAATAAAGCCATGCCTTGTTTTAAGTATCTTAACTCCCGATCACCGCTACTCTTTCCGATTGATCTGAACCCATAAACACATGTCAAGGCTCTGCCTGACTAAGTTCGTTTGGGTTCTGTCTCGTGACATAGGGACAAGGTTGAATGAGGGGTACTATACTTAACACGAGTGCATTATATATTTTTAATAGTTCAGAAGTTATACCTAATATTCTACCACGAGACTTTCTAGTTGAACCCTAAAATTACCAATTGGGTCCATTCTCTTTTCTCACTATTTTATTCCCTTTTTCTTTATGACATAATTATATTCAAAAAAGTCCCAAATCGATCCATAAGTAAAAAAAAACCTGGACCCTGAAACCCCAATCCATATCAAAAATGAAGAAATCAAGAATTCTGGTCTTCAGGCGGGCCGCGTAAAGATAAGCCGAGGCTTATGCGGGCCGCGACAGCAAGGCAAATCTCCGAATAAGCTTAAGGGACACGTGGCGTTCACCTGGCACTCCTACTGATGACCCAGCAAACCTACGCGTAGACTAGGCGGCCACGCGGGCCGCGTAAGGGTCGAGCAAAGGGTTACGCGGGCCGCGTGAAACCCAATTTTCACCTATAAATAGGACAGGCTATGAGCATTCCCTTGGTGTCGAAATCATTTCATAAAAACGAAGTTTGGCTGCTCAAAAGTCGAACTTTACTTTTAATATAGTGAGATGCTGCTACGATACAGGGTATTAACTCGATTGCTATTACGATTCAATGTCCGATCGATTGTAACTATCCGATGAATGTTTAAGTGCTGCTCAAATTGGGTTATACTTTGTCATTTGTTGTGATTCCGACAGGATGTTTGAGTGTCGCCCGAACTCGGGCTATACTCTGTCATTCGTTGCGAATCCGCTGGATGTTTAAGTATCGCACTTTGTCATTCATTGTGAGAGTTTAATCTCGTGAGTTATCATAAATGCTGTATTAAGTTATTTACCTAGTTTCGTGTGCATCATTGCTTAAATTAGGTTATCAGACTTATCAGTAAACTAAACTCTACCCGTACACTTACAATCAAAGTAGATGCTAATTCTCAGAAGAGCTTGAATCAGGAAACTTGTTAAATCAATACTGCATGCTTATAATGTGAGTCATTCTCTTTTTATCAACTATTTTACAATACTCCAAATTATTTTCCAAAGTTATAATTACAGGGATTAAGTTTTTGTAGTCTTCAATTACAGCCGGTATGTGGGGTATTGTGCACATTACTACTGTTTTATCACTTTAGGTGGGTGAGCCTAAAATTTGTGATATTCGTCACTATTGGGTGACAGGACCCAATAGTGGTATGACCACAGTCACAGAAACGAGTCGAGTGACAAATACTGTGGGTAGTTGGTTGACATATAAACATTGTAATCTCCCTTAATACTATAAATTATAACAACGTGTCATTTTATTTAAAATGAATGATTCACTCAGTATTTCCCGCTGACAAAACCTTTTTAAAACGCGTTTCAGGTAATTACAGTAGATTGGAGTAAGGATTGGATCCGGCACTGAAGGACTTCAAGAAGTGGCTTATTTTATTAATTAAATCAAATTAAGAAATATTGTTTTATATAATTGGGTTATCCCTTATTAAAGCTACCTTTGTAACACAGGGATTTATCCCATCTATTTAATAAATAAAATCCGGTGTTTTCTAAACTCTGATATTTTTCCTAACTCACGGTCCTGATGAAATTTCCGCTGCAATATTTTCAAAAATAACCACCGGTACCACTTGGCTGCTCGCGGCTCCCGATTCCGGCCAGGATGGGGTCGGGGGTCGTGACAGGATGGCTTTCCAAAAAGATTGCCATTCGATTAGGATAACTATTGTGTGGGGGGAACGGATGGCCATTCGATTGGATGGCTATCCGATCGGATTGCCATTCGGTCCAAAGTTCTAAGTTTTCAAAGATTCAAAGTCTCAAAAGATTCTAAGTGTTGAAAGGTTCCAAGGCACATTGTCACTTTGATCGGATGGCAGTTCGAGCGGATGACTATCCGATCGGACTGCCATTTGACGATCAAAGGTTCAAAGTATCAAAATGTTTAAGGTTAAGAGGCAAGTGTCACTTGATCGGATGGTTGTTCGATCGGATGGCTATCCGATCATATTGCCACTCGATCGGGTTATCCTTGTCCTGTTTCTAAACTTGTAAAATCTCTAAGTTTCTGTTTATCCAGTGACGACAAGGTACGTATTGAGAAAACGGTAAATACATCAGTGTACAGCCGATCTGATCGGGTGGGAATCACCCCAGTCCGTTCAGCCGTCTGTTCGTAATGGTGCTTATGTCAGAATTCGTACTCCGGTCATCTTCTCCGGCAAAAATCCTTTCCAGGCCAACTCCAGACTAATCATCAAGTCTATAGTCTGTTTAGATCCAGATCCCACCGCTTTAAGTAAGAGTTTAAGAAAAGATGAAGATAGACATAAGTTTTAACAAAAACTCTAGATTTAGTTGGGATTTAGTGTAAAAACACATGAAATTCCTTAGATCTGAGCTAGATCTCGACTAGAATGACATCACACAACAGTTTAGTACAAACCACCATGATGACATCACCTTCAAGAGCTCGAATCTCGAGGGATTTCTCGATGAAAAGTGAGGTTTCAAAGAAGAATCTTGTAGAGAATAACGTGTAGATCAAAGATGTACAAGAATCTAGTGTAAATTGTACCGAAATCGCCGAGAAATGAAGAAAAGTAGGAGTGCGTGCGTCTTGGTCGAGTGAGGCTGTCACATCAGTGAGAATGATGATGTGACAAGCCTATTTATAGTGTCAGGGTGAGTGAAGGCGGTGTGCGCGGGTCAGATGGCAGCTCGGTCGAATGGCCATCCGATCGGTTGGTCATCCGATCGGATGGCTATCCGATCGGATGGTCATCCGATCGGATTGCCATTCGGTCAATCCCATCTTTTCCGTTTAACCATCTTTGATTCGTTTTGCGAGTTAGATTAGGCGTTGCGTTGCGTATCTTTTGATAATAGTATCACATAACTAGATTACACAAAAGTTTCCAAGTTTTATAATTTCATAGTTTCATAGTTTCCGCCAGTGACAAGACTCCAGACCCTCATTCAACCAAGTCTCAAGTTTCACGAGCCTCAAGAGTCAAGCACCAAAGTATCAAGAGTCAATAATCTAGTTTCCGTAGTATCATAGTATCATAGAATCATAGTTTCCATAGTATCATAGTATCAAGAATCATAGAATCAAGTCTCATAGAATCATAGTTTCCATAGTTTCATAGCATAAGATCCATCAAGTATTAATAGTATCAAGCATCACATAGTTTAGGGGTGAAACGCCCTCACACGTAATAACTTAAAAAAACGACGCAGCGGAAAAAGAGCCTTAAAAATCTCTTTCTCTATTAGACACATTTCTTACATGAAGACTCAAATACGGAATGTCAAACGTTAACTAAAAGAAATATACAACATTAACTTTCAATTAACACTTTAAGGCATTTCATAATTAAAGCTATGTGACCATTCTTTTCCATACAATCCTTGCTCTCTACTCAATCTATGTCCGCTTCTCTTCGTTTGTGGTAGAAGAAATCCGTGTAGTACCTGTGGACATCACATACAACTTAACCATTAGTCGTTAACAACATCATACGACATTATTCTCATGTAATTTAATATCAAATATCATTCAACAATATAAACTTTGATTCATTCAACTATCCTCTCGTATTTTCTCATTCCGAGTTCGACTTCGATACCTCATGAACCCGATGTTCTTTTACCTGCATTACATTTCAACATCAAGGCACACCATTAGCAACTTCAATGCCCAAATATAATGAAACCATTCCTTCATACATTTATAACATCTCGCATTCATATATGTATACTAATTCCTACGTGCATTCATAGCATATTACATCCACACATGCATGCATTCATAAATCATACATGTACATAAACATATACACCTACATATATACGCACACATTCGTACATAAACACATACATACGTACAAGCTCTTACATACTACTTACATTCCCATATAATTTTACTAACATATCCTAGTCACAAACGTCCATATAAATAAGTCTCATACGTATTAACTTACGTGCATGTTCATTTCTATTCATGCTTACCTATGGATTCTGTCACTAACATGTACGTAGATCTATACGCATACATATCTCCAAACATATTTATTTCCCACACATACTTTGAGTGAACGTTCTTTCTTATGAGTGAACATTTCAACTGTTGAATAAACATTCTTGCTGTTGAGTGAACGTTCCAACTGTTGAGTGAACATTCTTGCTGACGAGTGAACGTTCCAACTGTTAAGTGAACGTTCCAACTGTTGAATGAACGTTCTTACTGACAAGTGAACGTTCCAACTGTTGAGTGAACATTCTGGCTGTGGAGTGAACGTTCCAACTGTTGAGTGAACATTCTTGCTGACGAGTGAACGTCCAAACTATTGAGTGAACATTCTTGCTGATGAGTGAATGTTCCAACTGTTGAGTGAACATTCTTGCTGACGAGTGAACGTTCCAACTGTTGAGTGAACATTCTTGCTGAAACGAACTAGAAAAACAAGATTTGCCAGCTAACTGGCTCTCGCGGGGCGTGACAGCCCCTACCCCAGGCGGTCGCGAGACGCGACATCTGTCGCGTTGCGCAACGGTGAAACTGAATTGCTGTCGCGTAGCGCGACAGCCTTATTTCGACAGAATACTTCCCTTTGCTGCTGCATAAAGTGTGCAGCTATGTTTTCAACCAAAACTCAACTTGAAACTTACATAACTTTCGAGCCAAGCGTCCGTTTTGTGTAATTCTTGTTTCTGCGCGTCCGTAATTTAGTTACAGATTCGTTCACCATCCTAACTCACATCAAAATCTGAATTATAAGAAAAAGACTTAAAGATCCTTCATGCCATTATTCGACCCATTCGATTCCACCATTTTATTTCCGACGTAACTAGCTACTTTCAGCCTCGACAATCATTCCTACCTTAGTATTTCCATTTATTAATTAATCATACATGACCTTCTCACATTTATAAGCATTAAATAACTCCCTAAACATACTAATAAGTGAGTCGGAAGTCACTTACCTTAAGCGTGCGTATTAGAGCTTACTTCTTTCCTCATCTCGCCGCGCTAGCCCTCCGTGCTTGAGTCGATTGATACAATTCCTTTCCTTACATGTCATCACGTTCGTATCAAAGTTAGCATACATGATCATACATACAAACATTCATTTCCTTTTATTTACACATTATTTGACTTCCATTAGTCACATTTTCGCATACATGAGACACATATAAATAGTTACCTTATTCAAATCTCACGCAATCTGATTACCATCATACATAGCACATAAATCATCTAGTACATGACACACTAATTCTCTACTCTAACATTTGTGTTCAAAATCCCATCCATTACATTCATACACTTTTGACTTTCAAAAGTCAACGATCTAACTTACATGTATACCTTCAAATTGTTATTCTTAATAAGGTAGACAATAGTAATAACATCGTGTGCATTTCATACTCATGTGGTGACACACATACCACATGGTCACCTAGTTATATCCACATACAATCACATAGCAAATCCTACATATGTGAATTCTTCATGATCCTACCAATTGACCATCACATTCTAAATTAACCCATTTACATAACTCCACCTTCTTTACTCGCTAGTGAGTTCACACGCTTAATATTTAGTACATGATTATTTACTAGTTATGATCAAAAACCTAATCCCACATACGGTGTGCATCACACCCTCGAAGCATGTAGTACAACTTTCCAATGCAAGTATCTTACCGTATCATCTTATCACACTAATTTCCTACTTGTAATCCATCTAAAACACATTCCTTTTGCAAACCTATTAACTATTACATCATTATCACATTCTACATATATTTATCCATTGCTAGCATACAAATTTCGCTTATCATTTTTACCTAAGCATTTTATCGAACACTTGGTGTGCATACCACTTTCTAAGCATAATGTACAAGTGTTTTGAGCATGTTTTTCCCAACTTCATCTCATGAACCACCACATTCAAACAATACCTCATAATCATCAATTTCACATATTAGCATCAACAAGTATTCATTCTAATTTCAACCAATTTCAAGGATTAAACATAACCTACTTCATACAAGGTCACCAATCTAAGTTTTAGAACATACCTCATGATCCCCTTGTGAAGGTGATCATTAATCCATGCTAGGTTATGAATTCAAGCTTCGTCTAGCCTTTCAATTTGATGATCTTTCTTGATTAGGGTTTGGCTCTTTAGAGCTCCTGAACATTCACAAACACACACAAAGTGTGTGTTTGTGTGTATGTTGATTTCTTTTAAGTTGATAATTCAACTTTCATTTTATCCCAGTTTAGTCCCTCGTGTTTGCCACTAAAACATATTTGGCACAACTTTCTCCATTTAATACTTTTGACCACACACTTAACTATGTTAAATAGCCTAGTTATTTATTTCATGTTATGTCATATAGGAACATACGACAAATATAAACATTCGGGTTTTGGGGTGTTACAAGTCTACCCCCCTTAAATGAGGTTTCGTCCCCGAAACCTTTCTCATTTCCACTAAATAATAATTATCTTTCCTTTCCGCCCCATCAACACGACCATGAGCCCATCTAATGACGACCTTCTATTCTTCAAGAACCCGTCCCAGAGTTCTTATTAGTGTCGCTTTCTCTAACTGGCGCTAGTTTGTAACACACTTCATAGCTAGCGTTTCATTCATCATTTTAATACTCGTATATCATGTACAATATATCATTTGGTTTATTTCAACATTCATATTATTTTCATCGACCATACGATCTAAATTCGTAATTTATACATACACATATATGTTTAACTTTGACTGGTACATCATAATAATAGGTAACTATCCATTCCCGATTCATTAATTATTCATATAATTGACGTCTTCGTAATAAGTCCATACTTTCCATACCATACTTTCACCTAACATTCTCATTTCATTGACCCGTTTATAACGGACCTAATACCTCCATCTCATCTCTTAAAATTACATTCTATACATATATCATATAACATTTAGTTCTTGTTTTATTATCGCAACAAAACTACTATTTCATAGTTACATATACGCGCTTAACTCCAAAGTTAACATCCTTCTATGTTTCCTATAGTTATTTGTACTATACATACTCTTACGTTACCTTCAACTCACCTCATTCATTCTACATTACCATTCCTCTCGTTTCATGCGTTACTTAATTTGCATAAGCAAGCATGTCCTTGATTTCATTTCATACTTCAGCGATTCGTAAACCAGATCGATATGCTCCTTCACGAGTACTAACCGTACCAGGCTAGCTTTCATTCATTCTTGTAATGGGCTTTCACTCGTGCACATTCCCTCACCAATTCGATTGGTTTCATCACATTCATAATTCAACCATTAACATCTACAAAATCGGCGGTTAGCACCTTTCATTCAAACATTCATTATACTAGGTGATTACCCACCTATAATCCCTTTTTACATCTTCCTACATACATGCTATAACACATCCCACATTTCATCCCTTACATGCAATTCTTTTATTTTGATTACTTATTTCGTTAACCTTCGCAGTTTGACTTTTCAAGGTCAAACTGACATTTCTTACTTATCGTAGATGTGTTGAAGTACACGTTCTTACTTCTTCCCTTTCATGCTTACTTGCCAAGACATTCATTACATCATTTCAGTATTCTTGCCAAAACTTACCCTTCTCAATCATACTTAAATTATTGTCCGGGTCGTAGCCCGTCATTCATTATGACTCCTAAGAGTCGATTTCTAACGCATCTAACACATAACATGTTCAAAACTTCTTTCTTTCGCCAAAATTTAAGTTTGAGTGCCAAACATTATGCCCACCTATAAGTATAAAACTTAACCAATCAAAACATTAAATATATCGGGTTTAAATGGCGATTACCATTTGACCCGCATGACTCATTCGTCTTTTTAACCATTCTTGCATACAAACATATTTGTATATATTCGCTTTTTAAAGAATTTTACTTGCTTAGTCTGTAATTACTTACACATTTAAATCTTTTCATTTTTATCATTCATTATGTTTCGAACCCGTCGCGCGGTTTCTAACATATCATTCATACTTTTATTCCCTCTTGGTTTTGAATCCATCTCACGGATTCTAACATATCATTCATACTTTTATTCCCTCTTGGTTTTGAATCCATCTCACTGATTGTAACATATCATTCATAATTTTATTCCCTCTTAGTTTTGAATCCATCTCACGGATTCTAACATATCATTCATGCTTTCATTCCTTTCATGCTTCGAATCCGTCTCGCGGATTCTAACATATCATTCATACTTTCATTCCTGAAAGTCTTACATTTCTCTTCACCCTCACGTTCACCTACTACCTAATTTTAACGGACATACCTGTAACAATTATCACGGTCTCACGAACGTCATATGTTTCTTGTGTACTGGCAAGGTACACAATCCACATACTAGTTTCGTGTCTTCGTGTAATCGCCACCTTATGTCCGAAGAATTAAGTTTCGGCATGTGTAACATTTTCAAAACTTCATTACCATTCCATTATTATATTTCATTTAAAATTTTCTTTCACTTGCTAGATTATACCGTTACATGCGCCCACATGTTAAATTTACGTACCTGGGGTCAATTTGTCTTATTACATGCCTTGATGCCGCTCCTAGACCGCATTCACAGATCATCCTTTCCCAGCAATCATGCTTACCTTACACATAACATACTGTTAGTTTTCTTTAAATACATACCTAAGCACATACTTACCTTTACTTCCACCCTTAGATCTTGACCGAGTCTCAGATTGTATGGGCTCCTTGTCATAAGAGCACACATGTTTGAGTTCAAGTATTTATCTCCTCATACTTGATTCACTCAAACCAGGGCTCTGATACCAACTTGAAACGCCCTCACACGTAATAACTTAAAAAAATAACATAGCGGAAAAAGAGCCTTAAAAATTTCTTTCTTTATTAGACACATTTCTTACATGAAGGCTCAAATACGGAATGTCAAATGTTAACTAAAAGAAATATACAACATTCACTTTCAATTAACACTTTAAGGTGTTACATAATTAAAGCTATGTGACCGTTCTTTTCCATACAATCCTTGCTCTCGACTCGATCTATGTCTGCTTCTCTTCGTTTGTGGTAGAAGAAATCCGTGTAGTACATGTGGACATCACATACAACTTAACCATTAGTCGTTAACAACATCATACGACATTATTCTCATGTAATTTAATATCAAATATCATTTAACAATTTAAACTTTGATTCATTCAACTATCCTCTCGTATTTTCTCATTCCGAGTTCGACTTCGATACCTCATGAACCCGATGTTCTTTTACCTGCATTACATTTCAACTTCAAGGCACACCATTAGCAACGTCAATGCCCAAACATAATGAAACCATTCATTCATACATTTATAACATCTCGCATTCATATATGTATACTAATTCCTACGTGCATTCATAGCATAATACATCCATACATGCATACATTCATAGATCATACATGTACATAAACATATACACCTACATATATACACACACATTCGTACACGCACACATACATATGCACAAGCTCTTACATACCACTTACATTCCAATATAATTTTACTAACATATCCTAGTCACAAACGTCCATATAAATAAGTCTCATACGTACAAACTTACGCGCATGTTCATTTCTATTCATGCTTACCTATGGATTCCGTCACTAACATGTAGGTAGATCTATACACATACATATCTCCAAACTTATTTCTTTCCCACACATACTTTGAGTGAACGTTTTTTCTTATGAGTGAACATTTCAACTGCTGAGTGAACATTCTTGCTGATGAGTGAACGTTCCAATTGTTGAGTGAACATTATTACTGACGAGCGAACGTTCCAACTGTTGAGTGAACATTCTTGATGACGAGTGAACGTTCCAACTGTTGAGTGAACATTCTTGCTGTGGAGTGAACGTTCCAACTGTTGAGTGAACATTCTTGCTGACGAGTGAACGTTCCAACTGTTGAGTGAACATTCTTGCTGACGAGTGAACGTTCCAACTGTTGAGTGAACATTCTTGCTGACGAGTGAACGTTCCAACTGTTGAGTGAACTTTCTTGCTGACGAGTGAACGTTCCAACTGTTGAATGAACATTCTTGCTGAAATGAACTAGAAAGAACAAGATTTGCCAGCTAACTGGCTCTCGCGGGGCGCGACAACCCTTACCCCAGGCGATCGCGGGACGCGACATCTGTCGCGTTGCGCGACAATGAAACTGAATTGCTGTCGCGTAGCGCGACAGCCCTATTTCGACAGAATACTTCCCTTTGTTGTTGCATAAAGTGCCTAGCTATGTTTTTAACCAAAACTCAACTTGAAACTTACATAACTTTTGAGCTAAGAGTCCGTTTTGTGTAATTCTTGTTTCCGCGCGTCCGTAATTTAATTATGGATTCGTTCACCATCCTAACTCACATCAAAAGCTGAATTGTAAGAAAAAGACTTAAAGATCCTTCATTCCATTATTCGACCCATTCGATTCCATCATTTTATTTCCGACGTAACTAGCTACTTTCAGCCCCGACAATCATTCCTACCTTAGTATTTCCATTTATTAATTAATCATACATGACCTTCTCACATTTATAAGCATTAAATAACTCCCTAAACATACTAATAAGTGAGTCGGAAGCCACTTACCTTAAGCGTGCGTATTAGAGCTTACTTCCTTCCTCATCTCGCCGCGCTAGTCCTCCGTGCTTGAGTCGATTGATACGATTCCTTTCCTTACATGTCATCACGTTCGTATCAAAGTTAGCATATATGATCATACATACAAACATTCATTTCCTTTTATTTACACATTTTTTGACTTCCATTAGTCACATTTTCGCATACATGAGACACATATCAATAGTTACCTTATTCAAATCTCAAGCAATCCGATTACCATCATACATAGCACATAAATCTTCTAGTACATGACACACAAATTCTCTACTCTAACATTTATGTTCAAAAGCCCATCCATTATGCACTGTTGAATTTCAAAAGTCAACGATCTAACTTACATGTATACCTTCAAATTGTTATTCTTAATAAGGTAGACAATAGTAATAACATCGTGTGCATTTCATACTCATGTGGTAACGCACATACAACATGGTCACCTAGTTATATCCACATATAATCACATAATAAATCCTACATATGCGAATTCTTCATGATCCTACCAATTGACCATCACATTCTAGATTAACCCATTTACATAACTCCACCTTCTTTACTCGATAGTGAGTTCACACGCTTAATATTTAGTACATGATTATTTACTAGTTATGATCAAACATGTGATAACCGGTAATTTACGGCTCTTAATTACGTAATTAACAGATAATCAACGCGATAATAAATAGTGATTAAGGCGAAGATTTACTTAATTGGGCCTTTGGAGTGCCTGGGAACGCCTCTTCAACATTTCAATGCGCGTGTGACGATCTGCGAAGAAACTGCTAGAAATTAAACGGTAATAAGTCGAAACCGAATAGAATACTGACAACGCCGACAAATACAGACTTTCTACGAATATGTTATATTTATGAATTTATGTTGTGAATTTATCGTGCTTCCGAACGACACAAAACGCAGACGCAAACGAAAAACGCGGAAACCGTAACGCACCCACAATCAACGACGAAACTGACGCACCGGACTCGAATTTTATCTCAATATTAATATATTATGATATATTTTGTTTCATTTTCAAATTTTAATACACGTAGTTGAAATCGGATCGGAAAACGGATCAGAAACGGCAAACGAGGCATTTACGTGATTTTAACGAAACCGACGAACGCACGCAATTAATAACGATTATCGACACTATTTTGCATATATTTTGACCCTAAAATAATGGGTTATGACATTTTTTTATTTATTTTATTTTATTTTATTACGTGTTCAGATTTCTAAAACAGGTCTCGTGGGGAATTACGGGTCACCAAACACGGGGATTGGCCTTGTGGGCCTTGGGCCAAAGCCCAACCTGCCTATAAGAACTGTGTTAGTTCTTTTTCTATTCATTTCCCACAAATCACAGTCAAACATTCACACACACAACACGATCCCCTCCCTCTCTCCGGTGAAGACCCGGCGGCGGCGGTCCGACGAGATGCCGGGGGTAAGTTTTCCGGCCAAACACCCCTCTCCTGCTCATCTTCAACCGGTACACCCCCACCCCCTATCCTTCTTCCTTTCCGACTCGGAAACAAACCACCACCACCACCACCACAGTCCGGTGGTGGTGCGGTGGTGCGTCAGTCGAGACAAGAGGGAGAGCCGAGAAGAATGAGAGAAACCGGCGTTCGGTACCTTTGACCGCCGGACACTGTCTTTACCCGGCGAATTCACCGGTTTCAGGTTCGAACCGGGTCAAGTGCGAGTTGGTTTTGGGGGTTCGAGCAACGGGAAGAAAAAGACAGAGGCTCGAATCGGTGGTCGGTTCCTTTAACCGGCGGTCGGTTCCTTGAACCGGCGGTCTTCGTTTTTTGCCCAACAGATTTCCGGTAAATCCCCCCCCCCCATTCCTTTTCTCTGTTGTTTTACTTCCGAATAATGATGAAATATTGTTGTTTGTTATGATGATGATGGTGGCGGCGGAATGAAGGTGGTTCGACAGGTGGCTCGGTTCCATTTCAGACTTGGGGTCGGGTCATGGCTCGAGGCTTGACTCTGATTTGATTTATGGTTTAAGCTTTTCGGGTCAGATTATGGTGCGGGTCAAGTATGGTTCAAGTATTTCAGCAGATTTCGGGTCAACCCGAGTCAAACTCGGTCCGACTCAGCTTGACTCGGTCCAACTCGGCTTGACTCGGTTCCATAAGAGCTGACTCAGTCAACTCAGTTGACCCGGTCAACTCAGTCAGGCGGTTCGACTTTTCGGCATGAAGACTTGGTAAAGAATTTAGCATGCGAACATTATTTACGTTAATTAATTTTTATTACTTACGTGACAATCGAGCTCGAAACGATTTAGTTATAGTTTACACTTTATGAAATATTTGGCGTTTTGATATGGTTGACAAAGTTATATATACATATTGTTTGAATTTTGAATAAATAACGGCAACTTGTGTTGTCGGGGGCGTCCAAAAACAGATGAACCTCTGCCCGTTTTTTGAGAAAATCCGTAAACTTAAAGCGCGTTTTATTATAAGACAAAACTTTTTGGATCCGAGGAACTTTTATAAAGACAAATCTGAATATGAAACTACTTTCGACGATACTCTACAATGTACGAAAACGATGGTTTGGAAGTTATTTTACAAGAAATAAATATAGTGATTATATTTGATTTTAAACAACAAAAATTCGGGTATCTTTTATAAACGAAATATAACTATTTATGTTTAGTTTAAACATTGAAATCTCGAGGATTTTTTATAAAAATAAATATAGTTTATATATATTTATTTCAAACGTCAAACAATTCGGAGTTCTTTTACAAAGCTAAATATAGTTATATATTTATCAAACGACACGACTACTGTTTTACAGAATAAATATAGCTTATATATTTATTCCGACTATCAAACAATATAGTTTCATTTCATAAAATAAATATAATTCATATATTTATTTCGGAGGTCAAACAACACGACGATTCTTTTATTAAAATAAATAAAGTTTGTATATTTATTTTAAACACCAAACGGCTCGCATTCTTTTCTAAAAATAGATATAACCTTTATATTTATTTCAAAACGCCTAGACGGCATATACGTATACTTTGATAAATATCATACGCGATACATAATACGAGTTTATTATATGTTATTCTCGTATAAATATCCTTTTTATACACATACGACTTCTCGGAACGACTAACACTATCTTATCAATATATTTATATTTTTGTACAAATATTTATATATTCGCATTTCTAGAAAACTAAGTACTTTCTAGACTTAGTGAGCTATTAACGACATTAAACGAGACTTAACACGTATAACTTAATCATTTTCGTTAAGTTAATAACTTGCCGTCGTATCGTTCGACTAACGATTCGGTAGAGCTCGGTGACACGTAGTTTAGTTACTGCGCTTTTAGAAACTTATTAGATATTCCATGTTAGGAATATTGTAGAATGCACGCTAGCAAGTCAAGTCTTGGAAACGACATCACAAAGTCGTAATTAGCTAGCTTTGCACAGGAATATTCAGGTGAGTTCATAACCCCACTTTTTACGGTTTTACACTTTTGTAAATGTTTTCGGGGTGGAAAGACATGCACGTTTTTCAGAGACATACAAAGTTTTCGACAAACAAAGGCTGTATATTTTTAGACAGAGCACGTTTTGCAAGAACATACAAAGTTTTGAACAAACGCAAAACTCGTATTTCTAAATCATTATTACGAATGGATTTCGAGGAACTCAAATGATTTACGAAAGGTTTATACTAAACATACCGGTTTTTACAAAACAAATGCGTATTTTCGAAACTTGAATGATTTTATAACTAGGGATGGATCGTCTGAGAGACTGGGGAGGTTCAGCCTTAGAGGCTGGGGAGGTTCGGCCTTAGTGGCTGGGGAGGTTCAGCCTTAGTGGCTGGGGAGGTTCAGCCTTAGAGGATGGGGAGGTGCAGCCTTAGTGGCTGGGGAGGTTCAGCCTTAGTGGCTGGGGTGCAATACATGTTACAGTTATACAGACATTTTTATACATGGTATGGTTAGCGTAGGGAGGGTTTTTACTACTTAGATCATGTGAGTGGGTAGGCTGAAACTAGAGGCCATTAATCCTCATTGTAGGACCGAGGGTCATTAGCGGTAGATCTATCTGGGTGTAGCGAGCCCAACTCCAGGCCCACTGTACGGACCTCGGGGTGACTTTGAGCCCGACGCAAAAATCTGCTAGGTTTGAGTCTTCCTACAGCACTTCACACATACCACTGGCTTTGCAACCCAGTGGTGATCTCTTTTTCCTTATTGCTACATACCAGGGATTTTTATCATACACACTTACAAAACGCTTGATTTATACAAAATAAAAACCATGTTTTATGCAAATTCAAAGTATAGGATTATACGGGCATAGAGACAAAGTCAGGGTGGGCATTGACGGTTATACATACTTTACAAATACATGGTTCTACAAACATATTGCGTTGCAAATACAAAGTTTCCATATAACTTGGCAAGAAAATGATTTCTAAATTCGTTTTCTCGATATTATTTCACAAACCGGTTATTCAAAAGATTTATTTCAAATCTTTTACAAACAAACTATGAACTCGCTCAACTTTATGTTGATTTTTCGCATGTTTCTTTCTCAGGTTGCATTTCTAAGACAAGGCTCGGTTGGAATAGGAGAACCATGTGAAGTCGAGTACTTAGTGGCGTTCATTTTCTAAAAGACTTAACTTATTTGCTTCCGTTGTGCAATGAAGATACCAGTCCAGTCACGCCAGCTCTGATAATTTCGGGATGTGACAAAACACCTAATCCCACATACGGTGTGCATCACACCCTCAAAGCATGTAGTACAACTTTCCAATGCAAGTATCTTACCGTATCATCTTATCACACTAATTTCCCACTTGTAATCCATCTAAAACACAATCCTTTTGCAAACCTACTAACTATTACATCATTATCACATTCTACATATAATTATCCATTGCTAGCATACAAATTTCACTTATCATTTTCACCTAAGCATTTTATCGAACACTTGGTGTGCATACCACTTTCTAAGCATAATGTACAAGTGTTTTGAGCATGTTTTTCCCAACTTCATCTCATGAACCACCACATTCAAACAAGACCTCATAATCATCAATTTCACATATTAGCATCAACAAGTATTCATTTTAATTTCAACCAATTTCACGGATTAAACATAACCCACTTCATACAAGGTCACCAATCTAAGTTTTAGAACATACCTCACGATCCTCTTGTGAAGGTGATCATTAATCCATGCTCGGTTATGAATTTAAGCTTCGTCTAGCCTTTCAATTTGATGGTCTTTCTTGATTAGGGTTTGGCTCTTTAGAGCTCCTGAACATTCACAAACACACACGAAGTGTGTGTTTGTGTGTGTGTTGATTTCTTTTAAGTTGATAATTCAACTTTCATTTTATCCCAGTTTAGTCCCTCGTGTTTGCCACTAAAACATATTTGGTACAACTTTCTCCATTTAATACTTTTGACCACACACTTAACTATGTTAAATAGCCTAGTTATTTATTTCAGGCTATGTCATATAGGAACATACGACAAATATAAACATTCGGGTTTTGGGGTGTTACAAGTGGCTAAAAGTGACAAAAGCTAAAAGTCTAAGGACGCAGGCGTTACAGTCTCCCCTCCTTTAGGAGATTTCGTCCCCGAAATCATAGGAAGAAGACTGCTCGAAGAGCTGCGGATACTTGGTCTTCATCTCACTTTTCAGTTCCCAAGTGAATTCGGCGCCACACTTTCCTTCCCATCGAACCTTGACTATGGGAATTTTGCTACGCCTCAGCCGCTTGACACCTTGATCCATGATTTCGACCGGTTTCTCCACAAAGTGTACAACTTTGTTTATTTGCAAGTCTTCAAGGGGGACCTGTAGTTCCTCGTCGGCTAGGCATTTACGTAGGTTAGATATGTGGAACACAGGATGCACATTGTTTAGTTCCTGTGGCAGGTCGAGTCTGTACGCTACCTTGCAAATCCTTTCGAGTATCTTGAAAGGACCCACATAGCGAGGAGCGAGCTTTCCCTTCTTACCAAAACGCACTTGCGGCCATACAAAGCTTCGAAAGGAGCCATCTGAATACTGGAATGATAGCTGTTGTTGTACGAGAACTCAATCAATGGTAAATGTACATCCCAGTTACCACCAAAGTCGATGACACAAGAACGGAGCATATCCTCTAGGGTCTGAATAGTACGCTCGGTCTGTCCATCTGTTTGAGGATGAAAGGCCGTGCTAAGATTCAAATGAGAACCCATAGCAGATTGAAAAGTTTGCCAAAGATGTGAAGTAAAATGACCATCACGGTCTGAGTTTATGTCAAGAGGTATGCCATGATGGCATATAATCTCATCGGTATAGATTCGAGCAAGTTTCACCACTTTATAATCTTCACGAATAGGAAGAAAGTGGGCTGATTTGGTCAAACGATCAACGATCACCCAGATACTATCGTGACCATTAGGTGTACGGGGCAGCTTGGTAATAAAATCCATAGCAATGTTGTCCCATTTCCAAACTGGGATTTCGGGTTGTTCTAAGAGTCCAGAAGGACGCTGATGCTCAGCCTTTACCTTCGAGCAAGTAAGGCATTTGGAAACATATACAGCAATGTCCTTCTTCATACCGAGCTACCAATAAGTCATACGCAAGTCATGGTACATCTTATCGGCACCTGGTTGAATAGAGTAACGAGATTTGTGAGCGTCAGTCATAATGAGCTCACGAAGATTATCGCGATCTGGCACCCAGATGTGATTGAGATAGTACTGAAGACCATCAGATTTAGTTTCGAGCTGATTCACGTTAGCGCCAAGAACTTCAACAGATAGACTACCTTCATTAGCTGACGAATACTGAGCTTCACGGATACAAGAATGCAGATCACTAGTAATACGAATAGCCTTAAAATGAGTTTTACGACTAAGAGCGTCGGCCACTACATTTGCCTTGCCAGGATGATAGCGAATTTCGCAGTCGTAGTCGTTAGGTAGTTCCACCAAACGTCTCTGTCGCATGTTCAGTTCCTTTTGATCAAAGATATGCTGAAGGCTCTTATGGTTGGTGAAAACCACACACTTTGTACCATACAGGTAGTGTCGCCAGATCTTTAACGCAAATACAACTGCACCAAGCTCCAGATCGTGAGTAGTGTAGTTTTTCTCGTGTACCTTGAGTTGACGAGAGGCATAAGCAATGACCTTGTCTCGCTGCATGAGCACACAGCCCAAGCCACGGTTCGAGGCATCACAATATACCACGAAATCATCATTCCCATCGGGTAGAGTAAGTACAGGAGCGTTACACAAAAGGGTTTTAAGAGTCTGAAAAGATTCCTCTTGCTCGGGACCCCAAGCAAAAGGTCTCTCTTTTTGGGTCAACGAAGTGAGAGGTACAACAATCTTAGAAAAGTCTGAGATGAATCGGCGGTAATAACTCGCCAATCCTAGAAACGAACGAATCTCAGATGCAAATTTAGGTGTACTCCAATTCTTCACAGCTTCGATTTTAGACGGGTCAACAAGAATGCCATGTTTACTAATGACATGACCAAGAAATTTCACTTCATCAATCCAAAACTCACACTTAGAAAATTTCGCATACAATCGTTCACCACGTAGAAGTTCAAACATTAAGCGTAAATGACGAGCATGATCAGCCTTAGACTTAGAATAAATGAGAATATCATCAATAAAGACTATCACAAAACAATCAAGGTAAGGTTTACACAAACGATTCATAAGATCCATGAACACAGCGGGTGCGTTGGTCAATCCAAAAGGCATGACCACGAACTCGTAGTGTCCATAACGAGTACGAAAATCGGTTTTGGGTACGTCATCCTCGAGTACACGAAGCTGATGATAACCAGAACGGAGATCGATTTTCGAGAAACAAGATGCGCCTTGTAGTTGGTCAAATAGATCATCGATACGAGGGAGAGGATAACGATTCTTAACGGTAAGCTTATAAAGTTCACGGTAGTCGATACACATACGAAACGAACCATCCTTCTTCTTGACGAATAGCACGGGATGTCACAACCCCCGGTCCCTAGTTCCCGGGAACGGGCGGCCGTGAACCAGTTTCGGTGGTATCACGTTAATTACTTATTTGGCAGCGGAAATTTTCATCAGGACCGTAGTTAGGAAATATTAAATCAGAGTAAACCACCATATTTTATAATCTTAAACAAATGGGTAAAACCCAAGTTTTTATTACAAACTGATTTACAGGGATAAATCCCACTTTATTGAAATAAACGCTTTCTTTTATTTAGGTAACTTTTATAGCCACTTTTCCAAGCCTTCAGTGCTGTCCAGCTGGCTTCTATTTGGCTTTCACATTTTGTTACCTGAAACGCGTTTTAAAAAGGTTTTGTCAGTGGGAAATACTGGTGAGTGAATCCCAGTTTAATCAAGAAATATTAATTTACTTTAAACAGTATTGAGGGCGATTACAATGTTTATATCTACCCAATTACTCATTCAGTAGTGTCAAGTCTGACTGAGGGTCATATTACACATTGGCTAACTCGTCGTCCAATGGTAACGTTACTCACATTTTGTATACAAAACCCCAACATACCGGCAGTAATTGTAGAATTACAAAGACTCAATCACTGCTAAATTGCATTGTAAAAAGGTTAAGGTTTTGTAAAAACTGTTAACAAAAAGGAGATTACTCACATTGCCGTCTTAGGTTATTCTTTAGGGTTTCCTGGTGAATATCTATAATTTACACAAATGCACGTGTGTTAGTATAATAACCCATTTTAACATTAGTAATACCCTCCCCGAGACGGCATTCCAACGACTACGTCGGGCAGAACCACGACAGCCGTTACGGAACCCTAGATCAATCGGGCAGCGTATCTAATACGTCTCCAGGGGTTATAATACTTACATCGTAGCAGAACCTCGCTAATTTAGGGGGTATAATGCCCGGCTATAATAACTCCCTACAGAAATTGTGATTTGAGAAACGAAAATTGAACGAGCAGACTGAACTCCCGTTGCCTCCTATTTATAGTTGTGAAATCGGACATCCTCGTGGCCCGCGTGGGGTTTGGGCCGGGTCTACGCAGCCCGCGTTGACCTCTGGTCAATGCGTAGCTTGGTCCGATCACATACTAGGTTCGACACGCGTTGGACACGTGGCCGCACCGGGCTGTGCCACAATTCTGGGCACTCGCGGCCCGCATCAACTAAACCAAACATGTACGCGGCCCGCTTGGGCTTATGGTTTTGGCGATATTAGGTTTTCCTATTCGCGCGGCCCGCATGAACTTGAGGTGAGGCCCTACGCGGCCCGCCTCAGCTTAAAAATTTTTGTTTTTATTTATTTTATATAGTATAATCTATTTTCGGGGCTCGGTTTTCACATACGGGGTACATATAATGACATATTGATATATTTAAAAATATATTAGGGTGTCGGAATTATTATGATAGGTGTCGGTTTTACCGAGGGTTGTTATATTCTCCCCACCTTGTTTTAGAGCTCGTCCTCGAGATCTACTGGAACAAGTGTGGATATTTCTTTTTCATTTCCGATTCAAGTTCCCATGCGTACTCGGGTCCTCTTTTGGAATTCCATTTCACTTTGACCAGAACTAGTCTTTTATGTTTGAGATTCTTAATTTTTCTATCTTCAATCTGTAGAGGCCTTTCTACAAATTTGAGTTGTTCATTAACCTCTATATCCTTGAGAGGTACTACGAGTGATTCATCGGCTAAACACTTTTTGAGATTAGATACATGAAACACATCATGTATTCCTGCCATTTCCTCTGGCAGTTGTAGCTGATAGGCTACTGGTCCTACTCTTTCAAGAATTTTGAAAGGTCCAATATACCTGGGACTAAGCTTTCCTCTTTTGATGAATCTTACCACTCCTTTCCAGGGAGAGACTTTCAATAATACTTTATCTCCTTCTTGAAATTCTAAGGGTTTGCGTCTGTTATCGGCATAACTCTTTTGTCGATCACTTGCTGCTTTCAGTCGTTCCTTGACTTGAATAATTTTATCGGTTGTTTCTTGTACTATCTCGGGTCCAGATAGTTGCTTTTCTCCAATTTCTGCCCAACAGACTGGGGTTCTGCACTTTCGTCCATAAAGTGCTTCGAATGGTGCAACATTGATACTTGTGTGATAACTGTTATTATAAGAAAACTCTATCAAAGGTAAGTGTTCGTCCCAATTACCTCCGAAATCAATTACACAAGCTCTAAGCATGTCCTCCATCGTCTGAATTGTTCTTTCGCTTTGTCCGTCCGTGTGAGGATGATAAGCGGTGCTTAGGTTTAACTTGGTTCCCATTGCTCTTTGAAAACTTGACCAAAAATGAGAAGTAAAACGGCTATCTCTATCAGAAACAATTGATAAAGGAATGCCATGTAAAGAAACGATTTCATTTACATAGAATTTAGCTAATTGCTCCATACTAAAGGTTTCCTTCATTGGTAAGAAATGAGCTGACTTGGTTAACCTATCTACAATCACCCAGATTGTATCATTTCCTTTCCTTGTTTTAGGCAATTTGGTAACAAAATCCATTGTTATCAATTCCCATTTCCAAACTGGTATTTCTAATTGTTGTAATAAACCTGAGGGTTTCTGGTGTTCAGCTTTAACTTGTGAGCAAGTTAAACATTTAGAAACATAAGCTGCTATATCCTTTTTCATTCCTATCCACCAGAAATTTTTTCTTAAATCCTGGTATATTTTATCACTTCCTGGATGCATCGTGTATTTAGATTTATGGGCTTCTTCTAATATACGGTGACGTAAGTTTCCTAACTTAGGTATCCAGGTTCTCTTTTTATGGAATCTCCAAATTCCATCCGTTCCTTGTTCTAATTCCTTAATCATTCCCTTTAATTTTTCAGTATCTTCCTTGATTACTGATTCTTGTGCTTTTCTAATCTGTTCGTTTAAATCTACTTGCAGATTTAATTTAAGAGAACGTACCCTTTTTGGCTTTTCATAATATTTTCGACTTAAAGCGTCAGCCACCACATTGGCTTTTCCTGCATGATACTGAATATCGCAGTCATAATCACTAAACAATTCCATCCAACGTCTTTGTCTCATATTCAACTCTTTTTGCCCGAAAACATGTCTTAAACTTTTATGATCAGTGAATATGGTAAACTTACTACCATAAAGATAATGTCTCCAAATCTTAAGGGCAAAAATTATGGCTCCTAATTCCAAATCATGGGTTGAATAATTTCCTTCATGACTCTTAAGTTGTCTAGATGCATAAGCTATAACCTTTTGACGTTGCATCAATACGCATCCATAACCTAACTTAGAAGCGTCACAAAAGACTACAAAGTCTTCAGTTCCTTCTGGTAATGCTAGTATGGGTGTATGGGTTAATCTTTGCTTAAGAATTCTAAAGGCTTCTTCTTGTTTTGGTCCCCATTTAAACTTAACAGATTTACAGGTTAACTTAGTTAAAGGAATGGCTATTCTAGAAAAATCTCGAATAAATCTTCTATAATAACCGGCCAATCCTAAGAAACTTCTAACCTCAGTTGGTGACTCAGGGGTTTTCCATTTAGTAATTGCTTCGATCTTTGTTGGATCTACATGAATTCCTTCATGATTCACTAAATGTCCGAGAAATTGCACCTGTTCTAACCAAAACTCGCATTTTGAAAACTTAGCATAAAGCTTTTCTTTTCTTAACAAACTTAAAAGTAAGTGCAAGTGCTTTGCATGCTCTTCTTTACTTTTAGAGTAAATTAGAATATCATCTATGAAAACAATTATGAATTTATCCAAATATGGCTTACATATTCGGTTCATCATGTCCATAAATGCGGCTGGGGCATTGGTTAAACCAAATGGCATGACAGTAAATTCATAATGACCATACCTTGTTCTGAATGTGGTTTTAGGAATATCCTCTTCCTGTACCTTTAATTGATGATATCCTGATCTTAAATCGATTTTAGAGAAAAATCGAGCTCCTTGAAGTTGATCAAACAAATCATCGATCCTCGGTAATGGGTACCGATTCTTAATCGTGACTTTGTTCAATTCACGGTAGTCAATGCACATACGCATTGATCCGTCCTTCTTTTTAACAAATAAAATCGGCGCTCCCCATGGCGATGAACTTGGCTGTATAAATCCTTTCTCCAACAATTCGTCTAATTGTTTCTTTAGTTCTTGCATTTCAGCGGGTGCCAAACGGTAAGGTGCTTTGGCAATCGGTGCGGTTCCTGGTAACAGGTGAATTCTGAATTCAACTTCCCTGTCTGGCGGTAGTCCTGGCAATTCTTCTGGAAAGACATCTGAAAATTGGGACACTACTGGAATGTCTTTTAATTCTTTTCCTTTAGTGTTAGTGATTATAGAAATCAAATACACTATAGATCCTTTCCTTATACAACTTGCAGTTTTCATTACAGAGATGAATTTAGTGGATCTAGATGGTTTATTTCCTTTAATTGTGATCTTTTCACCTCTTGGTGATTTTATCTGTATTGACTTTTGATCACATAAGATATTGGCTTTATTGGCTATTAACCAATCCATTCCTAATACGACATCAAATCCTACCAGATTCATTGGGTAAAGGTTTGCAATAAATTTTTGATTAAAAATTTCTATTCTTGCTCCCTGCAAGATTTCAGAAATTCTAAAGGTTTCTCCATTTGCGGTTTCTACTAGACATTCTTGTGGTAGTTTAGTTAATGATTGATTTAGGAGTTTGCAAAACGAAGTATTAATAAAACTTTGGTTTGCACCAGAGTCAAATAATACTTTAGCAAAAATATCATTAACTAAAAACGTACCAGCAATGACGTCTGGGATCATCCTGGCTTCGTCTGCAGTCAAAACAAATGCTCTAGCATTTCTAGTGTTCTGGTTGTTTGCAGCTGGGCTCAATTTTGGGCAGTTTGTCTTGATATGACCTGGTTCCCCACAGTTGAAGCATACCCTGCTATTGGCTTTCTTCCTGCAATCTTCTTCCTTGTGACCTGAGATTTTGCAGAAATTGCAGTATATGGAGCATTTTCCAGAATGCTTCCTTTTGCAATACTTGCAATAAGGTGCAGATGTAGAACCTACATTTCTACGGTTGAAATTCTTAGAACGGAATTCTTGGGTAAGCTTTTGGGATAAGTTTTTCCTCTGATCTTCTTCCCTAGTACGGATTAGTTCGTCTGTCAAGGTATTGGCTAGTTCTACAGCTTCTTCTATGGTTTGAGGTCTAGCTGCCTTGACTACATGCCTAATTTCTCCAATTAATCCCCAGATATATCGGGAGATTAACACTGGTTCAGGTGATGCAAGGGTTGGTACCATCCTATCATATTCAAAGAATGTGGTAGTGTAACCTTTACTGTCTACCCCGGTCATTCTAAGATTTAGGAACTTATTTGCTATCTGTTCTTTTTCATTGGGAGGGCAGAATTTCCTTTCTACCATGTTCTTGAATTCTTCCCATTCCATATTATAAACCCTATCACTTCCTCTTGACTGGAGGATAGTGTTCCACCATTCTAAGGCTGCGTTTTTAAACAGATTTGAAGCAAACATTATCTTATCTTCTTCAGCACATTTGCTTATTTTTAAAACAGCCTCAGTTTTCTCCATCCAGCGTAAAGCTGCAATGGGTCCTTCATTGCCCGAGAATTCTATTGGTTTACAGGACCAGAATTCCTTGTAAGAACAACCATATGGCACGGTTCTTCTTCTTTTGGGAATGGGCGCTTGAAGTACTGGTCCATTGTTCACGCTGTGTTCCGGTTCACTTGGTCGCTTACTGCTATGCTTACTTTTATTATTCGCTTCTTGAACCGTTTGAATAATAAATGGCATTGCATCTATAATTCCTTGTGCCACTATATGTTGAACGGCACTATTATCCATTTGGTTTCCATTGTTATTGTTGTCTGGATTCTCATTAACCACGTTAATGTTACTCTGGTTATCGTTATTCAGATTATCCTGATTTTCCTCGTCGGCCATCTGAATTTTAAACATTTACCAAATATTAATATCACAATTAATATTTGAATATAGCCAATCACATGACACGCACGTTTAACCAAAAACGTCGAGCATTGCGACTTTTACTCTATTTATATAGTATGCATCATTACACACTAGTACTGAAATTTAAATTACAATACCGGCTGAAATGTAAAGCTACAATACTAATAATAAGCATCCGTAGTTTTTTTTCTAACACATACACACATATATTATTTTATTATTATTATTATTATTATTACTGTTTCTACCATCACCTTCACTGATATGGATTCATCCAAAAATCCATATTACGCTCATCGTATTTCCATACGAGGCGTTCTCCCACCTGTCGCATACGATCATTGCTTTCTAAAATTTCCTCCCCAAAAGTCCTAAGTTCCTGGACATTTTCTACACTCATTGGGGGTGCAGGTTCTAGGACTGGGTTTGGAAACTGAGGTACGGGTTCCTGATACGGAGGCATAGGGGCCTGGTACGGGTATGGATTCTCTAAAATTTCTCTAACATATGCATCACTAATGTTGTAAGGATCTTGAGGATCTAACCCTGGATAAGCTCCTAAGTTGGGCATTGGCACATTTTCCTGTATTGGGTTTTGTTGCACGTAGTCCCTAACATCATCCCACCAGGGGTCGTAGTTGTTTGGGTCTAGAGGATCAGGTGCAGGTACCCTAGGTATCTCCTTCAGGTTGTAATCAGGCATTTCTATCTGGTTTTCTATTTCCGTGGGTTGGTCAGGATTTTGTGGTTGTGGTGCTAGCATTTGTTCCAGGTTTGGGTCAGCAGCAGTGGTTGCTAAAATATGGATATTAGCAATACCCCTATTGAGCATATCCTGATTATAAGCATCAGTTTCTCTTTTTGCTGCGGCTAACACTCGTTGTTCCTGCAATTTTTTCATTCTCTTCCTACGCTCGTGCGCTCCCCTACTGAACCATCCCCTCTTTTTCTGAGGAAATGGCTCTTCAGACTGAGCCTTAAACACAAAGATCCCTTCTTCTGTGTCAGCAGAATACCCTGAGAGGGCAGGCTGAGAAGAGGAGGTGCCTTCGCTCCTAGGCGAACCAGACAGTTGACGATAGGCGTCAGAAGGTCCTTGGTCACTCATACTGTAAACTAACAAATAGTCAGATAACACATAGCAAGAAATACAATTATACACGTATTTCCATAGTTTATTTCCTAACAATTTGAATTTTGATGTCAGCAGAACACTTCTGTGGCTGAATCAGTGGCATAGCTCTGATACCACCTTCTGTCACAACCCCCGGTCCCTAGTTCCCGGGAACGGGCGGCCGTGAACCAGTTTCGGTGGTATCACGTTAATTACTTATTTGGCAGCGGAAATTTTCATCAGGACCGTAGTTAGGAAATATTAAATCAGAGTAAACCACCATATTTTATAATCTTAAACAAATGGGTAAAACCCAAGTTTTTATTACAAACTGATTTACAGGGATAAATCCCACTTTATTGAAATAAACGCTTTCTTTTATTTAGGTAACTTTTATAGCCACTTTTCCAAGCCTTCAGTGCTGTCCAGCTGGCTTCTATTTGGCTTTCACATTTTGTTACCTGAAACGCGTTTTAAAAAGGTTTTGTCAGTGGGAAATACTGGTGAGTGAATCCCAGTTTAATCAAGAAATATTAATTTACTTTAAACAGTATTGAGGGCGATTACAATGTTTATATCTACCCAATTACTCATTCAGTAGTGTCAAGTCTGACTGAGGGTCATATTACACATTGGCTAACTCGTCGTCCAATGGTAACGTTACTCACATTTTGTATACAAAACCCCAACATACCGGCAGTAATTGTAGAATTACAAAGACTCAATCACTGCTAAATTGCATTGTAAAAAGGTTAAGGTTTTGTAAAAACTGTTAACAAAAAGGAGATTACTCACATTGCTGTCTTAGGTTATTCTTTAGGGTTTCCTGGTGAATATCTATAATTTACACAAATGCACGTGTGTTAGTATAATAACCCATTTTAACATTAGTAATACCCTCCCCGAGACGGCATTCCAACGACTACGTCGGGCAGAACCACGACAGCCGTTACGGAACCCTAGATCAATCGGGCAGCGTATCTAATACGTCTCCAGGGGTTATAATACTTACATCGTAGCAGAACCTCGCTAATTTAGGGGGTATAATGCCCGGCTATAATAACTCCCTACAGAAATTGTGATTTGAGAAACGAAAATTGAACGAGCAGACTGAACTCCCGTTGCCTCCTATTTATAGTTGTGAAATCGGACATCCTCGCGGCCCACGTGGGGTTTGGGCCGGGTCTACGCGGCCCGCGTTGACCTCTGGTCAATGCGTAGCTTGGTCCGATCACATACTAGGTTCGACACGCGTTGGACACGTGGCCGCACCGGGCTGTGCCACAATTCTGGGCACTCGCGGCCCGCATCAACTAAACCAAACATGTACGCGGCCCGCTTGGGCTTATGGTTTTGGCGATATCAGGTTTTCCTATTCGCGCGGCCCGCGTGAACTTGAGGTGAGGCCCTACGCGGCCCGCCTCAGCTAAAAAATTTTTGTTTTTATTTATTTTATATAGTATAATCTATTTTCGGGGCTCGGTTTTCACATACGGGGTACATATAATGACATATTGATATATTTAAAAATATATTAGGGTGTCAGAATTATTATGATAGGTGTCGGTTTTACCGAGGGTTGTTATACGGGAGCACCCCACGGAGAGGTACTTGGGCGAATGAATCCCTTTTCGAGTAGTTCTTGTAGTTGGCTGGATAATTCTTGCATCTCGGAAGGTGCAAGACGATAGGGAGCCTTGGCAACAGGAGTCGCACCAGGTATGAGATCAATACAAAAATCAACGGATCTAGGAGGAGGAAGACCAGGTAGATCCTCAGGAAAGACATCAGGGAAATCGCACACTACTGGAACATCGCTTATGCTCTTCCCTTTGCCCTTTTGTTCCACCACATGGGTCAAGAAAGCAAAGTTCTGTTTGCGTAAGCATCTATTCGCTTGAGTGCATGACATCAGCCTTAGCCCTTTCGAAGGCCGGTCTCCATAGACATGCAAAACATCACCGGATGGAAGAGGTAAACGAACAAACTTCTCGTGGCAGGCAATCTCGGCATGGTTCTTATGCAACCAATCCATACCGATAATGACATCAAAACTACCCAATTGCATGGGTATTAGATCAATAGTAAACACGTGGTCGTTAAGAGTCAACGAACAACCACAGAGAATAAAATCAACAAGAATCGATTTTCCATCGACAATCTCCACCGAAAACGACTTAGGTAACTCAGAGCGTGCACAGTTTAACAAAGATTCAAATTCCACGGACACAAAGCTTCTATCGGCACCAGTATCAAATAGAATCGAAGCGTAAAGGTTATTTACAAGAAACGTACGATTAACGACATCATTGTCATTACGAGCCTGGTTAGCATTGAGATTGAACGCTCATCCCCGAACGGCTGGCTGCTGGTCCTGGTTTAGCTGAGGACACTGGTTACGAAGATGAGTAGTATCTCCACATATGTAGAATGCACGAACGGCATTGACTGGCCTCGGGTTCTGCTGAGGAGCTGGGAGAGCTGGTAGGGCTACCTGAGCTGGGGCTTGCTGAACTGGTTAGGCAGGATTAGTTTGACGACAATAAGGAGTCGTGTGACCATAGCGATTGCAGTTGGTGCACAAATGACATGTCGAGGCAGTAGGATGATGAAAGTTTCAAGTCGTACACTTGGGGTAAGGCCCAGAGTACTGCTTCTTGACTTCAGGTACAACATGGTTATGAACAGCAGCAGCAGGAGCAGGTTTAGCAACGGGGTTTTGAACAACAGTAACAATTGCATTGGATCCTGAACCCTGAGACTTTCGCCTCTTGTTCCTGCTGCCACTTGGCTGCTGGATAGCTTGATAAGCAGACTTGGAAGGAGCAGAGTTAGCAAACTGCTTATCATGAACGCGGTTGTTGTTGAGACTAGCTGCAAGACGGTAGACTTCCTCAATAGTGTTGAGTTAAGCTGCTTCAATAGAATCACGCATAGCAGGAGGTAGACCATTGATGTACTTGGTTATCATGCGCTTAGAAGTAGAAACCAAGTGAGGAACGATCAAGCTGAGCTGCTTGAAATGGGTAGTATAGGCCAGATTATCATCCCCAATCTGCTTCAAGTGCCAAAACTCTTCTTCAAGCTTCAATTGTTCATGGGGAGGGCAGAACTCAAGCATCATTAGTTCTCGCACCTCAGCCCATGGAAGAGCATAGGCTTCTTCATTCGAACGGATGTTTCTCTCATTTGACCACCACTCCAACGCTTTGCCTTGAAACATTCCAGTCGCACTCCTAGTCTTTAGATGATCTGGGCACTCGCTGTTAATGAAGGTAACTTCGATGCTGTCGAACCGCTCGAGCATAACAGTCACTCCATCACTACCCGTGAAAGGCTTAGGGTTGCAAGAGATGAAATGTTTGTAGCTGAACTTAGTAGGCTTTTGCTTCTCGGCCTTCGAGTCCACAGAGGATGGAGGAGTGTTTGATCCTTGGATCTCAGAGACGATCTTTGGCACAACTCGAGCAATCTGGTCGGCCATGAAGGACATCATCTTTTTCTGAGACTTTTCCCTGGATCTCTTGAGAGTGTCGGATAGCTTATGAGAAGACATCTAAGGTTCTAACAAGAGGACCGTATAAGTCTAGATTCACAAAGCCTCACAATATAGATTCACACACGATAGATTAAGACTCAAGATTCAACATGATTAAAGATTCAAGTTTAACATGGATTCCCAGTAGACTCAACACCACAACCCACGACCTTTGCATGGCACATTGTACGAAGTTTGACAACATGTCAGAAACGCTTATATATAGGAAGTACCAGCGGCGTATCCACCACGCTTCGGGCACATTGCTTCCGCCTCGTACTCGGTGTCATGTTACGTGTCGCAACACACACTCATCATCATTATCATAGATTCACATAGATTTCCAATAGATTCACATAGATTCCAGTAGATTTCAATAGATTCAATAGTTTCCCATAGATTCAATAGATTTCAATAGACTCCAATAGATTTCAATAGATTCAATAGATTCAACAGATTCACATAGATTAGTGTTAACAATCCACAAATGACGAAATCCCGCATGGCACGTGCTACGAAAGTTCGGCAACATGACAGAAGCACTTATATATAGGAAGTACCAGCGGCGTATCCACCATGCTTCAACCATGCCACGTCCATCTCGTCATCGGTGTCATGCTTTGTTAACCATAACATTAGACTTACAGCATAGACTAACCAAATAGATTCAACAACATAGATTAACCCAATAGATTCCACAGCATAGATTAACCAAATAGATTCAACAACACAGATTTACCAAATAGATTCAATAACTTCAACCCGAGCCTACAAAATTACGAACTTCACTTAGCGCGTGGTACGAAGGTTTGGTAACATGCCAGAAACACTTATATATAGGAGGTACCAGTGGCGTATCCACCATGCTTCGGACATGCCATGTCCGCCTCGTCTTCGGCGCTAGGCTACGTTTCGTATTTTGTTTCTCAAAACAGCATATACATAGATTACACATAGATTACGCTAGTATACACATAGATTTCACATAGTTTCCACATAGGTTACTCAAGTAGTTTCCCATAGTTTAGATTTCAACCATCTCATCACCGGTCTGCCAACACTAGGTTTCGCATGGCACTTAGTACGAAAGTTGGTAACATATCGGAAACACTTATATATAGGAAATACCAGCGGCATATCCACCACGTTTCAGACACGTCACTTTTCCCTCGTATTTCTATGCCATGTTACGTCTAGTGCCTTACAACCACAGTATCACATAGATCCATCAGGTAGCTTCACATAGTATCATAGTCGATCAAGATTCCCACATAGATTAACATAGAACAAAGCTTCATAAATTTAGTTTGATCCTGAGATTAGGGTTAATGTTTTAGATCGCGGACATACGTGCAATTTGTATAAAAAGCCTCAAAATAAACGAAGAATCAAGATAAACGAAGAATCAAGCTTAAAACCATACAGAAAAATCGGGATAACACAAAAGATAGGCTCATAAAACACAGAGTGTTCCAGGTAGAGGAACGTTGATTAATCAAAGTGATTCGAACCCCTTTCGAATTGAGGCAACGCGTCTTGACTTACTTAGACAAATACGTCATCGATGTTAGGCCTACAATATTCGTCCTTTTGGTTATTTCACATTCCTAATTGAATGGAAGTTTCGCGGCTTTGGCGAGATATCAAAACATCAAGGAGTGGGACTAGTTATCAAGGTCTGAGTTTCACCTCTAACTTGACAACATCGTACCCTAATAGTGTTGGTACTTATCCGCAGACAAGACCTACTAGAATAATATGGAGGGTTTCCATCAAGGTTCGGATGTCACTCCTGACTTTGGGTAAATCTCGTGCAAAATACAAACACCGATTAACAGTGTTTACAAAGTATCAAGTGTATATTGTATCAGCCTTAGGAAAGGCATTGTAACTTAGTAGGAAAGTGTGCTGCTAGGAAGCAGATACGGTAGAATGCATAAGTCTTAAACAACAGATAAGAATCAAGATTCCTAGAACTATAGACTAGGGCAAGTATTCCTACTTATCCTAATTCCCTATAGTCATGGCTCTGATACCAATCTGTCACACCCCAACCGATGGCGGAAACATCAGGGTGCGAGCACTACGCGTTCAGATTGCTCATGAGATTCCATAACAATAAAAGTTTCAATATAGATTAATCAAGATTCATGCATAAATTTGTCTAAAACAGCATCACCGACAAAAGATTCAAAATACAACCATCAATCATTGTTCAAAGTCTAGATTTTAACTAGATGGGTTTCTAAGCATCAGCCCTAGCTTGATTTCCATGATTCAGCATCCTATCAGCCTGCAACATGTATTAAAATAGAGTCAGTACAAAATGTACCGGCGAGTATACAAGTTTGAGTAATAGCATAGTAGTTTAAACAACTCATATCCATCGTGTAAAAGTAACAAAATAGTTTCAGCCATGCTAGTGTTCGCAGTCCAACAAGTGATAGCCCAAGTATCCCAATGCTTTGTTGTGTTCCCAAGTCTCAAGGAAAACTAGAATCCTCCTAACAATACCCCCGAGAATAATAGGGAGGTGCATCTCCTATAGCGCTACTATTGTTAAGGCGGAACTACACACCCTGGATTAAACGTCCACATAGCACAAATAGAATACAAGAATCACAAGTTTCACATACACATAGGATAAAGTTTAGTTTCCAAAAGTCTCAAGTATCATAGTTTAATAGAATACATGTTGCATCCCAAAGTTTAAAACAAAAAGGGATCGAGTATACTCACAGTGATTGCTTAACAGATTAACTGTTATTGGATCAAAAGGGGCTCTTTAGGGTTAGCCTGGTTAGATTACAACAGATAAGTGTCGGACAAAACAACGAGATTCAAACCAAGTGTTGGATCAGTCATCTTGATCGGATGGCTGTTCGATCGGATGGCTATCCCATCGGATTATCATTTGATTGGGATGACTATTGTGTGTGTGGGGGGGGGGGGAACGGATGGCCATTCGATCGGATGGCTATCCGATTGGATTGCCATTCGATCCAAAGTTCTAAGTTTTCAAAGATTCAAAGTCTCAAAAGATTCTAAGTGTTGAAAGGTTCCAAGCCACATTGTCACTTTGATCGGATATCCGATCGGATTGCCATTCGACGATTAAAGGTTCAAAGTATCAAAATGTTTAAGGTTAAGAGGCAAGTGTCACTTGATCGGTTGGCTGTTCGATCGGATGGCTATCCGATCGGATTGCCACTCGATCGGTTTATCCGTGTCCCGTTTCTAAACTTGTAAAATCTCTAAGTTTCTGTTTATCCAGTGACGACATGGTATGTATTGAGACAACGGTAAACACATCAGTGTACAGCCGATCTGATCGGGTGGGAATCACCCCAGTCCATTCAGCCGTCTGTTCGTAATGGTGCTTATGTCAGAATCCGTACTCCGGTCATCTTCTCCGGCAACAATCCTTTTCCAAACCAACTCCAGACTAATCATCAAGTCTATAGTCCGTTTAGATCCAGATCCCACCGCTTTAAGTAAAAGTTTAAGAAAAGATGAAGATAGACATAAGTTTTAACCAAAAGTCTAGATTTAGTTGGGATTTAGTGTAAAAACACATGAAATTCCTTAGATCTGAGCTAGATCTCGACTAGAATGACATCACACAGCAGTTTAGTACAAACTACCATGATGACATCACCTTCAAGAGCTCAAATCTCGGGGATTTCACGGTGAAAAGTGAGATTTCAAAGAAGAATCTTGTAGAGAATAACGTGTAGATCAAAGATGTACAGGAATCTAGTGTAAAACATACTGAAATCGCCAAGAAATGAAGAAAAGTAGGAGTGCGTGCGTCTTGGTCGAGTGAGGCTGTCACATCAGTGAGAATGATGATGTGACATGCCTATTTATAGTGTCAGAGTGAGTGAAGGCGGTGTGCACGGGTCGGATGGCAGCTCTGTCGAATGGCCATCCGATCGGTTGGTCATCCGATCGAATGGCTATCCGATCGGATGGTCATCCGATCGGATTGCCATTCGGTCAATCCCATCTTTTCCGTTTAACCGTATTTGATTCGTTTTGCGAGTTAGATTAGGCGTTGCGTTGCGTATCTTTTGATAATAGTATCACATAACTAGATTACACAAAAGTTTCCAAGTTTTATAGTTTCATAGTTTCATAGTTTCCGCCAGTGACAAGACTCCAGTCCCTCGTTCAACCAAGTCTCAAGTTTCACGAGCCTCAAGAGTCAAGCACCAAAGTATTAAGAGTCAAGAATCTAGTTTCCATAGTATCATAGTATCATAGAATCATAGTTTCCATAGTATCATAGTATCAAGAATCATAGAATCAAGTCTCATAGAATCATAGTTTCCATAGTTTCATAGCATAAGATCCATCAAGTATTAATAGTATCAAGCATCACATAGTTTAGGGGCTAAAAGTGACAAAAGATAAAAGTCTAAGGACGCAGGCGTTACATATGATCATTGTATCTTTCAACTGGGTTTTGGTCATTACGTTTTTAGTATGGTTTCCATACATTATGTTATTATCAAAACTTCTAACACAGTGTTAATTTGGGTTCTGCCCATTGCGTTTTTATCAGAACCTTTAACACAAGATACGACACAATCGGGTTTGTGTTATATTTGTTTTTTTATACATTTTTTATTGGTTTTGGTCATTGTGTTTAATCTGCTATCCATTGTGTTTTAATGTGTTGTCCATTGTGTTTTTGTTTTGTTGTTCATTGTGTTTTTAGTCTGTTGTTCATTGTATTTTTAGTCTGTTGTCCATTATGTCTTTTATCTGCTTTTACAAATTGTGTCTTTTATCTGTTGTCATCTTAGTTTGTTGTCCATTATGTCTTTTATCTGCTTTTACAAATTGTGTCCTTTATCTGTTGTTATCAATTGCGTTTTTAGTCTACTTTTTATTGTGTTTTTAGTTTGATACTCGTTGTGTTTTACGTTATGTTAATTGTGTTTTAGTCTGCTGTCCATTGTGTCTTTTATCTGTTGTCATCGATGTGTTTTTAATCTACTTTTCATTGTGTTTTTAGTTTGACACTCATTGTGTTCTACGTTATGTTTATTGTGTTATAGTCTGTTGTCCATTGCTTTTTTTATCTGTTGTCATAGATTTTGTTTTTTTGTCTACTTTACATTGTGTTTTTAGTTTGATTTTATGGTATAAAAAATTTAAAAAATGACGTATAAAAAAGTTACGAAAGTTTAAAAATAAGGGGGAACTAGATTGTGACTTGCATTGTTTTTTTCTTTAACTAAATTACCTTTTTTCACTTGATTCCTCTTTAAACATTTGTCATTTCATAATACTTTTTTACCCTTCTTATTTCTAAATCCCTTTGTACTATAACTTAACCCATTTAACATATTGCAGTTTTATAAAACCTTTAGATATTCGAGATACGATCCTCTAACATTTATCTTGATATCTAAAAAAATGTATATGGTTTTTATTGCACCTATAAAATGTATCATTTCAATTCGTTTATATATCATTTCGAAATTTGAATCATTATTAGCTAAAAGATTATACCCAACTTGATATGCCATTTATAATTAGGCCTATAAACGAACCGAACGTTCATGAACAGTTCGTGAACTTGTTTGGCGGGAAGTTCGTTTTGTTCGTTTATTTAATAAACGAACGAACACGAACAAAAAATTTTGTTCATTCAATTAAATGAACGAACATAAACACACCTTGTGTTTGTTCATTTATGTTCGTGAACGTTCGTTTATGTTCGTTCATTAATGTTAAAGAACGCTCGTTTATTTACGTTCGTTATGTTCGTTTAAATTTAGTAAATACATAAATAGTTATATTTATATAAATATTAGGTTTTCTAACTACTTATATAAATATAACTAATTAGTAATTGAGTTTTCTAGTTATAATAAATGAAATTTCAAAATGCAACTTATCGTTTATTTAATATTAATATAAAAAACTATTTAATTTGGTGTCTATGAACCCTAATTTAGATGTGTTTTAGGATGAATTATAATTGATCGGAGTGTCGCGCTCCGGTCAAAGATAATATTTATATGCCCAAATTACCCTTAACAATGTGTTAGTGGTAGTAAGGGGTCGAACCACGAAGAGTATGTGGTTTGTGTATGGATTCGAATGAATTGAAACAATTGTCACAATTTATGAAGCTTGCTAAAGTATTTTTTTGTTTTTGTTTAATTAGAAGATTTGATTTTACTAGATGGTTTGATGAAAAAGGAATAACAACTACTAATTAACAATTGCAAGAAAAATGATTACTAGAACAATAATAATAAAAGGAATCACACCCGGTTTCGGTAATTATTAATCTAGGATTTCTACAAGTTTTAGTTTCAACTCAAATGCATTCGATTAACGGATTTAGTGTACCGTGACTTAGGTGCTACTAGCTATCAACGCCCCGAAGAACGGACAAAAAGACACTTTGTAATCAACACAAGTAAATCCTAACAACGACAACGTACAATTACATATCACCGTTTCGTAAAGTCATAACTTTTAACATCGTTCGACAATTCACGAATTCGTAACAAATGTAATACTATTGTCAAGAGTTTCAAAAACCAAATACAAATTGTCACTAAGATGAAACAAGAACAAATTGAAACCCTAAAAGTAACAACTACCTACACCGGGGTGAAACCGAGATGATTAGCCGCTCATGGTTGATGCAACTTGATCACCGGATGCTTGGAATGCGGATGGAGTCATCTTGAAGCTTGTAGGATGGAGGAATGATGGAGAATTAGGGTTTATGGAATGATGATGGTGAAGTGGTGAATGGATGAAGAACTAGGGTTATGGATTGATTGTGTGATGATGATGAATTCGGGTTGTTGAGATGATAGATAATTGAATGGTCAGTCAAAGATGAAGAATAATGGCTCCAAGATCAAGTTTCAAACTCAAAACAAGTGTAACCCCCGTTTTTGGTTGGTGAGGAAGTCTTTAAACTCGTCACATCAACAATTCACAACAAAATTCGCGTCGATCATTTTTAGGGACCGTCGCCGACGGTGTGTAGAATCCAAAAAAGGGCCGACGTATTAACTTGCTGCCTACGGATGATTCTGGCGACGGAACATTGTAACAGCCGTCGGCGACGGCCCATATGGGCGTCGGCGACGGTGCCTATATATCTGCTTTTCTGTTTCGTCCAATTCTTGAGTCCGGTTGACCCGTTTCGCATCCCGGTGGTTCCGTTTTCGCTCCGGTGACTCGTAAAGCTCCCGAAAAGCTCCTTAAACTCCGTTAGACCTGCAAAATACATATCTAATCAAGAGTAGGCAATTCGAAACTAAAACTTGTGTAAAAACATCAAATTAAACAATTACAAGCACCGGTTTTCGACCACGTATCACATCCCCACACTTGTCTTTTGCTTATCCTCAAGCAAATCTGTTTTTTTTTTTCACTTTCACGTGGGTCGAACAACGAATACACTCCCCATTCCCGAGACGAAGGTTAAGGTCCAATGTCATGCTAAAGTTCAAACTCTTTACAATATTCAACGTGTTTAACGGTAATGTGATTTTATTTGCACAAATGGTTACCCAAGATTAACCCGCCCGTGAAACCAACAATTCATGCACATCCCTCACAATGTTCTCTCCACTCGGCTTGTAAATTGGCTAATATTTATAATGTATTAGCACTTCCAAGAATATTCACTCAAAACCGATTAGAACATATACCCGCATAAGCTTGCAACTCAATCATTCTCCACTATTGATCACGAACACTAAGCACAAGTCATAAGGTCTTGTAAGGGTTGTAACGGGGCTAGGCTAAGGGTAGGAATTAGGATAATTTTTTAAAATGGCTAAGGTGATGAAAAATTCGATTTTTATTACAAACCACTGAACTAACAAAACTAGATATAACTATCAACTATAAGGCAACAACTTTCACCTTTTATTCAACGAATACTAACACATCTTTTTGTATTTTTTTTCAATGCCTTTTCACTCTTTTTCATAACATTTTCTGATTTTTTTTTTCACAAAACAACTATACAAACTTAAATTCCTAATATCGAATTTTCATCACACGGGTTTAAAAAGAAAAGGCTTATGGTTATGGGCTATAGGTGGTCAAACGAAAGGTTTAGGCTCAAATTGGGTAACTAGGGGATTTATTTGGGTAAGGATAGATAAATGGTTTTAAGAGAAAAGGTTTACCTAATGCCTTAATCATTCTCGTGCTTGTATTCGGTCTATAGTCTCAAACGTATCAAAAGTTGCAAGTTCTACAATATATGACTAATGGTCCACTCAAACAAAGAAATACAAACATGCAATCTATGATATAAAAGTGGCTCAAATTCTCACATATCTAGAAGGGTATGGTATGTGACATGCATAAACTACTAGTTTCTTAGGCGGATTATTCCCAAATAACCACTCACTAAATACCCGTCATACTATTAATTTGAACTTGACCATGACAAAAGACCAAATGGGTTGTGCCATCCCTCATTGACTTGGTTACTTGTGCTTTTAAGATTGCTTTTGAAACAAGACATTTTTGAAAAAATTTTTGAAATTTTCCCCCATCCCCACACTTGAGGCAACCATTGTCCTCAATGTGTAGTGTTTAAATGCATGGGTCAAAATCGAAAATTTTTACTACTCCCCCATCCCCACACTTGAAGTACATATTGTCCTCAATGTGTAAGAACTAGAGTTTTACAATTGCACAAGGGATGTGACACGACTAACCTTCCCAACTTTTCACCCCGGAAATTAAAATACACATTACAATCCACTTATTCCTAACTAACAATCAAAGTAAAAAGAAACACATGCACCTGATTTTTATCGGTTGATTCTCATATCCTTCGTCTCTTCATAAAAATGGTTGTCCCGCGAACATGGTCTACCTACAAATTCAAATCCTTGTGTAGAAGCATGCTTCTCACAACCATCAAAATTTGTTAGTTACGTAGTTCTACCCTTTTTATGAACACATTACCAAGCCATGCATTATTTTACTTTGATTTTTTTGTGGAAAAGATTTTATAACAACGACAAACCTAACTCACTTTCGTAGGAATCACGGTTGCATTTAGCTTATGCAACAAGCCCTTTTAAACCCCCCAATAGCTTGGGAGGACGAGAGGTCTCGTGAGGGTTATATAGGGAACACACCCACAAAGTTCATTTAACTAGACATAAATTAAATAAAAACGACAAGAAATAAAGGAACAAATATACAACAACAACAACATAAAACGTACCTCGCCTCTACCGCTGATATCTCTCATTAGGGTTCACTGGCGGGTTCGGCTGGTACGGATAACCAGTGAGGGCCTTGAACATATCCCTATAGTTATCCAGCGGGCTTGACTCTTGTTCAGGTGGCGGTTGGTACGGCATCGGAACGAAACTCAAACCGACTGCTTCTGGCCAATGAGGGGTTGGATCGGATGGCCCTTGCGGGTGAGGAAGGTTGGGGTAATCGGCCCACCCCGAATGTTCAGCATATAGGAGACCGGCTTGATAATCTCTTTGATGGCGCTCTTGATCATGGAGCACCTTGAAATTATTAATCGCCATCTGATTAGAGAAGGCCATCGCTCCCCATCGGCGTTGGTCCAACTCCCTTTGTGAAGTTTGGCGCCTAGCCTCCTCTTCTTCCCATCTCTGTCTATGGGCCCTTTCTTCCTCTTGCAATTGTATCATGCGCTCCATTTGTGATTGTTGCAACGCATGTTGCAGCTACTGTTCCTCCAACTGTTTTTCCACCCTCTCGCGGAAAGATGATTGAAAACCCCATTGTTCCTGCGAGTACGCCCCTTGCGCCTCTTCCCATTCGCTTCTTCTAGCATGATGTTCTCTTGCTTCCCCAATACCCGCCGAGACATTGTCGTAAACCGCTTGTATCCCGCGGATCCACAACCTGTATGACGGTGGTTGCCTTTGGTTTACGAAATTTGCAACATCATCGGAGATTTCCCTATGCTGCTTCCTGTACCTACGCCTCGGTCCCCGTGGACCGGAAGGATCAATCTCCTCCTCAATGTCGGGCATCTCCTCATCGCCCTCTTCTTCATCACCTTCTTCTTCATCGCCCTCTTTATCATTAAACCGATAACTATCTCCTTGTTCGTCTTCGACCGTATGTAGGTGACCAAAAGCTTTCACTGTTATCTTCCAGTGTCGCCTCATGGTGGCGAAATTGAATTGATCAATGGGCTTAGACACCCACAGTGAATCTGGAGGTAATGCATTCTGTTGAAGAATCATGGCGCTGATCAACCTTGCATAGGGAATCATCTTCCGCTTAAACGATTCCCGTGTATCCCAAGTGTTGATCATAACAATCTGACGCCACGAAAGCTTGGGCGTCCCATATAGCAAAGCATGCAAAACCCGACAGTTGGGTGCCTTCACCGTTCCCCGATCTCCGAACCGTACCATAATGTTCTCTAATGAGATACCTTGAAGTATTTTTTCCATCAAAGACAAATGGGCTCTTGCATCGCTTGCACCCCCAGAACCCGGTAGTGTATCCTCCAAAAGCGTCACTGGGTCAGCATCATTTCTCTTGTTGTCCAAAAACTGATCATACCCATAATAGTCGTAGGCGTCAACCCCAAGCGAGTCAAACCTCGCAATAGCATTCATATGTTCGAAGGACATGACCATTTGATTTTTTCCAATGTTACCAATTAACTTCCACCTATGAGCCGGCCTATCCGAGTGTTCAAAACGAAGGGTGGATAGCCACTCACAATCTGCCCCCAAGTATACCCGATTGGTGATGTCATCACACCAGTCAATCACTCGTTCCCAACCAAGTTTCTCAAACCTTTGCACTATACCAATCTTCCTAAACTCTTCAACATCTACCGTGCGCTCACAAACCGCCCTATCAGGTACGGGTTTAGAAACACCCGTAACCATTTTCATCCTCCACATCTTGGCTTCTAACTTCTTATTGTTGTAACGACAAAGAGCCTTTGTTTTTTCTTCTTGCCATACCGAAGCCGTCCTACTATTCTTAGCTTCCACCCAATCCCAATCTTGCCGAATAAGTTGCCCATCTCCCTCTTCTACGTTACTAAGTTGTTCCCAACGTCTTTGATATACCCCGGAGCCCGAACCGGCTCCCGAAGATGAACCTTGACCGGAAGTCTTTGCTTTCTTGCTTCACGGAACATGGCCACAATCACAAGACAAAGACACAACAATTAGTACACTCCAACCTTCAACAATCTCAAACTTTGAACATGGTATGCAATGTTGAACTTCAATCAAATTTAGATGTAAAATCGCTTTTTTAAACTTCCAAAGTCGCTCATTTTATCATCTATATCAACTAAACATGTTTAATCTTAAGATTTTTCAAAAGAAAATCATGGTTTCAACAATGTTCAACATCACTACTATGTTCAATCATGCCAAAATTTTAGTGTAATCACATCACCAAAACTAAAGCATGCTCAAATCCGACCCAAATCAAACAAACACCCTAAAATTTATGCTAGCACATCCTACATTGTGATAAAAAACCTACTCTTAAACAATAAGTTTAAAATTTCGGAAGAAATCAATAATACATATGAAAATCATGCATAAATTAGGTGAAAGTTCATACCTTTAGTGAAGATTGACAAGAAGAACTAAAGAAAAGTGTAACACAAGAAACTTGGATGAACACTCTTCAAAACCCTAAAACGCACGTCCAGAAATCTTGCAAACGAGCAAGAATTGATGAAATTGGTTATGGGGGTTTTGTTCCTCTCTGAAAATCACTCAGGATAGGCTCAAGAAGCAAGTGATTTGGTTAAGGATTGAGAAAGTTATGGAGAAGAGAAGAATTAGGGTTCTAGAGAGAAGTTGGGGAAGAAGGTGAAGATGCAGGAGAGAGAATACGTGAGTTACTAATTTGATGATGTTGTGAGATGTTTGGGACATATGGTCAGGTTTCCAGGTCATATGTGTGGTGAAAATGGGTTGCGGGTTAGGTTTGAATACCCACCATTGACTTGGGATGTGACTTATAGACCCTAAACACGAAGCAGCGTCGGTTGGACATTGAAGCACCGTCGGCGACGGGTATACCCACCGTCGGCGACGGTTACTGTAAAACTCAATTTTAAATTATTTTTTTTTTTTTGAAAAATAGAAGGAATTTTATTAACTTTTAATAAAGGGACTATGTACATTTAAAAATCCTAAAAATTATTAAAAATCTTTTTGTGAATTTTTATAAGTTAAAATTTTTAAACGTAATAACCGTCAACGGCCCTACCACCCCCCAAAAATTCGTGTATTGTCCTCAATGCACATAACCAAGTCTAAAAACATACCTTGTACCTTCATGACCCGTTCGGACTGTTTGGACTTCACACAATCAAGAGAGATTAGTAGGAAATGAAAGCGATTAATCTCAAAACACACAAACAATTAAAAAATTGTACATAACTTTACACAACGTGTTACCGGTCCTTTTCATTCGACCTCGTAAACCGGGAAGCTTACCACGAAGCTCACCGATTCCTTGTTTTCATCCACTTTCTCGTTACCATCGAGAAACGGTTTTAGCCGATGACCATTTACCGTTTGTCGTACCCCATCCTTCGGGTCCTCGATAGTAACATCACCCAATTGTCCGACCCGGGTGACAACATAGGGTCCCATCCATTTGCTCCGGAGCTTCCCTGGAAAGAACTTGAGCTTCGAATTGTAGAGCCACACCTTTTGACCCACTTCAAACTCTTTCTTTCTCAACTTGGCATCATGCGCTCTCTTCATCCCATCCTTGTATTTAGATGCGCATTCATATGCCATCTCCCTTAGCTCCTCCAACTCACATAACTTGAGCTTCCGTTCCTTACCTGCATCATCATATTGCACATTAACCTCTTTAATAGCCCATAATGATTTGTGCACAAGTTCCACCGGTAAATGGCAGTTTTTACCGTAAACCAACCGGTAAGGTGTAGTGCCAATGGGTGTCTTATGTGTCGTACGGTAGGCCCATAAAGCATCGTTCAACTTAATTGACCAATCCTTACGGTCCGCCCGCACAGTCTTTTGCAAAATCTCTTTGATTTGCCTATTTGACACCTCGACTTGCCCGCTTGTTTGCGGGTGATAGGGGGTAGCAATCCTATGGTTAACACCAAACCGCTTTAGAAGTTTCCCAAACCGAAAATTTTTAAAATGGGATCCTCCATCACTTATGATGACACGAGGAATCCCAAACCTTGAGAAAATATTGGTTTGGACAAAATTACACACTACGGAATGGTCGTTTGTCTTGGTGGCTATTGCTTCGACCCATTTTGATACATAGTCAACGGCCACCAAGATATACAAATTGCCATAGGAATTGGGGAATGGGCCCATGAAATCAATACCCCATACATCGAAAACATCGACTACAAGGATTGGTTGCATGGGCATCTCATCCCTTTTTGAGATACCCCCTAATTTTTGACACTCTATGCAATTTTTGGCAAACTCATTTGCATCTTTGAAAATAGTAGGCCAATAAAGGCCACTATTCAACACTTTATGACCCGTTTTGTGACCACTAAAGTGACCACCACATGCAAATGAGTGTAGATGCTGCAAGACACTTGGAATCTCTTCGTCATCAATGCATCTTCTTATAACTTGATCCGCACACTCCTTCCACAAATGCGGTTCCTCCAACCGATAGTATTTGATTTGGGACATGAAGTGTTGCCTTTTCTGTCTATCCCAATGTGCCGGTATATCACCTGTAACAAGATAATTGACAATGTTAGCATACCATGGCAATTTATCTAATTTCATTATATGCTCATCTGGGAAAGACTCATTGATTTCTAAGGCCTTCGGATCCTCTTCAACCATCAATCGAGACAAGTGGTCCGCTACCACATTCTCAATACCCTTCTTGTCCCGTATCTCCAAATCAAACTCTTGGAGCAACAACACCCATCGGATTAACCTCGGCTTTGCATCTTTCTTCTCCATGAGGTACCTAACTGCAGTGTGATCAGAGTAAATAATCACTTTACTACCCCATATATAAGACCGAAATTTATCCAATGCATATACCACCGCAAGTAGCTCTTTTTCGGTGGTTGTATAATTCAATTGCGCATCCGAAAGAGTCTTACTTGCGTAGTATATGGCAACGGGTTTCTTGTCAACCCGTTGTCCCAACACGGCCCCCACCGCATAATCACTTGCATCGCACATTATTTCAAAAGGCAAAGACCAATTTGGCGATTGCAAGATTGGGGCCTCCACTAGTTTCTCTTTCAAATTGTTAAAAGCATTTTGGCAATTTTCATTGAAATCAAACGGTTGGTCTTTTAGCAACAAATTACATAAAGGCTTTGTTATATCACTAAAACCCTTAATAAACCGCCTATAAAACCTCGCATGACCTAAAAACGACCTAACACCTTTAACAGTCGTGGGATATGGTAAAGTAGATATGACTTGTACCTTAGCACGATCAACCTCTATCCCACGACTTGACACCACGTGCCCCAACACAATTCCCTCTTGAACCATAAAATGGCTCTTTTCCCAACTTAGGACCAAACTAGTTTCAACACATCTTTTTAACACTTTATCTAGTTGGTCCAAACAAGTCTCAAAGGATGATCCAAAAATTGAGAAATCATCCATGAAGATTTCCAAAGACTTTTCCACCATATCGGAGAAGATACTCATCATGCACCTTTGGAAGGTGGCGGGAGCATTACATAATCCAAACGGCATCCGCCTAAACGCGAAGATACCGTAGGGACATGTAAACGTAGTCTTTGATTGATCTTCCGGATGGATGGCAATTTGGTTATAACCGGAATAGCCATCTAAGAAGCAATAAAATCTTTGCCCCGACAATTTCTCAACTATTTGATCTATGAACGGTAAAGGAAAATGATCTTTGGAAGTTGCGGTATTCAACTTCCTATAATCAATACAAATTCGCCACCCGGTTACCGGCCGGGTGGCTACCTCTTCACCTGCGTCATTTTTGACGACTTGTATACCCGCTTTCTTGGGAACCGTCTGTGTTGGGCTCACCCATTGGCTATCCGAGATCGGGTAAAGGATACCCGCATCAAGCCACTTCAACACTTCTTTCTTCACGACCTCCCGCATGTTCGGATTTAACCGCCTTTGTGCATCTCGAACGGGAGTCACATTCTCTTCCGTGATGATTTTGTGCATCACCACCGAGGGACTAATACCCTTCAAATTCGCAATGGTCCATCCAATCGCCGCCCGATTGGTGACCAACACCTCCATCAACTTTCTCTCTTGCTCCACGGTTAAATTCGATGCAATAATAACCGGAGGGTATTGCCTTCTCCAACATAAGCATACTTGAGATGCTTTGGCAATGCTTTCAACTCAACTTCCGGAGGCTCTACTAATGACGGCTTCAATTTAGTGTCAATGCTCTCCGGTAAGCTTTCAACTTGGTGCGTCCATGTCGGTTTTCCTTCTCTAACCGCAAGCACCTCCAAACTCCTTACTTCCTCGTCCATGCTTTGCTCCACCTCCACCTGTGACCTGTCAAACATATAACAATCCTCCATTGTGTTTTCCCCATAAACGACTGTGTCGCAAAGAGGTATACACGTGTCAACAATGTCTGCCATATAGCATTCATCATCAACTGGAGGGCTCATAAGTCCGGAAAAAACATGCAACCTCAACCTTCGGTTTCCAAATGTCATGTCAACCGTTCCTGTTCTGCAGTCAATTTGAGCATTTGCAGTTGCTAAGAACGATCGACCCAAAATCACCGTAGGTTGTTTGGTTGGGTCCTTGGCCACATAATCAAGCACAAGAAAGTCCACCGGATAGTAAAAGTCCTCGATTTTCACTATCACATCCGAAACAATTCCACGGGGTAGTTTGGGTGTCAAATCGGCTAACACCACGGTGGTGTTTGACGATTGAAGTGGACCAAACTCGTATTGGTCATACAAACTACCCGGTAGAATGCTTACGCTAGCACCAAGATCTAGAAGTGCCCGGTTGATTTTAAAATCGCCTACTTGAATTGAAATAATAGGCGCACCCGGATCTTGGAGCTTAGGTGGAAGTGCACCCGAAAGAATCGAACTCACGTTTTCGGTTAAATCTAATTTTTTTGGAAATTTGTGAGTGCGTTTTTGGGTACACAAATCTTTCAAGTACTTAGCATACGACGGTACTTGTTTAATTGCATCCAAAAGAGGTTAATTTTGACTTGTTTGAAAATTTCCAACAACTCTTCTTGTTGCGGACCTCTTTTGTTTACAACCTTTTTCATGGGTCCCTTCAATGCTTCGGGATAAGGGGCGGTATTAGCCTCCACACCCTTTTCCTTAGCCTTGGGGACGGGGATGGTCGCAACGGGAGTAACATTATTCTTTTTCACATCATTTTTATTTTGACCCGTTTGACCATCCTCAAGCTCATCATCACTAGCATCTTCCACCACCCCTTCAACAAATTGGGGTGGTGGTGTTTTGACACCATTATCAACAACTCGACCACTACGTAAAGTAATTTTATTAATTGGTACCTCACGTGTGTTCCTTGAACTTGACCCTTGATGCTTAGGGTTTACCGTGGTGTCACTTGGAAGCTTCCCCATGCTTCCCTTTATCTGGACCACTTCTTCCGCTAGTTGGCCCACTTGTTTCACCAATGCCTCATGTGCTTTATCTCGAATCTCGTTTATCTTCTTCATCTCTTTGACATCATTGTGAGTCTCTTTTATGTTGCTTTGAGATTCCTTTTGCATGTTCAGCAAGGCATCCATCTTGGCACTCAAGTCATCGCCCCCGGTTTGATTGTTCGACCCGCTTCCGTTACCGCCTTGATTATTATAATTCTTTTGATACCCACCTTGATACCCTTGGTTGTAATTCCGTTGATAACCTCCTTGGTTACCACCTTGATGGTTTTGATATGATAACCCGCTTTGACCTCCTTGATTACCCGATTGGAAATTCGGGTTCATTTGATTTGAAGCGTTATCATATCGGAAGTTGGGGTGATTTCTCAAACCCGGATAGTAAGTGTTGGAGTTCATGTCGTATTGCTTCCTATCTCCATACACTTGATTGACTTCCTCCGTGTAGTTACTCGGCCCCGTTGGACATTGTTCCACTTTATGCCCAATATCACCACACTCCTCACACACATCAAATTGGACCGCGTTAACCTCCTTCTTCTTCATTCGAGCCATCTCCCGCTCTAGAGTAGAAATCCGATCTTTAGAGTCAAGATCGGGAAGCGATCGGGAAACGGGGTGTTTTTTAGCTCTATCGGCCGACTCTTTCTCTTTTGACCGCTTACTCATCCGCTCTAAAAACTCCCAATCATCATCTTCGTGATTGCTCAAGAGAGTCCCATTACTTGTCGACTCGAGACGATTCCATGTTGTATCATCTAAACCCCGTACAAAGCACTTGACCAATTCCCACTTCTCGATTTGATGATGTGGGCATCTCCGCATCATTTCTCTGAATCTAGTGAACGCTTCGTGCAACGGCTCACCCGATAATTGGCGAAAAGACCTAATTTCATCACGAGCATCATCGGTCTTTGCCATAGAATAATATTCATCGAGAAACGCTTGTTGCATCTCTCCCCATGTGCGGATGCTATTGGCCGGGAGGGTAAGGAACCATTACTTCGCTTTGTCTTTCAATGAGAATTGGAATAAACGAAGTTTGACCTCTTCTAACGCAAAGTTGTGCCCCCCAATAGTGCTACAAATAGAAGAAAATTCCGCCAAATGTGTGTACGGCTCATCGTTGGATCTCCCGTTGAAATGGGGAAGTATGTTGATGTAATGAGGTTTACAACCAAACATCCTTCGCTCACAAACGATTGGTGAATCGTTTTCGGTAACAATGGGTCTAAAACGGTCATTCACTCCCCGTGGAGGTTGTTGACGACGATAAGGACCATTCACTTCTTGATCATCATTTCTTCGGTTATCTCTTCTATCGTCTCTTCTCTCATTCCTTCTTTCATCTCGTCGCTCATCTCTTCTCTCGCCCCTTACTTGATTCCCACCTTGATTTCCTCTTTGATTGCCACCTCCCACGAAACGAGGAATCCGATTGGGGTTTCCATTATTATTGTTATTGTAATACCCTTCATTTCGATTACGTTGGTTGTTGTTTCGTGGTTGGCGGTTATTCCCGTAACCGTCATTCCTTCTATTCCCATAACCATACTCTTCATCCCCAATGTAGTTGGCATTTTGATAGCCAAACTCTTCATCTTCATATTCCCTTGCGTTGTAGACATTACCCCTATTGATGTATCCCCAATCTTCATCATCGTTCACTCGATCATCATAATAACCCCCATCATCCGAGTTTTTTGTATGAATGCTTACATGTTCCGGCGAGTGATAACCGGGAACACTATAAGGTTCATCATCGGGGATTGCATTCCTCAAGTCGTCGATATTGAAAAATGGGTCTTCATCCGCGGGATTGCCGCGATCACGATTACCTCTACGATCGGAATTGGCATTTCGATCATCAAGGTTGATAGGTAACGACGCTTGTCGGTGAAGGGTTTGTTGTTGGGGTGTTCGTTGGGTGTTATTGGGATTTTGGTTTCGGAAAGGTGGAGTGGGTGGTCTAGCGCTGGTATTACCACCCGGTTGTTCTTGAGGTATAGGTTGGACATTTTGGGCGGGGTAAAAGGTTCCTCGAGATTGGAATTGGTTTGGATTGAGATTTTGGTTGGGATTGAAGTTTTGATTGGAGTTGTGGTTCGCCATTGAATCGGTTTCAATGGTTGGTGTGAGTGGTGGTGTTTGGTTGGTATGATTAGAAGCAAGAGTTGCTTCTAACCGGCTTGCTAGGTTCCTTCTGGCGAGTCTTTCGATTTCCGGTTCGTAGACTAAAGGTGAAGTCCTCCCGGAGTTCCGCGTATGCATGCACTACCTGTAACCTGCACAAGTAACACACCCCGCGTAACAAAGAAAAAGACAAGTACAAAAAGAAAGCTAAACAAATTAAACAGATAATCACGCAAATTCAAACAATATCCAAACACAAAGCGCACGCACTCCCCGGCAACGGCGCCAAAATTTGATCGGAGTGTCGCGCTCCGGTCAAAGATAATATTTATATGCCCAAATTACCCTTAACAATGTGTTAGTGGTAGTAAGGGGTCGAACCACGAAGAGTATGTGGTTTGTGTATGGATTCGAATGAATTGAAACAATTGTCACAATTTATGAAGCTTGCTAAAGTATTTTTGTGTTTTTGTTTAATTAGAAGATTTGATTTTACTAGATGGTTTGATGAAAAAGGAATAACAACTACTAATTAACAATTGCAAGAAAAATGATTACCAGAACAATAATAATAAAAAGGAATCACACCCGGTTTCGCTAATTATTAATCTAGGATTTCTACAAGTTTTAGCTTCAACTCAAATGCATTCGATTAACGGATTTAGTGTACCGTGACTTAGGTGCTACTAGCTATCAACGCCCCGAAGAACGGACAAAAAGACACTTTGTAATCAACACAAGTAAATCCTAACAACGACAACGTACAATTACATATCACCGTTTCGTAAAGTCATAACTTTTAACATCGTTCGACAATTCACGAATTCGTAACAAATGTAATACTATTGTCAAGAGTTTCAAAAACCAAATACAAATTGTCACTAAGATGAAACAAGAACAAATTGAAACCCTAAAAGTAACAACTACCTACACCGGGGTGAAACCGAGATGATTAGCCGCTCATGGTTGATGCAACTTGATCACCGGATGCTTGGAATGCGGATGGAGTCATCTTGAAGCTTGTAGGATGGAGGAATGATGGAGAATTAGGGTTTATGGAATGATGATGGTGAAGTGGTGAATGGATGAAGAACTAGGGTTATGGATTGATTGTGTGATGATGATGAATTCGGGTTGTTGAGATGATAGATAATTGAATGGTCAGTCAAAGATGAAGAATAATGGCTCCAAGATCAAGTTTCAAACTCAAAACAAGTGTAACCCCCGTTTTTGGTTGGTGAGGAAGTCTTTAAACTCGTCACATCAACAATTCACAACAAAATTCGCGTCGATCATTTTTAGGGACCGTCGCCGACGGCCAAAGGGCCTGTCGCCGACGGTGTGTAGAATCCAAAAAAGGGCCGACGTATTAACTTGCTGCCTACGGATGATTCTGGCGACGGAACATTGTAACAGCCGTCGGCGACGGCCCATATGGGCGTCGGCGACGGTGCCTATATATCTGCTTTTCTGTTTCGTCCAATTCTTGAGTCCGGTTGACCCGTTTCGCATCCCGGTGGTTCCGTTTTCGCTCCGGTGACTCGTAAAGCTCCCGAAAAGCTCCTTAAACTCCGTTAGACCTGCAAAATACATATCTAATCAAGAGTAGGCAATTCGAAACTAAAACTTGTGTAAAAACATCAAATTAAACAATTACAAGCACCGGTTTTCGACCACGTATCAATAATATATTAAACTTGTTCGTTTGTGTTCACTAATGTTAAATTGTGTTTGTTTATATTTGTTCAATTACGTTCATTTGTGTTAGTTTATGTTTGTTCAATCATGTTAATTTATGTTTATTCAAATTTGTTCAGTTAAGTTTTTTTTTGTTTATGTTCGTTTAGGCTTTAAATGAACGAACATAAACGAACACGAACATGCTCGATTTCTTACTGAATGAACACGAACAAAAAAGTGTGTTCGATTATATGTTCGTGTTCGGCTAAAGTTAAATGAACGAACACAAACATGCATGTGTTCGTTCGGTTCATTTACAGACCTATTTATAATGCATAACTTATAAGTTTGTAAGTATTCTTTTATGGGATTAAGATCGAATATACTAAACGTGAAAAGTGAATGAAATTTTTTCCCCATCTACATAAACATACTTTTTAATTGTAAAAAAATTGTATTTTTATTTGCAATTACTCTACTAGTGTACTTATATATATTTTTTTAGATTTTAGGACTAAAATATATGTTTGACTAGGTGGGGAAAAAAATTTCTTTCACTTTTTATGTTTAATACGTTAACACTCATTTGTACAATAACTTTACCCTTCTTTTATGTTCATAAAAAATTAATACCACAGATAAAACTAATGTACTTTATGTTTTTTCTTGTAAATTGTAACTAGGTTTTATTGCTGAGCGCCGCGTTGCGGCGCGACAAAACTAACTCATCGTAAAACTATATACTGTGGCTAAATATTTGGTTGTTATTAAAACTGTGTTGTTTATTGTCTTATTTTTAAGTTGACAAGTGGATTTTTCATACAACAGAGCCGTTAGTAGCAAGCGAGTTAGTAACTCCTGGCGATGGCGACTATTGCGATTTTATTTGACCAGGAATAGGGACTGGTCGACTGGATATTTTAGATGTAAAACTTAGCTAGAAATGTGATTAATTGTAGATGCATCCATCAAAAAATAGTATGTCTAAGCATACATATTGCTGCCCCTAAATGCTACATTGTAGATGCATCCATCAAAAAATAGTATGTCTAAGCATACATATTGCTGCCCCTAACATTCAACCGTTACCTAGGTTTTTTACATGGCTGATGCATCCATCAAAAAATAGTATGTCTAAGCATACATAATACTGCCCCTAACATTTAACTGTTACCTAAGTTTTTTACATGGCTGATGTGTTATGATGCTTGTATATGCATCCTGTAGTTAGCAAGTAGTTGGCATCATTTGTACAAAAGAAATGACTTGATTATCCCCCACCCGTTGTTTCAGGTGGACAAAACGAATGGCTGTTGTTAACCAGATTCTAGTCTGTGAGAGCGCCTTTGCCATGCTTTTTGGGTGGCTGATTCGAGTCTGCGTATGAAAAGGTAAAAAACCTATAAATGCAACTCTGATAAAAATGTCTGTAATAGAGGTTGCAAATGTGATCAAAAGAGATAAAATGTGAAACTATACCTAACTACCCTTTTAGTCAACTAATAGTTGTTTTTACTGATCCGGACTAATTTCCATGCATTCAGTTGCTAGCAGTTATGTTTTTATCAGTAATTCTATTGTGTGTGTAGGTTTTTCGTTTGAGTAAGCTTACCGTGGAATTCTAGTTGTCGCTTGGCTGTAGTTCCACTGTTTGGTTTCTGGGCTGGCGTGGTTGGATGAGGAGTTTGTATCGTCCCAGTGAGACTGGAGGAAACTTGTTCAGTACTGTTGGCTACTGGAAATGAAACTTTGTTAACAATGCATTTCATTGCGTGCGTCTTTTTGTCATGTTGTAGCTCGATTCCCATGTATGCTTGTTTGCCTATAATGGAGTGCAAGGTTTCAACTGGGTTTTCTTTTGCAGTTAGTTCTTCGCATGTCATTCCTAATAGTTGCCTGCCTGCACGGTCGAAAATGACTGCCTGGATTCCTCCGGTGTAGTCAGTTACTGTAGTGATGATTTTGTACCTGTATACATGTGCGTTAGTGTATTTAATGTTTGTTTAGGTCAAAGATTTAAATGTTGTGTCACCTACATGGTATTGGCTTTTTTTAGCATGCCATCTTTTGTACAGAACCATTCAGTGTCAGCTGGTAGTACTGATTGATTACATTTTGGACATGCTGTGTAATACCAATCCTTGGTCGCTTCAATTTCTGTGACTGCGGCCTTGATGGTGTATGTCTTCCCCTACAATTGAACTCAGTTTAGTGATTGCCTAGATAAATTGTTGTTTGTAAATAATTTTCATACTGTTATTTCAGTTGGTTGTAGTTGTAGTAAATCGGATATGGGTACGTCATTGTCAGGTACACTTTGCGATGTTGGATGATGCGGTTCTTGTTTTTGCCACCTGCGTTTAAAAGCAATGTTAATATGGTAAAGATTTTTGTAGTTATGAAGTTGTTATTTATTAATATTACATTTCTTTCAACAGCACAGCCTCCACATGTTGCGGGTTAAGGTAGACGTATGTTGCGTTAGTTGATTGTAATTGAAGACCTGTTTCAATCATAACAGTTCATATTAATATACTATTTTGGCATTTCGTCCGATTGGTATTTGTTTATTCTCCTTCTTTTATAGGTCAGTTTGACTTGTTTTTTTTTTTTATGAGACTATTACCAGTTTGGCAAGCTACATTTTTTGTTACTTATAGCTCAGACGGATCAAATAAACTGTTGTATGTGAAAGAACATGTGTTAGGGTGGTTTAAGATGACACGAAAACATTACCGTATTTGTTTTTTTTAACCTGCAAGCTGGTGAACGCTACAATTGCAGGTGAGGTAGCCATTTCGATACTTCTTCTGTTGAATCGGTGCGAAGACGTTGCTATCTGTTTCCACAGAGCGATAGTCATGTCTTGATTACTGTTTTAGTCAAGCAAATCAGAAGCAAGTTAACTGTAAGCATTAGCCTAAGGTAGGAAATCAGTCTAGTGAGTTCATGAAAAGTTTGAACTAAGAATCTTTGGAGTTTTGAATCTTAACTAACCGTTTTAAACATTATAATAGCGGTACATTACAATTGAGTTTGTACAGATATGTTTAAAACTCAGAAAGCTGAGTTTTGTACTTGTAGGCAGGATACGGGTAGAATTGGTCATGTAAAGTAATATAAAGTGAATAATACTAAATCCTTAAAATAAACAATAGGCCCTTCTAAATTTGCTTTCAACAGTTTAATTTTTTGTTTACCTTTTTCAAAATAGTGATCAATTATACGAAAGATTTAACATCAGGCTTTTTTTTGTTGTGAAACAGGCGTATGTACTTTATTTTTAACTATGATTTCTATTTTTACATGTACTTTATTCTTAACCGTGTTTTCTATTTACCTGCTATCTCGAAGCGTAAGCACAACAAACGGTCTGTCAGCTTTGCTTGTCTTGTCTTCGATCTTGAGGTAGACTCCGATGAAGTCTGTAAAAAAGTGTTTAACCATGCGTAAAACATTATTTTTGAAAGTGTTTTGAGTTAAATAATAATCATACCTACGATACCCTTCTCTTTTTGGGCTTCAAGTTCCATTTTTCTCCTGCTTGCAAACTCAAAGTATTGAGTCGGTAATTCTTCGGTATCAGCTATAGGTGTGATGACAGATGCCGTTCCTAGCCTAATCATTGCAGGGTGGGTGATCACTGCGGTAAAGTCATCAACCTTTACGCAAGCATAACACTTTATTTCATAGCATCCTTGTATCTGCAGCCTTGATCGTACATTTGTGCAGTCATTATCCTTCGTTACCACTTGAATTCCAAGGCCCTGTTTCATGTATTGTGATTAGCAAAAAAAAAAATATACTGATTAACATGTATGCGATGTTGTTGATATTGATTTGTTTTGGTTAAGTAATTGTTACCTCCTGATCTACGAGTAAGAAGTGCAGTTCATTATCTCTGTAGTCTGGCACCCATGAGCGTAGCACTCTGACATGGATTGCTGGTGCAGCTTTTGATGGCCTTAGTTCAACGACTCCGGGGTGTTCCATAATGAGACACCTGCATCATAAATTGAAGTATACAAATTGTGTTAAGTAATAATAAACATGTTTGTTAAGTATATTAGATATGGGACTATTACATGCACACTGATATAAAGGAATAATGAGGAAATGTGGACCTGGGTGTTGTCAATTTCAGCCAAGAAATCTTTATAAACCATGTTTAATGTTGTATCTATAGAACTATTATTTTCATTTGTTATTAAAACTTTCAATGAATATGGAGATGTAGCTCTTGATAGAGCTACATACAATTGACCATGACCGAAAACTGGACCAGGCAAGTACAAGCCTACTTTTTTTAGTGATTGACCTTGACTTTTATTAATCGTCATTGCATAACAAACTTTAACGGGAAACTGACGTCAGGTAAACACAAATGGAAGATCTTTTGAGTCATTAACAAAACGAATTCTTGGTATATATACTCTATGACCGATTGAGGTTCCTGTTATAATTCTAGCTTCAAACCAGCAATTAATGTTTTCCAAAGATATGTTTTTCCTGTCCCACCATGGCCATATACAAAGAGTAGAATTTGTGAAGAAGAGGCTATAGAACGCATGACCAAGTCGTAAATGTGCAACTGTTCACGATGGAGTCCTGAATGAAGTAAAGTGTGTTCCTCTTGTAACGCACGTCTATCATAGTTCTTTTCTTCGAACAGAAGGCTGTTTTCCAATGCTGAAATAACAGTAGGATCCAATGATGGGAGGCCGAAATCAGTGAGTGATTTCGAGCTAGAATTCGAGTTTAGTAAGACTTGCATTTCAAATAGCACATATTGTTGAAGGTCATCAGTGTTCACAAAAGACGAAGAAGTGGAATTGCTTTGTTGTAGACGGTAGCTTATGTCGTCTGACATGCATCTCCAGTTTTGCTCCCACAATTTCGCAGGATTTGAGACATCACGGTACAACAACAAATACATGAAAAGAGATCTAAGTTCAGGACCAGATGCCCACTCGGCAGCTTCGCTGATAGTAGTTTCCCATTCTTTGTCATCGCCAATAAGACCTAACTTCTCACATGCTTCTCGATATGTTGGCATGACAGTACCAGACACCTTACGAATATCTTCAAACGAACAACATCCAGTCTGATAAGTGAGTAAAATCCTTAGGTAGAAAAGTTCTCCGCATGAAGGATGCACGTACGCAAGCCTTCCTACTGTAGGAGTGCGTTTAGATTTGCGTGCGACCCATGTCTTTTTTGTAAGATCCCACCTAAACTTTGTCAAGTAATCTATGTAACGAAGGTTTAATCCTACAGTTGACGATGGGCTTCCAGTCAACATTTCGCAAGTATTACTTGAAAGCCATTCTGTCAATGTAGTTTTACCTGTGTTGGGGTTATTGTAACAACTCTCATTAAAATTTAAATAATTAGGATGGTAATTAGCTATTAAGAAAACCCTAATTGAGATACCCAAGTAATTCTGCACTAACCCTAGAATTTCCAGAACAATCAGAATCAGGATCAGGGGCCCTAAAACTCAGGGGGGCAAAACCCTAATAACGATTATCTTCATAACTCATTATAAAATTCGAAATTTATAAAACCATTGACACAGCAAGCCTACCTGCACGAAGGGCTACCCTATGAAAATAGGGTGGTCACTCGCGTAGCGCGACGGCTAAGGGGAGTACCCCTCGCGCTACGCGACGGTGTCAAAAATTCAGTATAAATAGCAGGGGTTGGGACTTGAATTTTGGCACTTGAACGACGAAAATCGGAGTTACATAGGTCGAGTTATAAGCAAAACAGTCCAACACACACACACACAATTATCGAATCGCTGCCGCAGAACAGGGTAATTAGTCGATCGCTATTACGATTCAGTTTCCGGGATCAATATACCCAAAGAATGTCTAAGTGCCGCCCACATTGGGCTATGCTTTATCGTTGTCGATAACTCGATAATGAGCCGAAGCATTGCACTTTGTCGTTGTCGATAATTCGATATACGAGTTGAAGTACTATACTTTATCGTTTGTCATTTTGATAAATGAGCCGAAGTATTGCACTTGGACATTCATTGTCAAAATTGATCTCGGAGAATTATCATAATCGTTGTATTGATCACTAATCCTGTTTTGTGTTGCTTTATTGTGAAATTAGGTTAACAGGGATTAAATCTAAATTCTATCAACACTAAATCTGCAATGTGAGTTATTCTCTTTTTATAAATTCTTTTATCACAGTTTGTGATTGTTTACAATACTCCAAATTCATTTTCCAAGATTATAATACCAGTGATTAAGTTGATGTAATCACCAAATTGCAGCCAGTATGTGGGGTATTGTGCACAATATTACAGTTTAAATCATTCTAGGTGGGCGTACCTAATTTAATTGATTTACGTCATTCATTGGGGCAGCCAATGGTGATATGACCACTGTCACAGATTCGGTCGAGTGACAAATACTGTGGGTAATTGGTTGATATCAGAAACATGTGTAAAAGATCTTAACACTGTGAATAATCTTAAAATGTGTCGTTTTCATTAACTAGAATAATTCACTCAGTATTTCCCCGCTGATAAAATCTTTTTCAAACATGTTTCAGGTGATCTGCTGTAATTCAGGAAAAATGCAGGGGAAGCATTTCAAGCTTAAGATAGTGGCTCGATATAAAATAAAGAAATGTGTTTTATTACTAAAAACTTATATTGTAAATTACCCGGGGTTTTAACCCGAATTGTAAAATAAAAATAATCGGGAAAAATTTTAACTTAGCCGATCCTGTGAAATAAATTTTCCGCTGCTAAACTCACAATAAACAGATTACCGCAAACTTTCTGTTCCGCGGGTCCTGAAACGGGTCAAACCGGGTCAGGGACCGTGACAGAAATAAGGTGGTATCAGAGCCACTAAGTTAAGCTAATTAAGTATTTAAACGATACTTAATTTTTCCTGATTACTATATGTGATTATGTGTTTATATGCTTCTAACTGATTATTTGTTAGTTACAGTATGGATAAACAGAAGTTGCAAGATATCTATCTTAAATTAAATAAATCAATTTACGAAGAGGGTAGTTCTTCTAAAACTAAAATTTCAAAACTCCCTACGATTCCTGAGGAAGGAATATTTGTGCAAAAAGCGAATTACGAAAATCCGCTTTCTCCTAGAAAAAGGAGGATGATTATTAAGAAAAGTAAGGAGCAAATCAGGGAAAGGAAAATTAAAAAGGAAACCCTGGAATTACTTAAGAAATCCCCTTGGGAGGATAAACTTGATGAAAAATGGGCTAATTTATATATGTTAGCTACTGTAGCAGAAAATGCGAATCTTTAAAAAGTATCTTGAATACAGTACTATTAATTCTCAGTAAGTAGATACATAAAACTGAGTGTTTCCTGTATTTGTACAAATAAGTATGCAATAAAACTTCTGTGTTTATTTGGTAAACTTTGTTCCAAAGTTTTAACTTGATATTTTGTGCATTTTGCATATATGCTACACAGCATGAACGAGATCTCTGAAGCTTTTCAGAACCTCAATCTGTACCCAGTAAATATTGAAGTTTCTCATGAATTTACGGGATACGTTGCTGATGTGGATGAACCTGTAGAACTCCCTACTCCACCAGTACCCAAACCAAAAAGAAGGCCAAAGAAAAATTATGTATGGGGAAGCCGTATACGTAAGAGAAGGACAGTTACAAAAACCCCTAAAACTAGTAAATCCTTAGACAAAGAAAAAGCAATTATAATTCAGGAAAACCCTAATCCACAGGAACAGGAAACTGAAGTTAATGAGGTTAAGCAAATGGAGGAGCAGTTTGAGCAGTACTCTCAGGAAATAGCAATAGAAATAGGAAAAGATTCTAACCCAACTCAGGTAGAAGTCGGAGAGAGTTCTAATCAAACCAGGAAAGTTACTTTTCAGGATCAAATAGATATTTTACTAGAAAAGTGTGAAACTATGCAACCTATCAACTCAGGTATCTTTACCTATCCTGTTGAAAACCCAATACCGATGAACCTTACACCAACAATCACTGAACCAATAGTCCATGACCAACCTATAGAACCAGAAGAATGGTGGACTAACGATTGGCAATTCCAAAACATTGTCAACAGTCCTTACTCGTTTCTTCCACAATTCGACCCAGAACCCCTACCTAATCCACCGATGAGCAATGAAAACCTGGCTGAACTTCGCCACTTTGGTGAAGAGTTAATGGATGCAAGGAATAGAATTAGGGAAATAGGGGGACAGATTGCCTGGAAATACGACGAAAGGGAATTCCGTTTCTGAGATGACGAATAGGAAGAGTGGTGAAATGATCCTTGTATAATAGTAAAAGTAAATAGTGAAACCAGTTGTAACATAACAAATAAAACATTGTAAAATATCGGGTGTATTGATGCATACTATACTGATATGAAATGCAATCGAGAAATCGATAATTTTGGCTTTATATGTTATAATTTGTTTAAATGATTTATTATTAATTGCTAATTGTTCATAATAACTTATCATCAGATGGCAAATAACGATAACGAACCAATAAATGAAGTTAATCACTCGGAGCAACAACCAGAAGATCAATATATGACTAAACAAGATATTGAAAATATGGTTGCCCAAGGAATAGCCAACGCAATTCCAATGTTCGTTGCTGCTATGAAAAATCCAAGTAATCCGCAACATATTGTACCTAGCAAACATACTACTGAAGATAATTTCAGTAATAGCATCAACAGGGGCAATGACCATATAAATCATGACAATGAATCTCAGCACACCCAGCGCCCTAAGAAGCGAAAGTCTGCAACGCCTGGTTGCACTTTTAAAGAATTCCTTGCTTGTAAACCCGCTGAATTTGCAGGCAACGAAGGAGCAACTGCAACGCTGCGATGGTTGGAGAAAACCGAAGCAGTAATTGCAATAAGTAAATGTGCTGAAGAAGATCAAGTCATGTATGCCTCAAACTTATTTAAAGAAGGAGCACTAGAATGGTGGAACACAGTACTACAAGCAAAAGGCAGACGGGTAGCATATGCTATGACTTGGGACGAATTTAAAAGTCTTGTCGAAAGAAAATTTTGTCCTGAATATGAGAAAGAACAAATGGCAAATAAGTTCCTCAATCATCGAATGACCGGGGTAGATTGTCGTGGTTATACTTCGACATTCTTCGAATATGCGAGAGTGGTACCTAATCTGGCTTCGCCAGAACCAGTACTCATTTCTCGATATATTTGGGGATTAATTAGTGAAATTCGCAATATCGTTAAGGCTGCGAGACCTCGCACTATTGACGATGCAGTCGAATTAGCTAACACCTTAACTGATGAGCTGATACGCACACGAGATGAAGATAGAAAGAAAGAATTAGCTCAGAAAATTACCCAAGGATTCAGGATGGGTAATAGTAATAATTTCAAGAAAAGAGGGACAGGGCGATCTGCAACTTTGCCATTCTGCAAAGTTTGCCGTAAGAACCATTTTGGAAAATGCAACAGAATTTGCAATTATTGCAAAACAGCAGGACATAGTGAAGAAAACTGTAAGAAGAAAACTGTAACTTGTTTTCAGTGTGGAGAAACGGGACATTACAAAACCGAATGTCCTAAACTGAACAAAGTCACTGATAACAAACCTAAAGCAGCTGAAGGAGCTACTAAGAAGAATGTTAGAGCATTTCAGCTAACTACTCAAGAAGCAGAACTCATTCCGGATGTGATCGCCGGTACGTTTTTAGTTCACAACGTTTATGCAAAAGTATTATTTGACTCTGGTGCAAACCAAAGTTTTATCAATACTTCGTTTTGTCAAGCTCTTAAGTTACCAATAACTACCGTTAGGCAGATTTTTACAGTCGAAACTGCAGATGGGAATTCAGTCAAAATTAATCAGGTTTTGCAAAAAGTAGAAATAGAACTTTCAGGTCATAAGTTTATTGCAAACCTATTACCTATGAAATTAGCTGAGTTTGATGTTGTGTTAGGAATGGATTGGTTAATAGCCAACCATGCTCAAATCATATGTGATAGAAATTCTATAGAAATTCAAGCACCTACTGGAGAGGTAATTAAGATTTCAGGAAATAAACCTAGGAAGCCATTAAAGTTCATATCAGTAATGAAAGTTGCTAATTATGAACGAAACCAAGGAATAGTATATATGATTTCCGTAATCATTTGTACTAAAGGCAAAGAACTCAAGGAAATTCCTGTAGTCTCAGAATACCCAGAGGTATTTCCAGAAGATTTACCCGGGTTACCACCAGACAGAGAAGTAGAATTTAGAATTCATCTAATTCCAGGAACTACACCGATAGCCAAGGCACCTTATCGATTAGCTCCTACCGAAATGCTAGAATTGAAAAAGCAATTAGATGAATTACTAAGCAAAGGATTTATACAACCTAGTTCATCCCCTTGGGGTGCACCAGTGTTGTTTGTGAAAAAGAAAGATGGATCAATGAGAATGTGTATTGATTATAGAGAATTGAATAAAGTTACAATTAAGAATCGATACCCATTACCTAGGATTGATGATCTTTTCGATCAATTGCAAGGAGCTAGGTATTTCTCTAAAATAGATTTAAGATCCGGATACCATCAATTGAAAGTTCAAGAAGAAGACATACCTAAAACTGCTTTCAGAACTAGGTATGGTCATTATGAGTTTACAGTCATGCCCTTTGGATTAACCAATGCCCCAGCTGCATTCATGGACATGATGAACAGAATCTGTAAACCATATTTGGATAAATTTGTGATCGTATTCATCGACGATATACTTATTTACTCCAAAAGTCAAGACGAGCATTGTCAGCATTTGCATGCACTCTTAACTTTGTTAAGAAAAGAAAAGCTGTATGCTAAATTCTCAAAGTGTGAATTTTGGTTACAAGAAGTACAATTCTTAGGCCACATGGTGAATCACGAAGGTATTCACGTAGATCCTGCTAAGATCGAAGCCATTATTAACTGGAAGGTTCCACAAACTGCAATGGAAATTAGAAGTTTTATAGGTTTAGCCGGTTATTATAGACGGTTTATTAAGGATTTTTCCAAAATAGTTGTCCCATTAACTAAGCTAACCTGTAAAGCTACTAAGTTTGAGTGGGGTCCAAAACAAGAAGAAGCTTTTAGAATCTTAAAGCAGAAATTAACCAATGCGCCAATTTTAGCCTTACCAGAAGGAACGGAAGGTTTTGAAGTATACTGTGATGCTTCAAAATTAGGATACGGATGTGTATTGATGCAACGCAAGAAGGTAATTGCGTATGCCTCCAGACAATTGAAAAAGCACGAAGAAAACTATACGACTCATGATTTAGAACTAGGAGCCATAATTTTTGCCCTTAAGATTTGGAGACATTATCTGTATGGAAGTAAGTTTACTATTTATACAGATCATAAAAGTTTAAGATATATATTCGGGCAAAAAGAGTTAAACATGAGACAAAGGAGATGGATGGAAGTCCTGAGTGATTTCGACTGTGATATTCAATATCACGAAGGAAAGGCCAACGTAGTAGCAGATGCCTTAAGTCGTAAATTCCATGAAAAGCAAAAGCGAGTCCGTGCTCTTAGAATAAATCTACAAGTAGATTTACGGGAACAAGTGAAAGAAATCCAGAAAACAGCAATCAATGACGAAGACGAAGGAATGAAAGGTTACCTAAAGGAATTAGAACAAGGAAATGATGGAATTTGGAAATTTCACCAAAGTAGAATTTGGGTACCTAAACAAGGAAATTTAAGATCGAAAATCTTAGAAGAAGCTCATAAATCTAGGTATACTGTACACCCAGGAAACAATAAGATGTACCAAGATTTAAAGAAGAATTTCTGGTGGATAGGAATGAAAAAGGATATAGCTGAATACGTATCTAAGTGTTTAACTTGTTCACAAGTTAAAGCCGAACACCAGAAACCCTCAGGTTTACTACAACAGTTAGAAATGCCTGTATGGAAATGGGAACTTATAACAATGGATTTTGTTACTAAGTTACCCAGAACCAGAAAAGGTAATGATGCAATTTGGGTAATCGTGGATCGATTAACCAAATCAGCTCATTTTCTACCAATAAAAGAAACTTTTAGCATGGAAAGGTTAGCCAAGCTATATGTGGATGAAATAGTATCCTTACATGGAGTCCCGCTCTCCATTGTATCGGATAGAGATAGTCGTTTTACCTCCCGATTTTGGACAAGTTTCCAAGAATCAATGGGAACCCGACTCAACCTGAGTACTGCATATCATCCACAGACCGACGGGCAAAGTGAAAGGACAATCCAAACTCTGGAAGACATGCTTCGAGCATGTGTAATTGACTTTGGAGGTAATTGGGATAACCATTTACCATTAATTGGATTCTCCTATAACAATAGTTATCATTCAAGTATTGAAGCCGCTCCATTCGAAGCACTATATGGACGTAAGTGCAGAACTCCAGTATGTTGGGCAGAAATCGGAGAAAGTCAATTATCAGGTCCAGAAATTGTACAAGAAACTACTGACAAGATAACTCAGATTAAGGAAAGACTAAAAACAGCAAGAGATCGCCAGAAAAGCTATGCCGACAATCGTCGCAAACCACTTGAATTCCAAATAGGAGACAAAGTACTTCTAAAAGTATCTCCTTGGAAAGGTGTGGTAAGATTCGGTAAGAAAGGAAAACTGAGTCCCCGATATGTTGGACCATTCCCAGTGATTCAACGAATCGGACCAGTTGCTTATCGCTTACAACTACCAGAAGAACTAGCTGGAGTACATGATGTATTTCATGTATCCAATCTTAAGAAATGTTTATCAGACGAATCCCTGGTAGTACCTCTTCAAGATATAGAGGTGAACGAAAAATTAAAGTTTATAGAGAAACCACTACAGATTGAAGATAGAAAAGTCAAGTTTCTCAAACACAAACGACTGGTATTGGTCAAAGTCAAATGGAATTCAAAAAGAGGACCAGAATACACTTGGGAGCTGGAATCAGAAATGAAGCACAAGTATCCTCATCTATTCCAGTGAATCTCGAGGACGAGATTTTTCCTAAGGTGGGGAGGATGTAACAACTCTCATTAAAATTTAAATAATTAGGATGGTAATTAGCTATTAAGAAAACCCTAATTGAGATACCCAAGTAATTCTGCACTAACCCTAGAATTTCCAGAACAATCAGAATCAGGATCAGGGGCCCTAAAACTCAGGGGGGGCAAAACCCTAATAACGATTATCTTCATAACTCATTATAAAATTCGAAATTTATAAAACCATTGACACAGCAAGCCTACCTGCACGAAGGGCTACCCTATGAAAATAGGGTGGTCACTCGCGTAGCGCGACGGCTAAGGGGGGTACCCCTCGCGCTACGCGACGGTGTCAAAAATTCAGTATAAATAGCAGGGGTTGGGACTTGAATTTTGGCACTTGAACGACGAAAATCGGAGTTACATAGGTCGAGTTATAAGCAAAACAGTCCAACACACACACACACAATTATCGAATCGCTGCCGCAGAACAGGGTAATTAGTCGATCGCTATTACGATTCAGTTTCCGGGATCAATATACCCAAAGAATGTCTAAGTGCCGCCCACATTGGGCTATGCTTTATCGTTGTCGATAACTCGATAATGAGCCGAAGCATTGCACTTTGTCGTTGTCGATAATTCGATATACGAGTTGAAGTACTATACTTTATCGTTTGTCATTTTGATAAATGAGCCGAAGTATTGCACTTGGACATTCATTGTCAAAATTGATCTCGGAGAATTATCATAATCGTTGTATTGATCACTAATCCTGTTTTGTGTTGCTTTATTGTGAAATTAGGTTAACAGGGATTAAATCTAAATTCTATCAACACTAAATCTGCAATGTGAGTTATTCTCTTTTTATAAATTCTTTTATCACAGTTTGTGATTGTTTACAATACTCCAAATTCATTTTCCAAGATTATAATACCAGTGATTAAGTTGATGTAATCACCAAATTGCAGCCAGTATGTGGGGTATTGTGCACAATATTACAGTTTAAATCATTCTAGGTGGGCGTACCTAATTTAATTGATTTACGTCATTCATTGGGGCAGCCAATGGTGATATGACCACTGTCACAGATTCGGTCGAGTGACAAATACTGTGGGTAATTGGTTGATATCAGAAACATGTGTAAAAGATCTTAACACTGTGAATAATCTTAAAATGTGTCGTTTTCATTAACTAGAATAATTCACTCAGTATTTCCCCGCTGATAAAATCTTTTTCAAACATGTTTCAGGTGATCTGCTGTAATTCAGGAAAAATGCAGGGGAAGCATTTCAAGCTTAAGATAGTGGCTCGATATAAAATAAAGAAATGTGTTTTATTACTAAAAACTTATATTGTAAATTACCCGGGGTTTTAACCCGAATTGTAAAATAAAAATAATCGGGAAAAATTTTAACTTAGCCGATCCTGTGAAATAAATTTTCCGCTGCTAAACTCACAATAAACAGATTACCGCAAACTTTCTGTTCCGCGGGTCCTGAAACGGGTCAAACCGGGTCAGGGACCGTGACAGTTATTCGTGATATCATTCAAACGTTGGGATTGCTTGAATGTCAAATTCTGTTTACCTTCTAAATGAACTGCCAAAACTTGAACTGGCGGACTTCTGTGATGTATCAGGAATGCTAGTATTCTCCATGTAGCTTCATGCGGGCAAATGAATCGAGCATCCATGAAATTCTGTATTTCATCTACTACCGGTTCTTCATTCGGAACTTCAGATGATGACACATCTCTGTCAAAAGCTAATGCGAAGCGGATTCGATCAGCTCCTTTTGCTATGTACTTGAACAAATACTTGATAAGCATACTCCAACCGCAGTACTCAACATTAATATGAGCATCGAAGTGTAGGAGCAAATCTCGATTATACGGCACAACAAAGCCATTGTCAAGGGGAATACCATTTTTCAAGAAAGGTTCACAGTTGGAAGCCCTCATATAATGAACATAGCCAGCAGAGTCGAAGCGAGTGACGCTTTCATATGGCTTTGGAAAGTTCTTTGTGCACTCGCCATCTTTCATACATGGTGAAGTCATCCTAGCTATACCACATGGACCATGCAGCATAGATTCAGCGACAATTCTATAAAGCGCCGGATCAGTATGACGGTCTGGAAGTTCAGCAGATATATAACGGTTAACATCTTCAGGAGTGTGCACAGTGTATGCATCTGTAACCCAAAGCAATGTATGACAATGGGGAAGGCCTCTCTTTTGAAACTCGATGGTGTAAAGATCTAAAAAGAATAGTATCAATAATAAGGAACATAATAAGAACTTGAAATTGTATAACGGATTGGAAGATGCTTAAAACGAATGCATACCAGCAGTTACATCTCCAAATGGTTTAGCATTCTTCAAGTATTTAAGGAAAGATCGAACCTTCATCTGGAAAACTCTAGCAATTATGTCTGGCCTGTCCTGAGCGGTGGATGCACCAACACGGTGGATTTCTCTAGTTATTTCTGGCCAGCGTGCATTACAGGTAAATGTGATGAAATATTGTGGATTTCCATACACTCGGCATATTGCAAGTGCATCTTGGTAATGCTTGTACATATACCTGGGGCCTCCGGTGAATGACGCTGGCAGGACAACACGCTTACCAACATTTCGTGCATCAACATCACCTCGAGATATTGCATCTTGGACTCCGTCTAAGAACTCACACCGAAATTCATTCTGGTTTGTCCTTATATATTGCAAACGACAGTGTTCCACGCACACGTAAGCGTCGACCAAATACTGTTGGAAAAGCCTACCAGACCTCAACAAATGCGTGTACGTATCTTTTCGATCATGTATTTGATAACTGTAATACATGATCGGAGTTAAGTTACGCTCTTCAACTGGTGAAGCATCATCATCAGTTGTTGCCACCTGAAGCATGTGTAACTCAGGTGACCAACCTTGTTCACCTGCTGGAAACAAAATTGGGTATTGTAGAGGCATATATGATGAATGCAACTTACTAACCCTATGTGGCATGTTATCTTTACTCTTTATAATGACATCGTAGTCTTCGCCACCCATGTTACCTTCACGTATAACTGCACCCAGGGTATGAGGAGCAGGAACATCATATCGACGATCCACCACACGACTAAACAACTTTATTACAAAGTTTGGGACGGGAGACTGCAAGCAAATCTCCCTAGCTGATTTTAACAACCGTACATAAGCGTTAACTTCAGAAAGCATATGACTCAAAGCGTTAACAACTTCAGGATTAAGTTGCCCGCTTTCGTTATTACGGAAAAACCGCAAACGGTTTTCAACTTCATTTTCACTATCAAATATGTACATCTGCAGGAATCGAGGTTTATCACCAGGAGGTGGACACAAAGAGCCAAGCCAATGTGAGACCTGACCTGCAACTTTGAATATATACGGACCACCTCCAACATTAATATCTTCATCGATCGTTGCACCAAATGAAGTCATAGAGAACATAGCATTGTAAGCACGTATGTTTAGCATGAAGTCTGAATTTGTATAATACAGCTTTAGTAAGTCAGGAGGTTGAACCGGGTATGGAAGCACAACTCTTCCAGCCTTGCAACACTTGTTGTATTTAGGACCAAGATTTACTGGAGCTGAAACCAACCTTTCGTCATACCAAAACAACGCCTGACAATGCTCGCAAACTTCTGTACAACACCCGAGATCCAGATACTCAACCGGTGTTGAATGATCCAACTGTTGTACAGAAATAGGCTCGGACACATCCCAATCACTGTGAATAGTTCTTTGAACCCTAGAACGCGCAATGGCTGCACGAAGCGCAGTCTGCCTGTGGGTGGCACTTCCGGTAGGAAAGGAAACATTGGAAGAAGAAGGAACATCGTCGACACAGGAGGCACGGCGCCTCCGTTTCAAATGCGGGTGCTAAAAGGGGAAACAAAAGTCATGATGTAACGTAGTAATAGCACAGCTAAGAAACCCAGCATTGAAAATTTAAATTGTTCTCGCAACTATAACTATTTTTTTTCACGTTAAACGCCACACGTCTCAAAAGGTTACATGAACTGCACAGCCCATATGAGTTTTGTGACCGACTGAAGTTTTTGAAATTCAGCCCACAAACTGCTCAAGTATCAGAAACGGTTCGAATTGACAAAAATGTTTAAACTGAACTTTTACAAGTAACCTAGATAGACCAATTGAACTTTAGAAAATGCAAGCCACAGGGTGATCAAGAATCAGAATACGGGACAAATTAACAGAAATATTAAAACTAAAAACGGGTCAGAAAAGACGTCTTCCAGCCTGGGTATAGCAACTACATATAATTCAATCAACAAACTAAAAACCACTTATAGCAATGACAGAGCATAGTTGGTTGGTTGCTGGAGATCATAACAAAGTTACATGATACGTAAAGCTAATATGAAAAGGGAGTCAATTTGTTAACTGTAAACTAATGTAAGTAGCTAAACAGAGTTTTATTCTGCCGTTTAAAAAAAGGCTAAACAGAGAATACTAAAATATTTACAAACAAAGATCATACTGGCTTACAGAAAAAATTAAAAAAAAGGCATGTTCGGTCTAATCATAAACGAAGAAGATTCATGAAAAAAAAAACTGTCTAATAAATGAAGAAGCATACGCCATCCTCCTAAAGACAGGTAGACAGGCTATAAAAGGGGAAAATATGGAGAAAAACTCACAAAACCGACTCGAAGTCAAGCCTTCAAGATAGTTTTATATCGCTTCAACCACTTGAACAACAGATCTCATAATAAAAACTTGTTTTAATACCTTACCAGTTTTAGTTTAAACATAAGTGCGTCGTTAGTTTTTTAATTAACAAACATAAATTCTTCAATAAAATTCAAACCAAAATATATAATTTAAAAGTAATAACAATATTAAATTATCTAGTAGACTATTCATCATGGTTACTATTAAAGATTAAATAAATTAATACGTATAAATCTAGTGGAAATTCTTCACTCAATACACATAGAATTCAGTATCGGTTTGGTCCGTTACAATATCAGCATTTGGAATAACAACAAAAAGAGAGAAAAAAAATTGTCATAGGTTTGAAAGGATATCAACACATGTTTTACATCAATAAAAACACCATAAAAATGAATAAAGGGATGATATGCACAAAAGGATATAACCCAAAAAGATATCAACATATGTTTTACATTGACTGAAAACCATAAGCGTGAATACCGATACTGGTTCCCATAATACCCGATTCTGGTACCAGTATTAGTTTGGTTCATCACAGCACATGTACGGTATCGGCACTCATTATAACTTTAAACAGGTGAAAGGATATTTTATTTAAAGCTAAAGGGGTAAAGTTCAAATTTGAAATAAGATATCTCAAGAAAACCACCAGAAAGGCGGCATAGTTGAGTTTTAGGTGGTACGTTACGGTTCGGTACCGGTACGGTACCAGTATTTGAGGGTAAAAACTGGTGAATACCGGCGTCGAACCGGTACCGAAAATACACCCGGTTTGGTAAATTTGTAGTTGGTTTGATATTGACTTTGGTATTGATATTGAATTAGTATTCCCACTTGATAATGAATGTGGAGTTTAAATGCGTGGTTCATCTTTATCATCTGATGGTGAATGCATTCATTTGGTGTAGATTTGTTGTAAACCAAATGAGTCTTCTGCTGTCTCATAACAATCTAACATTGTCTCAAAGCAGGAATCTTTATAACTTTATTAATGTCTGAATCTTGGTTTTTTTTTTGTTTGTAACAATATCATCAATGTTCGTGTCAAAACGGGTTCGGGTTTAATTTTTAGAGTATTGTTAAGTGTTTCCAGTTTGTAGAAGATATATTTTTTAAAAGCGACCCGTTATGACCCGAACCCGTCTTGACCCAAATCCGTTATGACCCGAAGCGAAATAACCCTTCTTTTGAGTCGACCTGTTTTGAACCGAACCCGTATTGACCAGGTATGCCGCCCGACCTGGCCCGCCCATACACTTCTAATCAATTAAATTGCAGGTCTGTGTGTACTACTATTCACATGAAAAAGTTGTTGTAAGAATCAATTAAACTGATGGTCTGCTGTTAAAATTGAGAAAAAGATGTTAAATTGCAGGTCTGAAAGGAACAGAAGCGCCTGTTGGGCTACTGTTATGTTTGTTAATTAAAAAAACGCATAGGTACTTTGTTGCTATTCGCCATTAACAACTTTGTGGGCAATGTATCAAACAGAACTTAAGATTGCCACAAAAGTTCATATTTTAGACTAATAGTTAGATCAAAAACTATTTCAAAAACTTTGTGGACAGAAAAGTGCAGACAACTCACTATACACTATGAAGGTACAACATCTCAAATATACCAGTAAACCAATTAGTCTTCTTTGTACTTCCACAATCAGTCAAAACGTTCTGGTAGTTTCTTTTCTATTTTTCTTAACTTTCTTTATTGACTACATGTATTTGAGAATACCTCAGGTCCTTGGCACGTTTTTGTTAAGTCACGTGGAGCGTCGTTTAAGAAAATCAGTGCTTAATAATAGTGCATCTATAATTGACCAATTATAGATATGAATCAGTAGAAACTATCAATCCTTCAGAACTGACAAACGAATGCCAAAACGACCCCTCATGCTCTCATCCCTATTACTAAGTCGTTTCCTATTGAAATTACCTGACGCCTAAATCAGTCCTTCAAAACTAAAAACCGAATGCTAAATCGACCCTTCATGCTCTCATCCCTCATACGAAATCGTTTCCTATTGAAAACGCCTGATGCCTCAGTCCTTCAAAACTGAAAACCGAACGCTAAATCGACCCGTCATGCTCTCATCACTCATACCAAATTGTTTCCTATTGAAATCGCCTGACGCCTAAATCAGTCGTTCAGAACTGAAAACCAAATGCCAAATCAACCCCTCATGCACTCATCCCTCAACACGCAGTCGAATTATTAAACTTACTTTTAGTAAAATGAAACGACCGAGTAAACAACAAAGACACGGGTGCAAATTTTGTAATGAAATACAAATGAACTTATTATAACTTTACATTCTTCACTTTTCAAGCTACGATGTTGACTAATCTCACCTTTTCAATGGAGGCAATATAATCAACGCATTGAATATCTGATAGTTATCCTAATCAATACCCACATTCAACTTTAGATTTATGCCAAAACCACATATAAGTAAGAGTTTAAAATTTTACATGATTGCTTTCTATGATTTGTTAGCTGAACACCATAATACCTTCTCAATACATCAGTGAACAAAGGAAGAGATTTACCTGCATGAAAGATGACAATGAAATCTTCCACCAGTAGCACCTGTTACACATCAACAACAACACAATCAACAACAAAATCCAAAACTGGCAATGAAGTGGAAAACCAATCAAACATGTGCGAACCTCTGAAGATTTCTTCATCTGAAGAACGAAAAAGAAAACACTAAAAGAAGCAACAGTCTCATGCAATCGAAGTCTTGGAAACTCGGATATAAGAGAAGCGTGGACAACAGGTGTCCTCAAATGAAAGCTCTGCAGACCACGTGTACAGCACTACGAAGGAAAAAAGTGTGAAAAAATATTAGGGCTCAGATCGAACCTGAGTGGATTTGGGATTTAAGGGAAAAAAAAACCAGTGCACCATAGGCACTAATCAAATAAAGAAGGAATAAGAAATGTATAAATACACTAAAAAAAACGTGTGAAAGAAGGTAAAATAAGAAATAACGTGAAGGCTTATGAATTACTATTCATAAGCTTTCCTAATTAATATATCTTAATTAATTATAGTTTTTTAGTACTCTTGTACGTCTTATGTTTATAAAAATAAATATATAGAAAAAACTAATATACTTTTTTTATAATTTTAGTATTTTAGTACTCTTAGACACCAAAGTTAAGGAAAGTTAACACTTATATTTATGATATATTAAAAAATTTCTATAACCATGTCTAGTCATTCAATAAATCAATAATTCAGCAACACTCAAAAATCTCCCCAACAAACATCTTTATATTTTTCACATAATCGCTTACTTTACATTGATGTTTTATACCGTCTTAGTTATTTTGAACCATTATTTTTATGATATTCTATGTGTCGAACGTTCCTCACACATGTGATATCTCATATATTTAATCATCATCATGATCATACTCAGTAAATCCTACCAATAGCAAAACAAAGATAGGATCTAAGAAAGGTAAAATGTAGACAGCCTTACCTCTACCCGTTAGGAATAGAGAGACTGCTTCTAGTGAGACCCCCGACTCGATAGTAGTTTTGCATCAAGCCTTGGACATAAGACACATAACACTGAGCAATTAACACAAAGGCCGATTAGTGCATGTACTCCATTGTCTTTCGGCTATCAACACCACCACATGATGCATGATTGATTAATCATCCCCTTCTTTTAACGTTATTTTCACGAAATTAGTAAAATAACGTTAAAATTAGTGCACTTTCACTTTTGCTCCCCGAACGTTCACACATATATACATTATATGCGCATATCGCCAATTGGGCGTTTATCTCATATATTTAATAACCAAATCAATTAATCAAACTGTAGATTGATTAAACGTTTAATTCGCATAAAACCAGCTAGGTTGGTTTGAGAGAACAAAAAATACGAAAGTGGGGGTGCACATGGTTATAATTAATGTCAAAGACTGTGTAGCCACCTCTTACCAACTACTTAAGACTTGAATAAGAGGATTGCACGTTGTACTTAACTAATTAATCTCTTTAACTAATAAATAGATATAACTTTCTTTTCTTTTGTTTTGTTTTATAGCCGTTTAAAAACAGAAATAAATAAAAAGCAACTTTGAGACATTTGAGACTATTTTAAATTATTTAATTTTTTGGTTTTCCACATCTTATTACATTACATTACATTACATTACATCTATAACATTTATCAAATCAGATTAACAGTACTAGCCAGCCACCTGCATGGCAACTGACTATTGGCTTCTTTTTATATGTTCAACTATATATTATATATTTTGTCACAATAATTGTTATTCATGTTTACTACAACTTAGTTGGTTGCACTCTTATGCACACATACCAGATGTCATATGTTCGAGTCCTGGGTTCCCCTTTTTCGTTAAGTTTTTTTTTATTCATGTTTAACGTTTTATTATTTTGTGCATATATATGCTCAAAATAATAATATTTTAAGGTATCATTAAGTTTCACATTTCCCCTCAATTATCATCCATCCCGGTACTTTTAATTTGTATATAGATTGTTATTTGTATTCTAGGTGATGTATTCTAGATTGTTATTTGTATTCTAGGTGATTGTTGATGCAACAAATACGGGACCAATGATGGTAGCTGGGCTAGTCAGGCAAAAGGGGTGAAGGGTTCAGCTTTGCCTAACGCAGGTCGCGGGGTCCCTCCACGTTTGCAAAACGTGGAAGGAGGTTCACTAGTATGTTTGGATTATTTGCTTTGAAGTTCTTTCTCCAAGGCCGGCTCGGATCCAGAAAAGAAAGCAGATAGAGTGAATGAGGTGAATTTGATGAAGAGTTATTTCGAATGACAAAGAACTCTTCGAATGACCAGAGATTAAGGAATCTCTCTCTGCCTTTCGGAATGTCTTTGAAGTGTTTATGAGCTGTCTTCTTATAGTGGAAGACACCTCCCGAAATGGTATGGACTATACTAGCGAGACCTGTTTGCTTATGGAGGGTTTCCCCTTTTGGGGTTGAAGGCTTTGGACCCCTGGTTAATAGAGTGTGCTTGTGCAGACCTGCTCTGACTTTGTGGGTTGGTGAGCGTGAGTTGGTGGGACGAGCTGTTTGGACATGACTAGTTACTGTTTCTCGATTCCCTCAATTTACAGCTTTTCATCCGATGAACCTTTCAACCTTTTAAGCTCTTTGCATATTAATCATTTTGTTTATCCTTGGGCTACCCCCGTCGTCAGCCCCCCAAGTCAGAGGTTTTTGGGGCAGTACACTCAAAGACTTCTGACTTTTATGCATGTCTTTTAAAGGCTTGAAAGGTTCGTTGCTTGGAGGCTTGAAAGGTTTGAGGTAGTTACTTTTTTGAAATTTGAATTTGAAACGATTTGACAGTTGATTTGATTGACATGTGTCAGGCGGCGGATTGGCAGAGATTATTTATTTACCTTTAATACCCCTACTTTACTTTCATATTTATTTTAATAGTTGCAAACTTTCTTCATTTTCCTTACAATCGTTCACAGTTTTTCCTTCCTCAGGTTAGTTTCTCTTCTCCATTTTCACTTTTACTTTGTTCTATCATGGGTGCCCTTAAGGATTTAGCGAGGTCATTCTCTCGGATGACCCAAGAGGAGGTAGACCTATTTTGCCTTGAATATGGTATTGATAAAAAGTTTAATCCAACCGCCCCTTCTTGTGATGTTTCTATTGACAAACCGATTCCAGGTTCGATTGCTTTGTATTGTCGCCATTTTCAATGGTCCAATCTTCGTTACCCTTTCTCGCTTTTTGTTCTAAACTTGCTTGAGTATTACCGAGTATCTTTTGGGCAAGTTCATCCAAAAGGAATGGCTAGGGTTTTGCACTTTGAAGTGCTCTGTCGTGCTCTTGGCTATGATCCATCTCTGTTGCTTTTCCGGAGGTTTTTTCGTTTAGCCAAAAATGGCGATTGGTTTACTTTTGAAGCGACAAAGGTTGATACTTGCCTTGTTTCATCAATGGTTACAACCCTTGGGTCCTGGAAGGATCAATTTTTCTGGGTTTCTGATTCTATCATTCCTTTTAAAATGATATGGAGGCGTCCGGATGCTGTTCTCAATGATCCGGAACCTTCTGAGTCTGATTTGAACGATGCCTTTCTTTCAGCCATTCGGGGGTGCCCTTCGAGGGTTCGTCCATTTCCCGAACATTTGTTAGTGCTTTTAGGGGTTAGTAATATTTGGGCAAAAGCCGATCGGGATCCGGTGTTAATGAGAAATGGCGTTGGTATGCATTTTCCCCTTTTATGCCTTTTTACTTTGCTTTGTTTGTGACTTATTTTTCTTTGTTTGTTTTTTGGCAGTTATGTCTGCTTTGGACTTCATCAAGAGTGACGATACATCCGATGTTATTTTTGAAGATGCTCCAACTGTTCCGGGTGAGAATGTTGTGGTGAGAACCTCTGAGCAAAGGTTTGAGGGCACGGGTTATGCTAATGTTGCCAATGTTAAGGGTTTTACCAAGTCTACTGCCCCTAAGTCTTCAAGTCGTCGATCTTCTCGTCGTTTGCTGAAAGCTGGGCCTCAATCCACTTCCACTGAGCCAGTGGATTTGACTGATGATATTGAGGTTTCAGAGGATCAGGTTGAAGCGGGTGTTGAACAAGATAAGGAGTTGGTTGTTCATGGCAAGAAGGTTCGAGGTAAGAAGGTTACCCCTGTTCAAGAATCATCAAGCAGGGACGCTGGAGGGTTGGATCCTGAAGGTGTTTATGTGCCTGCTTGGCAAGTGAAGAATGATGATACTTTCAAGGATGCTGCCGTCTGTGAGGATGCTCTTAGTCATCTTGCTCCTCCCTCTGTTCGTGAAACCATTGCTGAGATGGACGATGACTTTATGTTATCTCGCATGGTTCTAACTACTTGCAACCTTGCTGCCATGCTTCCTCAAGGGATTACACGCTTTCGCCAAAGGATGCGGGAGTATGAGGATTTTTCTAAGAAGAAGGACAAAATGAAATCCTCCCTAGCATCGATGAAGAAGGAAGTGGCCGGGTTTGCAGAGAAGGAGGCGGCGTGGAAGAAAGAGGTTGATGATCTGAAGAAGATGCATGCTATTGAGATGGGTGACCTGAGGAAGAGCTTTGAAGCAAATTTGTTGAAGCTGAAGGCTGATCGAGAGGCCTTGTCTGTCCAACAGCAGGCTTTTCGTGAAGAAAAGGAAGGGTTGAAAGCTTCAGTTGGTCAGGTGACTGCTGACAATCAATGGTTGATCGAGCATGGTTTCCAGCAGGTGGTTACTTACCTTTTGCATTCCAAGGAATTTAACTCTGCCCTTGGTGATGTTTACACAAAGCTGCTGAACCTGGGGAAGCATCAAGGCCTTACTGCTGGCTATAAACTTCATGAATCTGGACAACCTTTGGAGAAGTCCCCCATGTTTCGCCCCGAGGCTTCTGATATCTTCAAGGCTTCTGTTGAGCAGATGGAGAGGCTAACCTACCCTTTCATTCATGAGGTATCCTCTTGCTCTGGTAAGCCTTTGTCTGTTTTACAGGGATTGAAGCCTGAGGGGTTGAATGAGAAGGTTTGTGCTGAGGTTTTGGGTTCTTTGTCGAGGAAGAGGTCTTACTCTGGGGACAGTGATGATACCCTTTCGAGTCTGCCTGAAACCTCAAAGGATGCTGGTTTGGAAACCTCTGCTGTTGGTGGTGAAGAAGGTGCCAAGATGAAGAAGACTAAGAAAGCCAAAAAGTCGAAGGGTGAAGGTTCTAGGCCTTCTGATAACTGACATTTATTCGTAGCTTTCTTAGCAAACACTATAATGTTTTGTAATGTTTTAAACAATGTTTAGGTTTTGGGAACCCTTAAGGTTCCTATGGTTGGTTAGGCCTATATGGCCGTTGAACACTAGTTTAATTTGCAAGCCACTAGGGCTTGCTTTGACTATCTTATGAAGGTCTTTTATGGCCTTTCTAACTATGACATGATGGTTATCGTTGATGTTTTTGTTGGTTCCATTTGCTTGGTTTTGTTTTGTGGGGTTTCAACCCTTCAAGCTTTTTGTACAGTTGCTGATGGGTTGAAGCCTTTAACCTTTCAAGCTCAGTACCTGTTGGTTGAACTTTGGGTAGCTTCTGATTTGGTTTGTATGTTTGGTTGATAGGCTTGTTTGTTTTTATTTTCTTGCCTTGTCTTTGTTTACTTTGTCTTTATGTTTTTTACACTTTAAAGGGTTCAGTGCTGCAGTCACTTTGCCTTAGTGTTTATCATTAAGACGTAGTATCTATCCTTTTCTTTATTTCGTTGTAATTTGTTTGATTTCGTAAGTCTGTTTATTGAGTACATTTTTTAGACTTAAGGAACGATTGGTGTAGGCTGTTCAAACCTGTCTATGAGACACTATTGTTTTTCTTTGATAAGTCTCATGGAGTTGTATTGATTTAGGAACTCACCCCTTATATAGGTCCATTCAACCCTTGAACCTATTGAGCGATATGGCCTGGGAGCTCATCCCCTTACATGGCCCTTGCCATGGAGTTTTTTGCTAGGTTCTTAACCTGATATTAGGATAGAAAGACAAGTTTGATAAAGTAACTTCATTCATTCAAGCAACATTTGCTTTTACAAAAGGTTTTTGTTTTGCTACAAACCAAGCTTTCTAAACATAGAACTTTCTTAAAGTTTTTCCGTTCCAGTGCCTTGGGAGCCTTTTGCCTTCTAGATCTCCCAGCTTGTAGGATCCTCCTTTGTGTGCTTCGAGGATGGTGTATGGACCTTCCCATTTCGGTCCTAGTTTTCCCTGATTTTCTTTTTTGCTTGCTTCGTTGTTTCTGAGGACAAGATCCCCTGGCTTGAATCGTTCGTTCTTGACCTTCTTGTTGTAATAGCTTTCCATCCTTTGCTTGTATTTGGCTTCTTGTATTGCTGCTTGATCCCGGGCCTCTTCTAAGAGTTGTAAGTTCAACATGGTCTCTTGTGTGTTTACCTCGGGATCCATGTTGACAATTCGTTGGGTTACAACTCCTATTTCAGCGGGGATTACGGCTTCGGATCCGAATACCAAGCTATAAGGTGTTTTTCTGTGACTTGCTTTTTCTGTTGTTCTGATTGCCCATAAAACGCTAGGCAATTCTTCCAGCCAATTACTTTCGTATCTCCCCAATCTTGTTTTGATGCCTTCCACTATGCTTCTGTTGGTCCTTTCAACCTGACCGTTTGACTGCGGGTAAGCCACTGAGCTGAAGATTTGGTTGATCCTGTACTCCTTGCACCAAAGGCTGAAGGGTTTCTCAGCGAATTGTTTCCCATTATCGGTGACGATTACCCCTGGCAGCCCATAGCGGCATATGATATTCTCCCATACAAAGTCTATGATTTGCTTTCCTGTGATCTTGGCAAGGGGTTTGACCTCTGGCCATTTGCTGAAGTAATCAATTGCTACCAACAGGAATTTTACTCCCCCTTTGCTTGGAGGGAATGGTCCAACAATGTCCATTCCCCATTTATGGAATGGCCATGCTGAAGTTATGGGGACCAAGTCATGTTTTGGACTTTTTGGTATTGGGGAGTGGATTTGGCAGGCATCGCATTTCTTCAATTGCTCGACGGTATCCCGATGCATTGAAGGCCAGAAATATCCCAAGTTCATGAGTTTTGCAACCACCGACCTAGCTCCGAAATGAGCTCCACATATTCCTTCATGCACTTCTTTAACCAAATACTTGCTTTGTTCAGGGCCCACACACCTTAGCAATGGTGCAAGGTATCCTTTTTTATAGAGGATTTCTCCTTGCAACACATACTGTCTTGCTTTGATTTTTACCCTTTCAGCTTCTATTTGATCGCTGGGTAGTTCGTTGTTTTGAAGGAATTTCTTTATGGGAGTCATCCAATTTGGATCTTCCTCGGTGACCACATCTTGTACTTCCAATTCGTCAATTGAACGAGCCTTCAACACTTCAATCAACACCTTTTTTGTGAGGTGGGCGAATGTGAGGGACGCTAACTTGCTTAAGGCGTCAGCCTTTTTGTTTTGGGATCTTGGAATCTGTTTGATGTTGCATGCCTGGAAGGTGTTCATTAATTCCTTCGATTTTTCTTTGTACCTTCTCATGTTGGGCTCCTTGGCGACATAGCTGTCATTGACTTGGCTTGATACTAGTAGCGAATCAGTGAACACTTCAAGCTTTTTGACTTTCATTTCTTTTGCTAGCCGGAGGCCAGCGATCAGTGCTTCGTATTCAGCCTCGTTATTAGTGGTCTGAAAGTTGAAACGAAGAGCATATGTGAATTCTAGCCCCTCAGGGTTGATTAGGATTACACCAGCTCCTGACCCTTCAACGCTTGAAGCCCCGTCGGTGAACAGTTTCCAGGCTTCAGGGTTGGAGGGTTCAGTGGTTGTGGTGTTTACTTCTTCAGTCTTTTGGCTTGGGACTTCTACTAGGAAGTCGGCCAAAACCTGAGCTTTGATTGCTTTTCGTGGGACGTAGGTGATGTTATGTTCACCTAGTTCCACTGCCCATTTTGCCAATCTACCTGAGTTTTCAGGCTTTTCAAGCACGTTCTTGACAGGTTGGTCAGTGACCACTTGTATAGGATGTGCTTGAAAGTATCTTCTAAGCCTTCTGGCTGTTTGGACCAAGGCTAGGGCTAGTTTTTCAAGGGGAGGATATTTGGTTTCAGCTAATTTTAAAGTTTTGCTGAAAAAATAGACGGGTACCTGAGCCTTGTCCCTTTCAATGGTGAGGACTGCACTGATGGCTTCGTCGGCGACTGAGAGGTACACCGATATGAGCTCCCCGGTTTCTGGTGCTGCAATATCTGGCAGTGAAGCAAGGTGCTGCTTCATTTGATTGAAAGCTTCCTCAGCCTCATCGGTCCATCTGAAATCTTTCTTATCTGAACAATTCTTGAGCGTTTTGTAGAATGGTAGAGACCTTTCGGCCAGTTTTGAGGTAAAACGCTTCAAGGCTGCAAGCTTCCCATTCAAGCTTTCAACCTCCTTCTTGGTTCTTGGTGGTTTAGCTTCGAGAACAGCTTTTACTTTGTTGGGGTTGGCCTTGATGCTTTGTTTTCCAACAATATGACCCAGGAATTTTCCTTCATCAAATCCGAACGAACATTTTTCCGGGTTAAGCTTCATGTTGATTTTTCTAAGATTCTTGAAGGTTTCTTGGATGTCATCAAGCATCTGGTATTCCGTTTTGCTTTTGATCACCAGGTCATCGACATACGCTTCCATGTTTCTTCCAATTTGGCTTTCGAAGGCTTTATCGACGAGTCGTTGGTAAGTGGCTCCTGCGTTCTTGAGGCCAAAAGGCATCTTTTGGTAACAGAAAATGCCCTTGTCTGTGTGGAAAGCCGTTTTTTCTTCATCCTCTTCTTTCATGAGGATCTGGTGATAGCCTTTGTATGCATCAAGGAAGCATTTGAACGGGTATCCCGTGAGGGAATCAACCTTAAGGTCAATTTCTGGGAGCGGGTAGCAATCTTTAGGACAAGCTTTGTTAAGATCCTTGAAATCTATACACATTCTCCAAGAGTTGTCGGGTTTCCGGACCATGACAGGATTAGCAATCCATGATTGATACTTAACCTCTCGGAGAATGCCAGCTGATACAAGCTTTTCAACCTCTTGGCAAGCTGCCAGGCTTCTTTCAGGTGCCAAACTTCTTTTCTTTTGAACCACTGGCTTGACATTCGGTGGTATTCTTAGCTCATGTTCAGCAATGCTTCGAGGGATCCCGGTCATGTCTTCGGGAGACCAGGCGAACACATCGCTGTGATGTTTTAGCAGCTTTTCAAGGTATGAAAGAGTATCTTGAGAGAGGTTGGGATTGACCCTTACCCGCTGTTCGGGGTACTTAGGGTTGATGACTAACCCCTGCTTGTCTTTCTCGTCATTAGAACTCTCTCCTTCGATCAGGTAAGCTTCCTGAGAGGGTTGAAGGGTTGCAATTCCTCTCTCAGTGGGAAACTTGACGGTGCCATGGCCAACAGATACAGCCATGTAAAATGCACATTGTCCGGGCCTCCCTATGATTACGTCGTAATTGGAAGGGATGTTGATAACCACGAAGGTTAATGATCGGGTTCTTTCTTTTGATCCCTCCTTAAGACAGACATCAAGGGTTATTTGTCCCAAAGGCTTCAGGGTTATGTCAGCGATACCCTTTATGGAGGTCCCGGAGGGTTGAAGCCTTGAACGCTCCTCGTTGCTTAGTTGATTGAAAAACTTCTCGAACATGATTTCAGTGGCTGCTCCCGTGTCTATGTATGCTTTGCATGTTTGTAAGGTACCCACGATGGCCTCAACCACAAGGGGACCAGGGAGCGGGTCCTTCCTTGTTGGGGGGAAGCAGACACACTGAAGCTCCCAATCCTCCAACCGTCGCTTCTTGTAAGGGACCTTTTCGTCAGAACATACCATGTTTACTTCCTTCCCTTTGTTTTCAGCCATCTTGTCTCGAACTCCTTTGACCAAGTGGGCAAGTTCTCCTGACTTGACAGCTTCTTCAATTCTCTTTTTTAGCTGGAAGCAATCGTTGGTGTGATGTCCCTTTTCTTCATGGAATTCACAGAACTGAGTGGAGTTCTCGTTTTTCCGACTTTTGGGAAGAGGTCTGGGAGGTCTGAAGTTTTGCTTGACCTCTTCCGTTGCCAGGATTTCTTGAGGGGTTTTGGTGAGAGGAGTGAAACTCATATTCTTATCTCTGCTTGGAGGGTTTCGCCCTTCAACCCTTCGAGGGTCTGAACCCTTTGAGCGTCTGTCGTAAGAGTTAAAGTTTCCTCTCTTTCTGGCTGGGCTGCTGCTTCGCCAACCGGAACCCCTTTTTCTTTGTTCTTTGATATCAACAGCTTCCTCTCCTCGGATGTGAGCCTCGGCTCTTTCAAGGGCTTCTTCCAAGGTTTTGGGTAGAGATTTGTTGAAATCTCGTGTGAGATACTTAGAGGTTATGGCGTTCATAAAACCGGCAACCCTCATTTTCTCATCAGCCCCCACGTAAGTTAGCCCTTCTTTCTTGTACCGTTCAATGAATGCTCGTAGGCTTTCATCATCTCGTTGTTTTATCTGGAAGATCACTGTCGCGTCTTTAACGTATCTCCTTTGTTGGGAGAAGTTTGCTAGGAAGCCTCTGCTGAGATCGTCGAAGCTTCGAATGCTTTGAGCTGGTAGGTCGTTGAACCAGATTCTAGCGGACCCAACAAGAGTCTGCATAAACATTAGGCAGCATTCAGCGTTCGTCCATTTTTCTATTCGAGCAGCGCCAGTGAAGATCTGAAGATGATCTTCGGGATCTTCAGTCCCATCATACGTTCTGATGTGAGCTGGCATCTTGATTTTAGACTGAAAATCATAATCAGCTATCTGTCTAGAAAAGCATGAAAGGTTACTTGGCTTGTAAGGTTTAGCCAGGTCTTCTTCATGTCTTGTACCTACGTTGTTGTTGTTGCCAGGGTTTCCCTGGGTGGCAAGCACCTGATTGATGAAGTGTTGCCAGGGGAAGTTGGCCATCATCTGAGACATCATGTTGGGTATGAAATTGAAACCTTGAAGGCTTCCTGGCCCAACTGAGCAACCTACCCCAAGGGGGGTGCTGGCCTCAGCACTTCGTGCTAAAGGGAGCACGGATAGGGCTTGCTCCCATGTGGTAGTTAGAGAAGTGGGACAACTGGTCACCGGGGATTGTAGGAGTTGGTCGAGTGTTAACTCGTGTCCCAGAGGAGTACCACTAACAGTTGGTTGGGTAGAGAGAATAGGATGAACAGTGGGGTTTGTCACAGTGGACAGATAAGGGTGAAGGTTTGAAGGGTTGCTAGGACCGGCTTCACTTCTTGTAACGAAGGGTGGTAGAGGTGGTCCAGGAGATAACGTTGGCTCAGGTTCGTCGTAATCTAGACGAATCCTTACACCCTTTTCCCTTTCTCTGTTCACATGTTGGTTAAGAAGTGATCTCAGCTCAAGGAAGTTATGAGCGACCCCCTCGGGGGTAAGTTCAACGCGTGTCGGAGTGTCAGACACACCAACGTTGGGAGACGGAGCTCCAGATCTGGATGGGGTTGGTGTGTTAAAGGTGAGGAACTCGGGTGTACTCCCCGGAGTTGAAAAAGGCGTTGTTATTGTTGTGTGAGCTTGACCACTTCCCGGGGTAGAGGTGTTAGGGATCTGGTTTACCTCTCCCGGAGATCCACTTTCTGACATAGTGGTTTGGGATGGAAGGAGCTACACGTACCAGGTCTCTTTTGAGGAGAAACAGCGGCGTAGCCCCACGGTGGGCGCCAACTTGTTGATGCAACAAATACGGGACCAAGGATGGTAGCTGGGCTAGTCAGGCAAAAGGGGTGAAGGGTTCAGCTTTGCCTAACGCAGGTCGCGGGGTCCCTCCACGTTTGCAAAACGTGGAAGGAGGTTCACTAGTATGTTTGGATTATTTGCTTTGAAGTTCTTTCTCCAAGGCCGGCTCGGATCCAGAAAAGAAAGCAGATAGAGTGAATGAGGTGAATTTGATGAAGAGTTATTTCGAATGACAAAGAACTCTTCGAATGACCAGAGATTAAGGAATCTCTCTCTGCCTTTCGGAATGTCTTTGAAGTGTTTATGAGCTGTCTTCTTATAGTGGAAGACACCTCCCGAAATGGTATGGACTATACTAGCGAGACCTGTTTGCTTATGGAGGGTTTCCCCTTTTGGGGTTGAAGGCTTTGGACCCCTGGTTAATAGAGTGTGCTTGTGCAGACCTGCTCTGACTTTGTGGGTTGGTGAGCGTGAGTTGGTGGGACGAGCTGTTTGGACATGACTAGTTACTGTTTCTCGATTCCCTCAATTTACAGCTTTTCATCCGATGAACCTTTCAACCTTTTAAGCTCTTTGCATATTAATCATTTTGTTTATCCTTGGGCTACCCCCGTCGTCAGTGATGTAACTTATTACAAACATATTTGTTGAAATAAGGGGCTGTTTGGCAACATCTGAATGGTTAAATGCTGAATTAGTAAGATGTCTGAACCATTAAGAGCCTGTATAATGCTTAACTATTCAGAGGCAAATGTCTGACTAATTCAGATTAGAGGTCTTAACCATTCAGACTCTGTATAAATCTTAAACATTCAGAGGCAAATGTCTGAACCATTCAGACATTTGCTCGTGAAACAAACAGTCTGAACCATTAAGTGTTGAACCAGTAAGAGGTCTGAACCATTAAGAGCCTCATTAAGAGGTAAACAAACAACCCCTAAGTGTGCACTAGATTATTTAAATCCAATGATCTCTAGATCAAGTGGTGGAGGGCTTGCATTTCTCTTGAGAGATGCAGGTTCGACTCCCACTTGGTGCAGAGTGAGGCATTGGTGGGCAATGATAGGAGACCCAGGGAAACCTAGGTTGGATCCTTGAGCCAAACGGGTTTTACCGGTAATTTCACCGTCGTGCCTACGGGCGGGTGGGTTACCGGGTTTTCCCCGGAATTAGTGGTGGACTCGGGTTACTCTCGGAGTACTCCGTTTGTTCAGTGGGTGCCCCGAGAGTACTCGGGATTGAGTTTGTTAACCGTTAAAAAAAAAGATTATTTGTTTAAAATCTTGGTTTTCATACTGAGTTTCGAAAAGCAAAACTCGAAGTTTTGAATATTATTTGTCATACATAGAGTAATTAGGGTTATTTTTAAATTAGTTTTCTTTTATGTTCCTCAACGTTTTCGATTACACCTTTACAATGTATTATTTTTCCTTTACATTTCCATATAATCTTTTATTCAACGTTTTCGATTACACCTTTACAATGTAATAATTTTCCTTTACATTTACATATAATCTTTTATTCATATTGAACTAATAAACCGATTAAATTTTGTGTATCATTTTCACATATATACTATTTTTAACACATGTAACATTCTCTCAGTTGGGTAGTGCACATTAAACCCCACTAGGTGTAATGTGGTTTTTTATGTTATATTTTTTGGTCTTGTCACGACTTTAATTTTTGTGTTTTCTCTTTCAGTTTTTATACTTTCTTCATGAAACAAATCAGTTTTTAACCGAATTCTAGCTGCGTAGCGCGAGGAAATTTTGCTAGTTCCTATTAAATAATAGATTAAAAAATATATTTTTAGATATTTAATATAAACTAGTAACTTATTCGTCGTGCTTTGCGGCAGTGTATTGTCTTTTTTAAGTAACCTAAAGAAAACTATAACATATTACACACGTCAATTCATACGTCATTTATAACAACCTTAAAAGAAGAGAAAAATGTCTGTATAGTCTCTGTGGTTTACCAGATTTCACATATAGTCCCTACCCTTTCTAAAATTAAAGCTATAGTCCCTAACTTTTGCACATTCGTTCTCGGATAGTCCTTAGTGTGGATAGATGTTAGATTTTTGTATTAAGTGAGTGTGAAATGACCTGAATACTCTTACTGTTAAATTAATAACTAAAAAATTAAAACAAATATAATTAATACTTAGCAGCAAGAGATAGACAAGAAACAGCAGCCAGTTGGGTCATCGGCGTCAGGGTCGCGGGTAGAGGTTTAGGGTAATAGCCACCAAGCCGGGTAATATGAATGTGTTTGTGTTGTGTGTTTTTTACCGCTGAAAATGAAAGCGAGTAGGGGTAGTTAGGGTGTCGTTGATTATGGTAGTTTTAATAAAAAGTTACGGTAAGTGTGTATAATTGGTTGAAAAAATAAGGGTATTCGGGGCAATCAGACTAGCGGGTGTGGGGTGTTGGTTGGGGCGGGGATGTCAGGCAACACTGGCTAACCCACACCGTGTCAGCGTTGGCTACAGCGTTGCCCCTCTAGCGTGGCTTTGAAGCCTGGCGGGGGGGAGAGGTGAGGTGGCTGACTAGTATGGGCTGGTGAGAGATGACCATTGGGCTAGCCATTTGGCATAGTCGTTGGCCAACGACTATTTAAAAAATATTTTATTTATATTCTATATAAATCAAACAATTCTTACTCATTTTTTCTATCAAAAAATTCAAAAATCACTACCAACCACCAAAAAAATATATACGATGGATTCTTAAGTTCAAGCGAGTCGTATGATAGATTTGTTTTGTCATCCTCATCCGACGACGGGGCGGAAATATTATTATCAATAGTGGTGATGGTCGTGAAAGCTATTGTTGAAGATTCGGATGAAGATACTTCCCAACCCCAACCGAAATGGAGGGAGTATATTGTTCATGAACGCGAAACCGCAAACGAATTGTTGGTAAGCGATTATTTCTCACCCCAACCAACGTATGATGAAAATATGTTTAGGCGTCGTTTTCGTATGAGAAAAAACTTATTTTTAAGAATATCAAAGGATTCAGAGGATAATTATGTTTTTTCCGACAAAATCTGATGCGCGTGCTAATTTAGGATTTACCACGTGGCAAAAGGTCACGACCGCCCTAAGACAATTGGCTTATGGCAATAGTTCCGACATAATGGACAACTATTTAAAAATGTCGGCACGAGTGGCTAGGGAAAGTCTTCGCAATTTTTGTACGTATATCATTGAACTATATATGAAAAGATACTTGAGAAAACCAACGTTTAGTGATATGCAACAACTTTTGGAACATCACACTGAATATCATGGTATTCCCGGGATGATAGGTAGTTTAGATTGTATGAAATGGGAGTGGGAACTTTGTCCAACTGCATAGCAAGGCTCTTACACAAACGGATATCATAGAATGCCGACTAGGATGCTTGAAGCTGTTGCATCACAAGATCTTTGGATATGGCATGCATTCTTTGGTATGCAAGGTTCACATAACGATATAAACATTATACATCACTCGCCCCTTTTCAGTGATATAATAAATGGTGTTGGACCAAAAGGAACATTTTTTTGTAAATGACGTTGAATACAAGTATGGGTACTATCTTGTTGATGGAATTTATCCTGAGTGTGCTGTTTTTGTGAAATCATTTTCAAGAGAGGGAACCCATGATCCTAAAATAATAAAGTTTAATAAAGTTTAGATGGCGGCCACAAAGAAGTCGAGCGAGCATTTGGTGTTCTGTAGAAAAGGTGGCGCATTTTGAGCATGCCTTGTAGATTGTATGAAAAAGATCAAATAAGAAACGTGATTTACGTGTGCATCATTCTACACAACATGATTTTAGAGGATGAAGGGCGTGTGCAATAGTTGAATATTATGGCGAGGAGACTTAATCAAATAACGAAGACATTAGTAACGAAGAGAGAACGCAAAACCAAAATCTAATCAAGTGAAGACAAATAAATTCAAACATTCGAGCTGATTTGGTAGAACATGTTTCGACACATCCTAGATTCGACTCCATTGAAGATGAAGATGATTGATTGTTTTTTTTTATGTAATGTATTTTTTTAATTATTTTAAAATTACTTTATTAAATTCTATGATTAATATAAAAAAAAACAAAAAGAAAAGAAAATTTGGTCCATATGGCATCTGAACTCCGCCTGACCACGTCTCTTCCACACCCCATCTTTTTGGTGTGGATTAGTGAAGGCCACAAGTGCCATGTTTTGAGCAATGTCCCGAACCCAATCCCCGAACACCCCATAGTCTAAGGTAGTGCCCCTCATACCCTCTTAACTTTTGTTACATAAATGTAGATAGCTTGGATAGCAATCAATAGACAACCTTTATTGGGTGTGAAACAAAAGTCCCTTTCGCCTTTGAAAAAATAGATAGCCTTTGTTAATCTCGTGAATTTATTACTTATATCAATTTGATTCTCATAGGGGTATTTTTCCGATTTATTGGGTTTTCTTATAAATTGGTGTATTGGTATTATAACCTAGTGGAGATGGATATAATCGGGTGGTTCCGCTGGTGACACGATGTTACTCCAGTGGTCCGTCAGTTATTCAAATTTGTCGTTCAAAAAAACAAATTTATTACCTATATGAGAATTCTAACCAACGCATTTATAATTTTGTGGTATTAAGATAATATTATGTGTAGTAAATGTTCCTCAACCCATTTAATACACGGGTGTTTAGTTATTATTATTATTATAAATTTGTTGATATTCCAAAGTTACGAGAAATGATTATAATTCTTTTTATCTAATACTAAACATCACTAAGGGGTTGTTTGTTTAGCTCTTAATAGGGTTCTTAATGATTTAGGCCTCTTACTGGTTTAACACTTAATAATTCAGAGTGTTTGTTTCGCGAACAAATGTCTGAATGGTTCACACATTTGCCTCTGAATGGTTAAGCGTTGTACTGAGCCTGAATGGTTAAGAGCTCTAATCTAAATTGGTCAGACATTTGTCTCTAAACGTTAAGCATTATAGTAGGTCTTAATGGTTCAGACATCTTACTAGTTCAACACTTAACCATTGAGAAGTTGCTAAACAGCCCCTAAATTGGTATGTGTTACGAAGGGAAATTTGGAAGCTACGTTACGATAATAATTGTAGGCTTTTACAACTAAGACTGTTTATTCTTGTGGCTGGAAATTCCTTATCGAATGAATTAACTAATGTGAATGAACTTTCATAAAACTAATTCGGGCTAGAACGGGATTTAGGTTTGTATAAATTTTGATGACTATATAAAGACGAGTTATAAAATAATTTTATAAGATAATATTTGAGTAAATTGCCAAAATCATCCCTGAGGTTTAGGCATGTTTGTCATTTCATCCAAAATGACTTTTTGTGCCAAACAGCCCTTCACCTTTGGTATTTTTTTGCCATTTTCATCCAAACCACTAACTTAGTTTACTTTTTATGTTAAGTTGAAGTATATTTGTATGAAACTGGCAAATATAAAACCTCAGGGACGATTTTGGCAATTTACTCAAACTCTTTTTAATTTTCTTTTATTTAAATAATTTTGTCACATATATATAAAACAGAATATACATGCAGTTTTTATAAAAAAAAATTAATAGCTTTGTCACATAATTTTTATAAATTTTCATCCAAATCACTAATTTAGGTTATTTTTTCTATTAAGGTGAAGGATGTTTTAAATTTTATAAATTAAGACAGAAATTAATATCCAATTTTTTTATATAGATCGGGTTTATAAAGAAAAACGATACATAAAATAAATATCAATGGTGTGCAGCACATAATAATCGATTACAACTTTTAGTATTTAATCAAGTGTAGAGATAGAAAAAAAATTGTAAAACGTTACATATTTTTAAATGTATTGAGCACCTAAAAAATATGTTGGCAGCAACAAAATATTTATCTAGTTAAAATTATGAGGGTAACTAACTAATATTTATTCCGGGTGGTTTGAGTAAAGAAACTTTTGGTCCATGACATTATACTTACTATTTTGTGGGTAATTTGAAGGTTTGGTAACGATACGTTCTTTGATAGGGGAGGCATTGGCTTATGTTTTTTTGTTAGGAGTGAATTTAAAAGAGTAGAAGATGAATTAAAAACTTGGTACATACGATAAGATTTGTTTATTTGATATTTTTCTATAAGGTCACTAGCATTTTAGTTTTATAAAATTTAGAGGTTGAAGTAGATTTTATTTTTATAAAACTGATGTATGAAATAGATTTTATTTTTATAAAACTGATGTATATAAAAAATTAGAAATTAATTTTTTTCTTACTTTATACAATTTAAAAGATCCTTCACCTTAATAGAATAAAATAATTGAGTTAGTGGTTGGATGAAAATTTATAAAAGGTACGTGACAAAACTATTAATTTTTTCATAAGAACTGCATGTATATTATGTTTTATATATTTGTGACAAAATTAATTAAATAAAAGAAATTAAAAAGATTTTAAGTAAATTGTCAAAATCGTCCCTGAGGTTTTATATTTGTCAGTTTCATCCAAACATCATTCAACTTAATAGAAAAAGTAAACTAAGTTAATGGTTTGAATGAAAATGACAAAAAATGTCAAAGATGAAGGGCTATTTGCCTATTTGACACAAAAAATGAAACTGTCAAACACACCGAAACCTCGTGAAAGATTGGCAATTCACTCGTAATATTTTAATGTTTGATAAATACCACAAATGAGATGATAAGATATCAGTTGTTTAGATGATTGCTGTCACTTTCATGGTGGCAACTCCATTTCCATTTCACATGTAGACAATCTCCTTCACTAGTCAAACCGATTCAAACTTGAAAGCAATATCAAACGCGTTTGGATTGATTCTCTCTCACACACTCAAATTGATTAAATCAATTCAAGATTCAACCATCATCTTGTCCAAGCTACCCACGTTCTTTCATCTCTCCTTCCATAAATTATACATTTTTATCCAATTTCCCCCATTAAAGCTCATACCTTTAAACCTGTATTTTCAATTTCTTGAACTCAATTCTCAAAAAAATCCAATCTTTATCCAATTTCCCACAAAAATTTCATACTTTTCAGCTTGGGTTTTCAGTTTCTTGAACTCAATTCTCAAAAAGATCCAATTTTTCTAAAAAAAAAAAAAAAATCACACCTTTAAACCTGGGTTTTCAGTTTCTTGAACTCAATTCTCAAAAAAATCCAATCTTTATCCAATTTCCCACAAAAATTTCACACCTTTAAACCTGGGTTTTCAGTTTCTTGGACTAAATTCTCATAAAACCCATCTGGGTATCTCAAATTCTTCCCAAAAAATGGGTGTATGCATCAGCAAAAGCAAGAATTCATCAAGAACTGAAGTGGGTATTACTTACAATCACAGATCTGATGAGCCAAACATTGTGTACACCAAATCACCAGCCCCAGCAGACCAAATTCCACCCAAGAAATCACCACCACCACCCAGCCCCAAAAGGGTATTCAAATCAGACACAATTCTTAACAAACCATTTGAAGATGTTAAGGATCACTACACTATGGGGAAAGAATTGGGTAGGGGTCAGTTTGGTGTTACATATTCTTGTACACAGAATTCAACTGGTGTTACATATGCTTGTAAGTCTATATCTAAAAAGAAGTTGATTACAAAGAGTGATAAGGAGGATATGAGGAGAGAGATTCAAATTATGCAGCATTTGAGTGGTCAAAATAATATTGTTGAGTTTAAAGGGGCTTATGAGGATAAGCAGTCTGTGCATTTGGTTATGGAGGTGTGTGAAGGTGGAGAGCTTTTTGATAGGATTATTGCTAAAGGTCATTATAGTGAGAGAGCTGCTGCTGGGATATGTAGATCAATTGTTAATGTGGTTCATGTGTGTCATTTTATGGGTGTCATGCATAGGGATTTGAAGCCTGAGAATTTCTTGCTTTCTGATAAGACTGAGAATGCTTTGCTTAAAGCTACTGATTTTGGGTTGTCAGTCTTCATTCAAGAAGGTATTTTGGATCTTTACATGTGACAATTTAATCCTGCAAATTGTGTGTTAATTTATGGTCAAATGTATCTTTTGACACTTTTGATCTTATCGCTTTGATGTGTAAATTTTACCGAAAATTTTATATGTGTTGAGTCCGCCCCTTTTTTCCTTTAAAACTTTCGGCCTCCCTGATTAAAAGTTCAAGATCCGCCGGCGTCTGTTTTGATTTATGGATTTTCAAGAAGAGTTATGCCAATCGGACCGTTAGATCCTGCAAAATTTTGTTACTTTTAAAAAGAATATGGAATTAGTATTTATCAATGGATATTGAAGTAGAATGCTAGCAAACGAATCCGTTAATCCTGCTAGATTGTGTGTTGAATCATATGGTTAGATGAGTCTTTACACTTTTGACGCTTTCGATTTTATCTTAATTTATTTATGGATCTATAAGTAGAGTTGTTGCAATTAGACCATTTAAATCTGCAAAGGTGTGTGTTATATATTATATCTATGAATCTTTAAATGAGCCTTTACCTTTTTTTACGCCTTTAATTTTATCTGTTTTTATTTATGGATCTTTAAGTAGAATTATTGCAAAATTATGTGTTAGTTTGAAAAGACTGTCAAATTAGTCTTATCATTGGACCGTGAAGTGGAATGACAGGCAATATAACCCTTTAATCTCCTTCGACTATGCGTACAATTTCTAGTATTTTATGGCAAGCAACCAAATTACGCGTATTAATCTGATGTACATAATGATTTCGCTTATCTTGTTGTAATATTGGAACTAAATATTTCAGGAAAATCATACCGGGATATAGTTGGAAGCGCGTATTACGTTGCACCGGAGGTATTAAAGCGTAAATACGGAAAGGAAATAGATATATGGAGTGCAGGGGTAATGCTGTACATCTTACTCAGTGGTGTACCTCCATTTTGGGCTGGTAAGTTGCAAACCTCACCAAGCCGGGTGGGTCGGTCAAAACGGGTTCGGGACGGAACATCCCTGTCTTTTGTACGAACCCAGTTGGTTGGGGGACCCACATACATTCATCTTTTTTACCTTTCTTTTTAAATAATTAATGCATTCATTATGATTACATAAAACAATAGCATTATCGTGATTAATTTAATCTTTGAATAAAAATGATTTACAAAATTGTATATCTATGTAAATACCGTAATAATCTAAATCTTTGAATAAAAATATGATCTCAGATGTTGTGTACATAAAAAATGGAATGCGATTTGTACACAACATTTTCTCATTTCATGCACAACAGTTATATGTTTTTAGACGATTTTACCCTCACAACACTTACGTGGTAAAAAACTAGTTAAACTGGATAGAGGGTAACTTTGTCCAAACATATATAGTCGTGTATAAAGTAAAAAAAAGGTTGTGAATGAATCATCTCACACTAAGAACTGACTTTGAGCCACTTTCATCCTATTTTACATTTTGACCCGTTTGACCCGTTCTTCTTCAGCTAGTTTCTACATGACACTAAAAACACAACCCAATTCTCTACCCATTCATACGTTAACGGGTCAATATTTTTATCTCTATTTCATTTGATCATAAATCTAAAAACGCTTACCGGATTGCAGAGACCGAGAAAGGAATATTTGATGAGATTTTGAAAGGAGAGATTGATTTTGAAACGGATCCCTGGCCTTCGATTTCCGCTAGTGCCAAAGACCTTGTGCGAAGAATGCTTACACTCGACCCAAAAAAGCGTATAACCTCTGCTCAAGTTCTTGGTATGTTTAAACAGTTAAACCTTAAATCTCATTTAACTTTGCGGAAACTTTTAATTGTCACAATATTTATTTTCAATATTTTCTTTTGCTTTTTCTATCCGGTACAGAGCATCCATGGATTAGAGAAGATGGAGAAGCATCAGATAAGCCGATAGACAGCGCGGTTCTTTCAAGGATGAAGCAATTCCGAGCTATGAATAAACTCAAGAAACTCGCTCTCAAGGTTCGCTTTATATAATAACTAAAATGGGGAGGTTGGGTGGTAACAAGTCTAAATTAATATTTTATAAAATGATTTCAAACGTGTTGGGTCGGGTCAACCCACTGACTCGTTGTTCTATTTTTTAAACTTAATCATTTAACTTATTAAATAAGATTAGAGAATATTATATCATGTCAAGAATATTCTAATTTTTCTTTTGAATCCAGGTGATTGCTGAAAATCTATCAACAGAGGAAATCCAAGGGCTGAAATCGATGTTTATGAATATGGATACGGATAAAAGTGGCACAATCACCTATGAAGAGCTTAAAACTGGGTTGGCTAGACTCGGGTCAAAACTCACAGAATCTGAAGTTAGACAACTTATGGATGCAGTAAGTTGTTTTAAACTTTTCATTAGATTTACCATCTGTTAAAAAAAATTCAAACATCAAAACACGAAATTAAATCATCAAAATTTAAGGAATTCTGTATTAAATTAAATAAATTAAAAAAATTAAAAATAAAATTGAACTTGAATTATCAAGTTTTAAAGATTCCATCATGTAAAAGAACATCTTTTCAAACACGAAAATTAAACTCAAGATTTTATGTTACAGGCGGATGTAGATGGAAACGGGTCGATTGACTACATTGAGTTCATCACAGCAACAATGCATCGACACAAACTAGAACGCGAAGAAGATTTGTATAAAGCATTTCAGCATTTTGATACAGATGGCAGCGGGTATGTATTTAATGCAAACTAAATCGATCCGATAGTGAGTAAACGGTTGAACCTAAACGCTAAAGTTATTTGAGATGGATCTAAATTCAGGTTTATTACAAGAGATGAACTAGAAACAGCAATGAAACAATACGGAATGGGTGATGAGGCTACCATCAAAGAGATTATATCTGAAGTGGATACTGATAATGTGAGCTCTTTTTCTTCTTCATTCATATTTATTTTTCGCTCTTTTTTTTTTTTAAATATAATTTACAATTTGTAAATGGAATCATTTTTGCAGGATGGAAAGATAAATTATGAAGAGTTCTGCACCATGATGAGAAGTGGAACACAGGGACCAAAGCTGTTCTAATACCGTTAATTATGATTTAAAAAACCGCAGTTTCTAACCAAAGGAGATGTTATGAACCTCGAACAGGGTTCTGGGACGTGGTTACTAGTTTGGTTCGGTTTCTAGGGTCTTTTCGGTTGTTGTTAGGGTTTGAGCTTGTTGTATTTTCTTGTGGAAGTGGATCTCTGTAAAAATATGCACAATTGTTCTGTAATCATATTTCTAGTTTTGAGTGTTTGGCCAAAAGATATTGTAAGTTTGTTATTTACAAGAATTCAAAGTAACCACTCCCAAAATTTTCAAACTACCTTTTTACAAATAATCTTCAAGTGTTGTATACCCCTCTGTAAACATGCTTAAAAGGTCAAAACATGTTTGACCTTCTGATGGTGAGCCCGTATATGAGCCAACGAGTTGATCCAAGAATTGACAAACCGTATATGAGTCAACGAGTTGATCCAAGAATTGACAAACCGTATATGAGTCAATGAGTTGATCCAAGAATTGATGAGCCAACGAGTTAATCCAAGAATTGACGAACCGTATGAATTGATGAGCCAACGAGTTAATCCAAGAATTGACGACGAACCCGTATATGAGTCAAAGGAAAGAGACCAATGGGGAATTAACGAACCCAGTAAACGAGTTTGATCCAAATATTGACGAACCCGTATATGAGTCGAAGGAAAGAGACCAATGGGGAATTAACGAACCCGTATGAGTCGAAGGAAAGAGACCAACGGAAAGTTGATCCAAGAATTGACAAACCCGTATAAGAGTCATCGGAAAGATGAGACCAACGTCAACGAGTCGATCCAAGAATTGACCCGTATACGAGTCAACAGAAAGATGAGACCAATGAGGAATCGACGAACCCAACTAGTTGATCCAAGAATTGACAAACCTGTAAATGAGTCGATGAGTGGATCCAAGAATTGACGAACCTGTATACGAGTCAACAAGTTGATCCACGTATCCGGGTCAAAAGTCAACGTAAAGATTCGTAACAAGCTATACTAATATAACGCAATTCCAAGAACATATTGAACACACTAAAGTCTTTTATTTGAGCATAACCAACCAAAGTGGCGAACATAGTCCAGTTGCACATAACATCCATCACAGAAAAGTAAAAACCCACAAAACAACATTAACCAGAAATCAAGAAACTGAAACTGTAGTAGTATGCATCAATAAGCAAAACACAACCCGAATCCGAAAATCAAACCACTTTGTTTTCAAAAACCATGGATCTTGATCTGATCTTTCTTCACAATACCCGCACGGGTCAAGAACGCAGAAACGTTCTTGCGTTGATCGCCTTGAAGCTGAATCACTTTACCCAGCTCTTTATCCTGCACAACAGTGCCATTGCAGCAGAACTCTTTCTTCAAATCTTTGAGAATTTTTTCGTAACTGAGCTCCTTTTTGAGACCCTGAACTGTTGTCAAGCTTTTTCTACCATTTCGTTGTTGAATGCGGATATGAACATACTCTTTGACTCCGGCACCGCCACCTGAATCTTGTTCAACGTCAGCAAATGGATCGAAAGCAGATGGGATCTGAACTTCTATATCAACCATGAACTTTGTTTGAATGATGATTGTATACTGATTCACAAACAAAAAAAAGAATAAATATCAGTTTCTAAATTTACATCAATTTATAATAAATTTCAAGAATCTTCAATACATGTTAAATTCAAAAGATAACCTCCAAAAATCAAAAAATTTACAACAATTTTCTATGATGTATGATCAGACCAGCATATTTTGTTCAGAAATATTTACATCAAGAAATTAACCTAATAAGCATAATTCGCCTCCAAAAATCGATAAACTACTTCAAACATTATCGATGGTTATAAACATATTACTATAAGTTGTTCAAAGAAAATTACAGTACAAATCACCTCTAAATATCAATAAATTTAAAAAATTGTCTATGTTTTATAAACAGATCACCATATTTGTTCAGAAAATTTAATATCAAGAAACTAACCTAAGCACAAGTCGCCTCGAAAAATCGCTAAACTTCATGAATTATAAACAGATAACCATATTTTATTTAGAAAACTTCACATCAAGAATTTTCTATGTTTTATGATCAGATCACCATACTTTGTTCAGAATAATAATAATAATTCACATAAAGAAACTAACCTAACCACAAATCACCTCCAAAAATCACTAAATTTAAATATCTTATGTTTTATAAACAGATCACCATATTTTGTTCAGAGAAATTCATATCAAAATAATTATAAACCAACCTAAGCACAAACCGATCAATATAAACCCCAAATCGGTAAATCCCAACAACAGATCACTCAAAATTCTATTCATCGTTCAAATTAGAGCATGAACAATCAAAGCAACAACATCATAACGTTACAATAAATGAAAATTATTTAAGAGAATCAATTGAAAAAGTTACCGATAGTCCTCCGATCCGGATTCCGATCAAGAGTGACGATGAAGAAAGATCCAAGTGGTTATGAGGATTTTTGAAGATCAGGGTTAGGGTTTATATAGAAAGGGTACCGGGTTATTCCTATGGCGGTGGGTGTACGGGTTTTCGGGTCGGGTTGTGCGTGTGAGGACAGCTCACATGCTTTTTTTTTTAAATAAGATTATTATCTTTGTCGATAAATATTATTTATTTATTTGGAACGGCCAAAAATATTATTATTTAGGATAATATTATCTTTGTCGATATTACCCAAAATGGTTTAAATTTTACTATTATAGAATTACGACTTTTTTATAAGTTAAGTTTAACCCAATTGGTAGACTTGTGTGTGGTTTGGTGGAATTGATAATTACGGTTTTTGAAAAATCTAAATTAAATCGATCTGGTTGGTTAGATGGGTCTGATTGATCAAAACGGCTAAAAATGTTTGGTTTTGGTGATTTTTGCTGGTTTCTTTTAACATGAAATCGTGTCATTAGATCTTCGAAAGTTTAGTGAATGGCAGGCTTAAGAAAAGATTGAATGTTTTCCCTTTCAAGCATTAAGAGCATTCGCATCCTATCTTCATTCTCTAACATAATTTAACTAATAAACACACTTTTTAAAAAAATTGTTTGCTTTTTAAAAACCTCACACATCTCATTCTCCATCTCTACCATTATGTTATTCACAAACACTTATTTTATTATTAATATTATTATTACTTTTATTGTTGTTGGAGTGGTGTTTTGAGTGATTTCTTTAAAATCTTAAGATAAAGGGTATATAGAGTGTGTGATGTGAATGCTCTAAAAACACCACTCCAAGTTCTTATCGCTATTTATATAATTTAACTAAAAAATCCATTATATCCAATTCATTATATTTATCTCTATTCAATTAAAAATGCATTTTTAATCATTCTTTCTCACTCTTCTACTAAAAAAAAAAATATAAGGATGAATAGTGAGTTGGTAATGAAATAAGGTTCTCATGTAATTATATGGATGGGGTTTAGTTTTAATATATGGGTTGTATAGCCAACTTTAGAATATATGGGTTGTATAGCCAACTTTAGTGGAATATGAGAGCTTAAAGAGGAAGGAAGAGGAAGGAGTTAGTTATATTAATAAATTGAACAAACTATAACTGATGACGGGGGTAGCCCAAGGTTAAATAAGATGACTAAATATGCAAACGCTTAAAAGGTTGAAAGGTTCACCGGATGAAAAGCTGTAAAGTGAGAAAAGCGAGGAACAGTAATCAATCACATCTGAGAACTCGTCTCACCAACTCACGCCCACAAAATCAGAGCAGGTCTGCACGGATACACGCTATTAACCAGGGGTCCAAAGCCTTCAACCCCAAAAGGGGAAACCCTCCATTGCAAACAGGTTCCACTAGTCTTGTACATACCATTTTAGGAGATGTCTTCCTCTATAATAAGACAGCTCATTTCACTCCAAAGACATTCCAAAACAGAGAAAGATCCCTTCATCTCTGGTCATTCATAGAGTACTTGCTCACTTCCAAGTTACTCTTCATCACATTCACCACACACTCGTTCTATTTGCTTTCTTTTCTGGATTCGAGCTTGCCTCGGAGAAAGAACTTCAAAGCAAATAACAATTACATACTAGTGAACCTCCTTCCACGTTTTGCAAACGTGGAGGGACCCCGCGACCTGCGTTAGGCAAAACTGAACCTTTTAGCCCTTTTGCCTAACCGACTCAGCTACCATCCTTGGTCCCGTGTTTGTTGCATCAACAAGTTGGCGCCCACCGTGGGGCTACGCCGCTGTTTCTTCTCAAGAAAGACCTAGTAGTGTAGCTCCCTTCACTCAAAACCACCATGTCAGAAAGTGGATCCCCGGGAGAGGTGAACCAGATCCCTAACACCTCCACCCCGGGTAGTGGCCAAGCTCACACAACTATAACAACACCATTTTCAACTCCGGGGAGTACACCCGAGTTCCTTACCTTCAACACGCCAACCCCATCCAGATCCGGGGCTCCGTCTCCCAACGTTGGTGTATCAGACACCCCAGCGCGTGTTGAACTTACCCCCGAGGGGGTCGCTAATAACTTTCTCGAGTTAAGGTCACTTCTTAACCAGCATGTGAGTAGAGAAAGGGAAAAGGGGGTAAGGATTCGTCTAGATTATGACGAACCCGAGCCAACGTTGTCTCCTGGGCCACCCCTACCACCCTTTGCTACAAGAGGTGAGGCTGGTCCCAGCAACCCTTCAAACCCTCATCCTTATTTATCCACTATGACAAATCCAACTGTTCATCCTATTTTCTCTTCCCAACCAATTGCTAGTGGCACTCCTCTGGGACACGAGTTAACGCTTGACCAACTCCTACAGTCCCCGGTGACAAGCTATCCCGCTTCTTTAACAACCACATGGGAGCAAGCTCTGTCCGTGCTCCCTTTAGCACGAAGTGCTGTTACTAGCACCCCTCTCGGGGTAAACTGCTCAGTTGGTCCAGGAAGCCTTCAGGGTTTCAACCTCATACCCAACATGATGTCTCAGATGATGGCCAACTTCCCATGGCAACACTTCATTAATCAAGTGCTAGCCGCCCAGGGGAACCATGGCAATAGTAACAATATGGATACAAGACCTGAAGAAGACTTGGCTAAACCTTACAAGCCAAGTAACCTTTCATGCTTCTCAAGGCAGATAGCTGATTATGATTTTCAATCAAAGATCAAGATGCCAACCAACATCAGAACGTATGATGGGACTGAAGATCCCGAAGATCACCTCCAGATCTTCACTGGTGCTGCTCGAATAGAAAAATGGTCAAATGCTGAATGTTGCCTAATGTTCATGCAGACTCTTGTTGGATCCGCCAGGATCTGGTTCAACGACCTACCTGCTCAAAGCATTCGAAGCTTTGACGATCTCAGCAGAGGTTTTCTGGCAAACTTCTCCCAACAAAGGCGATACGTCAAGGACGCAACAGTAATCTTCCAGATAAAACAACGCGACGATGAAAGTCTTCGAGCATTCATTGAACGATACAAGAAAGAAGGACTAACCTATGTAGGGGCTGACGAGAAAATGAGAGTGGCCGGTTTTATGAACGCCATAACCTCCAAATACCTCACACGAGATTTCAACAAATCTCTGCCCAAAACCTTGGAGGAAGCCCTTGAAAGGGCTGAAGCTCACATTCGGGGAGAGGAAGCTGTGGATATCAAGGAACAAAGGAAAAGGGGGTCTGGCTGGCGAAGCAATAGCCCAGCCAGAAAGAGAGGAAACTTTAACTCTTACGACAGACGCCCAAAGGGTTCAGACCCTCGAAGGGTTGAAGGACGAAACCCTTCAGGCAGAGATAAAGGCATGAGTTTCACTCCCCTCACCAAAACCCCTCAAGAAATCCTGGCAACGGAAGAAGTCAAGCAAAACTTTAGACCTCCCAGGCCTCTCCCCAGGAGCAGAAAAAATGAGAACTCCACGCAATTCTGTGAGTTCCATGAAGAAAAGGGACATCACACCAATGATTGCTTCCAACTGAAAAAGAGAATTGAAGAGGCTGTTAAGTCAGGAGAGCTCGCCCATTTGGTAAAAGGGGTTCGAGACAAGATGGCTGAAGGCAAGGGAAAAGAGGTAAACATGGTATATTCTGATGAAAAGTTTCCTCACAAGAAGCAGCGGTTGGAAGCCTGGGAGCTTCAGTGTGTCTGCTTCCCCCCAACAAGGAAGGACCCACTTCCCGGTCCCCTTGTGGTGGAAGCCACCGTGGGCACATTACAAACATGTAAAGCATACATAGACACGGGAGCAGCCACTGAAATCATGTTTGAGAAATTCTTCAACCGATTAAGCGACGAGGAACGTTCAAGGCTTCAACCCTCCGGAACCTCCATAAAAGGTATCGCCGATATAACCCTGAAGCCTTTGGGGCAGATAACCCTTGACGTTCGTTTTAACGAGGGATCGAAAGAAAGAACCCGATCACTGACCTTTGTGGTTATCAACATCCCTTCAAACTATGACGTAATCATAGGGAGGCCCGGACAATGTGCATTTTACATGGCAGTGTCTGTCGGCCATGGCACAGTCAAATTCCCTACTGAAAGAGGGATAGCAACCCTTCAACCCTCTCAGGAAGCTTACATGATCGAGGGCGAAAATTCAAACGGTGAAAAGGACAAGCAAGGGTTAGTCATAAACCCTAAATACCCTGAGCAACGAATAAGGGTCAACCCCAACCTTTCCCAAGAGACTCTTTCATACCTTGAAAAGCTGCTGAAGCATCACAGTGATGTATTCGCCCGGTCTCCTGAAGATATGACTGGGATCCCCCGAAACATTGCTGAACACGAGTTAAGAATACCACCGGATGTCAAACCGGTGGTCCAAAAGAAAAGAAGCCTGGCACCCGAGAGAAGCCTGGCAGCTTGCCAAGAGGTTGAAAAGCTTGTATCAGCTGGTATTCTCCGAGAGGTCAAGTACCAATCATGGATTGCAAACCCTGTTATGGTCAGAAAACCCGAAAACTCGTGGAGAATGTGTATAGACTTTAAAGATCTTAACAAGGCTTGTCCCAAAGATTGCTACCCGCTGCCGGAAATTGATCTCAAGGTCGATTCCCTCACGGGGTATTCGTTTAAATGTTTTCTTGATGCATACAAAGGTTATCACCAAATCCTCATGAAGAAGGAGGATGAAGAAAAGACAGCTTTCCACACAGACAAAGGTATCTTTTGTTACCAAAAGATGCCTTTTGGCCTCAAAAATGCAGGTGCCACCTATCAGCGACTCGTCGATAAGGCCTTTGAAGACCAAATCGGTAGAAACATGGAGGCATATGTCGATGACTTGGTGATTAAGAGCAAGACGGAACATCAAATGCTTGATGATATCCAAGAAACTTTCAAAAACCTTAGAAAGATTAACATGAAGCTCAACCCGAAAAAATGCTCGTTTGGATTCGATGAAGGAAAATTCCTGGGTCACATCGTTGGAAAGCAAAGTATCAAGGCCAACCCTAACAAAGTAAAAGCTGTCCTTGAAGCTAAACCACCGAGAACCAAGAAGGAGGTTGAAAGCTTAAACGGGAAGCTTGCAGCCTTGAAGCGTTTCACCTCCAAACTGGCCGAAATGTCTCTACCCTTCTGCAAAACGCTCAAGAACTGCTCAGATAAAAAAGATTTCAGATGGACCGATGAAGCTGAAGAAGCTTTCAATCAAATGAAGCAGCACTTAGCTTCCCTACCAGATATTGCAGCACCAAAAACTGGGGAGGTCATATCAGTGTACCTTTCAATCGCCGACGAAGCCATCAGTGCGGTTCTCACCATTGAAAGAGACAAGGCTCAGGTACCCGTTTATTTTTTCAGCAAAACTCTAAAACTAGCTGAAACCAAATACCCTCCCATCGAAAAACTTGCTCTAGCCCTGGTTCAAACAGCCAGAAGGCTTAGGAGATACTTCCAAGCACATCCTATACAAGTGGTCACTGACCAACCTGTCAAGAATGTGCTTGAAAAACCTGAGAACTCAGGAAGGCTAGCAAAATGGGCAGTGGAACTAGGTGAACATAACATCACCTATGTCCCACGAAAAGCCATTAAAGCTCAAGTCCTAGCAGACTTCCTGGTCGAAGTCCCAAACCAAACAATTGAAGAAGTAAACACCACAACCGCTGAACCCTCCAACCCTGAAGCCTGGAAATTATTCACTGATGGGGCTTCAAGCGTTGAAGGGTCCGGAGCTGGTTTAGTCCTAATCAACCCTGAGGGGCTAGAATTCACATATGCTCTCCGTTTTAATTTTCAGACCACCAATAACGAGGCTGAATATGAAGCATTGATCGCTGGTCTACGACTGGCCAAAGAAATGAAAGTCAAAAAGCTTGAAGTGTTCACAGATTCACTACTGGTATCAAGCCAAGTTAATGACAGCTATGTCGCCAAAGAGCCCAACATGAGAAGGTACAAAGCAAAATCCAAGGAGTTAATGAACACCTTCCAGACATGCAGCATTAAACAGATTCCAAGGTCCCAAAACAAAAAGGCCGATGCCTTGAGCAAATTGGCATCCCTCACATTCGCCCACCTCACGAAAAAGGTGTTGGTTGAAGTGTTAAAGGCCCGGTCGATTGATGAATTGGAAGTGCAAGATGTAGTCACCGAGGAAGATCCAAATTGGATGACTCCCATCAAAAAATTCCTTCAAGATAATGAACTACCCAATGATCAAACAGAAGCTGAAAGGGTAAAAATCAAAGCAAGACAATATGTGTTGCAAGGAGAAACCCTCTATAAAAAAGGTTACCTTGCACCCCTGCTAAGATGTGTGGGTCCTGAACAAAGCAAGTATTTGATCAAGGAAGTGCATGAAGGAATATGTGGAGCTCATTTTGGAGCTAGGTCGGTAGTTGCAAAGCTCATGAACCTTGGATACTTCTGGCCATCGATGCATCGTGACACCGTTGAACAGTTGAAGAAATGTGATGCCTGTCAAATCCATTCCCCAATCCCAAGAAGTCCCAAACATGACCTGGTTCCAATAACCTCGGCATGGCCATTCCATAAATGGGGAATGGACATTGTCGGGCCATTCCCTCCAAGCAAAGGGGGAGTAAAATTCCTATTGGTAGCAATTGACTACTTCAGCAAGTGGCCAGAGGTTAAACCCCTTGCCAAGATCACAGGAAAGCAAGTCATAGACTTTGTTTGGGAGAATATCATCTGCCGCTATGGGTTGCCGGGGGTAATTGTCACCGATAATGGAAAACAATTTGCCGAGAAACCCTTCAGCCTTTGGTGCAAGGAATACAAGATCAACCAGATCTTCAGCTCAGTGGCTTACCCGCAGTCAAACGGCCAGGTTGAAAGGACCAACAGAAGCATCGTGGAAGGCATCAAAACAAGATTGGGGAGGTATGAAAGTAATTGGCTCGAAGAATTGCCTAGCGTTTTATGGGCAATTAGAACAACAGAAAAAGCAAGTCACAAGAAAACACCTTACAGCTTGGTATTTGGATCCGAGGCCGTAATCCCTGCTGAAATAGGAGTTGTAACCCAACGAATTGTCAACATGGATCCCGAAGTAAATCAACAAGAGACCATGTTGAACTTACAACTCCTAGAGGAAGCCCGAGATCAAGCGGCAATACAAGAAGCCAAATACAAACAAAAGATGGAAGCCTACTACAACAAGAAGGTCAAGAACGAAAGATTCAAGCCAGGGGATCTAGTCCTCAGAAACAACGAAGCTAGCAAAAAAGAAAATCAAGGGAAGCTAGGCCCAAAATGGGAAGGTCCATACACCATCCTCGAAGCACACAAGGGCGGATCCTATAAGCTGGCAGACTCAGAAGGCAAAAGGCTTCCAAGGCATTGGAACGGAAAAACCCTGAGAAAGTTCTATGTTTAAAAAGTTTGGTTTGTATCAAAACGAAAACCTTTTGTAAAAGCAGATACTGCTTGAATGAATGAAGTTAATTTATCAAACTTGTCTTTCTATCCTAATATCAGGTTGAGAACCTAGCAAAAAACTCCATGGCAAGGGCCATGTAAGGGGATGAGCTCCCAGGCCATATCGCTCAATAGGTTCAAGGGTTGAATGAGCCTATATAAGGGGTGAGTTCCTAGATCAATACAACTCCATGAGATTTATTAAGAAAAAACAATAATGTCTCATAGACAGGTTTGAACAACCTACACCAATCGTTCCTTAAGTCTTAGAAACATAATCAACAAATAGACTTACGAAATCAAGTAAATTACAAAGAAATGATGAAAAGGATAGATACTACGTCTTGTTGTTAATAAACACTAAGGTAAAGTGTCTGCAGCACTGAACCCTTTAAAGTGTAAAAAACATAAAGACAAAGTAAACTCAACAGAGACAAGACCAGAAAATAAAAATAACTGACAAAAATGAGCAAACCCATCAATAAAACATGCAAACCAAACCAAAAGCTATCAAGGTTTCAAGCCAACAGAAAATAAGCTCGAAAGGTTAAAGGCTTTAACCCATAAACAGCTACACAAAAAGGCTTGAAGGGTTGAAAACTCAGTAAACAAACATAACACAAACAACATAGCAACCATCATACCATAATTAGGAAGGCCATAAAAGACCTTCAGAAAGAAGTTAAAGCAAGTTCTAGTAACTTGCAAGAGAAACTAGTGTTCAAACGGCCATACAGGCCTAACAAACCACAGGAACCTTAAGGGTTCCTAGAAACCTAATATTGTTTAAAACATTACAGACATAAAGTGTTTGCTAAGAAAGCTACGAATAAACATCAGGTAGCAGAAGGCTTGGAACCTTCAGCCTTGGACTTCTTGGCTTTCTTAGTCTTCTTGGCCTTAGCACCCTCATCACCACCAACCACGGAGGCCTCTAAACCAGCATCTTTTGAAGCATCAGGCAAACTTGAGAGGGTATCATCACTATCCCCAGAGTAAGACCTCTTCCTTGAAAGGGAACCCAAAACCTCAGCACACACCTTCTCATTCAACCCCTCAGGTTTCAAATCTTGTAAAACAGATAAAGGCTTACCAAAGCAAGAAGAAACTTCATGAATGTAAGGGTAGGTTAGCCTCTCCATCTGCTCAACAGAGCCTTTGAAGATATCAGAAGCCTCGGGGCAAAACATAGGTGATTTCTCCAAGGGTTGTCCAGACTCGTGAAGCTTGTAACCAGCAGTAAGGCCTTGATGTTTCCCCAGGTTCAGAAGCTTAGTATAAACATCACCAAGGGCAGAGTTAAACTCCTTGGAATGTAAAAGGTAAGTGACAACCTGCTGGAAACCATGCTCAATCAACCACTGATTGTCCGCAGTAACTTGGCCAACCGAAGCTTTCAACCCTTCTTTTTCTTCACGAAAAGCCTGTTGCTGAACAGCCAAGGCCTCCCGGTCAGCTTTTAACTTCAGCAAGTTAGCCTCAAAGCTCTTCTTCAAATCACCCATCTCAATATCATGCATCTTTTTCAAATCACCAACCTCCTTCCGCCACGCTGCTTCCTTCTCCGCAAAACCAGCTATTTCCTTCTTCATCGATGCTAGGGAGGATTTCATCTTATCCTTTTTCTTGGAGAAGTCCTCATATTCTTGCATCCTTTAACGAAAACGAGTAATCCCTTGAGGAAGCATAGCAGCAAGGTTGCAGGTGCTTAAAACCATGCGAGACAACATCAAGTCATCATCCATCTCAGCAATGGTCTTGTGCACAGAAGGAGGAGCAAGATGACTAAGAGCATCCTCACAAACAGCAGCATCCTTGAAGGTGTCATCATTCTTTACTAACCAAGCAGGCACATAATTACCTTCAGGATTCAACCCTTCAACGTCCCTGCTTGAAGATTCCTGAACAGGGGTAGAGACAACCTTCTTGCTTTGAACCTTTTTACCACGAACAACCAACTCCTTGTCCTTCTCAACACCCGCTTCAACTTGATCTTCCGAAACTTCAATATCATCACTCAAATCCACTGGTTCAGTAGAAGTGGATTGAGGACCAGCTTTCAACAAACGACGAGAAGATCGGCGAGTTGAAGACTTGGGAGCATTAGACTTAGTAAAACCCTTAACGTTGGCAACACTAGCATAACCCGTGCCCTCAAACCTTTGCTCGGCAGTCCTAACCACAACATTCTCACCCGGAACAGACGGGGCATCCTCAAACACAACATCAGAAGTGTCGTCACTCTTGATAAAGTCCAAAGCAGACATAACTGGCAAAAACAAACAAAAGGAAATAAGTCATAAGCAAAGTGAAATAAGAAAAAGGCATAAGGGGAAAATGCATACCAATGCCATTTCTCATTAGCACCGGATCCCGATCGGCTTTCCCCCAAATATTACTAACCCCTAAAAGCACTAACAAATGTTCGGGAAAGGGACGACCCCTCGAAGGGCACCCCCGAATGGCTGTAAGAAAAGCATCGTTCAACTCAGATTCACAAGGCTCCGGATCATTAAGAACAGCATCCGGATGCCTCCACACCATTTTGAAAGGAACAATAGACTCAGAAACCCAGAAAAAACGATCCTTCCAGGACCCAAGTGTTGTAACCATGGATGAAATAAGACAAGTATCAACCTTTGATGTCTCAAAGGTGAACCAGTCACCATTCTTGGCCAAACGAAAAAACCTCCGGAAGAGCAACAAAGAAGGATCGTACCCAAGAGCACGACACAAAACCTCAAAGTGCAAAACCCTAGCCATCCCCTTCGGATGAACTTGCCCAAAAGAAACGCGATAATACTCAAGCAAGTTCAAAACGAAAAAAGAAAAAGGGTAGCGAAGATTTGACCATTGAAAATGACGACAATACAAAGCAATCGAACCAGGGTTTGGTTTGTCAACGGAAACATCGCAAGCAGGGGCAGTTGGGTTAAATTTTTTATCAATACCATATTCCAAACAAAACAAGTCTACTTCCTCTTGTGTCATTCGAGAGAATGACTTTGCTAAATCTTTAAGAGCACCCATTTTTGAAGAAACTAAAAACGAAAGATGGAGAAGAAAACTAACCTCAGAGAAGGAAGAGACTTGGAAGAATTGTGAGTAAAATGGAAAAGGTTTACAAAGTATAAAATAAATATGACTTTAGGACAGGGGTAATAAAGGTAAATAAATAACTCCTGCAAAACCGCCGCCTGACACACATCAATCAAATCAACTGTCAATCATTTAAAATTCAAAATTTAAAAAGTAACTACCTTCAGCCTTTCAAACCTCCAAGCAACGAACCCTTGAAACCTTTAAGTAACAAAACATATGCATAAAAGTCAGAAGTCTTTGAGCATACTACCCCAAAAACCTCTGACTTGAGGGGCTGATGACGGGGGTAGCCCAAGGTTAAATAAGATGACTAAATATGCAAACGCTTAAAAGGTTGAAAGATTCACCGGATGAAAAGCTGTAAAGTGAGAAAAGCGAGGAACAGTAATCAATCACATCTGAGAACTCGTCTCACCAACTCACGCCCACAAAATCAGAGCAGGTCTGCACGGATACACGCTATTAACCAGGGGTCCAAAGCCTTCAACCCCAAAAGGGGAAACCCTCCATTGCAAACAGGTTCCACTAGTCTTGTACATACCATTTTAGGAGATGTCTTCCTCTATAAGAAGACAACTCATTTCACTCCAAAGACATTCCAAAACAGAGAAAGATCCCTTCATCTCTGGTCATTCATAGAGTACTTGCTCACTTCCAAGTTACTCTTCATCACATTCACCACACACTCGTTCTATTTGCTTTCTTTTCTGGATTCGAGCTTGCCTCGGAGAAAGAACTTCAAAGCAAATAACAATTACATACTAGTGAACCTCCTTCCACGTTTTGCAAACGTGGAGGGACCCCGCGACCTGCGTTAGGCAAAACTGAACCTTTCAGCCCTTTTGCCTAACCGACTCAGCTACCATCCTTGGTCCCGTGTTTGTTGCATCAACAATAACTAAAAAGTAATTATACGCATTATAATAGTTAGATTCCTATACGTGTAAAAAAAGCGATTTTTTTACTAAATTATATAGATTAAAAAACACATACGTCTCATCTGGTTTAATTTACTCCTAAAAGGGTTGAACCAACTTATTGGTTTTAGCCCAAAATAGAGATACCTTCTAAAATAATATAATAGGTCGCCTCACATAGGAGTTTTCCTTTTTTTTTCTTTTTTTTTTTTTTCGGTGAACTTGTGGCAGATGGCTTGATGGCGACATTGGTGCACTTGATGGTTTTTGGTAACTACATATATAAAAACAACAAGTTGATTGATGAAGTTGCATGACACACGTGATTAGATCACCTTAAAAATATTCAATATAAATAACTGGAACTTGGCAGATATCAACAAAAATTTGATCCAAGTGGATTGAAATAATAACAAGTTGAGACATCTTAGGTTACATAGTCATGTGGCATTAGATTCAGAATAATTGATTACGCGTCGACAAATTTTGTTGCATGACTGTTCGGAACTGGGTGTGCTCTAGTGATTTGTATTGACCCGGTAAAAGAACATCGTCTGTGAGGCATCTGTAACATGGGTTCGATGTGAGAATAACTATAGTTTTTAAAAAAGAATATTGGATTTTAATAATCCCAACTATTCGTCGTTGGTCGCCAACAGTCCCAAGTTAAAAAATAACCACTTGTAGTCCTAAGTATTAACATATTAGCCTCCAATGGACCCTGACTAACAGAACCCTAACGTCGTTAGTCTCCGGCTGTCGGAAAAACGCTTTTGGCCAGAAAAAGTTCCTAAAGGTCCGATCTAAGGTTACAAAGAGGTTTGTCACGAAAATGTTGAGTTTTCCAGCCAAAAAGATGAGTTTTCCGGCCAAGAAGAATTTTTTTCGACGAAAAAAGAGTTTTCCGGCGACCTCAATAATTGAGGCTTTTACTAGAAAAAAGGTTCCTAAAGGTCTGTAATACGGTTACAAATAGGTTTGGGAAGAAAATGTTGAGTTTTCCGACCAAAAACGTTTTTCCGGCAACTGTAGACTAACGGTGTTAGGGTTCTGTTAGTCAGGGTCTATTGAGGCCAATATGTTAATAGTTGTGACTGCCAGTTGTTATTTTTGACGTTAAGACTGTTGACGGCCAACGACAAAGAATTAGGATTATTAAAATCCAAAATTCATAAAAAAAAATGTGTTAGGTGGTTGTAATGGTACATATGGTAACATGGTAAGGACTTGTGAAGCCTTATTTATAGTAGAATATAACATTTATGGTTTATACTATACAAGGTGTGTCTCATGGAACACTAGTTCTCCTATATATTATTAATTAATTAATTAATTAACTAATTATTAATATTAATAAATAAATGAAATGATCAGTAAACTATAATATAATAAAATATTATATATAGTTTTCTTTATAGTTTTATTATCTTAATATTATAATAATTGTTATCTCCTTTATCTTTTAAGTCTGATAAGCTTGGTGTTAACCGGTACTTGTATCGAAAATACCAGTTCGTTATTGATGATTGTCGTTAATGTCATGCAAAAACCGAAATAAACTAGTAGCTAGAGTAAGTCGGATATCGAACCAGAGGAGGATTGCGGAAAGTGTTATAATATTAAGTATTGATTAACTATTACAGAATTGGAAAATCAGTTTGTTTGATTGTGAGAATTATCTAAATTAACAAATAAAAATTGAGATTTAAATCAATAGGAAAGAGAATGGTTCCTCCAGATTTCAGGTTTTGCAGTTAACTTCAACTATGTGTTTAATCGTGACCTACATAGACATAGGTGTTAAACCTGATTAACTAATTGTGATAACCAACGACTAAGTACTCCGGTCAATACATAACGGGAGGTTATCGAATGATTATCAATTACAATTACAAACCCTAACCCCATGTCAAATATATCCCAATTACTAGAACTCTCAGGAACTGAATGCTTAGAAATTAAGGTTTAAATAAATGCAATTGTTTACAATCAATAAATCAAATCAATGGTGAAAAGCATCGAATGCTTAGATCACCAAGTTAAAACGGTTGTATCAAACACATAGTATCAATTAACTTACAAAAACCCTCAATCCGAAGGTAACCATAGAAGTTTAGCCGCTCATCTCGCACGAAGAATCTTCAAAAGCTTGAATTGATGAAGAAATCATGGTTGATTCGGTGATTGAATGGAGACTCTTGATGGAATTGAGGTGAAAAAGTCTTCAACTTTGAGTATCTTGATGCCTTGGATCGATTGTGTATGATAGATAATGAGAAACTAGGGTTTTTTATCTTATAAAAAGCCCATCAAAATCATCAAATTCGCGCCCCCTATTACCCCAGCGTCACCCACAGTTCAGAACCGTGGGTCACAGTTCACACAGAGCTGGCAATATTACCTCCACCGTGGGTGAAGGTCTGAAATGGGGGTCACGGTTCCTTGAGGCTGCTCAAACAGGGATTCTGAACAGGGAGTCACAATCTACGTTGGGGGTCACATTATAGACTTGTTGTTGGTTTTATAACTATACACTCCTGAACCGTGACCCATGGTCTACAGACCATGGGTAAAAACGTGAATTGCTTAGCTTTTCTCCAACAATTGTGCAACTTTCATAAAATGACAAGATTGGTCCCCCAACTAAACTCCCATCACTTCCTTAACATATACCCATCATATAACTTTCGTTTAATGACCAGGAGACCCCTTAAACTTCAATATCTCTTGTTTCTTCATATTTCAACCATCATTAATCTTTCAATTAATTACCAAACGACCCCTATACTTTGTAGACTCTTGTTTCTTGTACACTTAGGCACAAAACAACTTCCAATTAAGTACCGAATGGTCCCTGAACTTTGTTCTTCCATGTTTCTTGTATTCTCAAGTTGTTTTCCAAACCGAACAAATTCCGAATCCATACCGAAAGCTGCAATAATCATTCCAATGCATTTCAATCCATCTCTAACCATCATAACTTCACCGAATTACATGTTTAACCTATAAAACAATGAATACTCGTAGTTATCTCATTCAAGGCAAGTAAACACATAAAACACATACATAACTCACGAAATAGGCACTTTAAAGCTCGGGTTTCACCCTCTCCATCAGTTATCGGTACATGAAGGTAAAAACCAGCACCGGCCTGGTACATAAAACGCCAAAAGTCGGTACCAGATTGAGTTTGATAATCTTCTAGTTCGAGAAATTTGGTACTGCTACCCAGTACCATTTGCTCATCCCTGATCAGGGGTACCGTACGAACACCAACGGTATCGTACAACTTTTTTTTAGTTTCAGGGGTAGGGATGAGCTTGGTGCCAACTGATACTGAATCGGTATTGGTACCGAAAATACCGGTTACGGTATCAGTATATGAAGGTAAAAACCGGTAGCGAAGCGGTACTAGGAACGCCAAACGTCAGTACCGAACTGGTACTTAGGATCTTTCGGTTCAGGAAATTCGGTACCGGTACCCATTACTATTTGCTTATCTCTGACTACGAGCTTCTACCGAACAACATCATTACTATACAAATTTTTTAGTTGATTTTCTTTCGGTTATTTTTGAGTGTTTTTTTCTACATTTTCTTTTTATTCTTGTTTCGATTCCGTGTGCAACACGCTCGTAGTGATTTCAAACACATATAAACACAGACTAATAACAAAAGAAGTTCGTCGCAATGCAGTGACGGTTTTTATAACTAGTAATATTAATTGAAGCCTTTGGACACCATGTTGTCTCCCATCTCCTTTGGTGATAGTGGATGCACCATAGGTTAAAGGACACTAAACAGGGGCGGATGTAGCTTGAGAATAGGGGTAGCCCTCGCTATCCCTTGACGCTCCGACGGTGGTGTAAATTTTGGAAAAAATTTGACGTTTTTTCGATTTCGCTGTCCCTATAAAAAAGAAAATTTTGAAACGTTGCCCCTTGATGTTTTTTCTAGATCCGCCACTAACACTAAAGAGCATGTGACACTCCTTTGATTATGCATTGATATGGTCAATTTTACCTTGATCCACGGTACGGTAAACACTGATTCAGATGACCATAAGACCTTGATTCGCATGACCTTGATATGAAATATCCTGATTCGAAACCTACATACTTCTCAAGATATTTGGTTTGTTGAGGTGACAAGTAATTTTTTTTTCACTAGGGTCATGGTTATTCTATGTGGATTTTTATTGAGTTGGATCACCAAGTTTTCTTCCTTTAATTTTTCATCGTGTCTGGTTCGTATTATATTTTTGTTACCAGGTCCTTATAATATAGAGGTATCAATGTATGTAGAAGAAACACCAAGTTAATATGGGGATTAGCTTGTGGTTTGTGTCCATCTAAATAAGGTTAATCTTCTTCTGAACTCTACGAACAACTGCGTTAATCCTGCAAAACAATCAACACACCATCAAGCTCGTTACAAGGAGGGGAATAAGGGGTTTCTTCTTATAACCACCCTCCGGCGTGAGAATAAGAACTTGTTTTGAGGAATAAAGTGTGTGTATTAAGTGAGAAAGCAAGAGAGTGATCCTTAAACCTGGAGGTGAGGTTCTCTATTTATAGCCGATGTGATTTTTGAAGGAGGTGAGTTGATGGGCCTTGGGCCTGAGGTCGACAACAAGGAATATCAATTTTGTAACGTCTGCGTTCCTAGACTTTTATCTATTTAACACTTTTAGTCCCTAAACTATGAGATACTTGACACTTGTGATGCTATGTGATATTTGAATCTTTAAACTTTGTGAGTCTATGATGCTATGATACTTGATTCTTAATACTAGACCCTGGATACTTCAAAACTTGATTCTTGATGCTTAACACTATGATTCTATGATTCTATGATTCTTGATACTTGACGCTGGGAAACTATAATTCTTGATACTTGGAATCTAGATTCTTGACTCTTGATACTTCGGTGCTTGACTCTTGAGACTCGTGAAACTTGAGACTTGGTTGAACGAGAGACTGGAGTCTTGTCACTGGCGGAAACTATGAAACATGGAAACTAATGTGTTAATCTAATTATGTGATACAATGGCCCAATAATACGCAAGGCAACGTTTAATCTAACTCGCAAAACGAAACAAAAATGGGAACGCGGAAAGGATGGGATTGACCGAATGGCAATCCGATCGGATGACCATCAGATCGGAGGGCCGTTCGATCAAACCGCCATCCGATCCATACCACACCGCCTTCACTCCCCTCACACACTATAAATAGGAGTTGTCACATCATTCCTCACTGATGTGATAGCCTCCTTCGAACCAGATGCACACACTCCCTATTTTCTTCCATTTCTCGGTGATTTCGGTATGTTTTACACTAGATTCTTGTACATCTTTGATCTATACATTATGCTCTACAAGATTCTCCTTTGAAATCTCACTTTTCGCCGTGAAATCTCTGAGATTTGAGCTCTTAGGGTGACGCCATCATGGCGGTTTGTACAAACTGTTGAGTGATGTCATTCCGTTCAAGATCTAGCTCAGGTCTAAGGAATTTCATGAGTTTTACACTGAATCTTAACTAAATCTAGACTTTTCAGCTAAAAACTTATGTTTATCTTCATCATTTCTTAAACTTTCCACTTAAAACGGTGGAATCCGGATCTGAACAGACTGAGGACTTGATGATTAGTCTTGAGTCGGCTTGGAAATGGATTGTTGCTGGAAGAGATGACCGGAGTACAGATTTCGACATAAGCACCGTCACGAACAGACGACTGATCGGACTGGGGTGATTCCCATCCGATCAGACCGGTTGAACGTTGATGTGGTTACCATTGTCTCAAGACGTATCGTGTCGTCACCGTCGAACCAAAAACTTAGAAACTTTACAAGGTTGTGAACGGGACAAGGACAACTCAATCGAATGGCAATCCGATCGGATAGCCATCCGATCGAACTGCCATCCGATCAGGTGACGCTTGCCTCGTAACCTAAAACATTTTAGAAACTTTGAATCTTTGATCGTCGAATGGCAATCCGATCGGATAACCATCCGATCGAACTGCCATCCGATCGAGGTGACAATGTGTCTTGGAATCTTTCAACACTTAGAAACTTTTTCAGAAACTTGAAACTTTGGAAACTTCTATGATCAAACGGCAATCCGATCGAACTATCGTCCGATCGGATAACCATCCGATCGAAGTGACATAACTTGAACACTTGGTAACAATTTGGAATCTTGACACTTGGATCGAATGACCATTCGATCGAATCGCCATCTGAACGGATGACCATCCGATCGGATGGCAATTCGTCCCTCACACACAACAGTTACATCAATCGAATGACAATCCGATCGGATAGCCATCCGATCGAACTGCCATCCGATCCAGTGACTGATCCGACACTTTGCGCAAAACCGCAGACACTTATGAGTCGCTGCGGACACACCTATAGCTCCGCAAATGGTTGCTACGGAAGAGCCACGACTAAGTCATCACACAGATGAACGAAGCTACTTCAAGGAAAACTCCTCGGCATTGGAGCGTGAAGGAAAATGGCTACAGAACAAATGCGGACGAGATTTCCAATCATCTAAGGAGATCTCGTTGAACAACAAGCGACCAAACAACGGTAACAAGTCTGCTTATGACTTTGTTTGCCCACCTATTCGCCGCATAGAATAAACAATGGTGGGCACACCCTTGCCCATAACCATGTTTATTGGCCCATAGTACAGATTCAAATTGTTCGACCAAACATGGCCAAAAAATGACGCAACGAGGTAACCGCAAAGGACGTGCGGTTACTTGAGAGCTAAACTCAAGAACACGAAGACCCCACGAAAAAGGGATCATCATTACATATCCAATTGCTGAACATAGAGCTTGAGCAAAGCACTTGCAGCATTGCATCAACTGTTGCAGACATAGATCTTCGATCACCGTCTCAAAGGTTGGTTCGAAGCCTCCTCTCTTCTTCATTCACCACCTCAAAGGTTGGTTCGAAGACGGAGACACGATCTCAGAGGTTGGTTCGACACACCAACAGGTGGCAACCAACCTGATGACATCAGAAAAAGGTAGCCCGCTACCCAACCGGCTGAGAATTTCGCATCAGACGAAACTTGCTCACCGGTACGGAAGAGACGTCACATGGCTCTACCAGATCCCCAGCTTGATTTACGAAAAGCGAATGCCATCTACATGGCCTAGAATTTTCTCCAGGCTGGAAACTACCTTCTAGACACCATAGTCCAGTGCTCCTCCCACATGCAACTTTCATGAGGCAGCAACACTAGACTGGGGGGACTTGAAAGGGTATGGTCCTAAATCTCGCGCCACCTGACCGCGAGTGACCATTACCCTTATCAAAAAACCCCCACCAGTAAAGAACTACGTCCACGCGGACGCATCCTTCGAATCCAATCGGTCAAAGGATAAGAAGAAGCCTTACCTTGAGTATGAAAGCGGACGTACATAGCGATGCGGCTGGCACCGCATCATATGGACATTTTCGTCACAACAAGGGATCTGGGCAACAACAACAGTCACCACAGGCGGTGATGCGGATTGGCACCGCATCCCGCATATGACTTTGTCAAAGCATAGAGTGCAGGAACATCAAAGGTTACCGCAGGCAGCGATGCGGCCCGCACCGCATCCTGCCCACTAGGCAAGTGGGGCTGACAACATAGAGCAAGTGGCACCACTGGCAGTCGCCTGTCAGGCCATACGTAAGCAATGGACTGACACTGCAGTAGGATGTGGCTTCACCTCCACAACCGACAAGCCTGACACACCTGCAAAGGGGCTGCACGTCGTCAGTCCGTCCCTTCAGCTCCTCCTCCACTCGTCGGCTATAAATACCAACCCCAAACCAGGTTTGAGGTATCTCTTCACAACTCTCTCACTACTACTACTATCACACTTTGCTTCCCAAGGAAATTACTGATCCTCACGCCGGAGAGTGGTAACAAGGAGCACCCCCACCCCATCCTCCTTGTTACGAGTCACGGCTTGTTTCCTTGTGCAGGAGATCAACCGGCGGACAATCCAGCCAGCGATCCTCGAGAGGAAGGGATTAACCCTTCTTGACGAGACCAGTGAGTTAACCCTGCCTGGTTAACCATTGTTTCATCATTGGCGCCCACCGTGGGTTGCTTGGATGTGGCTCTTGAAGGATCAGGAGTCAGGGTTGCTGATGTGCGGTCGCATGTGTAAGCCATTTCTAGACCATTTCGTCATCGTGTTCATCGACGTTGTCTTGATCTATTCCAAGTCGAAAGCCAAACACGCACAACATCTACGTTTGATTCTCGAACTACTCCAGGGGAATCAACTCTATGCCAAGTTCTCCAAGTGCGAATTCTGGCTGGAGGAGGTTCAGTTTCTGGGTCACATCGTTAATAGTCAAGGTATTCATGTCGATCCTGCGAAGATTGAAGCAGTTAAGAGCTGGATTACGCCTAAGAACCCGTCTGAAGTTCGTTCTTTTCTCGGACTAGCAGGCTATTATCGACAGTTTATCGAAGGATTCTCTAAGATCGCTGTGCCGCTTACCGCCCTTACTCATAAAGACAAGCCTTTTGTTTGGGGAACCGAACAAGAGTCTGCTTTTCAAACCCTCAAGCATATGCTTTGCAATGCTCCTATTCTCACGCTGCCCGACGGAAACAATGATTTCATTATCTATTGTGATGCTTCCAACCTTGGTCTTGGCTGTGTTCTCATGCAACGGGACAAGGTTATAGCTTACGCATCTCGTCAGCTCAAAATCCACGAGAAGAACTATACAACCCATGATCTCGAGCTAGGCGCAGTTGTTTTTGCATTGAAGATTTGGCGACACTACCTGTATGGTACCAAGTGTACGATCTTCATCGATCACAGGAGTTTACAACACATCTTTAATCAGAAAGAACTTAACATGCGTCAACGCCGATGGGTAGAACCTCTTAACGATTACGACTGTGAGATTCGTTATCACCCAGGCAAGGCAAATGTGGTTGCCGACGCGCTCAGTAGACGGAGTTATCTGCTCAGTATTCGCAATACCCAAGCCCAGCATGATCTCGAAACCTCCATCCGCGAAGCCCAGCATGCTTGTTTTAACGAACGCACTTTGAAGAAAGAGAGGATCAATCACGATGGAGCTCAGCTGGTAAGCAAAGCAAATGGGATCTTCTATCATCTGGACCGAATTTGGATCCCTAAGCGGACCGACTTGCGAAAGATTATAATGGACGAAGCCCACAAATCCCGATATTCTATTCATCCCGGTGCCGATAAAATGGACCAGGACCTTCGCTACAAGTACTGGTGGCCGGGCATGAAACGGGATATTGCTCTCTATGTTGGAAGTTGCCTGACTTGTGCAAGAGTTAAGGCTGAACATCAACGACCTTCTGGCTTACTTGAACAACCTCCAATCCCCATCTGGAAGTGGGAGAGTATAGCTATGGATTTCATAACCAAACTTCCGCCCACGCCATCAGGTCACGACAGCATTTGGGTTATAGTTGATCGTCTGACCAAATCAGCCCACTTTTTGCCAATACGGGAAGACTACAAGGTAGAACGACTAGCCCGAATCTACACCGATGAGATCATTTGTAATCATGGTACGCCTCGTGACATCATTTCAGACCGTGATGTTCGGTTTACTTCGCGATTGTGGGAAACGTTTCAAGCGGCTCTTGGTACGACGCTTAACCTGAGTACCGCATTCCATCCTCAAACCGACAAACAGACTGAAAGGACGATCCGTACTCTTGAAGACATGCTCCGTGCGTGTGTCATAGACTTCGGTGGTAGTTGGAACAAATACCTGCCGTTAGTCGAATTTTCGTACAACAACAGCTATCATGCCAGCATACAAATGGCACTATTCGAGGCCTTATATGGAAGAAGATGTCGTTCACCTATTGCGTGGCACGAGATCGGTCATTTGCAACTAACTGGTCCCGAGCTACTACAAGAGACGACTGACAAAATCCTCCAGATTCGAGACAACTTGTCGAAAGCTAGGGATAGACAAAAAAGTTACGCCGATAGAAGATGCAAGCCCCTTGAATTTGATGTTGGCGACTACGTACTCCTAAAGGTATCACCTTGGAAGGGTGTGGTCAGATTCGGCAAGAAAGGGAAACTAGCGCCTCGATATGTTGGACCTTTTAAGATTCTGGAAAGAATCGGAAAAGTCGCCTACAGACTCGAACTACCGGAGGAACTTAGTAATGTCCACCCAACTTTCCATGTGTCGAACCTCCGGAAGTGTCTAGCTGATCATGATCTGATTGTACCTCTCGACGACCTTCAAGTTAACGAAACGCTGCATTTCGTGGAAAAGCCTGTCGAAATCATGGATCGCCAAACCAAGCAACTCAGACGCTCGCGCATCGCTATCGTGAAAGTCCGATGGGAAGGCAAACGAGGCGCGGAGTTTACTTGGGAACTCGAAAGCGACATGAAGGCTAAGTACCCGCAGTCATTGGTATCGATAGATCCATGTCGATAATTAACATGCATCGTTTTCCTCTGTGTACGTGCTGGTTATGCGTAAACTATTTCGAACTCTATATGCTATATCAAACTTGTATGCTCACCTTTACATTTTATGTATTGACTTTATTTTAACGTATGTGACAGGTGTTTAAGATGCTTATCTGCTAGGAAGGCGAAGCTAGAATAAAAGTCTAGAGCATAGTTGTCTGTAGATCTTGCAACTTGAGTCTCTAGGCATAGATAAACAATATTTATATTTAAATCTGAGTTGTCGAAACAGAATATTTGCTTGATTTTATCTGTAATAATTTGTTTGCTATTTGAGGTACGGTATGGGACGTATTATATAAATTGAATAGTAATGATAATTGTTATGGGAACTTCTGGACAATCTGTTTCGCTCAGTGCCATGCCCCGATGATTCCGCCATCGTTTGGGGTGTGACAGATTGGTATCAGAGCCATGATAATTGGTAAAATCATTCACGGTGCTATGCAGCTTTCAGCCTAATTTCGGGACGAAATTCCCTAAACAAGGGGTGGCTGTAACACCCCGTGTTACCGAATGTCAAAGTCAAAGTCAAAGTCCAAGTCAAGTTTGACTTATTTGACTGTAATTAGTCTATTCTATGTTTTATTATTCGTATTATGTGGAGTAAGTGTTGTTAATCAAAGTAATAGAGCGAATCGAATGTTTAATCGACGCAAAACGCTTTTCGACTGTGAATAGTAGGAAGTAACAATGCGATAAAGTTAATCAATCAATAATCAAGCTAACCGAATCATCAATCGAACTCGAAACTCGAACTATGCGAATTTGGTGTTATATTACGTGTGTGTGTGCCTTACGTGTTACCTGTGCGTGTTTACTTTATGTTATGTGTGGTGATCAATCGAATCGAAACTCGAAACTCAATCGAACTCAATCGAAATCGAATTATGATGAATGGTAGCGAAAGGATAGTGTGAAATATAGATGCTTGTATGTAGGTATAGTGGTTGGGACTAAAAGTAATTTGAATAGGAAACTCTATCGTATTCGTATCGTCTTCAATCGAAATCGAAATATCAGAAATTGTCGCACCGAACGCTCAACACAGACTGTTGATCGATCAAGCTCCTAGCCGATCGAACAGTCCAGCCGATCGGACGGACTGTCCGATCGAGCAGGCTGTCCGATCGGGATGCCTGGCCGATCGGCCAGCTCTTTCCCCTTTTGGAAGCCTATAAATAAGCCTGTCATTGTCATCCTTTCCACTTTTGGAAACCCTCTGACCGACCAGCTCGTGTTCTTCAGTATTTCTCAGATTTCTCTCAATCCCGGTAAGATTTCATCCTAAATCTTGTACGTTTTTTTATCTATGCACACTCCTACACCTTTCTATCTTTCAAATCTTGATTTCTAATCGTGAAATCATCAAGATCTAAGTGTTCTAGGATGATGCCATCATGGTGTTCTTCAAGAACTTCATGTTTTGGCCTCAATCCACCAAGAATCACTTGGATCTAGCCGATTTCCACAGAAACAAACTAAGATCTATCACAGATCTGAACATTTACATGTTGTGAAGGATTGAAAGAAGGATTTACAACTTTCTTTCAACTCTATTACACTCAATGCCTTCAAACCGGTAGAAACGGAGCTTGAGCCAACTCACTAATCATTCTAATGGTTGTGTGGTTCAAGATTCGAATTCTATCTACGAGGTTCACCGATTTCGGGTTAAACGTTAAACTACCGTTCCGAACCGTTCACCGGCCGGACATTGGGTGATTCCTGTCCGAGCAGGGGAAACCATTAAGAACGAAGGTGCCATGGTTCATCTCGTTGTCAAAATACCTCGATATAACGTCAAACAATCAGAACAGCCAAGTGTTAGACGAACAGGCCGACCAGGGCAGAATGCTGACCGATCGAACAGGCTGTTCGAACGAACAGCCCAACCGATCGGACATGTCAGCCGATCGACCAGGCCAGCCGATCGGCTAGCACGTGACCCCACACTTTGACAAATTCATGAAGTCTCGTATTGAACGAAGTGTTGTTCAATCAAACTACGGTTTGGGTTGAATTACTCTTCGGATCATGAGATACTATGCTTCAACACTTAATCGATTTTTCAACTCGTTCGACGTATTGGAGTGCCACCTGATCGAACATGTTGTCCGGTCAGGTGACATCCTGCTGAGAACTTACTACTGAAGTGTCAAACCGATCGGTTAAGCCGGCCGATCGAACGGCCTGTTCGATCGATCGACCTGAAAGCTAAGAACACTTCAATGCTGTCACGGCCCTCGGCCCCGGTTTGACCCGGTCCAGAGCCGCGAGGCAGGAAATCCCGTAGTATTTAATTTAGGCGACAGCGGAAGTCTTTTCAATAAAGGATCTTTTGATATTAAAACTGCCCGTTTACATGATTTAGGGATAAAACCCTAAAATTTACAATAATGCAATTTCCCTGAGAAATCTTTATTTTTCAAAACATGTTTCTTTTATTTATTTATATTGAGCCACTTTTCTAAGCTTGTAGTGCTCCACGACACTTTTCTTTGCTCACAACAGATCACCTGAAACATGTTTGAAAAAGGTTTTGTCAGCAGGGAAATACCGAGTGAATCATTCAATTTACTAAAACAATCCATTTGTTATAATTTACAGTATTAAGGGTGATTACAATGTTTCTGATATCAACCAACTACCCACAGTATTTGTCACTCGACTACCCATTGGCTATCTCGTTGTCCAAATGGTGTCTGTGACTGTGGTCAGATCACCCCTTTGCTAACAAGTTGTCCAATGGTGACGGGAAATAAGTAATGTATACAAAACCCCACATACCGGCTGTAATTTGGTGATTACATAGACTTAATCCCTGTAATTATAACTTTGAAAATAACTTGGAGTTTTGTAAAATAGTTGATAAAAAGAGAATGACTCACATTGCAGATTTAACGAGCAGAGTATAAGCCTACTGATTAGCCTTCATTAACCTAATTGAAATAACAACGCACACAAACGAGGTTAGTAACTAATACAGCAGTTACGTCAATTCACGAGATTAAACCCTCACAACAATTAACAAAGTGCAATACTTAACAATTCAGCGGATTCACAACGAATGACAGAGTATAGTCTGAGTTCGGACATCACTCAAACATTCAAGTCAAAATCACGATGAATAACAAAGTATAAACTCAATTTGAGCGGCACTTAAACAATCATTGGATAGTTGAATCGTAATAGCGATTGAGTTATTACCCTGGTTTGCAGCAGCGATTCGTGAATTGTGTGTGTTTAGGACTGATTCTACGATATCTCAGTGTAGAATTAGAGTTTGGACGTCGAATTAACAGCAAACTTCAAGTGCCATCATCCCCTATTTATATCTGAAAAATGCCCCCCTCCGCGCCACGCGAAGGGTTTCCTTGCGCACATCGCGTGGCGCGACGGGTCTACTTTCTAGCCTAGGTTGGTTTCGTGTCCAGTAGCTTTGCTGAGTTAACTGTTTGTGAATTTGAATTTTAGACAACGAATTATTGTGATAATTATCAGCTAGGGTTTACCCCCCCCCCCCCCCCCCCCCCGAGTTTTAGGGGCCCTGATCCTGATTTCGATTGTTATGAAAATTTTAGGGTTTATGCGGAATTGCTTGGGTTTTTCAATTAGGGTTTCCTTAATAGATAATTAACTTACTAAGTATTGGTTTTAGTGAGAGTTGTTACATCCTCCCTACCTTAAGAAAAATCTCGTCCTCGAGATTTACTGGAATAGATGAGGGTATTTCCGCTTCATTTCTTATTTCAGCTCCCAAGTGTATTCTGGTCCTCTCTTTGAATCCCATTTGACTTTGACTAACACTAGTCGCTTGTGTTTGAGAAACTTGACTTTTCTATCTTCTATCTGTAGTGGTTTCTCTACAAATTTTAACTTTTCATTTACCTCTACATCTTGAAGAGGTACTACCAGGGATTCATCGGATAAACATTTCTTAAGATTGGATATATGAAACACATCATGTATTCCAGCTAGCTCTTCTGGTAATTGTAATCGATAAGCAACTGGTCCTATTCGTTGCATTACTAGAAAAGGTCCTATGTATCTTGGACTTAGTTTTCCTTTCTTACCGAATCGTACTATTCCTTTCCAAGGAGAGACTTTCAAAAGTACTTTGTCTCCGACTTGAAACTCTAGTGGTTTGCGGCGATTATCTGCATAGCTTTTCTGGCGATCTCGAGCCGTTTTCAGTCTTTCCTTGATTTGAGTTATCTTGTCTGTGGTCTCTTGTACAATTTCTGGACCTGATAATTGACTTTCTCCTATTTCTGCCCAACAAACTGGAGTTCTGCACTTGCGTCCATACAGCGCTTCGAATGGGGCAGCTTCGATGCTTGAGTGATAACTATTGTTATAGGAGAATTCAATTAAGGGTAAGTGGTTATCCCAGTTACCACCAAAATCGATTACACATGCTCGGAGCATGTCTTCCAGGGTTTGTATCGTCCTTTCACTTTGTCCGTCTGTTTGGGGATGATATGCAGTACTTAGATTTAATCGGGTTCCCATTGCTTCTTGGAAACTAGTCCAGAAATGGGAAGTGAAACGACTATCCCTATCCGATACAATGGAGAGCGGAACTCCATGTAAGGATACTACTTCGTCTACGTATAATTTGGCTAGTCTTTCCATGCTAAAGGTTTCCTTCATTGGTAGAAAATGAGCTGATTTGGTTAATCGGTCCACAATTACCCAAATTGCATCATTACCTTTTCTGGTTTTGGGTAACTTAGTAACAAAATCCATTGTTATTAGTTCCCATTTCCATACAGGCATTTCTAACTGTTGTAGTAGTCCTGAAGGTTTCTGATGTTCTGCTTTTACTTGTGAACAAGTAAGACACTTAGATACGTATTCAGCTATGTCCTTTTTCATTCCTATCCACCAGAAATTGTTTCTTAAATCTTGGTACATCTTATTGTTTCCTGGATGTACGGTATACCTAGATTTATGAGCTTCTTCTAAAATCTTATTTCTTAATTCTCCCTGTTTAGGTACCCAAATTCGTTTCTTGTGGAATCTCCAAATTTCATCATTTCCTTGCTCTAGTTCCTTTACATAACCTTTCATTCCTTCAGCATCATCTTTGATCGCTGTTTTCTGAATTTTCTTCAATTGTTCTATTAAAGCTACTTGTAGATTTAATCTAAGCATACGAACTCGTCGTTGCTTCTCATGATACTTACGACTTAAGGCATCTGCAACTACGTTCGCCTTTCCTTCGTGATATTGAATATCATAGTTGTAATCACTTAGGATTTCCATCCATCTTCTTTGCCTCATATTTAACTCCCTTTGCCCAAATATGTACCTTAAACTTTTATGATCTGTATAAACAGTAAATTTACTTCCGTACAGATAATGTCTCCAAATCTTAAGGGCAAAAATTATGGCTCCTAATTCTAAGTCATGTGTTGTATAATTTTCCTCGTGTTTCTTCAATTGCCTGGAGGCATACGCAATTACCTTCTTCCGTTGCATTAGTACACATCCATATCCTAATTTTGAAGCATCACAATATACTTCAAAATTTTCAGTTCCTTCAGGTAAAGCTAAAATTGGAGCATTCGTCAATCGATGCTTTAAAATCTTAAAAGCTTCTTCTTGTCTAGGTCCCCATTCAAACTTAACGGCTTTACATGTCAGCTTAGTCAACGGTACAGATATCTTAGAGAAATCCTTAATAAATCGTCTGTAGTATCCAGCTAAGCCTAGAAAACTTCTAATTTCCATAGCTGTTTGTGGGACCTTCCATTTGGTGATTGCTTCTATTTTACCAGGATCTACGTGAATTCCTTCGTGATTCACCATGTGTCCTAAAAATTGTACTTCTTGTAGCCAGAATTCACACTTCGAGAATTTGGCGTAAAGCTTTTCTTTTCTTAACAAAGTTAAGAGTGCATGCAGATGCTCACAGTGTTCTTTCTGATTCTTTGAATAAATAAGTATATCGTCGATAAAGACAATTACAAATTTATCCAAGTATGGTTTACAGATTCTGTTCATCATGTCCATGAATGCTGCTGGAGCATTTGTTAGTCCAAAGGGCATGACTGTAAACTCATAATGGCCATATCTAGTTCTGAAAGCGGTTTTAGGTATGTCTTTTTCTTGTACTTTCAGCTGATGATATCCGGATCTTAAGTCTATCTTAGAAAAATACCTAGCGCCTTGGAGTTGATCAAAAAGATCATCAATCCTAGGTAATGGGTATCGATTCTTAATTGTAACCTTATTTAGTTCCCTATAATCGATACACATCCTCATCGACCCATCTTTTTTTTTCACAAACAACACTGGTGCTCCCCAAGGGGATGAACTAGGTTGTATAAATCCTTTGTTTAGTAATTCATCTAATTGCTTTTTCAGTTCTAGCATTTCGGTGGGTGCTAATCGATTAGGTGCCTTGGCTACTGGTGTAGTACCAGGAATTAGATGAATTCTAAACTCTACTTCTCTATCAGGTGGTAATCCAGGTAATTCTTCTGGAAAAACATCTGAGTATTCTGAAACTACAGGGATGTCCTGAAGTTCCTTATTTTTAGTGGTAATGATTACGGAAATCATATATACCATTTCTTGTTTTCTTGAATAACTAGCCAACTTCATTACTGAAATGAATTTCAGTGGCTTTCGAGGTCTATCTCCTGTTATTAAAATTGCCTCTCCTGTGGGGGTACGAATTTCTATGGAATTCTTATCACACAGGATTCGAGCATGGTTGGCTACCAACCAATCCATTCCTAATACCACATCGAATCCGGCTAATTTCATAGGTAACAGGTTGGCTGAAAACTTATGACCTAAAAATTCTATCTTTCCTTCTTGCAAAATCTTATTTACGTTAACAGAATTTCCATCTGCCGTTTCGACTGTAAAGATCTGCCTAAGGGTGGTTAAGGGTAAATTAAGAGCTTGGCAGAATGAAGTATTGATAAAACTTTGGTTTGCACCAGAGTCAAATAATACTTTTGCAAACACGTCATGAACTAAGAACGTACCAGCTATCACATCTAGGATGAGTTCTGCTTCATGAGTGGTCAGCTGGAATGCTCTGGCATTCTTCTTAGTAGCTCCGTCAGCTGGTTTGCCTTTGTTATCTGCTGGTTTAACCAATTTAGGGCATTCGGGTTTGAAATGCCCCGCTTCCCCGCAGTTATAGCAGATCTTGGTCTTTCTCCTACAATCTTCCTCACGATGCCCTATAGCCTTGCAGAAATTACAGATTTCATGGCATTTTCCAAAATGTTTCTTTCTGCAATTCCTGCAGAAAGGCGGAGTGGAAGATTGCCCGACACCCCTTTTCTTGAACTTATTGTTATTACCCATACGAAATCCTTGGGTAATTTTCTGAGCTAATTCCTTCTTCCTGTTTTCATCTCTTGTACGTACCAATTCATCAGTTAGGGTGTTAGCTAATTCCACAGCATCGTCAATAGTGCGTGGTCTTGCAGCCTTAACGATGTTACGGATTTCACTAATTAGTCCCCAAATATAGCGAGAATTGAGTACCGGTTCTGGCGAAGCCAGTGTTGGTACCACTCTAGCATATTCAAAGAATGTCGAAGTATAATCGCGACACTCTATACCTACCATACGATGGCTTAGGAACTTATTCACCATTTGTTCTTTTTCATATTCGGGACAGAATTTTCTTTCTTCAAGATTCTTAAATTCTTCCCAGCTCATAGCATAAGCCATCCTTCTTCCTTTTGCTTGTAATACTGTGTTCCACCACTCTAGCGCCCCTTCTTTGAACAAATTTGAAGCATACATGACTTGATCTTCTTCGGCACACTTACTTATTGCAATTACTGCTTCGGTTTTCTCTAACCAACGCAGTGTTGTAGTTGCTCCTTCATTACCTGCAAATTCTGCTGGTTTACAGGCAAGGAATTCTTTGTAAGTGCAACCAGGCGTTGCAACTTTCATTTTTTAGGAAGTGGGGTCTGTCGTGGATTATTATCGTCATGATTGCCGCCTCCATTTATGCTGTTACTGTCATTATCTTCCGGAGTACGTTTACTAGGAATGATTTGTTGTGGTTCGGCAGGTTTCTGAGCAGCAGCCATAATTTCTGGAATAGCATTAGCTATCCCTTGAGCAACGATATTTTCAATATCTTGCCTAGTCATATATTGATTTTCTTGATTTTGCTCAGATTGGTTTACTTCATTAACTGGTTCGTTTGCGTTTTCCATCTGATAATTAATATTGGTGTGAATTATTAGTATCCAATAATTGATAGTTTGAGATAACAAAACAGTTACACATAAACACATAAAATCTTGTAACACATATATATAGTCAAAATTGTCGATTTTCTCGACTTCTATTTTGATTTATAGATTATATAGGCATCCATACACACTGTTTATCTTACAATGTTTTATTCCCTATTTTAAAGTGTTATATGTTTGTTTACTACTTGTTATTATACAACCACAGCTTCCTAACCCACTTTTTCTTGACCAACTGGTATTTCAATAGCGACGCTCCCTTTCGTCATATTTCCAGGAAATTTGTTCCCCCATTTCTCGGATTCTATTCCCTGTACCTATCAGTTCTTCACCAAACTGTCGAAGTTCGGCCAAGTTTTCGTTGCTCATTGGCGGGTTGGGAAGAGGTTCTGGATCAAACTCTGGAAGGAAGGTATAAGGACTATTGTTCATGTTTTGGAATTGCCAGTCATTTGTCCACCATTCTTCCATTTCGCCTAAAGGTCGTGTGTGGATTAGAGGGGCCGGAATTGCTGGTTCCAGATTTACTGGAAGTTGGAGTTCAGCTGGATAAGGGAAAAAATTGTTGTTGATAGGGCTAATGACATCACAGTTTGCTAGTAGACGGCCTATTTCGTCTTGAAATGTGATTTCTTCAGGTTGTTTAGAGCTCTCTCCTATTTCTATTCCCTTTTGCCTAAAATTTTCTTTGATTTCTATCTCTGCTGGTTTAGAACTCTTTCCGGTCTCGATTCCTTTTCCTTTGTCTATAGGGTTTTCTATTTTGGGGAGTTTCCTAGTGGCTGGCTTCCTCCTGCGTACTTTCCTCCATCCTACATATCTTCTTCTCTTTTTAGGTTTTGCTTTTTCTAGAGGTGGAGCTTGGAATTCCAGAGGTTCCTCTATGTCAGTAATATAACCAGTAAAGTCGTGGGAGACTTCAATTGGTACTGGGTAGAGGTTGAGATTCTGAAATGCTTCAGATAGCTCACTCATGCTGTGTAGCATATATGCAAAATGCACAAAAATGCTAAGTTAAAACTTTGGAACAAAGTTTCTACAAATAAACATTGAAGTTTTATTGCATACTAATTTGTACCAATGATTCCTACGCCTTCAAATCTCCGATTGCTCGTCAAGAATGCTCCAAAGTCGCCCCAAAGAAGTCTGAATTCGTAATTAGGGTTTCAATTGAGTTTTCTTGGGAATTAATCTTCAAACCCTAGCTGGAAATCAATCATTCTCGAACTTACACCCCTCGCGCGACGCCAAGGAGGTCTCGCGTCATGCGGCGCCTCCAAATCCTGATTTTCTTATTTTTTTATTTAATTTCGATTTCCAGCTTCTCCGACGCGCGTACGAATCCCGGTTTTCTTCTAAACTGCTCGTTTTTACTCGTTTTTCATCACTTTAAGCTACGGGACCTGAAATCAAAGCTTAACGTCAGCAGTATCAAAATTCTAACCTAAACTAGACTCAAAATAACTGAAAACTGACGAAAATATACACTATAAACATATGTACTTTGCAGTACATCAAACATCCCCACACTTACTCTTTTTTCGTCCTCGAAAAAGAATTATGCAACGGAATCATAGACAAATAATCACTCAAGTCGAAAATTATAGGTATAATTAATTAAAAACCAAGGCTTGCGTTAGCTGCGATTGCGAATATACTTGTCCACTTTAAACCCGAACCCAATCCTAAGCCCTTATCATGTGATTTTAATTTAAGTGTGGTCAATCCACCTAGGGTCTCACACTAGAATCAACAGTCCACTTACTCCCGCCTCAAGCTTATAGGACTAAAGGAACGATCACTTGACCAATTCCCAACCGTCTTATATCAAAACCAAGAGAGTTCACAATCAGATTTTTTTTTCATTCGTGAGTCTAGACGATGCTTTCCCTAACCAAGTGGCAATCCGGCTGTAGAGTCGCTATCCCCAACCACAGATTACTTAGGTTTTGGTACTTTTTTCTTCTTTTTTCTTTGCACGGTCAATTTCACACACCCTAGCGGTAATCTTGCTATAGAGTCGCTATCCCCAGCTCAGACTACATAGGAATGCATTACTTTCATTTAGTTTCTAGCTCACTTTTTATTCCATTCCTTTTTTTCTTTTCGCAGGATCACAAACTCTAACGGTTTTAACTTATAACGGTGCCCCTTATACTATTATTGGCAGTTTTAGTTTCCCATATCTCCCAGGCGAAAACCCACTAGCAGACCGACAATTAAGGTATATTAACTCAAAGGGACTTAAAACCAAACATGGGCCTATCCACATATCCCTAACTAGACGCAAGCTCGATTTATTATAATCTCATATTATTATTATTTCAACCCGAGCAAAAAGTCACCTATTCTATCATTTTCCGTTTTAATTGCAAACTTCTTCTTTATTCGAAGGACATTTTTCTGATTTTTCAATTTTTTTTTTATTTTTCTTTTTTTTTGTATTTTTCAAATTTATGACTCGATTATTTACATGTATCCCATCCCCACACTTAGAGATTGCATTGTCCCTAATGCAAAAACGAAAATACGACTCGAAAACTACCTAAAAATAAACACTGCAAACGAAATAAATAAAAATATACAACAACAACAAAAAGGAAAACGACTTAACTGAATATGTGAGACTGTCAAGGTGCCAGTCGTTTCCACATAAACGCCCTCCAATACCGAACGTGCTCAGCAAACAATACCAAACTCTCTCACACACGAACGGAAAACGGCTCCAAATCATCAACCTAAAACATAAATACCATACCAAGAATACGAGTACCACGTGTTCAACATACCATCATCCAGAGTTCAAATGAAAAATATATGTCCTACGGATACAACCAAATCGAACTACTGAAACAGCATAAATAAAATAAAACATGAAAGGATATATATGCTGCTGCAGTCTGCTACATCACTCGTCCTCTGAATCTTCCTCCATCTGCTGGGTCCCCGAACCTCCAGCCTGCTGCCACCCGAACTGACCACTATAAGCATAACCACTTTGCCCCCCTGGTCATACCCCGGATACTGAACATAGACATATGGGGTCTGCTGCTCGCCTCCATAAACTGGTGGAGGTAATAATCTCGCAAAGGGTGGAGGTATCTGAGCATCTAGTGACATACCCGACATCATATACCTGAGCATGTCGTCCTGTCGGTGGTGGCTCTGCATCGTCCACTGGTGGTCAACCCGCATCCTATCTTCAATCTGATCAAACCTCTGCTCTGTATAGTCAAAAGCAGCCTCAGGAGTGAACGGGTCAGGTCTCGGCTGTCGTGGCGGAGGAGCGCCATGTGCGAAGTTCCACTCTGGCGGGTCCGAATATGTTAGAATACCCGCTAACTGTAGATCCGCAACATTCCAACGAACCGTTGGCAAACCCTCACGCATCTGCTCAACCTTATATTTTGTGAGGGCCCGTATATTCCTTGCCAACCTAGCTATGTAAGGCCCAAGATCCATTGTAGCCCGTTTTCCTCCCCAACGAGGTCTATTGCACGACCATGCAAAGAAACTTGCCAAGTTCCAGTTCCTCTTTTCCACCATACACATCAATGCAAAAATCTCCAACCAATTTGCTTTATTCTCACCTGACTTCCTCGCCACAATCATAGTTGCCAACGCCTTCAGAATATACCTGTATATCGGATCACGAACCGATGTGATAAGGTTCGTTTGGGCGAACGGCTGAGTCGCAATTGTGTCCCAAAATCTTTCCAAATCCGCCGAATCCAAACAGTTTGGCCGAGGATGATTGTACACACCCCTTAACCCATTCACAAACTCATCCGTCTGCACCTCCTCTGGCGTGTAAAAACCCAAAGCTACTCCAAACTTGTCACACCCCGATTTCCACGTGTCTTACCGGTGGGCCCGGTGGGGGATTACCGTGACGTAGTTGGCAACAATATAGTCAAACCACACAATTATATGAATGCACAGCGGAAGCATAAAGATAAATATATTTCAACATTTACTGTAATATCAAAGTATCACCACTGTTGAAATAAAATCCACAGGGGATCAATAATAATAACAAAAGTATTGTTCAACAGACTTCAAGCATCTTAAGCTTGCGAGACTTCTAATGATGCTAAGGAGAAATCCCAGCCAATTACGCATAGTACCTGCATTTAGTCTTTTTGGGAAAATACGTCAGTTTACACTGGTAAATACATTCAACTGACACTTTTGTAAAATGTTTAATAAAATTGGTTTAAATGCACAAGGCACAAACTCTTTATAACTTGGGATAATTTATAATTAAATCTTGTAAAGAATTACATGTTTGCTATGCGTTCGGTCGCCCGGGTCGTGCCGGGTTAAAGGTTAATAGACACGCCACAAAGCAATAAGCCGTGGCGGGAAAACCAACGGTTATACCTTTAATTAATATAGACACAATGCCGGGTGTACGCCTACACCCGGATGTCGAGGTAGTGGCCATTTCGTAAAATGATGCCAAGGATATCCGGGACATGGTCATTAAGCTCCTAAAGGCGTAAAGCCAACAAAACAAGTTTTTAAACGGGTCACATTGATAATACCCAACTACTAATGAGTTGGGGTCAATTGCCCGACCAAGAGGTATTTTAAATACCGTAACCCAAGCCCGTATAACGGAAAATAAGTTAAAAGTATTTACCTTTGCAAGTATAATTCCTTAATTGAAATAAATTGCAGATAGCTTTTACTGGTCCCCTATTCTGGAACGAAGGTTTAAAATAACCTATTAGAATCCTAACGGGTCTTTAATTTAGCCGTAGCTTAGACCGGTCAGTTTCAACGGATAGTTACGGTTTAATCGCGTGAAAGGCGAAAACCGGGAATGGAATGTGATTTTGACCCAACAAGTTTGAAGACTTGTTATATAGGGGTATAATAATCACACTCTGTATTTTGGGGTCAAAACAATATGGTTTGACCTGTTTCGGCTAGATTATGTAAACTAGTTACATAAGCCGAACCGTGCGCGCAAAAGGCGCAACGGTTAACCGTAAGAGTCCTACACTGGTTTCCTAAGTCAATATGATTTAAAGAGGTTGTGGTATCAGTAGGATACCTTCCATAATGCCCGTAATGAGCTTAAGCTCATATTATGCCCCGTAGGGGTATTTCGGTCTTTTTAAAGATTATAAAAGAGGTTACTGAGTTCTACAGGAAATATGAGTATCCCGAACAGTTCATAAAGTCTAAAATACTTTATTTATTATTTAAAATCAGTAGCAACTGGAATCGGGTCAAAGACCTTGTAGAACTCAAGTTATGGCCGAAAAGGGTATATTCGGTAATTACCGAACCGATGCCATAACCGCAGGTTATGAGCAGGTTAAAAATAATTAAAAATCTTTAAAAATCCCAAAATATTATTTTACATTAGTGAGTAAAAGGTTTGGTGTCGAAATCCGGGTTTAGATAGGCGTTATGCTAATTGCGCTATTAAATTACTAAAGTTTCATTATTTGCGCTATTTAGCATAATCCTACTCTGGACCTCGGATTGACGTGAAATTTTAGGGACATGCTTAGAAACCAGTGACTAAGGTTATGATTCTTTCACATGTCCGAAATTCTTATTTTAAATCAAAAAGGGCGTTACGGTCAACTTTTAAGCATTTAACGGAAATGTGTAAAAGACTCGGACAAACAACGAACCGGTCACAGAGGGTTATACCATCATGTAACCTGGTCCTAAGAGAGTCCTAAGGCATATCTAAATCAAACTTTAACGGGTCAGAACTGAAGTCAAAGCAAAAGTCAAAGCTTTTGCGACTTTTGGCTCCGAACCGGGTTAAAACAGTAAATGGTCGGATCAAACAAGCTTAGACTAGTTAATATGCTTATTATCATGTTTTATGATTGTTTAAACAGGTTACATATCATCTACATTACTGATTATGCAAGAAATCGCAAAATAGCATTTCTGTTGACTTTTTCTAAGCACGTTTGACTCGACATTTGGACTAGTTAGAGTGGGAATCAGAGGGTGCCCTTTTAGGGGTTTAAAGCCCACATGATTACCAACATATAACTATCTTTGATTCGACAAACCACTGGACCATTTGTGATTTAACGCAAAGTCAATCGTTAATTACGACGGATTGACTTTTAAGCTAAACTAAGCAAAAACTAAGCCACAAAAGGGTTGGCATACTTACAGAAGCTTGGTGCACGACTAAGGATGATAGAAGAATGCTTTGGAGCTCCAGAGGTGAATTGGAATGCAGGTTTGAGGTGTGTTTCACTTTGATGCAATGTATGGCCTTTTATAGTAACATTCCATGCATAAGATCATTACAACTCACCCTACAAGGGTTCATGGATGATCAGCAGGTGGCCCTGGGTGCTAGGGGGCATGTAGAGGGCGCCCATGCTTCATTAATTGCTCAAATGATCGTTCACAAGCTCAAACAACAAGTCTGTCCAAAGTTTCTGCATCTGGGGTCCTTACGCGGCCCGCATTAGGATTCAGGCTACATGCACGCGGGCCGCTTGAATCTTCATGTCAGGAAACGTATCCACAGGTGGCTCGCGTCCCGCATTAACTTGCTTGTTTCACTCAGGCGGGCTGCCTGAGGCCTGAATTTCAAGATTTTCAAATCTTTTGTAATGATTAACTTGACCTTTCGGTTTCGAAGGGGTAACTTTGCGATTTGGCCCTCGATTATTTACCGTTAAGGGCCTCGTGACTTTTACCCGCAATGTTAAGTCCCCGGTTAGTTTAATTACTATCCGAAAAGCCTTATCTTTTGTTGTTGACGCTTTTAACCCCTCACATACGAATTTGATCATAACTTTCTCGTTTTAAAACGGAACTCCGCGAAATTTATATTACATATTCTAATGAGCGTAATTTACTGTTACAAAGCCTCGGGTTCGTCAAAGGGTCACTCAGAGGTATTAATTAAACATGTTGACACAATTAACCCCTGTAGCTTGTAATCTCTCACTTTCTTCCGCGTTTCGCTCCGTACGATCCATGATTTATTCGTTTGAAGGTACTAGCATCATTTAGGGTTACTATACAGTATATTTACCCTTCGTTGACATTTAGAACCCTCGAATTTACATACTTTTAAGGTTTGTCAACTTTAGTCCTTTATTTATTATTTAATGCCACGTGTAAACTCATGACACGTGTTAACACATTATTGGACACAAAATTTCGAGGTGTTACATCCTCACCCCCTTAAAATAAATCTCGACCCGAGATTTACTGAAATAAATAAGGGTATTTTTCTTTCATCGTGGCTTCAAACTCCCACGTGAATTCGGGACCTCTTCGGGCATCCCATTTGACCTTAACAATAGGTACTTGCTTCCTTCGAAGCTTCTTTACCTGTCGATCTTCAATCGACAAAGGTTTCTCCACAAATTTCAAGCTCTCATCTATATGCACATCTGTATGAGGTATCACCAATGATTCATCAGCGAAGCACTTCTTTAGATTGCAGATGTGGAACACATTGTGAATTCCATTGAGCTCTTCCGGTAAGTTTAACTTATAGGCAACAGACCCGACACGTTCGATAACCTCGAAAGGTCCTATGTATCTCGGGCTTAGTTTGCCTTTCTTACCGAAACGCATCACCCCCTTCCAGGGTGATACTTTAAGTAACACTTTTTCACCTACTTCGAAGTGAAAATCTTTACGCTTCAGATCCGCGTAACTCTTCTGCCTATCTCGGGCAACCTTGAGACGGTCTCGAATCTGGACAATCTTGTCCGTCGTTTCGAAGATTATCTCTGGTCCTGATAATTGGACATCTCCAACTTCCGCCCAACAAACAGGCGATCTACACTTTCTACCGTATAATGCCTCGAACGGTGCAGCCTTTATGCTGGTATGGTAGCTATTGTTGTAGGAGAATTCGACTAATGGTAGGTTCTTATCCCAACTACCACCCAAATCGATAGCACATGCACGTAGCATGTCTTCCAACGTTTGAATAGTACGCTCACTCTGACCGTCTGTCTGAGGATGGTAAGCCATACTAAAATTCAAACGTGTGCCCAAAGATTGCTGGAAGCTTTTCCAGAAGTGCGACGTGTATCTAGTGTCCCGGCCAGAGATAATAGATACAGGTATGCCATGCAAGGCTACAATTTTATCAACGTATAACTGGGCTAACATATCAGAGCTATAAGTCTCCTTGATGGGTAAGAAATGAGCTGACTTAGTTAGTCTATCGACTATAACCCATATTGTGTCATTTCCTTTCCTTGTCTTGGGTAACTTGGTAATAAAATCCATAGTTACACATTCCCACTTCCATTCGGGAAGTTCAGGCTGTTGTAGCAAGCCAGACGGCTTTTGATGCTCAGCTTTGACTTGTGCACAAGTCAAGCATTTGGCTACATAAGCGGCTACAGACTTTTTCAAGCCTATCCACCAATAATTTGCCTTTAGATCCTGATACATCCTATCAGCTCCTAGGTGAACAGAATATTTGGAACTATGAGCTTCCTGGAGGATAACATCTCGTAGTCCTCCATAAATTGGAACCCATATTCGTCCATTTAATCGTAAGATTCCGTCCTTGCTAAGAGTTAACTGCTCCTCAGTTACTCCCAGCTTCTCTTTAGGATAGTTAGCTTCCAACACAGCTTCTCTCTGTGCAGCTAACAACCTTTCAATCAAATTATTCTTGACTTCAATGCTCTTGGCATTGATTCGGATGGGTTTCATCCTTTCCTTTCTACTCAGGGCATCAACGACTACATTCGCCTTGCCGGGATGATATCTGATTTCACAATCATAATCATTTAAAGTCTCCATCCAACGGCGTTGCCTCATGTTTAGCTCCTTCTGATTAAACAGATGTTGAAGGCTCTTATGATCAGAATAGATCACAAACTTGATACCATACAGATAATGCCTCCACAGTTTTAGTGCGAACACAACGGCACCCAGCTCTAAGTCATGGGTGGTGTAATTCTTCTCGTGAACCTTTAACTGTCTCGAAGCATAGGCAATAACCTTGCCTTTCTGCATGAGCACACATCCCATGCCAGTGTGTGACGCGTCGCAGTAAACTACGAACTCTTCGGTACCTTCAGGTAATGTCAGCACAGGAGCGTTGCTCAGCTTTTGCTTCAGAATATCAAAGGACTCTTGCTGCTTAGGGCCCCAAACAAATTTTATCTTCTTCTTGGTCAGGGAAGTTAAGGGCGCAACAATCCTTGAAAAAGTTTCAATAAAACGCTTGTAATATCCTGCTAACCCCAGGAAACTACGAATCTCTGTAGGCGTCTTTGGCTCTTGCCAATTCATGACAGCTTCAACTTTAGCGGGATCCACTTGGATACCACTCTCGCTGACAACATGTCCTAGAAATTGGACTTCTCGAAGCCAAAATTCGCACTTAGAGAATTTGGCATAGAGTTTCTCATGATGTAGGAGTTTGAGAATACAGCGAAGGTGTTTCTCATGGTCATCTCGGTTCTTCGAGTAGATAAGAATGTCGTCGATGAAAACGATGACGAATTTGTCTAAGTACGGCTTGCAGACGCGATTCATGAGATCCATGAACGCAGCCGGTGCATTAGTGAGCCCAAAAGGCATCACTAGGAACTCGTAGTGACTGTAACGAGTCCTAAATGCGGTTTTATGTACGTTTTCATCTCTGACTTTCAGTTGATGGTAGCCTGACCTCAAGTCGATCTTCGAGAAATAACTTGCCCCTTGTAACTGATCGAACAAATCGTCGATCCTCGGCAAGGGATATCTATTCTTTATCGTGACCTTATTAAGCTCGCGATAATCGATGCACAGACGCATCGATCCGTCCTTCTTCTTAACAAACAGGACAGGTGCTCCCCAGGGAGACGAACTAGGCTTGATGAAACCTTTAGCTAACAGTTCATCCAGCTGGGTCCTCAACTCCTTCATTTCGGTTGGTGCCAGCCTGTAAGGTGCTCTAGCAATAGGTGCTGCTCCAGGGATGATATCAATCCTGAATTCCACTTGCCTATCTGGTGGCAAACCAGGTAGATCCTCAGGGAAAACTTCTGGATATTCCGAAATGACGGGAATGTCTTCTATCTTCGGTTTAGGCTCTTTAATAATCACCTGTGCCATGTAGATGACACAACCCTTCTTTAGACATTTTGAAGCCTTGAGCATAGTCACTTGCTCAGGTAATCCGTACTGGGTATCTCCTCGAATGGTAAGCGATTCACCAGACGGAGTCTTTATCACCACTTGCTTTCTGTTGCAGAAGATTTGGGCCTGGTTGTGAGATAACCAGTCCATACCCAATACTAGGTCAAAACCGGCCAATTTAAAGGGAAGTAAAGATAGAGGAAAAGAGTGGTTCTTAATGGATATCACACATCCATCTAACACAGTGGAGACGGTTTCTATGGTGCCATCTGCTAGCTCTACCTCGTAATTCACATTTAAGGTTTTGACAGGCATATTCAGCAATTTGCAAAATTTATGATCTACGAAAGACTTATCAGCGCCCGAATCAAAAAGTACTCTTGCAAAGATATCATTTACGAGAAAAGTACCTGTGATCACGTTATCATCTAGCACTGCTTCTTTCGCCTCCATCCTGAAGACTCTTGCATTGGTCTTTTTGGCTTCTTCAGGCTTCTTGGCATATTTAGGGCAGTTGCTTTTAATGTGCCCCTTCTCGTTGCAGCCGTAGCAGGTGGCATCCTTTATCTTTTTGCAATCGACGGTCTTGTGGTCCTTGGATTTGCATAACCCGCAAGCATACGACTTCGACTGAGTCTGCGAGTTTGATTCGAGCCTATACTTTCCAAAGTGATGTCTCTTGCAATTCTTGCACTTGGGCTTCTCACCAGACTGTTGCCCATCCTTCCTTGACTCAGACCCTCTCTTGTTATCACCGTTTCCATGGTGCTTCTTGCCCGACCTTCGTGAAGTATCATCTTCACGCTTTCTCTTCTCAGCCTCCTTGTTCCTTAGCGATCTTTGTCGGACCGCATCAAGAGTAAGGGACAAAGATATGTCGGCTACAGATCTAAAGGTCGCTGGCCGAGAGGCCTTCACGCTTGCCTTTATTTCGGGGGCTAAACCACTGATAAAACGAGCTATTCTCTTTGGCTCCGGGGTTACCAGATACGGAACCAACCGGGACATCGTGTTGAAGCTCGTGAGGTAAGCTTGACAGTCAAGGTTCGTCATAACCAACGACAGGAAGTCAGTCTCTATCTTTTCAACCTCATGTTGAGGGCAGTAATTCTCTTTGATGAGAGAAATGAATTCCTCCCATGTCATGCTGTATAGAACAGCCTTTCCCGAGGCCTGAACCAACGACCTCCACCAAGCCAGGGCCTCGCCCTTGAATGATTGTGAAACAAACTTTACCACATCTTTCTCTGCGCAACCACTGATATCCACCACGGTGTCCATCTCGTCAAGCCACGTCATACAATCTACCGCGCCCTTCTCCCCGGTGAAATCTCGGGGTTTACAAGATACAAAATACTTGTAGGTACAGCCCCTGGCGCGAGATGCATCAGTATACACTCTTTCTGGACGAACACTGTTTTCATTGGATGAGTGATTATCATCGTCCTTTTTAGGCTTGGACAGTGGTTTGCTGTGAGATTTTGAGTGGGTTTTCGGCTTTGAGTGTGTCTTGGATATGGTTCTGCTTCGGGATTCAGTATACTCCTCGTATTGTCGATCCAGGGCTGCCTTAACAACATTGTCGACAAGAGCTTTCAATTCTGTGCCCGTCAAATGAACTTGGGCGTTATCGTATTCATCTTCTTTTGAATGACTATTCTCCCCACTTGGATCAGCCATGGTAACTTAAATCTGCTACAGAAGATAACGAAAAATTTTATTTAGGAGTTTATTATGGAATTGTCTTTTATGGCAATTCATTAACCATGGTAAACAGAGACCATATCAGGTTAATTTGTTACTCACTTTTATTTAGGATTTGAACATACTTATCCTAATTACAAACAATATTGCTAGTGGCATAAAAGCCTAGTCACGAGGACGTTTTAATAATATTAGCCGGGATTACAGAGAATCAAGGCATGAAGGTTTGAACCATAGTCCTTTTACCTTTTCTGACAGGGAGTCATAGACTACCACTGCCTTTTTGTCTTATATGACAATAATTATGGCCCGTAGGCACTACATCTCTAATGGATGTTTAATAATTTGGCCCGTAGGCACTACATCGCTAGTGGATGTTTTAATAATTTGGCCCGTAGGCACTGCATCACTAATGGATGTTTAATAAGTTTGGCCCGTAGGCACTACATCGCTAATGGATGTCTAATAAATGATCATCTTTATTGATGATTTAACCCATGATTTATAAATCATTAATTTGGGCTTTGGAATCCTTAGAAGGGTTCTTATACAAGAATGACGCGTACGATTTTAACGAATCACATCTGCCATGGATGTTAACATGATTACAGAGGTTAACTGGGAATCTGAATCTTTTAATCAGGTCTTACCATCTTGGCCGGATCTTATAAAGACACCTGCTAGGTTTCACTCTTAAGATTCTTTATTTAGGCAGATTTAAATTTAAAAGGAATGATTTTTGATTTATTTCATATATAATAATAACAACAATGAAATTTATAACATAACATTCCATAAACTTCAAATATGATTACACGCTGCCCTAAACGGGACTTTTTAAATATACAAGTACCTACGCAGAGGTTTACACAAGATAGATAGGTGTCCACACAGGGACTAAAAAGATAAGTCCACGTAGGGACTAAAATGCCATCGTCCACGCAGGGACTAAACATGATAAATGTCCACACAGGGACTAAAATACTCTAAGCAAATGTCCTCGCAGGGATTTTGCTTGTAATAGTAAATACTGTAATACATAAAGAGATTAGTGATCTCGTTTCTTCCTCCCTTTTAGTAGGTTTGCTAGGCCCTTGAGAAATCCATGATTACTCTTGCGTTCTTGTTCGAAGTCTCGTTCCACACGGTTTAAACGGTGGAGTATTTCTTCTTGCTCCGGTGGAGAAAAACGTGGCTGCTGCGACGGTTGCTGAACCGGAGGTCTAGGAGGTATTGGATACCCATGAGCTGAGTAATCTGGTCTCCAAGAGGTTCCATGGAGGGCATTGTAATTAGCCGCTACCACATATGGATCGGCATCATAGTTATAGTTGTAGTGCGTGTGAGTCGGCTGCTCAAACGGATTGTACGCCGTGGAAGCGCCGTACGCTGGTATCGGATTGTCATATCTGAATGGTGGCGGAGGTGGTGCAACTGGTGCAGAATTCACCTCTGCAGGGTGACCAGATGGTTCCCCTAATTGTGGTTCTTCTTCAGGCACTGATGGAAAATGACTCGCACTCGAGTGGCGAGGGGTGCTGAAATGGAATTCCCCTCCTCGGGTGGACATCCGTGCGCCTGATCTTCTACGCCTTGGCGGATCTGGAATTACTGGTTGAACCGGTGGCGGTGGCGGTGGCGTAACTGCCACGAACCGCGAATCCTCAGAAGGATCCTGTTGTTGCTGTTGGTCATGAGGCGAGAAGTGATGAGATGGTGTGAAGTACCAATTATATTGGTCAAACCTCGCCTGGTAACTGTCGGGACCTTGATAGGGTGTTCCATGAAAGGATGACCCATCGGAGATCTCGATTGGATGGTTGGGAGTACCCCTTGCAGGCTCGACGGGGTCTGTATCCTCGTCCATATCCACTGCATTGTCTTCAGAAAAGTGATCCTCTGGTCCTAAAAGGTTATACCCTATTGGCTCTTGGACATAATCCGCCGGGTTAAGCTGTCCTATGAAGAAAGGTGAAGGATCGCCGTAAGAACGGTGCAAAGCAGATCGCTGGAGAGGTATAAAGGATGGTTGAGGGTTATCGGGATTGTTTTTCGAATCTGGTCCAAACGAATGACGGTATGAGGGTGTTGAGCTATGCGAGGTAGAATGTCTCGCAGGTTCAAAGAGGTTTCTTCTTCGTCTCTGTGGTTCTTCACTCCTTGTACTGGAAGGAGCTCGCATGTTCGAAGGTCCAGCCTCGTGATCATTGTGAATAATGATCGTCCCTTTGCCTCTTCCTCCTCTTCCTCATCTGAATGCAGGCGGCATATTTCCTGCTTTCAAAACTTTAAATAACAATAAACAATAAAAAGACAAACTGGAATAACAATTCGAATTTGTCCTATGTTCTTGTCTAGACTCAAGTGTGTGCAATTGTGTAATTGAGATTAAACACAAAGGCTAGCGTTTAATTCACTCAGTGTTGGCTCTGATACCAACCTGTCACACCCCGATTTCCACGTGTCTCACCGGTGGGCCCGGTGGGGGATTACCGTGACGTAGTTGGCAACAATATAGTCAAATCACACAATTATATGAATGCACAGCGGAAACATAAAGATAAATATATTTCAACATTTACTGTAATATCAAAGTCTCACCATTGTTGAAATAAAATCCACAGGGGATCAATAATAATAACAAAAGTATTGTTCAACAGACTTCAGGCATCTTATGCTTGCGAGACTTCTAATGATGCTAAGGAGAAATCCCAGCCAATTACGCATAGTACCTGCATTTAGTCTTTTTGGGAAAATACGTCAGTTTACACTGGTAAATACATTCAACTGACACTTTTGTAAAATGTTTAATAAAATTGGTTTAAATGCACAAGGCACAAACTCTTTATAACTTGGGATAATTTATAATTAAATCTTGTAAAGAATTACATGTTTGTTATGCGTTCGGTCGCCCGGGTCGTGCCGGGTTAAAGGTTAATAGACACGCCACAAAGCAATAAGCCGTGGCGGGAAAACCAACGGTTATACCTTTAATTAATATAGACACAATGCCGGGTGTACGCCTACACCCGGATGTCGAGGTAGTGGCCATTTCGTAAAATGATGCCAAGGATATCCGGGACATGGTCATTAAGCTCCCAAAGGCGTAAAGCCAACAAAACAAGTTTTTAAACGGGTCACATTGATAATACCCAACTACTAATGAGTTGGGGTCAATTGCCCGACCAAGCGGTATTTTAAATACCGTAACCCAAGCCCGTATAACGGAAAATAAGTTAAAAGTATTTACCTTTGCAAGTATAATTCCTTAATTGAAATAAATTGCAGATAGCTTTTACTAGTCCCCTATTCTGGAACGAAGGTTTAAAATAACCTATTAGAATCTTAACGGGTCTTTAATTTAGCCGTAGCTTAGACCGGTCAGTTTCAACGGATAGTTACGGTTTAATCGCGTGAAAGGCGAAAACAGGGAATGGAATGTGATTTTGACCCAACAAGTTTGAAGACTTGTTTTATAGGGGTATAATAATCACACTCTGTATTTTGGGGTCAAAACAATATGGTTTGACCTGTTTCGGCTAGATTATGTAAACTAGTTACATAAGCCGAACCGTGCGCGCAAAAGGCGCAATGGTTAACCGTAAGAGTCCTACACTGGTTTCCTAAGTCAATATGCTTTAAAGAGGTTGTGGTATCAGTAGGATACCTTCCATAATGCCCGTAATTAGTTTAAGCTCATATTATGCCCCGTAGGGGTATTTCGGTCTTTTTAAAGATTATAAAAGAGGTTTCTGAGTTCTACAGGAAATCTGAGTTTCCCGAACAGTTCATAAAGTCTAAAATACATTATTTATTATTTAAAATCAGTAGCAACTGGAATCGGGTCAAAAGACCTTGTAGAACTCAAGTTATGGCCGAAAAGGGTATATTCGGTAATTACCGAACCGATGCCATAACCGCAGGTTATGAGCAGGTTAAAAATAATTAAAAATCTTTAAAAATCCCAAAATATTATTTTACATCAGTGAGTAAAAGGTTTGGTGTCGAAATCCGGGTTTAGATAGGCGTTATGCTAATTGCGCTATTAAATTACTAAAGTTTCCGTAATTTGCGCTATTTAGCATAACTCCTACTCTGGACCTCGGATTGACGTGAAATTTTAGGGACATGCTTAGAAACCAGTGACTAAGGTTATGATTCTTTCACATGTCTGAAATTCTCGTTTTAAATCAAAAAGGGCGTTACGGTCAACTTTTAAGCATTTAACGGAAATGTGTAAAAGACTCGGACAAACAACGAACCGGTCACAGAGGGTTATACCATCATGTAACCTGGTCCTAAGAGAGTCCTAAGGCATATCTAAATCAAACTTTAACGGGTCTGAACTGAAGTCAAAGCAAAAGTCAAAGCTTTTGCGACTTTTGGCTCCGAACCGGGTCAAAACAGTAAATGGTCGGATCAAACAAGCTTAGACTAGTTAATATACTTATTATCATGTTTTATGATTGTTTAAACAGGTTACATATCATCTACATTACTGATTATGCAAGAAATCGCAAAATAGCATTTCTGTTGACTTTTTCTAAGCACGTTTGACTCGACATTTGGACTAGTTAGAGTGGGAATCAGAGGGTGCCCTTTTACGGGTTTAAAGCCCACATGATTACCAACATATAACTATCTTTGATTCGACAAACCACTGGACCATTTGTGATTTATCGCAAAGTCAATCGTTAATTACGACGGATTGACTTTTAAGCTAAACTAAGCAAAAACTAAGCCACAAAAGGGTTGGCATACTTACAGAAGCTTGGTGCACGACTAAGGATGATAGAAGAGTGCTTTGGAGCTTCAGAGGTGAATTGGAATGCAGGTTTGAGGTGTGTTTCACTTTGATGCAATGTATGGCCTTTTATAGTAACATTCCATGCATAAGATCATTACAACTCACCCTACAAGGGTTCATGGATGATCAGCAGGTGGCCCTGGGTGCTAGGGGGCATGTAGAGGGCGCCCATGCTTCATTAATTGCTCAAATGATCGTTCACAAGCTCAAACAACAAGTCTGTCCAAAGTTTCTGCATCTGGGGTCCTTATGCGGCCCGCATTAGGATTCAGGCTACATGCACGCGGGCCGCCTGAATCTTCATGTCAGGAAACGTATCCACAGGTGGCTCGCGGCCCGCATTAACTTGCTTGTTTCACTCAGGCGGGCCGCCTGAGGCCTGAATTTCAAGATTTTCAAATCTTTTGTAATGATTAACTTGACCTTTCGGTTTCGAAGGGGTAACTTTGCGATTTGGCCCTCGATTATTTACCGTTAAGGGCCTCGTGACTTTTACCCGCAATGTTAAGTCCCCGGTTAGTTTAATTACTATCCGAAAAGCCTTATCTTTTATTGTTGACGCTTTTAACCCCTCGCATACGAATTTGATCATAAGTTTCTCGTTTTAAAACGGAACTCCGCGAAATTTATATTACATATTCTAGTGAGCGTAATTTACTGTTACAAAGCCTCGGGTTCGTCAAAGGGTCACTCAGAGGTATTAATTAAACATGTTGACACAATTAACCCCTGTAGCTTGTAATCTCTCACTTTCTTCCGTGTTTCGCTCCGTACGATCCATGATTTATTCGTTTGAAGGTACTAGCATCATTTAGGGTTACTATACAGTATATTTACCCTTCGTTGACATTTATAACCCTCGAATTTACATACTTTCAAGGTTTGTCAACTTTAGTCCTTTATTTATTATTTAATGCCACGTGTAAACTCATGGCACGTGTTAACACATTATTGGACATAAAATTTCGAGGTGTTACAAAACTGAGCAATATTCATTTCATACAGATTCCTGCCCAATGAGAACGAAACCGCGTTGTTTTCAGCAAAAGCACCCTCTTTATGACGAAAGGTACAATGGAACTCAAGTTTCAGTTCCGTGTATTGTTTCCAATCACAATCCATTGCTGCTCTCAGCCTTGGCCCCAACAATTCTGCCACACGCTCACTAGCTCCCATGCCTTGCAACCATTCCCAATCAATCGTACGATGCTCCAATGTTTGAGTTACCACATATTTCTTGAGCTTTACCCTCTCTTCAGTATCCTCTTCAAAATCCAAAACCGGGTGATCGACCATCCTCTCAATTCGAGAGTAAACTCTCCTATCGTTCCCACGATACTTGATTTTCCTTTTTCTTGGGTTTGACGATGAACCTTCACCCGACATGTTTCTGCAAAACAAGAAAGATTTGACAAGAAAAACAATGCAGACTGTTAGTAATCACAAGCTATTTTGGGTGTTTTTAATTAATTTTTTTTAACAAAAACTAGAATAGCCGTATAGCATTTCATTCGTGGCTAATTCTGAAAATAAAGTTGAAGAAAAACATGGGTTACCGTTTACAAAAGCGTAAGTTACACATCATTCTACCCGAATGGAGATTGAGTACGGGTAAAATGTTGTAAACTTGTACATGCATATAAGTAAACCCGACACTAGACTCAAAATACTACTCTAAGAAACTACTAGACTAAATGACTCGAACGACCTAAGGCTCAATGTACACTATTTCCTCCCGGCACTTTAATTGTCCTCAATTAAGCATAAGTGCCAAAATATCCCCACACTTGAGGCGAAACAAGTGAGAGTTTGAAACGTTTAAATTATAAAGCGACGTTTTGGCAACAAAAACCGTTTAGAAAACTAATTAGTTTTGTAAAAAATCAGTTCAAAAACCTATTTCTTTTAGCAAAAACTTCTTAGTGTTAGCCAAACAAACCCATAAAGCTCAAACACGTGGCCTAAACGTCCAAACGTACCCCACAATTCTCAAACAACCCCCAAGCAAACCAACCCGAACCATCCGCAAGTCCCATTGTATGTAAACATACCAAACAAAACCACCCGCATACCACTAGCATCACTAACGGGTCAAAAATCCCAACTTTAGCAAACTACCCAAACCCTAGACCTAAAACATGACTAACCCGACACTACAACTATGAAATAAAGTTACATACTAACAAGAAATCACAGAAATCGTACCTTGGAATCGGATTTAGCAAGAAAAAATGAGACCTTGAAGTTGTGGTGCACGAAACCGTTGAAAAACGTGAAGATCTATCGCAATTTCGGGTGAAATTGATGGATGGTATTGTAGGGAACGTGATTGTGGTGATTTAGGAAGAAGAATGGAGTGATTTGGTGGAAAAATGAGTGAGATGTGGCAATTTAGGTGTTCTTGGCGACTAGGGTTTTGAAGATGGAAAAAGGAAATCGTTTCAGCAACAGGTTCAACTTAAAACGTTTTAATCCGGTTCACAAGAGCGTCGCGTGACGCCAGGGGTTCAGGGGGGGTCTCGCGTGACGCGGCGGGTCCAGAAACAATTAATTTTGAACTGTTGTGGGTCACGTGATGCTAAGGCCCTTGGCGTCACGCCAAGGGCCGTTTTTCACAGAATGTGTCGTAAAATTTGCTTGTTCATGCCTTAGAAAAAATTTCAACAATTTCCCAAACCATCCAAAACCCATAAAATTTTTTCTAAGTGTCCAAGAAACATACCTGGGACCTCTTTTCTCATGCTTTTTCCGTTCCATAGCGGTGATGAAACCTGCAAAATTCTCAACGACACAAAACAAACACCGAAAAACTACGAAAATACTCGTTAGAACACGAAAATACGCAAACGATGACTCATATACGCACGATACAAAATGTACACTTGGGCTTTCACCCAAAACACTAATTGGCGGCTTTAGGTGGGATTTCGAGAGGAATTTCCTCCCGCTCATCCTCATTTATTGCTCCTCCAACGTACTATTTCAACCGATGGCCATTCATCGTCCATGTACGGCCATCCTTCTCATCCATGATTTCCACCGCTCCATACGGAAACACATAGTGAACCATAAAAGGTCACGACCACTTCGATTTCAACTTACCCGCAAAAAGCTTCAATCTCGAGTTATAAAGAAGCACTTTATCGCCTTTGCTAAACTCCTTCACTTTCCGCAACCTTCTATCATGTAACAACTTTGTTCTCTCCTTGATTCCCAACGATCGAGCATACGCTGTATCCCTAAGCTCCTCAAGCTCATGAATTTGAAAGAAACGCTTCCTAGCGGCTTCGGTCATGTCTAAATTAACAGTTTTTAATGCCCAAAGCGCTCTATGCTCTAACTCTACAGGAAGATGACAAGCCTTTCCATAGACGATCATAAAAGGTGTGGTTCCTAAAGGTGTCTTGTAAGCAGTTCTAAACGCCCACAATGCATCGTCTAGCTTGTCCGACCAATCTTTCCTATTTTTACCCACCGTTTTCTCTAGGATTCGTTTAATACCGCGATTTGCATTCTCCACTTGTCCACTTGTTTGTGGATGATAGGCGATGGACAAACGATGAGTGACACTGTAGCGTGCAAGCAACTTCTCCATCAATGCATTGCAAAAGTGAGTGCCACGGTCACTAATTAAGGCTTTAGGAGTACCGAAGCGGGAAAAGAGCTTTTTGAGAAATTTCAACACTACTCGGGCTTCGTTTGTGGGAAGAGCTTGGGCCTCAACCCATTTAGACACGTAGTCAATCACCACGAGTATATAACGGTTTCCTTTAGAGGTCGGGAAAGGTCCCATGAAGTCGATGCCCCAAACGTCAAAAACTTCTACTACTTGGATGGGGTTTTGAGGCATCTCATCTTTGGTGGAAATATTGCCGGTTCGTTGACATGCATCACACATCTTCACGAACTCCTCGGCATCTCTAAGAACGGTAGGCCAATAGAAACCACAATCGAATACCTTTTGAGCGGTGGAGTGTGCACCATGGTGTCCTCCCGTGAGGCCCTCATGCACATGCTTTATGATGTTCCACCCCTCCTCTCTCGACACACAACGTCTAAGAATTCTATCTCCTCCTATCCTAAAGAGAAAAGGATCGTCCCACACATACTTCCTCGCCTCACTAATTAAATGCCTCTTTTGTTGGGTGGACATCCCTTTCATAACACTACCACTAGAGAGGTAATTTGCCAAGTCGCAAAACCATGGCGATCCTTCTTTCTCGGCCTCAACAAACTCTATGGACTCGTGAGGGAACGTGTCTCCAATCTCCTCCTCACGAATCTCTTCTCTCTTGGGATCCTCTAGACGCGATAAATGATCGGCCGCCACATTCTCGGCCCCTCTCTTGTCCCTAACCTCAATATCGAACTCGCTAAGCAAAAGAATCCACCGAATGAGTTGGGGTTTAGCGTCTTTCTTTTGAAAAAGAAAACGCAACGCGAAATGATCGGTGAAAACAATCGTCTTGCATAAAACGAGGTACGAGCGGAACTTATCGAAAGCGAAAACTACGACTAAAAGCTCTTTCTCCGTGGTAGTGTAGTTTTCCTGAGCATCATTGAGCGTCTTGCTCGCGTAGTAGATAGGGTGGAAGTGCTTATCCTTTCTTTGTCCTAATACCGCTCCAACGGCATAGTCACTCGCATCGCACATGAGCTCAAACGGCAAGCTCCAGTCGGGCGAGATAAGAATAGGTGCACTAACCAACTGCTTCTTCAAGAAGTTGAAGGCTTTTAGACACTCCTCGTCGAAGACGAATGGAACATCCTTCTCTAGCAAACGGGTCATGGGGCGGGTGATTCTTGAGAAATCCCTAATAAAGCGCCTATAGAAACCCGCATGCCCTAAAAAACTCCTAATCGACTTAACACTCGTGGGTGGAGGTAACCTACTAATGGTGTCTATTTTCGCACGATCCACCTCAATACCCTCTCTCGATATCTTATTCCCTAACACTATACCTTCCGTCACCATGAAGTGACACTTCTCCCAGTTTAGCATAAGCTTCGTCTCTACACACCGCTTCAACATCCTCTCCAAATTCTTCAAACACACATCGAAAGAATCACCATAAACTGAGAAATCATCCATGGAAGTCTCTATCATATCCTGAAATATGGCGACCATGCAACGCTGAAAAGTAGCTGGAGCGTTACATAACCCGAATGGCATGCGTCGGTACGCATAGGTGCCATAGGGGCATGTGAAGGTGGTCTTATCCTAATCCTCCGGTGCGATGGGGATCTGGAAGTAACTGGAAAAGCCGTCTAGAAAACAATAGAATTGTTGACCGGCGAGATGCTCCAACATTTGATCTATGAAAGGAAATGGGAAATGGTCTTTACGGGTGGCATCATTCAACTTTCGGTAGTCGATGCACACACGCCACCCCGTGACCGTGCGAGAAGGGATAAGCTCGTTCTTTTCGTTCATGACAATGGTCACCCCCCCCCCTTCTTGGGGACAACCTGAGTGGGACTAACCCAAGGTGAATCGGAAATGGGATAGAGCATCCCGGCATCTAGGAGTTTAAGAACCTCCTTCTTCACTACATCTTGCATGTTGGGGTTAAGCCTCCTTTGGGGTTGCACCACCGGTTTATAATCATCCTCCATGAGTATCCGGTGGGTGCAATAGGAAGGGCTTATGCCCTTAATGTCGGACAACCTCCATGCAATGGCCTCTTTGTTGGCCCTTAACACATCTAACAACCTCACTTTCTCACTCTCCTCTAACTCGGATGAAATAATAATGGGTAGCTCAGGATCCTCCCCTAAGAAAGCATACTCTAGATGAGATGGAAGTACCTTAAGTTCTAAGGGGATTAAAGGAATCCCCTCCTCTTCAACTTCACCTACATTCTCCAACTCCTCTTCTACCCTCTCTCCTACCACTAGGTCCGCTCCACTAATGTACTCTAAGCAATGGTCGACACACGAGATAAACGAGTTCAAAAAGTAGACGGAATGGCAAGGACCACTATAGTCATCCGAACCACTCGGGTGGTTCATGGAACGATCTATCTCAAAAGTAACTCTCTCCTCACCGACCCTAAGGGTGATCTTACCATCGTAAACATCTATAAGGGCATTAGCGGTATGTAAGAAAGGACGACCTAGTATAATGGGAACTCTCTCATCCGCTTCCATATCAAGAATTACGAAATCGGCGGGAAACACGAATTTGTCTACCTTAACTAGCAAGTTCTCAACTATACCCCTAGGGTATTTAACGGACCGATCGGCTAGGGACAATGTCATTCGGGTAGGTGCAAGCTCTCCTAGGTCTAGCTTCTCATAAAGAGAAAAGGGCATCAAGTTGATGCTAGCACCTAAATCGGCCAAAGCTCTAGTGTTGGTGTTGCTACCGAATAGACAAGGAATGGTAAAAATACCGGGATCGGTAAGCTTTTCGAGAAGCTTATTTAACACCACGGCGGAACACCCCCATTCAACGGCACGTTAGACAACTCTCCTAACTTCTCTTTGTTCCTAAGGAGATCTTTCAAGAACTTCGCGTACTTAGGCATCGATTGAAGTGCCTTTATAAACGGAAGATTAATCTTTAATTGCTTGAAGATGTCTAGAAATTGTCCGTATTCCCTTGAGTATTTTTGGTTCTTAAGGCATGAGGGAAATGGAACGTACGCATGGTTCACTAAAGGTGAAGGTCTAACATCTATAGGGGTTTTCTCAACTTTCTTCTCACTTTGAGACTCACCGGGCTGTGCGGTACTTGCTGGGCTTAGCCTCTTTTGCACTTTGCCGGGAGCCTCCATTTCGATCTCCTCATCAATCACATCTCCCTCTCCATCAACTACTCTCTCCTCGACTCTAGGGTTTCCTACGGTCTTGCCACTACGGGTGGTAATGGCTTTAGCATGGGCATTGGGATTGGGTTGGGTGTTACCCGCAAACTGACCGGGTAGCCTCTCCTCTAATTTTCTAGACATATCCCCTACGACTCGTTGAAGGTCTTGGAAGGAGGCTTGGTGGTTCTTAAGCATGAGATCGTGTTCACTAAGGGTCTTTTGAGTGGTTTGGTCGCTAACAATTAGTTGACTCATCATGGACTCCATCCTTTCTAAACTACCCCCTAGATCATAGCTTGAACCTTGACCTATTTAACCTTGGTTATTTGACCCCCCATCCTTGACCTGCCCATTGAACCCTTTGTTGAACTGCCCACCTGAACCCCCACCAAAGAGTGAATTTTGGCCCCTATTTGGGTTTTGAGCCATTTGAAAGCCAGGGGGTCCATTTGAGCGAAAAGTGTTATTATTATTAAAGTTATTATTATTATTATTTCGCCAACCCGACCCAAAATTATTAGTATTACCAAAACCGCTAGATTGACCTCTACCAAACCCTCCTCCTACAAAATCGACCTGCTCCTCACCAACAAGTAATGGACACGCATTCGTGTCGTGACCCCTCGACAAAACTCACACTTGTCTACCTTAGCCTTGATTTCCTTAAGTTCCCTAGACATGTTTTCCAAAACAGAGGCTAAACTAGGATCCATTGTGACATGGTTTACCCCTCGGGCGGGTGCACTAGTATTGGTGTTGGAACCACCACTATGATACCTCTGATCGGATCGTGATTGGGATTGAGACTGAGCAAATGCCTCAAAACGCTCTAGACACTCAGCAACTGTAAGAATACCCATCATATGCCCCCCCGCATTAGTGTCGAACCTATCACGAGTCTCTTGGGTGAGACCGTTATAAAATTTCTCACATAAAGCCCAGTCGGAAAGACCATGCTGGGAGCAACGAGTACACATGTTTTGGAAACGCTCCCAAGCAAGGTAGTAAGGCTCGTCGGGCTCCATGCGAAAGGAGTGGATTTGGTCTCTAAGGCGTGAGGCTTTAGCGGGCGGGAAATACTTATTCAAAAAGGCTTGACGAAGCCCTGCCCATGTGGTGAAGGTACCGGTTGGTTGAGAGTCCAACCAAGTAGCCGCACGGCCGGCTAATGAGAATGGGAAAAGTTGTAGGTAGGTGGCATCGTTGGGTGCACCGTGAAGGCTAAAGGTAGCTAGCATACGAGAGAAACGGTTGATGTGGGCCGGGGCGTCCTCATCGTCTCGGCCATGGAATTGAATGGTATTGGTGATGGTTTGCATGGCATAAGATGGAATCTGCCATGAGTTGTCATTAACTATGGGTGGAACGGTGATTGGTGAAGCGAGGCCGGTGAAATTTTGGGTGGCTTGCTGATGGACGGTTTGCCTAGGGTTGGCCATTGGTTCTAAGTTGTCTGGATTACTAGAGGTACTAGAAGTAGGACTATCGGGTGGGGAAACCTCGGGCCTTGGTGTAGTTTTAGGTGAATGGTTTGGCGAAGGTGGTGGTGTAGGAGGTGGTGTGGGTAACGGGGTGGAGTCGAAATTGGGGAAACGAGTGGAGGATGAAGAAGTAACCTGAGGGCCTTGGCCCAATTGAGATGATGACTGCTTGACTGGTGGTGGTGGTCTGTGCGAGCGCAGATGTGGCATCCACTACAAGCAAAAACCTGAAAACAAGAAAAACAAACACTAGTTATTAAGACTCAAGATGAAAATAAACGACACAAAACAAAATAAACACGTAGCATGTATTTGTCACTGAAATCTATCAAAGCTAATGAACGCGATTGCCAAGAGTCCCCGGCAACGGCGCCAAAAACTTGATGTGTGCTAAACAAACTATAAAAATTAACTAAATTAGACTCTCTAAGCTAGACACTAAAAAGCTTTAATTCTAGACTCGACCTAAAACCACACAATCGGCAAGTGTACCGATCAATGTAGTATAACCTAGGAAGTCCGGATATCGAACCACAGGACTCTATGTATCACGTAAACTAGACTCTAATAGACACTGACAGACACGACTCAAACTTGTTTAATTGTTTTTTTTTTTTGGGGGGGGGGGTTACGGAAAATCTAGGAAATCTATATTAAACTACTAGATTAACTAAAACTAGACTAAAAACGAATTAAGACTGAGGACTTTTCTTATATGAGAATGAGACCACCTAGACAAGAACCCTGGATCGTTTTTAAGAGATTACCGATTAAGTTAAACGCGCGAGTTATGGAACCGGGATCTTATAATACTAAACCTATTAAGAACCAACGAGGCCCCTCGACCCTTCTCAAGGAGAAACCTGTGGAGCTACCTAGGCCGTTAATCCTACCGGTTATTAGACTTCTTCCCAGTTGTCTAATTATTGTGTAAGTACCCTAATGTTGACCTACTCTTTCCCAATCATAGATCTAGGGTAGTTTGGAGTAATTAATTTGACTTGATAGACTAATAAAACCGACAGGTAAACCAAGACATGACCTTTCCCAAGGACTATCTAAAGCAATTCGCCGGGTAAGACCTACCAATAGCCCTTAACTTCCCAGATATTAGGACTAGTAGAACACTAAGACTTAGCAAATTATTATCAATTACTTCTAGGGGTTATCGGCCGATTCTCCCTAAAGAGTGAAGGTTTTCTAACGTGATATAGACACTCACCGAAATCCTAAACACTAATATGACTCTATGTTGTGATATAGACCGTCACTAAGAATCATATGAAGCAAATAATAACAATAAACCAATTCAAAGTGCGCATACACATCAAACAATTAAATCAAACCGCTTACTAAACACAATCACCCATAACACTCATGCAAATAACAAAAACGGTAAAAACTTTATATTAATCCATTCGTCAAGTCTAGGCGGTTTGTTAAATTAGCCAAGCATACTAAAACGTATCATCAATCCAAAGAAATCTAGAACAGAATTCATTGTAACAAAGTTCAAGACAAATAACCGACAAAACAAGGGATTAGAAAACCCGATATAATCTTTGATTCTTCGCCCTCGACTCGTACCAATGATTCCTACGCCTTCAATCTCCGATTGCTCGCCAAGAATGCTCCAAAGTCGCCCCAAAGAAGTCTGAATTCGTAATTAGGGTTTCAATTGAGTTTTCTTGGGAATTAATCTTCAAACCCTAGCTGGAAATCAATCATTCTCGAACTTACACCCATCGCGCGACGCCAAGGAGGTCTCGCGTCACGCGGCGCCTCCAAATCCTGATTTTCTTATTTTTTTTATTTAATTTCGATTTCCAGCTTCTCCGACGCGCGTATGAATCCCGGTTTTCTTCTAAACTGCTCGTTTTTACTCGTTTTTCATCACTTTAAGCTACGGGACTTGAAATCAAAGCTTAACGTCAGCAGTATCGAAATTCTAACCTAAACTAGACTCAAAATAACCGAAAGTGACAAAAATATACACTATAAACATATGTACTTTGCAGTACGTCAACCAACTTTCTTCCATGCTTGTGGGGAGTTCCATAATGGTGAATGCCGTTATGCAGGACTACCAGGCATTGGGCCGCAGGGAGGAGGAAGCTGCGCGGTTGGGGGCCGAGGCGGAAAAGTTGGTGAAAGCCGCTCGCGAGGGTGTGGAGCAGCTTGAAAAGGATAAGGCAGCCTTTGAGAAGCATAAGCAGACCAAGGAGTGGGCTGCAACTGCTGAGTTTAAACAGGTTCGTACTCTTGCCAAGTTACTTTCTGATGAGCGCAAGAGTTGGAAAGAAACCCTTTCTAATGAGCGCAAGACATGGAAAGAATCTTGGGCCAAACAGAATGAAAATCTGTTTCGTGTTTGTCAGGAGTTGGCCAATGTCAAGGCAGCGAATGCTGCTTTGGTTAAAGAGAAGAACGGCTGAGGCGGCCGTTGGTCAGGCCAGGGAGGCAGAGGCCCGGGCTGCAAAGGCTCTTGAAGAAGCCAAAGAGGCGGGGGTGCATTCAACACGCCACGCGTAGGAACGCGAAAGTTGCCAACTATCTCCAGGTTAAAGCCTTCACGTTCCCCGCACGGAAGTAACTCAACCTTGCCCTTGAAGTCCGGATCAAACATACTCCATAGGGCAGCATCCTCTGATGATACATTTGCATTTCAGTAAATTATATCCACATATACCCACGAGCACACATGGAATATGCGAAAATGACACACACGAGCCCGTACAAGTGTGTCAGATGCTCAGAACCAGCGTTGTTCTTTGGACTGAACCGCATCTCAGAAACAGGTAACCCGCATCGCCTTCATTGTCTTCAAGCTTCAAATTCCTCGTGTACAGTTCACAACCACAGAGGGTGCGCAAACAACTTCTCCATAGGGAAAAAGGATGGGAATGTACGCGACCGCACATCAGCAACCCTGACTCCTGATCCTTCAAGAGCCACATCCAAGCAACACACTCTTTTCAAGTGAGTCTTGGGTTACAAAACCGCAGACACTTATGGGTCGCTGCGGACACACCTATAGCTCCGCAAATGGTTGCTACAGAAGAGCCACGACTAAGTCATCACACAGATGAACGAAGCTACTTCAAGGAAAACTCCTCGGCATTGGAGCGTGAAGGAAAATGGCTACAGAACAAATGCGGACGATATTTCCAATCATCTAAGGAGATCTCGTTGAAGAACAAGCGACCGAACAGCGGTAACAAGTCTGCTTATGACTTTGTTTGCCCACCTATGCGCCGCATAGAATAAACAATGGTGGGCACACCCTTGCCCATAACCATGTTTATTGGCCCGTAGTACAGATTCAAATTGTTCGACCAAACATGGCCAAACAATGACGCAACGAGGTAACCGCAAAGGACGTGCGGTTACTTGAGAGCTAAACTCAAGAACACGAAGACCCCACGAAAAAGGGATCATCATTACATGTCCAATTGCTGAACATAGAGCTTGAGCAAAGCACTTGCAGCATTGCATCAGCTGTTGCAGACATAGATATCTTCGATCACCGTCTCAAAGGTTGGTTCGAAGCCTCCTCCCTTCTTCATTCACCACCTCAAAGGTTGGTTCGAAGACGGAGACACGATCTCAGAGGTTGGTTCGACACACCAACAGGTGGCAACCAACCTGATGACATTAGAAAAAGGTAGCCCGCTAACCAACCGGCTGAGAATTTCGCATCAGACGAAACTTGCTCACCGGTACGGAAGAGACGTCACATGACTCTACCAAATCCCCAGCTTGACTTACGAAAAGCGAATGCCATCTACATGGCCTAGAATTTTCTCCAGGCTAGAAACTACCTTCTAGACACCATAGTCCAGTGCTCCTCCCACATGCAACTTGCACGAGGCAGCAACACTAGACTGGGGGGACTTGAAGGGGTATGGTCCTAAATCTCGCGCCACCTGACCGCGAGTGACCATTGCCCTTATCAAAAAACCCCCACCAGCAAAGAACTGCGTCCACGCGGACGCATCCTTCGAATCCAATCGGTCAAAGGATAAGAAGAAGCCTTACCTTGAGTATGAAAGCGGACGTGCATAGCGATGCGCCTGGCACCGCATCATATGGACATTTTCGTCACGACAAGGGATTTGGGCAACAGCAGCAGTCACCACAGGCGACGATGCGGCTTGGCACCGCATCCCGCATATGTCTTTGTCAAAGCATAAAGCACGAGAACATTGAAGGTTACCGCAGGCAGCGATGCGGCCCGCACCGCATCCTGCCCACTAGGCAAGTGGGACTGACAACACAGAGCAAGTGGCACCACTGGCAGTCGCCTGTCAGGCCATACGTAAGCAATGGACTGACACTGCAGTAGGACGTGGCTTTACCTCCACAACCGACAAGCCTGACACACCTGTAAAGGGGCTGCACGTCGTCAGTCCGTCCCTTCAGCTCCTCCTCCACTCCTCGGCTATAAATACCAACCCCAAACCAGGTTTGAGGTATCTCTTCACAACTCTCTCACTAATACTACTATCACACTTTGCTTCCCAAGCAAATTACTGATTCTCACGCCGGAGAGTGGTAACAAGGAGCACCCCCCACCCCATCCTCCTTGTTACGAGTCACGGCTTGTTTCCTTGTGCAGGAGATCAACCGGCGGACGATCCAGCCAGCGATCCTCGAGAGGAAGGGATTAACCCTTCTTGACGAGACCAGTGAGTTAACCCTGCCCGGTTAACCGTTGTTTCATCATTGGCGCCCACCGCTACTCTTAACACTTTCTTAACCATCCCTCTCCCTCTCAAAAGATCATGTCTGATCATCTAAACAAGACTACTGGGGATAACCTAAACCCCACCAACCCAGGGCCTGCGGGGACCACCCCTCCAGTCCCAAATCCTGGCCACATTGGCACATCAACGCAAGGGGGCGCATCCCTTACATTTGGACACGATCTTTCACAGTATGCATCTGTGATCCCTCCAGACATGAACCCTCATGCCTGGTATGACCAGCAAGCAACACTGTTGGCCGCAGTATACAACAGAGCTTGCGCAGAAGCGCAAATACTGGTCGGGCCCACCCCGACACCATATACACATGCGGGTCGTACTTTACAATACGACGGCAGGGCTCCCTCACGCCCAGCCTCCCGAAGCAGGCGCGGGGACCGCGGATCCTCTTACTGTGAGGTCCGCACAATCGATGAGGATGATTCCTCATATGGGTCTCGTGCCAGAGGCCCAATACAAAGCCGCCTGGGCCCTCAAGGCGATAACAGGCGGCAATCCACAGCTCACCGCGGCTCCGGCATTCAAAGCCGACTGGGACCGCAGTCCCATCACGAAGGATATGGTCGTACCGACCCGGACGACCATACATATTGCAGGGAATCTCATGCTACCAGCAGCAGACCGGGAGGACGCCGCTATGTTCCTCCCACTCACCCCTATAATACATACCTCCGCGCCGCGAAGCGCCCCGAGAGCCAACCCTACAGGCCAAAATCTGCGGCCGAAAACTCTAAGTTCGCCCCAAGAATCGCTCACGTCGGTGTCAATACCACAAAATTCCCATTGAATATTGGGAAATACAATGGTTCGTCTGATCCGGACGAACACATAAATATCTTCACCGGTGCAGGGTGCAACGGCAACTGGGACGACCCCACTTGGTGTCATTTTTTCCCTCAGACCCTTATGGGTCTGGCAAGGGCTTGGTTCGATTCTTTGCCAGTTCACTGGCCTCATTTGAGGACTTGGAAGCCAAGTTCCTCGCACATTTTAGCCAGCAGCGACGCCATGAACGTGATTCCATGGACGTCATGAACATCTGGCACAGGGACAACGAATCACTTGAAGCGTTCGTCGTCCGATACAACAAAGAATGCCTAGAGATAGGTGACGTTTGCGACCAAATGGCACGTAACCACTTCATCGTAGTTGTTAGAGATGAACAGATGGTTATGACCATCTCCGGCAAGGACGGCTTGCCAAAGAAATGGGAAGATGTCATGATTGCAGTCAAGACATATGCCCAAACTCAGCGGTCCCTCAAACCGCATCTTGGCAAGGCACCGCCCCGGGGTGGAAGGCCAGTCCTCCCACCAGGAGCCTAAGCGCAACAATAAGCGCAACCGGGACACTTGGAATCGCGGCAGCGAGCCCAAGCCATACGTCCTGCACAACAGCCAGCCCGACGCATGGGCATATCAACGCCCAGCGTGAGAACCGGGCGTTGAAAAAACAGTCTTGGGACCGTAACTGGACCGAGATTACTCAATCGCCAAGCGACGTCCTCCTTACGGACGCGCATTTCCTGCGACCGGCCCAACCAATGACGTCCAAGAAAATTCAGGATCTCACTCTCTATTGTGAGTACCACAAGGACCAGGGCCATACAACAAACAACTGCATCAGTCTCCGACTGGAGATTGAGCGAGCCCTAAAGGAGGGGAAACTGCAGCATCACTTGCCAGGCGCACAAAAAGCAACCAAGCGCATCACCCCCCACAACGAGGGCACCTCCACAGGGAAGAGGACCATGTATGTGGCCTCAACCCATATGATCAACGGAGGCAAAGAAAGGCCGCGCAAGGCGGCGAGAAGACCGGACAATGACTGGAAAGACGAGCAAGTCGTCTTCCCAAAAGTCTAAGGCGGCCCGCGCGACAGGCGTGTCGTCGTTATTACAGGCCACCTGGCTCATTACTGCACCGAGCGATTATTCATCGACCCGAGCAGTACTTCCGATATCATATACGAGCAGTTCTTCAACCAGTTCGATCAAGAGGACAAAGATCGGTTGCAAGCGGTGGACTACCCGTTTGCCGGGTTCGCAGGGGAAACTGTTTTTTCCTAGGCCAAATTACTTTTCCTGTGCGCCTCACCAACGGAAGGCACACACGAACGGAGGAGGTAAACTTCATGGTTTTACCTCACACCTCCAAATATGACGTACTTCTCGGGAGAGAATCCCAAGGAGACTTCAACATGATTACGTCCGTACCCCACTCTGCTGTCGGCTTCCCAACCGAAACAGGGGTCACGATAATCTACGCACGCAGAGACGTCATGTTGTCGGACGAACTACGTCCGACTAAGATAGCAAGGCCTACCCCCAACAACCAACCCGAAAAATGGGTTCTCAACGCGAGATACCCAGAGCAAAAGGTCACGTTGGGCCACGCCTTGTCCCCCAACATCAGAGCGCACCTGAAGCAGCTTCTCTTCAGGAACCAAGATATTTTTGCGTGGACACCCGCAGACATGACTGGGGTCCCGCGCGAAATTGCGCAACACTTCTTGAATACCTTGCCAGGTATCAAGCCGGTGATCCAAGGCCAACGCCACCTTGGATCCGCAAAGAACTAGGCGATGCATGAGCAGGTCGAAGAGCTGCTCTCCGCAGGCATCCTGCGAGAAGTCAAGTACCAGACTTGGTTGTCCAACCTAGTCATGGTAGAAAAACCATCCGGGGGCTGGCGCATGTGCGTCGATTATAAAGATCTCAACAAAGCCTGCCCCAAGGATTGTTACGCGCTTCCGGAGATCGATGAAAAAGTCGATAACCTCACACCATTTCGATGGAAGTGCTTCCTCGATTGCTACAAAGGCTACCATCAGGTACAAATGGCAATCGAGGACGAAGATAAAACGGCATTCCGTACACCTACCGGAAATTACTGCTACACAAAAATGTCGTTCGGGTTGCGCAATGCAGGTTCAACCTATCAAAAGTTGATGAACGACACCTTTCGCGGCCAAATCAGTAAAAGTGTCAAAATCTATATGGACGACCTGGTCGTCATGAGCATGGAGGAAGATACCATGCTCAAAGATATCGAAAGAACATTCCAAACTCTGCGAAGCGTCAATATGAAGCTCAACCCAGGGAAATGCTCGTTTGGAATGGAAGAAGGCAAATTCCTTGGATTTATTGTAACCAAAGATGGATTCAAGGTAAACCCGGAAAAAGTTCAGGCGATCTAGCGCATGCCATCGCCGTCCACAATGAAAGAGATGCAACGACTAGCCGGCAGGCTAGCCGCACTAAACAGATTCTTGGCCAATCATGCAGCTAAGTCTTATCCTTTCATCAAGACCGTGCGGAACTGTCTTAAGAAAGAACAATTCCAATGGACCGCAGAGGCCGAAGACGCTTTCCGGGAGATGAAAGAATGTTTGATACAACTCCCAACTCTGACCACGCCACGCAAAGATGAGCCACTTATCTTATACCTATCTGTCGCAAACAATGCGGTAGGTGCGGTACTCATAGTGGAGTGGGAGGGAGTTCAAACGCCCATCTACTATATCAGCAAAATGCTCAATGACCCAGAGACAAGGTACTCCATCATGGAGAAATTGGTGTTAGCACTGGTACACGCGTCAAGACGGTTGCGACGTTACTTCGCAAACCACGTCATCACGGTGCTAACCAACTATAGGATTGGCCCAATCCTATCCAAACCTGACATCTCTGGGAGATTAGAAAAATGGGCAATCGAGCTGGGCGCACACACGCTGAACTATAAGCCGCGCCCTGCAATCAAAGGCCAAGTTCTAGCTGACTTCGTTGCCGAAGTACCGGCAAATCGCATCCAAGAATGCGAAGAAGAACAACACCCTGCACCACCACCATCCTCTTCAGAAACCTGGGCACTATATACTGATGGTGCATCCAACGAGGAAGGTGTAGGCGCGGATCTGCGACTCGTCAGCCCCGATAGCCAAGAGCTTACCTATGCAATCTGCCTCGATTTCAAAAGCACAAATAACGAGGTAGAATATGAGGCTCTATTGGCAGGGCTACGTCTGGTAGTCAAGCTAGGCGTACAACATCTGGAAGCACATGTCGACTCCTTGTTATTTGCAGGACAGGTGCGCGGTGACTATGCCGCAAAAGGGGATATCATGATCCTCTACCTCGAGCAAGCCTTGCAACTAAAATCAAAATTCACTTCTTTCAATATCCGCGATATCAATAGAAGTGAAAACAAATCCGCGGATGCACTGTCAAAACTCGCATCCACCAGTTTCCAACACCTGGCAAAGGAGATACGCATTGAGATTCTGCAAAATCCCATGCGCCAAGTCAATGTCATCCAGTACGGAACAACATCCTGGATGACACCAATCATTGCATACTTGCAATCAGGTGTTACTCCCGAAAGCAAGTCAGAGGCACGTAAACTGCAATACAAAGCGTGCCATTATCAAATGGGAGACGGTGTCCTATACCGTAAATCATATTTGGGCCCACTCTTACGCTGCGTCGATCCACAAGATGCTACATACCTTATCAGAGAGATACATGAGGGAATATGTAGCATACACGCGGGTCCACGCATGGTAGTGGCCAAGATTATGAATGTTGGGTATTACGGGCCCGGCATGCACCTGGATGCAGTCAAAGTCTTGCGCAAGTGCTTCAATTGCCAGCGACATGATCCCAAGACCTTGCGCCCCAAGAATAACTTAATCCCGGTTATCACCGCATGGCCTTTCCAAAAATGGGCAATTGACGTGGTGAGACCATTTCCAGATGCACCAGGTGCGGTGAAATTTATCATAGTGGCCGTGGATTACTTCACAAAATGGGTGGAGGCAAAACCACTCGCCTCGACGATCGCTGATATGCGCAAAATGCAACATATAAATTATATCAGTTGTGGCATAAAACTAACCCTTTTTTAGTACTAATGTTGGAAAAATGTGCTTTTGTCTTCCTTTTGTATTTTCAGGATTAAATGAGCTCAAATTAACAAAAGAAGCAAAAAGACAGCAAAATCTAACATAAATACAAGAAAAGGGACAAAAGTGGAATGCCCGACCCCTCAACAGCATCTTCCCAAGCAAAACTAAGAAAGCAGAAGACTGAACACGCCCCGTGCTCAGCGAGCACTGGGCCGTGCCCAAGAAGCAGCAGAAAAGATAAACCTATAAAAGCTTCTACTGCCCACCATGGGGTCGTGCCCAGCGGACACGGGGGCGTGGTCAACTTGTTGCAGGCGCATTTATTGTAATTGCGAATTACAATTAATGAGGAGAGAGAGTATCAGATGGGCACGGGGCCGTGCCCAGCGGGCACGGGGCCGTGCCCGGGCTTCTGTTCAGCCTATAAATAGGAGTGCTTGGAACCATTTCAACTCATCCCTTGGCACACCACCTCTCTCACACTTCACCCACCATAACACTATCATCCACCACCATCATCCATTGTCCATCATAGAGTGTGTGAGTCGTCTCGGGATCCAAGATTGATCGTAAGAGTTCTTGACAATCAAAGGCCATGTTTGCCTAAGTCTCTTACATCACTTGGTGAAGACAAGTGTTTAGTGTAATACTTTTTATTTTTAATCTTTTGCACTTTTTAATTGGTTTTGTATTAATGACTTTAATTACTAGTTTCTTATGTTGAAGGTGATTCTTCCTTATCGTTTGTGCGTGGTGTCTTGGCATTATTTTACTGTCTATATAAAATAAAAGATTTTCACCATTCATATCTCCACGGTCTATATGGAGGTATGTTGGCTACCTGGTCGGGGGTTAAGGGAACGGTTTGGTAAGAGTCTTGCCATTGTTCAGTGTATAGATCCTGCAAAGGACCTGGGTCAAATTTAGTAGGACCTCCTTCAATACCCAAAGGTATTGGATGGCGGGGTCCAAACTCTTTGATCCCCTCATAAGTTAAACTACTATTAAAACTTTAACCCAGCTACTTAGGAATGTATCCCTGCTGACTCAGACTACTTAGCTGAGGGTAACGTCGCCTTCAAAAGAGGGGCCTACCACATTATGCATTAATAACTTAATTAATTATCTTTCAATAATCCGACCCTTTAGGATTGTATCCTTGCTGACTCAAACTAATGGGTTGAGGGTAACGTCGCCTTCAAAAGAGGGGCCTACTACAATAACTAAGATAATCTCTTAAACAAGTGCGAAAATAATCAAAGGTTACACTAACACACGAGTCGGATCCAAGTGATTCATCTTGTCTATCTGTTTTTATTTTTATTTTTATCTTTCAGCATTTTAGATAGTTTTATTTTAAAAATCTTTTCTAACATTTTGATTTGATTAGACGTTGAGGATAAAGCGGTACTAAAAGCTCTTGTGTCCTTGGACGACCTCGGTATCTTACCAACACTATACTACGTCCACGATGGGTGCACTTGCCCATCTGTGTGTTTAGTGTTAGTAAATATCGTGTTTTATAAATTTAAAACTTGGCTAAAAAGTGTAAAAGGGCTTAAAATACATACCTAAATTATATACACACTTATGCACATCAAGTTTTTGGCGTCGTTGCCGGGGACACAAGGATTTTAAGAAAGCTTAAAATCGACGGCCTAATCAGTTTTTCAAAACCTTTTTAAAACGCGCGCACATTTTTCTGCATTTTAGTTTAGTTTGCATTTACAGTAGCCTGAACACGGGGCCGTGTTCACTGAACACGGGGCCGTGTTGCATATTTTTAGTTAGATACCCAGATACAGAGTCTGAACACGGGGCCGTGCTCACTAAACACGCCCCCGTGCTCAACGAGACCAGTAATTTTAATTAAAACGCCCAGATACAGACCCTGAACACAGGGCCGTGTTCGCCAAACACGGGGCCGTGTCCAGCTTCTGTTTCCGTCTTTATTTCTGTTTTCTGGTCCCGAGACTCAGTTGCGGTCTGTTGAGTGATTCCTATGGATCAATACTCAGGAGGCTACAACTACACCTATGAGGAGGATGATTACATGAGAGACTATTGCACTAATTGTGGTGACCCGCACTCGGTACAATATTGTAACTTATTTCAACCATCCAATTCATACAACTATTATGAGGAGCCCAGGTACGAGCCATCGACTTTATACACATCCTATGAAGACCAAAGGTATGAACCTTCCCCCTCATACTCATATTTTGATGAACCAAGGTATGAACCTTCATACTCATACTTTGAGGAGTCAAGATATGAACCACCACCTTCATATACTTATTATGAGGAACCATGGCGTGAACAACCCACCTCATATGGGTACTATGAAGAACAAAATTTCGACCCTTATCCATCATATACTTACAATGAGGAACAATGGTGTGAACCATCTACTCCATATGGGTACTATGAGGAACCAAGGATCGAACAACCGGATTCAAGCTTTGAGGATCCCGATCCTTACTCTATCACCGACATAGCCAATAGGATAATAGAACACATTAAAACTATCGAACGTTGCATAAAAAAATCTCGCGCAAGGGAAGAGGAGTCCCGCGCAAGAGAAGAATTAAATTGTAATAAAAACGTAGAGATAGTTGATTATGTAAAAATGGAAGAACAAATAAGTGAAAAACCAACACATGAGTTAAACAACGAAAAAGGTGAGGCCGATAACGTCAACATTCAAGAAGAGTCTAATTTTGAAGAAATTAATCTCTTGTCACCTTCTTTTGAAAATCATTGTTTAGTGTCAACTCATGCTAAGTTTTTAAAGGAGCTAAACACTAACACAAAAATTGAAGAAATGGTAAGTGTTAAGTTAACTAATGATCAAACTTCACTAATAAAAGAAGACCCTTTTGAAATTAACATTACACCGGTTCCATGTTTTTTTCAAAATTCATTTATTAGTAACGTCACCATTGATAAAGATCTTTGTGTTAACATAATGCCTAATTACCTTTTCGAAAAATTAAGTATTAGTGATTTTGCCCCACTTCAAATACCCATTTTTCTATCCAATCGGAGAGTAATTAAGTCAATCGGTGTAGTGGAGGACGTCTTAGTTCAAACAAATCAAATGGTTATTCCAACCGACTTTGTCATCCTCGATGACGCTCCTCTAGTGTTGGGAAGACCATTTGTAAAAACTCATGAAGCTTTGAAAAACCGAAAGTTTAATAATTTACCTCTTCAATTAGGGGCATTCAAAAGGAGCATATATCTTGAGCGTTCAATGAAATATCCTTTTGGTAATAATGACCCCTAATTGAAGATGAAGATGAACCACCCGATATAAAAGAAAAAAAATGGCCACTTTGTTGAAGAAGAGGTTGCCATAGAACAAACCTTTAAAGTTCTTAATCTAGATGAGCCCCAAAATAAGGAGTCTCCTAAAGACCCACCCCTTGAGCTCAAAGAACTTCCAAAAGGATTGGAATATGCTTTTCTAGACAAAGATGGTGGTTCTCCTGTAATTATTTCGTCTAAATTAAATAATGTAGAAAAAGAAAAATTAATTAAACTTTTGAAAAAACATAAAAATGTGATCGCTTGGAAGCTTGTAGATATAAAAGGAATAAGTCCTTCCATGTGCACGCACAAAATTTTAATGAATGATGACTACAAATCAGTGATACAACCACAAAGGAGAGTAAATCCAAATGTGCAAGAAGTGGTTAAAAATGAGGTCATCAAACTACTTGATGCCGGACTTATTTATCCTATCTCCGATAGTCCATGGGTTAAGTCCTGTCCAAGTAGTCCCAAAGAAAGGAGGTATGACGGTAATAACTAATGAAAAGAATGAATTAATACCAACGAGAACCGTCACAGGATGGAGAGTTTGTATAGACTATAGACGATTAAATGAAGCAACAAGGAAAGACCACTTTCCTTTGCCCTTCATTGATCAAATGTTAGAACGACTATCCGGTCATAAATTTTACTGTTTCTTGGATGGATTTTCAGGTTACTTTCAAATTCCAATAGCACCTGAAGACCAAGAAAAGACAACTTTCACATGCCCCTACGGAACTTTTGCTTATCGACGCATGTCCTTCGGTCTATGTAATGCACCAGCAACGTTCCAACGTTGCATGGTGGCCATCTTCCATGATATGATAGAAAAAACAATGGAAGTCTTCATGGACGACTTTTCTATCTTTGGAGATTCATACGACCAATGCCTCGATAACCTCGAACGAATGCTATCCCGATGTGAGGAAACTAACCTCGCCCTTAACTGGGAAAAATGACATTTCATGGTAACAGAGGGAATAGTACTCGGTCACAAGATCTCGAGCGAAGGAATGGAAGTTGATCGAGTAAAAATTGACAAAATTTCTCGATTACCTCCACCATCCTCCGTTAGAGCAATCAGAAGTTTCTTAGGGCATGCCGGATTTTACAGACGGTTTATCAAAGATTTTTCAAAAATCTCAAGACCTCTTACAAAATTACTTGAAAAAGATGCGCCTTTCATCTTTGACAAGGATTGCAATCAAGCATTTCTAACCCTCAAGGAAATGCTAGTCAATGCACCTATCATGATAGCGCCCGATTGGAAACTACCTTTCGAAATCATGTGTGATGCAAGTGACTTTGCCGTTGGAGCTGTCTTGGGACAAAGAAAAGAAAAGCATTTCCACCCAATTTATTATGCTAGTAAAACACTTAATGATGCACAAGAAAACTACACAACTACTGAAAAAGAATTACTAGCTGTGGTATTTGCTTTTGATAAATTTAGTTCTTACCTTGTTCTTTCTAAAACTATAGTCTATACAGATCATGCAGCTATCCGATACCTCTTCAAGAAACAAGACGCAAAACCCCATTTGATCAGGTGGATTCTACTCCTCCAAGAATTTGATATTGAAATCAAAGACAAAAGAGGAGCAGAAAACACAGCAGCAGATCATCTTTCGCGCCTAGAAGACCCAGCTTTGGAGGCAACCAGGGACGAGCAAATCAACAAAAAATTTCCAACAGAATCCTAGGAAATGGCGGAATACAGACAAGAACCATGGTATGCCGACTATGCTAACTACTTAGCTAGCGGTATAGTCACCAAAGGATGGCCACATCACCAAAGAAAGAAGTTCTTTGCTGATGTAAAGCATTACTTTTGGGAAGACCCTTATCTTTTCAAAATGTGTGCCGACAAACTCATCCAAAGGTGCGTACATGGCAACGAAGCACGAAGAATTCTCCGCCATTGTCATGAAGGTCCATATGGAGGACATCATGGTGCCGCTAGTACCGCATGAAAGGTATTTGATTCAGGATTTTATTGGCTGACCATTTACAAAGATGCGCAAAATCTTGTCAAGACATGTGATGCTTGCCAAAGATCAGGTAATATTTCTTCCAAAAATGAAATGCCACAAAATGGCATTCTCGTTTGTGAAATTTTTGATGTGTGGGGACTCGATTTCATGGGACCTTTCCCACCGTCAAGAGGAAACAAATATATACTTGTGGCAGTAGATTACTTGTCTAAATGGGCCGAGGCCGAAGCACTTCCAACAAACGATGGAAGAGTAGTGGTAAGATTTCTGAAAAAAATTATTCTCTCGTTTTGGAACACCTAAAGCATTAATAAGTGATAGAGGTACCCATTTTTGTAACCATCAACTCGAAAAAATCTTAACAAGATATGGGGTCTATCATCGGGTCTCAACAGCGTATCACCCTTAAACAAACAGACAAGCTGAAGTGACTAATAGAGGTTTAAAACGAATACTTGAAAAAACCGTAGGTTTAAATAAAAAAGAATGGGCTGATAAATTAGATGATGCTTTATGGGCTTTTTGTACTGCTTATAAGACCACTATAGGTACAACCCTATATAAGCTCGTCTATGGAAAAATTTGTCATTTGCCAGTAGAAATAGCTCACAAAGCCTACTGGGCAATAAAAAATGTAAACTTAGATTTAGATATTGCAGGTAAAAATCGACTTTGTCAAATAAATGAATTAGACGAGCTAAGGAATTATGCATACTCTAACTCAGAAATTTATAAGGAAAGAATGAAAAATTTACACGACAAATACATTAAACCTAATGAATTTCGAGTAGGAGACCAGGTTCTATTGTTTAATTCACGACTTCGATTATTTCCGGGTAACCTATAATCTAGGTGGTCAGGACCTTTTTCCATCACCCATATTTTTCCTCACGGTGTAGTAGAAATTAAATCTCGAAATGGAATTCCATTCAAAGTCAATGGCCAACGGCTGAAGCTCTATCGAGGGTCCATTGAGGATGAAGAGGAGGAGATCTCGCTCCAAACGGTCAACGAATAAAAGGAATCCGCATCATACCTGGTACGTTACGAACAAGTGGGTAAACATCGAAATCGGTAAGTCTTCTAACCGAGTTTTTGGGAAAACCGGGCACTCACACGAGCACTAAAAAAAAACTTTGCTCGGCACGGGGCCGTGTCCGCGCAACTGTCGGGATAAAACCCTCTTTTCACAACAGTTTCATCATTCCACACACCCCGTTTCCCCGAAAAACGCTCTGGTCCAGGCAATTTTCCGCAGATTTTTGACGTCTCCTCTCGTTCTAACAACATCAAGGTATGATTCTATCATCATTAGTAGTTAGATTAGTTATTTGCATGTAGTTAAAACATCAAAAATTTGGGGAAAAATCTAGGGTTCTTGAAGTTCATCCGGATCAATCCTCGAATCTTTGTTATAATTTGTTAGCATTAGTTTAGATTAGTGTAATGGGAAGTAAATACACTTGTATTGTTGATAGATTTGCCCGATTTCTCACAAAAACATCAAACCCTTGTTTTTGAACCGAAAAAGATAAAATTGAAGGGGTAAATGGTTTGTTTTAGGAAAAACGGCACTTGGGGTTTCATTTTCAGGGGAAACCGCACCTACTTGGCCAAAAATTTTCAGATTTTCGGGATCGGGTCGAAAAATGAAGTTTTTGAGTAACAGACGCCTGGACACGGGGTCGTGCTCACTGAGCACGGGGCCGTGTCCAGCTCACTGTTTGCAGTTTCTTTCGAAAATCTCATTGTTTCGTGCTAACTTTTGGTGTATTCTTTCAGATGTCACAGAAGTTCACCAGATTCAACGCCAATGAGCTTGATGCTAGGGCTAGATATGACATACTTCAAACAAGACCCGAAGAATACCCAAGGCAAGCATGCACGGACCTCTTAGCCATGGTGAACCAACTTGACCGGTTCAACAACCTCGTTACCGGACCACTAAGGGTTGCCCTAACCACTCGACTTCGATCGGTACATCAATGCACTTTGGAGTTCTACAGTACCTTCACCTTCACTTCAAGGTGTGACCCGTTCGACAATGAGAGGGTTGCATTTCGATGTGGTGGGACTAGGTACTCGATCTCTATGGCGCAATTCGGAGCAATAGTGGGGCTGTACTCAGAAGAGGATTCGGGAAGTGAGGAAAACACCGAGGGAATGCGAGAGTTGGATCAAAATGAATGCAAAGCTGCATGGGCTCAGATTGGTGATGAGTTTTACAATCCGGGCAGTACTAAGAGCACTAAGCTAAGGGATCCGCTCTATCGCTACATTCACAGGCTCCTTACTTACTTTCTTAGTCAGAGACATGACAGCAGCGGCGTTGTTGGGTTGAAAGATTTGGTAGTCCTCCACTGCTTTCACACCCGCAGACCCCTCGATGTTCCATTCCTACTACTCCGGAACATGCATCTGAACAGGCTTGCTCATGCACCAACCCCTATCTTCTATGGGGGATGGGTGTACCGCATCTTCAAGCACTTCATGCGCATTCCTAGGTCTTTTGAAAGGAGCCCATGGTCAGGACGGGTCGATGTACACATTTTCCGTGCCATGAACCTAATCTATGAGGCGGAAGACGGGTCAGTGACATTTCAGAGGATGCAAAGCCATGCATGGAACCCACAAGAGGCGCTAGTCCTTCACGCTCCACCTCCCCAATACCAGTACCAACCCCATGGTGAACCGGGCCAATCCTCCTCACAAGGAGGTGGTTTTCCTAACCTTCAAAGTTTACATGATCTTTTGCAGGAAAACCTTATGTGCACCAGGAACACCTACAACCTTGCCAACAACACATACCACCGGGTCGGAGCCATTGAAAGAAACATCACCGATATCCAAGACGACATCGGGAGCATCCGGGAGTATATGGCGGGTCATGGGGGAGGAGGTGATGACAGTGATGAAGACATGGACTAGGAGGGTGGAGAAGGAGTAGGAGTGGATGGTTGGTGAGCCCACAGGTTAATTTCCCTTTCTATCAAACAATTTCCGGCCTGCGTGCCGAAGTGTTGAACAATTTACTTTTCCTAACTTATTTTTATTTTCTGCTTTTGTTTTTAACTTGATGGTTTGGATGTTTGATTTGGTAATTTAGGACGTTTGGTATTGTTTGGTGTGGTATTTACTGATAAAACAGGTACAAACAAGGCTTAGTGTGCTAAACACTAGCACTACTAAAGCCAGGATAGGAAAACCGGAGAAAAAAACCTGTTTTTCAGCCTTGCAGATTGTCCACACGGGGCCGTGTCCGGCCGACACGCCCCCGTGCCCACCTCCCAGACCTGCTGTTTGTTTAAGTTTCTGTAGATTTTTACCAAACACGGGGTCGTGCCCAGCCAACACGCCCTCGTGTTCAGCATCTGTAAGTTTTCAATACTGGCACCTGAACACGCGGCCGTGTTCAGACTGCCAGTAACATAAAATTTTGCTTTTAACACCTTTTTACACATTCAATTAACCTAAAAACTTATTTTTGGGACACATTGAGGACAATGTGTAATTTAAGTGTGGGGGGGATGCTAAAACCTTGAATTTTGCAAGTCCTAATAACAAGCCTTACACAAAACTCTATTGGAACCGTGATGTGCGTGAAGTGTGTTATAATTTGGATGTATATTTTAAGCCCTTTTTACACTTTTAGCCAAGTTTTAAATTTATAAAACACGATATTTACTAACACTAAACACACAAATGGGCAAGTGCACCCATCGTGGACGTAGTATAGTGTTGGTAAGATACCGAGGTCGTCCAAGGACACAGGAGCTTTTAGTACCGGTTTATCCTCAACGTCTAACCAAACCAAAATGTTAGAAAAAGATTTTTTTTAAACTAAGAAAATAAAACTAACTAAAATGCTGAAAATAAAAATAAAAATAAAAACAGATAGACAAGATGAATCACTTGGATCCGACTCGTGTGTTAGTGTAACCTTTGATTATTTTCGCACTTTTGCACTT